>NW_023416323.1:10787247-12177664 GCF_014108235.1 Myotis myotis
ACTCTTTGCTCCACTCCACCCAACGCCTGCCCACCCTACATCCCACTATTGTCTGTGTCCATGGGCTATGCATACTAGTATGTATTCTTTGATTAATCTCTTCCCATTCCCCACCACACCCTTCCCTCTGAGATCTGTCATCTTGTACCATTTATTCATATTTCTGGATGTATTTTTTTTCTGGACGTATTTTGATCATCAGCTTATTTTGTTAATTAGATTCCACATATAAGTGAGATCATGTGATATTTGTCTTTCTCTGACTGGCTTTTTTTGCTTAGCATAATAATCTCTAAGTCCATCCATACTGTCTCAAAGGGTAAGAGAGCCTTCTTTTTAATAGCCGCATGGAATTCCATGGTGAAAATGTACCACAGCTTTTTTTTTATCCACTCATCTACTAATGGGCACTTGGGCTCTTTCCAGATCTTAGCTACTGTAAATTGCGCTGCTATGAACAGAAGGGTGCATATATTCTTTCTAATTGGTGTTTTGGGATTCATAGGATATATTCCTAGAAGTGGGATCACAGAGTCAAATGGCAGCTCCATTTTTAATTTTTTTTTAAGTTACTCGTTTTATTTATTTATTTATTTATTATTGATTTCGGAGAGGAAGGGAGAAGGAGAGACAGAAACATCAATGATGAGAGACAATCACCGATTAGCTGCCTCCTGCATGCCCCCTACTGGGGATCAAGCCTGCAACCCGGACATGCGTCCTTGACTGGAATAGAACCCACACCCTTTAGGCCGCAGGCCAACTCTCTATCCACTGAGCCAAACCAGCTTGTGCCATTTTTAATTTTTTGAGGAAACTCCACAGTGGCTGCACCAATCAGCATTCCCACCAGCAGTGCTAGAGGGTTCCCATTTCTCCATATCTTCACCAGCACTTGTTTGTTGATTTCTTGATAGTAGCCATTCTGACAGGTGTGAGGTGATACCTCATTGTATTTTTAATTTGCATCTCTCTGATGATTAGTGATGCTGAGCATTTTTTCATGTTTATTGGCTATCTGTATGCCCTCTTTGAAGAAGTGTCTATTCAGGTCCTTTGCCCATTTTTAAATTGGATTGTTTGTCTTCCTTTTGTTGAGTTGTAGGGGTTCTTTCTCTATTTTGGAAATTAACCCCTTATTAACAGTTTGTTGGTGGTTTCTTTTCATGTGCAGAAACCTTTTAGTTTGATGTAGTCCCATTGTTTATTTTTCCTTTGTTTCTCATGCTTCAGTAGATGTATTGTCAAAAACATTGCTATGTGAGATGTCTGAGATTTTACTGCTTATGTTTTCTTCTAGGGCAGTGGTTCTCAACCTTCCTAATGCCGCGACCCTTTAATACAGTTCCTCATGTTGTGGTCACCCCCAATTTCATTGTTACAAATTGAACATATTAAAGCATAGTGATTAATCACAAAAACAATATGTAATTATATATGTGTTTTCCAATGGTCTTAGGCAACTCCTGTGAAAGGGTCGTTTGACCCCCAAAGGGGTCGCGACCCACAGGTTGAGAACCGCTGTTCTAAGGTTTTTATGGTTTTACAACTTACATTTAACTCATGGAGTATGATGGTGGCTGTAGGTTTGTCATATATGGTATGGCCGTTATTCTGTTGAGGTATGATCCCTCTATTCCCACTTTTCTGAGAGTTTTTATCATAAATGGGTGCTGGATTTTGTCAAATGATTTTTTTTTGGCTTTTATTGATAGGAACGTGTGATTTTTATCCTTAGTTTTATTTATGTGATGTGTCACAATACAGTAATTGATTTGCAACTATTGTACCAGCCTTGCATCCATGGAATAAATCCCACTTCATCAAGGTGTATGATATGATCTTTTTAATGTATTGCTGGATCTGATTTCCTAATATTTTGTTGAGAATTTTATCATCTTTGCTCATCAGGGATATTGGCCTGTAATTTTCTTTCTTTGTAGTGTCTTTATCTGTTTTTGGAATTAGGATAATCCTGGCCTTGTAAAAAGAGCTTGGAAGTCTTCCCTCCTCTTGAATTTTTTGAAATACTTTGAGGAGGATAGGTGTTAGTTCTTTGAATATTTGGTAAAATTTGCCTGTAAAACCATCCAGTCCAGGACTTTTGCTTGCTGGGAGTTTTTTTGATTACTGCTTCAATTTCATTAGTTGTTATTGGTCTATTCAGGTTTTCTGATTCTTCCTGATTGAGTTTTAGAAGATTGTATGTGTGGGAGCCCTAATCAAAGTATGCCGAATGTTCAAGGCCAGTTGGAGTGTGGGGGCCCTGTTCAGAGTATGCCGGATGTTCAAGGTCAATATGAGCAAGGACACAGTGATTGTATTGTATATGAAAGGTTTAGAGTTGGGCTGGGGTTGCACAGAACTGAGTCAAGGCTCAGTGTAGTAAAAAAGATAGTTATTTAAGGCACCTGTGTGCAGGTGGGCTGAGTCCGAGAAAGGAGTCAATGCTGAATGGGAAGGGAGCAGGCTTTTTATGTGCGTAGGGAGAGCTGCAGATGGTTTGGCTTGACACACATATCAGAACCATGCCCCTGGTGGTAGTTTTACAGTCTTGCCCTTTGTCCTTCTGCTGGCTCCAGACTCCTTCCTCCTGAAAGCTGTTCAGGGTTATGGTCTTCAGGAATTTCTATAAAATAACCAATCAAGAGAAGCATGTTTGTGCAAGGCTTAGGCTTGCAGAACAAGCTTTCTTTTGTTAGCCCCTGCTGAATTAGAGCCCTGTTTCTTGATTAACCCTTTCAGTATACACTGCGCTGGCATACTTTTCTATAACCCAAATACTGATGTCACTATTTGGCAAGAAGCCTCTTTTGTCTAAACTGGCATAAAGATGTGTTGTTGACCAGCCAGTGTGTGGCTGCTTAGTATGGCTCATGTGTTTGCTACTGTATTAGTAAGGGCTGCCTTGTATGGCTACTTTGTGAAGCTACTTTGAAGAAATGTTTTGTCTGATGGTCTTAGTAATGGCTACTTGGTCAGCAATAATGACTCTTCTATATGCCTACAACTGCTCATATCTTCTCAGTCCAATACCCGGCATCTGTGAAGGTCCAGCTCCTAGCAGAGAAAGACCTGTGCTCCCACAGTATGTTTCTAGAATTTTGTCCATTTTGCCCACGTTGTTCAGCTTATTGGCTTATAGTTGTTCGTCATATATTTTTATTTTTTTATTTTTTATTATTAGTTAAGGTATTACAAATGTGTCCTCATCCCCCCCATTAACCCCAACCTCCCCCCCCGCCCCCCGCCCCGCACACTCATGCTCCCATCCCCCTGTTGTCCATGTCCATTGGTTTGGCTTATATACATGTATACAAGTCCTTCGGTGGATCTCTTTCCCTTACCCCCGCCCTCCCCTACTTTCCTTCTGGGGATTGATAGCCTGATTGCTGTTTCTCAGTCTTTGGATCTGTCCCTTTTCATCAGTCTATGTTATTCTCTATAATCCACAAATGAGTGAGATCATGTGGTATTTATCTTTCTCTGACTGGCTTATTTCACTTAGCATAATGCTCTCCAGTTCCATCCATGCTGTTGCAAAAGGCAAGAGTTCCTTTTTTTTTTACCGCAGCATAGTACAATTCTTTGTATTTCTGTGATCTCAGATATTACTTCGTCTCTTTCATTTCTGATTTTATTTATTTGGGCTCTTTTTCTTTGTTTCTTTAAAAAAAAATCTTTATTGTTGAAAGTATTACATATGTCCCCCTTTTCCCACCATTGATCCCTCCCTGGCCCAGGCCTTCATCACCCTGTTGTCTATGTCCATGGGTTATGCATATATGCATAGAAGTTGTTTGGTTGATCATCTCCCACCCTCCCACCCTCCCCTGCCTTCCGTCTGAGTTTCTGCATTCTGTTCCATGCTTCCATGTCTCTGGATCCACTCCATTCATCAGTGTATTTTGTTACTTAGATTCCACATATGAGTGAGATCATGTGATACTTGTCTTTCTCTGACTGGCTTATTGCACTCACCATGATACTCTCCACGTCCCTCCATGCTGTCTCAAGGGGTAAGAGATTCTTCTTTTTTACTGCTGCATAGTATTCCATGGTATATTCCAGAGCTTTTTTATCCACTCATCTACTGATGGGCACTGGGCTCTTTCCAGATCTTAGCTATTGTAAATTGAGCTGCTATGAACATAGGGGTGCATACATTCTTTCTGGTGTTTTGGGATTCTTGGGATATATTTGTAGAAGTGGGATCACTGGGTCAAATGACAGTTCCATATTTAAATTAAAAAAATATTTTTATTGATTTCAGAGAGGAAGGAAGAGGGAGGGAGGGACAGAAACATCAATGATGAGAGAGAATCATTAATCAGCTGCCTCCTGCATGCCCCACCCTGAAAATCAAGCCCACAACACAGGCATGTGCCCTGACCAGGAATCAAACCATGACTTCTTGGTTCATAGGTCGACACTCAACGCTGGCTGGGCCATATTTATGGTGAGCCTTGAGGATTGGGGTTTGGGCCCTGGTGGAGCCACCACAGGTACAGATCTTGGTGAAGAATTTGCCTAACCCTGCAGATATTCCAGGCAGGCCTGAGGGCAGCTGGATGGCTTGGCTTCTCTGCCCTGAGGGGCACATTAAGACTCAATCATGAAATTCCAGCAAAGGAGGTCAATTGCTAATCTTGTTGTGTTTTGCAAATGAAACTAGACTTAATGCAATAGATAAATTGATCTTAATTTGATTCTTTAATAAATATAAGGGTGATTTTAGGGAGAAAAATTATATTTCAATAGGCAATTATTAGAATTGAAATGTTTTTTTTTTAATTGCTTAAAGTATTACAAAGGGTATTACATATGTGTCCTCCCACCCTCCCCCCCCCCCCCCCCCGCCCTTGACAGTCCCCTAGCCTTCCCTATCCCCCAGTGTCTTATGTCCATTGGTTATGCTTATATGCATGCATACAAGTCCTTTGGTTGATCTCTTACCCCCCAGAATTGAAATGTTTGTTGTTTTGTTTTTTGTATGTTTTGTTCCTTCCACCGGACTGTTTGTCGTAATTCTTGCTGTTCTAACTTTTGAAATTTTATAACAGTTTGTCTCTATCAGACATGAGCAGAGCAAGGACGATGGACCAACTGGAGGAGTAATGGATGGGACCCTGAGACGTGCTTCTCACCACTCCAACTGCTCTGAAGCTGGTAATGGAGGAACCTATGTAGATTCTCTCTCCCTCTTCCTTCTTCTAAGAAAGCCAACAGGTTTTAGAACAGCTAATGAAGATAGGATCAATTAGTGTAAAAAGAAGAGGTGGGTATTTGTAGGAAATGGATCTCTGTGATCCATCTCCAGCATGGTTGGCTTTTGATGGAATTTACTGAATTTCCCCAGGGCAAACAGAATGTAGGGAGGAGGGAAGAGAAACAAAGAACTGTGCACAGGGGCCAACATCATGGTGGAAACCCTGGAGGTGTCTGCCTCAGCTAGACAGGGGAGTGGAGGCAGCTAGAAAGGCCTCAGCCCAATATTTTAAATGGTCCAATGGGAGACAGCAAGATCTAGGGGACATATGAGGAAACAGGTGACCCCGTAGTACTCAGCCAATGAGGAACAGAGGAGGGACTAAATAAATAGGCTACGATTGATACTCCATGTGTGTCTGTACAATGAGATGAACACTGGCTCTCAGCAGTTCCAGTTTTGGAAGCTGAAAAGTCCAAGATCAAGGTTCTGACAGGTTTTGGTTTTTGGTGATGATTCTCTTCCTGGCTTGCAGATGACCACTTTATTTCTGTGCCTTCTAGTGGCCTTTCCTCTGTGTGCCTTTGCAGTCAATCGCCCCTTTTCTTGAAGGATATTGTTTGTTTGTGCATAGGTAACTACAGTGGGGCCTTGACTTACGAGTTTAATTCGTTCTGAGACTGAGCTCGTTAAGGAGCTCGTTAACTCAAATTGCTCTATCAACTCAATGCAAAAAATCAGCGGAGAGACAGCTGGTATCTCAAAAAACTTGTTAGTCGGGACACTCGTTAAGTCAAGGCCCCACTGTATTGTCCCATCCTGTAGAATCCCAGAAGTCTTAACAGCCTTCTTGCATTCTGTCTCATTTTTTAAAATTTAAAGTCTTTTAAAAAGTGGGAAAGAACAGTCTGGTCTGTGGAGGGTGGATAAGAGGAAACTGAGCCTGGGACAGGGAACCAGAGAAGGTGGTGACAGTGTTGAAGCATAGCAGGGGCAGGCGGGAGACACTGAGGAAGAGTGGCGGAAACTTACCCACAGCTTAGAATCTTTCCAGAGAGGAAAGCAGTGTTCTCATTGGGGTACTACTGATAGGGGCAGAAATAGAACGTTGGGGAACCAGCTAGAATTGTAAGAAATATTAATCATACTCTTTTAACCATGATTGTTTTGTTCTGATTAAAGGAGACACATTCTAACCTGGCTGGAAGTTGCAGGTGGGACTTGGGAGCTCACCTGGAAATGTGACCCATCCTCTACATCCAGGAGCTGCTTATTATCATGTAAAGATTAACAACCTTGTTGCTGAAACCAGACTCGAGGGCCACAATGGGTTCTTAAACTGGACCGGAGGGCCGGAACAAAAGCATGGATGGAGTGTTTGTGTGAACTAATATAAATTCAAAGTAAACATCATTACATAAAAGGGTACGGTCTTTTTTTTTTTTTAGTTTTATTCATTTCAGTTTTATTCATTTCAAACGGGCCGCGGGCCGTAGTTTGCCCACGGCTGCTAGCCCTTTGCATATCGGCAGCCCACATTATCTGTAAACTGTCCACTTGGCATACATACACTTTTGGCTACTTCCCCATGTAGTCTTCATCCTCTTACCCAATATAAGCAGCTGGTTTACGGTGGGGGCAAAACAGGGTTTTGTGGATGACCTGTTGCTCTCCCATACTGTGGCATTATTGGAATAAACAATCATATGATTCAACCCTGTCTCTGCTTAATTGGCTCAGGTAGTGACAGGCAGCCCAGACCCATTGGTTGTCCGGTTACAGTACTTCCCTTCCACTTCTGGGATTTTATTCCTGCTGTGCCCCCTCCCTCAGTCACACTTATTCCTTATCTTCAATATTACCTCCTCCTCAGATGTGCTCTCCCAGGGAAGCCTGCTCTGCCCCTTCCCAGGTTTGCTGGGTTACCTCCTCTGGACCCAGAGCTAAATCTCTTTTTGGATTAGCAATGTCTGAAAACCCAATTCAAAGTAGTTTTTCCCCTCCCAAATAAGAAACATCTTGGCGCTCACATTGTTTTTAAAAAACTGGTGCAGATGAGGTGTATTCAGCAGCTCAAACACTGGAAGGCACTTAGAATGAGCAAAACCCTCTGTAGTCTGACTGACAGGGTTTTTTTTTTTTTTTAAATATATTTTATTGATTTTTTACAGAGAGGAAGGGAGAGAGATAGAGAGTTAGAAACATCGATCAGCTGCCTCCTGCACATCTCCCACTGGGGATGTGCCTGCAACCCAGGTACATGCCCTTGACCGGAATCGAACCTGGGACCTTTCAGTCCGCAAGCCGACGCTCTATCCACTGAGCCAAACCGGTTTCAGCAACAGGGTTTGAATCCTGACTCCACCACTCACAGGCAGATAAGTTTGGGCAAGGCTCTCAATCTCTCTTGCTTCAGTTTTCTCATTTATGAGTTGGGGACAATAACAACACCTACTTTTCAGTATTGTTGTGGCATTTAAATGAGATAATATGCATAAGCTCTTTGAACAGTGCTTGAACACAAGTGACTGTTAATAGCGACGGGCTATGATGATGATAATAGCGAAGTTGAGGACCCAGTTTCCTGTTCTTCCACTTTCTATTGTTTTCTTCTTGGCTCTTCCTAAGTTCTGGCAACCCCAGGCTCTTCCACTTGATTGAGAACTGGTTTACCCTGCACCCTTCAAGGTGAGGGAGAAAGATGTGGTTTTAGAGGCTAACATGGAAGAGGAAGGCTGCTTCTCTTTAGTATAAACTTCTGGAGACCATTTAAGTTTCATTGGCTCAGGATGGTTCACATGCCTACTGTTGAACCAATCTCTGAGCCAGAATATGGTTCCCAAACCTTATAATGACTGCTATGCTGTACCTCCCCAGACTTATTTCTTACCTCCTTCCCCAGATCACACAAAGGGAGCTCTGTCCTTCCAGCTCCTAATACCATGAGACAACGGACTGAGAGCAAAAGGGTAAGGCTCTTCAGGGCCAAAGCTTAGTTGTAACAATTCCCCCTGCTTTACTGAGGTGTAACTGCCAGATGAAATGGTAAAATATTTAAAATGCATAATGTGGTGATTTGATATATGTATGCATTGTGAAATTATGAGCATAATCAAGTTAATTAACACATCCATCATCTCACATAGTTACTTATTTTTGTTACATAGTTACTTTTTATTTTGGTGAGAATGCTTAAGATCTACTCTCTTAGCATATTTTAGTATACAGTACAGTATTGTTAATCATATTCACCATTGTTAGGTCGGAGAGAGCCCAGGATCAGATACACGCAGACCTGTGACGAGATAATGGACTACCCCTGGCATTTCTAACAGATCAGCATGCCAGACACAGATACTGGCTTCTCCACGACCCCCACACAGATACTGACTCATTCCTGAATACCTTGCTGACCCCCCTGCAGCTGAAACTTCCTCAACTGAATACCTCAGCTCTTGTCCCCGCCCCTCACCCAACCGCAGTATAAAAAAAGCGCCCCCCTCCCTGTTGGCAAATCCACGTGCCCTGTCCTTGGGGGTACGTGGGTCTCCCAGGGACGCAGAAATAAGCCTTTTCCTTTCCTTTCTTTTCTGATTCACTGGACTCTCTATTTCTTGCGCCGCCTCCTGAGCCACCTAACCTAACAACCATGTTATACATTAGAATCTCAAACCTTATAACTTTAAGGTTATACATTTTTACCAGCTTGTCCCCATTACCCCCACCCTCTAGCCCCTGAAAACCATCATTCTACATTCTGTTTCTATGATTCCACATATAAGTGCTAACACACAGTATTTGTCTTTCTCTGACATATTTCACTTAGTATAACACCCTTAAGATCCATCTATTTGCCAAAAATGGCAGGATTTCATATTTCTCGTGGCTGAATCATATCCCTTTGTGTATATATTCCACATTTTTTACTCATTTATTTTTAAAATATATATTTTTTTTATTGATTTCAGAGAGGAAGGGAGAGGGAGAGAGACATAGAAACATCAATGATGAGAGAGAATCATTGATTGGCTGCCTCTTGCATGACCCACACTGGGGATCAAGCCCACAACCCAGACATATGCTCTGATCAGGAATCGAACCATGACCTTCTGGTTCATAGGTTGATGCTCTACCACTGACCCACACTGGCCCGGCTATCCATTTATTAATTGTCAGTCACTTAGGTTCCCCCCCCCCCCCCCCCATATCTTGGCTATTGTGAATAATGCTGTAATGATAACAGGAGTATAGATACCTCTTTGAGACAGTGATTTTATTTCCTTTGGATATATGCCCAGAAGTGGGGTTGCTGGATCATATGGTACTACTATTTTTCATTTTTTGAGGAAACTCCATACTGTTTTCCAAAGTGGCTGTACATCCCACCACAGTGCACAAGGGTTCAGTTTTGGGCCAGTTTTTTTAAGATGCAAGTGTGTATTCTTCACTCTCTTCTTGGGCTCTGAGCCCTTAGGAGATGGTGTAATTACTAAGTGGAAGGAGTCTGGACCCCTGCTTTTATATGTGGATCACCAGAAATGTCCACATTGGTAGGTTCTGTGAGTGAGAAATAAACTATTTTGAGAGCTACTGATTTGAAGATTTTTAAAAATATATTTTTATTTTTACTGATTTCAGAGAGGGAGAGAGAGAGGGAGAGAGAGATAGAAACATCAATGATGAGAGAAAATCATTGATCGGCTGCCTCCTGCACGTCCTCTACTAGGGATCAAGCCCACAACCTGGGCATGTGCCTTTGACTGGAATCGAACTCGGGACAATCCTGTCCGCAGTCTGACGCTCTATCCACTGAGACAAACCGGCTAGGGCTGACTTCAAGTTTGTGATAGCTGCTAGCGAGACCCTAGACAACAAACCTTATTGCTCCCTCCCAGTGCATCTCAAACTATTTGTGGTTGTGGTGTAGGACTCACTTTTTTAATATCTCCAATGTTTCAGGGACTGATCCTTTGGTCTATACCAGTGATGGCGAACCTATGACACGCGTGTCAGAGGTGACACACAAACTCATTTTTTTGTTTGATTTTTCTTTGTTAAATGGCATTTAAATATATAAAATAAATATCAAAAATATAAATCTTTGTTTTACTATGGTTGCAAATATCAAAACATTTCTATATGTGACATGGCACCTGAGTTAAGTTAGGTTTTTCAAAATGCTGACACGCCGATCTCAAAAGGTTCGCCATCACTGGTCTATACCCTATTTGACAAGGTAAGTCTCTTGATCATATACTTGGATATAATGACAATATCAAATTGCTGTAAGTTTTAAAGCACTTATTGTCAATTTCTGCTTTTATCTTGTTGCAGACCATTAATAGTGGTGGACCAGTACTAGCCCTGCTTTAGTTTATGGCCTTATTTTTTTTCTCTATAGCATTTTCCATGCTCTGTAATTCTCTCGCTTATTTAGAGGTCTAGTTATGGTTTTCTTCCCCACTAAAATATAGGCTCCTTCAGAAAGGCATCTTATTTTCTTTTCTCTGTTGTGGTTCTAGTTCCTAGTGCAGTGCCTGGTACATCTTAGGTGATCAGAAACTATTTGTTGGATGATGAGTAAATCACGAACTGATGATTTCAGAAGGGTATGGGGGGAGAAGGCAGTCCATACCTGTTACAGAAGTGTTTACAATCAGAATATGAACCAAATTTTAAACAGTTCACTGGCAGCTGCTTCACTTCCTGGTTTGCTGCTTTGCAGCCCAGATGAGGTCTGGTTCTTACAACCCACCTCCCTTAGTTTCCCCCATTAGAGATTACACTGCTCGGAACTGTCACTGTCCGGTGATCAGTTTCTCTTCCACCCTAGCTTGTAAGTGTCTGCTATGTCCCCAGAGTCCGGCAGCGCAGTCAAGGCCCTAGGTTAACATGAATACATTTGTGGCATGAACACATGAATGTCGGCAGGAGGGGAGGCTGCCTTGGGGAAACAGTTCCCTACCCTGTCTCCCATGGCCCCCATCCCTTGACAGGGTCCCAGGGTTGGTCTTGAGCTCTGGCCCATTGGGCTGCCTGAACTACTGAGAGGGTTCACTTGAAACGCAGGCAGACAGGGCAGGGGTCCAGTGGAAAACAAAGGCAGGTGGAACATACGCAGGGGCAGACATGGCAGTTTGAGCAGCTTAACCACAGGAACCAAACAAGCAGAAATCTTTAAATGTTTCTGGGCTCAAAGTGGGAGGCATGGGAAAACAAGAGAGGGCCTGTAGCAACAAGGTGTACAAACACATAGAAACAGAAAGTTCAGCATAAGAAGAGAGAAAGCACACACAGAAACAGGGAAAGTTCAGGCCCGATGCTGGGCAAGAACAATTGAGGGAATCAGCCAGGTGATGACACAGGTAGACAGAGCAGATTTGTGGCAAATATATACCCTTGGACTACAAGGCTTTAATGGGCAGCCCATTACTGGGTTGCCCTCCCCTTGTGGGGATTCTGAATCTGCTTATAATAAATTTTCCACACTTTTGCTTAAATCTTCTGGTCCGTGGAGCTCATTCTTCGGGGTTATGAGACACGACCCTGGGAAAACACCTGGGCTCACCGTTCCGGTCATCACTACCACTTCCTTCCCTATCAACCAAACCAACCCACATTGCAGGCGCAGACTGACAGCATTTAGCTCTCCAGCTATGGAGGAGCAGGAATCTGATTTGGCACAACTGGATACTTAAGAGTCAAGGTCAGTAACACAGTAGTATATATTTGTTGGTTTGTTCATGAATTGAAGAGGATGTTACCGAGAAAATAAGTCCGCCATGTAGAAAATCAAGATGATGAGTATGATGAGGCTTCCCATAACAATCCCCAAGACTGCAATGTAGAAGACTTGGTGAGAGGTCTCAGCTGCCAAGGCTCGCTCATTCCATTTGCTGCTGTGCCTTGTCTGATTTGAGGGGAGAGGTAGAATAGGAATAGATGGGCTTAAAAGGATTATTGTATAAGGGTAAACTATGGAACTGTATGGACATAGGGTGGGGACCGGAACCCACAGAGAGAAACAAGGAAGAATTCGAGTAAGGCTTCTGACCAGGAGGAAGAGGGAGGGGAGGATTCAGGGAGGGAGGGCATGACTCAGATTCCCACCTGGATAGAGAAGATCAAGGCTATAATGCCTATGGGAAAACACAAGAAGCAGGCCAAAATCGACAGGCACATGTAATCTTTGGGGGGCTTGTCAGGCAAAATTTCAAATGCCTGGGGGAAGAGAGTGGGTTATGGTTTAGTATGATTTCTGGACTCTACCATCCCCTATAATCTCATCCCTTTTCACACTAATATCTCTCCTTTGCTCCTGTAAATTCTTCATTTAAAACTCTCGCTGACTCTATCTAACTCCCACCATGTCCTCTCTAACCTCTCCCTGTCCCCTAGAATATCTCCCTGTCCCCTAGAATTCCCAGGCCCAACATTCCCCCATGCCTAATTCCTCTCGGTTCCTTGTAACCCTTTCCATGTCTCCCATAACCGCCTCCCTGTTTTCTATAACTGCCTTGCAGATCCCTACAACATGTCTTTCTTGGCCCCATCCTGTTCACCCAAATCTCGCTGACTCTGATGACTCTCACTTGTCCTCCCTGAAACCTCAACTAATCTACTATCACACTTTGTTCCTATAATTGCCTTGTTGTCACACCAGCAACCATGTCTTTGCTTCTGTAAAACAAAGAAGATCCTCACTCAACACTGTAATGGTCTCAGTTTATTTGTAAAACCTTCATTATCCCTTATAAAAATTCTCACCCTAGCCCTAACTGGTTTGGCTCAATGGATAGAGTGTCGGCCTGCCAACCAAAGGGTCCCGGGTTCAATTTCAGTCAAAGGCGTGTACCTCAGTTGCAGGCTTCTCACTAGCCAGGGCCCTGGTCGGGGCTTGTGCAGGAGGCAACCAATCAATGTTTCTCTCACATTGATATTTCTCTCTGTCTTTCCCTCTTTCTTCCACTCTTTCTAAAAATCAATAGAAAAATATCCTTGGGTGAGGATTAAAAAAAAATCTCATCCTATAAAACTTCTAATGACAACAATAGCTCTCTACTCGTCCCTTTTATAATATCCCTCACCTTGTCCCTATGAATCCTTTTGGTCCAGCTATGATCCATAAACTCTCTCCAGGCTCCTCTAGGACCTTCTTTAAACATCCTTCTCATGACACTCATAGCCTTTTCTCTGTCTCTTTATAAAAGCCTGGCCTTCCTCCCTCTAAGACCTTCTCTCTATCTCTCCACCTAGCTTTCTGATCTTTGAGCTCCTCTGTGTCCACTTATTACAGCCTCCTTGTTCTAAAGCTGTGCTCCCTCTACACTTATCTACTTTTAACAGCCTCTTTGCCCGCTTATGAAACCCTCCTTGCCCCCTTAATCCTCCTCTAACTCCTTCCCGCCTGTCCCCCCATAAATTCCCTCCCATCCCCCTCAAACACCCCCATTTGGGCATCTCGATCTGGCTACCAGCAGCCTCTCTCTCACTCCAACCCGCAGGGATTGCCATGGAGACCACGCAAGCCCCGCCTCCTCTCCTGGCTTTCTACTTCTATTGGCTGATTGGAGGTTGTCTGTAATTGAGGAAGACAGTAGTACTGGCCTGGCTGCTGATTGGTCTGATGGAGTGCTGGTCCTTCCTACTTTCTTGTGTGATAGATCAATCCAGGGAGTTGTTTCTATAACAGTTTAGTTTTTGAAAGTGATTATATATTTTGGATATAGTCCTTTTGTCAGATATTTTTTCTTGGTCTGTAGCTTTTCATTTCCTAACAGTGTTATTTGCAGAGCAAAGTTTTAATATTTATGGAATTTAAATTAAATTTCTTTTCCTTTAAGGATGTGCTTTTGGTGTCATGTCTAAGAACTCTTTGCTTAACCGAGGGTCAGGAAGATTTTCTTCTATTTTTTCTCTCTAATTTTTGATAGTTTATATATTTAGATCTATCATTCACATTGAGTTAATATTTGTATAAGATGTGAGGTTTTAGTGGATGTTAATTTTTTTCATATGGCTTTTCACTGAATTTAAACCATTACAGAAAATATTCTTTCCTAATAAATTGCCTTTGGACTTCTTTTTAAAATAAATTGGCCATATATTTATGTGCATTTCTTTCTGCAGTCCTTATTCTTCTGTTCTGTTGATATAGGTGCATATCTGTTTGACAATAACACACTGCCTTATGAATGTAGCTTTACAGTGATTCTTAAAATTGGGTAGTGTGAGTACTCCAATTTTATTTTTAAATGTTTTGACTATGCTTATATAAATCAACAAATCTTGTTGGTCTTTTTTATTGTTGTTTTTAATCCTCACCTGAGGATATTTTTCCATTGTTTTATTTTATTTTATTTATTTATTTATTTTTTTTAGAGAGAGAATGGAAGGGAGGGGAAGAGACATAGAGAGAGGAACATTGATGTGAGAGAGACACATTGATTGGTTGCTCTCCTCACTCCCTGGCCAGCAACCAAGGTGCATGCCCTTGACTGGAATCGAACCCAGAACCCTTCAGTCCATGGGCCGACACTATTCACTGAACCAAACCAGCTAGGACCTTGTTGGTCTTTTAATAGGAGTTGCATTAGAATTACATTTCAATTTAGAAGAGATGTTAAGTCTTCCAATTCATGACGGTTGGAAGGTTCTCCATTTCTTTAGGGCTTTTTTTATTTCTATAATCAGCAGCTGTAGTTTAAACATAGTAGCTCATAATATTTTAAATTTATACCCACCTACCTGATTTTTTGGGAGCTATTGAAATGGTGCTTCAAAAAAATTTTGGTTCCTGTTCATTCATTGCTAGTATATAAAAATGTCATTGTGTGTGTGTGTGTGTGTGTGTGTGTGTGTGTGTGTGTGTTGATATTCAACCTGAGATTTTGCTAAAGTTATTTTATTAATTGTAGGAGGTTTTTTTGGGGGGTAGATTTCTTGTGATTTTCTACATGGATAATCATGTCATATGCAATTAAGGTTAATTTTATTTCTTCCTTTATCATTTGTATGTTCTTTCTTCTTCTGACACTTCATTTGCTGATTAGGACTTCCAGTATGATGTGGAATTGGAGTGATGAGAGTGGACATCCTTGTCTTGTTGCAAATTTTAGGGAGAACATTTCCCCTTTGTCTTGGTAGAAAACCCAATTGATTATAGTGAATTAATTCTATTTATATACTTCTGTTTTTTCCTAATATTTCATTAAGAAATTTTCTGTCTATATTCATGAGAGATGTTGGTCTGTAGTGTTCTGTACAGAATCTCTATCTAGTTTTAGTATTAAGTGAGTTTAGTATTTATGATGGCCTGGGATGAGTTAGGAAATATTCCCTCCTCTTTTATTTTCTAGAAAAGATTATGTGGAGATGATGGTATTTGTTTGGTATAATTTACAAATAACATCATCTGGGTCTGGAGAGTTCTTTTCCAGAAAGGTTTTAGTTACAAAATCAATCTCTTTAATAGAGATAAAATTATTATTCAGATAATCTCTTCATTGTTCATCAGTTTTTGGATTTAAAAAAAAAAAGGTTCAATTTTTATCTAAGTTGTAAAATTTATGTGTGAGGAGTTGTCATGATCCTTTGTTTTTCCTTTAATGTCTCAGGGTTCTGTAGTGATAGTCTCTCCTTTATTTTAAATATTGGTCATATGTGTCTTCCCTCTTGTTTTGTCAGTATTATGAGAGATTTATTAATTTAATTGGTCTTTTAAAAAAAAACAACTTTTGTTTTCATTAATTTTCTTTATTGTTTTTCCCTTTTCAATTTTATTGCTTTCCAATTTTACCTCTTATTTATTCTCTTTGCTTGGGTTTGTTTTGCTCTTATGTTACTAGTTTCATAAGTTACAAGCTTAGATTGCTAATTGGAGACATTTCTTTTTTAGAATAAAATTTATTGGGGTGACATTTGTTAATAATTATATGAGTTTCAAGTATACAATTATATAATACATTATTTGTATATTGCATTTTGTGCTCACCATATTGTCTACTCACAATATATTTGACCCACTTTGCTCTCTTCATCCTCCACCACCTTTCTTTCCTTCTGGGTACCAACATACTGTTATCTATGTCTATGAGTTTGTTTTGCTTGTTTGTTTTTTCTTCCTTTTTTATATCACACCTATGAGTGAAACGATATGGTTCTTGTTCTTTTCAATCTGACTTATTTTACTTAGCATGATACTCTCAAGATCCATGCTTGTTGCTGCAAATGGCAGTATTTCCTTCTTTCTTATGACTGAGTAGTATTCCACTGTCATTGAAGGACAGACACTTCAGCGGTTTCCTTGTCTTGGCTACCATGAGCAATGCTTCAGTGGACATTGCAGTATGTATATCTTTATAAATACACATTTTTAAAAATTTTTTTGGATAGATACCAAGAAGAGGTATTGCTGGATCATAAGGTGGCTTTATTCTTAATTTTTTGAGGAAATTCCATACTGTTTTCCATAGTGGCTGTACCAGTTTACATTCCCACCAGCAGTGTGTGAGGGTCCCTTTTTCTCCACATCTCCTCCAAACTTGTTATTTCTTGTCTTGTTGATAATAGCCATTTTAACAGGTGTGAGTTGGCATCTCACTGTGGTTTTGATTTGCATTTTTCTAATAGCTAGGGAAGTTGAACTTCTTTTCATATATCTGTTGGCCATTTTTATGTCTTTTTGGGAGAAGTGTCTGTTCAGGTCCTCTGATCCATTACTTAATTAGAATGTTTGTTTTGTTGTTGAGTTGTATGAGTTCTTTACATGTTTATAATATTAGCCCCTTATTGGAGGTGTTGTTTACAAATATCGTCTCCCATTTGGTTAGCTGCCTTTTTGTTTTGTTGATGGTTTCTTTTGCTGTGCAGGATCTTTATATTTATTTTTAAAATATTTTATTGATTACAGAGAGAAAGGGAGAGGAAGAAAGATATAAAAATATCAATGATGAGAGAGAATCATTGATTGGCTACCTCCTGCACACCCCACACTGGGGATTGAGACTGCAACCCAGGCATGTGCTCTGATCGGGAATCGAACCATGACCTCCTGGTTTATAGGTCAACACTCAAACACTGAGCCACGCTAGCCTGGCTTCCTGTGCAGAAGCTTTCTAGTTTGATACAGTCCTATTTATTTATTTATTTATTTAATATATTTTTATTGATTTCAGAGAGGAAGGGACAGGGGGAAAGATATGGAAACATCAATGATGAGAGAGAATCATTGATTGGCCACCTCCTGTACACGCCCTACTGGGGATCAAGCTTGCAACCTGGGCATGTGCCCTTGACTGGAATCGAACCCGGGATCCTTCAATCTGTAGGCCGAAGCTTTATCCACTGACCCAAACAAGCTAGGGCTAGTCCCATTTATTTTTACTTTTACTTCTCTTGACTTTGGGGTCAAATTTGTAAAATTCTCTCTAAGACCAAGGTCCACAAGTTTAGTACCTATGTTTTCTTCTATGTATTTTGTTTCAGATCTCATATTTAAGTTTTTAATCCATTTTGAGTTAATTTTTGAGTATAGTGTTAAATAGCAGTCTAATTCATTCTTTTGCATGTGACTATTCAATTTTCCCAACACCGTTATTGAAAGGGCTTTCTTTTCTCCATTGTATGTTCTTAGCTTCTTTGTTGAAAATTAGTTGCTCATACATGGGGACTCAATTAAAATTTTTTTTTTATTGATTTCAGAGAGAAAGGGAGAAAGAGGGAGAGAGAAACGTCAATGATCAGAGAGAATAATTGATCGGCTGCCTTCTGCACACCCCACACTGGGATCCACCCCACGACCTGGCATGTTCCCTGACTGGGAATTGAACCATGAACTCCTGGTTCCTAGGTCGATGCTCAACCACTGAGTCATGCCGGCTGGGCTGGGGACTCAGTTTTGTTCCATTGGTCTGTGTGGCTTGTTATCTGCTTTGATTATTGTACTTTTATTTTTGTTTAATATATTTTTATTGATTTCAGAGAGGAAGGGAGAGGGAGAGAGAGATAGAAACATCAATGATGAGAGAGAATCACTGATCGGCTGCCTCCTGCATACCCCACACTGGGGACTGAGCCCACAAGCTGAGCATGTCTCCTGACCAGGAATCGAACTGTGACCTCCTGGTTCATAAGTCGATACTCAACCCGAACCATGCTGGCCGGGCTGATTATTGTACTTTTGTAGTATAATTTGAAATTGGGAGTGTAATACTTCCAACTTTGTTCCTTTTCCTCAGGGTTGCTTTGGCTCTTTGTTTTTCCATGTGTGCAGTTCCATACAAATTTGATGATTTTTTTGTTCTATTTTTTTGTGTGAAAAATTCCACTGGGATTTTGATGGGGAATGCATTAAGTCTGTGTATTGTTTTAGGTAATACGGCCTTTTAATTATATTGAGTTTTCCAATTCATCTTTCCATTTCTTTGTGTCTAATTCAATTTCTTTCAACCAATCTTATAGTTCTCACTGTGTAGGTTCTTCACATCTTTCAAGTTTACACCTAGGAATTTTATCCTTTTTGTTGCAATTGCAAATGGAATTGTTTTTTCATTTCTTTTTCTGTTATTCCATTATTAGTATATAGAAATGCACCAGGTTTTTGTACATTGATTTTTGTATACTGCAACTTTACTCTATTTGTTTATTGCTTCTAGTAGGTTTTTGGTGGTGTCTTTAGGGTTTTCTATATATAGAATCATGTCATCTGCAAAAGGCGATTTCTACTTCTTCACTCCCAATTTGGATGCCTTAAAACTTTTTAAAAATTTTATTGGGACAACATTGGTTAATAATATTACATAGATATCAAGTGTACACTTTTATAATACATTATCTATATATTGCATCGTGTGTTTACTACCCAAAGTCAAATCTCCATCCATCACCATATCTTTGACCTCCTTTACCCTTTACTACCTCTTTCCACCCACTTTCCTTCTAATAACCACTATACTGTTTGTCTATGAGTTTTTTTGTCTTATTTGTTCATTTGTTGCTTTCACTTTTTAAATTTTTTGTTAATCTTCACCCATAGATATTTTTCCATTGATTTTTAGAGAGAGTGGAAGGGAAGGCAAGAGAGAAAAACATTGATGTGAGAAAGAAACATCAATTGGTTGCCTCCTGCATACATACCAAGCGGAACAGGGGATTGAACCTGCAACCGAGGTATGTGCCCTTGACTGGAATCCAACCCGTGATTCTTCAGTCCACAGGCAAACGCTCTATCCATTGAGCCAAACTGGCTAGGGCTGTTGCTTTCACTTTTATATCCCACATGAGTGAAATCATATGGTTCTTGATTTTTTCCATCTAACTTACTTCACTTAACATGATATTTTCAAGATTCATCCATGTTGTCATAATTGGCATTATTTCATCTTTTCTTATGGGTGAGTAGTATTCCATTTTATATATGTACCACTTCTTTATTCCATCATCCATCAAAGGACAATTTGATTGTTTTCATGTGTTGGCCACCATGAATAATTCTGCAATGAACATAGAGGAACATACATTTTTATAAATAAATGTTTTTAATTTTTTTGGTAGATACCCAGAGGAGGGATTGCTGGGTCATATGGTAACTCTATTCATAATGTTTTGAAAAACCTCTATACTGTTTTCCATAGTAGGTGTACTCATTTACATTCCCACCAGCAGTAACTAAGGGTTCCTTTTCCTTCACAACCTCTCCAACACTTGTTATTTCTTGTTTTGTTGATAATAGCCATTGTAACAGGTGTGAGGTGGTATTTCATTGTGATTTTGCTTTGCATTTCACTAATAACTAGTGAAAATGAGCATCTTTTCATGTATCTATTGGCCTTTTGTATGTCTTCTGGGGGGAAGCGTTTGTTTAGGTCCTCTACCCATTTTTAAATCTGTTTGTTTTGTTGTTGAGTTGTATGAGTTCTTTACATGTTTTGAATATTAGTCCCTCATTGGAGGTGTTGTTTACACATATCTTCTACCATTTTGTTGGTTGTCTTTTGTTTTTGTTTGTTTGCCTTTTGCTGTTCAGAAGCTTTTTAGTTTGATATAGTCCCATTTATTTATTTTTACTTTTAGTTCCTTTGACTTTGGGGGCAGATTTGTAAAATCCTCTCTAAGACCAAGGTCCATGAGTTTGTTTATTAATTTGATAGAGAGAGAGAGAGAGAGAGAGAGAGAGAGAGAGAGAGAGAGAGAGAGATCAATTTGTTGTTACACTTATTTATGTCTCCGTTGGTTGGTTTTTGCATGTGCCTTGACCAGGGATTGAACCCACAACGTTGGTGTATGGGGACAACACATTCTAACCAACTGAGCTACTAGCCAGAGCTCAAGGTCCATAAGTTTTGTACCTATTTTTCTTCTATGTATTTTATTGTTTCAGGTCTTATATTTAGCTCTTTGATCCAATTTGAGTTCATTCTTGTGATTGATGACAGATAGCAATATAGTTTTATAGTTTCATTCTTTTGCATTTGGCTTTCCAACTTTCTCAACAATATTTATTAAACAGGCTTTCTTTTCTCTGTTGTATGTTTTCTTTAAAGAAAAAATAATACTTATTTGTAATATAAACAAAGTCCCGTCGCTGGCTGGGGATGTGTGTGTATGTGAGTGTGTGTGTGTGTGTGTGTGTGTGTGTGTGTGCATCTATGTAGAGACACAAATTTTTCTTCATCAGATCATAAAGCAAAACTGGCCCCTCTTGGCATACTCTCATTTACACAAATCTGATGCATCTTTCTGGGTTTTTCTCTTTAAAAGTAAAAAAGAGAGAGAAAGAGAACCATGTACAGCATGGAAGCTTTTTGGCAATTTCTCGACTGTGGCAAGATTTGAATCTGCTGCCTTGAAGAATCCCTTGAAAACAACCCCAGAGAGGTAAGATGCAGTAGGGCAGAGGCGCCACGGGGCCTTGGTCCCGCTCAGGGACCTGGCCGCTGGCTCCCTGCCCTGGCCCCACGTGGTCCGGACACCAGGTAGAACTGAGGCTGGAGAAGGAACAAAACTGGAGAGGCTAACGGAATCGTGGCTTTGTTCTGTGGATATTGGAGGTGGGGCTGGAGGACAGAGCTCTGCACTCCTTTCACCGTCCACCCACCCTCGCCCCTCTGTGCCTGCCTGGGACGGAAATGGGGTGGGTACGAGGTGCCAGGTCGCAGAAGGCATGGGCAAGAAGAGCGCTGGGCAGGCCTCACTGGACAAAGGGGCTGGGAGTGGCAGCTGACCCAAAGCAACAGCCAGGGTGAGGGACAGACACTTGGGAGGCAGGGCGGGGCCCCCACCACCTGAGCTTCCCCCAGCCATTGGGCCTCCACTGTTACCACCAAACAGAGAGAGAAAGAGACAGAAGTAGTGGGTTGGTAGAGAAAAGGCCTGGGCCCAGGCCCTCCCAGGGGCCGAGCCCAGAGGGCTAATGCTACTGCCTGTGCCCAGGCCAGCCCCTTCCAACCCTCCCCACCAGCAGGACAGCCGCAGGGCCTCTGTGTCCTGTCGTGGTTAGTCTGAGGGACCACCTGAGGGATGGGAGGGAGGGCAGAGACCACTGGCCCAGCCCCATCGCAACGGGCAGCTGTCACCAGACCAGTGCAGGGCCATGGGGGTGGGGCAGGTTGGGGGACGTGGGCACAACGGGGTCCCCCCTTTGAGAAGTGCCCGCCGCAGAAACAGGTGCCACACATGTGCAAAATGCATTTGGTCAAGATCAACACGGGTTCCTCTTTTCCATTAAAAAAAGAAAACAAGAAACCAATAACGGCATTTGGAAATAGGAAGAAAAACAAAACTGAGAACATTTCTCCCTCTTCTCTCGCAGGATCAAGAAAGGGATGAAATATTGGTTTATATAATCCACTGCTGCATGTGGCCTGAAAATAACACTTTTCATTAAAAAAGAAAAGTCAAGAAGACGTGTCCTCACGGTGCCCTGGGGGCTTGGGT
The DNA here is from genome assembly GCF_014108235.1 of Myotis myotis. Taxonomy (NCBI): domain Eukaryota; kingdom Metazoa; phylum Chordata; class Mammalia; order Chiroptera; family Vespertilionidae; genus Myotis; species Myotis myotis. The sequence goes on from NW_023416323.1 coordinate 10,809,392, forward strand.
TTACCTGCCAAAGTAAAAAGTAAACTCGTCCGTGGTGTCTTTAAAAACGCCGAACTGGCTGGGCCATTCGCAGGAAGAAGCCCGTCTGACTCTGCAGCCCTGAGTCTGAGGCAGGGCCCCTCTGGAGTCCTGCACCGGGAGTGCTGTTGGGCTCTGTCCCCCGGATGGTGAGGGGCTCAGCACCATCGGCCTGGCCTCTGGCCACAGGCGATATCCGGGTTGCTTGGGCTCCCTGGGGAGTCCGGCACCCTGCCCACCGGTGCCCGGCCTCACGTCGACTCCAGGGTGTTGAGCGGGAACAGGCTGTGGTTGATGGGCGTGGAGAAGTAGAGGTGCTCACAGGGTGTGTGGTTGACGCACAGGCTGCTCAGTCAGCCCCAGCATCCGCTCAATGTCCAGCAGCTGCCCCGTGAGGCTGAAGTTGGGTGAGATGTTGGACTTTTCCCTCTTGACAAAGTCGTGGGCGTTGTTGAGTGACAGGTTCATCTTCTGCATCAGGTAGGGCACAGTGACCGTCACGGAGCGGCTGATGCCCGCCAGACAGCGCACCGGGACGCCACACCTCTTGGAGCGCCTCCTGGGTGAAGCTGATGGCCTCGGGGAAGAACGGGAGAGGTTCTGGCTCCGGTGGTCAGAGGTGGGATCTGCTTGTAAAGGGTGTCCCAAAATTCACGCAAGAAGTAGTTTTGATAGAAAACACAGGTTTATAATAAAAAATTGTAAATTTTTTATTGATTCATAAAGTATACAGTATAAGGTTATGTATGGAATAGCATATCAGGTAAATGGCTTCCACGGCTTTCCTGGCACATACGCACTCTTTTGTTGAAATTTTCCATGACCGTTTTGCATAAATGTGGCTGAATTTCGATGAGGCTCATTTTCATCTTGATGGCTTGGTTAACTGACAAAATTGTCGCATTTGGGGTTCAGAAAATCCACGAGTGATTGTTGAGAAACAAATGCATCCACAACGTGTCACTGTTTGGTGCGGATTTTGGGCTGCAGGCATCATGGGACCATTCTTCGAAAATGCGGCTGCTCAGGCAGTAACAGTTAATGGTGCTTGCTATCGAGACATGATAATCCAGTTTTTTGTGCCTAAATTGCACAAAGCCATGGAGGCCATTTACCCGATATGCTATTCCACACATAACCCTATACTATATACTTTATGAGTCAATAAAAATTTACAATTTTTAAATATAAACTTGTGTTTTCTATCAAAATTACTTCTTGCATAAATTTTGGGACACCCTTTAGGTGAACTCGCAGCCGTGCTCGAAGGCGTTGGCAGGTTGGGCATGACGTTGAGGATGTACTTGATGCGGTCCTTGCTGAGCCGGTCCAGGTTGGTGGAGTCCTTGGCGCAGCCGAGGTAGAGGTAGGGCAGGATCTGGACGGGGAAGGCCGGTTGGCTGGACGCCACAGGACTGCTGTCCGACTCGGTGGCACTGTTGGGCAGCTCTCGGTCCAACTCCCCGGTACGAGCAGTCAGAGCTGATGCGCAGGCCCCCCAGGCCCAGCATGGAGGCGGGTGGCGAGCTGTCCACGTTGGTCACGCAGTGCTCTGAGTACTCTGTCTGGAACTTGTTGAAGCCACCTTGGAGGTAGTCGGACTGGCAGCCGTCGTCGCGCAGCTTCTGCAGGAGCAGGTCGAGCACGGAGGCGGGCCCGCCGGGCTTCGGCTGCCACTCGTAGAGCAGCACGGTGGCTGCCCTGCAGCGCGTGGCGAAACGCTCCTCGTCCGCGTGATTCGGGATGATGGGGCGGATGGGCAGGTTGCTCTTGCGCAGGCGGCGCAGCGTGAGGCCGGGGATGGCCAGGTTGATGGCCCTTTGCTCGTGCGGCCGGCAGTCGAGCCGCAGCAGGGACGCGCCACCGCGCGCCGCCAGCTCCTCCTGAAGCCACTCAGCGCTCTCACACGGCATGGTCCCCGCGCCCGTCGCCGCGCCCGTCCAGGTGCCCGCGCCGGACCCGCCCCGGGCACCGACCCCGCCCCGGTGTCCCCAGCCGCCGCCGTCCCCGTGGCCGACATGTGCGCCCGCGCTGGGGGGCCGCGGACGTGGTTTTTCATGGGGAGCGCGGGAGCCCGGGGCCGAAGCCTGGCAGCCCTGACCAGGGACTGCTACTCCGCCGCGCGGGCCCAGGACACGGTTTCCGGCGCCTGCCTCCAGCCTCCGCCTGGCTCTGTTGTTTGTTTTTGGCTTCTTTGTTGATAATTAGCTGCCCATATATATGTGGGTTTATTTCCAGGTTCTCAACTCAGCCCCATTGGTTTGAGTGTTTGTTTCTGCCAATACCATGCTGTTTTGATTATTGTGGGGTCTATAGTGTAATTTGAAGTCTGGGAGTGTGAAACCTCTGGTTTCATTCTTCTTTTTTTTTTTTAATCTTTAAATTCTTTATTAGTTAAGGTATTAGAAATGTGTCCTCATCCCCCCCATTAACCCCCCCCCCCCCCACATGCTCTCATCCCCCTGTTGTCCATGTCCATTGGTTTGGCTTGTATGCATGCATACAAGTCCTTTGGTTGATCTCTTCCCCTTACCCCCACCCTCCCCTACTTTCCCTCTGGGAATTAATAGTCTGATTGCTGTTTCTCTGTCTTTGGATCTGTCCCTGTTCATCAGTCTATGTTGTTCTCTATATTCCACAAATGAGTGAGATCATGTGGTATTTATCTTTCTCTGACTGGCTTATTTCACTTAGCATAATGCTCTCCAGTTCCATCCATGCTGTTGCAAAAAGGCAAGAATTCCTTCTTTTTTACTGCAGCGTAGTATTCCACTGTGTAGATGTACCAGTTTTCTAATCCACCCATCTGCTGATGGGCACTTAGGCTGTTTCCAAATCTTAGCTATGGTGAATTGTGCTGCTATGAACATAGGGGTGCATATATCCATTCTGATTCGTGTTTCTGGCTTCTTGGGATATATTCCTAGAAGTGGGATCACTGGGTCAAATGGGAGTTCCATTTTTAGTTTTTTGAGGAAACTCCATACTGTTCTCCACAGTGACTGCACCAGTCTGCATTCCCACTAGCAGTGCAGAAGGGTTCCTTTTTCTCCACATCCTCTCCAACACTTGTTTGTTGATTTGTTGATGATAGCCATTCTGACAGGTGTGAGATGATACCGCATTGTCCTCTTGATTTGCATCTCTCATATAATTAGTGACTTTGAGCATGTTTTCATATGTCTCTCGGCCTTCTGTATGTCCTCTTTTGAAAAGTGTCTATCTAGGTCCGTTGCCCATTTTTTGATTGGATTGTTTATCTCCTATTGTGTTTTTTACTATCAACAATCATTTTATTTTATTATTATTTTTTTATTAAATCTTTATTGTTCAGATTATTACAGTTGTTCCTCTTTTTCCCCCCTCATAGCTCCCCTCCACCCAGTTCCCAGACCCCCTCTGCCCTTACCCCCGCCCCGTCATCATCCACAGGTGTACGATTTTTGTCCAGTCTCTTCCCGCACCCCCCAACACCCCTTTCCCCCCTGAGAATAGTCAGTCCACTCCCTTTCTATGCCCCTGATTCTATTATAATCACCAGTTTATTCTGTTCATCAGATTATTTATTCACTTGATTTTTAGATTCACTTGTTGATAGGTGTGTATTTGTTGTTCATAATTTGTATCTTTAACTTTTTCTTCTTCCTCTTCTTAAAGGATACCTTTCAGCATTTCATATAATACTGGTTTGGTGGTGATGAACTCCTTTAGCTTTTTCTTATCTGTGAAGCTCTTCCTCTGACCTTCAATTCTGAATGATAGCTTTGCTGGGTAAAGTAATCTTGGTTGTAGGTTCTTGGTATTCATCACTTTGAATATTTCTTGCCACTCCCTTCTGGCCTGCAAAGAGAAATCAGCTGACAGTCATATGGGTACTCCCTTGTAGGTAACTGACTGTCTTTCTCTTGCTGCTTTTAAGATTCTCTCTTTGTCTTTTGCTCTTGGCATTTTAATTATGATGTGTCTTGGTGTGGTCCTCTTTGGATTCCTTTTGTTTGGGGTTCTCTGCACTTCCTGGACTTGTAAGTCTATTTCTTTCACCAGGTGGGGGAAGTTTTCTGTCATTATTTCTTCAAATAGGTTTTCAATATCTTGCTCTCTCTCTTCTTCTGGCACCCCTATAATTCGGATGTTGGTACACTTGAAGTTGTTCCAGAGGCTCCTTACACTATCTTCATATTTTTGGATTCTTTTTTCATTTTGCTTTTCTGGTTGGGTGTTTTTTGCTTCTTCGTGTTTCAAATCTTTGACTTGATTCTTGGGATCCTCTAGTTTGCTGTTGGAACTCTGTAGAATATTCTTTATTTCAGTCAGTGTATGCTTAATTTCTAGTTGGTCCTTTTTCATATCCTCGAGGTTCTCACTAGATTTATTGGTGGTCTCACTAGACTTATTGAGAGTCTTACTAAATTTATCGGTGGTTTCTAGAAAATTCTTGAAAAACCTTAAAAGTGTGGTTTTGAACTCTATATCCAGTCGTTTGCTTTCCTCCATTTCTGTCATTTGTGTCCTGTTTCTTTGTCTCCGCATTTTGGCTGCTTCCCTGTGTTGATAGAGTGGCTTTGTGTGCTAGGTGTCCTATAGGGCCCAGTGGGTCAGCCTCCCCAATTACTGGAGGTGGACACTCTTGGTGCACCTACTTTGTAGACTTTGTACACAGTCATGTTGTAGTTAAGCCTTGATTATTGTAGGTATCTCTGGGAGGAATTGACCTCCAGGCCAATTGGCTGTGAGAATCAGCTGTGTCTGCAGTGGGAGAACTTCTTTGCTGATTTTTTGTTTAGAGGATTTGTCCAATGGTGATAATGGGGTTTTAAAGTCCCGTACTATGATTGTATTGCTGTCAATCTCTCCCTTGATCTCCTCCAGAAGATTTCTTATGTATTTAGGTGCTCCTATATTGGGTGCGTGTATGTTTACCAGAGTTATTTCTTCTTGTTGGATTGCTCCCGTTAGTATTATGAAGTGGCCTTCCTTATCTCTTTTTATGTCCTTCACGTTGAGATCTAATTTGTCAGATATAAGTATTGTTACCTTGGCTTTTTTTCCATTTCCATTCGCCTGAAAAACCTTTTTCCATCCCTTCACCATCAGTCTGTGTACGTCTTTTTTTCTGAGGTGGTTTTCCTTTAGACAGCAGACATATGGGTCATGTTTTCTTATCCACTCAGTTACCCTATGTCTTTTGATTGGGGCATTTAATCCATTTACATTTAAAGTTATTATTGATAGAATCTTGTTTGTCGCCATTTTTATTCTTTACCCCTGTGTTCCTTCTTTGTTTCCTATTTTTTTCTTTTTACAGCAGACCCTTTAGCATTTCTTGCATTGCTGGTTTGGTGGTAATAAACTCCCGTAGTCCCTTTTTGTCTGCGAAGCTCCTGATTTTACCCTCAATTTTGATTGATAGCTTTGCTAGGTACAGTATTCTTGGATTCAGACCCTTCCTTTGCATGATTTTGTATATTTCATTCCATTCCCTTCTTGCCTGATGTGTTTCTGTTGAGAAATCAGTCGCTAGTCTGATGGGGGATCCTTTGTAGGTAACTTTCTGTCGCTCTCTGGCTGCTTTTAAGATTCTTGCTTTGTCATTGGTGTCTGCCAATTTAATTATTATGTGCCTTGGTGTCGGTCTTTTGGGGTTCATTTTGTTTGGGACTCTGTGAGCTTCTTGGATTTGTGTGAGTTTTTACTTCCCTATATCAGGGAAGTTTTCTGTCATTATTTTTTCAAACAGGTTTTCTATTCCTTGCTCAGTTTCCTCTCCTTCTGTCACCCCTATTACGCAGATGTTGTTTCATTTCGTGTTGTCCCAGAGTTCTCTTAGGCTCTCCTCCTGCTTTTTAATGTTTTTTCTAGAAGCAGCTCTGCTTGGGTAGTTTTTCCTACCTTGTCTTCTAGCTCACTGATGTGGTCCTCGGCTTCTTCTAGTCTACTGTTGATGCTTTCTATTGAGTTCTTTATAGCAGTGATGTCATTTTTTATTTCTTCTTGGTTTTTCTTCATTTCCTCTTTGCTCTTACACATATTGTTGAATTTGTATTTCATTCTTTTCATCCACCTTATGACCATTTCTCTGAATTCTTTCTCTGACCGGTTGCTTGCCTCCTTTGCCTCCATTTCGTTTACTTCCTTTTCTGGTGATGCCTGTTTTTCTTTCATATGCAGGCTGGTTCTTTGTCTCCCCATGATCTCTCTTCTCCAGGTGTTTGGTTATATAGTTCTCTCTCTGCTGTGTTGATTTAAAGGCACAAAATACAACACAACAAGACACAATGTACAAGGCACTGAGCACAAATGTATTCACGATATTAATAAAGGTGACCATCTGAGCAAAGAGAATTAGGGGATAAGGAAGAAATAAGAGAAAAAGATAAAAGAGAAAAAGAAAAAAAAGGAGTGCTAAAATGTAATTGGGAAAAGGATAAAAAGTAGTAAGAGAGAAAATAGAGAGAATGAATTAGAAGAGGGGAAGAGACTATTTATGTGGGGAGAAAACTCCAATAGAACTGCCACTAATCCCAAGAAAATCCAGCAACAGATCCCTGGAGATGAATGCAAACTACAAACAACCAATAATATCAAGCGAGGCGAGGGAAAACAGAAGCACAAAAATAACCGGAAAAAAACAACAACAACAGAAAAAGCAAAAGCAAAAGCAAAACAGTCTCACAAACAAGCAAAAAAAATAAAACAACAAAAAAAAACACCCCACAAAAAAACCCCAATATACTCAACAATCAAGCAAACAACAACAAAATAACAGAGAGAAAACAGAGCGAAAAAAAATTTGGATAGTGAAGAAAGAGAAGAGAGAGGTGTATAGGATTTAGAGCTATGGATTGGAAATTAGATATATAAGTAGGGTGAAGTTTTTACAGGGGGTAAAAAGAAGGAATAGGGAAAATCTAAAACAGGAATAGGGTAAGAGAAACAGGATAACAAAAGGGGAAAAGTGAGGAAGAGAGTTTTGGCATAAAGGTAAAATTGAGGTAGAGAAAAATGATGCTAAAGGAACGATGAAAATAGAATGTAGAACACTAATCCCAAAATAAAATAAAGAGAAAATATAATGACACTTTAAAAAATGGTAAAATGGTAGTAGTAATAATACTGGTTAAAAAAAAAATGTAGGAGGTCAAATCACCCCTGGTATTACCGACAACAATCAAGGCTTAACTACAAGACTGGGCACAAAGACCACTAAGGGGTGCACCAAGAAAAGATAAAAAAATGCGGAGACAAAGAAACAGGACGCAAATGTCAGAAATGGAAGATATAGAGCTCAAAACCACACTTTTAAGGTCTCTCAAGAACTGTCTAGAAGCTGCCGATAAACTTAGGAAGGCCCTCGAAAAGACTGGTGAGACCGCCGATAAATGTAGTGAGATCCTCAAGAAATCTAATGAGACCCTCGATATTGTGATAAAGAACCAACTAGAAATTAAGCATACACTGACTGAAATAAAGAATATTATACAGACACCCAACCGAAGACCAGAGGAGCGCAAGAATCAAGTCAAAGATTCGAAACGCGAAGAAGCAAAAAACACCCAACTGGAAAAGCAAAATGAAAAAAGAATCCAAAAATACAAAGATAGTGTAAGGAGCCTCTGGGACAGGTTCAAGCGTACCAAAATCAGAATTATAGGGGTGCCAGAAGATGAGAGAGAGCAAGATATTGAAAACCTATTTGAAGAAATAATGACAGAAAACTTCCCTCACCTGGTGAAAGAAATAGACTTACAGGTCCAGGAAGCGCAGAGAACCCCAAACAAAAGGAATCCAAAGAGGACCACACCAAGACACATCATAATTAAAATGCCAAGAGCAAAAGACAAAGAGAGAATCTTAAAAACAGCAAGAGAAAGAAACTCAGTTACCTACAAGGGAATACCCATACGACTGTCAGCTGATTTCTCAACAGAAACTTTGCAGGCCAGAAGGGAATGGCAAGAAATATTCAAAGTGATGAATACCAAGAACCTACAACCAAGATTACTTTATCCAGCAAAGCTATCACTCAGAACGGAAGGTCAGAGGAAGAGCTTCACAGATAAGGAAAAGCTAAAGGAGTTCATCACCACCAAACCAGTATTATATGAAATGCTGAATGGTATCCTTTAAGAAGAGGAAGAAGAAGAAAAAGGTAATGATACAAATTATGAACAACAAATATGCATCTATGAACAAGTGAATCTAAGAATCAAGTGAATAAATAATGTGGTGATCATAATAGAATCAGGGACATAGAAAGGGAATGGACTATTCTTGGGGGGGAAAGGGGTGTGGGAGATGCGGAAAGAGACTGGACAAAAATCGTGCACCTATGGAAGAGGACAGTGGGTGGGTAGTGAGGGCGGAGGGTGGGGCGGGAACTGGGAGGAGGGGAGTTATGGAGGGAAAAAAAAGAGGAACAAATGTAATAATCTGAACAATAAAGATTTAATTAAAAAAAGACAAAAAAATGTAGTAATTAAAAAGGTAAAATCAGGTGATGAAAAAAAAAAAATTAGTTTTTTAAAAAAAATATATTTTATTGATTTTTTACAGAGAGGAAGGGAGAGAGATAGAGAGTTAGAAACATCGATGAGAGAGAAACATCGATCAGCTGCCTTCTGCACATCTCCTACTGGGGATGTGCCCGCAACCCATGTACATGCCCTTGACCGGAATCGAACCTGGGACCCTTCAGTCCGCAAGCTGACGCTCTATCCACTGGGCCAAACTGGTTTTGGCAAGAAAAAAAAAATTAGTTTCTTAATTAAAAGGTGCAAAAAGAATTAAAAAAAATAAAAATGTTCAGTAGTGAAGGTCCTTCAGTTCCTCTACTCTTCTGTTTGGCACGCCTTAGTCCTGCCAGGTATTCAGGAAAGTGTTGAAGTTCCCTGCGATACACTGTTCCTCCGTGTTGTAAACCACAGTCCTGATTTTAAAGCAGGCCCTATTTGTTTCCCAGACTGCCTTTATTTGTATTTACAGAAGAGTCAGTTCGTGGTTCAGCCCCTGGGTGGCAGTGTTTCTGGATTGACCTCCGAGGCTATAAGTCCTCTCTATCCAGCAGTTAGGGTTTATTTTCCCTATCGCACTTAAAACTGGTTTGGGAGAGTCGACTGTCCAGAGCTGGTTCTTTAATCTTTACTCCCCGCTCTGTTTCCCAGGTTCCACAAAAACAACTTTCCCTGCAGTCTCTGTGAATGACCCCAATTGGGCGATCCTATGTATTGGGTTTAATAATCAAACGCAAAGATTTAAGGGGAAAAGAAAAAACAAGAGCCGGAGAAGTTGCGCGAATTCACAACCCTCCACCGTCCAGCTCCGTGGGCCGTCTCTTCCGCATGTCCTCTCTCCCCTGACACTAAGCAGCCGGCACACTGGCAACATCTGAGGCTGCCTTTTTGTGTCCAGTCCAGCTATGGGCTTATTTTTAGCGTTCCCTTCTGCCAGCAGCCCTGCGGGACCCCCTCCACACTGGCCCCAACAGCTGCGGACTTTGTGGGGCGCAGATTTCCGCCACGCACGTTCCTCTCTCCAACCTGAGTTGCAAACCACACCTTTATGTAGGTGAAATCTGACCTTTCCGTGAGGAGAAGCAGGGCTCCTCTGAGTCCACGTAGTCGTACTGCTTGAGACTCGGTGTTTCTGGGTTAGTAGCTGATCTCTGGATGCCATGGATGCCATGGATGCCAGGTCTTTGGATGTATATGCTTCCAATAACAGCCACTCAAGATGGCGCGGTCTCCGCGGCTGAGCCAGTGCTCCAGGAGAGATTTCAGCCGCAGTCTCCAACCGCCCCCTTTCTCTGGGAGTCCTCTGCCTTTCCCGGCTGTAAACTGTCTCCCAGCTGAAATTTTCTGCCTATTCAGGCTGTATGTTACCCGTTTCAGCTGTTCACCCTATCTGCTCCGGAACAAGGCATGGGACACGTCCATCTATACCTCCGCCATTTTCTTCCTCCCTCTGGTTTCATTCTTTTCTTCTCAGAATTGCTTCAATCATCTGGGGTCTTTTGTGGTTCCATACAAATCTGATGATTTTTTTGGTTCTATTTCTTTAAATAATGCCATGGGGATTTCAACAAGGATTGCATTAAATTTGCATATTGCTTTGGGTTATGTGGCCATTTTAACTATGTTGATTCTTCAAATACATGAATATGAAATATCTTAATATTTTCCCTTTTTTTGTGTCTTCTCCTTTTTAAAAAATCCTCATCCAAAGACATGCTTTTATTGATTTTAGAGAGAGAGGAAGGGAGAGAGAGGAAGGGAGCAGGGGGAGAGGGAGAGAGAGAGAGGTGAGAGTGAAATATTGGTCAATTGCCTGCTAAATTTACCCTGAACAGGAATCGAACCTGCAACCTTGGTATGGTTTCTGACCAGGAATAAAACCCAAGACATTTCAGTGTACAGGATAATGCTCCAACCCACCAAGCCACACTGGACAGGGCTTTTTGTGTCTTCTTAAGTTTCTTTTAATAGTGTCTTGTAGTTTTCAGTATACAGGACCTTTTAAAAATGTTTTGTATTTTATTTTAAAATATATTTTTATTGATTTCAGAGGGGAAGGGAGAGGGAGAGATAGAAACATCAATGAGGAAGAAACATCTGTCTACTGCCTCTTGCACTCCCTCTATTGGGGGTTCTAGCCCACAATCTGTGCATGTGCCCTGACTGGGAACTGAACCAGGGACAACACTCAATCCACTTAGCCACACCAGACAGATCCTTTTAACGTTTATTTCTTAGATATGTATGTATGCATGTATGTATGTATGTATGTATGTATGTATTTATTTTAAATTAAATCTTTATTGTTCAGATTATTACAGTTGTTCCTCTTTTTCCCCCCATAGCTTCCCTCCACCTGGTTCCCACAACCACTCTCCGCTCTTAACTCCCCCCCCCCCCAATGTCCTCATCCATAGGTGCACGATTTTTGTTCAGTCTCTTCCCGCATCCCCTACACCCCTTTCCTCCCCAAGAATAGTCAGTCCATTCCCTTTCTATGCCCCTAATTCTATTGTAATCACCAGTTTATTCTATTCATCAGATTATTTATTCACTTGATTTTTAGATTCACTTGTTGATAGATGTGTATTTGTTGTTCATAATTTGTATCTTTACCTTTTTCTTCTTCCTCTTCTTAAAGGATACCTTTCAGCATTTCATATAATACTGGTTTGGTGGTGATGAACTCCTTTAGCTTTTCCTTATCTGTGAAGCTCTTCCTCTGACCTTCAATTCTGAATGATAGCTTTGCTGGGTAAAGTAATCTTGGTTGTAGGTTCTTGGTATTCATCACTTTGAATATTTCTTGCCACTCCCTTCTGGCCTGCAAAGAGAAATCAGCTGACAGTCATATGGGTACTCCCTTGTAGGTAACTGACTGTCTTTCTCTTGCTGTTTTTAAGATTCTCTCTTTGTCTTTTGCTCTAGGCATTTTAATTATGATGTGTCTTGGTGTGGTCCTCTTTGGATTCCTTTTGTTTGGGGTTCTCTGCACTTCCTGGACTTATAAGTCTATTTCTTTCACCAGGTAGGGGAAGTTTTCTGTCATTATTTCTTCAAATAGGTTTTCAATATCTTGCTCTCTCTCTTCTGCTGGCACCCGTATAATTTGGATGTTGGTATGCTTGAAGTTGTCCCAGAGGCTCCTTACACTATCTTCGTATTTTTGGATACTTTTTTCATTTTGCTTTTCTGGTTGGGTGTTTTCTGCTTCTTCATATTTCAAATCTTTGACTTGATTCTTGTGATCCACTAGTCTGCTGTTGGAACTCTGCATAATATCCTTTATTTCAGTGTATGCTTAATTTCTAGTTGGTCCTTTATCACAACCTCGAGGGTCTCACTAGATTTCTAGAGGGTCTCATTAAGTTTATCAGCGATTTCTAGAAAATTCTTGAAAAACCTTAAAAGTGTGGTTTTGAACTCTATATCCAGTCATTTGTTTTCCTCCATTTCTGTCATTTGTGCCCTGTTTCTTTGTCTCCCCATTTTTTTATGCTTCACTGTGTTGATTCAGTGGCTTTCTGTGCTAGGTGTCCCATAGGGCCCAGTGGGTCAGCCTCCCCAATTACCTGAGGTAGACACACTTGGTGCACCCCATTGTGGGTTTTGTGCACAGTCTTGTTGTAGTTAAGCCTTGATTGTTGTAGGTAACACTGGGAGGGATTGACCTCCAGGCCAATTGGCTGTGAGAATCAGCTGTGTCTGCAGTGGGAGAACTTCTGTGCTGGAGACACCCCTCCGGGGCAAGACTTGCTTCAATGGGACTTTGGTGCTCACTGAGTCTGCCCCCTTAGTGTGTCCTTTATGGATCCGAGGAGCTGCAATCTGGATGGTCCCACTCTGACCACCAGGCACACTGGCTCCTGGATCTCTAAGGAGGTGCTAATCTAGCCTCTGCCTGAGGCTATCCAGCAGGAGCCAGCTGTGACTCAATGCAAGTTGCCCTGGGGCCTTGGGCCAGCTGCAGTTTGTTAGGTAATTATCAGATTGCAAAGGGCCAGGCCTTTCATATGCAAAAGCCTCCGTGCACAGCTTGGGCAGGTCGGGGTCCCCGGGGATCAACAGGGCAGAGCGAACAGTTATAGCTGCTCTCAGTCCTGCCCTCAGAGGCCCTGCTTCTCAGTGTCCCAGCAGTCACTGCAAGCATCCCGAGAGAAAGCTGCCCTTGAGTTCCGACCAATGCCAGACAGTCCAGTTTCTCCCTTATGAGTCTGGGTCCCCAGAGACTCACCCGGAACTGGAGCTTAGAACTTAAGACTCCCTCCCGATTGAAAAAGACAACCGTGTCCTCAGCTGCCAGCCCTCTCCAAATGCGCCTCCGTACCTTACTTCCGCACTGCACCTCCTCTGAGTCTCGGTATGCTTTTCTCTTTTCTTCTAGTTGTAGAATTTCCACTGAGCCAGCCTTCCTGTGGTTCTGGATGATGTCTGTTCTGTCTTTTAGTTGTATTTTTGAAGTGGTTGTGTGAGGCAGCAATCTCTGGTGTTTACCTATGCCGCCATCTTGTTTTTTTTCTGTATGTATTTATTGATTGATTTGGTGTTCTACTCCTTTTGCTGCAATTGCAAGATAAATTTTTCATTTATTTTTTCGACATTTTATTGTTACTATATAGGAATGCAATGGATTTTTGACATTGATTTTATATCCTGTAACTTTACTGTATTTGTTTATTGTTTCTAATAGTTTTTTGGTGGCGTATTTAGAGTTTTATATATAAAGAACCATGTCATCTGCAAAAAGTGACAATTTTACTTTTTCACTGCCAATTTGGATGCCTTTTATTTCATTCTCTTGCCTTATGGCTCTGGTTAAGATTTCCAGTTCTATGTTAAACAACAGTGGTGAGAGTGAGCACCCTTGTCTTGTTCCTGATTTAAAGGAAATGCTTTCAGTTTTTCACCAGTGAGTATGATAAGTGGCCTTTATTATGTTGAGGTACTTTCCTTCTATATCCATTTTATTGAGCATTTTAATCACAAATGCAGGTTGAAGTTTGTCAAATGCTTTTATTGCATCTATCCTTATGATCACATGAATTTTATCCTTTTTTTGTTAATGTGGTGTATCACATTGATTGGTAGGTTGAACCATTCTTGAGTCCCTGAAATAAAACCTATTTGATTGTGATGTATTATCTTTTTTTTTTAAATTTTTTTTTGTCTTTTTTTTTTTTTATTGCTTAAAGTATTACAAAGGGTATTACATATGTGTCCATTTTATCCCCCCGCCCTAGACAGTCCCCTAGCCTCCCCTATCCCCCAATGTCTTATGTCCACTGGTTATGCTTATATGCATGCATACAAGTCCTTTAGTTGATCTCTTACCCCCCTACCTCCTGCCCCCCAACCCTCCCCGGCCTTCCTGCTGCAGTTTGACAATCTGTTTGAGGCAGCTCTGCCTCTGTATCTATTATTGTTCAAAAGTTTATAATGGTCTCTATTATCCATGAATGAGTGAGATCATGTGGTATTTTTCCTTCATTGACTGGCTTATTTCACTTAGCATAATGCTCTCCAGTTCCATCCATGCCGTTGCAAATGGTAAGAGTTCCTTCCTTTTTAGAGCAGCATAGTATTCCATCGTGTAGATGTACCACAGTTTTCTAATCCATTCATCTACTGATGGGCACTTAGGCTGTTTCCAGATCTTAGCTATGGTGAGTTGTGCTGCTATGAACATAGGGGTGCATATATCCTTTCTGATTGGTGTTTCTGGTTTCTTGGGATATATTCCTAGGAGTGGGATCACAGGGTCAAATGGGAGTTCCATTTTTAGTTTTTTAAGGAAACTCCATACTGTCTTCCATAGTGGCTGCACCAGTCTGCATTCCCACCAGCAGTGCACAAGTGTTCCTTTTTCTCCACATCCTCTCCAGCACTTGTCGTTTGTTGATTTGTTGATGATAGCCAGTCTGACAGGTGTGAGATGGTACCTCATTGTTGTTTTGATTTGCATCTCTCGGATGATTAGTGACTTTGAGCATGTTTTCATATGTCTCTTGGCTTTCTGAATGTCCTCTTTTGAAAGGTGTCTATTTAGGTCCTTTGCCCATTTTTTGATTGGATTGTTTATCTTCCTTTTGTTAAGTTGTATGAGTTCCCTATAAATTTTGGAGATTAGGCCCTTATCAGATATGACATTGGCAAATATGTTTTCCCACACAGTGGGTTTTCTCGTTGTTTTGTTGATGGTTTCTTTTGCTGTGCAGAAGCTTTTTATTTTGATGTAGTCCCATTTGTTCATTTTCTCTTTAGTTTCAAGTGCCCTAGGAGCTGTATCAGTGAAGAAATTGCTTCGGCATATGTCTGAGATTTTGTTGCCTTTGGATTCTTCTAAAATTTTTATGGTTTCCTGTCGTACGTTTAAGTCCTTTATCCATTTTGAGTTTATTTTTGTGTATGGTGTAAGTTGGTGGTCTAGTTTCATTTTATTGCATATATCTGTCCAATTTTCCCAACACCATTTATTGAAGAGACTATCTTGGCTCCATTGTATGTTCTTGCCTCCTTTGTCAAATATTAATTGAGCATATTGGTTCGGGCCGATTTCTGGGCTCTCTATTCTATTCCATTGATCTATATGCCTATTCTTGTGCCAGTACCAGGCAGTTTTGAGAACAGTGGCTTTGTAATACAACTTGATATCTGGTATTGAGATCCCACCTACTTTGGTCTTTTTCAGGATTGCTGCAGCTATTCGGGGTCTTTTTTTATTCCAGGTGAATTTTTGGAGAGTTCGTTCTAGATCTCTGAAGTATGCCGTTGGTATTTTAATGGGAAGTGCGTTGAATTTATAGATTGCTTTGGGTAGTATGGACATTTTAATGATGTTGATTCTACCAATCCATGAACACGGTATGTTCTTCCATCTGTTTATGTCTTCCTCTATATCTTTTTTCAACGTCCTGTAGTTTTCTGAGTAGAGGTCTTTTACCTCTTTAGTTAAGTTTATTCCTAGGTAGCTTAATTTTTTTGGTGCGATGGTAAACGGGATTGTTTTTATAATCTCTCTTTCTGAAAGTTCACTATTGGTGTATAGAAATGCCTCAGATTTCTTGGGGTTAATTTTGTATCCTGCTACATTGCCAAATTCATGTATTAAGTCCAGTAGCTTTTTGATGGAGTCTCTAGGGTTTTGTATGTATAATATCATGTCGTCTGCAAATAAGGACAGTTTTACTTCCTCTTTTCCAATTTGGATGCCTTTTATTTCTTCTTCTTGCCGAATTGCAATGGCTAACACTTCCAGTACTATGTTGAACAGGAGTGGCGAGAGGGGGCATCCCTGTCTTGTTCCTGTTCTTAGGGGAAATGGTGTTAGTTTTTGTCCATTGAGTATGATGTTGGCTGTGGGCCTGTCATATATGGCTTTTATTATGTTGAGGTATGATCCTTCTACTCCCACCTTGCTGAGAGCTTTTATCAAAAATGGGTGTTGAATTTTGTCAAATGCTTTTTTCTGCATCAATTGATATGACCATGTGGTTTTTTTCTTTCAATTTGTTTATGTGATGTATCACGTTTATTGATTTGCGGATATTGTACCATCCTTGCATCCCTGGGATAAATCCTACTTGGTCATGGTGTATGATCTTTCTGATGTACTGCTGGATCCGATTTGCTAAGATTTTGTTGAGGATTTTGGCATCTATGTTCATGAGGGATATTGGCCTGTAATTCTCTTTCATTGTGTTGTCTTTACCTGGTTTTGGTATTAGGGTGATGCTGGCTTCATAGAATGAGCTTGGAAGTGTTCCTTCCTCTTGAATTTTTTGTAGTAGTCTGAGGAGGATAGGTTTTAGTTCTTCCTTGAATGTTTGGTAAAACTCCCCTGTGAAGCCGTCTGGTCCTGGGCTTTTGTTTGCTGGAAGCTTTTTGATGACTGCTTCAATTTCTTCCATAGTTATTGGCCTGTTGAGATTTTTAGATTCTTCCTGATTGAGTTTTGGAATGTTGTATTTTTCTAGGAATATTTCCATTTCCTCCAGGTTGTCTAGTTTGTTGGAGTAGAGCTGTCCATAGTATTTTTTAACAATCATTTGTATTTCTGTGGGGTCTGTTGTTATTTCGCCTCTATCGTTTCTGATTTTGTTTATTTGGGTCCTCTCTCTTTGCTTCTTGGTGAGTCTGGCTAGAGGTTTGTCAATCTTGTTTATCCTTTCAAAGAACCAGCTCTTGGTTTCATTGATTTTCTGTATTGTTTTTTTGGTCTCTATGTCATTTATTTCTGCTCTAATCTTTATTATCTCCTTCCTTCTGCTCACTCTGGGGTTTTCTTGTTGCTCTCTCTCTAGTTCTTTGAGTTGTAGAGTTAGATGATTTACTACCATTTTTTCTTGTTTTTTGAGATAGGCCTGTAGAGCTATAAACTTCCCTCTCAGGACTGCTTTCATTGTGTCCCATAGGTTTTGGATTGTTGTGTTTTCATTGTCATTAGTTTCCAGGATGTTTCGAATTTCTTCTTTGATTTCATTGGTAACCCAATCAATATTTAATAGCATGCTATTCAGCTTCCAGGTGTTTGAGTATTTTGGGTTGTTTTTATTGTAGTTTATTTCTAATATTATGCCATCGTGGTCTGCGAAGACGCTTTTTATGATTTCAGTTTTCTTGAATTTGGGGATACCTTGCTTGTGACCCAATATATGGTCTATTTTTGAATATGTCCCATGAGCACTTGAGAAGAACGTATATTCCCTGGCTTTGGGGTGAAGTGTTCTGAAGATGTCTATTAAGTCCATCTGATCTAGTGAGTCATTTAGGATTGCTGTATCTTTGCTGATTGTTTGTCTATAGGACTTATCCAGTGCTGTTAGTGGTGTATTAAAGTCCCCTACTATGATTGTATTTTTGTCGATCTCTCCTTTGATATCTTCCAGGAGTTTTTTTATGAATTTGGGTGCTCCTGCATTGGGTGCATATATGTTTACCAGGGTTATATCTTCTTGTTGTATTGATCCCTTTAGTATTATGAAGTGGCCTTCCTTATCTCTTGTTATGGCCTTCATTTTGAGGTCTATTTTGTCCGATATAAGTATTGCTACCCCAGCTTTCTTTTCCTTTCCATTTGCCTGAAAGATATTTTTCCATCCTTTCACTTTCAGTCTGTGTGAGTCCCTTCTAATGAGGTGGGTTTCTTGTAGACAGCAGATGTATGGGTCATGTTTTTTTATCCATTCAGCCACTTGATGTCTTTTGTTTGGAGCATTTAGTCCGTTTACGTTTAAAGTTATTATTGAAAGGTACTTGTTTGTAGCCATTTCTGTTTTTGTGTGGCTGTTTTCTTTCTGAGCTTTTTATTTCTTATTTTTATACCAGTCCCTTTAGCATTCCTTGCATTGCTGGCTTGGTGGTGATAAACTCCCTTAGCCTTTTTTTTTGTCTGTGAAGCTTCTTATTTCCCCTTCAAGTTTGAATGATAGCCTTGCTGGATAGAGTATTCTTGGATTCAGTCCTTTGCTTTGCATCACTTTGTAAATTTCCGTCCATTCTTTTCTGGCCTGATGTGTTTCTGTTGAGAAATCATTTGACAATCTAATGGGAGATCCCTTGTATGTAACTTTCCGTCTCTCTCTTGCAGCCTGTAAGATTCTCTCTTTGTCATGAACATTTGCCATGGTAATTATGATGTGTCTTGGTGTGGGTCTTTTCGGGTTCACCTTGTTTGGGACTCTCTGGGCTTGTGTGACTTTTTTCTTCCCCACCTCAGGGAAGTTTTCTGATATTATTTCTTCTAATAGGTTTTCTAATCCTTGTTCATCCTTCTGTTGATCTGGTACCCCTATTATTCGTATGTTGTTTCGTTTCATGTTGTCCCAAAGCTCCCTTAGGCTCTCCTCCTGTCTTTTCATTTTTTTCTCCAATTGCAGTACAATTTGGGTGTGTTTTGCTTCCTTGTCTTCTAATTCACTAATTCTGTCCTCCGCTTCACCCAGTCTACTGTTGGTACTTTCAATGGAGTTTTTCATTGCAGCTATATCACTCTTCATTTCTTCTTGGGTCTTACTTAAGTTGTTGATTTTTTCATCTGTTTCTTCTAGCTTCTTCCATATGTTATCGATTTTTTCATCTGTTTCTTCTTGCTTCTTGCAGAGGTTGTCGATTTTTTCCTCCATCCGGTTTATGCACTCTAGGACCCTTATTCTGAATTCTTTTTCTGTCATGTTGCATGCCTCTGTATTACTTAGCTGCTTTTCTGGAGAGTCCTCCTTCTCTTTCCTTTGGGGGTTTCTTTGTCTACCCATGTTTGATCTCACTGACATATCTAGACGTTGAGTCGTTCAGTGGTTGCTCCCTTGGTGGCAGTGACTCCTTGGTCTGTGGTTGCTCTTCGGGCGGTTGCGGTAGCAGCTGCTCTTCAGTTGACAGCAGCTCCTTTGGTGGGTGCTGTTCACAGCTGTGGTGGCTCTTCTGGCTGGTGGGGCGAGGTTTCACGTACAGCTGCTGTTCCTCAGCAGAGGGTGTGGTGCTCAGGAGGTTGCTGTTGCTTGGATCTGCTGCGTTGATTTAAAGGCACAAAATACAACACAACAAGGCACCACGTACCAGGCACTATACACAAATATATTCACGATATTAATAACCCCAAATAAAGGTGACCACCTGAATTAAGAGAATTAGGGGATAAGGAAGAAGGAAGAGAAAAAGATAAAAGAGAAAAAAGAAAAGAAAAGTAGGGACCAAAAACAGGAGTGCAAAAATGAAATTGGGAAAAAGGAGGGGGGAAAATAAAAGCGAGATAAGAAAAGAAAAGAAAAAAAAAGAGCGAAAAGAGAGAATGAAGTTGAAGAGGGGAGGAGACTTTTTTATATGAGGAGAATACTCCTATAGAACAGCCATTAATCCTAACAAATTCCAGCAACAGCTCCCTGGAGATGAATGCAAACTAGAAACAACCAATAATATAACGATGAAAATAGAATGGAGAACACTAATCCCAAAATAAAATAAAGAGAAAATAAAATGGCACTTTAAAAAAAAATGATAAAATGGTAGCAGTAATAATACTGGTTAAAAATAAGAAGGTAGTAATTAAAAGGGTAAAATCAGGTGATGGAAAAAAGAAGAGAAAAAAAAAGAAGAAAAGAAAAAAAAATAAAAATAAAAAATAAAAAAATAAAAAAAAATTGGTTTCTTAGTTAAAAGGTGAAAAAAGAAAAAAAAAATATTGCAGTAGTGAAGGTCCTTCGGTTCTTCTATTCTTCAGTGTGGCTCGCCTTAGACCTGCCAGGTATTCAGGAGGGTGTTGAGTTTCCCTGCGATACACTGTTCCTCTGTGTTGTAAACCACAGTCCTTATTTTAAAGCAAGCCGCATTTTTTTCCCAGACTGCCTTATTTTGTGTTTAGCAAAGAGTCAGTTTGTGGGTCAGCCTCTGGGTGGCAGTGCTCTGGGGTTGGCCTCTGAGGCTATAGGGCCTCTCTGTCCAGTGGGAGTTCACTGCCAGAGCTGGCTGCGTAATAGTTACCAGTGCTGTGTTGTTGCTGGGATTGAAAATCCCTCTATAGGCCAGACCCTGTTAACTCCCAGGGACTGATCAGGTTATTTTAATCCTTGATCTCCTACAGGGTGGAATCTGGGTGTGGCTGTGCTCCTTGCCTGGGGGCTGGGGGGAGGAGTCTCACTCTCCGGAGAGAATGGCTGCCCTAGTCCTGGGCTCAGGGGTGTCTCAGCACTCAATTCGTTGCCACCTCTCCCGGCCCCCCTTTTCTCCTCAGACTCTCCCCAGATTCCACTCCTCCGCACCCTCTTCCTCTCTTCAGCACAGGTGAGTGTCTGTATCCGAAATGCCCCATGAACAGGATTCAGTGAAAACAAACAAACAAATGCCGGCCGCGGAAACGGGGAAGGCTTGGTTTCTGTAAGCTTCTTCTCTTACCCGGACTGCATGGTCTGGTCAGCTCTTCAGGCTGCCCCCTTTAGGCTCAGTCCTCCGTGATCACAGAACCCAGCTCGCAATTCTCCCGGCGGCGCCAGGAATCCCGCGGTTCTCCTTTCCCCCGTCAGGGGCTGTGCCTGTCCCAAGGGACGCGGCTGTCTGCCACGCGGTCTCCCTCTGACTCTCTGGGCTCAGAGGTCTGGGAACCTTTCCTGCCCAAATCCCTGGTTTTTTTACCTTTCCAGGGGAGTTCTGCTCTTCCCGGCTGCAAACCGTCTCACCAGCTGAGCAATTTCGCCAATTCGGGGTGGATGTTACTAGTTTCAGCTGCTCACTCCATTTGCTCCGGGACACGACCTGGGATGCGTCTGCCTATACCGCCGCCATCTTCCTTCTCTCCTATCTTTTATTTTTTTACTAACAGCCCAGTGCACAAATTCATGCATGGATGGGGTCTGGCTGCCAGCCCAATGGGGGCTGATTGTGGCTGAGCCGGCTTGGGGGAGAGGCTGCGGGAAGTTGGCCAGCTGGCTGGCCACATCCCCGATTGGGGTGGGGGGGGGTGCCGATTGGGGGCAGGGCCAGCCAGGGGAAGGGGCCACAGGAGGTTGGGGTGGGCATTGATCAGGGCCCTGTTTGGGCCGGTTGGCCACTGCAGTGCGTGTCATAGCCACCGGTTGTTCTGGGTAGTTCCAGTTGTTCTGTCATTCCCGTCGCTTGGCTTTTATATATAAAGATTTTATTTTAATTTTTATTATCTAAATAATAGTTTTATTGATTTCAGAAAGGAAGGGAGAGGGAGAGAGAGATAGAAACATCAATGATGAGAAAGAATCATTGATCAGCTGCCTCCTGCATGCCCCCTACTGGGATCGAGCCCACAACCCAGGCATGTGCCCTTGACTGGAATAGAACCCAGGACCCTTTGGTCTACAGGCTGATGCTCTATCCACTGAGTCAAACCAGCTAGGGCTCTTATTTCTTTAAAAAAAAAAAAGCATTTTCATTGATTTTAGAGAAAGAGGGAGAGTGATAGAAACATTGATGAGAAACATCATTGGTCAGTTGCCTCTTGTGTGCCCCCTATCGGGGATCAAGTTCACAACTCAGACATGTGCCCCGACTGGGAATTGAACCAGTGAACTCTTGGTTCATGGGTCGATGCCCAACCACTCAGCAACACTGGCCAGGCCATGTTTCTTGAGGTAGGTCTCAGAGATTAAAAATGGTGGCAGAGTAAGTAGATACTGCACAGATATGCTCCCAGGAACAAACTGGAATTACATTAAATACAGAAAACCACCTGAATAATAAAGGGAAGACTCACTGGAGAGAACCCTGATAACTGAGGACAAAAAGTGGAGATCACATAGAGACTGCTAGGAGGGGTGGAGGCCCAAAAGAGCTGGCTGGCTTCCACAGACAGCAATGGAAGTTCCAGAGAGATATATCAGCTGTGGGGGAGGGGGGTTGCCACTGAGAACTCTGAGGTCTAATCCCCAAGCTGGGTCCCCCAGCAGAGAGCATCAGAACTGAGAAGGGGACCCACATAACATCTGGCTATGGAAAGCAGCGGGGCTGTTCTATTAGGGAGAGATGGCTGGAAATTCAGGCACCCTCTTAAAGGGCCAACACACAAAATTCCCTGTGGAGCCACTCACCTTGCACTCTGGCAGAGAGAGGGCAGAGTGGACTGGAGCTATATGAGCAGAAGCCAGGATCGGGCAGCTCTGGGGTTAGAGCTCAGAAGGCAGCCACCCCGGTTTCCTGTGCTGAGTCATTCCCTCATGCTGTAGAGATCATCCTTCTCACATAGACATCTGCTAAACAGGTGGCTTTGCCTGGGGCAAAGACAGTTGACTCAACCTATTGGAAAACACCTTGTCTCGCTGTGCAGAGTTTCTGAGGCCCATTAAAAGACTGAGAATAGAGAGAACCAAGATGGCGGCATAGGTTAACGCTGGAGTTTGCTGCCTTGAACAACTACTTCAAAAGTGAAACTAAAAAACGGAACGGACATCACCCAGAACCACAGGAACGCTGGCTGAGTGGAAGTCCTACAACTAGGAGGAAAGAGAAACGCATACGGACACTCAGAGGAGGCGCAGTGCTGAAGTCAAATTCTGAGGTGCGGAGTGCGCGGAGCGGGCTGGCGGCGGAGGGCGCAGTTGGCGTTTTCAATCGGGAGGGAGTCGCAGACTCTGAGCTCCGGATATAGGCGAGTCTTTAGGGACCCAGCCTCAAACGGGAGAAGCGGGACTGTCTGGCTTCGGTCAGAGCAAGTGCAGCTTTGTCTCCGAGCTTTGCAGCCAGTGCTGGGACTCAGAGAGGCAGAGCCCCTGGGAACAGGACTGAGAGCCGCCATAACTGCTCTCTCTGGCCCACCCTGTTGATCCTGTGCGACCTGCCCTGCCCAAGCCCTGCACAGAGGCATTTGCCGGATAGCCTCAGGCAAAGGCTAGATTAGCACCTCCCTAGAGGACAGAAGTTCTCTCACTGCAGACACAGCTGATTCTCATAGCCACTTGGCCTGGAGGTCAAACCCTCCCTGGTATTAGCTACAACAATCAAGGTTTAACTATAAGACTGCGAACAAAGACCACTAGGGGGTGCACCAAGAAAGCATAACAAAATGCGGAGACAAAGAAACAGGACAAAATTGTCAATGGAAGATATAGAGTTCAGAACCACACTTTTAAGGTCTCTCAAGAACTGTTTAGAAGCCGCTGATAAACTTAATGAGATCTACAAGAAAACTAATGAGACCCTCGATGTTATATTGGGGAACCAACTAGAAATTAAGCATACACGGACTGAAATAACGAATATTATACAGACTCCCGGCAGCAGACCAGAGGAGCGCAAGAATCAAGTCAATGATTTGAAATGCGAGGAAGCAAAAAACACCCAACCGGAAAAGCAAAATGAAAAAAGAATCCAAAAATGCGAGGATAGTGTAAGGAGCCTCTGGGACAGCTTCAAGCGTACCAACATCAGAATTATAGGGGTGCCAGAAGATGAGAGAGAGCAAGATATTGAAAACCTATTTGAAGAAAAAATGACAGAAAACTTCCCCCACCTGGTGAAAGAAATGGACTTACAGGTCCAAGAAGCGCGGAGAACCCCAAACAAAAGGAATCCAAAGAGGACCACACCAAGACACATCATAATTAAAATGCCAAGAGCAAAAGACAAAGAGAGAATCTTAAAAACAGCAAGAGAAAGAAACTCAGTTACCTACAAGGGAATACCCATACGACTGTCAGCTGATTTCTCAACAGAAACTTTGCAGGCCAGAAGGGAGTGGCAAGAAATATTCAAAGTGATGAATACCAAGAACCTACAACCAAGATTACTTTATCCAGCAAAGCTATCATTCAGAACTGAAGGTCAGATAAAGATCTTCACAGATAAGGAAAAGCTAAAGGAGTTCATCACCACCAAACCAGTATTATATGAAATGCTGAAAGGTATCCTTTAAGAAGAGGAAGAGGAAGAAAAAGGTAAAGATACAAATTATGAACAACAAATATGCATCTATCAACAAGTGAATCTAAGAATCAAGTGAATAAATAATCTAATGAACAGAATGAACTGGTGATTATAATAGAATCAGGGACATGGAAAGGGAATGGACTGACTATTCTTGGGGGGGAAAGGGGTGTGGGAGATGCGGGAAGAGACTGGACAAAAATCGTGCACCTATGGATGAGGACAGTGGGTGGGGAGTGAGGGCGGAGGGTGGGGCAGGAACTGGGAGGAGGGGAGTTATGGGGGGTGGGAAAAAGAGGAACAAATATAATAATCTGAACAATAAAGATTTAATTAAAAAAAATAAAAGACTGAGAATAACAAGTAGCCTTCAGGCAGAAGCAATTGTCCACCCTATTGAAAAAAACTCTTGCCATATCTGTGGACGATTGCCTGAGGGCAATTCAGGGTGGAATCCTATCAGTCTACAGGCAGAGGTGGTCTCTGGAGGCTTTGTGTCTTTGCCTGATCTAATTAGTCAGAAACAACATTTGACATTGTCCTGCACTAGAGATTGAGAGGCATAGCAGATTTACCTAATACATAGTCATAAATCCAAACAGGCAGCCAAAATGAGGAAACAAAGAAACAAACCCCAAATGAAAGAACAGGAGAATTCTCCAGAAAAAGAGGTAAATGATATGAAGATAGGAAATTTATCTGATATAGAGTTCAGAGTAATAATGGTAAAGATGCTCAACAGCATGAGAAAAAGTGTAGTAACTATAAAACAGAAATAAAGAATGACATAGCACAAATAAAAACACATTGGAAGGAATACACAGAAGATTAGAGGAAGCTGAGGATTGAATCAGTGAAAAAAATCACTCAATCAGAGAACCAAAGAGGAAAAAAACAATAAAAACAGGAGGACAGCTTAAGGGAGCTGTGGGACAATGTGAAACATAACAATATTGGGATAGGTCTGTAATGTTATAAATGTACCTTATATTACCACTTTTTCTGCATTCCCAAAGTTTTGATATGTCATAATGTCATTCTTATTTGTTTCTATGTGTCTTTTAAAAAAATGTATATTTTTATTTATTTCAGAAAGGAAGGGAGAGGGAGAGATAGAAATGTCAAGGATGAGAGGGAATCATTGGTTGTCTGCCTCCTGCACGCCCCACACTGGGGATCAAACCCACAACTCGGGAATGTGACCTGACCAGGAATCCAACCATGACCTCCTGGTTCATAGGTTGACACTCAACCCCTGAGCCATGCTGACCTGGCTGTTTTATCTTTTTAATGCTATATGTACAGTTCCAGATTTTTGTTTTGTGGTTATCATTATGCTTATCCTACAAGTTTAATATGTACAATTGTCCTTGTTCTGATTGCATCTTATCTCCATTCACCTGTGCAAGTTCAGCCCTTACCCCCTTTCCTTTTCTGTTTTCATTGTAACAAACTATTAAACTGTGCAATATTTTCCAAATTGCAGTAGCTATTGTCTTTTTAAAATGCTTTTGACTCCTTTAACATTTATGTTATATTTAAGTGTTTAATACCCATTCTGAACAAGAGTTGCAATTTCCTGCTTCTGTGTGTTTGTCTTCTTATAACAGTTTTATATCCTTTTGCTTTTTAATTTCAGGTAAAAGAGCTCCTTTCAGCATTTCTTGTAATTCAGGTCTTATGGTGATAAATTCTTTCAGCTTCTGTTCATCTGGAACAACCTTTATTTCTTCTTCAGATTTAAAGGGTAAATTTGCTGAATATATCATTCTTAGCTGGTAATTTCTCTTCCAATATTTTGAATATTTGATTCCACTCTCTCCTAACTTGTAGGGTCTCTGCTGAAAAAAATGCAATGATAATCTAATGGGGTTTCCTTTATAGTTTATTGTCTTTTTTTTGTGGCTGCGTTGAGAATTCTCTCTTTACCATTAACTTTTGACAGTAATATGATGTGCCTTGAGACGGTTGTTTTTCATCAAGATAATCAGGTGTCTGTTAGTTTTTTGGATTCAAAGGTCCAGTTTTTTCCATTGGTTGGGAAGTTCTCTTGATTATTTGTTTATATAGGCTCTCTGTTCCTTTATGCTCTTCTACTTCTGGTATCCCATTATTCTTTTTTTTTTTTTTTTGGGTTTTTTTATTGTTTTATTTGGGAAAGTGCTTCTTACAAAAGGGCAGCTGTAAAATACAGAGACCTCTGTAACAATGACTTGTTTTTCTTAAAGTGAAAGAATGGGTGGGATCCAAGGAATCAAAAGCAGTTGATGGGACAACTCAGGAGCATCTCCAAGTTATTTTCAGAAACAGCAACAAAATTCAAGCTAAAATTTTCAATCAAGGAATTCTAACAATGTAGCTTATCTTGTGAATTACCAACCTAACCCACCCCCCTTGAGTGGGAAAGCATTAACTTATTACTGCAAACCAATGACTCCACTACAAGAAACACCTTAGAACACAGTTTTGAATCACATCTGTCTACCTGCAAAGTACAAGGATGGAATGAGGCACATACCCACAAAAACACAAAAACCTCACAACAAAACCCCTCAAGTGAGGACAAAGGTTTGCCAAAAGGTGCCTGAACTGGAGAGGGTAAGAGATCATTAAGCATTAAATACAACTGTGTATCCACAACCTCGTTTTGTGTTAAGATATGGGATAACCAGATCGTTTTACCCTCTATGGCTAAGCCCATTTATTCATATAGACAGACAAAGCTAGCACTGCTCTAGTAATGGCTACCAACATACTGCTTTGTCCTGTAAGATCTAGTTACCACACGAGGCTGAACCACTAAGCCAAGGTTTTCCACTAAGGCTAAGAACACTGCACCTAGGCAGGGATGCGAGGCTTACCACACACTCGCACTCACACACGCCAAGTCTACCAGCTCTTGGGAGTCAACCTCAATTCTGCATTTCTTTTATGCCAGTAAATCATTCTTTTAGAATCTTCCTGTCATACTGAACAGTAAAAATCTCCACACATTCGCACCTGCGTATGGTTATCCAGTAGTCATTACTTGTGTGCAATTATCAAGAGACCAAAACCACAGAACAAGTGCACAGGGTAGGGATTGTGGGGTAGGGAACATATAAAAACACAGATGTGCAGATTTTAGCAGAAACCTCAAGTATCCGCCTCTAGGTCTGTAGCACAGGCTACTTGCCACAGTTCAGATCCTTCACCCATCACCTCTTCTTGGACCCCCGAGCAGCGCCAAGGCTGTGGCTTTTGAACCTGGGTCCTTAGAATGAGTGCAGCACGTCCATGAACACCCTCCAACTGTGTGAATCTGGTTGAAAACAGATGACGCAACAAACCTACACTAACTGTCTGACAGTTAAGTTCGTGTTACAAAAAACTAACTTTAAGGTTTATTTTTGTAACTTTTTTAAAAAAAATATATTTTATTGATTTTTTTACAGAGAGGAAGGGAGAGAGATAGAGAGTTAGAAACATCGATGAGAGAGAACCATCGATCAGCTGCCTCCTGCACATCTCCTACTGGGATATGCCCGCAACCCAGGTACATGCCCTTGACCGGAATCGAACCTGGGACCTCTCAGTCCACAGGCCAACGCTCTATCCACTGAGCCAAACCGGTTTCGGCTATTTTTGTAACTTTTTAACCAGAGGAAACAACATACTCCTTGGGGAAAGGTGAGGGAGTAAGAAGACAGGCCCTGGGTACGAAGTATTACGACAGCACCTGGAGTTGCTAGGCCTGCCTAGGAGACACGGGCACTGCCACACCACCACAGGGGACAGCCACTGTCTAGGCTCAGCAGACCAGTTCACACGCCACGCAAAGCTGCTATAGGTCCAAGTCATAAAAGTCTTCCAGCTCATCGTGAAACAAGTCCCACTCGTCTTCAGAGTCTGTCAGCTCGTCGTCATCCCCACCTGCAGCCAAAAGCATAAGCAACATCTCGCCCAGCTCAAAGGTGACAACCTCTTCTTGATCGTCAAAGGGGTTGCTGTTCTCTCTTTCCTCAATGAGCTCCCAGAAGTGGTTCCTTCGTTGGGCCCGGTATCTGCTTGATGTTCCCACTTTCTGTCTCTGTGGCTCCTCTCTACGGCCATCAGGGTACGCATGCTTGTAAAAATAGTTCCCTCCAAATGGGCAGCTCCCACGTCCTTCATCAAAATACCTGCATGCCTTGTTGCTCTTTGCCTCCTTGTATTTCTGAATGAGTTTCTGCTTCTCTTCTTTCTCCTCCACCCAGTACTCACTTGGAATGACAAAGTTAGATGTGATTCGGCATTCTGGGCAGGACTTTATGATCTTGCTCTCAAATTGCTTAGCACTCCTCCACTTGCGAATACACTTGAGACAGCAGGTGTGGTTGCAGTTGGAGAGGATCCCGAAGCGGGGCTCACTAGGGTCGGCTTTCTCGTAGACCACCTCCATGCAGATCCCACACACTTTGTCCTTACTGCGCTGGATGGCAAACGAGAGCTCCATGTCCTTCTCATGGGCCTCAATGCAAGATTTTATGTGCTGTGATCTCTGGGCTGCGTCCACTGGGTGTAGGACTTGCAGCCCGCACATGTCACAGGAGTCTCCGTGGAGATACACACAGTTCTCCCCATAGCGGCACTCTCCCACCGCTGCATAGGGACAGAGCTGCTTCTTCGTGTCCACGGCCGCTGGCTCCTTCTCTGGCTCTTCCTTGGTCCCTGAGCCCTGCAGGGGTGCTTCAGTGCAAGAAGGGCCAGTACGGCCACAGTAGGGCTGCCCAGGAACAAACTCAATGGCATTCACCCAGTCTTCTGAACCTGCTCCTGCAGGTGCAAAGTTCGAATTTGACTCAGCCTCGCCCGTATTCATTTCAACAATCGGTCCAACGACTGGAGAGAGACTTGAGGAAGCAGCAAGGGATAGTTTTGCAGTTAGATCTGTAGCAGTTGCTTCTTCCTGTTTCAATGGTTTGCTATGTTCGTGTCTGCAGCGGTCTCCGTAAATACAGTACCCTCGCTGAAAATACTTGCACAGCACACCGTGTGGACTGTCAGAGAGGTCATGCGAGTAGCGACAGTTATCTCCTTCCTTACAAACCCCGTGCATGAAATACCTGCAAGGCTGGTCTTGGAAGGAGGCCAGACGAAATGGGTATCCTCCGCGCCACGTGGAGGGTACTGAAGGATTCTAGGCCGGAGCAGGATGGCTCCCATTATTCTTATATTGCTCTTTCTAATGGTATCAGATAGTTCGCATAGTTGTTTTTTTTTTTTTTTTAACTATAAATTCTCTCTCTTCTTACACCTGAGTTGTTTCTAGAGTTCTATCTTCTGTGTCACTGTTTCCTTCATGTGGTCTGCCCTATTTCCTAAGCTCTCTAACTTATCCTTCATCTCATTTATTGAGTCCTTCAGCTCCAGAATTGCTGTTTTTTTTCTTCTTGTTTTGCTTCACTCTCTTTAGCCACGTACTTCATTTGTTCATTGATTTTATTTCTGAGCTCATTGAACTGCCTTTCTAAGTTCTTTGTATCTCATTGACATTTTTTTAGAACTGCAATCTCAAATTCCCTGTCATTTAAGTCATAGTCTTCCATGTCATTTTTTTTCCCCTGGAGATTTTTCATTTTCTTTCTAAACTTCCTTGTTACCTTGGTTATTTATGGTATTTGATTAATGATTTCTCTGCCTGGGCATTTGCAGGGAATGAATTCTTTATTATTATTTTTTATTTGGTTTTTTAAAGTACTGTCATAATTATTTAGCCTGTTGATAAATAGGTGTCTTTCTTTTGTTTCCCAGTAGGTGGTGGTATAGCTCAAGATTTTGTTTTTGTTTTTTGTTTTTCTGTTCTACAGGGACTTCCCTGATCTCTGTGGGGAGTTGTCACCTCAGCTGAGAAAAATGTCTTGTATATCGCCAAACCGGTTTGGCTCAGTGGATAGAGCGTCGGCTTGCGGACTGAAGGGTCCCAGGTTCGATTCCGGTCAAGGGCACGTGCCTCGGTTGCGGGCACATCCCCAGTGGGGGGTGTGCAGGAGGCGTCTGGTTGATGTTTCTCTCTCATGGATGTTTCTGGCTCTCTATCCCTCTCCCTTCCTCTCTGTAAAAACTCAATAAAATATATTAAAAAAAAAAAAAAGTCTTGTATTGCCCGAGAAGTGGGTGCCCTCTTTACAACCCCGACTGGGTTGCCTTGGTCTTAGGGCATCATCTGTGTGGTAGAATGTGGTGGGTTATGGGTCTCCTGGCCTATGTGTTCTTAGCACTAATTTCCTGCAGCCAGAAGCTGCTAGCCACACTTTCACTGTTTCCTTCATGTGGCCTGCCCTATTTCCTAAGCTCTCCAACTTATCCTTCATCTCATTTATTGAGCCCTTCAGCTCCAGAATTGCTGCTTTTTTTCTTGTTTTGCTTCACTCTCTTTAGCCACGTACTTCATTTGTTCATTGATTTATTTCTGAGCTCATTGAACTGCCTTTCTAAGTTCTTTGTTTTTCATTGACATTTTTTTAGAACTGCAATCTCAAATTGCAGTTCCAGAGATCCCAGCTGAGAGATCCCAGCTGCCTTTCCCAGGCTCCTTGGAGATTGGTGGGGGAAGAGTGGATGGGGAAAGTGGGGTTGTGTGTGGCTCTGTTCTTTTCAGTGGGTTCAATTGCAATGAGCACAGAGCATTTAGTCTGGAAAGTTGCTTCTGCCCCTTGTGATCTGCCCAGCAAGAGTCGCAATACCAGGTAGGCCACAGGTGGTGGGGACAGATTCTTGTGTCTTTGGTTTTGTTTGCCTGGTGATGCAGTCTTGTGGGTTGCTGCTGCCCTTTGCACCACTTCTCTGTCCCTGCTCCTGGGCTCAGCCTCCGTGTGTGCTGGCCACGCAGCCTGGGTTGCAGCATCAGCCCTTCTGGTGTGCCCAGTGGGGGTTGGATGTTAACTCTTTACTGCTATTCCATCTGCTAGGACCATCCCCAGACCTCCTGTGGCTCTTATCTCTGTCCTTCTCCCCATCCCACCTCTTCTGGTTGCTTAGATATGCCTACCTTTATGTGTCTCAATGGTATATCTCTCAGACACGTTTGTGTGAATTATAGCTGTTCAACTTGTAATTTCAAGGGGGGAGACCTAGAGGTCTTCTCACACTGTCATGATGCTGATGTCACACTGAGACAGTTCTTATTTTCTAATACAAGCATTTGAGATTGTACATTTACTTCAAAAGACTGTTTTAGCTACATCTCACATTTTAATATACTATATGCTTCATTTTTAACCAGTTAAAAACATTGTCTGATTTCTCCTGACCCACGAATTATTTTGACTTACATGGTTTAATTCCCAAGCTTTTGAAGATTTTCCTGTTATTTTTCTGTCACTGATTCATAGTTTTCATTTGTTATGGTTGGCACATTAGTTTTCTGTGTAAGAAAACACCACAGAATTACTGTGCTAAAGCAACAGCCATTTGTTAGCTCACTGTTCCGTAAGTAAGAAGTCCAGGAAGGGTGTGTTTGAGTTCTCTGCTCAGGTTCTTACAAGGCTGAAGTCAATGTGTCTGTGGAGATGTGTTCTTATCTGTAGCTCTGGATACTCTTCCATGCTCATATGGTTGTGGCAGAACTAAGTTACTGGCAGCTGTGAGAGTGAGGCCATTCTCTTTCTTCTTGCTGGCTAGCAGCCAGGAACTTTCTCAGTTCCTAAAGTCCATCTGAATTTGTTGCTGTGTGGTCCTGTATAACTTCAAAGACCACAATAGTGAACTCTCTCAATTAAAATCACTTTCTTTTTTTAAAAAAATATATTTTATTGATTTCTTTACAGAGAGGAAGGGAGAGGTATAGAGAGTCAGAAACATCGATCAGCTGCCTCTTGCACGCCCCCTACTGGGCATGTGCCCGCAACCAAGGTACATGCCCTTGACCAAACTCGAACCTGGGACCTTTGAGTCCGCAGGCTGACATCCACTGAGCCAAACTGGTTAGGGCAATTAAAATCACTTTCACACTTTGAGTCCCTTACTTCCTCTGTCTCTGACCTGTAGAGGTTAGACCTACCCAGATAATCTCCCTTTATTAAAGTCAACTACCTAACCTAGTAATTGCAGTGATATTAATCATATTCATAATCTCAGAGATTATATAAGACCATACACCAGGGAGTACAATTTTTTGGGGGAGGAGCATATTAGAATTCTGCATACCACAGTTAGATAATGTGACTTTGTATGATTTTAATTCTTCGACATTTGTTAAAGCTTATTTTATGACCAAGGATATTTTGTCTTGTGCACTTGAACAGAATATAAATCTGCTTTTGTTGGGTAGAGTGTTCTATAAGTAGCAATTAGATCCAGTGGTTGATGTCATTCACTTTTTCTATATCCTTGCTAATTTTCTATCTACTTGTCATATTGGATATTGAGGGAGTTATGTGAAATCTCCAACTATAATTGTGGATTTGTCCATTTCATCTTTCTGTTTATCAGTTTTGTTTTGTTTTTAAATATATTTATATTTATTTCAGAGAGGAAGGGAGAGGTAGAGAGAGATAAACTTCAATATGTAACAAATCACTGACAAAGATTTTGTCAAAATACAGGTTTTGATTCGGTAGGTGCAAGGGTTAAGGGGCAAGGGATTCTGCATTCCTGCAGCCCCTCAAGTAGCCCCTTGAGCACCTTTTGAGCAGCAAATTACAGGCTTTAATGTGAAAGCTTGAAGCTGATCAACAGGAATCAAGAGCAGAATACCAGTTGCAATCTCACTGAAAAGTAAGCTCCAACTCTACAGTGTCAACAAGAAACCAATGTTAAATATACTGATGTATTATAGAGCTAAAATTAAAAATTGGGGGAAACAATATGCAATACAAACACGAACAAAACAAAGACAGTGATTATAAGACAGAGTAACTGTCAAGCAAAAATAATTAATGGATAAAGAGGGCCATTAAATAATGATAAAAAGAATGATTCAACAGGGAGACATGAGAATTCTAAATGTACAAGTACCTAACACAGACCTTCAAAATTCCTGAGTCAAAACCTGAGAGCCCTTGGCTCTGTAGATAGAGCGTTGGCCTGCAGACTGAAGGGTCCCGGGTTCAGTTCCAATCAAGGGCACATGCCCGGATTGCAGGGAAATCCCCAGTAGGGGATGTGCAGGAGGCAGCTGATTAATGATTCTCTCTCATCATTGATGTTTCTATCTTTCTCTCCCTTTCCCTTCCTCTCTGAAATCAATAAAAAATATAATAAAAATTTTCTGATTAGTAATCTGGCACATTTTAGACCATCCTATCTCTAATTTCCTCATGAACATTTTTATGACCATGTAAACTGAAACTCCTCTTGTAATCTAAGTACTTTATATTTTAAACCCAGCTTTTTTTTGGATTAACATTTATTTTATTATTATATTTTTCAATTATAGTTAACATTTAATATTATTTTGTATTAGTAGAGGTTTATGCACAGTGGTTAGATAATCACATGCTTTACAAAGTGGTCCCCCTGATATTTCAAGTTCCCACCATACATAATTATTATAATATTATTGACTATATTCCCTACGCTCCAGCATGTCAAACTTGCGGCCGGCATGCAGCCCATCAGCCGCGAGTTTGACATACATGCTTTCATGACTATTTTGTAACCACAAATTTGTATTTCCTAATCCCTTCACATTGTAAAAAATGTTTTTATTGTAGAGAAGAGAGGAAAAGAGAGGGAGAGAGGGAGAGAGGGAGAGAAACATGGGAGTGAGAGAGAAACATTGATCAGCTGCCTCCTGCACGTCCCCTACTGGGGATTGAGCCTGCAACCCAGGCATGTGTCCTGACCAGGAATTGAACTGGCAATCTTCTGTTGCATGAGACGATGCTCAACCAATTGAGCCACACCGTCCAGAGCAATCCCTTCACATTTTTTACCCAGTCCTCCAACCCCCTTCCCTTCTGGCAGCCCTCAGTCTGTTTTCTGTATCTATAAATATTTCTATTTTGCTTGTTCATTTGTTCTTTAGATTCCACATATAAGTGAAATCATATAATATTTGTTTTTCTCTGATTTATCCCTCTAGGTCTATCCATGCTTTCAGAATGATAAGATTTAATTTTTTTACGGCTAATATTCCTTGTATATATGCACCACAGCTGTTTTATCCATTTGTCTATTGATGGGCACTTGGGTTGCTTCCATATCTTGGTTGTTGTAAACAATGCTTCAATAAACATAGAGATGCATGTGTTCTTTGAATTAATGTTTTGGATTTCTTTGTATAAATCCCCAGAAGTAGAATTGTTGGGTCATAAGGCAGTTCCATTTTAAACTTTTTTATTTTTTGTTTTTATTACTCCTCACCCAAGGATGGTTTTTCCATTGGTTTTTAGAGAGAGTGGAAGGGAGGAGGAGAGGGAGACAGCAAGAGAGAAACATTGATGTGAGAGAGACACATTGTTGGCTGCCTTCTGCATGCACCCTGTATATGGTGTAAGGGTTGGGGATGGAGCCTGCAACTGAGGTATGTACCCTTGACTGGATTTGAACCCACACCCTTCAGTCCGAGGGTTCAATGCTCTAACCACTGAGCCAAACCGGTTAGGGCCATTTTAAAGATTTTGAGGAAACTCCATACTGTTTTTCACAGTGGCTGCACCAAAAGTCTGTAAAGGTTCGCTTTTCTTCGTATCCTTGCCAACTCTTGTAATTTGTGGATTTATTTACAAAAGCCATTCTGATAGGCCTGAGGTGATATCTCATTGTAGTTTTAACTTGCATTTCTCTGATAATTGAGCATATTTTCATATATCTATTGGGCATATGAATGTCCTCTTTGGAGAAGTGTCTATTCAGGTCCTCTGCCTAATTTTTAATCGAATTGTTTATTTTTTTTGGCATTGAGTTGTATGAGTTCTTTATTAATTTTGGATATTAACCCTTTATTGGATGCATCATTGGCAAATATCATCTTCTGTTCAGTAGGTTGTCTTTTCATTTTGTTGATGATTTCCTTTGCTGTGCAAAAACTTTAATTTGATCTACTCCCCTTTGTTTATTATTTCTTTTGTTTCCCTTGCCTGAGGAGACATATCAGAAAAAATATCGCTAAGAGAAATCTCAGAGATTTTACTGTCTGTGTTTTCTTTAGGATTTTTATGGTTTTGAGTTTTACATTTAAACTTTATTCCATTTTGAGTTTGTTTTTGTATATGGTGTAAGAGGAGATGTAATTTCAGCTTTTGCATGCATCTGCCTAATCTTCTCAGGACCATTTATTGACTTGAGTGTCTTTACCCCAGTAGAAAAATATTAATTATCTTAGTTTGAATTTTTTCTTTAAAAAAAAATCTTTATTGTTGAGAGTATTACAGATGTCCCTCTTTTTCCCCCTACTTCCCCCCTCCACCTGGATCCCTCCCCGCCCCAGGTCTGTGTCCATGGTAATGCATATATGCATGTAAGATCTTTGTTTAATCTCTTCCCAACTCCCAAACCCTTTACCTCTGAGAATCATCATTCTGTTCCATTTCCATGCCTCTGATTCTGTTTTATTCACCAGTCTATTCTGTTCATTAGATTACTTATTCATTTATTTTGATTTTTAGATTCAATTGTTGATAGATATGTATTTCTTGCCATTTTATAGTACATATTTTTCATCTTTTTTTTCTTCTTCCTCTTTTTAAAGAATACCCTTCAATATGTTCTGTAATACTGGTTTGGTGGTGATGAACTCCTTTAGCTTTTTCTTGTCTGTGAAGCTCTTTATCTGACCTTCAATTCTAAATGATAGCTTTGCTGGGTAATCTTGGTTGTAGGTCCTTGCTATTCATCACTTTTGAATATTGCTGCCACTACCCTCTGGCCCACATAGTTTTTGTTGAAAAATCAACTGACAGTCATATGGGCGCTCCCTTGTACGTAACCAACTGCTTTTTTCTTGCTGCTTTTAAGATTCTCTCTTTGTCTTTAGCCTTTAGTAGACATTTTAATTATGATGTGTCTTGGTGTGGGCCTCTTTGGGTTCCTCTGTTTGGAACTCTCTGTGCTTCCTGGACTTGTAAGTCTATTTATTTCACCAGGTAGGGGAAGTTTTCTGTCATTATTTCTTCAAATAAGTTTTCAATATCTTGCTCTTTCTCTTCTTTTGGCACCCCCATCATTCGGATGTTGGTACGCTTGAAGTTGTCCAGAGGCTCCTTATACTATATTCACATTTTTGGATTATTTTTTCTTTTTGCTCTTCTGATTGATTAAGCACAAATGAACTACTAAATGTGTGATTAAAAAAAGAAACCCTAACAGTACATAGCGCAACAACATTGATCTTCCAGGTTTTATTAATTTCAATTATGTGTATTAAATCAGGCAAGCCTATATGTGCATCTTATTTCTTTAAAGAGCTGCTTCACATACAAGTGTTAAAATAGCCCAGCCCCAGTGTATAATTTGAATAAATATCTATTTTCTGTGAGTTACCCTAAAAGTTTTAAACAGAATGACCTCATAGTTTCTAAAAAGATTATTATTTACCTATAATGTGCTAGTAGCATCTTGCCCAGCCATAAAGCAATAAACTTCTCAATGATCTTAATTTTGACATTTGAATAAATAATGGAAACTTTTCTATTTTAAGGGTAAGTGTCCCATCAATTGGAATTAGTACCTTAAAAAAAAAAGGCAGCTCTTCAATGGAGTTAATAGTGATAAAAAATGTTTGATATAAGCAGTACTTTTATAAAATAAGATATGCTGGAAATCATTCCCTGTAATTTTTTAAAATAAAAGGTCAACTATGTTAAAAAAAAAATTCCCTGGAATTAGTGTGTTTTGCTTCCTCATATTTCAAATTGCTGATTTGATTCTCAGAATCCTCTACTCTACTGTTGAATCCCTGTAAATTATTCTTTATTTCAGTTAGTGTATGCTTAATTTCTGACTGTTTATTTTCCATGTCTTTGGCATTCTCACTAAGATCCTTGAAAGTCTCACTAAGTACCCTGAAGTTCTCATGAAGATCCTTGAGTAACCTTATAACCGTTGCTTTGAACTCTGTGTCCAGTGATTTGCTTTCTTTTATTTCTTTCATTTGTGACATGTTTCTTTGTCTTTACATTTTGGCTGCCTCCCTGTGTTTGTATAATGCTACCTTCTAATTATTGGGTAGAGCTGCTATCTCTTGGAGTTGGTGGTGTGGCCTTGTGTAGTAGGTGTCCCATAGGGCCCAGTGGCTCAGCCTCCCCAGTGTCCTGATTTGGGCACTCTAGGTGTGCCCCTTTGTGGGCCGTGTGCACAGTCTTATTGTAGTTGAGACTTGATTCCTGTTGGTGTCACTGGGAGGAATTACCTACAGTGAAGAGCTGTTGTGCAGAAAACACCCCTATGGGGCAAGACTTGCTTCAGTAGGGCTATGGTGCTTACTGGGTCTGCCCCTTGAGTTTGTCACTTGTGGATGTGTAGAGTTGTAATCTGTATGGCCTGAGTCTGTCTACCAGGTGCACTGGCTCTTGGGTCTCCAGGGAGGTGCAAAGTCCATCACTGCCTGAGGCCACCCAGCAGAAGCTACAGAGAGATCTGCAGATTCCTCCTATTTGTATTGGGTTTGCAAGTGCCCAGGTCCCAGGTCTTGGATCTTTTATTGATAGGTTTGGGGCATGCTGTCACCAGCTGCAGCTTGTTGAGAGATTTTAGCAAGTCTGAAGCCTGAGCCAGGACAGGCCATTCATATGGAAAAGCTGCTGCAAACAGCTTTGGTGGGGCTGCAAATTGGAAGGGGTGGGGTCTCAGGGAATCACCAGGGCAGGGCAAACAGTGTGCTCCAGGTTGATGGGGACTCAGATATGGTTGCCAGTCAGCCCTGGGACAGGGGAGGTCTCAACACAGGAACAATGGCCCTTACGAGCACCTCCATCTGGTAGAAAGCCACCCCCCGAGTTCCTGCTCTGATGTCAGACAATCCAGTTCTTCCTTGTATGTGTCTGTGTCCCCCACTGCCTTCTGGCACTGGAGCTCATAGGAACTGAGTCTGAGTAAATTTATGCCCAGCCTTTTAAGAGGGTCACTTGGGTCTCTGGCAGCCTCCGTGTCCCTCAGCCACAATCCCCACTAGTTTTTACAGCCTGAAGTTATGGGGACTTCTCTTCCCAGCTCTGGGACCCTGGATGGGGGTCTGGTGTGGTGCTGGGACCCCTTACTCCTCACGGTGGCCTCCATAGGGACAATCTCCCTCTCGGTTAAGAAAATGGCCCATGTGTGTGCCGGACCAACCCATTCCGTGCCTCCGCTCCTCTGGCCAGTCTTAATGTGCTTTATTCTCTACTTCTCTAGTTGTAGGACTTCCATTCAGCCATTGTTAGGTGGTTCTGAATGATGGTTGTTCTGTATTTTAGTTGTAATTTTGATGTGGTTGTGAGAGGCAGTGAGTACCAGTGTTTACTTATGCCACCATCTTGGTTCTCCTCTTTACCCTATTTTATGTTGTTGCCTCCTTTATCAAATATTAATTGATCATATAAGTGTGGGTTTATTTCTGGGCTTTCTGTTCTGTTCCATTGATCTATATATCTTTTCTTTATACCAGTACCATGCTGTTTTGATCATTAGAGTATAAAGGGTGTCCCAAAATTCACGCAAGAAGTAATTTTGATAGAAAACACAGGTTTATAATTAAAAATTGTACATTTTTTATTGCTTCATAAAGTATACAGTATAGGATTATGTATGGAATAGCATATCAGGTAAATGGCTTCCACGGCTTTGCTGGCACATACGCACTCTTTTGTTGAAATTTTCCATGACCGTTTTTGCATAAATATGGCTGAATTTCATTGATACAGCACTCAATTTCCTCCTTCAAAGCGTGGGTGGTCATGGGCTTGTTGGCATAAACCTCAGACTTCAAAAAACCCCAAAGAAAAAAGTCCAACGGCATTAAATCGCATGATCTGGGCGTCCAAATCTGATCACCAAAACGGGAAATTACACGACCAGGAAATGACTCATGCAGTAATTGAATTGTTTCTTGGGCATATGTTCCAGCAAAGCCATGGAGGCCATTTACCCGATATGCTATTCCATACATAACCCTATACTGTATACTTTATGAATCAATAAAAATGTACAATTTTTAATTATAAACCTGTGTTTTCTATCAAAATTACTTCTTGCGTGAATTTTGGGACACCCTTTAGTTTGCTATCTTTTTTTTTAAGATTGCTGTAGCTATTCAGGATCTTTTGTGGTCTCATATACATTTTAGATTTTTTTTGTTCTAGTTCTTTGAAAAATGCCTTTGGTATTTTTGATAGGAATTGCATTGAATTTATAGATTGCTTTCAGTAGTATAGGCATTTTAATGATGTTAATTTTTCCTATTCATGAGCATGGTATACTGGTAAAGCTTCCATTTATTTGTATCTTCTTCAATATCTTTTTTTTGTTATTTTTTTAAATATATTTTTTATTGATTAAGATATTACATATGTGTCCTTATCCCCACGTTACCCTCTACCCCCCCACCCCCCGCTCATGCCCTCACCGCCCCCTCCCCCCCCCCGTTGTCCGTGTCCATTGGTTAGGCCTATATGCTTCCATATAAGTCCTTTGGTTGGTCTTTCCCCCTTACCCCCACCCTCCCCTACCTTCCCTCCAAGGCCTGACAGTCCAATCAATGCCTCTCTGTCTCTGGATCAGTCCTTGTTCATCAGTTTATGTTGTTACTTATATTCCACAAATGAGTGAGATCCTGTGGTATTTATCCGCTCTCCAGTTCCATCCATGCTGTGACAAATGGTAAGAGTTCCTTTTTCTCCTTCCTCTTCTTAAAGAATACCTTTCAGCATTTCATATAATGCTGGTTTGGTGGTGATGAACTCCTTTAGCGTTTTCTTATCTGTGAAGCTCTTTATCTGACCTTCTATTCT
Organism: Myotis myotis; assembly: GCF_014108235.1. Lineage (NCBI taxonomy): Eukaryota > Metazoa > Chordata > Mammalia > Chiroptera > Vespertilionidae > Myotis > Myotis myotis. Next base: position 10,849,182 of record NW_023416323.1, read on the forward strand.
GAATGATAGCTTTGCTGGATAAAGTAATCTTGGTTGTAGGTTCTTGGCATTCATCACTTTGAATATTTCTTGCCACTCCCTTCTGGCTTGCATGGTTTCTGTTGAGAAATCAGCTGACAGTCGTATGGGTACTCCCTTATAGGTAACTGACTGTCTTTCTCTTGCTGCCTTTTTTTTTTAAATTAAATCTTTATTGTTCAGATTATTACATTTGTTCCTCTTTTTCCCCCCCCATAACTCCCCTCCTCCCAGTTCCCGCCCCACCCTCCGCCCTCACTCCCCAACCACTTTCCTCATCCATAGGTGCACGATTTTTGTCCAGTCTCTTCCCGCATCTCCCACACCCCTTTCCACCCCAGGAATAGTCAGTCCATTCCCTTTCTATGTCCCTGATTCTATTATAATCACCAGTTCATTCTGTTCATCAGATTATTTATTCACTTGATTCTTAGATTCACTTGTTGATAGATGCATATTTGTTGTTCATAATTTGTATCTTTACCTTTTTCTTCCTCTTCCTCTTCTTAAAGGATACCTTTCAGCATTTCATATAATCCTGGTTTGGTGGTGATGAACTCTTAGCTTTTCCTTATCTGTGAAGCTCTTTATCTGACCTTCAATTCTGAATGATAGCTTTGCTGGATAAAGTAATCTTGGTTGTAGGTTCTTGGTATTCATAACTTTGAATATTTCTTGCCACTCCCTTCTGGCCTGCAAAGTTTCTGTTGAGAAATCAGCTGACAGTCGTATGGGTATTCCCTTGTAGGTAACTGAGTTTCTTTCTCTTGCTGTTTTTAAGATTCTCTCTTTATCTTTTGCTCTTGGCATTTTAATTATGATGTATCTTGGTGTGGTCCTCTTTGGATTCCTTTTGTTTGGGGTTCTCCGCGCTTCTTGGACCTGTAAGTCCATTTCTTTCACCAGGTGGGGGAAGTTTTCTGTCATTTTTTCTTCAAATAGGTTTTCAATATCTTGCTCTCTCTCATCTTCTGGCACCCCTATAATTCTGATGTTGGTACGCTTGAAGCTGTCCCAAAGGCTCCTTACACTATCCTCGCATTTTTGGATTCTTTTTTCATTTTGCTTTTCCGGTTGGGTGTTTTTTGCTTCCTCGCATTTCAAATCATTGACTTGATTCTTGCGCTCCTCTGGTCTGATGTCTGGAGTCTGTATAATATTTGTTATTTCAGTCTGTGTATGATTAATTTCTAGTTGGTTCCCCAATATAACATCGAGGGTCTCATTAGTTTTCTTGTAGATCTCATTAAGTTTATCGGCGGCTTCTAAACAGTTCTTGAGAGACTTTAAAAGTGTGGTTCTGAACTCTATATCTTCCATTGACAATTTTGTCCTGTTTCTTTGTCTCCACATTTTGTTATGCTTCCTTGGTGCACCTCCTAGTGGTCTTTGTTCGAAGTCTTATAGTTAAACCTTGATTGTTGTAGCTAATACCAGGGAGGGTTTGACCTCTAGGCCAAGTGGCTATGAGAATCAGCTGTGTCAGCAGTGAGAGAACTTCTGTCCTCTAGGGAGGTGCTAATCTAGCCTTTGCCTGAGGCTATCTGGCAAATGCCTCTGTGCAGGGCGTGGGCAGGGCGGGTCGCACAGGATCAACAGGGTGGGCCAGAGAGAGCAGTTATGGCGGCTCTCAGTCCTGTCCCCAGGGGCTCTGCCTCTCTGAGTCCCAGCACCCGCTGCAAAGCTCGGAGACAAAGCTGCACTCGCTCTGACCGAAGCCAGACAGTCCCGCTTCTCCCCTTTGAGTCTGGGTCGCTAAAGACTCGCCTGTATCTGGAGCTCAGAGTCTGCGACTCCCTCCAGATTGAAAACGCCAACCGCGCCCTCCGCCGCCAGCCTGCTCCCCGCACTCCGCACCTCAGAATTTGACTTCAGCACCGCGCCTCCTCTGAGTGTACTTTTGCGTTTCTCTTTCCTCCTAGTTGTAGGACTTCCACTCAGCCAGCGTTCCTGTGGTTCTGGGTGATGTCCGTTCTGTCTTTCAGTTTCACTTTTGAAGTAGTTGTTCAAGGCAGCAAACTCCGGCGTTAACCTATGCCGCCATCTTGGTTCCTCCCCTCTCTTGCTGCTTTTAAGATTCTCTCTTTGTCTTTTGCTCTTGGCATTTTAATTATGATGTGTTTTGGTGTGGTCCTCTTTGGGTTCCTTTTGTTTGGGGTTCTCTGCGCTTCCTGGACTTGTAAGTCTATTTCTTTGACCAGGTAGGGGAAGTTTTCTGTCATTATTTCTTCAAATATGTTTTCAATATCTTGTCCTCTCTCTTCTTCTGGTACCCCTATAATTCTGATGTTGGTACGTTTGAAGTTGTCCCAGAGGCTCCTTACACTATCTTCATATTTTTGGAATCTTTTTTCTTTTTCGGTTGGGTCTTTTTTGTTTCTTTGTATTTCAAATCTTTGACTTGATTCTTGGCATCCTCTTGTCTGCTGTTGGATCTCTGTATAATATTCTTTATTTCAGTCAGTGTATGCTTAATTTCTAGTTGGTCCTTTTTCATATCCTCGAGAGTCTCACTAGATTTATCGAGGATCTCACTAAATTTATCGGCGGTTTCCATAAAATTCTTGGAAAACCTTATAAATGTGGCCTTGAACTCTATATCCAGTCATTTGCTTTCCTCCATTTCTGTCATTTGTGACCTGTTTCTTTGTCTCCGCATTTTTTATGCTTCCCTGTGTTGGTAGAGTGGTTTTGTGTGCTAGGTGTCCTGTAGGGCCCAGTGGCTCAGCCTCCCCAGTTACCTGAGGTGGACACTCTTGGTGTACCCCCTTGTGGGCTTTTTGCACAGTCTTATTGTAGTTATGCCTTGATTGTTGTAGGATCACTGGGAGGAATTGACCTCCAGGCCAATTGGCAGTGAGAATCAGCTGTGTCTGCAGTGGGAGAACTTCTGTGCTGAAGACACCCTTCTGGGGCAAGACTTGCTTCAGTGGGGTTTTGGTGCTCACTGAGTCTGCACCTTGAGTGTGTCCCTTATGGATCTGAGGAGTTGTAATCTGGATGGTCCCCCTCTGACCACTGGGTACACTGGCTCTTGGATCTAAGGAGGTGCTAATTTAGCCCCTGCCTGAGGTTACACAGCAAGAGCTATGAAGAGAACTGCAGATTCCCCTTCCTTTTTTGGAGTTTGGAGGTACCCTGAGGAGGCCCAGCTGTGAATCAATGCAAGCTGCTGTGGGGCCTTGGGCCTTCTCTTGGAAGTTCTGGGTCTGTCTGGCCCAGCTGCAGTTAGGTAATTTTCAGGTTGCAAAGGGCCGGGGCATTCATATGCAAAAGCCTCTGCTGCAGCCTGGGTGGGGCGGAGTCTCAGAGAATCAAAGGGCGGAGCAAGCCACTATGGCGGATTCTCAGCCCTGCCCTAAGGGGCCCCGCATCTCAGTGTCCGTGTAGTTGCTGCAAACACCTCTGAGGGAAAGCCGACCTCAAGTTCTGAGTTCTGCCCGCTGCCAGACAGTCCAGTTTCTCCCCGTATGAGTCCTGGGTCCCCAGAGACTTCCCGGAACTGGAGTTCAGAGCAGTGGTGAGCTTGTGACTCCCTCCCGATTCAAAAAGACAGCCGCGTCCTCAGGTGCCAGCCCCTTTCTGCGCGCGCCTCCGTACCTCTGCACTTTACTTCCGCAGCTCCTCTGGCTCTCAGCGTGCTTTTCTTTCCTTCTAGTTGTAGAATTTCCACTCAGCCAGCCTTCCTGTAGTTCTGGATGATGTCCGTTTTGTCTTTATGTTGTTTTTTTTGAAGTTGTTGTGGGAGGCAGCAATTTCCCGGTGTTTATCTATGCCGCCATCTTAGTTTCTCTCTTCTTCAATATCTTATAATTTTATGATATAATTAAGGTCTTTTACCTTTTTTAAAAAAAATCTTTATTGTTGAAAATGGTCTTTTACCTTCTTGATTAGATTTATCCCTAGGTATTTTTTGATGCAATTATAAATGTCATTGTTTTCTAGGTTTCTCTGTCTGATACTTCATTATTGGTGTATAAAAATGCAACTGATTTCTGAATATTAATTTTGTATCCTGCTATTTTACCAAATTTAGTTATCAGTTTTAGTAGCTTCTTTTTTGGTTAATTCTTACCTGAGGATATTGAATCCATAGCCCTTCAGTTTGCATGCCGACACTCTATCCATTGAGCCAAACTGGCTAGGGCAGTTCTAGTGGCTTTTAAAAATGGAATCTTTAGGTTTCTCTATATTACAATATTATGTCATCTTCAAATAATGACAGTTTTATTTCCTTCTTTCCAATTTGGATACATTTTATTTCTTCTTCTTGTCTGATTCTGTGGCTAGGACTTCCAGTATTATGTTGAATAAGAGTGGTGAAATTGGACATCTCTCTATTGTTCCTGATCTTATTTCTGAAAAGCTTTTAATTTTTCCCTATTGAGTATGTTATCTGGGTTTATTATAGATGGCCTTTATTATGTTTTGGTATGTTTTCTCTATTTCCACTTTGTTGAGAGTTTTTATTATAAATGAGTGCTGGATTTTGTCAAATGTTTTCTATGCATCTATTGATATGATGATATTATTTTTATCCTTCATTTTGTTTATGTGGTGTGTCATATTAATTTATTTCTGGATATTGAAGCATCTTTGCATGCCAAGGATAAATCCCACTTTTTCATGGTGTATCATCTTTTTGATATATTGCTGAATTTGGTTTGCTAATATTTTGTTGAGGAATTTTGCATTTATGTTCATTAGGGATACTGGTGTATACTTTTCTTTAATTTTTCTTTTTTTAATGTTTCCAAGGCATAAAACAACTCTGGCCACCAACACAGGCATCAAATTAGGCCGAACTAAGGATTGTGTTTGCTTTACTTCTGACTGATATAAGAGCAACACCACCAATCTCTTTGCCCATTGCCAGGCAATAGAAATCTATGAAACACAGTGGAAGCAGTCTTAATTAATTTTTTCTCTTTGTAGTGTCTTTATTTGGCTTTGGAATCAGTATAATGCTGCCTTCATAAAATGAGCTTGAGATTCCCTCCTGTTGCTTTTTTTTGGAGTAGTTTGAGAAGGATAGGTGTTGGTTTTTCTGAATGCTTGATAAAATTCACCTCTGAAACCACCTGGTTCAGGATTTTTGTTGGGAGTTTTTTGATTACTGCTTTGATTTTGTTGGTTGTAATTGGTCTGTTCAGATTTTCTGTTTCTTCTTGGAAGATTGTGTGTTTCTAGGAGTTTATCCATTTCTTCCAGATCATCCAATTTGTTGGTATATATTTGTTTGTAAAATATTCCTATAGCTCATTGTATTTCTGTGGTATTAGCTGTTAACTTCGCTTTCATTTTTATTTTATTTATATGGGTCCTCTCCTTTTTTTCTTGATGAGTCTGATTAATGGTTTATAAATCTTGTTTATCTTTTCAAAGAACCAGCTCTTGGTTTCATTGATCTTTTGTATTGTCCTTTTATACTCATCTTGTTTATTTCCACTCTGATATTTATTATTTCCTTCATTCAATTCATGTTAGGCTTTGTTGTTCTTTTTCTAGTAACTTTAGGTGTAAGGTTAGACTGTTTATTTGCGATTTTTCTTGTTTCTTTAGGTTGGCCTGTATTGCTATGAACTTCTCTTTTAAGACGGCTTTCACTGTGTTTCATAGATTTTGGATTGTTCTGTTTTCATTTTTATCAAGCTATCTTTTGATTTCTTCTTTGATCTCACTGTTAATCTATTCATTGTTTAGTAGCTTTTTTTTTTTTTTTTTTAGCCTCCATGATCTTAAGTGTTTTTCATGTATTTGATTTCTAGTTTCATACCATTGTGGTTAGAGAAGATACTTCATTTTAATCTTCTTAAATTTATTGAAACTTATTTTGTTGCCTAACACGTGGTCTAACATGGAAAGAGTTCCATGTGCACTTGAAAAGAATGTATATTCTGCTGCTTTGGGGTAAAATGCTCTGAAAACATTAATCAAATGTATCTGGTCTAATGTGTCATTTAAGGCTGTTGTAAAATCCAGTTCTTTTTTTTTTATATATTTTATTGATTTTTTACAGAGAGGAAGGGAGAGAGATAGAGAGTTAGAAACATCTATGAGAGAGAAACATCGATCAGCTGCCTCCTGCACGCTCCCCACTGGGGAAGTGCCCGCAACCCAGGTACATGCCCTTGACCGGAATCGAACCTGGGACCTTTCAGTCCGCAGGCCGACGCTCTATCCACTGAGCCAAACCGGTTTCGGCAAAATCCAGTTCTTTATGTAAGTTTTCTTTTGAAGTATGTGAAATATTTTTTTCCTACCCTTTCTGAACTTGCATACTTATTTTGTCGATTCATTACTAGCATGTTGGTAAGCTTTGACACAAAAAGAAGTCAATTTGCTTGGGAAATTGTATTATTTCTACAGGTTATAAATATTACATTTAACATGGCATATGGTGCATAGTAATATGTTGAATGGACAGAGAGTGTGGTCATGGTGGATTTTTATTATTCTTGGATGGCCTAGTATTTATATGCCAGAGAGGCCTTCACCTCCCAAGATTAAGCTCTCTTCAGGCTCTCAAGGGAGATGGCAGTTACATGGTATGCCAGCCTCCTCTGTAGCCAGGGCCCCAGCCTAGCCTATCTGTTTTTTAAAAAATGTTTTTATTGATTTTTAGAGAGAGAGGAAGGGATAGGGAGAGAGAGATAGGATTATCAATGGTGAGAGAATCATTGATCGGCTGCCTCCTGCACACTTCTGACTGGGGACTGAGCCTGCAACCTGGGCATGTGCCCTGATTGCAAATTGAACTGGTGACCTCCTGGTTCATGGGTCGATGCTCAACCCCTGAGCCACACCAGCCGAGCCAGCTTGTCTGTTTTAAACTGGTACTTCTGATTCACTTTTATATCTTTTTGTAATTGCACACGCTTTAGAAAAATATTAATGAACATCTCTGAATTGTCAAATATAATCCCAATCCAGAAAGCAATGTAGTTTGTGTAATAAAGGTTGATAAATGCAGACTTGTGCAGCCACTGTGGAAAACAGTATGGAGTTTCCAAAAAAAAGGAGCTACCTTTTGATCCAGTGATCCCACTTCTGTGAATATATCCTAAGAATCTTGAAACACCAATCCGAAAGAATATATATACCCCTATATTCATAGCAGTGTTATTTATAATAGTGAAGATGGAAACAGCCCAAGTCCCACTGTAGATGAATGAGTAGATAAAAAGTTGTGGTACATTTACACAATGGAATACCATACAGCTGTAAAAAAAGAAAGAAATCTTACCTTTTGGGACAGCATGGATGGACTTAGAGGTTATTATGCTAAGTGAAATAAATCAGTCAGAGAAAGGCAAATACTATATGATTTCACTTAGATGTGGAATCTAATGAACACAATAAATTGATGGACAAAATAGAATCAGAGGTATGGATAATGGAATAGATTGACAGCTGTCAGAAGGGGGAAAATGGGGCCATCTATCTACACTAATCAAAGACAAAAATGCTAATTGACTGTACCTTCCCTATGCCCAAGCCATGCCCACCAGCCAATCAGAGTGACTATATGCAAATTAATCCAACCAAGATGGTGGCTGGTAGCCATGGAACTGGAGCAAGCTGGAGGATTGGTTGCCCCACTGATGGAGGAAGCCAAGCTTCCCGCCTGCCCTGGTTGGCTGTGGCCTCCGCAAAAGGCAACAAAGTTTTAATTATAGAAGCTAAATAAATCCCAGATACCTGCTTCGAGCCAGCCTCCACTGGGAGCTTGGGTGGCTGGGGGCTGTGGCCAGCCTGCAAACAGCCCTCAGCCCCTCACCCAGGATGGCCAGGCACCCCAGAGGGACCCCCACCCTGATGGGGCACCCTTCAGGGCAAACCAGCTGGCCCCCACCCATGCACCAGGCATCTACCCTATATAATAAAAGGGCAATATGCAAATTGACCCTAACAGCAGAGCGACTGGGAATCACTGGTCACTATGACACACACTGACCACCAGGGGGCTGACGCTCAATGCAGGAGCTGCCTGCTGGTGGTCAGTGTGCTCCCACAGGGAGAGCTCTGCTCAGCCACAAGCCAGGCTGACCGCTGCCAGTATAGCGGTGGTGGTGGGAGCCTCTCCTGCCTCCTCAGCAGTGCTAAGGATGTCCGACTGCAGGTAGGCCTGCTCCCTGCTGGCAAGTGGACATCCCCTGAGGGCTTCTGGGCTGCCAGAGGGATGTCTGACTGCCAGCTTAGGCCCAATCCTCCAGGGAGTGAGCCTAAGCCAGCAGGTGGTCACCTCCCGAGGGTTCCCAGACTGCGAGAGGGCACAGGCTGGGCTGAGGGACCCTCCCAAGTGCACAAATTTTTGTGCACCAGGCCTCTAGTAATAGTAGAAAATAAAATAGGAACAAAAAGGAAAATTAATGGCCAATTTGATTTCTGGCTAAAATGGAATAACAGGGATCATATTATCTCCTGCCTGAAACAATTTTTAAATGTGGGTCAACATGTTTGAAGCAATGTTCTGTGGGACATTGGATATCAGACAGCACAGGATAATAATCCCTGAGAGAAAAGAAATTAACTCTAAAATCGACCTAGCTTACTGTCTGTAAAGAGCTTCCAGGCACCAGTGCAAGAAAGGGGAACCCTGACAGAACCCACAGCATCCCTGAGTTAGAAGATGGAACTGGAGTTCAAAGAAGCCAAAGTAGTTGGAGTTCATAGGGAAGAGGAATGGTAAGGACAGCAAAGAGCAATTGGGAACTCCAGAGATCTGCAGAGGACATTCTTCAAGTGATCAGTCGGGGTATTGATAAATGTGTATGGGTGAAACTACCTAAGGGTGAAGAAAGAACAATCTGAAAATATTTGAGGGAAGACTCCTCAGAGTTCAGAGTCAAGAAAAGTGGCTGGTTTCACCAGCCAAATTGTAAAATTCAGTGGATATTGGGTAGATGGTTTTACCTGAGTATTAGGGAAAAATTAGCCCTGAATACATGTTTTTTTAGTGCTGAATAACAAAACAAGACTTGAAAGGATTAAGCTATTAACTTAACTATATTCCAGGACAAAGTTCAAGATATATGGGGATGGAAAGAGACTCTGCTTTAGGCAATGGGTGCTTGATGCACGGTGCAGATGATATTTTGTTGAGTTGTACACTTGAAACCTGTGCAGTTTTTGTGAACCAGTGCCACCCCAATAAATTCAATACAAAGAGTATTCATAGAAATACAAAAAGTCCAAACCCCAACCATGTAAAATTAATAATATTTGGCATCAGTAAAACATTGTAAGGTATGTAAAGAAGCAGAAAATACTCAATTACACCAAAAGGATATAGATGGGGAGGAAGAAGAGGACAAAGGATAGGTGTAACAAGTAGAAAATAGGAAGATGATAGATTTAAAATGGAGAATATCATTAAATCACATTCAATATAAGTGGTCTGAACACCTTAATTAAAAGGCAGAGATTTTCAGATAGAATAAAAAAATTAAAAAAATATATATACTATCTACAAGAACTCTACTTTTAATATAAAGACACAAAGATATTGAAAGTAATAGGATGGAAAATGTATATCATTCTGAAGTGACTATATTAATATCAGATGAAGTAGATTTCAAAGTAAAGAGAAATATCAGGGAAAAAGAAATTCATTTAATAATAAAGGGCCAATTAATCAAGAAGACAATAGTTCTAAACATGTATGCACTAATATCAGAGCTTCAAAATATATGGAGAAAACTAATAGAATTGAAAGGAGAAAAAGACAAACACAATTATAGTTGGATATTTCAATACTTCTCATCAACAATTGACAGAAAATTTTGATAAATAATTTATATATCAGGAACCACAAAATGGTCTGCTCCAGTGGCCCAGCTCAGTCACAAATCTAAACCTAAGTCAGCCTGCAGTTATGGGAAATGCGTCACGGCCAAGGAAACCTAACGTACACTAATCACAATCCTCCCACTCACCTTTAGCTAGCTTATTTTACCCCAATGGGACCTGTTAGTCTTATAAGGAAATCCCTGACCTCTTAGCCAATCAGGCCTTCCTTCTGTGTTGCCACTTCTAAGGCTTTATAAAACTCACTCTTGCCTAAAATCCCTTAGGGAGGATGCTACACTGCTGTGAGGCACTGTACTCCCCCAAACCATGAATTCTTTTCCCTTGAATAAAAAATATCAAAGTCGTTACTAAATTGTATTACTTTTGTCATTTGACAAATTAGACAGAAAATCTGTAAGGATACAGAAGACTTGAACAATATTATAAACTGACTTGACTGAATTGACATTTACAGAGCATTCTACCCTCAAACAGTAGGATACAAATTCTTTTTTTAAAAAAATATTTTTACTGATTTCAGAGAGGAAGGGAGAGGGAGAGACAGAAATGTCAATGATAAGAGAGAATCATTGATTGGCTGCCTCTTGCATGCCCCCTACTGGGGATCAAGCCTGCAACCCGGGCATATGCCTTTGATGGGAATCGAACCCAGGACACTTCAATCTTCAAGCTGACGCTCTATCCATTGAGCCAAACCAAGTACACCCCTTCTGGACCATAAAACAAGTCCCAATAAATTTAAAATGATCAAGTCATATAGTGTTCTCTGCGATAAAAAAGGAATCTATATTATAAAAGGCCTGTGGCCCTAACACCATAATGACCAAAGACTGGCACAGGTGGGCAGGGCTGTGAGTGTGGTGAGGCTGTGCGGGTGGGTGGGACCATGCAATTTTGTGTGCTGGGCTTCTTCTAGTCCTATATAATAAAAGGGTAATATGCAAATAGACCAAGCGGCAGAACAACCAAAAAACCAATCAAAGTGTACAATACTAATGATATGCTAAGGCTACTCAACTGCTTGCTATGACGTGCAGTGACCACCAGGGGGCAGATGCTCCAACCGGTAGGTAGGTTTGCTGCTGGGGTCCGGCTGATTGGGACTGAGCGACATGGGCCCGACACACGCCCTGAAGCCCTCCCGCAGTCCCTTCCCAGCCCAATTGTGCACCGGTGGGGTCCCTCAGCCTGGCCTGCACCCTCTCACAATCCTGGACCCCTTGGGGGATGTTAGAGAGCTGGTTTCAATCCGATCCCGCAGGCCACTCCCCTTGGGAGGATGCCAAGGGCTCATGGCTCGTGAGCACTGCTGCGGCACACGAGCCTCTCCCAATCAGGACACAGACAACAGGGCGGTGAAGGCCTGGGGTGGGGGTTGGGGGTGGGCCAGAAGGGGTCAATTTGGGGAAAAAGAGGACAAATATAATATTTTTAACAATAAAGATTTAATTAAAAAAAGAAAGTAACTTGATATACTAATTCCTGAAACAAAATTAATATCTTGTGTGTATATAGTCCATATGCTATCATAAAGTTGTTTTACATTCTGAGTAACTAAGTTTATGGGGGCTCAAAGTCCCTTTGAAAAAAGAGGAGCTCAGAGAAGTTAAATATTAGCCTATTAGGAGGTGCATAGTATGGAATGAAACATATAGGTGGTGGCAGCAGAAACATTTGCCATTCCAATGTTGATGCTGATAATATGAATCTACTGAGCACTTTGCCTACTTCAGGTTGTTTTGCTCTTCTTCTATCTCCTTTAATCATCACAACAACCTTAGAAGTAGCAACAGTTATAATCCCCATTTTACAGATGAGAAACCAGAGTTTTGAGAGGTAAATGTTTGTTTTAAGGATGCATGCTAGAAGACAAGGATTTAACACCCAGTGTTCAGTCTCTAATACTTGTTCTGTTGGCTCTTGTACTTTTCTCTCATGTGTACATGTGGGGAGGGATGGGGAGTGAATTCACCTTGACCCAATATGCTCAAAAGGACTAAACCAACTGAGAACGCTTGAATAATGTGTCTCTACTCTGTTGAGCATTTATTTTTATACTGTTACTATTTCACTTTGCAATTGAATGGTGCACTAAAAATGTTAGTCACGTCACTGAAGATGAAAGGGTGAAGAAAGAAGGGAAAATTCAGTATTGAGGGGAAAAAAAGAAAAAAATGGGCAAAGGAATTAAATAGACATTTCTCAAAGAAGATGTGGAAATGGCCAGCAAGCATATGAAAAGATGCTTAACAATCACTAATCACTAGGGAAATGCAAATCAAAACCACAGTGAAATAGCACCTCACATCCATGAGGATGGCTACTAGCAAAAAAACAAAACAAAAATGAAATAACAAGTGTAGGCAAGGTAGTGCAGAAATTGGAATCCTTTTGTATGCTTGATGGGCATGCAAAATGGTACAGCTGCTTTGAAAAACAGTGTGGTGTCTCCTCAAACATTAAAATTTAAAAATAGAATCATTGTATGATCCAGCAATTCCACTTATGGGCATTTACTCCCCCAAATTAAAAACAGGGTCTTTAAGAGATATTTGCATGATCATATCAGCATTATTCACAATAGCCAAAAGGTGATAGTAATCCAAGTGTCCATTGATGGATGGATGGATAAAATGTGAGGAAGGAAGTTATGAGACATGCTACAAGATGGCTGGACCTTGAGGACATTATGCTAAGTGAAATAAACTAGTCACAAAAGGACAAATACTGTGTGATCTCATTTACATAAGAAATCTAGAGTAGTCAAATTCATGCAGGTAGAAAGTAGAATGGTGGTTGTCAGGAGCTGGGGAGGGGACAGGAATGAAGAATTGTGTTTAATGGACATAGAGTTTCAGTTTTACAAGATGAAAAGAGTCCTGGAGATTGGTTTAACAATGATATGAAATGTACTTAACAATAATGAACTTCACACGTTAAAATTTGTAAGATGGTAAATTTTGTGTTATGTATATTTTACCACAATTTTTAAACTGCCATTTACAATAGTATCAAACTGTTAAATATTTTGGGATAAATATGACAAAATATATGCAAAAGTTGTACATTAAAAACTAAAAAAAAAAAAATTCTGAGAGATTTTAAAGAAGGCCTAAATAAATGGAGAGATATACCATGTTCATAGATTGGAAGACAGAAAATAGTGTTAAGATGTCAATGAAAGTACCCAAAAAGCTTAATTTTTTTTAGACATTTACAAGCTTATTCATAATTCAGATGAAAATAAAAAGAATAGTGAAAACAACATTGAAAAAGAAGAGAGTGGGGGAACTCACCCTCTCTAACTTCAAGGCCTGTTATAAAGTACAGAAATGAAGACAGCTTTGAAACAGACAGATGGATCAATAGAAAAGTATAGCCTATTCTTAGTCCAGAAATAGATCTTAACATATATGGGCATTTGAAGTTTTAAAAATGTTCAAAGGCAATTCAGCTGAGAGGTCTAGTTTTTTCAGCAAATGTCCTTAGAATAATTGGATAACTCTATGAAGAAGAATAAACTTAGATGCATTCCTTGCAAAAAATAGAATGAACTCAAAATGGATTCTTGACATAAATGTAAAACTACAACCATAAAACTTCTAGAGGGGAACATAGAGAAACTTTGGGTAAGGCAAAGATTTCTTAGATTCAACAATAAAAGCATGCTCTGTAAAATAAATTGACGAATGGCCTTAATCAAAGTTAAAACTTCTGCTCTTTGAAAGACATTGCTGCCCTAGCTGGTTTGCTTAGTGGATAGAGCGCTGGACACCCGGGTTCGATTCTGGTCAAGTGCACATGCCCGGGTTGTGGGGTCGATCTCCAGTAGGGGGCATGCAGGAGGCAGCCTATCAATAATTCTCTCTCATTATTGATGTTTCTATCTCTCTCTCCCTCTCCCTTCCTCTCTGAAATCAATAAAAATATATTTAAAAAAAGAAAGAAAGAAAGACATTGCTAAGAGAATTACAAAACAAGCTACAGACTGGAAAATCTGATAAGGGACTCTATTCTAAAATTATCATAAACTCTTAAAACTCAATAAGAAAACAGACAATCCAATAAAAATTGGCAAAAGATTTGAACAAACACTTTATCAAATAGATACATAGGTGGTAAATGAGTACTTGGAAAGATACTCAACATTATTATTCACTAGGAAAATGTATATTAAAATCACAATGACAGCCCTGGCTGAGAGGCTTAGTTAGTTGGAACATTGTCTTGTACACTAAAAGGTTGTGGGTTCAATTCCCAGTTAGGGCACATACCTAGGTTGTGGGTTCAATTCCCAGCCAGGGCACATATTGGAGGCAACCACTTAATGTTTCTCTCTCTCCCCTCTCTCCTCTTCCTGCCTCTCTAAAATAAAAAAACAGCCCAGCCAGTATGGCTAACTTGTTGAGCATCGACCCATGAACCAGGAGTTCATGGTTTGATTCCCAGTCAGGGCACATGCCCGGGGTTGTGGGCTTGATCCCTATTGTGGGGCATGCAGGAGGCAGCCAATCCATGATTCTCTCTCATCATTGATGTTTCTATCTCTTTCTCCCTCTCCCTTCCTCTCTGAAATCAATAAAAATATATTAAAAAAATAAAATCAATAAACATATCCTCAGATGAGAATTTAAAAAAGTTTAATATCACAATGACATACCACTACACACCTAGTAGAGTGGCTAAAATTAAAAAGACTAACCATATAAAGTGTTGGCAAAGATGTATGAAAATTGGAACTCATACATGGCTGATAGGAATAAAATTGTACAGTTTGGAAAACATTTTGGTAGTTTTTAAAAAATTGAACATACATCTACCATATGATCCAGCCATTGCACTCATATTTATTTATCTAAAAGGAACGAAAGTGTATAGCAATATAAAGACTTATATACAAATGTTCATAGCAGCTTTATTTATAATAGGCAAAATTTGGAAACCATTTAAATGTCCATAAACAGGTGAATGTATAAACAGACTGTGGTATATTCATATAATGGAATACTGGTTAGCATTAAAATGAATTAATTGTTGATATGGATGAATCTCAAAATAATTATGCTGAATAAAAGAAACCAGATAAAAGAAGAGTACAGTCTATGATTCCAGTTACATGAAATTATAGAACATGCAGACTAACTTATAGTGATAGAAAACAGGTTGGTGGCTACTTGGGGAGAGGCTGGAGGGATTGTGGTAATGGTTTCATGAGTGTATACAGGTGTACCTTGTAGATATTACTGTTCAGTTCCAGGCCACTCTAAATAAGGTGAATATACTAGTAGCAATAAAGCAAGGCACACAAATTTTTTGGTTTCTCAATACATATAAAAGTTATTTTACACTAGGAGGTGGGTTCAAGATGGCATCATAGGAGGATGCCAAACTTACCCTCTCCAATAAATATACCAATTACAAAGCTATATTTAGAGCAATTCCTCCTGAGAGATAGCTGAGAGCCAATTGAACAGCTTCTCCACAGAAAAGAAAATGGAGAGACAACATAGAGAAGGTTGGCGAACTACAAGAGCTCTCTGGGATTTGTGGGAACTCTCCAAGATTGGAGGTGTCAGTGAACACCATTATTTACTTTCTTCCTCCACTTATCAGGGGTTCTCAACCTTCTGGCCCTTTAAATACAGTTCCTCATATTGTGACCCAACCATAAAATTATTTTCGTTGCTACTTCATAACTGTAATGTTGTTACTGTTATGAATCATAATGTAAATATCTGATATGCAGGATGGTCTTAGGCAACCACTGTGAAAGGGTCATTCGACCCCCAAAGGGGTCGCGACCCACAGGTTGAGAACCTCTGACTTAGATAGTGTAGGCCAGAATTCTATCCAGGTGCTCTGGTTGACCGTCAAGGCCACTGCAACATGTTCCCAGTCAACCTACCATGGAGCTCACTCCAGTGGAACCAAGAGGGCACCAAAGCATGTGTACCAGGTCCCCCCACCCAGAGCTTCCTTCATCAGAACCAACAGGGTATTGTGGCATGTGAGCACTGGGCTGCCCAGCCAGGACCTGGCTCCCACCATGGACAGCTGGAGCAAGAGAGCCATTGCACTTGCATGTGCATTGTGCACCTTGGACCACCCAGCCCCAAGCCCACTTCTCCAAGCCAGCTGGCACTCCAGGCACTGCATGCACCACCCTGACTCCCACAGGCTTGCCAAAACCACATAGCACATAGTCTACATAGAGGTTACTTCTATGCAAGAGCATTGTTTCAAGGTTGGAAGTAATAGCTATCTCCTTTTTTATATGCACAAACACAGAAAGTCAAACAAACGGAGAAGACAGAGGAATATGTTATAAATGAAGAAAAAAGAACCGCCCCCCCTCTCCCCTGAAAACCCTAATGAAATGGGGATAAGTAATTTGCTTGATAAAGAGTCAAAGAAGATTAGATTCCACATATGAGTGAGATCATGTGATACTTATCTTTCTCTGACTGGCTTATTTTGCTTAGCATAATGCTCTCCAGGTCCATCCATGCTGTTGCAAATGAGCTCTCAGTTGGAAGACAGTGAATCAGCAGCATTACTTTGCTGTGAATGTGAAGAATCAGAAATCTTTAGTGATTCCAGTGAGGCAGACAGTGGGGAGGAGGAATGCCGGTCACAGCCCAGGAGAAACATGTGTGCTTTTGAGAAAACCAAGATGGTGGCATAGGTAAACACCAGAGATTGCTGCCTTGAACAACCACTTCAAAAATACAACTAAAAGACGGAACAGACATCATCCAGAACCACAGGAAGGCTGGCTGAGTGGAAATTCTACAACTAGAAGGAAAGAGAAAAGCATACCGAGACTCAGAGGAGGTGCAGTGTGGAAGTAAAGTACAGAGGTACAGAATGGCATGCGGAGAGGGCTGGCGACTGAGGACATGGTTGTCTTTTTCAATCAGTAGGGAGTCTCAAGCTCTGAGCTCCAGTTCCGGGTGAGTCTCTGGGGACCCAGACTCATACGGGAGAAACTGGACTGTCTGGCATCGGTTGGAACTTGAGGGCAGCTTTCTCTCAGGGTGCTTGCAGTGACTGCCAGGACACTGAGAAGCAGGGCCTCTGAGGGCAGGACTGAGAGCAGCCATAACCACTGGCTCCACCCTGTTGGTCCCCTGGGACCCCACCCTGCCCAAGCTGTGCACGGAGGTTTTTGCATATGAAAGGCCTGGCCCTTTGCAATCTGATAATTACCTAACAAACTGCAGCTGGCCCAAGGCCCCAGGGCAACTTGCATTGCTTCACAGCTGGCTCCTGCTGGATAGCCTCAGGCAGAGTCTAGATTAGCACCTCCTTAAAGATCCAGGAGCCAGTGTGCCCCATGGTCAGAGTAGGTCCATCCAGATTGCAGCTCCTCGGATCCATAAAGGACACACTCAGGGGGCAGACTCAGTGAGCACCAAAGCCCCATTGAAGCAAGTCTTGCCCAGGAGGGGTGTCTTCAGCACAGAGTTCTCCCACTACAGACACAGCTGATTCTCACAGCCAATTGGCCTGAAGGTCAATCCCTCCCAGTGTTACCTACAACAATCAAGGCTTAACTACAACAAGACTGTGCACAAAACCCACAAGGGGGTGCACCAAGAGTGTCTACCTCAGGTAATTGGGGAGGCTGACCCACTGGGCCCTATGGGATACCTAGCACACAAAGCCACTCTGTCGACACAGAGAATCATAAAAAAATGCGGAGACAAAGAAACAGGACACAAATGACAGAAATGCAGGAAAGCAAAATACTGGATATAGAGTTCAAAACCACACTTTTAAGGTTTTTCAAGAATTTTCTAGAAACTGCCGATAAATTTAGTGAGACCCTCAAGAAATCTAGTGAGACCCTCGATGTTGTGATAAAGGACCAACTAGAAATTAAGCATACACTGACTGAAATAAAGAATATTATACAGACTCCCAACAGCAGGCTGGAGGATCGCAAGCATCAAGTCAAAGATTTGAAATATGAAGAAGCAGAAAACACCCAACTGGAAAAGCAAAATGAAAAAAGAATCCGAAAATATGAAGATAGTTTAAGGAGCCTCTGGGACAGCTTCAAGCATACCAACATCCGAATTATAGGGGTGCCAGAAGAAGAGAGAAAGCAAGATATTAAAAACCTATTTGAAGAGATAATGACAGAAAACTTCCCCTGCCTAGTGAAAGAAATAGACTTACAGGTCCAGGAAGCGCAGAGAACTCCAAACAAAAGGAATCCAAAGAGGACCACACCAAGACACATCATAATTAAAATGCCAAGAGCAAAAGACAAAGAGAGAATCTTAAAAGCAGCAAGAGAAAGACAGTCAGTTACCTACAAGGGATTACCCATACGACTGTCAGCTGATTTCTCAACAGAAACTTTGCCGGCCAGAAGGGAGTGGCAAGAAATATTCAAAGTGATGAATGCCAAGAACCTACAACCAAGATTACTTTACCCAGCAAAGCTATCATTCAGAATTGAAGGTCAGAGGAAGAGCTTCACAGATAAGTAAAAGCTAAAGGAGTTCATCACCACTAAACCAGTATTATATGAAATGCTGAAAGGTATCCTTTAAGAAGAGGAAGAAGGAGAAAAAGGTAAAGATACAAACTATGAACAACAAATACACATCTATCAACAAGTGGATCTAAAAATCAAGTGAATAAATAATCTGATGAACAGAATAAACTGGTGATTATAATAGAATCAGGGGCATAGAAAGGGAGTGGACTGAATATTCTTGGGGGGTGGGGAAGGGTTGTGGGGGATGCGGGAAGAAACTGAACAAAAATTGTGCACCTATGGATGAGGACAGTGGGGGAGGGGTGAGGGCGGAGGGTGGGGTGGGAAACGGGTGGAGGGGAGCTATGGGGGGAAAAGAGTAACTAATGTAATAATCTGAACAATAAAGATTTAATTAAAAAAAAAGAGTCAAAGAAATGGTCATGAGGATACTCATCAAATTTGAGAGTAGTATACAGGGGCTCAGAGAAAGCTACAAATACAATCACTAAAAATAATAATAGCAGATTAGATAATACAGAAGAACAGATTAGCAACCTGGAAGATAGAATAGTGGAAATCACCCAATCAGAACAGCAAAAAGAAAATGAATTTTAGAAAGAAGATAGTTTCAGGGACATTCAGACAACATCAATCATGCCAACATGCACACTATAGGAATTGCAGAAGGAAAGAGAGGTAAAGGGGCAGAAAGTTTATTTGAAGAAATAATGACTGACACTTTCCTAATTTGGGGAAGGAAACAAACATCCATGTCTAGGAAGCACAGAGTTTCAAACAAGATAAACCCAAAGAAGCCCACACCAAGGCCTATTGTCACTGAAGTGGTAAAATTAAAGAGACAATCATGAAGGCAGAAGGGGAAAACAACTAGTCACATACAAATTAAACCCCCTAAGACTACTTGCTAATTTCTCAGAAGAAATTTAACAGGTCAGAAGGCAGTAACATAATACATTTAAAGCGCTGAAAGTATAGAATATGTGCTAGCTAGTTTGGCTCAGTGGATAGAGCATCAGCATCAGCCTGTGGATTGAAGGGTCTTGGGTTTAATTCCAGTTAAGGGCATGTGCCTGAGTTGTGGACTCAACACCCAGTAGGGGGCTTGCAGGAGGCAACTGATCAATGATTCTCTCTCATCATTGATATTTCTATCTCTCCCTCCCTTTCCTTTCCTCTCTGAAATAAAAAAAAAAAATTAAAAAAATGAAAGTATAGAATCTACAACCTAGGATACTCTACCCAACAAGGTTATCATTTAGAATTGAAGGAGATATAAAGATATCCCCAGACAAACAAAAACTAAAGGGCTTAAGCCCGGGTTGGTATTGCTAAGTGGTTACAGCATTGGCCAAAGCACCAAAGGGTCTTTGGGTTCGATTCCCAGTCAAGGGCACATACCTGGGTTACAGGTTCTATCCCCAGCCCTAGTTGGGATGTGTTGCAGGTTCCCTGGCCCTGGTAGGGACTCATGTGGGAGACAGCCAATCGATGCATCTCTCTCACATCCATGTTGCTCTCTCTTTCTCCTGCTCTTCCCTCCCTTCCACTCTCTCTAGAAATCAATGGAGAAAATATCCTTGGTGAGGATTAAGAAATAATCAATGGAGATAATATCCTCAGGTTAGGATTAACAAACAAACAAACAAACACTAAAGGACTTCATCACCACAAAACTGGATTTATAAGAAATATTAAAGGATCTTCTTTAAGCAGAAAGAAAAGACCACCATGAGAAATAAGAAAATACAGGAAAGAAAAAATCTCACAGGTAAATATAAATATACAGTAAACACAGCAAGTCAACCACTTATAAGGGTAGTACAAATGTTAAAAGACAAAAGTAGCAAAATTAAATATAACTACAATAAATAGGGGATGTACAAAACCAAAAGATATAAAATATGGCCCTGGCTAATTTTGCTCATGGACCAAATGATCATGGATTCAATTCCTGGTCAAGGGCATGTACTTCAGTTGCAGGTTCGATCCCTGGTTTTCTTCCCTCTCCTGCACTCTCTCTCTAAAGATCAATGGAAAAAATATCCTCAGGTGAGGATTAAAAAAAATCTAAGATATGACATAAAAAATGTAAAGCATGGAGGGGAAGAGCAAAAATCCTGAGCTTTTAGAATACGTTTGAACTTAAATGCCTATCAACTTTAAGTAGACTGTGATAGAAATAGATGAATATATATGAACTAATGGTAACCACAAACCCAAAACCTACAAAAATACACAAAAATAAAGATCAAGGAACTCAAATAAAATGCTAAAGCAAACCAGCAAATCAGAAGGAAAGAGATCAAGAGAATAAAAAACAGAAATGTCAAATAACCAAAAAACAATGAACAAAATGGCAATAAGTACATACCTACCAATAATTACTTTAAATGTAAATGGATTAAATGCTCCAATCAAAAGACAAAGGGTGGATGAATGGATAAAATAAAATAAGACCCACCTATATATTGCCCACAAGAGACACAATTCAGATTGAAAGCGGTACACAGACTGAAAATGAAGGGATGGAAAAAATATTCCATGCAGATAAAAATGAAAAGCAAGCTGAGGTAGCAACACTTATATCAGACAAAACAAAGACTGTAAAAAGAGACAAAGAAGGGCATTACATAATTATAAAAGGGTCAATCCAAGAAGACGATATTACAATTGTAAATATCTACATACCCAATATGGGAGCACCTACTTTTATAAAGCAAATATTAGCAGACATAAAGGGAGAAATGGATAGTATAACAGCAGTAGTAGGGGACTCTAATACCCCATTTACATCAGTGGATAAAGCATCCAGACAGAAAATCAATAAGGAAACAATGGCCTTAAATATCACACTATAGACCGGATTCACATAGTAAATATTTATGGAACATTTCATTCTCAAACTGCAGAATACACATTATTTTCAAGTGCACATGAAACATTCTTCAAGATTAATCGAAAATTAGGTCACAAGAAGTTTCAATAAAAAAGATTGAAATCATATCAAACATCTTTTCTGACCACAACAATATGAAATTATAAATCAAATTCAAGAAGAAAAGTGGGGGGAAAATCCTACAAACACTTGGAGACTAAAAAACATATTACTAAACAACCAATGGATCAAAGATGAAATCAAACAGGAAATTAAAAAATACCTTGAGACAAATGAAAATGAAAACACAACTATGCAAAACATGGGATACAAGAAAAGCAGCTCTAAGGGGGAAGTTCATAGCTATTCAGGCCTACTCAAGAAACAAGAAAAATCTCAAATAAACAACCTAACTTTATTCATAAAGGAACTAGAGAAAGAATATGCAAAACCCAAAGTAGAAGGAAATGAAGATTAAAGTGGAAATAAATAAAATAGAAACTAAAAAACAATAAAGAAGATCAATAAAAATAAAAGCTGGTTCTTTGAAATGATAAATAAAATTGACATATAATCTTCCAAAACTGAATCAAGATGAAACAGAAAATATGAATAGACTGATTACTGCTAAGGACATTGAAACAGTAATAAAAAACAACAACACCCAGACCAGATGGCTTTACAGGTAAATTCTATCAAATTCTTCAAAAAACTTAAAGAGGAAGTTTCCTGATACCAAAACCAGACAAAGACATTACAAAAAAAGAAAATTACAGGTTAATATCCCTAATAAACACAGATGCAAAAGTTCTTAACCAAATATTAGGAAACCAAATACATTTGAAGGATTATATACCACTAGAGACCTGTTGCACAAAAAGATTTGTGCAATACACCTTCCCTCGCCCTGGCTGCTGGCACAAGTTTTTTCCGGCACCCGGGACCCAGGCCTTCTCTCCAGCCGGAGCCGCCTTCCTGCCCGCTCTGCTCCGGCTGGAGCCACCTTTCAGGCCGCCAACCCTGGGTCCCCTGCGTGAGGGCCAGATGAGGGCGGGGTGGGTAGCTGGGATTGCCACAGTCCCGCCTGCCAGCCACAGGTTGGGTCGCACATGGGCTGCCTGCTGCCCCGGGTCACAGATAGCAGGCCCAGATGGCGGCGGGGCAGGAGGGATGGTGCTGTCCCACCGTGCCTGCAGTATGCAAATTAGCCGCCATATTTGTTGGCGGTTAATTTGCATATCATGCTGATTAGCCAATGGGAGGCATAGTGAAGGTACAGTCAATTACCATGTTTGTCTATTATTAGATTAGATGATCAAGTGGAATTTATTCCAGGGATGAAAGGATGGTTCAATATCAGCAAATCAAACAGTGATACACCACATCAACAAAACCAAGGATAAAAATCATATACTGGGTGGGAAAAAGTAGGTTTACAGTTGTTTGTATGGAAAATAATACAATAATTAATACATAATACAAGAATAAACTCTGCTTTGCATACTCACACTGCAAACCTCCTTTCGCCTCACCCTGTCATCACTTCAATAGATACAGAAAAAGCATTTGACAAAATTCAATAAACATTTATAATAAAAACTCTCAACAAAGTGAATTTAGAGGGAACATACCTCAACATAATAAAGATTACATATGACAAACCCACAGTTAACATTATATTCAATGGTAAAAAGATGAAAGCTTTTCCATTAAGATCAGAAACAAGACAAGTATGTGCACTCTCATCACTTCTATGCAATGTGGTTAGGAATCCCAGCCACAGCATTCAGACAAGAAAAATAAATAAAAGGCATATAAATTGGAAAGGAAGAAATAAAACTGTCATTATTTACAGGTGACATGTACTATATATAGAAAACACTACACCAAAAAACTAAATGAGCCCTGACCAGTTTGGCTCAGTGGATAGAGCGTCGGCCTGCAGACTCAAGGGTCCCAGGTTCAATTCCGGTCAAGGGCATGTACCTTGGTTGTGGGCACATCCCCAGTAGGGGGTGTGCAGAAGGCAGCTGATAGATGTTTCTCTCTCATTGATGTTTCTAACTCTCTATCCCTCTCCCTCCCTCTCTGTAAAAAAATCAATAAAATATATTTAGATAAAAAAAAGAGAGAAAAAAACCCAAAACTAAATGAATCCAGTAGTTTCAGGATACAAAATTAACATACAGAAATCCATTGCATTTGTATAGAGTAGTAATGAATGATCAGAAGGAGAAATTAAGAAAACAATTCCATTTACAATTGTATCAAAAAGAATAAAATATGTACACACCTGAAACCTACATAATTTAATTAATATCACCCAAATATCCTCTTATCTAATAAAAGAGAAACATGGTAATTAGCCGTACCTCCGCTACCCTTCCCATTGGCTAATCAGGGCGATATGCAAATTAACTGCCAGCCAAGATGGCGGCCGGCAGCCAGGCAGCTTGAAGCTAACATGAGGCTTGCTTGCTTCAGTGACGGAGGACTCCAACGTTCCCCGCCTGCCTTGCCGGCCTCTGAGCTTGCAGTTTGAAACATTGTTACAAATATAGAAGCTAAAGAAAACCCCAGAAACCTGCTTTCAGCCAGCTGGGATCTCAGAGCTGGAGTTGAAACAGTGTTTCGATTATAGAACCCAAACAAACCAGATACCTGCTTTCAGCAGCCGAGGCCTCAGAGCTGGAGACAAGCCTCAGAACTAAAGCTGGCCCAGAATAAAAAAAGAAAAAAGAAAAAAAGGAGCGGTTGGGAGCTTCAGTTACCCTCCAGCCTGAAAACAGCCCTCAGCCCCTCACCCAGACTGGCCAGGCACCCCAGTGGAGACCCCCACCCTGAAGGGTGTGTGACCAGCTGCAAACAGCCATCATCCCCTCATCCAAGCTGCCAGGCACCCCAGTGGGGACCCCCACCCTGATCCAGGATACCCTTCAGGGCAAACCAGCTGGCCCCCACCCGTGCACCAGGCCTCTATCCTATATAGTAAAAGGGTAATATGCCTCCCAGCAACGGGATCAGTGTGACAGGGGGCAGTGCCCAAACCCCCTGATCGCCCTGCGGCTCTGTGTGTGACAGGGGGTGGGGCTACAACCTCCCTATCCGCCCTGCTCTGTTCGTGACAGGAGAAAGCGCCCCAACCCCCTGATCAGCCCTGCTCTGTGCCTGATGGGGGGAGCTCCCCAACCCCCTGATCGCCCTGTGGCTCTGTGTGTGACAGGGTGCGGCGCCCCCACCCCCCCACCCCCACGGGCCCTGCTCTGTGTGTGATGGGGTAGAGCCATAACCTCCCCATCGGCCCTGCCCTGAGTGTGACAGTGGCGGTGCCCCAACCCCCTGATCGGCCCTGCTCTGTGGGTGATAGAGGGCGGCGCCCCAACTGCCCCCCATGGGCCCTGCTCTGTGTGTGATGGGGTAGAGGCATAACCTCCCCATCGGCCCTGCCCTGAGTGTGACAGGGTGTGGTGCCCCAACCCCCTGATCCGCCCTGCTCTGTGTGTGACAGGGGGTGGTGCCCCAACTCCCCTATCGGCCCTGCTCTGTGTGTGACAGGGGGGAGTGCCCCACCCCCTGATCGGCCCTGCTCTGTGTGTGACAGGGGGGAGCTCCCCAACCCCCTGATCGGCCCTGCTCTGTGCATGACGGGAGGAGCTCCCCACCCCCTGATCGGCCCTGCTCTGTGTGTGACAGGGGGGAGCTCCCCAACCCCCTGATGGGCCCTGCTCTGTGCGTGACAGGGGGTGGCGCCGCAACCTCCCTATTGACCTTGCCTTGAGTGTGACAGGGGGCGGTGCCCCAACCCGCCAATCGGCCCTACCCTGAGCATGACTGAGGGTGGCATTGCAACCTCCCAATCCGCCCTGCTCTGTGCATGACAGGGGGCGGCGCCCCAACTCCCCAATCGGCCCTGCTCTGAGCCCGACCAGGGGCTGCCCCTAGGGATTGGGCCTGCCCTCTGCCACCCGGGAGCAGGCCTAAGCCAGCAGGTCGTTATCTCCCGAGGGGTCCCACACTGCGAGAGGGCACAGGCTGGGCTGAGGGAGCCCCCTCCCCCCCGAGTGCACAAATTTTTGTGCACCGGGCCTCTAGTATATAATAAAAGAGAACATGTGTCTGCTATGCTCAAGACACACCCATAAGCCATGCCCACCAGCCAATCAGGAGTGAGTATGCAAATTATCCCAACTAAGATGGTGGCAGCCACGGAGCTGGAGCGAGCAGGAGGCTTGGGTTGCCCCTGGTGATGGATGAAGCCAAGCTTCCCACCTGCCCTGGCCGGCACTGGGTTCTGCTCAAGGCTACAAAATTTCAATTATAGAAGATAAATAAATCCCAGAAAAAAAAAGGAGAGGCTGGGAGCTTGGGTCGCTGGGGGGGCCATCAGCTCCTCACCCAGGTTGGCCAGGCACCCCAGTGGGACTCCCCCAACTTGAAGGGGCTGTGGGTAGCCTGAAAATGGCCCTCGGCCCTTCACCCAGGCTGGCCACACCCCCATGGGGTGAGGGTCCCCTCTGGGGGGCTTTACTAGCCTGAAAACAGCATCAGCCCCTCATCTAGGCTAGCCAGGCACCCCAGCAGGACCCCCACCCTGAAGGGGGTGTGGCCAGCCTGCAAACACCCATCAGCCCCTCACCCAGACTGGCCAAGCACCCCAGCGGGAACCCCACACTGATCCGGGACACACTTCAGGGCAAACCAGCTGGCCCCTACCTGTGTACCAAGCCTCTATCCTATATAATAAAAGGGTAATATGCAAATTGACCCTAACAGCAGAACAACTGGGAATGACTGGTCACTATGACACATACTGACCACCAGGGGGCAAACGCTCAATGCAGGAGCTGCCCCCTGGTGGTCAGTGTGCTCCCACAGGGGGAGCTCTGTTCAGCCACAAGCCAGGCTGACGGCTGTGAGCACGGCGGTGGTGGCGGGAGCCTCTCCTGCCTTCTCAGCAGTGCTAAGGATGTCTGACTGCAGCTTTGGCCTGCTCCCTGTTGGTAAATGGACATCCCCTGAGGGCTCCTGGGCTGTCAGAGGGATGTCTGACTGCCAGCTTAGGCTTGAATCTTGGGGAGCTGGCCTAAGCCAGCAGGTGGACATCCTCCGAGGGGTCCCAGACTGTGAGAGGGCACAGGCTGGGCTGAGGAACCCCCCCCCCCCAAGGGCACAAATTTTTGTGCACTGGGCCTCTAGTATTCAATAAAACAATAAAAAACACCTAGGAATAAATCTAATGAAGGAGTTGAAAGACCTGTATTGTTAAAACTATAAGACATTGAAGAAAGAAATTGAAGAGGACACAAATAAATGGAAGGATATACTGTATTCATAGATTGGAAGAATTAATATTGTTAAAATACCACCCAAAGCAATATACAAGTTTAATGCCATACATATAAAAATATTAATGGCATTATTCTCAGAACTAGAATAAATAATTCTAAAATTTATATGAAATTACAAAAGATCCTAAATAGCCAAAGCAATCTTAAGAACACAATTAGAGGTATGATGCTTTCTGATTTAAAACTATACTATAAAGCTACAATAATCAAAACAGTACAGTAGGTCCTTGGGTTACATTGGAGATCTGTTCCTATGGTGCGATGTAACGCAATTTTCGCCATAAGTCGGAACCCACCTACATCACTCAAATGGAGCACATACACAGCAGTAATGAAGTGAAACAGTAAAAAAATTTTTAAAGAAAGATAACAATTCCTGACCTTTACTTATGGTAAATAAATAATAAAAAACATAAAGCACATATGTACATATGTCAAAATGATGGAACTTTTTTGTTTTAATAAATAAATGGGAGTTGGCGATGTAACCATGAAATGACGTATGTCAAGTCTGACGTTACCCGAGGACTGTCTGTATTGCACTGGCACAAAACAGACACATAAAGAAATGGAACTGATTGAAGAACAGTAAAGCCAATTATAAGTAAAAAATTGAAAAAGTTATATTACACTATACCAGGGGTGGGCAACTGTTTTGTGAGTGCATGCCCAAACCAGCAAAATCTCTGACTCAAAATTTTTCTGCGTGCCAACCCTAATTTTTTGAGAACATGTTATACCTACTTGATATCTCTTAAGGTGTACGTATGTGAAGAACCTTGAAGAAATAATAAAATTTATTCGAGTGACAAAAACACAGTATATGATGGTGAAAAAATACATTTATTTTTTAATGTATACATGTACACTGATAGACTCCATTTGATATTATCAGTGGGACTTTTGCTGCCGAGAGAAACATAGAAATTTATTCCCCTTTCGTTAGTACCAGTGGGCAAAGCAAGAGAGAAGATTTCATTTTTATAGAGTGAAATTTTGAATAAGTAGGTGAGGCGGTTGTCTTGTCAATGAAAACCGGTTGCATCTGAGGCTGAAACCAAAACGCTGGTCGGATCTAGGAAGGCAGGGAGAGTTAAGGCAGAGGCATAGAAATTGCTCTTCCCCTCTCTTGTCAATCCATGTCTATGGTCTTAAGATAACTTGTTATGTAAAATTATTTATTTATCTAAGATGCACCTCCACTGAATTTATCTGAAAAATAAAAAAGTCGATATTAAGAAAAAAATTGTAAATGGAAGATTATAAGAGAGGGTTTCGCATGCCAGCAAAAGTTACTGTTTGGCTGGCATTCCAGGGGTTGCCCACCCCTGCACTATACTGTAGTCTAATCCTATATAATAAAAGCCTAATATGCTAAGTGTCTGGTTGTCTGGTTGGCCAGTCAACCAATCAAAGCATAATATGCTAATGAATGCTAAGGCCACTCAACCGCTCACTATGACGTGTACTGACCACCAGGGGGCAAACGCTCTGACTTGTAGGTTAGCTTGCTGCTGGGGTCTGGCTGATCGGGACTGAACGAGATGGGCTGGACATTTCCTGGAGCCCTTCAGTGGTCCCTCCAGGCTGGCCAACCTCCTGCATCCCTCCCCAGCCCCAATTGTGTACCAGTGGGGTCCCTTGGTCTGGCCTTTACCCTCTCACAATCTGTGACCCCTCGGGGGATGTTGGAGAGCCGGTTTTGGCCCGATCCTGCAGGTCAGGCTGAGGGACCCCACTGGTGCACACATTCGTGCACTGGGCTTCTGGTAAGTCTATTGTAATGCAACTAGTGGCCCTGTGCACAAAATTTGTGCACAGGGGGCGTTCCCTCAGCCCAGCCCGCACCCTCTCCAATTGGGGACCCCTTGGGGGATGTCTGACTGTCGGTCATCCCTCTTGCAATCTGGGACCACTGGCTCCTAACCACTCACCTACCTGCTTGCCTAATTGTCCCTAACCTCTCTGCCTGTTGGCCTGATCAGCCCTAACTGCCTCTTCCTGTCTGATCGCCCCTAACTGCCCTCCCCTGCTGGCCTGACCTCACTCCCAACTGCCCTCCCCTGCGGGCCTGATCTTGCCCCCTATGGCCCTCCCCTGCTGGCCTGATCTTGCCCCCAATGGGCCTCCCCTGCTGGTCTGATTACCCCTAACCTCCTCTGCCTTGGGCCCCACCACCATGGCTTTGTCTGGAAGTTGGATGTCTATAAGATGGCAGGTCAACCTGGTCTAATTAGTATATTACCCTTTTATTAGTATAGATAGATTATATAGGACAGGATTGCTTAAATGGGGGTTGGGGGAGGGAAGCCTTTTTCAGCAGGAGGAGATGCTCTTGGCAGACAAAAATACATAATCCCTATATCTGAACTGATAGCCAGCCATATGCACTATACTGCCAAACCGATCATTAAAAAATTGAACCGCTGGCAGCCTGCCTCAAGCCTAAGAGCAGCAGCCTCATGTGGCCTGCGCCTGTCCAAGGAGCAGCAGCTGTGTGAGCAGCCAGCTTCCCCGTCCGAAGAGCAGCAACCACACAAGCAGTCTGACCTGTGCGAGGAGCAGCAGCCGCATGAGCAGTCTTCCTACGTCTGAGGAGAGGCAGCCTTGCGCAGCCCACCCCCATCCAAGGAGCAGCAGCTGCGCACAGCCCGCACCCTGGACTAGTCCGAGGAGCAGCAGCTGCACAAGCATCTTGCCCTCAACCAAGCAGCAGCAGCCTCACGAGCAGCCTGCCTAATTCGAGGAACAGCAACCACACAAGCAGACCACCCACATCCGAGGAGTGGCAGCTCTACGCAGCACACACCAGTCCGAGGAGCAGAGCCACAACAGCCTGCACCTGTGCGACGAGCAGCAGCCGGTCCTAGGAGCAGTATCCCCACAAGCAGCCCACCACATCAGAGGAACAACAGCAGCGTGCAGCCAGCCGCCACTCAAGGATCAGCAGCGATGTGAACAGTCCGCCCCAGTTCAAGGAGTAGCAGCTGTGTGTGTAGCCCGCACATTCCAAGGAACAGCAGCCTCGTGATCAGCATATCCTCTGTCTGAGGAACAGCAGCTGTGTGTGAAGCATCCCCCCGCCAGCCAGAGGAGCCACCACAGCGGTGAACAGCATCTACCACAGGAGCTCCTGCCAACTGAGGAGCAGCTGCTACAACAACCGCCAGAGGAGCAACCACAGCCCAAGGAGCCACTGCCACCCAAGGAGCAGCCCCTGAATGACTCAACATCTAGATATGTCGGTGAGATCAAACATGGGTAGACAAAGAAACTCCCAAAGGAAAGAAAAGGAGGACTCGCCAGAAAAGCAGCTAAGTGAAACTGAGGCATGCGGCATGACAGAAAAAGAATTCAGATTAAGGGTCCTAGAATGCATAAACCGGATGGAGGAAAAAAATGAACAACTTATACAAGAAGCAAGAAGAAACAGATGAAAAAATCAATAAATTATGTAAGAACCAAGAAGAAATGAAGAGTGACATAGCTGCAATAAAAAACACCATTGAAAGTTTCAATGGTAGACTAGGAGAAGCGGAGGACCGAATTAGCAAATTAGAAGGCAGGGAAGCAAAACACACCCAAGCTGAACTGAAATTGGAGAAAAAAACTAAAAGACAGGAGGAGAGCCTAAGGGAGCTATGGGACAACATGAAATGAAACAACATACGAACAGAACAACAGAAAGAGGAACAAGGGTTAGAAAACTTATTTGAAGAAATAATATCAGAAAACTTCCCTGAGGTGGGGAAGAAAAAAGTCACACAAGCACAGAGAGTCCCAAACAAGGTGAACCCGAAAAGACCCACACCAAGACACATCATAATTACCATGGCAAATGTTCAAGACAAAGAGAGGATCTTAAAGGCTGCAAGAGAGAGAGAGAGAGACGGAAAGTTACATACAAGGGATCTTCCATTAGATTATCAAATGATTTCACAACAGAAACACATCAGGCCAGAAAAGAATGGACAGAAATTTACAAAGTGATGCAAAGCAAAGGACTGAATCCAAGAATACTCTATCCAGCAAGGCTATCATTCAAACTTGAAGGGGAAATAAGAAGCTTCACCGACAAAAAAAGGCTAAGGGAGTTTATCACCACCAAGCCAGCAATGCAAGAAATGCTAAAGGGAGAAACCAAGATGGCGGCATAGGTAAACACCGGAGTTTGATGCCTCGAACAACCACTTCAAAAATACAACTAAAAGACGGAATGGACATCATACAGAACCACAGGAAGGCTGGCTGAGTGGAAGTTCTACAACTAGGAGGAAAAAGAAAAGCATACTGAGACTCAGAGGAGGTGCAGTGCTGAAGTAAAATACTAAGGTGCGGAGTGCATGTGGAGCGGGATGGTGGCTGAGGGTGCGGTTGTCGTTTTCAATCAGGAGGGAGTCTCAGGCTCTGAGCTCCAGTTCTGGGCGACTCTCTAGGGACCCAGACTCATACAGGAGAAGCAGGACTGTCTAGCATCACTCAGAACCCTAGGGCAGCTTTCTCTCCCTGGGGCTTGCAGTGATTACTGGGACACTGAGAAGCAGAGCCTCTGAGGGCAAGACTGAGAGCAGCCATAATTGCTAACCCCGCCCTGTTGATCACGTGGGACCCGCCCTGCCCAAGCCCTGCAGGGAGACTTTTGCTGGATAGCCTCAGGCAAAGGCTAGATTAGCACCTCCCTAGAGATCCAGGAGCCAGGAAGCCCAGAGGTCAGAGTGGGACCATCCAGTTTTCAGCTCCGTAGAACCATAAAAGACACACTCAGGGGGCAGACTCAGTGAACACCAAAGCCCCATCGAAGCAAGTCTAGCCCCAGAGGGTTGTCTCCAGCACAGAAGTTCTCCCACTGCAGACACAGCTGATTCTCACAGCCAATAGGCCTGGAGGTGAATTCCTCACAGTGATAACTACAACAATCAAGGCTTAACTACAACAAGACTGTGCACAAAGCCCACAAGGGGGTGCACCAAGAGTGTCTACCTCAGGTAATTGGGACACTTAGCACAGAAAGGCACTCTGTCGATACAGCGAAGCATAAAAAATGCCAAGACAAAGAAACAGGACACAAACGACAGAATTGGAGGAACGCAAACGGTTGGATATAGAGTTCAAAACCACACTTTTAAGGTCATTAAAGAACTGTCTAGAAGCCGCCGATAAATTTAATAAGGCCCTCGAAAAGACTGGTGAGACCACCGATAAATGTAGTGATATCTTCAAGCAGACTGGTGAGACCGCCGATAAATGTAGTGAGATCCTCAAGAAATCTAATGAGACCCTCGATGTTGTGATAAAGAACCAACAAGAAAATAAGCATACACTGACTGAAATAAAGAACATTATACAGACTCCCAACAGTAGACTAGAGGGTCGCAAGAATCAAGTCAAAGATTTGAAATACGAGGAAGCAAAAAACACCCAACCTGAAAAGCAAAATGAAAAAAGAATCCAAAAATATGAAGATAGTGTAAGGAGCCTCTGGGACAGCTTCAAGCATACCAACATCCGAATTATAGGGGTGCCAGAAGATGAGAGAGAGCAAGATATTGAAAACCTATTAGAAGAAATAATGACAGAAAACTTCCCCCACCTGGTGAAAGAAATAGACTTACAAGTCCAGGAAGCGCAGAGAACCCCAAACAAAAGGAATCCAAAGAGGACCACACCAAGACACATCATAATTAAAATGCCAAGAGCAAAAGACAAAGAGAGAATCCTAAAAAAAGCAGGAGAAAGACAGTCAGTTACTTACAAGGGAGTACCCATATGACTGTCAGCTGATTTCTCAACAGAAACTTTGCAGGCCAGAAGGGAATGGCAAGAAATATTCAAAGTGATGAATATCAAGAATCTACAACTAAGACTACTTTATCCAGCAAAGCTATCATTCAGAAGTGAAGGCCAGATAAAGAGCTTCACAGATAAGGAAAAGCTAAAGGAGTTCATCACCACCAAACCAGTATTATATGAGATGCTGAAAGGTATCCTTTAAGAAGAGGAGGAAGAAGCAAAAGGTAAAGACACAAATTATGAACAACAAACATGCATCTATCAACTACTGAATCTAAGAATCAAGTGAATAAATAATCGGATGAACAGAATAAACTGGTGATTGTAATAGAATCAGGGACATAGAAAGGGAATGGACTGACTATTCTTGCGAGGGGGAAAAGGGTGTGGGGGTGAGGGAAGAGATTGGACAATAATCGTGCACCTATGGATGAGGACAGTGGGTGGAGAGTGAGGGCGGAGGGTGGGGTGGGAACTGGGTGGAGGGGAGTTATGGTGGGAAAAGAGAGTAACTAATGTAATAATCTGAACAATAAAGATTTAATTAAAAAATAAAATAAAAATAAATAAATAAATAAACTCTCCAACAACAACAAAAAAGAAATGCTAATGGGACTGGTGTAAAAGAGAAGAAATAAAAAGCTCAGAAAGCAAACAGACACAAAAAATAGAAATGGCTACACACAAGTACCTTTCAATAATAACTTTAAATGTAAATGGACTAAACGCTCCAATCAAAAGACATCAAGTGGCTGAATGGATAAAAAAACATGACCCATACATTTGCTGTCTCCAAGAGACCCACCTCAGAAGAAGGGACTCACACAGACTGAACGGAAGGGATGGAAAAATATCTTTCAGGCAAATGGAAATGAAAAAAAAGCTGGGGTAGCAATACTTATATCGGAAAAAATAGACCTCAAAGTGAAGGCCATCACAAGAGATAAGGGAGGCCACTTCATAATACTAAAGGGATCAATACAACAAGAGGATATAACCCTGATAAACATATATGCACCCAATGCAGGAGCACCCAAATACTTAAAAACACTCCTGGATGATATCAAGGGAGAGATCAACAACAATACAATCATAGTAGGGGACTTTAATACACCACTGACATCACTGGATAAATCCTCTAGACAAAAAATCGGCAAAGAAACAGTAATCCTAAATGACTCACTATATCAGATGGACCTAATTGACATCTTCAGAACATTTCACCCCAAAGCCACGGAATATACGTTCTTCTCAAGTGCTCATGGGACATATTCAAAAATAGACCATATATTGGGTTACAAACAAAGTCTCTGCAAATTCAAGAAGATTGAAATCATACCAAGCATCTTCTCAGACCACATGGACATAATATTAGAAATAAACTACAATAAAAACAACTCAAAATACTCAAACACTTGGAAGCTGAATAGCATGTTATTAAATATTGATTGGGTTACCAATGAGATCAAAGAAGAAATGAAAAACATCCTGGAAACTAATGACAATGAAAACACAACAATCCAAAACCTATGGGACACAATGAAAACAGTCCTGAGAGGGAAGTTTATAGCTCTACAGGCCTATCTCAAAAAACAAGAAAAAATGGTAGTAAATCATCTAACTCTACATCTCAAAGAATTAGCAAGAGAGCAACAAGAAAAGACCAGAGTGAGCAGAAGGAAGGAGATAATAAAGATCAGAGCAGAAATAAATGACATAGAGACCAAAAATAAAATACACAAAATCAATGAAACCAAGAGCTGGTTCTTTGAAAGGATAAACAAGATTGATGAATCTCTAGCCAGGCTCACCAAGAAGCAAAGAGAGAGGACCCAAATAAACAAAATCAGAAATTATAGAGGAGAAATAACAGACCCCACAGAAATACAAAATGATTGTTAAAAAATACTATAAACAACTCTACTCCAACAAACTAGACAACCTGGAGGAAATGGAAATATTCCTAGAAAAATACAACATTCCAAAACTCAATCAGGAAGAATCTAAAAATTCCAACAGGCCAATAACTATGGAAGAAATTGAAGCAGTCATCAAAAAGCTTCCAGGAAACAAAAGCCCAGGACCAGGTGGCTTCACAGGGGAGTTTTACCAAACATTCAAGGAAGAACTAAAACCTATCCTCCTCAGACTACTACAAAAAATTCAAGAGGAAGGAACACTTCCAAGCTCATTCTATGAAGCCAGCATCACCCTCATACCAAAACCAGGTAAAGACAACACAATGAAAGAGAATTACAGGCCAATATCCCTCATGAACATAGATGCCAAAATCCTCAACAAAATCTTAGCAAATCGGATCCAGCAGTACATCAGAAAGATCATACACCATGACCAAGTAGGATTTATTCCAGGGATGCAAGGATGGTACAATATCGGAAAATCAATAAACATGATACATCGCATAAACAAATTGAAAGAAAAAAACCACATAATCATATCAATTGATGCAGAAAAAGCTTTTGACAAAATTCAACACCCTTTCTGGATAAAAACTCTTAGCAAGGTAGGAATAGAAGGATCATACATCAACATGATAAAAGCCATATATGACAAACCCACAGCCAACATCATACTCAATGGACAAAAACTAACACCATTTCCACTAAGAACAGGAACAAGACAGGGATGCCCACTCTCACCATTCCTGTTCAACATAGTCTTGGAAGTATTAGACATTGCAATTAGACAAGAAGGAGAAATAAAAGGCATCCAAATTGGAAAAGAAGAAGTAAAACTGTCCTTATTTGCAGATGACATGATATTATACATAAAAAACCGTAAGACTCCATCAAAAAACTATTAAACTTAATAAATGAATTTGGCAATGTAGCAGGATACAAAATTAACGCCAAGAAATCTATGGCATTTCTATACACCAATAGTGAACTTACAGAGAGACTAAAAAAACAATCCCATTTACCATTGCATCAAAAAAATTAAGCTACCTAGGAATAAACTTAACTAAAGAGATAAAAGACCTCTACTCAGAAAACTACAGGATTTTGAAAAAAGAAATAGAGGAAGACATAAACAGATGGAAGAACATACCATTTTCTTGGATTGGTAGAATCAACATCATTAAAATGTCCATACTACCCAAAGCAATCTATAAATTCAACGCACTTCCCATTAAAATACCAACGGCACATTTCACAGACCTAGAACGAACTCTCCAAAAATTCATCTGGAATAAAAAAAGACCCCAAATAGCTGCAGTGATCGTGAGAAAGAACAAAGTAAGTGGGATCTCAATACCAGATATCAAGCTGTATTACAAAGCCACTGTTCTCAAAACTGCCTGGTACTGGCACAAGAACAGACATATAGATCAATGGAATAAAATAGATGCCGGGGTCCAACCCCAGCAGGTCCAGGGGTCCCCAAAGGTGTGGATGGAGTCGGCGAAGAAGGAATGACACAGAGACAGCGTTCAGTTGATCAGCAGCCTAGCCAGGATCTCTAGCCAGGATCTCCAGCCAAGTTCTGGTCTGGATCTCCACAGAGGTTCTGCTTCAAATCTCCAGCCAGGTTCTGTGTCCATGTTCTCTTGCTAGGTTCTCCAGCCAGGTTCAGTCCAGGTTCTCCAGCCAGGTTCAGTCACCAGGTTCTAGTCAGGTTCTCTTGCCCATTTCTGTAGTCAGGTTCAGTCCAGGATCTTTTGCCATGTTCTCTCCAGCGAAGTTCTTCTGTCTCTAGTTCTGTGTAGGTTCTGTCTTCTTAGTTCTGTGTTCTAAGCTCTGTATTCTAAGTTCTGTCTTGCTGTCTTGTTGCATCTGTATTTATACCAGTTGATTCAATCCTATCAATCTCTATTACAAAGGTTAGGGCGTTTCTTATCTTCATTCCAGGGAGTAAAGATTATGTAGCTTAAGCACGATTGTTCGTAGTTAAAGTGATTAATTACCCGCCTGGCACTTAGTTAAGAGGTTTTATTCCCTCCCTAACTTCAGGGGAAAATCCCTACCTGGGGAAACAACCTTTCTCAGAGAGGAGACCTTGGTTAAAACACATAGTGCCAAGAAGGTGAGCAAACATATTAAGAACAGTATGCCATATATGCCAGGTCCTTTGAAACAGCAAGGATGGACCGGCTCCCGGCAAATAGAGAGCCCAGAAATCGGCCCGAACCAATATGCTCAATTAATACTTGACAAAGGAGGCAAGAACATACAATGGAGTCAAGATAGTCTCTTCAATAAATGGTGTTGGGAATATTGGACAGATACATGCAAGAAAAGGGAACTAGACCACCAACTTACACCATACACAAAAATAAACTCAAAATGGATAAAGGATTTAAATTTATGCTGGGA
This sequence comes from Myotis myotis, assembly GCF_014108235.1. Lineage (NCBI taxonomy): Eukaryota > Metazoa > Chordata > Mammalia > Chiroptera > Vespertilionidae > Myotis > Myotis myotis. The sequence continues at coordinate 10,885,875 of NW_023416323.1, forward strand.
AACCATAAAAAGACTAGAAGAATCCAAAGGCAACAAAATCTCAGACATATGACAAAGCAATTTCTTCACTGATACAGCTCCTAGGGCATTGGAAACTAAAGAGAAAATGAACAAATGGTACTACATCAAAATAAAAAGCTTCTGCACAGCAAAAGAAACCATCAACCAAACAACAAGAAAGCCCACTGCATGGGAGAACATATTTGCCAATGTTATCACCGATAAGGATTTAATCTCCAACATTTATAGGGAACTCATACAACTTAACAAAAGATAAACAATGCAATCAAAAAATGGGTAAAGGACCTCAATAGACACCTTTCAAAAGAGGGCATTCAGAAAGCCAACAGACATATGAAAACATGCTCAAAGTCACTAATCATCCATGAGATGTAAATCAAAACAACAATGAGGTACCATCTCACACCTGTCAGACTGGCTATCATCAACAAATCAACAAATGACAAGTGCTGGAGAGGATGTGGAGAAAAGGAACACTCGTGCACTGCTGGTGGGAATGCAGACTGGTGCAGCCACTATGGAAGACAGTATGGAGTTTCCTCAAAAAACTGAAAATGGAACTCCCATTTGACCCAGTGATCCCACTTCTCGGAATATATCCCAAGAAACCAGAAACACCAATCAGAAAGGATATATGCACCCCTATGTTCATAGCAGCACAATTCACCATAGCTAAGATTTGGAAACAGCCTAAGCGCCCATCAGCAGATGAGTGGATTAGAAAACTGTGGTACATCTACACAATGGAATACTATGCTGCTGTAAAAAAGAAGGAACTCTTACCATTTGCAACGTCATGGATGGAACTGGAGAGCATTATGCTAAGTGAAATAAGCCAGTCAATGAAGGAAAAATACCACATGATCTCACTCATTTATGGATAATAAAGACCATTATAAACTTATGAACAAAAATAGATACAGAGGCAGAGCTGCCTCGAACAACCTGTCAAACTACAGCGGGAAGGCTGGGGAGGGTTGGGGGCAGAAGAGGGGGATAAGAGATCAACCGAAGGACTTCTATGCATGTATATAAGCATAACCAATGGACATAAGACACTGGGGGTAGGGGAGGCCAGGGGATTGTCAAGGGCGTGGAAAAAAAGGAGACATATATAATACTCTTTGTAATACTTTAAGCAATAAAACAACAACAAAAAAATTGAACCGCTTTCTTACACCTTACACCAAACAGCTCTTGCCCTCCTCAGCACCCATTTTAGGTTCTGCCTTCACAGTTCACCCAGATGTTTGGTTGGTTTCTACGCCAGTCAGCGTCAAAAGCTCCGCCTTCTAGGCAGCCATTGGCTCCTTGCAGTTCACCCAGATTTGGTTCTGATTGGTTGGTTTCTATGCCAGTCAGCATCTCCAGGCCTATCTCCGGGCCTGATCAGAGAGGCGGGGCTAATCAGCAGCCACCCTAGGCTGCTGGTGAGCGGGCTGAACTGCTGGAGAGAGAGAGAGAGAGAGAGAGAGAGAGAGAGAGGCGCAGCTGCTGGCGAGGTCCGGAGAGAGATAGAGGCAAGGGCTGATCAACACCTGCCATGGAGGCTGCAGATCAGACCCTGTTTCTCTCTCTGGGCCTTGCCAGCAGCCATGGCAGCTGCTGATCATCCCTGCCACTCTCTCTCTCTCTGAGAGGTCAGCAGTTCAGCCCGCTCGCCAGTCCCTGCCCACCAGAGCCAACTGCGCATGCAGCCTGGCGTTTGTTCATCCCTTGAGTCGTTTTGGACGTTCTGGACCCTGGCTCTTTATATATATAAATAGCAGTATGTCTAAGAAAAAATGTGCATACTTTAATTAAAAAGAACCTTGTTGCCCTAGCTTGTTTGGCTCAGTGATTGAGCATCGGCCTGTGGATATAAGGTTCATGGGTTTGATTCTGGTCAAAGGCACATGCCTGGGTTGCAGGATTGATTCCCAGTAGGGGACATGCAGGAGGCAGCTGATCAATGATTCTCATCATTGATGTTCCTATTTCTCTCTCCCTCTCCCTTCCTCTCTGAAATCAATAAAAACAACAAAAATTCTTCCCTTTGGTCTGGAACTTCAAAGATGGTCTTTACCGCCGATAAATGTAGTGAGATCTTCAAGAAGACTGGTGAGACCGCCGATAAATGTAGTGAGATCCTCAAGCAATCTAATGAGACCCTCGATGTTGTGATAAAGGACCAACTAGAAATTAAGCATACACTGACTGAAATAAAGAACATTATACAGACTCCCAACAACAGACCAGAGGATCGCAAGAATCAAGTCAAAGATTTGAAATACGAAGAAACAAAAAACACCCAACCGGAAAAGCAAAATGAAAAAAGAATCCAAAAATATGAAGATAGTGTAAGGAGCCTCTGGGACAGCTTCAAGCGTACCAACATCCGAATTATAGGGGTGCCAGGAGAGAGAGCAAGATATTGAAAACCTATTTGAAGAAATAATGACAGAAAACTTCCCCCACCTGGTGAAAGAAATAGACTTACAGGTCCAGGAAGCGCAGAGAACCCCAAACAAAAGGAATCCAAAGAGGACCACACCAAGACACATCATAATTAAAATGCCAAGAGCAAAAGACAAAGAGAGAATCCTAAAAGCAGCAAGAGAAAGACAGTCAGTTACCTACAAGGGAGTACCCATACGACTGTCAGCTGATTTCTCAACAGAAACTTTGCAGGCCAGAAGGAAGTGGCAAGAAATATTCAAAGTGCTGAATACCAGGAACCTACAACCAAGACTACTTTATCCAGCAAAGCTATCATTCAGAAGTGAAGGCCAGATAAAGAGCTTCACAGATAAGAAAAAGCTAAAGGAGTTCATCACCACCAAACCAGTATTATATGAAATGCTGAAAGGTATCCTTTAAGAAGAGGAAGAAGAAGAAAAAGGTAAAGATACAAATTATGAACAACAAATACACATCTATTAACAAGTGAATCTAAAAATCAAGGGAATAAATAATCTGATGAACAGTATGAACTGGCGATGGTAATAGAATCAGGGACATAGAAAGGGAATGGACTCTTCTTGCGGGGGGGGGGGAGGGTGTGGGGTGAGGGAAGAGATTGGACAATAATTGTGCACCTATGGATGAGGACAGTAGGTGGGGAGTGAGGGCGAAGGGTGGGGTGGGAACTGGGTGGAGGGGAGTTATGGTGGGGAAAAAGAGTAACTAATGTAATAATCTGAACAATAAAGATTTAATTAAAATAAAAAAATCAAAAAAAAAAACCCCAAACAAAACAAAGATGGTCTTTAGACATTAGTTCACTGTCTTCCCAGGCTGCCAGCTTCCTTGAGGAAGCAACCTTTCCTTTCTACCTAACATTTGTTTCTTGAGTATTGGCTTTCTAATGGCAAGCAGCCAAACGTGAGTGTTTTGGTAACAACACCTCTCTATAAAAACTCTTGCATCATCAATGAGTAGTGATATTTTGAAAGGAATCATTCTTTTTTTTTTCTGAGCAGAAGGTCTCAGTAGTGGGCTTAAAATATTCAGTAAACCATGTTGTAAACAGATGTGCTATTGTTAGGGGCAAAAATAGACTACTGGGAACTAGCTATGGTTATGGGAAATATTAATCATGCTCTGTTAACTATGTTTGCCTAGTTCTGGTTAAAAAAAAAGGACATTCTAATTTGGCTGGAAGTTGTATGCCCCTGGGATCTGGGAGTTAACACTGGACTTGGGAGTCAACCTTGGAATGCAGTCCATTCTCTTTCAAGAACTACCTATTATCATGGAAAGATGAACAACCTTGTTGCCCAAACAATGGAGTCTTACCTTAGCCTCCTATTTTCCCATGCCTGTAATCCCTACTTCCCCATGTAATCCTTGTCCTACCCCATATAAGCAGCTGGTTTAGGGGGCGCTGCAAAGCAGATTTTTGTGGATGACCTGCTGCTCTCCCATACTGCCGGCAGTATTGAAATAAAAGCTTATATATGATTCAATTCTGTCTCTACTTAATTGGCTCAAGTAGTGACAGGCAGCACGGACCCATTGATGGTCTGGTTACATATTCAGCATAATTCTTAGGGGCTCTGGAATTTTCAAAATAGTAAATGAGCATTGGCTTCAACTTGAAGTCACCAGCAGCATTAGCCCCTAACGAGAAAGTCAGCCTGTTCTCTGATGCTTTGAAGCCAGGCTTTGACTTCTCATCTCTAGCTATCAAAGTCCTAGAGTGAATCTTTTTCCAGTGTAAGACTGTTTTGTCTACATTAAAAATTTGTTGTTTAGTGTAATCACTTTTATGAATTATCTTAGATCTATATAACTTGCTGCAGTTTCTAATCAGCAGTTGCTTCACCTTGCACTTTTATATTACGGAGATGATTTCTTTCCTTAAACCTCATGAATTAACCTCTGCTAGTTTCAAACTTTTTTTTTCTTTTCTGTAGCTTCCATACCTCTCTTATCCTTCATAGAATTGAAGAGAGTGAGGCTTTTCTCTGGATTAGGTTTTGGCTTAAGGAAATGTTTTGGCTGCAATAAATCTGTTGCACGTTCTTATCATTGGTGTGTTCACTGTTGCCAGAAGCCAGTTCCAGCATGTCAGCAGGGTTGAATCATCTGGAAATAGCTGAGGGCATTTCCCCAAACCTGAAAAGGATGCATAAATGATTGCTTGCTGCCAGATAGCTGAGGGCATCTTTTTTTTTTTTTTTTTTTTTTTACCTTCGTGATTTGACAAATTTTTATTTCCTCTTTATCATTTTTTTAAAAATAAATCTTTATTGTTCAGATTATTACAGATGTTCCTCTTTTTTCCCCTCCATAGCTCCCCTCCACCTGGTTTCCACCCCACCCCATGCCCTTACCCCCCGCCACTGTCCTCATCCATAGGTGTAAGATTTTTGTCCAATCTCTTCCCACACCCCTCACACCCCTTTCACCCTGAGAATTGTCAGTCCACTCCCTTTTTATGCCCCTGCTTCTATTATATTCACCAGTTTATTTTGTTGATCAGATTTTTTTAAATTGACTTAATTTTTAGATTTACTTGTTGATAGATATGTATTTGTTGTCACTTTGTTGTTCATAATTTTTATCTTTACCTTTTTCTTCTTCTTCCTCTTCTTAAAGAATACCCTTCAGCATTTCATATAATCCTGGTTTGGTGGTGATGAACTCCTTTAACTTTTTCTTTTCTGTGAAGCTCTTTAGTCGACCTTCAATTCTATACGATAGCTGGGTAGAGTAATCTTGGTTGTAGGTTCTTGCTATTCATCACTTTGAATATTTTTTGCACTCCCTTCTGGCCTGCATGGTTTCTGTTGAGAAATCAGCTGACAATCATATGGGTACTCCCTTGTAGGTAACTAACTGTTTTTCTCTTGCTGCTTTTAAGATTATCTCTTTGTCTTTTGCCCTTGGCATTTTAATTATGATGTATCTTGGTGTGGTCATCTTTGGATTCCTCTTATTTGGGGTTCTCTTTGCTTCCTGGACTTGTAAGTCTATTTCTTTCACTAGGTAGGGGAAGTTTTCTGTCATTATTTCTTCTAATAGGCTTTCAATATCTTGTTCTCTTTCTTCTTCTGGCACCCCCATAATTCAGATGTTGGTACGTTTGAAGTTGTTCCAGAGGCTCCTTACGCTATCTTCATATTTTTGGAATCTTTTTTCTTTTTTCTTTTTTGGTTGGGTCTTTTTTGTTTCTTCATATTTCAAATCTTTGACTTGATTCTTGGGATCCTCCTGTCTGCTGTTGGATCTCTGTATATTATTCTTTATTTCAGTCAGTGTATGCTTAATTTCTGACTGGTCCTTTTACATTTTTTTGGCATTTTCATTAAGATCCTTGAAGGTCTCACTAAGTTCCTTGGAGGTTTGTAGAAGATTCTTGAGTAACCTTATAACTGTGGTTTTGAACTCTGTATCCAGTAGTTTGCTTTCCTCCATTTCTTTCATTTGTGACATGTTTCTTTGTCTCTGAAGTTTGGCTGCTTCCCTGTGTTGATAGAGTGGCTTTGTGTGGTAGGTGCCCTATTGGACCTAGTGGCTCAGCCTTCCCAATAACCTGAGGTGGACACTCTTGGTGCACCCCTTTGTGGGCTGGGTGCACAGTCTTGTTGTAGGTAAGTCTTGATTGCTGTTGGTATCCCTGGGAGGAAATGACCTCCAGGCCAATTGACTGTGAGGACCCACTGTGTCTATAGTGGAAGAACTGCTGTGCTGGAGACACCCTTACGGGGCAGGACTTGTTTCAGTAGGGCTTTGGTGCTCACTGAGTCTTCCTCTTGAGTGTGTCACTTATGGATGTGAGGAGTTGAAATCTGGTATCTGACCACTGGGTACACTGGCTCCTGGATCTCCAAAGAGGTACAAGTTTAGCTACTGCGTGAGTTTATTCAGCAGGAGCTACTACGAGATCTGCACATTTCTCCTCTTTGTTTGGGGCCTGGAAGTTTTGGAGCTCTCTGACCCAGCTGCAGTTTGTTAGGTTAGGCTGCGAAAGGACAGGCGATTCATTTGCGCTGCTGTGCACAGCTTTGGTGGGGTTAAATTGGGTGGGGCAGGGTCTCAGAGAATCACCAGGGTGGAGCAAACAGCGATGGCTGTCCGTCAGCTGTCTGTCAGCTGTCTCCGGGTCTCCGGCTCTCCACGTCTCGGCATCTCCGAGTCCCCGAGTCCCTGAGTCCCACGACCCCACAGTAACAATGATCCTTGCGAGCAGCTTTTCGAGAAAGCCACTCTCACTTTCCAACCCCCTGCCAGACAGTCCAGTTTCTCCCTGTAGGAGTCTGGGTCCCCAGAGTCTCACCAGAAATGAGTTCAGTGCAGTTGGGAGCTTGTATCTCCCTTCCGATTGAAAAAAAACCGCGCACCCAGTTGTAGCCGTTTCGAGCGCCTTTGTACCTCTGCTCTTGGCGTCTCCACACCTCCTACCGAGTCTAAATGCACTTTTTTCTTTTTTTTAGTTGTAGAACTTCCACTCAGCCAGCTTTCCCGTGGTTCTGGATGATAGCCGTTTTGTCTTTTAGTTGTAGTTTTAATGTGGTTGTGGGGGGTGGCACATACAGGTATATACCTTATGCCACCATATTGGTTCTCCTCAGCTGAGGGCATCTTTTTTTAAAAAATATATTTTATTGATTTTTTACAGAGAGGAAGGGAGAGGATAGAGAGTTAGAAACATCGATGTGAGAAACATCGATCAGCTGCCTCCTGCACACCTCCTACTGGGGGTGTGCCACAACCAAGGTACATGCCCTTGACCAGAATCGAACTTGAGACCTTTCAGTCCACAGGCTGATACTCTATCCACTGAGCCAAACTGGTTAGGGCAGCTGAGGCATCTTAATCTACATGTTATTGCCTCCTACTGGCGAAACACCTGAACAGCCATAGGCAGTTTCTCCAATCTGACAATGGATTCTATATACTATATACTACTAACCCTGGCCTTTGATGTGTATATCTACCTTGTCTTAGGACAATTTGTGTTAATAACAAGCAAGGCGTCCTGAGACAAGGAGAACTTAGTTCCTTTAGCTAAGTTTTCTCTGGCTCCCTAAAATGCCTTCCAAAATTATGTTTCATCTCTGGACTCTTGATTAATTTGCCACAGCACCTTTTCCAGATTCCTGAACTCTTGTAGTTGCTGGATTAAGACTATCAGCAACTGGAGTAGTAGGAATTTCAAGCATGGGAAAGTAGGCAATGCAGGCTGGGGTGGGACACCATTGTTTGGGCAACAAGGTTGTTAATCTTTCCATGATAATAGGCAGTTCTTTAATAAGAATGGACCACATTTCAAGGTTAACTGCCAGGTCCAGCGTTGACTCCTGGGTCCCAGTGGTGTACAACTCCCAGCCAGGTTAGAATGCCCTTTCTTTAATCAGAACAAGGCAATCACAGTTAACAGAGCATGATTGATATTTCTTATAACTATAGCTAGTGCCCAATATCCTATTTTTATCTGTAACAGAAACTTATAAATGGCCGTTAGGGATTATACTGCTCTATAGTCCTAACAAGTATGACTGAAAAGGAAAATGGGAGGTGGGAGGGGGGCTTGCAACCTAGTTCAGTATCTGGTTAAAACTGTAGTCTTACTTCCCCACTCTGACTGACTTGGGCAGAACTGCAGAGCCTAACCCCAGGGCCCCGCCACAGCTGACTTGGGTGGAGCTGCAGGAACCCTCAGGGGCCCACCGCAGGAGGAGATATATAGGCCAGAGCCTCCCCACAAGTTCAGTTCAGGTTTTGGATCCAGAATTCCCCTGGACTAGCAGATCTGTGAAGTCAAGGTTAAACTTTCCTTTCTCAGTGTGCTGGCTGATCATTCTCCTGTGCTTTCTGCCACAACATGACTACCTACCATGACTTGCTTAATTAGGAATTTATGCTCAGGTCACCAAATGATTACTTTTATTAACATAAAAAACATTCAAACCTGTAAAGAATTTTTGTGAATTTATTTGAGCCAAACTGTTGACAATTGCTGGGAAGCAGAATGTCAATGTATTGGGATAATGCTCCAGAGAATGGCAGTTTTTCACCTTGTTTTGTACAGTACAATAAAATGAGGAGATGTAAGTGGGTTACATGAAATCCATTGGTGATAGATTAGAGAGGTGGTGATAACTGGAACGGTGAGCCAAGGTGTTTTTCCAGGGGTCGTGTCTTGTAACGCTGAAGAATGAGCTATGTGGACCAGAAGATTTAAGCAAAAGTTTGTTACAAGCAGATTCAGACTTCCCAATGGGGAGGAGGCCCAAAGAATGGGTTGCCAGCAAAGCAAGTTGTTCTAGGAGTGCTAGTATATATGTTCTACAAACCTGCTCCATATCTATGTCACCACCTGATCGATTCCCTTATTGTTTTTACCCAGCAATTAACCTGAACTTTCTCTGTTTCAATGTGTGTACACCTTGTTTATTGCAGTGAAGCATAGTAACCTCCATCTTATATAAAAACTGCTGTTTGAAATTTTAACCCTGCTATTTTGGCTTCTGTAAACGCTTGCTTGTTTAGATAATAGGGAAACTAAGACTACTCCCATTCCAGAGAGGCCATAAACTATGTCCCAGACAGTGTTGTCAGTGTTGGCACCAGGCCAGGCCTTGAGACGTCTTATGTTCCACTTGCTGATTTACAATATAACAGCATGCCCTCCCTTGTTTTCCCATGCCTCCCGCTTTGAGTCCAGGAACATTTTATGATTTCTGTTTGGTTGGTCCCTGTGGTTAGGCTGCTCAAACTGCCATGTCTGCTCATGCCTATGTTTCACCCGCCTTTGTTTTCCACTGGACCCCTGCCGTATCTGCCTGCTTTTCAAGTTAACCCTCTCAGTGGGAGAAAGCAAAGTGGAGGGGAGGGGGAGCCTCTAGGATTGTATAAAAATTAAAATGATAGATACATACTTCTTTTACTTAGGTGGGTACAGGTTAGTTAATAGTCAAAAATAACATGATAACAATAACAATGAAGGAATTTGAGTATCTCTCCTGGTGCCCAGGGCATTTGGTTGTGCCCTGGGGGGTATTGAAAAAGGAAAGTTACAAGTTACCTTGACATATCAACGATATGTTATCATAGATGCAAAAAGACAACAGGTTCAGTTAAGGTAAAGATTGACCTTGTCAGGGAAAATTCCAGCCTAGGATGTAACTACCCACCATAATTACTTTTAGTTAAAGTTTTAATTTCAGACCATTCTTTGTGGTTACTTTAGGTCTTTGAGTTTGCAAGACTGCCATGCAGGCCTTTCCTGAGCTTGTCAGGTTAGCATGTGGCCCCTTTTGTCCACACTTTCCATAGAATCCCTTTTTGTATACATGGTATATCTACCTTGGCCAGGTGTCTATTTTAATCTTTACCCATTTTTAGTGGGGTGGTTCGTTTTAGAGTCTTTTGTATATTTGGAGCAGAAATCTTTGATCAGATTTGTGTTTTGCAAAGATTTTTGTGTCAGTTTTTTTTTTTTATTCTCTGAACAAGTTCTTTTACAGAGTAGTTTTTAATTTTGTAAAGTCTACATTATTAATGGATTTTATTAATTATATTTTATGTCCACAGCTCAAACAAACAAACAAACAAACAAAGTGAATGCCAGGGTTGTTTGCAGCACACATCACTTCTGATCATATTCCAGAGCCATACAGAGGAACCGAGGAAATGGGACTGAGTAGCGTTCACAGGAAGAAAAGATGACCTGTGGTAAAGAGCAGTCTTTTCCACAGATACTTAATTTTCTACTGATAATCTGCATTCTCTTTGGTTGTGGAAACTTAATTCTGCTAAGTATAGGGTTTCTGAATTTGGGGCTGTCTGTAAAGCAAGGGCACCAGAAGGAAGCCCTGGGTGTTTATTGTCATGGTGTCAGCCTAGTTAACTGTTTTTATTCATCCTGTATGGCTCCTTTGTTATTCCTGGTCCCTGTCTTATAGTTACTCTGACCCTGGTACTTGACATTTTTATAGCCCCCACCTCCTCTTCACCAAACTAGGGCATATGGGACATTCTGCTGGGCCATTTCTTCCTAGACTCCATACCATACATCATGTTTTTCTTTGAAATCTTGGAGCCTCTCTAAAATATATCTGTGAAGAGGGAATACAGATAATATCTGGGGTCATATCCTGAAATACAGTCTATAGGGGCCTCTTTATAGATATATAGGTATCTCTTTCTACTTTCCCTATGAATAACGGACCATTGATCTTTCAGGATTGGGGGAGAGGAAGTCTTCATCAGCTCTTTTGCTAACTCTATTGTTCATTTCTTGAGGTCTTCCCATTTTCCCCTTAGGAGTTTGACATTGGATCTCAAAAGCTGGAGGAGGTTTTTTTGTTTGTTTGTTTGTTTGTTTTTCCTATCTGCTCTGAGACAGTAGAATTTCAGATCAAATTGGAGAAACACCTAGAGCAGTGGTTCTCAACTTTCCTAATGCTGCAACCCTTTAATACAGTTCCTCATGTTGTGGTGACCCCCAATTTCATTGTTACAAATTGAACATAATTAAAGCATAGTGATTAATCACAAAACAATATGTAATTATATGTGTGTTTTCCGATGGTCTTAGGCGACCCCTGTGAAAGGGTTGTTTGACCCCCTAAAGGGGTTGCGACCCATAGGTTGAGAACCACTGACCTAGAGAGTAGTGATTCAAATATCTAAATATCACTCCACATTGGCAATTATTATGCCCATTTTACAAATGAACCAGGCTCAAGAAAATTATCTTGTTCAAGGATATACAGTTTTTAAATGTTAAAAATGAGATGTAAACTCACAATCTTTCTGACTTCCATGTCCCCGAGCTTCACCATTAGGACATTCTGATTATCACATGGTCTGGTAAACAGGCAGCCCCAGCAAAACACACACACTGACTCAGAAACACATACACATGAAAAGCTGCGACATTCCCTTCAATTTTATTGGTTTAAATAAATATTTTTCATTTTTCCTGAAAGAGCAGCCCAGTATCAAGGAGCTAAGAGCATAAAGGGCATGAAAGTGAGGACCCCCAAGATGAATGAAGTCACTCTGGAGGCCACATGGATGTAGTAGTATGGTATTCCTCTGCTAGTGGATTGCTTGGATGTTGAGCTCCTTGGCTGGTGGCTTTCCAGGTTAGGGATGTCTCAGCTGTTGATTTCTTGCATGGTGGCTGATTTGGCTTGTTAGTGTCTTGGTGGCAGGTCCTGTTAGGGGATGGACCCGTAGGACACTGGGCCTGGCCTTCATAAAAACAGAGCATAGTAATAAAGGATGCCTAAACCGATGAGTATGGCAAATACATCCAGCCAGCCAGTTCGGCCTGAGTTGATGTAAGCTTCTTCCCAATTGCTTTCCTTGTTAGCCTTCGTGGTCTGTAGGGATGGGAGCTTTAGATGTGGGTTTCTGAATTCAGCTTTGTGACACCATTGGGAAATGGCTGGACACCTGTTGCCATTGAGGGAAAACCCCAACCCAGGTCCCAGGAAGGAAGCATATGCAAGGGGCAGGTAGAGGACAGGATAGGTCATAGCTTAGGCATTATTTTACCTTGTGACTGAAGTATATAGCTAGACATCCCAGGGGAAAGAAACAAATTGTGGCCAGGATGGTCAGAAATATGTAATTCGGGGCATAAAATTCTAGTTCTTCAGTTGTTTGTGTAGGCTCTGGCAGCTTTTGATCCTCCCCAGGTGGGACATCTGCGGCGGCTGGGGCTCCTGCGGCTGGGGCTCCTGTGGCTGGGGCTCCTGTGGCTGGGGCTCCTGCGGCTGGGGCTCCTGCGGCTGGGGCTCCTGTGGCTGGGGCTCCTGCGGCTGGGGCTCCTGCGGCTAGGGAATCTGGGGCGGCTGGGTTCTTGCTCGATTTCTGAGAGGTCATGATCTTTCCACCCAAAGACAGAACCCCAAGTGTCTTGAAATCAGAGAGCCACACTCACTAGGCCTCCCCCTGCTCTAGCCAGAATCCCAAGACCCAAACCGTCACAATCCAGTTCTTCACAATGGGAGAAACCAGCACCTAAAATCCTGATTGGCTGTCCCTGTAAGGGGGTGTGGTCTTGGGGTTCTAAGCTCCTCAGACTCAGAGGATGAAGCCAGGCTCCACCTTCTCTAGCCGAACATTGACTCCACCCATAGGAATTGCTTGGAAGTCATAGGGTTGAATCCTGCCTCCTCCTCTGCCTTGAGACCCTGTCTGCAGATAGGGCTGGAAGCTAGCTCCCAGAGCAGCAGGAGACAGGCAGTAAACAAGCCCAGTAAGAAAACTAGCAGATTTACAAAGAGAGAGAAAGAAAATGATTTTTTTTCAGTAGATTATGAAATATTACATTGAAAGTATTCTTTAGTCTGTACTGCCAGAAAGAACAGAGAAAGGTAAAAAAGGGGAAGACCTTTCTTAAAGTAGAATATCATCTAATAAATGTGGATGGAATGGTGCAGATGGGTGCCGCATGTGGTAGGCAGAATTCTAAGATAGCCCCAAGATTTCTGCTCCCTGGTATCCACACCTTCTCCCAGTTATTTAAGTACTAATTTATGTGTTGCGGTGAAGGGATTTTGCAGATATAGATGTTAGGGGCAGAAATAAAATATCGGAAACTACTTATTAGTTATAAGAAATAAAATAAATATTAATCATGCTCTGTTAACTGTGATTGTTTTGTACTGATTAAGGAAAGCCCATTCTAACCTGTCTGGGAGTTGTATGTCCCCAAGACCTGGGAGTCAACCTTGGACCTAGGAGTCAACCTTGGGATGTGGTCCATCCCCATATCATAGAAAGATTAACAACCTTGTTGCCCAAACAATGGAGCTCCCCCGACCCAGAGCCCACCTTGCCTACTTCCCCAGGCCTGTGATTCTGCTTCCCCATGTAATCTTTGTCCTACCCAATATAAGCAACCAGTTTATGGGGGGCTGCAGAGCAGATTTTTGTGGACGACCTGCTCTCTCATACTGCAGCAGTATTGGAATAAATGCTCATATATGATTCAACCCTGTCTCTGCTTAATTGGCTCAAGTAGTGACAGGCAGCCTGGACCCATTGTTGTCCAGTTCCATAGGTAAGGTTTGTGAGAATTGTGAGAATAAACAACTAATCTTTTCTGTCAAAAGAAGGGAGTTTTAAGCAGTAGCCATGTTAACTCACATGACTTGGCAGCCACCCTTTTGAAATAGCAAACGTCAACCCCTCCCTGTTCTTGAATTAGCCAATCATGCAAGAATGTGAGCCTAAGTTTTGACCAATCAAGAGTGAGGGACAGATGGTGTTAGTCAGGGATAGAACCCAAGTGGACTGTTGGGTGTGCATGCTGTCAGACCCTGTGTTGGCTGCTTACCCTCCTGCAGGAGTAAAGATGTTTACCTTGCTGTTTGGCTCCCGAGTGTCCTTTGTGTTCTACCAGGTCCCCTGGCTTGGGGGCTCTCCTTATTTCTAATAGGTTCTCAATCAGTTAATTTTAAGAATGGGAGAATATCCCTTTAGGCTATTGGGTCTAAGTGGGGGGGTTCTTAAAAGGTACTGGGTCTCACTGGCAAAAGAATTTAAAGCATGAGACAGATTGCAGGCAAAGGAGATTTTCCATCACTGCCTTGAAGATGAATGGGACTGTGTGGCAAGGAATGCAGGCAGCCTCTATTGAGAGTGGCTCCCAGCTGACAGTAGGGCAATAGTGATGTTAGTTCTACAACAATAAGGATCTGAATCCTGCCATAATCGTATTTGTTTGGAAGAGTATCCTAACTCCAAATGAGAATGCAGGCTGGCCAACCCCTTGATTTTAGCTTTGTGAGATCCTTAACAGATAACCCAGCCATTCTGACCTACAGAACTGTGAGTTAATAACTAAGTTTGCTGACATTTGTTATGCATCATTAGAAAGCTAACAAATGCTTCAAACACCATAGTAATTATTGATTCAGGTAAAAATCATCAATGGATGCTGATACCTCTGGGTTTTAGTTGACAGGTTCCTAAACTGGAGGTTTTACAGGAATGGAGTGTGTGAGGGGCAAATTTGAAGGGAGTTTTAGGTGGGTAGGAGGTGACACAAAGAAGTCCACAAATATAGACTACAACATGGTTTATCAAAGATACAACTGTATTTAAGCACAAAGACCTTTTATTACCAGCCTCCTAACCCGTCTCCTTTGACAGCTGTCAGTCTGTTCTCTGTATCTATGAGTCTATCTATTTTGTTAGTTTATTTTATTCATTACATGCCACATATGAGTGAAATCATATGGTATTTGTCTTTCTCTGACTGGCTTATTTCACTTAGCATAATAATCTCCAGGTCCATCCATGCTGTCGCAAAGGGTAAGATATCCTTCTTCTTTTTTTTCGTTTTGGCATAGTATTTTATTGTGTAAATGTACCACAGGCTTTTAACCCACTCATTTACTGATGGGCACTTGGGCTGCTTTCAAATCTCAGCTATTGTAAATAATCCTGCAATGAACATAGGGGTGCATATATTCTTTCAAATTAGTGTTTTGGGTTTCTTTAGGTAAATTCCCAGAAGCGGAATTGGTGGGTGATACGGCAATTTGTTTTGAATTTTTTGAAGTAACTCCATACTGCTTTTCACAATGGCTGCACCAATGTGCATCCCCATCAACAGTGCATGAGGGCTTCCTTTACTCCATATTCTCGTGAACACTTGTTTGTTGATGTATTGATAATAGCCATTTTAACAGACATAAAGTGATACCTCATTGTGATCTTGACTACATCAATGTCATAGAGCTTCTTCACAGCCAGTTGGATCTGGTGCTTGTTGGCCCTGCCATCCACAATGAACACAAGTGTATTGCTATCTTTTATCTTCTTCATGGCTGACTCGCAGTCAGGGGGACTGAGGATGGCATAGTGGTCAAGCTTGCTTCTCCTGGGTGTGCTCTTCTGAGGATATTTAGGCTGCCTTCGGAGCCTTAGTGTTTTTGGCCTTCGGAAGGCGGGTAATGTGTGGATCTTCTTTTTTTGTGCGGCCGTGGATGCTTTTCAACACCGCTTTCTTTGCCTTCAAAGCCTTATGCTTTGGCTTCGGCTTTGGGAGGGGCAGGGGCTTCCTTCTTAGCTTTCGGGGCCATCTTCATATAAAATCCACCCTATGTCTTTTGACTAGAGCATTTAAATCCATTTACATTTAAGGTTATTATTGATAAGTATTTATTTATTTCTATTTTTATTTTCTTTATGCCTATGATCCTCTTTCCTTTTCTTCTTTTTCTTTTTTTTTAAAATATATTTTTATTGATTTCAGAGAGGAAGGGAGAGGGAGATAGAGATAGAAACATCAATGATGAGAGAATCATTGATCAGCTGCCTCCTGCAGCCTCCTACTGGGGATCAACCCCACAACTCAGGCATGTGCCTTTGACCGGAATCGAACCTGGGACCCTTCAGTCCACAGGACGTTGCTCTGTCCACTGAGCCAAACCAGGTAAGGCTTCTTCTTTTTCTTAACACAGTCTCTTTAATATTTCTTTCTTTCTTTCTTTTTTTTTTACTATTTGAAAAAAATCTTTATTGAGAGTATTACAGATGTAATACTCTTTCCCCCACCCCCTATGTCCCCCTCCACCTGGTTCCCACCCAACCCCAGGCCTTTACCACCCTACTGTCTGTTTCCATAGGTAAGATATTTAATTAATCTCTTCCTGCCCCACCTTCCCCCTTGCCTGAGATTCATCAGTTTGTTTCATGCTTCCATGCCTCTGATTCTATTTTATTCACCGTTTATTTTGTTCATCAGATTTCTTGTTAGTTTATTTTGATTTTTATATTAAATTGCTGATAGTTATGCATTTGTTGCCATTTTATTGTTCATATTTTCTATCTCTTCTTCTTCCTCTTCCTCTTCTTAAAGAATACCCTTCAGCATTTCATGTAATACTGGTTTGGTGGTGATGAGCTCCTTTAGCTTGTTCTTGACTGTGAAGCTCTTTATCTGACCCTCAATTCTAAATGAAAGCTTTGCTGGGTAGAGTAATCTTGGTTGTAGGTCCTTACTATTCTTCAACTTGAATATTTCTTGCCACTCTCTCTGGCCTTCATAGTTTCTGTTGAGAAATCAGCTGACAGTTGTATGGATACTCCCTTATAGGTAACTAATAACTTTTCTCTTGCTGCTTTTAAGAGTCTCTCTTTGTCTTCAACACTTGGCATTTTAATTATTATGTGTTTTGGTGTGGGCCTCTTTGGGTTCCTCTTGTTTGGGATTCTCTGTGCTTCCTGGACTTGTCAGTCTATTTCTTTCACCAGGCAGGGGAAGTTTTCCGTCATCATTTCTTCAAATAGGTTTTCAATACCTTGCTCTCTCTCTTTTAGCACCTCCAGGATGTGAATGTTGGAACGCTTGAAGTTGTCCCAGAGGCTCCTTACACTGTCTTCATATTTTTGGGTTCTTTTTTATTTTTGCTCTTCTGATTGGGTGTTTTTTGCTTCCTCATATTCTAAATCATTGATTTGATTCTTGGAATCCTCTACCCTACTGTTGAATCTCTGAAAATTATTCTTTATTTCATTTAGTGTATGCTTAATTTCTGACTGGTTCTTTTTCAGGTCTTTGGCATTCTCAGTAAGTCCCTTGACGGTCTCATGAAGATCCTTGAGTAACCTAATCACCATAGTTTTGAACTCTGTATCCAGTAGTTTGCTTGCTTCCATTTTTTTCATTTGTGACATGTTTCTTTGTCTCCACATTTAGGCTGCTTCCCTGTTTTTGTTTCTGTGTACTGGGAGAGATGCTATGTCTCCTGGAATTGGTAGAGTGGCCTTGGGTAGTAGGTGTCCCATAGGGCCCAGTGGCTCAGTCTTCCCAGTCACCTGAGCTAGGCACTCTAGATGCTCTGTGTGGATTGTGTGCACAGTCTTGTAGTTGAGCCTTGGTTGCTATTGGCATCACTAGGAAGAATTGATCTCCAGGCCAATTGGCTGTGAGGACCAGCTGTGACTACAATGAAGAGTTGCTGTGCAGGAAACACTTCTATGGAGCAGGACTTGCTTCAGTGGGGCTTTGGTGCTCACTGAGTCTGCCTCTTGAGTGTGTCACTTGTGGATGTGTAGAGTTGTAATCTGCTATGATCTGAAGCTGTCCACCAGCTGCACTGCCTCTGGGGCCTCAGCCACTGCATGGGGCTACCCCGCAAGAACTACAGAGAGATCTGCAGATGGCTGCTATTTGCTATTTGTTTTGGGCTTGGAGGTGCCCAGGCAAGGCCCAGCTGTGAAGCAAGGCAGGCTGGTGCTAGTTCTGGGTTTAGACCTTTGATTTATAGGTTTGGGGCATGCTGTCACCAGCTGCAGATTTTTTGAGAGATTTTAGAAAAGTGTGAAGCCTGATCCGTGGAAAAGCCACTGCAAAGAGTTTGGGTGGGGCAGGGTTTCAGGGAATCCACAGGGCAGAGAGAAAGGTATGTTTCAGGTTATGGAGACTCATATTTGGCTGCGAGGGGAGGTCCCAGCACAGGAGCAATGACCCTGCAAGCACCCCCATCTTGGAGAAAGCTGCTCCCGAGTTCCTGTCCCAATGCCTTACAATCCAGTTCCTCCCAGTATGTGTCTGAGTTTCCCCATGATGCTGGCTCACACCCACAGTTCTTTGTTCCTATATCCTCTTCCTTCCTCCCTACATTCTGTTTGCCTTGGGAAAATTCAGTAACCATTTGAATTAAAAGTTGACTATGCTGGAGATGGATCACAGAGGCCTATTTCCTATAAGGCTGGCCCTGAGCTCCACTGCGTGGCCCTTCCCACTGATCAGAAGGAGCTTCCCGGACTGCACAATGATGGGGTGCTAGCACTGTTCTATCCAGGGACTTCAGCCCCAGGCTTCCATTGCTGCACCCACTCCGCAGTCTCCATAGCCAGTGCTCTCTGGGGCCTCCTCTCTCAGTCCCAGGCCCTCCCGTCTCACCTAGAGATCTGCAGCCTCTTTAGCCTCCTCAGGTCCTTAGTTCTAATAGTCCAGGTCAGGGGAGGCAACATTCACCTCCTGGACTTCAGCACCTTTCCTGTCCCCTAGACCTGGTGGTGGAGCTGAGCAGCTGGGCCCTAGGGCAGCAGTTGCAGCATAGTAGCAGTGGCAGTGGGTGAGTACACAATAGGAGCTAGAGTCCTGATGGGTCAGTGGTGGTTGCATGCTGGTGGCACAGATTCCAGGCTAAGTCCCCAACTGGTGACGGGTCAGGCTGGGTGCCTGCCTGGTGTGCAAAGGTCTTGCCGGTGTCTGTTGCAGGCATGTTGGGTCCTGCCAGTGTCCTCTGTAGGCACAGGGTCTGGGTTTTGACCTCTGTGGGCGTGCGGAGTCCCAGGCCCCAGTGAGTTCTGGAGAGGCTTGGCTGCCCTCCCTGTAGCCTCTTCCCAAGGAGAACCTTGTCAATCTTTCAAGATGGCGTGGACTCTGAATCAGAGCTGCATACCAGGAGTGGCTATGGTGGCAGCAGTAGCTCTTTGGCCAGGAGAGCCTGAAACCACCCACCCTCAAGATTCCCTCATGATCAGATTGTAACACACACACACACACACACACACACACACACACACACACACACATCTGTACACCCAGTCTCTCACTTCCTCACTCACTCACACTCTTTCCCTCATCTGGGTACTGCTGGCCACCATATTGGAATCTCTACCTGCCTCTTATGCCAGTTTTTTCCCCCATATATTTTTTTATTGATTTCAGAGAGGGAGGGAGAGGGAGAGAGACACAGAAATATCAGTGATGAGAGAGAATCATTGATCCTGCTGCCTTCTGCACACTCCAAAGTGAGGATTGAGCCCACACCCTGGGCATGTACCTTGACCAGAATCCAACCATGACTTTCTGGTTCATAGGTTAGTGCTCAACCACTGAGCCATGCTGGCTGGGCCAGGCTGTTTTGATTATAATGACCTTGTAATGTAGTTTGATATCAGGTATTGCGATACCTCCAACTTTGTTCTTCTTTCTCAAGATTGCTAAGGCTATTCAAGGTCTTTCTTTGTTCCATATAAATTTTTAAAATGTTTGTTCTAGATCTGTGAAATATGCCATTGGTATTTTATTTATTTTTAAAAATATATTTTATTGATTTTTTACAGAGAGAAAGGGAGAGGGGTAGAGAGTTAGAAACATCGATCAGCTGCCTCCTGCACACCTCCTACTGGGGATGTGCCTGCAACCAAGGTACATGCCCTTGACCGGAATCGAACCTGGGACCCTTCAGTCTGCAGGCCGGCGCTCTATCCACTGAGCCAAACCGGTTAGGGCTGCCATTGGTATTTTAATAGAAATTGCATTGAAACTATAGATTGCTTTCGATAGTATAGACATTATAATGATGTTAATTCTTCCAATCCATAAAGACAGCATATGCTTCCACTTATTTGTATCTTCCTTAATTTCTTTCTTCAATGTCCTATAATTTTCTGAGTACAGGATTTTTACCTCCTTGGTTAAATATATCACTAGGTACCTTATTCTTTTTGTTGAAATAGTAAATGGGACTGTTCTCTTAGTTCCTCTTTCTGATAGTTCATTATTGGTGCATAGAAATGCCACCAACATCTGAATATTAATTTTGTGTCCTGCTACTTTGTCAAATTCATTTATTAGTTCTTTTTTTTTTTTTTTTTATCGTGCATGCACAAGTCAATGTTTATTTTTATTTATTTTTATTTATTTATTTTTTTTTAAAAAAATATATTCCATTGATTTTTCACAGAGAGGAAGGGAGAGAGACAGAGAGTCAGAAACATCGATGAGAGAGAAACATCGATCAGCTGCCTCCTGCACACCTCCTACTGGAGATGTGCCCGCAACCCAGGTACATGCCCTTGACCGGAATCGAACCTGGGACCCCTCAGTCCGCAGGCCGACGCTCCATCCACTGAGCCAAACCGGTTCCGGCCAATGTTTATTTTTAAATTACCAGTGCGCATCATATGTACTGGCCAGCCGGCTGGTCGGACGGACGTACATACGGTTGATCACTTAGCCTTTTATATATATAGATGCTCAATAAGTATATATTGAGTTAATGAGCAAAGAAATTACAGATGCTTATTTCCTCTGGCTTTTGTAGGTGCTCAATAAATATTCGTTGGATAAATAAATACATAATAACCAATGTTCCATCTCTCCCAGCACATTGAGACATTTAAAAACCATTTTGGAAACAAATGGAGGACTAAATCTCCACTTACCCTGCTACACTGTAGATGCTCCAGAACCGTATTTTGGAAAGTAACCAATGAATAAACGACCCTCTACCACATCTTGCATGTTGTAGGCCCTCAACAAGTATTTGTTACATAAATGAGTAGGTTATCCTCCATCTTCTGTGCCACACAGTAGGTACTTGATAAAGTTATTAGTGATTATATGCCTCAACATACAATAGGCACTCTACTTAAACACTTATGCATTAATTAATTAATTAATTAATTAATTAATGACTCACTGTCCACTTCCCTGAGCACATGGTAGATTCTCAATGAATAAATGACTTTTAATTTTCTTAGATTTCCAAAACTACCTACGGACGCAGACAGGGAACACGACCACTATTAACATCATCATCTGCACGGTGGACTACCTCCTGCGGCTGCAGGTGAGGATGTGAGGGTAACCAGGCGTGACCTGGGTCGGGGACTGGGGGCCATCGTCGGCCCAGCATCCGCTCACCCTCTGTCGGCCCCCAGGAGTCCATCAGCGATTTCTACTGGTACTACTCTGGCAAGGATGTCATTGAGGAGCAGGGCAAGAGGAACTTTTCCAAGGCCATGTCGGTGGCTAAGCAGGTGTTCAACAGCCTCACTGAGTACATCCAGGTAGGGCCGCCGGCTGGGACAGGGCGGGGAAGTCGGACCCGCGCCGCGCCGGGCCTCACGCAGTCCTCTGCCTGCAGGGCCCCTGCACCGGGAACCAGCAGAGCCTGGCGCACAGCCGCCTCTGGGACGCCGTGGTGGGATTCCTGCACGTGTTTGCCCACATGATGATGAAGCTAGCTCAGGTTCGCCCCTCAGTTTTTCCTCCAACTGCTTCAGGGAGCCCAACTGGCCCGTTTCCAAGTCCGCCGCCCCCCGCCCCCCCATCCCGGCTCCCTTTCTCACCCCAGTGCTCCCGGCATGTTCCAGGCTGGTTCCCTCCCAGAGGCTAAATCCATTTATTAGTTCTTGTAGTTTTTTTAAAAATTCTTTATTAGTTAAGGTATTACAAATGTGTCCTTATCCCCCCTATTAACCCCCCCCCCCCACTCATGTTCTCATCCCTCTGTTGTCCATGTCCATTGGTTTGGCTTATATGCATGCCTACAAGTCCTTTGGTTGATCTCTTCCCCTTACCCCCTCCCTCCCTTCTTTCCCTCTGGGGAGTGATAGTCTGATCTCTGTTTCTCTGTCTTTGGATCTGTCCCTGTTTATCAGTCTATGTTGTTCTCTATAATCCACAAATGAGTGAGATCATGTGGTATTTATCTTTCTCTGACTGGCTTATTTCACTTAGTATAATGCTCTCCAGTTCCATCCATGCTGTTGCAAAAGTCAAGAGTTCCTTCTTTTTTACTGCAGCGTAGTATTCCACTGTGTAGATGTACCACAGTTTTCTAATCCACTCATCTGCTGATGGGCGCTTAGGCTGTTTCCAAATCTTAGCTATGGTGAATTGTGCTGCTATGAACATAGGGGCGCATATATCCTTTCTGATTGGTGTTTCTGGTTTCTTGGGATATATTCCGAGAAGTGGAATCACTGGGTAGTGACTTTCAGCATGTTTTCATATGTCTTTCGGCCTTCTATATGTCCTCTTTCGAAAAGTGTCTATCTAGGTCCTTTGCCCATTTTTTGATTGGATTGTTTATCTTCCTTTTGTTAAGTTTCATGAGTTCCCTGTAAATGTTGGAGATTAAACGCTTATCGGTGATATCACTGGCAAATATGTTCTCCCATGTAGTGGGTCTTCTTGTTGTTTTGTTGATGGTTTCCTTTGCTGTGCAAAAGCTTTTTATTTTGATGTAGTCCCATTTGTTTATTTTCTCTTTAGTTTCCATTGCCCTAGGAGCATTATCAGAGAAGAAATTCCTTCGGCATATGTTTGCGATTTCGCTGCCTGTGGATTCCTCTAGTATTTTTATGGTTTCCCGTCTTACATTTAAGTCTTTTATCCATTTTGAGTTTATTTTTGTGTATGGTGTGAGTTCGTGGTCTAGTTTCATCTTTTTGCATGTATCTGTCCAATTTTTCCAACACCATTTATTGAAGAGACTGTCTTGGCTCCATTGTATGCTCTTGCCTCCTTTGTCAAACATTAATTGGGCATAGTGGTTTGGGTTGATTTCTGGGTTCTCTATTCTATTCCATTGATCTATATGTCTATTCTTGTGCCAGTACCAATCTGTTTTAAGAACAGTGGCTTTGCAATACAGTTTGATATCTGGTATTGAGATCCCACCAACGTTGTTCTTCTTTCTCAGGATTGCTGCAGCTATTCGAGGTCTTTTTTTATTCCAGATGAATTTTTGGAACGTTCATTCTAGATCTGTGAAATATGCTGTTGGTAATTTAATGGGGATTGCATTGAATCTATAGATTGCTTTGGGTAGTATGGACATTTTGATGATGTTGATTCTACCAATCCAAGAACATGGCATGTTCTTCCATCTGTTTATGTCTTCCTCTATCTCTTTTTTCAACGTCCTGTAGTTTTTCAAGTATAAGTCTTTTATCTCCTTAGTTAAGTTTATTCCTAGGTATCTTAATTTTTTTTGGTGCGATGGTAAATGGGATTTCTTTTTTAGTCTCACTTTCTGTAAGTTCACTATTGGTGTAAAGAAATGCCATGGATTTCTTGGCATTAATTTTGTATCCTGTTACATTGCCGAATTCATTTATTAAGACTAATAATTTTTTGATGGAATCTTTAGGGTTTTCTATGTACAATATAATGTCATCTGAAAATAAGGACAGTTTTACTTCTTCTTTTCCAATTTGGATGCCTTTTATTTCTTCTTCTTGTCTTATCTCAACGGCTAGTACTTCCAGTACTATGTCGAACAGGAGTGGTGAGAGGGGGCATCCCTGTCTTGTTCCTGTTCTTAGGGGGAATGGTTTTAGTTTTTGCCCATTGATTATGATGTTGGCTGTGGGTTTGTCATATATGGCTTTTATTATGTTGAGGTAAGATACTTCTATTCCTACCTTGCTGAGAGTTTTTATCCAGAAAGGGTGTTGAATTTTGTTAAAAGCTTTTTCTGCATCAATTGATATGATTATGTGGGTTTTTTTCTTTCAATTTGTTTATGTGATGTATTACGTTTATTGATTTGCAGATATTGTACCATCCTTGCATCCCTGGAATAAATCCTACTTGGTCATGGTGTATGATCTTTCTGATGTACTGCTGGATCCGATTTGCTAGGATTTTGTTGAGGATTTTGGCATCTATGTTCATGAGGGATATTGGCCTGTAATTCTCTTTCATTGTGTTGTCTTTCCCTGGTTTTGGTATGAGGGTGATGCTGGCTTCATAGAATGAGCTTGGAAGTGTTCCTTCCTCTTGAATTTTTTGTAGTAGTCTGAGGAGGATAGGTTTTAGTTCTTCCTTGAATGTTTGGTAAAACTCCCCTTTGAAGCTGTCAGGCCCCGGCCTTTTGTTTGTTGGAAGCTTTTTGATTACTGCTTCAATTTCCTCCATAGTTATTGGCCTATTGAGACTTTTAGCTTCTTCCTGATTGAGTTTTGGAATGTTGTATTTTTCTAGGAATATGTCCATTTCCTCCAGGTTGTCTAGTTTGTTGGAATAGAGTTGTTCATAGTATTTTCTAACAATCCTTTGTATTTCTGTGGGGTCTGTTGCTATTTCTCCTCTTTCATTTCTGATTTTGTTTATTTGGGTCCTCTATCTTTGTTTCTTGGTGAGCCTGGCTAGAGATTCATCAATCTTGTTTATCCTTTCAAAGAACTAGCTCTTGGTTTTGTTGATCTTTTGTATTGTTTTTTTTGGTCTCTATGTCATTTATCTCCACTCTGATCTTTATTATTTCCTTCCTTCTGCTTAGACTGGGCTTTTCTTGTTGCTCTCTTCCTAACTCTTGAGTTGTAGAGTTAGGTAATTTATTCTCATTGTTTCTTGTTTCTTGCAGTAGGCTTGTAGCGCTATGAATTTCCCTCTCAGGACTGCTTTCGCTGTGTCCCATAGGTTTTGGATTGTTGTGTTTTCATTGTCGTTTGTTGCCATGATGTTTTTTATTTCTTCTTTGATCTCTCTGGTAACCCAGTCATTGTTTAATAGCGTGCTATTTAGTATCCATGTGTTTGATTTTTTTGGATTGTTTTCATTGTAGTTAATTTCCAGTTTTATGCCACTGTGGTCTGAGAAGATGCTTGATATGATTTCAATCTTCTTGAATTTGAAGAGACTTTGCCTGTAACCCAATATATGGTATATCTTTGAAAATGACCCATGTGCACTTGAGAAGAATGTATATTCTGTGGCTTTGGGGTGAAATGTTCTGAAGATGTCAATTAATTCCATCTGATCTAGTGTGTTATTTAGGATTGATGTTTCTTTGCTGATTTTTTGTTTAGAGGATTTGTCCAATGGTGATAATGGTGTGTTAAAGTCCCCTACTATGATTGTGTTGCTGTCAATCTCTCCCTTGATCTTCTCTAAAAGATTTCTTATGTATTTGGGTGCTCCTATATTGGGTGTGTATATGTTTACCAGAGTTATTTCTTCTTGTTGGATTGCTCCCTTTAGTATTATGAAGTGGCCTTCCTTATCTCTTTTTATGTCCTTCACGTTGAGATCTAATTTGTCAGATATGAGTATTGCTACCCCGGCTTTTTTCCCCACTTCCATTCGCCTGAAAAACCTTTTTCCATCCTTTCACCATCAGTCTGTGTGCGTCTTTTTTTCTGAGGTGGGTTTCCTGTAGACAGCAGATATATGGGTCATGTTTTCTTATCCACTCAGTTACCCTATGTCTTTTGATTGGGGTATTTAATCCATTTACACTTAAAGTTATTATTGATAGATACTTGTTTGTCATCATTTTTATTCTTTACCCCTCTGTTCCTTCTTTGTTTCCTATTTTTTTCTTTTTACAGCAGACCCTTTAGCAGTTCTTGCATTGCTGGTTTGGTGGTAATAAACTCCCGTAGTCCTTTTTTGTCTGTGAAGCTCCTGATTTCACCCTCAATTTTGTTTGATAGCCTTGCTAGGTACAGTATTCTTGAATTCAGTCCATTTGTTTGCATGATTTTGTATATTTCATTCCATTCCCTTCTTGCCTGATGTGTTTCTGTTGAGAAATCAGTCGCTAGTCTGATGGGGGATCCTTTGTAGGTAACTTTCTGTCTCTCTCTGGCTACTTTTAAAATTCTTGCTTTGTCATTGGTGTCTGCCAATTTAATTATAATGTGTCTTGGCATCGGTCTTTTGGGGTTCATTTTGTTTGGGACTCTGTGAGCTTCTTGGACTTGTGTGAGTTTTTTCTTCCCTATATCAGGGAAGTTTTCTGTCATTATTTTTTCAAACAGGTTTTCTATTCCTTGCTCAGTTTCCTCTCCCTCTGGCACCCCTATTATTCGGATGTTGTTTTGTTTCGTGTTGTCCCAGAGTTCTCTTAGGCTCTCTTCCTGCTTTTTAATGTTTTTTTCTAGAAGCTGCTCTGCTTGGGTATTTTTTCCTCCCTTGTCTTCTAGCTCACTGATGCGGTCCTCTGCTTCTTCTAGTCTACTGTTGATGCTTTCAATTGAGTTCTTTATAGCAGTGATGACATTTTTTATTTCTTCTTATTTTTTCTTCATTTCCTCTTGGTTGAATTTGTTCATATTGTTGAATTTGTCTTCCATTCTTTTCATCCACCTTATCGCCATTTTCTGAATTCTGTCTCCGGCAGGTTGCTTGCCTACATTTCCAACATTTTGTTTACTTCCTTTTCTGGTGATGCCTGTTTTTCTTTCATACGCGGGTAGGTTCTTTGTTTCAACATGATCTCTCTTCTCCAGGTGTTTGGTTTTGTAGTTCTCTCTCTGCTA
Organism: Myotis myotis; assembly: GCF_014108235.1. Lineage (NCBI taxonomy): Eukaryota > Metazoa > Chordata > Mammalia > Chiroptera > Vespertilionidae > Myotis > Myotis myotis. Next base: position 10,912,374 of record NW_023416323.1, read on the forward strand.
TGTTGATTTAAAGGCACAAAATACAACACAACAAGGCACAACGTACAGATCACTGAACACAAATGTATTCACGATATTAATAACCCCAAATGAAGGTGACCACCCGAAGAAAGAGAATTAGGGGATAAGGAAGATAGAAGAGAAAGAGATAAAAGAGAAAAGGAAAAAAAAGGAGTGCAAAAATGGAATTGGGAAAAGGGAGAAAAAAAAGTAAGAGAGAGAATGAAATAGAAGAGGGGAAGAGACTTATATGGGGAGAAAGCACCAATAGCACCGCCACTAATCCCAACCAATTCCAGCAACAGATCCCTGGAGATTAATGCAAACTAAAAACAACCACTAATATCAAGCGAGGTGAGGGAAACCAGAAGCACAAAAATAACTGGAGAAAAAAAAACCAACAGGAAAATAAAAAGCAAAAGCAAAACAATCTCACAAACAAGCATAAAAAACCCCAATATACTCAACAATCAAGCAAACAACAACAAAACGACAGAGAGTAGAAAAAAAAAATTTGGACAGTGAAGAAGGAGAAGAAAGAGTTGTATATGGATTTAGAGCTGGGGATTTTGAATTAGACATATAAGTAGGGTGAAATTTAGACAGGGGGTAAAAGGAAGGAATAGGGAAAATCTAAAGCAGGAATAGGGTAAGAGAAACAGGACAACAAAAGGGGAAAAGTGAGGAAGAGAGCTTTGGCATAAAGGTAAATTTGGGGTAGAGAAAAATGATGCTAAAGGAATGATGAAAATAGAATGTAGAACACTAATCCCCAAATAAAACAAAGAGAAAATAAAATGACAATTTAAAAAATGGTAAAATGATAGTAGTAATAATACTAGTTAAAAATAAAGATGTAGTAATCAAAAAGGTAAAATCAGGTGATCAAAAAAAATAGTTTCTTAATTAAAAGGTGAAAAAAGAATTAAAAATAAAAATGTACAGTAGTGAAGGTGCGTCAGGTCCTCTACTCTTCTTTCTGGGATGCCTTAGTCCTGCCAGGTATTCAGGAAAGTGTTGAATTTCCCTGTGATACACTGTTCCTCCGTGTTTTAAACCACAGTCCTGATTTTAAGGCAGGCAGTATTTGTTTCCCAGACTGCCTTTATTTGTATTTACAGAAGAGTCAGTTTGTGGTTCAGCCCCTGGGTGGCAGTGTTTCTGGATTGACCTCTGAGGCTATAAGTCCTCTCTATCCAGCAGTTGGGTTTATTTTCCCTATCACACTTAAAACTGGTTTGGGAGAGTCGACTGTCCTAGAACCTGTTCTTTAGTCATTACTCCCACTCTGTTTCCCAGGTTCCACAAAAACAACTTTCCCCTGCAGTCTCTGCGAGTGACCCTGACTGGGCAATCCCATGTACTGGGTTTAATAATCAAATGCAAAGATTTAATGGGAAGAGAGAGAACAAGGGCCTGAGAAGTTGCGGGAATTCACAACCCCCCACATTTCAGCTCTGTGCGCAGTCCCTTCTCTTTCCCAGTACTAAGCAGCCGGCACACTGGCAAAATCCAAGGCTGCTTTTTTGCACCCAGTCCAGCTATGGGCTTATTTTTAGCATTCCCTTCTGCCAGCAGCCCTGCGGGAGCCCTTCCACACTCACAGATCATGCTGGCCCCAACGGCCGTGGACTTTGTGGGGCTCGGATTTCCCCCACCCATGCGTGTTCCTCTCTCCAACCTGAATTGCAAATCGCACCTTTAGGGGAAGTCTGCCCTTTCCATGGGGAGAAGCAAGGTTCCTCTAAGTTCATGTAGTCACGCTGCTTGGGGTCCATTGTTTCCGGGTTAGTAGCCGATCTCTGGATGCCGTGGATACTGGGTCTTTGGCTTTATACTCTCCCAATAATAGCCACTCAAGATGGCGCATTCTCTGCGGCATGGCCGGCGCTCCGGGAGAGATTTCAGCCGCAATCTCCAACCTTTCCCTTTCTCTGGGAGTCCTCTGTCTTTTCCGGCTGCAAACTGTCTCCCAGCTGAATATCTTCTGCTTATTAGGATTGTATGTTACCCTTTGCAGCTGCTCACCCTTATCTGCTCCTGGACAAGGCTCGGGACACTTCCGTCTATACCTCTGCCATTTTCTTCTGCCCCTTGTAGTTTTTTTTTTTGATGGAGTCTGTAGGGCAAGCATGTCAAACTCACGGCACACCATTTCCCTCCACTAATGCTAGCAGCAAATATTTTAGCAACCAATTGCCATGTCATTAGTCTTGTACTGACTGGTTTGGTGTGCGTAACAAGAAATATTTTGCTTTCGAAGACAAGAAAAATAGGTTTGTTTGTGTTATGCTTATTAATTTGTGCAGTTATTCAGTGTCTGGTAAGTTAATGTTCAAGAAAAATATTAATTTTTATTAAAAATGTTCTATTGTTTTATGTTAACAATTATTTATTTATTTATTTATTTTTATTTTATTGCTTAAAGTATTACAAAGGGTATTACATATGTGTCCATTTTTCCCCCCCGCCCTAGACAGTCCCCTAGTCTCCCCTATCCCCCAGTGTCTTATGTCCATTGGTTATGCTTATATGCATGCATACAAGTCCTTTGGTTGATCTCTTACCCCCCTACCTCCTGTCCCCCAACCCTCCCCGGCCTTCCCGCTGCAGTTTGACAATCTGTTTGAGGCAGCTCTGCCTCTGTATCTATTATTGTTCAAAAGTTTATAATGGTCTCTATTATCCATGAATGAGTGAGATCATGTGGTATTTTTCCTTACTGACTGGCTTATTTCACTTAGCATAATGCTCTCCAGTTCCATCCATGCTATTGCAAATGGTAAGGGTTCCTTCCTTTTTAGAGCAGCATAGTATTCCATCGTGTAGATGTACCACAGTTTTCTAATCCATTCATCTACTGATGGGCACTTAGGCTGTTTCCAGATCTTAGCTATGGTGAATTGTGCTGCTATTAACATAGGGGTGCATATATCCTTTCTGATTGGTGTTTCTGGTTTCTTGGGATATATTCCTAGAAGTGGGATCACAGGGTCAAATGAGAGTTCCATTTTCAGTTTTTTGAGGAAACTCCATACTGTCTTCCATAGTGGCTGCACCAGTCTGCATTCCCACCAGCAGTGCACAAGTGTTCCTTTTTCTCCACATCCTCTCCAGCACTTGTCGCTTGTTGATTTGTTGATGATAGCCAGTCTGACAGGTGTGAGATGGTACCTCATTGTTGTTTTGATTTGCATCTCTCAGATGATTAGTGACTTTGAGCATGTTTTCATATGTCTCTTGGCTTTCTGAATGTCCTCTTTTGAAAGGTGTCTATTTAGATCCTTTGCCCATTTTTTGACTGGATTGTTTATCTTCCTTTTGTTAAGTTGTATGAGTTCCCTATAAATTTTGGAGATTAGGCCCTTATCAGATATGACATTGGCAAATATATTTTCCCACACAGTGGGTTTTCTCGTTGTTTTGTTGATTGTTTCTTTTGCTGTGCAGAGCTTTTTATTTTGATGTAGTCCCATTTGTTCATTTTCTCTTTAGTTTCAAGTGCCCTAGGAGCTCTATCAGTGAAGAAATTGCTTCGGCATATGTCTGAGATTTTGTTGCCTTTCGATTCTTCTAGAATTTTTATGGTTTCCTGTCGTACATTTAAGTCCTTTATCCATTTTGAGTTTATTTTTGTGTATGGTGTAAGTTGGTGGTCTAGTTTCATTTTCTTGCATATATCCGTCCAATTTTCCCAACACCATTTATTGAAGAGACTATCCTGGCTCCATTGTATGTTCTTGCCTCCTTTGTCAAATATTAATTGAACATATTGAACAATTACTTATTTATTTCAGCCCTTTGTATTCAGCATGTCTCTATCTAAACAAACCTAGGTTTCTATGAAAATTGAAGCTTTTGTTTCTTTGCGGCCCACATAAACTTAAACCTTGTTTATTTGGCCTATTTTAGCTTTTGAGTTTGACATGCTTGCTGTAGGGTTTTCTGTATACAATGTCATGGCATCTGTGAATAATGATATGTTAGTTCTTTTTTTCCAATTTGGATGTCATTATGTTTTCTTCTTGTCTGATCATTGTGGCTAGGGCTTTCCATACTACTAGTATGTTGAATAGAAGTGGTGAAGTGGACATCCTGTATTGTTTCTGATCTGCCCATTGAATATGATATTGACTGTGGGTTTGTCGTATATGGCCTTTATTACATTGAAGTATGATGCCTCTATTCCCACTTTGCTGAAAGTTATTTTAAAAGGGTGCTGGATTTTGTTAAATGATTTTTTTCTGTATCTATTTCTATGATCATGTGATTTTTATCCTTCATTTTGTTTATGTGGTGTATCACGTTTATTGATTTGCAGATATTGTACCAACTTCGCATCCCTGGAATAAGTCCCACTTGGTCATAGTGTATGATATGTTAAATGTGTTGCTGGATTCAGTTTGGTAATATTTTATTGAGGATTTTAGCATCTATATTCATCAGGGGTATTGGCCTATCATTTTCTTCCTTTTTTTTGTTTTTTAATTAAATCTTTATTGTTCAGATTATTACATTTGTTCCTCTTTTTCCCCCCCATAACTCCCCTCCTCCCAGTTCCCGCCCCACCCTCCGCCCTCACTCCCCACCCACTGTCCTCATCCATAGGTGCACGATTTTTGTCCAGTCTCTTCCTGCATCTCCCACACCCCTTTCCCCCCCCCAAGAATAGTCAGTCCATTCCCTTTCTATGTCCCTGATTCTATTATGATCACCAGATTATTTGTTCACTTGATTCTTTTTTTTTTTAATATATTTTTTATTGATTAAGATATTACATATGTGTCCTTGTCCCCACGTTACCCTCTACCCCCCCGCCGCCCCCCGCTCATGCCCTCACTCCCCCGTTGTCCATGTCCATTGATTAGGCCTATATGCTTGCATATAAGTCCTTTGGTTGATCTTTCCCCCTTACCCCCACCCTCCCCTACCTTCCCTCCAAGTCCCGACAGTCCAATCAATGCCTCTCCGTCTCTGGATCAGTCCTTGTTCATCAGTTTATGTTGTTCATTATATTCCACAAATGAGTGAGATCATGTGGTATTTATCCGCTCTCCAGTTCCATCCATGCTGTGGCAAATGGTAAGAGTTCCTTTTTCTTCTTCCTCTTCTTAAAGAATACCTTTCAGCATTTCATATAATGCTGGTTTGGTGGTGATGAACTCCTTAAGCTTTTTCTTATAATGATAGCTTTGCTGGATAAAGTAATCTTGGTTGTAGGTTCTTGGCATTCATCACTTTGAATATTTCTTGCCACTCTCTTCTGGCCTGCATGGTTTCTGTTGAGAAATCAGCTGACAGTCATATGGGTACTCCCTTGTAGGTAACTGACTGTCTTTCTCTTGCTGCTTTTAAGATTCTCTCTTTATCTTTTGCTCTTGGCATTTTAATTATGATGTGTCTTGGTGTGGTCCTCTTTGGATTCCTTTTGTTTGGGGTTCTCTGCGCTTCCTGGACTTGTAAGTCCATTTCTTTCACCAGGTAGGGGAAGTTTTCTGTCATTATTTCTTCAAAAAGGTTTTCAATATCTTGCTCTCTCCTTCTGGTACCCCTATAATTCTGATGTTGGTACGCTTGAAGTTGTCCCAGAGGTTCCTTACACTATCTTCATATTTTTGGAATCTCTTTTCTTTTTTCTTTTTCAGTTGGGTATTTTTTGTTTCTTTGTATTTCAAATCTTTGACTTGATTCTTGGGATCCTCTCGTCTGCTGCTGGATCTCTGTAAATTATTCTTTATTTCAGTCAGTGTATGCTTAATTTCTAGTTGGTCCTTTTTCATGTCCTCCATGGTCTCACTATACTTATTGAGGGATTCATTAAATTTATCGGCGGTTTCCATAAAATTCTTGAAAAACCTTATAAACGTGGCCTTGAACTCTATATCCAATCGTTTGCTTTCCTCCATTTCTGCCATTTGTGACCTGTTTCTTTGTCTCCGCATTTTGGCAGCTTCCCTGTGTTGATAGAGTGGCCCTGCGCGCCAGGTGTCCTGTAGGGCCCAGTAGCTCAGCCTCCCCAGTTACCTGGGGTGGACACTCTTGGTGCACTCTTGGTGCCTTGGTTGTTGTAGAATCACTGGGAGGAATTGACCTCCAGGCCAATTGGCTGTGAGAATCAGCTGTGTCTAAAGTGGGAGAACTTCTGTGCTGAAGACACCCTTCTGGGGCAAGACTTGCTTCAGTGGGGCTTTGGTGCTCACTGAGTCTGCTCCCTGAGTGTGTCCCTTATGGATCTGAGGAGTTGCAGTCTGGATGGTCCCCCTCTGACCACTGGGTAGAGTGGCTCCTGGATCTAAGGAGGTGCTAATTCAGCCTCTGCCTGAGGCCACACAGCAGGAGCCACAAAGAGGCTCAGCTGTGAAGCAATGCAAGCCGCTGCGGGGCCTTGGGCCTTCTCTTGGAAGTTCTGGGTCTGCCTGGCTCGGCTGCAGTTAGGTACATTCACATGCAAAAGCCTCTGCCGCAGCCTGGGTGGGGCGGGGTCTCAGGGAATCAAAGGGCGGATCAAGGAGCTATGGCTGATTCTCTGCCTGGAGTCGCGGGTCTCAGTGACCCGCTAATTGCTGCAAGCACCTCTGAGGGAAATCCGCCTTCAAGTTCGCCTGCTGCCGGACAGACCAGCTTCTCCCCGTATGAGACCTGGGTCCCCAGAGACTTCCCGGAACCGGAGTTCAGAGCAGTCGGGAGCTTGTGATTCAAAAAGACAGCTGCGTCCTCAGGTGCCACCCCCTTTCCTCGCGCGCGCGAGCCGCCGTACCTCTGCACTTCACCTCCGCAGCGCCTCTGGCTCTCAGCGTGCTTTTCTTTCCTTCTAGTTGTAGAATTTACACTCAGCCAGCCTTTCTGTTGTTCTGGATGATGTTTGCTCAGTCCTTTGCGGTAATTTTCAATTGTTGTGTGAGGCAACAATTTCCCGGTGTTTACCTATGCCGCCATCTTAGTTTCTTGATTCTTAGATTCACTTGTTGATAGATGCATGTTTGTTGTTCATAATTTGTATCTTTACCTTTTTCTTCTTCTTCCTCTTCTTAAAGGATACCTTTCAGCATTTCATATAATACTGGTTTGGTGGTGATGAACTCCTTTAGCTTTTCCTTATCTGTGAAGCTCTTTATCTGACCTTCAGTTCTGAATGATAGCTTTGCTGGATAAAGTAATCTTGGTTGTAGGTTCTTGGTATTCATCACTTTGAATATTTCTTGCCATTCCCTTCTGGCCTGCAAAGTTTCTGTTGAGAAATCAGCTGACAGTCTTATGGGTATTCCCTTGTAGGTAACTGGGTTTCTTTCTCTTGCTGCTTTTAAGATTCTCTCTTTGTCTTTTGCTCTTGGCATTTTAATTATGATGTGTCTTGGTGTGGTCCTCTTTGGATTCCTTTTGTTTGGGGTTCTCTGCGCTTCCTGGACCTGTAAGTCTATTTCTTTCACCAGGTAGGGGAAGTTTTCTGTCATTATTTCTTCAAATAGGTTTTCAATATTTTGCTCTCTCTCATCTTCTGGCACCGCTATAATTCTGATGTTGGTATGCTTGAAGCTATCCCAGAGGCTCCTTACACTATCTTTGTATTTTCGGATTCTTTTTTCATTTTGCTTTTCCAGTTGGGTGTTTTTTGCTTCTTCGCATTTCGAATCTTTGACTTGATTCTTGCACTCCTCTGGTCTGCTGTTGGGTGTCTGTACAATATTCTTTATTTCAGTCAGTGTATGCTTAATTTCTAGTTGGTTCTTTATCACAATATCGAGGGTCTCATTAGATTTCTTGAGGATCTCACTACATTTATCGGCGGTCTCACCAGTCTTTTCGAGGGCCTTACTAAGTTTATCGGCAGCTTCTAGACAGTTCTTGAGAGACCTTAAAAGTGTGGTTTTGAGCTCTATATCTTCCATTTCTGACATTTGCGTCCTGTTTCTTTGTCTCCGCATTTTTTTATCTTTTCTTGGTGCACCCCCTAGTGGTCTTTGTGCGCAGTCTTGTTGTAGTTAAGCCTTGATTGTTGTTGGCAATACCAGGGGTGATTTGACCTCCAGGCTAACTGGCTATGAGAGTCAGCTGTGTCTTCAGTGGGAGAGCTTCTGTGCTGGATCTCTAGGGTTGTGCTAATCTAGCATTTGCCTGAGGCTATCTGGCAAATGCTCTGTGCAGGGCTTGGGCGGGGCGGGTCCCCGGGGATCTACAGGGCAGGCCGGATTGAGCAGTTATGGCTGCTCTCAGTTCTGTCCCTAGGGGCTCTGCCTCACAGAGTCCCAGCAACCGCTGCAAACCTCGGAGAGAAAGCTGCCTTCGAGTTCCGACCGAAGCCAGACAGTCCCGCTTCTCCCGTTTGAGTCTGGGTCCCTAGAGACTCGCCCGGATCTGGAGCTCAGAATCTGAGACTCCCTCTCGATTGAAAGCATCAACCGCGCCCTCCGCCGCCAGCCCGCTCCGTGTGCACTCCGTACCTGAGTATTTCACTTCAGCACTGCGCCTCCTCTGAGTCTGGGTATGATATTCTCTTTCCTCCTAGTTGTAGAATTTCCACTCAGCCAGCCTTCCTGTGGTTCTGGATGATGTCCGTTCTGTCTTTTAGGTGTACCCTTGATTGGTTGTTCGAGGCAGCAATCTCCGGCGTTAACCTATACCGCCATCTTGGTTTCTCCCATTTTCTTCCTTTATCTTGTTTTGAAATGAAGATAATACTGGCCTTGTAAAATTGAGCTTGGGAGTTTTTTTCTCTTCTTGAATTTTTTTTGGAATAATTTGAGGATGATAGGTGTTAGTTCTTTAAGTGTTAGGTAAAATTCATCTGTGAAGCCATCCAGTCCAGGACTTTTATTTGTTGGGAGTTTTATTATTATTATTACTGCTTCAATTTCAATAGTTGTAAATCTCTCTATTAAGAGTCTATGATTCTTCCTGACTGAGTTTTGGAATATTGTGTTTCTAGAAATTTATCCATTTAGTTCAGATTGTCCGGTTTGTTGACATATACTTGTTCAAAGTATTTTCGTATAATCCTTTATATTTCTTTGGTGTCAGTTGTTACTTCTCTTCTTTCATTTCTCTCTCTCTCTTTTTTATTTTATTTTATTTTATTTTATTTTTTTAAAATTCTTTATTAGTTAAGGTATTAGAAATGTGTCCTTATCCCTCCCATTAACCCCCCCCCCCACACACACACACATGCTCTCATCCCCCTGTTGTCCATGTCCATTGGTTTGGCTTATATGCATGCCTACAAGTCCTTTGGTTGATCTCTTCCCCTTACCCTCTCCCTCCCCTATTTTCCCTCTGGGGAGTGATAGTCTGATCCCTGATTCTCTGTCTTTGGATCTGTCCCTGTTCATCAGTCTATGTTGTTCTCTATAATCCACAAATGAGTGAGATCATGTGGTATTTATCTTTCTCTGACTGGCTTATTTCACTTAGTATAATGCTCTCCAGTTCCATCCATGCTGTTGCAAAAGTCAAGAGTTCCTTCTTTTTTACTGCAGCATAGTATTCCACTGTGTAGATGTACCACAGTTTTCTAATCCACTCATCTGCTGATGGGCGCTTAGGCTGTTTCCAAATCTTAGCTATGGTTGTCTCTCTTTTTAAATTTGGGTCCTCTATGGGAGCTGGGTGGATTAAGTACTTTTGCTTTTCTGGAAAGGATGTAGAAAAACTTCTCTGTCATTGGTTCTCCCTAGTCCTATGGGTTGGTCTTCTTCAATCTCAGGAATTGGGAGCACTGCTTCTTCCTTTCCCCAAGATGATATATTGAAAAGAGTGGCTATCCTAGAAGATCTCAAACTGTGGTCTCTGTACCAGCAATATAGGGTACACCTAGAAATTTGTTAGAAATGTGGATTCGCTGGCCCTACCTCAGACTCACTAAATCAATCTCTAGGGATGTAGCTTGGGAAACTGTTTTAAGAAGCCCTTCAGAAGATTCCAATTGAGTTCTTTCACTTCTACTGTCCCATCAGCATGCATCCTGGCCTTTCTGCTGTCCTCTCTCACCTTCCCCACCTCTTAGAGCAGTGGTTCTCAACCTTCCTAATGCCGCGACCCTTTGATACAGTTCCTCATGTGGTGGTGACCCCCAATTTCATTGTTACAAATTGAACATAATTAAAGCATAATGATTAATCACAAAACAATATGCAAATATATAGTTGTTTTCCGATGGTCTTAGGCAACCCCTGTGAAAGGGTTATTCGACCCCCAAAGGGGTCACGACCCACAGGTTGAGAACCGCTGTTTAGAGCAAAACATTGCAGGTTCTCCTAATGACTGAGGGCCCATGAACAGGGCTAACCATACCCTCCTGAAGTATCGTCCATTTCCTTGAGAACTTGGCTACTGTGTCTCTAAGTACCCCCTTACACCTCTTCTCCTGTCCCCTGAAGCCACCTCCTACCCCACCCACTCTGTGACCTAACTTGATACCCCCACCCATGTGATCTAGCCTGTGTGGAAGTGAAATTGTAACAATGGAGCAGACACATTCAAGGCCCACTCCTAGAATTGAAAAACAACTGCAAATAAAAAATACGCTAAGAGCGCTGCCAAAGAATATCAATAAGCCAATCAGGAATTAAAAATTTTAAAAAGGGCTGGCTGTTGGTTCAGCTTTAAAGGAGAAAGTTTGGGTCGCAGTCGAGTGTTTCCTTGGATAGCTGGCTGCAGAAGGTTGGTTTGCTGCTCCCACTCCGTGGTGGCCCTTCACGCTGCTCCTCTGCTGGCAGGATGACCCACAAGCAGCTCTACTACTCAGACAAATACTTCGAGGAGCACTCCGAGTACTGGAATGTCATGTTACCCAGAGAACTTTCCCAACACGTACCCAAAACCCATCTGATGTCAGAAGAGGAGTGTAGGAGACTTGGTGTTCAACGGAGTCTTGACTGGGTTCATGACATGATTCATGAGCCAGAGCCTCATATTCTTTTCTTTAGATGACCTCTTCTAAAAGATCAACACAAATGGGGATATCTGGGGACGTCAATTAAATCTTTTTCAAATTTAATGTGTATGTGTATAGAAGGTAGTATTCAGTGAATACTTGAAAAATGTACAAATCATTCATCCATACCTGTGCATGAGCTGTATTCTTCACAGCAACGGAGTTCCGTTAAATGCAACTACAAGTAGGTTACTGTAAGGTGCTTAAGATAAAATTTTTTCTAGTTATTTTTTCTCTTAAATATAAGTACCTGTTTGACTTTACCTGTTACTTTTGTTTAATAAAGTTTGTATGTTGCATTTAAAAAATAAATAAAATGAGAAAGTTTGAGGACCCTTGTGATGTTTAGTCACTCAAGACCCCCTCAGAGAGATCTGGGAAGCTAAAACCCTCCATATGTCTTTCAAGGTTGGTTATTTCCTGAGACCTTTCTAAACACACACACACACACACACACACACACACACACACACACACACACACACCTCATAAAGTCCCCACTCCCTGCATTGTCTTCTGTTCTACTTTGGGATTTGAGGGTGGAGGTTATGGCCTTCAGTTCTTGCTCTATCCCTGTTGTGGTTTTCAATGATCTCCCCTCACTGTGTTTGATCTCATAAAACCATATCTCTGTTCCATCATCAGTGGCCAGGAAAATAACAGGAAGAATAACTGCAATAGAACTGAACATTTTTCTCTGTGTGCCAGTTGGCTGAGAATATGTGGAATCTGGAGAACTTTCCTCATCATTATATATTTTCATCTTTCTCTGCTTATCTGGCAAAGCCAAGGGAAATATTAGACAAAGACCCTCCAACCAAGAAACTTTATTGACAAGGGACACATCAGGAAGTGGACCCACCAGGCAAAGGACTTTCCCGTGAAGAGACTCTCCCGGCAAGATTCTCACCAGCCAAGAGATTGTTGAGCCAATCTTATTCATTGCTCACCCAAAGGGGATCACCACAGAGTAGTGGATTTATGTGCTCCCCTCCCCACCCTGCTTTAGCTCCTTACAATGGGATTTCATTACAGAGGAAATCTTGAAAATTTTGAACCAAGAAATTCTAAGAGGGACCTGCTGGTTTGTAGACTGTGTGTGTGTGTGTGTGTGTGTGTGTGTGTGTGTGTGTGTGTGAGAGAGAGAGAGAGAGAGAGAGAGAGAGAGAGAGAGAGAGAGAGAGAGAAATATATGTGTTTTTCATGTAGGTAAGTACATGGCTGTGTATTTGCAAGACTGCATGTGGGCTCAGTTTTTTTTTTTTTAATCCTTACCTGAGGATATTTTTCCATTTTTTTAGAGAGAGGGAAAAACAGAGAGAAATATCAATGTCAGAGAAACACATCGATTGGTTGCCTTCTGCATGCTCCCCACCAGGGCCCTGGCTGGAAAGGTCCTGCAACCGAGGTATGTGCCCTTGACTGGAATTGAACCCGGGACTCTTCGGTCCACAGGCTAACACTCTATCCACTGAGCCAAACCAGCTAAGGCTGTGGGGCTCAGTTTTGATGGCCTGTGATATTATTTGGAACTATAAAGGCAAGAACACATGGAGGATATTCTGATTCTTGGCATTGCCCTACTCAGCCCCCACTTCCAGTGCCCACCCTCCGTCATTGAGGGTCAATGACTTCCCAGGAGACAAAGGGAACAGGTGAGTTCATCAACATATCACATACACACAAGGACATACACACAATTTCATATGACTTGTTTTTATCTGACATTCCCTGGGGCCTACTCTGTTCCAGATACACCCCTGCCATGCTCAGAGCCCACACGATCTCAGCCTAGCCCCTTTCTCTCTAGACACAAAGTTTCCAGACTCTGTACCCATAAGGAGAGTGGAAACTTGAAGCATCCCATTCTCCATCCTGCTCAGGGAAGCCAAAGAACCTCAAAAATGTAAATAAGAACATATCCCTCTCCAGTTGATATCTTCCAACATGTTCCCACAGTACTTGGAATAAAATCAAATCCCCACTCAGGCATTCAGGCTCTGCCTGGTCTGTTCCCACCCTTCTGTCCCCTTTCCTCCTGCCTTACCAAATTCTAGCCATACTGCCCTGGAAGAAGGCAAATTCCTTCCCACTCACAGTGCCTTTGCCCTTGTTGTTCCTCTTGCATGGAACTTCCACCCTCCACCTAGTCTTCTCACACTGAATTTATCCTTAGCTCAAATGTGTTCTCCTCAAAGAAACCTTCCCTGACCCTCTACCTCCCTCTCCTTTGCTGTACTAGTTATGGCCCTTGGTCACTTCTGAAATCATCTCATTTATTTATTTTATTGTTTTTTCTCTGACTATGCCATGGACTGTAACTCTAAGAGAGCCATGGTCTTGTCTGTCTGGGTCATCTCTTGGCCCAATCCAGTACAGACAGGGCCTGGTGTACAGTAGTCTCATTAGGTGCTCATGTAAAAAGGATGAGTAAGCCCGGCCGCAGTGCCTCAGTGGTTGAGCATTGACCTATGAACCAGGAGGTCACAGTTTGATTCGGGGTCTGGGCACATGCCCGAGTTGCTGGCTTGATCCCCTATAGGGGGCATGCAGGAGACAGCCAATCAATGATTCTCTCTCATCATTGATGTTTTTATCTCTTTCTCCTTCTTTCTTCCCCTCTGGGAAAAAAGAAAGAAAGAAAGAATAAATCCTATCCTCTGCACTCATGAAACCAATCAGGAATCAGTCAGGAATATACTGCCTGTACCTGAGGCCAATCACAGTATATAGTCCAATTATTTTTAATGTTTTTACTGCTTGTGCTTGTGACATTATATCTAAGAAATCATTGCTAACTCAAAATCATGAAGATTTGCCCCTTTGTTTTCTTCTAAGAGCTTCGTAGTTTCACCTTTTACATCTATGATCTATTTTGAGTTAATGTTTGTGTAGGTTAATTTTTGAGGCAAGGGTCTGCTGGGGCTGTCCAGCAGACCCTGAGTGATGGATGAATGATTACTCTGACACATGTTTCTGTGAAAAAGAGGGCTAAGGGATGCTTGGCTTGAGAAACCAAACAGCCCTGTTCACCTGACTCCTTAGGTTTTTATTGTAATAACAGCTTGAACTAAAATTAACTATGAGATACTACCAGCAGGGTAAGTATCCTTGAGAAGACACATGCATCTGCAGTGTCCTTTAAGCAAGGAAGTCTAAAGACTAAACATAAAGATTCCAGTAAAACACCCGGGGGCTTAGAAAAGTCAAGGCAGGGGCTGCTGCCTTAGGCAAGGTCCCACTAGAGGCCCCTGACCTTTCGGAGATTCCTTCTTACAAACTTTCTAACCAAGTCCTGTGCTTCCCACATCTTCCCCCTCCCCCCTTTTTTTATTTTGTTGGATGCAAAAGACAGAGGGAGGCAGTGAACTTTCTGCTTTGGAATATTGAGATCCGAGAAGCGCATCCACTGCTTGAGTTTGTAGACTATAAGAAAAATAAAAGGATTACAATGACAGTAATGGTTAGTCCAATCAAGAAGACAGGGTGCTTACAAGTATCAAATCCTTCCCTCTAGCAACATGTAGGAGACAGGATTATAAAGGGGAGGGGATTAGGGTGAGGAATATAGCTATGTGCAGGCCTGGGGGTCCGCAGATGTCAGTTATTATAATTAGTCATCAGGTGATGAGATGATGTTGCTGAGATGATGTGTTGACTCCTGGTGGCTCAGTCTGACTGGCCATGCTTATCGGTTCTGCTTGCTGGGTTCACAGCTGAGTCACCTCCCCAATCTCTTCACCAGGCCTTGAAAAGGAAACTTTAAGAAAAACTTAAACCTCCTATTCACATATGAGAAACTTAGCCCCCTCTTCACATAAGTATATATGTTCTAAGATTTAAAATAATATGATTACTTTTAGATTAATTTAGGTGCTCTATCTATTAGGTTATAAGTCCCTCTTATTATTCCCCTTCTGATTAGATAGATTGGTTGATATCTATCAACCTTATACTATAGTAGTAAATTCCTTTTAAGATTTCTCTTTATAACCCTTCTATGACTTTGTAAACATTCTTATAACTTTAGCTCTTTTTTCCTTCAAAATACATCTCCATGCTTCATGCCTTCTATTAAGTATTCCTACTCTAATATCTTTTCTTCCTATTATATCCCTTTCCACTATTTTTATTCCTCAACTCTAATTCTTCACAGACTCTCTGCAACTTACCTAGTCCCTTTCAGTTTTGTTAATTCACTTTTCCCCCTTTATCTGTATACATTAAAACTATAAATTTCTTCCAATTAGTTATGATTAAAGGTCAGTCTACACAGGTTCCTCCATTGCCAGCTTCAGAGCAGCTGGAGTGGTGAGAAGCACGTCTCAGGGTCCCTTCTATTTCTCCTCCAGTTGGTCCATCGTCCTTGCTCTGCTCATGTCTGTCTAACTGCCTAGCACATCCCCTCAGGGAGCTTGGCTCTGAATTCTTTCAGGGAAAGAGGACACCAGATTTCTTCGGAAACTGCTTTCTGCTGATGGGAGGTTGAAGGTTTCTCTCAGAACCAAGAGATCCTTGCTCTCTGTCAGAGGGACGATGAGGCCTGGGTACAGAAGGAGGTGGCAATGGTGCCTAGAAGTGGTATTCCTTAGGTGCGAGTAGGGCTCATAACCTTGTGGAGATAAATTGTGCTATAAAATTTAGTTTTATTGGGCAAAAATTAGAACAGTAAGAATTATGATAAACTAGAGGCCTGGTGCATGAATTTGTGCATAGGTGGGGTCGCTTGGGGTGGCCTGCAGGTATCGGGCTCCAGCTCGTGTCCCCAGGCTCGCAGCCCCAGCTTGCATCCCCAGCCCTGCAGCCCTGCCTAGCACCCCACCATGGCCTGGCACTGCCCCCTCACCTGCTCCACCATCCAACCTGTGGGGCGATTGATCGGGGCAGGGCCCCCCACCTGGCTCCCTCAGTGCCTGGGAGCCAGGCGGCCACCCTGCCCCCCGCCACTGCTGCTGGTCGCCATCTGCGGAGCGGTAAGCGGGGCGATCAGGCCTTGGCTTGCACCCGCCTTGGCCTGGTGCTGCCCACTCACCTGCTCCACCGTCCTGCCATGGTCCCGCTCTTGTCAGGGCCCATCAGGGCTGGCAGTGCCTCCACTGCCACCGTGGCCAGCTCTGCGTCGCTGAACCCACCTTGTTCCGCACCACCCCCTGGTAGTCTGCGAACATCATAGCAAGCTGTAGAACTCCCAGTTGAACTCCGGGTTGAACAATTTGCATATTAGGCTTTTATTATATAGGATGGTCTGGTGGAAGGAAAAAAAAACATTTCATATCTAATAATTTCCTGTTGAAATATATTTATTTCTCCTTAAAATCACCCTCATTTTTATTAAAGAGATAAATTAAGATTAATTTGTGTACTGTATTAAGTTTAGTTATAATTTGGTCTGATTGTTTGTATGAACACAATAAAAATAATAGTTGCTCTTATAGGTTAGCTTTTTTTTTTTTTTTTTTTTTTCAATATGCTTTGCTGGAATCTCATGAGAAAGTTTACTCCCAGGGCAAAGAAGCTAAGCCACACAGTTGCCATCAGCCATGGCCTGGAATGCCTACAGAATTGGGGTGCATTCCTCAAGTTGAGGTCCCCACAGATGTCTTGAGGTTTCTTTCATGCCATCTCTCAGGAAAGCAACCTTCGTTTCTTACCTGGAAAGACTGCCATGAATGACGTGACCAGGCAAAATACCAAGCTATTTATCCAATGGGCTTACTGGCTTCGAAGTCAGTCTTTATTCCTTAGAGCTTTCTGGTGACATCCAGAGTTCTGGCATATTTCTCTTTCAGATATGACATTCCAGTAAAGTTTTGGTTAATAAAATCACAATTGGAAACTGACTTATGTCCTGTTATGAAGAAATAAGATTCTTATTAGATTTATGCAAACAAATATATTGCCATGAGAACAATAATTACAAAAACTATAATTATTTTTAGTTCATTCAATCCTATAATCAAATTCTGCTTTTCTTGACTTTTCTTCCTAGTATTTTTATAAATTCAGATACTCCATAGAGTAATGTAAATGACATGGAATCTTGTCCTTTTTACAAAACACAATATTCTATCACATTATAACTAATAATAGTTGTAAATGAAAGCGTATCAGAATATATTTAATCTGCATATATAAATGGAATATAATTATTATTTCCTTATTTGACAGAGCTTCCCATGTACCTTAAGTATAAAATTTTCTTTCATAAGGAGAAAAGCAAATCCTTGAGGCATTCCAGGGCCCATTGGAATGACCTAAAGCCCATTCTAGGACAAAGAAAAGTGTCTTAAAATTCAAACCCTGGGAAGGTAAGTCAAAAACATGACCAGAAGATTATATGTTGTTATCATTATTAAATAATTTTAAATAATCTATTTATTTAAAGTAATCAAATTGCTGATTAACATAATTATTTTAGTAATATATATAAAACCTTTGTTTCCTAAGCAAATACAGGAAAACCTTTTCTTTCTCCTTACTTTTAGAAATAGGCTTATTTTTCCAATGGAAAATATACTCACATTCTTAACACATTGCAGACCAGTAGTTTTATTGCTAGCTTTATCCAGTGGCCAGATAAGTTTCTATTGAATGAGTACAAAAAACATTTTACATAAATGTTAAAGGCACGCTTTAAAATTAAATACCCATTGCATTTTGAAGTTATTTATTACATGTTCTTACAAACTAATATCTTTTTAAAGTATGACGCTTTGTAAAGCACGGTGTAATATAAAGCGAGGATTCTCGTGTTCTGTCTGCAATGTGTTAAGAAGCATAAGGGAGAAAATTCCTTAGCTGAGAAACAATCCCCTCGAACTTGGAAATCCCCAGCGGGCTTCAATGACTTACTGCGCTCTTCGTTTTCAAGGTTTCCGCCACATCTCATTGTGTTTCTTGGTCCTCACACAGGCACCACCTGCCAGGGCTGACCAGCAGACACCTGGGGGCTCAGACTTGCTTGGAAAAGTCAAGGCAGGGGCTGCCACCTCCCGCAAGGTCCCACAGAGGCCCCGACGTTTCAGAGATTCCTCCTTGCAAACTTTCCAATCAAGTCCCATGCTTCCCCACAAGGGTCCGTTGTTTTGCATGGAGATATTCAATTGTTCAAGCACCATTTGTTGAAAATAATCTTTCCCCATTGAATTGTCTTGCCACCTTTGTAAAACTACATTGACCATAAATATGAGTTTATTTCTGGACTTTCAGTTTTGTCCACTGATGTTTCTATCCTATGTCAGTACTAAACTGTCTCGATTTATGTAGCTTTATGATCAGGAGTTTTGAAATTTGAAACTGTAAGTTCTTTAATTTCACTCTATTTTTTTCAAGATTGTTTTGGCTCTTCTGAGTTCTTTGTATTTTTACATGAATTTTAGGATCAGCTTGTCAATTTCTGTAAAAAATAAGCTAGCTGGGATTTTTATAGAGACATCTATGTGAGAAAGACACGTCGATTAGTTGCCTCCCGCATGTGTCCTGACCGCGCCGGGGATTAAACCTGCAACCCAGGCATGTGCTCTTGACCGGGAATTGAACCCGAGACCCTTCAATCTATGGGCCGATGCTCTAACCATCAAGCAAAACCAGCTGTTTTTAAATTCTTTTTTCTTTTTGCTGTTCTTTTCTTTATCATGTTTTATTTTTCAGTTGACATATAATATTATTTAGTTCCAGGTGTACACCCCAGTGATTAGATATCATGTAACTTATTAAGTAATCATCCCAATGAATCTTATACCCATCTGAAACGATACATAGCTGTTAGAATATTATTGACTATATTCCCTATGCTTTATTTTACATCCCCATGACTACAGGGTGTCCCCCCAAAAATGTATACACACTTTAACAGCTGATAGCTCAATTTAGAAAATGAAATATATTTTAATAAATGCTGATTTATAATTGTTCATAGTGTATGTATGCCTTTTTGTTGGGACACCCTGTATTCTGTAACAACCAATTTGTACTTCTTAATCCTTTAACCTTTTGTTTTTCTTTTATTTATACATATTTTTTAATATTTCAAGAAAAACAATTTTAAATATGTTACGTGCAATAAACATTAATATTTAAGAAAAATGATTTTAAATATAATGATACTACATGCAATAAACTTAATATTTCAAGAATAAAGATTTTAAATATAATTTTACCCAAACTGTACTAACATAGTATAATATCACAAAAGCTGTAGAAAGTATTAAGAATCTGCAAATAACAGGATTACTTCTATTATATTCTTACTAGAGGCCCAGTGCACAAAAATTTGTGCACTTGGGGGGGGGGAGGAGGCGTCCCTCAGCCTGGCCTGTGCCCTCTTGCAGTCTGGGATCCCTCAGGGGATAAGCACCTGCTGGTTTAGGCCTGCTCCCCGGGGGATTGGGCCTAAGATGGCAATCAGACATCCCTCTGGCAGCCCGGCAGCCCTCGGGGGATGTCCACTTGCCAGCGGGGAGCAGGCCTAAGCTGCAGGCGGACATCCTTAGCGCTGCTGAGGAGTCAGAAGAGGCTCCCACCACCACCGCTGTACTGGCAGCCATCAGCCTGGCTTGTGGCTGGGCAGAGCTCCTTCCATGTGAGAGCACCCTGACCATCAGAGGGCAGCTCCTGCATTGAGCATCTGCCCCCTGGTGGTCAGTGTGTGTCATAGTGACCAGTCATTCCCAATCATTCTGCTGTTAGGGACAGTTTGCATATTACCCTTTTACTATATAGGATAGAGGCTTGGTGCACAGGTGGGGCCAGCCGATTTGCCCTGAAGGTTGTCCCAGATCAGGGTGGGGGTCCCGCTTGGGTGCCTGGCCAGCCTCAGTGAGGAGCTGATGGGGGTTTGCAGCTGGTCACACCCACTTCAGGGTGGGGGTCCCCACTGGTGTGCCTGGCCAGTCTGGGTGAGGGGCTGAGGGCCGTTTTCAGGCTGGCGGGCAACTGAAGCTCCCAGCCTCTCCTTCTTTTCTGTTTTTTTTTTGTTTTGTGTTTTTTTTTTTGTTTTGTTTTGTTTTATATTCTGGGATATATTTACCTTCTATAGCCGTCACTGGAGCTGAGAGCCGGCTCCAGCTCTGAGGCAGCACAAGCAGGTATCTGTTTTATTTTTAGCTTCTATAATTGAAACATTGTTGCCATCACTGCCACTCTAAGCTCTGAGGCCCAGATGGCTGAAAGCAGGTTTCTGGAGCTTGTTTAGCTTCTATAATTGCAACATAGTTGCTTAGAGTGCAGCTCAGAGGCTAGCAGCGGCAGGCGGGGAACGTTGGCTTCCTCCATCACTGAAGCAAGAAAGCCTCCTGTTCGCTTCAGCTGTCTGGCTGCCGGCCACCATCTTGGTTGGCAGTTAATTTGCATATCACCCTGATTAGCCAATGGGAAGGGTAGCGAAGTTACGGTTAGTTACCATGTTTGTCTATTATTAGATAGGATGTTGTTCATTATATTCCACAAATGAGTGAGATCATGTGATATTTATCTTTCTCTGACTGGCTTATTTCACTTAGCATAATGCTCTCCAGGTCTATCCATGCTGTTGAAAATGGTAAGAGTTCCTTCTTTTTTACAGCAGCGTAATATTCCATTGTGTAGATGTGCTATGTTTTTTAATCCTCTCATTTGCTGATGGGCACTTAGGCTGTTTCCAAATCTTAGCTATTGTAAATTGTGCTGCTGTGAACATAGGGGTGCATATATTCTTTCTGGTTGGTGTTTCTGATTTTTTGGGATATATTTCTACAAGTGGGATCACTGGGTCAAGTGGGAGTTCCATTTTTAATTTTTTGAGGAAACTGCATACTATTTTCCATAACGGCTACACCAGTCTGCATTTTCACCAGCAGTGCAAGAGGGTTCCTTTTTCTCCGCATCCTTGCCAGCACATGTCGTATGTTGACTTGTTGATGACAGCCACTCTGACAGGTGTGAGGTGATATCTCATTCTTAATGTGGTTTTTATTTGCATTTCTCTGACAATTTAGTGATGTTGATCATCTTTTAATATGTCTATTGGCCATCTGTATGTCCTCTTTCTTTAAGAGTCTATTCAGGTCCTTTGCCCATTTTTAAATTAGATTGTTTGTTTCTTTGGTGTTGAGGTGTATAAGTTCTTTATAAATGTTGGATATTAACCTCTTATCATATGTATCATTGGCAAATATATTCTCACATTTAGTAGGTTGTCTTTTGTTTTATTGTTGGTTTCCTTTGCTGTGCAAAATTTTTATTTTAGTTATATATATTTTTGTTTCCCATGCCCAATGATATATGCCAGAAAAATTATTGGTAAGAGAAATGTCAGAGATATTATTATGTTTTCTTCTAAGAGTTTTATGGTTTTGAATATTATATTTAAGACTTTAATACATTTTGAGTTTATTCTTGTATATGGTGTAAGAAGCTAGTCTAGTTTCATGTTTTACATGTACTTATCCAAATTTTCCAACAGCATTTACTGAATAGACTGTCTTGTCTCCTTTGTTAAATATCAATTGACCATATAGATGTAAGTTTATTTCTGGGCTCTCTATTCTATTCCATTCTCTACATCCATTTTTATTCTAGTACTATGCTGCTGTGTTTTTTAAAAATATATATATATTTTTATTTTCAGAGAGGAAGCAATAGAGAGAGAGAGATAGAAACATCAATGATGAGAGAGAATCAGTGATTGGCTGCATCCTGCACACCCTTACTGGAGATCGAGCCTGCAACCAGGGCATATGCCCTTGACTGGAATCGAATCTGAGACCGTTCAGACTGCAGGCCAACACTCTATCCACTGAGCCAAACTGGCTAGGGCAGTACCATTTGGGGTCTTTTGAATTATTTGTTCTAATTCTGTGAACTACGCCACTGGTATTTTCATATGGATTGCATTGAGTCTATAGATTGCTTTAGGTAGTTTGGACATTTTAATAATGCTAGTTCTTTCTATCCATAATTACAGAATATGCTTGCATGTATTTGTATCTTCTTCAGTTTCTTTCTTCAGTATCTTATAATTTTCGGAGTACAGGTCTTTTACCTCCATGGCTAAATTTATTCCTAGGTATTTTATTTTATTTTTTGATGCATTTGTAAAGAGGATTGTTTTCTTAGTTTCTCTTTCTGATAGTTCATTACCATAGTAATAAAAAAGTAATATGCTAATTAGACGAGACAGCCAAACAACCTTCCGGATGTCCTTCCTGACGAAGCCATGGCAGCGGGGGCTGAGGCAGAGGTGGTTAGGGGCAACCTGGCAGACAGGCGAGCAGTTAGGGGTGATCAGGCAGGCATGCAGAGTGGCTAGGGGAGATCAGGCAGGCATGCACAGTGGTTAGGGACAATCATGCAGGCAGGCAGGTGAGCGGTTAGGAGCCAGCAGTCCTGGATTGTGAGAGGGATGTCCAACTGCCAGTTTAGGCCTGCAGGGATTGGGCTTAAACCAACAGTCGGACATCCCCTGAGTGGTCCCAGATTGCGAGAGGGTGCAGGCTGGGCTCAGGGACCCCCCTTCCTGTGCACAGATTTTGTGCACCGGGCCTCTAGTTGATGTATAGGACTGCAACTGGTTTCTGAATATTTACTTGGTATCCTACTTTACTGAATTCACTTATGAGTTTTAGTATTTTTGGTAGAATCTTAGGGTTCTGTATATATAGTATCATGTTATCTGCAAATAATGACAGTTTTACTTCTTTCTTTCTAATTTCATGCCTTTTATTTTTTCTTCTTGGCTGATTGCTATGGCCAGGACTTGCGTATTTGTTCCTGTCTTGGTGAAGCTTTTCTCCTGGATAGTGGTGATAAACCATAAAATTTACATTATATTGAGAGGACATAAAAAAGGTAAAAAGTAAAGCAATAAGATAGTTCTAGGTCAGTGCTATTTAATAGAACTTCCAGCAGTGATAGTAGTGTTCTATAAGCTAGTCTGTCTAATGTGGTAACAACTAGCAATATGTGGCTATTGAACACTTAAAATGTGCCTAGTACAATTGAAGAACTCAATTTTTTATTTAATTATAATTATTTTAAATTTAATTTTCCACATGTGTTTAGTGGCTACTGTTCTGGACAGCACAATTTTAGGTAGTGGTTAACACTGTGGAAAAAAAACAACACACCACACAATAAAATTGGGGGAGCAGGAAGAGGGACTTACGACAGAGTGACCCAGGAAAGCCCTCACTGGAACTGTGTCTTGAAGTTCATGAAAGAGAGAACCATTGAAAAATCAGGAAGAGAGTTCTAAGCAGAACAGCAGGTGCAGACTCTGAGGCAGGAAGGAGTCAGGCTTGTCTCTATAAGAGAAAGAAGATAAGTGGGACTGGCATGTGGCAATGGGCGTGCTACTCCCAGCTCAGAGGCTGGGAAAGAGGCAGATCACATAGAGCCTGGAAGCTTACTGGAAGAAATTTCGATTTTATGTGTGAAGTGAGCTATGGGTAGTATCAAACAAGAACACAGGCTCTGCTTCCTGTTTAAAAAGATTGTGTTATATGTCTACATTGTATGTAAAAGGTCTCTAAGCAGGTTCTGGTAGCAATTCCAGTGTATGTGTGTGTGTGTGTGTGTGTGTGTGTGTGTGTGTGTGTATGTGTGTGTATGTGTGTGTGTGCAGGACATATGTGATTAAAATCTGAGGAAACCCCAATGTCTGTGGTTGGGATTTCCTGCCTGACAACTGCCCTCTATTAGATTTTGCTGAATTCTGGCCAACATAGGTAGCTGGGGATTGTATTAGAAAGTTTGCCTCAAGTTGCTTGTGAAACTGTCCCACTGGAAGGAGGGGAAGTAGTAAACACAAGGCAAGCTTGTTTATAGAACAGAACAGTTGATTCTAAGATGTATGGGAAGAGTCAAAGCTTCTAGAAGAGCCATAACAATCTTTTATTTTATCTTGAAAAATGTTTTTATTCGTCTCAGAGAGAAAAAAGGAGAGGGAGATGCCTCCTATTGGGGACTGAGCCTACAACCCAGGCATGTACCCTAATGGGTAATTGAGCTAGCCACCTCCCAGTGCATGGGATGATGCTCAACCAACAGAACCACACTGTTGGACAAGCCTCAACAATCTTAAAGAAGAACCTGGATGGGGGTTTACACTACTCAGATTTCAACACTGACTATAAAGCTACAGTATCATGCCAGTGTTATCTATCCTATCTAATTATAGAGAAACATCGTAATTAACCATACCTCCAACACGCTTTCCATTGGCTAATCAGGGCAATATGCAAATTAACTGCCAACCAAGATGGTGGCTGGCAGCCAGACAGCTGAAGCGAACAGGAGGCTTGCTTGCTTCAGTGATGGAGGAAGCCAAGGTTCCCCGCCTGCCGCTGCCGGCCTCTGAGCTGCACTCTAAGAAACAATGTTGCAATTATAGATGCTAAAAAACCCCCAGAAACCTGCTTTCAGCCAGTCGGGCCTCAGAGCTGGAGCTGCAACAGTGTTTCAATTATAGAAGCCAAACAAACCCAGATACCTGCTTTCAGCAGCCAAGGTCTCAGAGCTGGAGCCTAGCCTCAGAGCTAAAGCCGGCTCTCAGTTCCAGTGACAGCCATAGAAGGTAAATAAATCCCAGAATAAAAAAAAAAAACAGAAAAGAAGGAGAGGCTGGGAGCTTCAGTTGCCCGCCAGCCTGAAAACGGCCCTTAGCCCCTCACCCAGACTGGCCAGGCACACTAGTGGGGACCCCCACCCTGAAGTGGGTGTGACCAGCTGCAAACCCCCATCAGCTCCTCACTGAGGCTGGCCAGGCACCCAAGCGGAACCCCCACCCTGATCTGGGACAACCTTCAGGGCAAATCGGCTGGCCCCACCCGTGCACCAGGCCTCTATCCTATATAGTAAAAGGGTAATATGCAAACTGTCCCTAACAGCAGAATGATTGGGAATGACTGGTCACTATGACACACACTGACCACCAGGGGGCAGATGCTCAATGCAGGAGCTGCCCTCTGGTGGTCAGGGTGCTCTCACATGGAAGGAGCTCTGCCCAGCCACAAGCCAGGCTGATGGCTGCCAGTACAGCGGTGGTGGTGGGAGCCTCTCCTGCCTCCTCAGCAGCACTAAGGATGTCCGCCTGCAGCTTAGGCCTGCTCCCCGCTGGCAAGTGGACATCCCCTGAAGGCTGCTGGGCTGCCAGAGGGATGTCTGATTGCCATCTTAGGCCCAATCCCCTGGGGAGCGGGCCTAAGCCAGCAGGTGCTTATCCCCTGAGGGATCCCAGACTGAGAGAGGGCACAGGCTGGGCTGAGGGACGCCTCCCTCCCCCCCCCCCGAGTGCACACATTTTTGTGCACTGAGCCTCTAGTTTATATATAAAAAGCCAGAGACTGTAACACCATAACAACTGGTCACTATGATGTCCTCTGAGGCCAGTGAACCTGCCTGATGGGGGGGTGGGGCCAGACAGCCGCCCCCCATGTCTCTCTCCCCTGGCCAACCCTGTCCCTGATTGGCCCATTGCCCCTCCCCTGGCTGGCTCCACCCCTGATTGCCCCCCTACCCCAATAGGGGGCAGGTCGGCTGGCCAATTTCTTGCAGCCCTTCCTCCTGCCTGGCCCCACTCCAGATTGGCCCCCTAACCCTGATCAGGGGTGGGGCTGGCCGGCCAACTGCCTGCAGCCCCTCCCCCCTACCGGCACCACCCCCAATGGGCCCCCACCACCCCAAACGGCCCACGGCTCCTCCCCCAGCCAGCTTTGCCCCTGATCGCCTCCCCCACCAATTGGGGGTGAGGCTATTCGGCCAACCTCCCACAGCCCCTCCCTTGCTGCTGATCCCCCACTGCCCCCCCACCCCATTTAGGGTGGGTCCCATCAGCCCACTGCCCCTTCCCATGGCTGGCCCTTCCCCAATTGGCCACCCACCCCCATCGGCCAATTGCCCTCAGCCCTTACTCCCGCTGGCCCAGCCCTGATTGGGCCCAGGGTGGGCCAGCTGGCCAACCTTCCACCCTGATTGGGGCCAGGCCGGCCGGCCTCCACCCGTGCACAAATTTGTGCATGGGGTCTCTAGTATTGGTGAGAGCGCCGAATCCTAACCACTAGACCACCAGGGAGGTGGGTCTCTAGTATTGGTATAAAAATAGACTGCCAGCCTGCTTGGCCCAACTGGCCCCTTCTGCCAGCCTGCTCACCCCCAAACCCCCTCCCACTGGCCTGATCACTCCCAACTGCCCTCCCCTTTTGGCCTGATTGCCCCTAACCACCTCTGCCTTGGCTCTGCCACCATGGCTTTGTCCAAAAGGATGTCTGAAGGTCTCCCAGTCTAATTAGCATATTACCCTTTTATTAGTATAGATAGATTTAAAATCTTTTTTCTTGAAATATTAATGCTTATTGCATGTAATATTATTATATTTAAAATTGTTTTTTGAAATATTAATGTTTTTTGCATGTAAATAACTAATTATTTTATGTCTACAATCTGGTAATGGATTTATTTTGTTTATTGTAAAAAAAAAAAAAAAAAAGTCAGTGTAGAATGGTGAGCAGGGAACAGGTCACCCAGGGTGATGAAGTCAAGTCCATGGTAAGTATGAAGGGAAGTATGGGAAGTACTAAGCAGGAAAGCACAAGATCTGATTTCTATCTTAAAATGTCCAAATTCCATACCTGAAGAATGTTGAGAGTCATGGCAGACCATTTTCCTTCCATAACAATTATGTACAAAAAGACAAACTAAAGTCATCACAGAGCTATGGAATGTAAAGAATAAAATCTCAAGAAATTAAATTGCAGTGAATGAAGGATCCATCGTAGATAAGCAGAAATCAGCAATTTTTCTGCTCTCTGGGGATTTTTGGCAAATGTTGGAACAGCTGGATAAAGGATTGGGTCTGTGACAGAGGGACTGTGCTGGGGAAAGAAACCAGCAAAGCTTTTCAAGGCCAAGTGGGCTGGTGTGAAAGAAGCTCAGAAAAGTCCAGAGAGAAAACCTTTAAAGCAGCTGAATCAGGAGGGATTCTCCAGAGAAACAGAATATACTAGTAGCTATAGGGATAGAGATGGAGAGACAGAGGTAGAGATTAGATAGATGATAGATGATGATAGATAGATAGATAGATAGATAGATAGATAGATAGATAGAAGATAGATATCAAAGAATTGGCTTATTTAGAGTAGAATTCAGAACAAAAAATGTCCACTGTATAGATAAACAAATGTGATGCATATATACAGTAGGATATAATTCAGTCTTAAAAAGGAATAAAATTCTGATGTATGCTACAACATGGATGAATCTTAAAGATATTCTAAGTGAAATAAGCCAGGCCCAAAAGTACAAATTTTGTAGGTTCCACTTCTATGAGGCACTTAAAATAGGCAAAGCAATAGAGACAGACAGTAGAATAGTGGTTGCTGGGGGCTGGGGAAGGGAGGAATATAGAGTGATTGTTTAATGAGACAGAGTTTCAGTTTGAGAATTGAAGAACATTCTGGAGATGGATGGTAGTGATGGTTGCACAACAATGTGAATGCACTTACTGCCACTAAATTGTACACTTAAGATGGTTAACATGGTAAACTTTATGTTAACTATATACATATTTTTACTATAATAAAAATATATTTAAAAAACAATGGGGAAAAAAAGAATTGATTTATGTTATTGTGGGGCCTGGCGAGTTTGAAATTTGTAGGCTGGAAATTTGGCAGGCTGGAAATTTGAGTAAGAGCTGGTGTTTCCATCTTGAGTCTAAAATCCATAGGGAAGGCCAGCAACTTGGAGACTTGGGCAGGATTTCTGTGTTACAGTCTTGAGGCAGAATTCCCAATTTTCCAAGAAACCTAAGTTTTTGCTCTTCAGGCCTTCAACTGATTGGATGAGGCCTACCCACATTATGAAGGATAATCTGTTTTACTTAAAGTCTCCTGATTGTAAATGTTAATCACATCTACCTTCAGAATAACGTCTAGCCCTGGCTGGTATGGCTCAGTTGGTTGGTGTGTTTGTCCCTTGCACCAGAAGGTCTAAGGTTTGATTTCTGGTCAGCACACATACCTAAGTGTTCAATCCCTGGTTAGGGCACTTAATCAGGGTGCATATGGGAGGCAACTGATTGACGTTTCTCTCTCTCTCTCACTCCCACTCTCTCTAAAATCAGTAAAAGAAAAAGATTAAAAACAAAACATAATAACATCTAAACTAGTGTTTGACCAAACAACTGAGCACCAAAGCCTCACCAAGTTAGTATATAAAATTTACCATTGCAGCATCATAGAAAAAGATGCCTAAACTTCAAAAGAACAAAAAAGATTAAGACCATTTTCTTTTTTTTCCAGGTTTATTTTATTTGTCAAATAAAAGTCTACTACATTCAAGAAGTGCTATATAGTGAGTAAGTAGAATAGTGTGGTATTGGCATAACCATAGATGCTAAATCAATAGAGAAGAATAGAAGTACAGCAATAAATACACAAATATAAGATCAATTGAGCTTCAACAAAGAAATCATGCATTTCAGTGAGGAAAGGAAGTTATTTTCAATAAATGGTGCTAGAACAAGTGGACAACAAAAATGAAACAACAAAATAGAACTTGCTCCCTGCCCCATACCATATACAAAAATTAATTTATATTAGTGTAAGCTAAAAATTATAAAAGCTTCTATACTAAAGCACAGAATAGTATTTTTCATGACCCAGAGTAGGCAAAGATTCAATAAGACACATACACTATGAAAAAATAATAAATTTTATTTAATCAAAATTTAAAGTTCACCTTATCAAAAGAACATTAATAAAATAAAAAGATAAATTGACCATATCTGACAAAGAACTCATATCCAGAATACATTTGTTAAAACATCTATAAATCAATAATGACAGATAAATCAATTAAAAATGGACAAAATACTTGAGCAGATACTTAACAGGAATGCAAAATAGTATAACTACTTGAGAAAACTGACAAATTCTACTAAAGTTAGATATCTTATGACCCAGAAATTTCATTCTAGATATAAAACCAAGAGAAATAAATGTATATATCCTCAAAAAATATTTATGTAAAAATGTTCATAGCAGTTTAATCCGTGATGGTCAAAAATTATGAACAGCCCAAATGTCCATCAATAAACAAATATGGGTATATTCATGAAATGCAATACTACACAGCAATCTATACTAATAAAAGCCTAGGTGGTCCTCATGTCCTCGTGTAACATCCTCATGTCATCACAAGATGGCTGCAACAAGATGGCTGGCAGGGGAGGGCAGTTGTGGGTGACCAGGCCTGCAGGGGAGAGCAGTTGGGGGTCATCAGGCCGGCAGGGGAGGGCAGTTGGGGGCGAGATCAGGCTGACAGGGAAGGGCAGTTGTTGGCAACCAGGCTGGCAGGGGAGGGCAATTGGGGGGGACCAGGCCATCAGGGGAGGGCAGTTGGGGGCAACCAGGCCAGCAGGGGAGGGCAGTTGGGGTGATTGGGCCAGCAGGGGAGCAGTTAGGGGGCAATCAGGCTGGCAGGCAGAAGCGGTTAGGAGCTAGCAGTCCTGGATTGTGAGTTGGACATCCCCCAAGGGGTCCCAGATTGCAGAGGGTGCAGGCCGGGCTGAGGGACAACCCCCCTGTGCACGAATTTTGTGCACCGGGCCTCTAGTCTATACTAATAAAAGCCTAGATGGTCATCATGCCCTCACGCCATGACACCGTCATGCCGTCACAAGCCATCACCTGGTTGGACTGGGGTTGACACTGTGTGCGTGCCACAGGGGTGGGTCCTGGCAGCTGCTCTGTGCGGCTTCCACTGGGAGTCCTGCGGCTCCACGTGCACTGCAGTGGCTGAACCTCCAGCTGTGGCCTACCTCTTTGGGCAATCCATCGAGGAGCCCCGGATGGGTGGGCAAGGTCTACCTCTTTGGGGTGATCGATTGTGGAGCTCCTATACTGTGAGAGGGCACAGGCCAGGCTGGGGGACCACCCCCACCCTCGAGTGTATGAATTTCGTGCACCAGGCCACTGGTCCTATATAATAAAGAGCTAATATGCAAATGGTCATCACACCCTCACACCATCACACCGTAAATGCTCAGACACTCAACACTGGGGAGAGAGGAATGGGGACCAGCCAGGCTGTGGCCGGGAGAGGGACAAGCCGCATGCCCCATGGTCCCGGGTGCTAGCCGCTGTGGCTGTGGCCCAGGAGAGGAGCAAGCTGCCCACCCCACAGTCCCAGGATCCAGGGCCTGCACCTGCGGCTGCAGCCCGAGAGAGGGACAAGCCACCAGCCCAGGGGTCTCAGGTGCCAGCGGCTGTATCTGTGCCTGTGGCCTAGGAGAGGGACAAGCCGCCCACCGTGTGGTCCCAGGTGCCAGCAGCTGCACCTGTGCCTGCAGCCCTGGAGAGGGATAAGCTGCCCCCCCTGCGGTCCTGGGCAAAGCCGCCTGCCCAAGGTCCCCTGTGGCTGCAGCCAGCCCTGGCAAAACTGGCCCGGGGCCTGAGTGCCTGCGGCCAGCCAGAGGAGGGAATCCTGGGTTCTGGGTGTGGGGCAAGGCAGAGGCAGTTAGGGGCAATCAGGCTGGTAGGGAAGCAGTTAGGAGCGATCAGGCAGGTAGGCAGGCGAGCGGTTAGGAGCCAGCGATCCCAGATTGCAAGAGGCAGTTGGACATCCCCCGAGGGGTCCCAGATTGGAGAGGGTGCAGGCCGGGCTAAGAGACCCCTGCCCCTGTGCACAAATTTCGTGTACTGGGCCTCTAGTTGGAAATAAAAGGAATGAGTTCTGACTATATATGGCATGTTGAACACAAATAGCAGTAAAGGATTTTTTAAAAGGCATAAACCCATAAAGACAAAGAGAACCAAAGAGGACAAGAAATGCTTGTAAAATTTGGGGAGCCAGAGAACTGAGACTTGAGCTACAGTTGATTAAGCACTCTGGACAGGGCTGGTGTTTGAGGCCACAAAGCAGGAGGTCAGCAGGAAGAAAAGTGTTCTTGAGAGGCTCAGGAATGGCACAGCCCAAGTTCTGCTCTGGGGCTGAATGTGGAGCAGGCATGGGGATCAATGGTGAAAACTGGAACACGGAAAATCTTGAAAGTGGGCAATTAGATTCTCCAGATCACCTGCCCCACCCAACAGAGCCAGAATACTTTTCACCCTACACAGAGAGAAGGCGAGAGACTGGACTGGAGAGGCCAAGACAGCCCGGATCAGGCCTTGGGGACAGGGGTCAGTTAGCTTGGGGGAGGCAGAAGTATCACCTGACCTCAGGGAGTAAGAGACTATTGATATAATCAGTGGTGAGCTCCCTAGCATCCTTCCCTATTCTCCCTACTCCCACCCTTTCAAGGATTTGGGGGACCAGGCTTGTATCCCCTGGTGGCAAATTGGAGTATTCCTATCTGGGGAAACCAGCCAACCTGGGAAAAACACCTACCAGCACTGACATTTTGGAGGTCTGCCACAGACAGACAAAAACCTACCTGATGAAACTATAGTAAAGCTTAGTCTAATTAAACTTACTAACTTCCTAACATATACACAAAGCTTTCCAGGCAACATTTTATGCCCTTTAAAATCTGAAAAAAATAAACCTGGCCGGCGTGGCTCAATTGGTTTAGTGCAGTCTCATGCACCAGGAGGTCACCAGTTGGATTCCTGGTCAGGGCACAGGCCCGGGCTGCGGGCTCAATCCCCAGTAGGGGATGTGCAGGAGGCAGCCAATGATGTTTCTATCTCCCTCTCCCTCTCCTTTCTTCTCTGTAAAATTTAAAAGTACATATATTTAAAAAAAATTTAAATATGAAAAAGTAATTTGTGAAAATCCCTAATATATAAAGCAAAGAGCCCTAAACAAAGAAATTCAAAGGAAGCAAAGGAAGAACTAAAAAAGCAAATGAATAAGAAAATGTATTATGCAGAGGGCAGAAAAGGGTATTTTTTAAAAAGGAAAATATATCTTCAAAGAGGAAGAGATGATATAGTATCCATGAATAAAAAATAGGAGGCCAGCCTTAGCTGGTTTGGCTCAGTGGATAGAGCATCAGCCTGAGAACTGAAGGGTCCCAAGTTCGATTCCGGTTAAGGGCACGTGCCCAGGTTGTGGGGTCGATCCCCAGTAGGGTGTGTGCAGGAGGCAGCCGATCAATGATTCTCTCTCATCATTGATGTTTCTATCTCTCTCTCCCTCTCTCCTTTTCTCTGAAATCAATAAAAATATATATATTTTTTAAAAAGAATAGAAGGCCATAAAATGGAATACACAGAAAACAAGAAATACCTCATTGGAATGAGAAATATGAAAGTAGAAATAAAAATTTCAAGAGTTTTTGGGAAATGGAGTTGAAAATATCTCCCAGAAAATGGAACAAGAAGGACAGTGGTAGGAAAAAGCTAAGAACATGTGGATATCATCACAGGAGGAATAGAAGTTACAGAAAGAGAAAAGAGAGAGAAGCACAGGAAATTATGAAAGAAGTAATATAAAGAAAGTTATTCAGAAATGAAGGGCATAAATTATTAGTGACCTGGGTAAAAACAAAACTGAGTGCAAAGCTAAATATATAAGTTTAAATGACTGGCAGAATGAAATTGGTGTAACAATTTGGTCCTAATCCCAGCCTCACCACTCACTCCTAAATTCTGATGTTTCTGTTTGTTACATAGGACTAAGAGAGCCTACTAGTAAAACTTTTTTTTCAAACTGATGGTGATATTTATCAAGGGCCTTAAAAACGTTCAAATACTTTCACCAGAAATTTTCTTCCAGGAGTCTGTCTATGTTCATTAGGAAGCTCTTAGTTGCAAGAAAAGGGTCTCAAACCAGCTTAAACCAAAAGGAAATCTTTTCTGTCACAGAACAAGTCTTGAGGCAGGGGGCTCCCAGCAGACCAGGGACCCAGCTCTGTTCTCATTCATTTT
This sequence comes from Myotis myotis, assembly GCF_014108235.1. Taxonomy (NCBI): domain Eukaryota; kingdom Metazoa; phylum Chordata; class Mammalia; order Chiroptera; family Vespertilionidae; genus Myotis; species Myotis myotis. Next base: position 10,945,152 of record NW_023416323.1, read on the forward strand.
CTGGGTTAGGCCATTAGCTGTGGGTTGGCCTCGGTGCTGATCTACTGTCATTCTGTGTTTTTGTTATTTGTAGCTAAACCTGATCATAACTAGTCCTAACCACACTATGGCCTATGAGTCTGATTCCACGGTTAGACTTCTGTACTCTCTAAACAAGGGACTCCCCACATATGAACTTGCAGTAGGTGGGTTGTGAGGAGATGGCCCAGGGGTGCTAAACACTGTGAAATGAAAGGAGAGCTGAGAACTAAACCTTGGGACCCATGGATATTTCAAGGTATATACAAAATAGATCTCATGGTTGACACTGTGGTGGGCAGCGGGAGAGCAGGGAGAACAGCCAGATGAAAGGGGCTATAATTTAGTAGTTTTGTTTTCCCTGTATTTATTTTTATGCTTATTTTCTGTTTATAGCAAAAGATACTCCTCCCAGCCCCCCATTCCTCAGTGCTTTAAGGTTTCCTTTTGAAAGCAACTTATTTGTTTTAAAAAGTAAGTGAATTTTAAGAGATACACATATAATAGTTCAGATGGGAATAGGGTCAATTTGAACAAGATTGCTCTGCCCCATTCTATTGTCTACATTAATCTGGCAAACACACGCCTATAAAGGCATGGGTCCAGAGCAGAAATAACAGTGCAATCAACAGAACACACTCCCCACCACACCCGCATTGTGTAAACACACACAAACCACAGAAGTCAGAAAGTAGGTGTATTTAGTAAAAAACTTTCTTGAGGGACATATGTAATACTTTCAACAATAAAGAATTATTAAAAAACAAACAAACAAAAAACTTTCCTGGTATTTCTCTCTTTTTTTAAATATAAATTCTTTATTGTTGAAAGTATTACAAATGTCTCCTTTTTTCTTCCACTGACCTCTCCCCAGCCACTCCCACCCCCCAGCACATGTCCTCACCCCCCTACTGTCTGTGTCCATTGGTTATGCTTATATGCATGCATACAAGTCCTTTGGTTGATTTCTTACCCACTCCTCCCACCTTCCCCTGCCTTCCCTCTGAGGTTTGATGGTCTGTTTGATGCTCCTATGTCTCTGGATCTTTTTTGTTCATCAGTTTATGTTGTTCATTATATTCCACAAGTGAGTGGAATGATCATGTGATATTTATCTTTCTCAACTGGCTTATTTCTCTTAGCATAATGCTCTCCAGTTCCATCCATGCTGTTGCAAATGGTAAGAGTTCTTTCTTTTTTACCACAGTGTAGTATTCCATTGTGTAGATGTACCACAGCTTTTTAATCCACTCATCTGCTGATGGGCACTTAGGCTGTTTCCAAACCTTAGCTACTGTAAATTGTGCTGCTATGAACATAGGGGAACATATATTCTTTCTGATTGGTGTTTCTAGTTTCTTGAGATATATTCTCAGAAGTGGAATCTCTGGGTAATAAGGCAGTTACAGTTGTAATTGTTTGAGAAAACTTCACACTGCCTCCCACAGTGGCTGCACCAGCCTGCATTCCCACCACAGTGCCTGATGCTTCCCCTTTCTTCACATTCTCACCAACACTCGTTTGTTGATTTATTGATGATAGCATTCTGACAAGTGTGAAGTGACATAATTTTATTAACCAGTGTCACCCCAATAAAAAAATAATGTACCCCCTTGAAAAACACTGCTAGATGCTACAAGCAGTATAAAATGAGTCGGGAGTTTTCAGCCAAAAAGTATAGTAAAAATATATACTATTGATGTGTCAGTTAACATAAATATTTTAAATATATTTTTTTTTTTTGGAAAATAAAGAAATGAAGTGGTGCTAGCATTCCTAAGGGGAGGAATGTAAGCAAAGCCATCCAGGATCCAGAGCGACGACCTGCCGGCCCCTCGGTTGTGTTCAGGATCTCTGACCGCTGGGTCCTGCTCGCCTCTCCCCTTAGCGCACAAGCACTATGGATAGGACCATGACTGTTTTGCTCACTGAAAATTCCAGTGCTCAGCAAAAAGCTTGGCACATAATATCTGCTCAATAAGCATTCAGTAAATAATTAAATGAAGGGTAACTTTAACGAGAGGCCTGTTGTCAAATGGTGCCTGGTGTGATTCAGTGTATTCAAAGGCCTGTGAGGGCTCTCCAGCAGGCTACCTTGGTTCCAATCCTGGCTCTGTCACTTATTAGCTGTGTGACCTTGGGCAAGTCATTTAACTTCTCTGCACCTGTTTTATTTTTTTTTCTTTTAAGTATATTTTTATTCATTTCAGAGAGTAAGGGAGAGGGAGAGAGAAATAGAAACATCAATGCCGAGAGCGAGTCATTGACCGGCTGGCTATCTCCTGCACGCCTCCCACTGGGAATCGAGCGCACAGCCTGAGCATGTGCTCTGACCAGGAATCGAACCGTGACCTCCTGGTTCATAGGTCGATGCTCAACCATTGAGCCACGCTGGCCAGGCTGCACTTCGGTTTCTTCATAGTCAAATAGGAATAAAAACAGTACCACCCTAGCCGGTTTGGCTCAGTGGGTAGAGCGTTGGCCTGTGGACTGAAGGGTCCCGAGTTCAATTCCAGTCAAGGGCACATTCCTGGGTTGCAGGCTCGATCCCCAGTCGGGGCCGTGCAGGAGGCAGCTGGTCAATGATTTTCATCATAATGTTTCTCTCTCTCCCTCTCTCTTCCTCTCTGAAATCAATTAAAAACAATAACAGCAACAACAAAACAGTACCTTTTAAATGAAGTTATCGTGGGGATAAAACATGCTCATACATATAAAGCACGGAACATGGCTGGGCACAGGGAGTTCTAACGAGGGTCAGCTGTTATTACCAGCTTCCTGTCATTGTGCCTGTCCCTCTATTTATGTTGGGGCTGTGTTGGGCAAAGAACATCATTTCAAGGCAGAACCCTGGTCCATCTTAGTGTTTGTGGCCATGACAACTGCTGTATGTGCTAACTATCCCAGGGACCTTGAGACTTATCCAATCAATGGAAGTCCATTAAGTGCCTACTATTTGTCATTTTAGGTACTATGGACACATCAGACCAAAAAACAAACCCTCCCCCAAAAAATCACATAAAATCCCTGCCCTCATGGAATTCATACTCTATTGGGGATTCAGAAAATGCACGCACAACCCAATAGGAAAAAATACATAGTATGTCAGAGGGTGGTAAGTACTATGGGGGGAAAGTGGAGAAGGTAAAGGAGGTGGAGCGGGCTGGAGGGAGACTGCAGCCTACAATTTTAACTCGGCAAGGCAGTCTCACTGGGAAGGCACCTTTGTGTAAAGACCTGATGAAGGGTCAGAGGGAGCCATGAAGATATCTGGGGGAAGCCCTGGCTGGTGTATCTCAGTGGTTAGAGTGTCAGCCCATGCACCAAAGGGTTATGGGTTTGATTCCCAGTCAAGGGCACGTACCTGGGTTGCAGGTTCAATCCTGCATGCGGGAGGCAACCAATCAATGTCTCTCTCTCTGTCTCCCCCCTCCCTTCCTCCCTTTCACTCTCTCTAAAAATCAATGGGAAAATATCCTCAGGTGAGGATTAACATCAACAACAACAAAGACTCCCAAACAAACAAACAAAAAGAAGTCTGGGGGAAGAACATTCCAAGGAGAGGAAACAGCAAATGCAAAAGCCAGGAGGCAGGAGGCTGTTTGCTGTGTCTGGGGCATAGCAGGGAGCGACTGTGGCTGGAATGGAGCAGGTCAGGGGGAGATTGGGAAGTAAGGTCAGGGAGGCAACAGGGCAAATCACTAAGGGCTTAGGTGAGAATGCGGGGCCCTGGCTTTTACCAGGAGTGAGGTGTACCTGGGGAGGTTTTGAGCCTGGAGGGCCCTGACCTGATCTTGGGGTTCACAAGCTCCCTCTGTCTGTGTGTGGGGAGCAAACTGTGGGGATGGAAACCAGAGCAGGAGACCGGGGAGGAGGCAGCTATGCTATCCACGAGGAGAGGTTGAACCAGAGGAGGGACCGAGGAAAAGGGAGAGATGGTTGCATTCTGGATATAACTTTAAGATCCTAGATGAGGACAGTCTGGCAATTTTGTGAGGATAGTTGACCTTTCCACATCTGGACAAAAGTGGGAGAGGAGCAGGACACAGGGGATCTGGCTGCCAGTTTAGCTAGGCTGGGGCCAGGCCTTGACCCCCACTTGTTCCCTCTGCCTGCTCCTGTGCTAGCTTATAGATGAGGGAGTCGGGCCCTGCCTGCCCAGCCCCTAGCTTCAGTCTTCCCAGGGTCTGGGGGTGGGGTGGAGAGCGACCTGACCAGGAGGTGAAGGACATTGCTAATTCCACTATCTTATCAGAGAGGCCAACACATACCCAAAGTCACTTTCACTTAGCAAATACTCCCTGAGGACAGCCTGGGCTGAGCTGGGCCGTGCAGGGCAAGGTTGGGGCCCAGACATTCTGGATCCTGTCCTCATGAGTCCAAGGGGAGGATGAAATGTCACCCAATAGTGACAGGCGAGTGGCCAGGGAGTGGTCAGAGCTGGAATGTGGAAGCCTGGGGTCTGTGACAGACCAGGGGAGATACGTGCGCCAGCCAGGTGGGTGGTCCCAGGTTTCCTGGAGGAAGAAGCATCTGCACTAGAACAGGAAAGAGGAGGAACAGCTGGATGAGGGAGGATGCAGGGGGGATGTTCAGAGAGAGGAAACTGCATGGCCAAGGTCTTGACAAGCTACTTTTGGAAAATGGAAGGCGGGGGTTGGGGCCGGGGCTGGGAGGAGGGTGAGCGCTGAGCCCTAAAGCATGAAAGGGCAACATGGCATCGGGCCTCATAGGGCTGAATTCTTAAAGTGTGTTTGATTAGGATTCCAGGAGACTCGTTCAAATTCCCCTAAAACTCACTCAATACTAGTAAGTCACCATTTAATAGTATGTCCTCTGCCCTGTCTTTCTCAGGAAAAAGAGAACTTTTTAAAAATTCTGGCTGTTTGTTGTTCTCAAAAGTCTTTAATGATCCATGCGCCCAGCCTCAGAGAAATTGTGCAGCACTCTGCTAAATGGTCATGTCACACTTGTGACATTCTTGTGAGAATGACCCCAGGTCATGTTGGGAGTTGCCCATCAGCCTGAGATGGCATGGCACTGCCCACCTGGGGTCTGCTTCAGGGTGCCAAAGATGTTGGCACACCCCTCGCTTTACCCAGATTCTGCCTGTGGGTAACAGCCTGTGTCCATCCCCAGACACGGCTTGAATTGCTTGGACACATAATGAAAGAATAAATGCACAAGTAAAGAACCCCCACCCCCTCCCAAAGACACAGAACTTGATAGCATTGGAAGGCCGTGCAGTCAAAGGGGCTGGTAAAAATATTTAACCATCAACGGGGTGGGCATTGACCGGTCAGAGTAGACAGGCCTTGGGGCTGGAGCAAGGTTGGGCTGCCCCTGGAGGTGGTTGGGTGTGGGAGGTCTGGGGGCTCAGGCAGTGGCTGTTTCATTACTTTAATCATCAGCACAGCGGAGTGCCAGAGTGGCTGTGACAATAGAAAAGTTCTATTTCAATAGAAAATAAAGACATCATAGAATAGCCTTGTGGTCATTCCCTAAAGACTCTTTTTTAAAAAATATATATATTTTATTGATTTTTTTACAGAGAGTCAGAAACATCGATGAGAGAGAAACATCGATCAGCCGCCTCCTGCACACCTCCTACTAGGGATGTGCCCGCAGCTAAGGTACATGCCCTTGACCGGAATCGAACCTGGGACCCTTCAGTCTGCAGGCCGACGCTCTATCCACTGAGCCAAACCGGTTACGGCCTAAAGACTCTTGATAACCCCAAATGTCCACCTTCTTCCAGAATCAAAAATGAGGTTTGTCCTGACAAAATGCTCTGTGAAGGGCACATGTCACCATATGTTCTGACCAAAAGTGCACAACCTGAATCTCATCATGAGGAACCCTCCGCAAAACCCAACTGAGGGAATTCTACATAATAACTGACACTCTTTCAAAATGTCAAGGTCATAAAAGACAGGAAAGACTGAGAAAATGTCACAGATTGAAGGAGACTCAGAGGCATGACAACTAAATGTGAAGTGTAGTCCTGCATTAGATCCTGGACCAAGAAAAGGACATGAGTGGGAAAATGGGAAATTCAAATAAATTCTCTAAATTAGTTAATAATGTCACATCAGTGTTAATTTCTGAATTTAGTCATTGAACTGTGGTTATGCGAGAGAGTGTCCTAATTCACAGGAGATACATGCCTGAGTATTTATGGATAAGCATCCTGTCTCCGACTTACTCTCAATGATTCAACCAAAACTTAAAAATATATCTCTATCTCTATCTATCTATCTATCTATCTATCATCTATCTACTTATCTATCTTATAGTACAAATGTGGTAAAATCATTAAATTTAGGTGAAGGTTAATATTCCTGTAACTTATAGGTTTGAAATAAAAAATTGGAAATTAACATAAAATAATAAAACTAATAAGTGAGAAATAAAACAAATGAGACAGAGTCCAGAGAAGGACGGTCTCTGAGTTTTGACAACGGTTTGCACAATATCACATGTCAGCCATGTGCTGCCAGTGGTAGTGATGGCCGGAACGGTGAGCCCAGGTGTTTTCCTGGGGTCGTGTCTCATGACGCCGAAGAATGAGCTACGCGGACCAGAAGATTTAAGCAAAAGTGTGGAAAATTTATTATAAGCAGATTCAGACTCCCCGCAAGGGGAGGGGGACCCAGAAATGGGCTGCCCGTTAAAGCCTTGTAGTCCAGGGGCATATATTTGCCACAAGCCTGCTCTATGTCTACCTGTGTCGTCACCTGATTGATTCCCTCAATTGTTCTTGCCCAGCAACGGGCCTGAACTTTCCCTGTTTCCGTGTGTGCTTTCTCTGTTCCTGTGCTGAACTTTCTGTTTCTATGTGTTCGTACAGCTTGTTGCTACAGGCCCTCCCTTGGTTTCCCATGCCTCCCGCTTTGAGCCCAGAAACATTTTATTATTTCTGCTTGTTTGGTTCCTGTGGTTAGGCTGCTCAAACTGCCGTGTCTGCCCCTGCATATGTTCCACCTGCCTTTGTTTTCCACTGGACCCCTGCCCTGTCTGCCTGCAGGGGCTTCAAGCTCACTTCTCTTAATAGTGCCTCAGTCTCTGCATCTGTGACATAGGTCGTGGGGTTCCCTAACCTGCGCAGACACAACCCCATATCTGCCTCAGCTTCTGGGTACTTTGGGGGTAGTGGGCTGGGGGCCAGGGTGGCAGGGCTGGAGACAGGAGGGGCACCTGAGAAGGTTCCAAGGGCCCTACCTGTGCACCAGGTTAGTTTATGAACATTCCCAACCCCCGGGGTGAGATGGATCCTGCTCAACGCTCAGAAATATTTGTGTGTCCAGGGAATGTTCCCGGTGTTATGTGGATATCAGCAAACACAACCTAGGCCCGGTCTTCTTTCTAGTACAACAAGGTCATCACCAAACAAATAAAAGTACAATACAATGTCATGTTGGGATAAGGGGTGTGAATTAAGCAGGGTGAGTGGCTGGAGCCTGATGGGAGTGCAATATACAAGTAAGGACTCTCTGAAGAGATGGCATTTGAGCTGAGAGCTGCCGGTGAGAAAGAGCCATGCAGATATCTAAGGAAGAGTAGCAGGCAGAAAAAGCTGCAGGTGCAAAGGCCCTGGGGCAGGAATGACCATGGTCTCTTATAAGTGCAGCAAGGAGGCCACTGAGCTAGGAGAGGTGAGCTGGAGCCAGATCTCATAGGAATGATTGTGGTGTTTATTCTGAGAGAACAGGAAAGCCCCTGGAGGGTTATAAGCAAGGGAATGACACAAACTATTTTACATGTGTGTCCCGGAGAGATGAACGCCAGTGGGCAAGTGGACACATTGTAAGGGGCAGTCAATGTGACTGTGATCTGCCTCTCTTTTGGGGTTTCCTGTGGCAGACTGGAGATCACTAGCTTGTGGGGGCGGGTATGGGAAGGAGCTGGGACTGCTTAACAGCTTTGACTTTCTTATGTGACCTGCCCCAGAGGAGAAGGACATCACCAAGGCAATTACGTTATCAGATAAAGGCACACTTGCCCCTGGAGAAACGTTCACCCCTGAGGCCCAAGCATGAGATATCAAGGACCCACCAGGCAACCAGTCCAGCCTCTCATTGGTGCCCACAGAGGTCCCTGTCTGGGGGATTGGAAGTCCCCAGACCTAAACCTGGCACCAAGCACCAAGTACAACATCAATCCAGGACCCTTGGTTTCCCCATCTGGGCAAGTTGGGGTGGAGACAAGGTAATGATTGAAAGGTGTGATGGCTAAAGCTGGATGTGTGGAGTACCTCTAAGAATCCTCCTTGAACCTCTCTGAGCCTCAGTTTCCCTCTCTGCACAATGGGAATAATAGTGGCATCTTCACAGGGCTTTATTGCAAGGATCCATGAGGTTACATGTGTGTAGTGCCTGGGCATACCTTGCACTGTAGTTGTGAAGTTTTGGGTTTTCCATTGCTGATCCCTTATGAAAACCAGGCTCCAGGGTCCCACGTGGGCTGGAATCCTGTTCCTGATACTTGTTACCACCTTAGGCCAAAGTTCTTAACCTCTCTGTGCCTCAGTTTCCCCATTTGTACAATGGAACATAACTTTATAGGGCTGTAAAGAGGAGCTAATGAAACATTTGCACAAAGCACCTGGGGGAAGCCCCCCACACAGTAAGTACTCCCTAAAGGACAGCCAGTGTAGTGACTGTTGGGAGCACCCTCCCCCTCCAGGTGTGGCACAAGCAGTATGTTCTAAAAATGGACACTCTGCGACCAACCTATTTGATTCTGAGTTCTGGCTCTTTCACACCCTATCTTGGGAACCGTGAGAATGTGACTTCACCCCTTTGTGCCTCAGTTTCCCCATGTATAAGGCAAAGTAAAAATAGTTCTCACTTCAAAGGGTTGTTGTGAGGTTAAGTTAGTAACGAAAACACTCAGTACAGTTCCTGAAATATATGTTTGCTATTTTCTTGTTACTATGGATATTCCTATTGAGTCCCTGACCTCAGTGGCAGGTTGTGATGGGGTCTGGGCAGGTTGGGCAGCCCAGTAAGGAATGCCTGAGCTGCCCAGGCCTAGAGGTCACCCCAAGGAGCCCTGTAATCAGCTGTAATCAGGCCGTCCTGCCCCACCTCCTCCTTCCCTCGGTATATCTGGGCTGGTCCAGATCCAGGCTCTGTATTGGCAAAGGAGGGCAGCTGCACTGGAAATCATGGGAAAGGCAGTGAGTGGGGTCTGGGGCCAGGGGTTGGGGGTGGGGAGGGTTGGAGGTTAGAGGCAGGGGTTCTGGTGGGATCTGATGCCTGCCCTCTCCCCCTGCCCCCAGGAGAATTACGAGTTGTACTCAGTAGAGCTGGGTCCTGGCCCTGATGGGGACATGGCAGCCAAGCTGAGCAAGAAGAAGGCGGGCAGTGGAGGGGGCAAGAGAAAGGAGAAGCTGGAGAACATGAAGAAGGAGATGGAGATTGTGAGCATGGGGCTGAAGGGCTGGGTAGGGGGCTGGGGTGAGGGCCAGTGAGAGCTGGACAGTGAATGTCCTGCCCCCACCACACAGAATGACCACCAGCTGTCAGTAGCGGAGCTGGAACAGAAATATCAGACCAGTGCGACCAAGGTGAGCTGGGGGCAGAGGGAGCAGTGGGTGAAGAGATGGGTAATGGTGAAGAGAGAGAAAAAGGAAAAATGCATGAGAGAGAGAGACAGAGAGAGGAGGAGAGGAGACGAGAGAAAAGAAGCAGATAAAGAGCAACAAAGAAAGAGGCAGAGAGATGGGCAAGAAAGAGAAACAGGGTAGAGGCAACAGGAATACAGAGACAGAAAGTTGAGAGAGAGAGAGAGAGAGAGAGAGAGAGAGAGAGAGAGAGAGAGAGAGAGAGACATAAAGTGTGGAAGGGGAAAGGGACAGGAACAGAGACAAAGATAGAGAAAGAAGGAAAGAAAGAAAGAAAGAAAGAAAGAAAGAAAGAAAGAAAGAAGAAGAAAGAAAGAAAGAAAGAAAGGAGGAAGGAAGGAAGGAAGGAAGGAAGGAAGGAAGGAAGGAAGGAAGGAAGGAAGGGAGGGAGGAAGGAAGGAAGGAAGGAAGGAAAGAGGCACAAGGCAGATGAGGGGGGGCAGAGGGAGGGAAACAGGGGAAGGAGAGACAGAAGAGTGTATGGGGAGAGGAAAGCCCTTAACAGCCACTGCCACCCCCCTGTCCCCAGGGCCTGTCTGCCAGCTTGGCTGCGGAGCTGCTGCTGCGGGATGGGCCCAATGCGCTGCGGCCACCAAAGGGTACCCCAGAGTACGTCAAGTTCGCACGGCAGTTGGCAGGTGGTCTGCAGTGCCTCATGTGGGTGGCTGCTGCCATCTGCCTCATTGCCTTTGGCATCCAAGCCAGTGAGGGTGACCTCACCACTGACGACAATGTGAGTGTCGGGTACTAGGGGGACAGACACTGGACATGGGGTCCTGGAGGACAGAGAACATTAAGCATGAGACTCAGGACACCAGGGACATAGGGTGGGGATGCAGAGACACAGAAATGCAGCTCCAAGACATGCTCATGGAGGTAGGGATCGACAGACCCAAGATCACAGGAGACACAGCAGATAATGTGTCTCAGATGTGGAGGACATAGGTGGGGATACAAAGGCAAAGAAATGCAATACTTAAAAGTTGGGGCTGGGGAAATGGAGGACATGGGACAGATCAAGGACAGAGGGCACAGGGGACATTGGGAATAAGGGACAAAAGACTCAAGACACAGTACATGGAGAGACATAAGACATCAGACAGGGAAACACAGACACAGAGACTATCGAGATGGAGGACAAGAGGACATTAGATATATGACAGGGGTCAGAACAAGAGACATGGAGATTTAGGGACATGTGACATTGAATGTGACATAGGATGGGGACTCAGAATTACATAGACATGGAAGACACTGGACATAGAAACTTGGAATTTGGAACCTGAGACTCTTGATCGTGAAGTTCACGGAATATGAAGCAGAAGATTGACAGCACACAGACACATGGATACGGGCCACGGGCCACAGAAACTATTGTGCTCAGGGGACACAGGTGATGCCAGGCAGATTATGAAAACAGAATAGGAAATGTGGAGCACAGGAAATATAGGTTGTGGGACTGTGAGGAGACACATGGCAGAGGACATGTGGAACGTAAGATTGGAGAACACAGGAAAAGGGGACCCATATGACCAAGGTACTTGGTGACATGGAGCACAAGTCATAGGCTATGGGGACATGAGAGACCTAGGATTCAGGGGCCAGAGAATATGGGATACACAAGACAATGAGAATTTGGAGCCGTTTAAGGTGGATATGAGGAATATGAGGATAGGAGACAAAAGCCACAGGGAATAGTGCATAAGGGTTCCTAGTAGGTGGGGAAAATCCTGGTGGAAGTGACCCTAAGAACACCAGGGGACCAGGGTACAGACCGGTGGCCTTGTACAGGGAGCTTCCAGCCTCTACTCATAAGCTGACTCCCTCACCTCCGCCCCCAGCTGTACTTGGCACTGGCTCTCATTGCTGTGGTTGTGGTCACCGGCTGCTTCGGCTACTATCAGGAATTTAAGAGCACCAACATCATCGCCAGCTTCAAGAACCTTGTGCCCCAGGTGGGTCCCACAGCCCTTCACCACTTCAGATTCCAGAGACTCCACACCAGCGCAGGCAGGCTCCTGGCATCTGTGTGGCCCCTCCCTTTAGGCCCAGCCTGCCCTTTGTCCTTGGCCTCCATCTGTCCCTATAGGTCCTCAACTCACCCCCTGTTCACCTCCCCACAACTCCATTGCACTCAGCAACTTCAATCTCACCCGTTATCCACAACTCTGGTGTCCCTGCCCCACAGCAAGCAACTGTGATCCGAGATGGGGACAAGTTCCAGATCAACGCAGATCAGCTTGTGGTGGGTGACCTGGTGGAGATGAAAGGTGGCGACCGAGTGCCCGCCGACATCCGCATCCTCCAAGCCCAGGGCTGCAAGGTGGACAACTCCTCGCTGACGGGAGAGTCGGAGCCACAGACCCGCTCCCCTGAGTGTACACACGAGAGCCCACTGGAGACCCGCAACATCGCCTTCTTCTCCACCATGTGCCTTGAGGGTCCGTGAGGCCCTTGCCTGCCCACCCAGCTGACCACGCTGCCTCAGCACTCCCTATCCCTACCTCCATTGCCCTTCTGCTACCTTCTGAGACACACTGCCTCCCATTTCACATGACTGCCACCTCTTTAAGTCATACTACCTCTCTAGCTCCTGTTATTGCTACTCTCTTCCCAGGTCACACTGCCTCCACTGCCTTACATTACAGCCCCCTCCTTCAGTTCACGCTGCTCTGCACGCCCCACTGCTGCCCTCCCAGCCCTGAGTCACCCTCTTGGCCCCACTGCAGGCACAGCACAGGGCCTGGTGGTGAACACAGGTGACCGTACCATCATTGGGCGCATCGCATCACTGGCATCTGGAGTAGAAAATGAGAAAACACCCATCGCTATCGAGATTGAACATTTTGTGGACATCATTGCAGGCTTAGCTATCCTCTTTGGTGCCACATTTTTTGTGGTGGCCATGTGCATTGGCTACACCTTCCTGCGGGCCATGGTCTTTTTCATGGCCATTGTGGTAGCCTATGTACCGGAGGGGCTGCTGGCCACTGTCACGGTGAGTTGGGGAGGCAGAAGGGCGGTCCATCTGTCCATTCATCCAGGCTTCCCTCCACCATCTCCCATCTTCCTATCTATCTATTTATTCACCTCCCATCCTCCCACCCATCTTCTCATCATCCATCTTTCCCTCCCACCCCACATCCCTCCACCTATCCATCCAGTCAGCAAACATTCCTGAGGCTTCTGTGGGCCATGTCCTGTGCCACATGCTAAGGACTCAGAGATGAAAAGGCAGGGTCCTTGACTGAAGGAGGCTGAGGCTTGAGGGTGTGGACAACCTTCAACAGTCAGTTCAGAGGAGGCTGAGGGAATGTTCATTTTCTTATTTTGTTGATTTGTTAATCCTTATCTGAGTATATATTTTTTCCATTGCTTTAGAGAGAGTGGAAGGAAGAGGAGAGAGATATGGGGGTTGAGGGGGGAGAGAGAGAGAAACATTGATGTGTCAATTGGTTGCCTCCCGCACTGACTGCTGCTGGGGATCGAACCTACATCCCAGGTGCATGCTCTTGACTGTGAATTGAACCTGTGACCCTCCAGTGCACAGGCCAATGCTCTGAACCACACTAGCCACATTTCTCATTTTAATTGTGTTGATAAGTGAACTTACAGAACCTCGGCTAGGGCAGCTTACAGAGGGGCCTGGCTCTGTTTATCTGGGTGAATTAGGGAGGCATCCCAAGTAGGAAGCACAGGTTGAACAAAAGGGTGTAGGCAAGAGAAAGCCTGGGTTTTATGGGGGAATGCTGCATAATCAGTACTGTGGCTGGGGTAAGGGATCCCCAATGCCAAGAGGAGGGAAGTGGGCCTGGAAGCAAAGACTGGTCTCCAGGTGGCTTTTCTCACCTTCACCCAGGTCTGCCTGTCTCTGACAGCCAAGAGGCTGGCCAGCAAGAACTGTGTAGTCAAGAACCTGGAAGCAGTGGAGACACTGGGCTCCACGTCAGTGATCTGTTCTGACAAGACGGGGACCCTCACTCAGAACCGCATGACTGTGTCCCATCTGTGGTTCGACAACCACATCCACTCAGCTGACACCACAGAAGACCAGTCAGGTTTGGGAGTGCGAAGAGACAGGGCCTGGAGCAGGAGGGAGGCTTAGATGGGAGCTCGGAGGTTACTGAAGAGAACCTGGGAGGGCTATGCATTCATGGAGAGGAACTCCATCCAGATAGGCCCAGAGTCCAGGGCGGGGCTTGGTATGGAGTCTCAGGGGACTCTCAAAGGAGACTCCACACTGGGCCTGAAGAAAAGGCTCCGTCTTGGGGTATGAGGGAGGGTTTGGGTCCCACACAGGTCTGGAGAGGGGAATCCTGTCCTAAATTGGGGGAGGGGGGTTCGGTTGTGATGTGGGAGAGCGGCCGCTCTGTTTCTGGTACAGTCTGGTGTAGTTGCCTTGCGGCCCCAGCCTGGACGTCTGTCCTCCAGGGCAGACGTTTGACCAGTCCTCGGAGACATGGCGGGCGCTGTGCCGCGTGCTCACCCTGTGCAACCGAGCTGCCTTCAAGTCGGGCCAGGACGCGGTGCCCGTGCCAAAGGTGAGAGCCGGGAGACTTGGGGGATAAGGGGAGCCGGGAGCCTGGGACAGCCCGGCGCGCACCTGACGCCCTCCGCTCCCAGCGCATCGTGATCGGGGACGCATCAGAGACGGCGCTGCTGAAGTTCTCGGAGCTGACGCTGGGCAACGCCATGGGCTATCGAGAACGCTTCCCCAAAGTCTGCGAGATCCCCTTCAACTCCACCAACAAGTTCCAGGTGCGAGCCCACCCTGGCCGGCCCCCACTGCCAGCCCGCCCACAGCAAGCCCGGCTCACTGTAGTCTCCACCCACATTCGGGGCTGGCCTGCGGCCGGGCTTCGCTGTCTCCTCCCTCTCGCCCCGCTCCCTTCTCGCCCACCTCCAAAGCCCACCGATGGCCAGGCCACGCCCAGCCCTTAGCCGCGGGCTCTTCGCCTGCTCTCTGCTGTCAGGACTCCGACAGGTGCCGGACCAACTCCGGCGCTCGATCAGTCCATTCCCGGCACCCAGGCCCGTAACTACAGCCCCTCCCCAAACCTCGGCCTCTAGCGAGGACCTGCCCAGCCCCTACCAGTCAGCGATGGGGAACCTTTTGAGCTCGGCGTGTCAGCATTTTGAAAAACCCTAACTTAACTCTGGTGCCGTGTCACATATAGAAATTTTTTGATATTTGCAACCATAGTAAAAGAAAGATTTATATTTTTGATATTTATTTTATATATTTAAATGCCATTTAACAAAGGAAAATCAACCAAAAAAATGAGTTCGTGTGTCATAGTTTCTCCATCACTGCCTAGTCACCCTAAGGCTCTTCGGTCAGCCCCGCCCCCTTCCCTCTCCACCCGGCCCTCTACATCGTCCGCTGATCGCCTGCAGCTGTCCATCCACACCCTGGAGGACCCCCGGGACCCGCGGCACGTGTTGGTGATGAAGGGCGCCCCTGAGCGTGTGCTGGAGCGCTGTAGCTCCATCCTCATCAAGGGCCAGGAGCTGCCCCTGGACGAGCAATGGCGTGAGGCCTTCCAGACGGCCTACCTCAGCCTGGGAGGCCTGGGCGAGCGCGTGCTGGGTGAGACGGCCAGGGCGGGGTAGTGAGGGGAAAACTGGTGTGCAAGAAGCTAGCACAGAGCGAGGCCAATCCTCCCTGCCCTTTCCTGGCTGACTGCTGACCTGCCCCAGTCTACACACTCACCTTTGTTTTCCCCTATTTCACTCCTGATCTCTGCCTATGCCCAATTCCTACCTTGACTCAGCCTCTCCAGACCTGTCCTCACTTGGACCTTCCCTATCCTGACCCGACCTTTGACCCATTGGTTTTCCTAGCTCTTGCCCCAATTGATGATCTGCCTTTGCTTTCACCTCCACCTTTCAGAGTCCTCCTCTTGACCCTTTGACCTTCCCCAATCCCTACCTCAGCTCAAGACTTTCCCCAATCCTTGTCCTGACCTCTGAGACCTCCCCCAATTCTGTCCTGACTCCTTAAACTTTCCTAACCCCTTCCTCGGCCCTGGAAGGCACAGACCTGTGGTCTAATTCTGGAGTTTTCATTTCACTTGCTGTGCAATGACTGGCAGGAATTGTCTCCCTATCTAAGCCTGTTTTTTCATCTGTAAGAGGAGGATCCTAGTAGGCTCACAGGGTGGGTGTGAGGATGGATTCAGATAATGTGAATGAAGGGTGCAGCACAGGGTCAGGCATCACAGGTGCTTGGTGCAAGGGGCCTGGCCTTGCTAGCAAAGGGTCCACTCAGGACTTTTTCTCTGACTTTTCCTTTTTTCTGATCAGGCTTCTGCCAGCTCTACCTGAGTGAGAAGGACTACCCGCCTGGCTATGCCTTCAACGTGGAGGCCATGAACTTTCCAACCAGTGGTCTGTGCTTTGCGGGACTTGTGTCCATGATAGACCCGCCCCGGGCCACTGTCCCTGATGCTGTGCTCAAGTGCCGCACAGCAGGCATTCGGGTATGCCACTTGGGAAAGGACCAGGCAGGGGCAAGAACGGAAGATGGCAGTATTTGGGGATGAGGAACCCTGTGTTATCTGAAAATAGCTTGAATCAAAAAGGGAATATATTGGTTCATGAAACTAAAACTTCTTGGGAATGAAGCTTCAGATGTAGCTGCAGGCAAGTGTTCAGTGTCATTAGGAATTTGCCTTCATGTGCCAGCTCTCCTTTTCTCTCTGCGGGCTTTATTCTCAAGCAGTCCCTCCATTTTGGCAGACAAACATGACCATCCCCCAGCAGCTCCAACTTACCTGTTTACCCGCCCACTCTTTCTGTGCCTCTTTTGCAGTTGTACTAGACTGGGTCACATGTTCATCCCTGAGCAGTCACTGTGGCTGGGGGATAGAATACCTTGGCCAGAGACCTCAACTAGAAGCTGGGGGGAGGAGTGATTCCCCAAAGACAAAGCAAGGGCGGGAGAGCCAATGCTGAGCAAGCATCACTCCCAAGTCTTTCCCATGGTCTGGAAGACCCTGTAGACCTGAGCACAGTTACTTTTCGAAGCCCATTCCTTAGTTCTCTACCTCTTGTTCACTCCTCTCCAGTCATCTTGGCCTGCCTGTTGTTCTCCAATAGTTCAGCCATGTTCTCACCTCTCTCATTTTGCACTGGCTGTTTCCTTTGCCAGAAACACTCTTCCCCCAGATTTCTATGTGGCCAACTCTCACCTCTTTCAGGTGTCTGCTCAAATGTCACCTTCTTGACGAGGCTTTCTCTGGACACACTTAAAATTGAACCACCCACCCCTTTTTTTTTTACCCAACACTTGCCATCCCCTTTGCCCAGTTTAATCCCCCCTCCTTTTAACATGCTATATCATTCATTTCTAATTAAAAAATGTTCTGTCTCTCACACCACAATGTCACTCCACGAAGACAGGGATTTTTGTCTGTTTTGTCTCTGCTACTTCCAAGGCACATAGCAGGTGGTCACAATTGGTTGACTAAATGAATGAGTATATCACTAGGAAAGACAGCAAGAATGGGCTGATATGAAGGAGTCAAGGGTCTGCTGGTCCTTTCCACAGGTGATTATGGTGACAGGTGACCACCCCATCACAGCCAAGGCTATTGCGGCCAGTGTGGGCATCATCTCTGAAGGCAGTGAGACAGTGGAGGACATCGCTGCTCGTCTCCGTGTGCCTGTAGAGCAGGTTAATCGGAAGTAAGCCCCCTTCAGCCCTCCCCATGGATCTTCCCAGGCCCTACCCAGACTGAGGGCCCAGTGATGCCCTCCTACCTTCCTCCCCAGGGATGCCCGTGCCTGTGTGATCAATGGCATGCAGCTGAAGGACATGGACCCATCAGAGCTGGTCGAGGTGCTGCGCACCCACCCTGAGATGGTGTTTGCTCGTACGAGTCCCCAGCAGAAGCTAGTGATTGTGGAGAGCTGCCAGCGACTGGTGCGACCTTGCTGATGGAGGTGGGCAGAAGGGCTGGGCTGGCCCTGGGCTGGCCTTTCACTGACCACCTGCCCACCTCCACCCATTCCCTGCAGGGTGCAATCGTGGCTGTGACAGGGGATGGTGTCAATGACTCCCCAGCCCTGAAGAAGGCAGACATTGGTGTGGCCATGGGCATTGCTGGCTCAGATGCTGCCAAAAATGCAGCCGACATGATCCTGCTGGATGACAACTTTGCCTCCATTGTGACGGGCGTGGAGCAGGGTCCGGGCTGGGTCAGGGATAGGGGAAGGCAGTATGGGCACAGGAGGAAGCGTTCTGTGAGGAGGCTGAGGTACCTACTGTACTCTCATAGGCCGACTGATCTTCGACAATCTGAAGAAGTCCATCGCTTACACATTGACCAAGAACATCCCTGAGCTGACGCCATACCTCATTTACATCACTGTCAGTGTGCCCTTGCCCCTCGGGTGCATCACTATCCTCTTCATAGAACTCTGCACTGACATTGTGAGTTTATAGCCCCATGCCTCCTCCCACACGTGGCCATAGACATATGTCCATAGTTAGACATGATGGGTAGAGACCACCACATTCACTCTTGGAGATAGACAGGCAGGAAGGTAGACACAGACAGAACTACACACAGGTAAATGCTTAGGTAGGTATGGACAAAACCCATGGACATAACCCATGGATACACATGGACTCAGATACAGATACTCAGATAAACAAAAGTATTAACAGATACAGATGTCTGGCTAAACTTGGATCATAGACAGACATCTCTCAATAGGTATGGGCAAATAGATACCATCAGATAGACTCAGGCAGACAGATATGAAAGAGCCACAAATGTAGCCAGAGGCTGACCATATTGACATGTTTATTCAACAACTTACATAGTGCCTAGTCTGGACGAGGCACACATTAAATTTACTTTTGTCCTCATAGCCACTCTATGACATGGGCTTTATTTATCACCCTTGTTTTACTGATGAGCTCATTGGGCATAGGGAGGTTGAGTAACTTGCCCCAGGTTACACAGCTAATAAGTGGCACAGCTGGGATAAGAGGCCAGGCAGTCAGATGCCCCAGAGCCTGTGCTCTTGATCAGTACACCTGCTGCCACTCCGTAGTCACACACATATGGGGTGGAGCATGTTTTTTCCTGCCAAGATCCATTTGGATATTTACAACATTATTTGCTTAATATAATTTACTTAATACAAATTATGTTGCTATGAAAAAAGCTCCTAGACTTATTGGATTTTGAGTCCTGCATAAGGTTGCCTTGGCAGGGCCAGACCAAATGATTTTGTGGGCCTCATATGGCCACGGGCCGGACATTCCCCACCCCTGGATACAGAGAAACAAAGATAGTGACAGACATAGAAGCAGGGACACAGAGTCACAAAAGCAGAGACACAGCCACAGAGAAAGATACCAGAGACGGGGACAAAGAAACAAAGTAAGAGAAGAAAAGAAAGAGGCCCAAGACTAGAGTACCCCAGAGTAAAAAACAGAGACAGAGAAGGAGGAGGCAGCAGCAAGGGAGGAGACAGATACAGAAATGGGGAGAGACTATGTAATAGTGTAGACAAATGCACATGTTCTGATAGAGATGGACAGCAGGACATATGTGGACACAGATGTGGAGTAGATATGCCAACACTCCTGACAGGGGCCAGCTGGACCCAGGCTGTTCAGGCAGGTGTGGCTGTGTAGTCACTGCAGGTCTTACCTCCTAACCTCAGCCCTATCCCTGCTCACCGGCAAGGGGGAGAGAGCTCCAGAGAGTAGGGGACTGGGGCCCAGGAAAACCCTTAACCCAGGTTGCTTCTGCTTCTGCTTCTGGACAGTTCCCATCTGTGTCCCTGGCTTATGAGAAGGCTGAGAGTGACATCATGCATCTGCGGCCACGGAACCCGAAGCGTGACCGATTAGTCAACGAGCCCCTGGCTGCCTACTCCTACTTCCAGATCGGTGAGTTACTCATGGGGCTGGGAAGCCTGGGGCTCTCCTACAGGGCTGCTCACCTGCCTTGAGGTCTCTGAGGCTCTGGCTTGTTCTGGATTTTGGTGTCTGCATTTGATCCTGGCTCTCTGTCATTCTGAGTTTTATCTGTACATAATGGTTTCTATGATCCCCTGTGTCCCTTCTCTGCCTCTGTTCTCTATGATCCTGTCTCTGGGTTGTTGCCTTCTTCTGGCAATTTTGAGTTCTCTGGTGTCTCTGTCACTCTCTGTGCTGTCTTTAGTGTCCTTGTCAATCTCCTGGGGCCTTGTCTCTGTGTCTGTCTCTCCATGTCTGCTCCTGTCATTCTCATGTCATCATTTCTGTGTCCCTGACTCTGTGTTTCCATCTGTCTCCCTGCCTCTCCCAGGTGCCATCCAGTCATTTGCTGGCTTCACTGACTACTTCACGGCCATGGCCCAGGAGGGCTGGTTCCCACTGCTGTGCGTGGGGCTGCGGCCACAATGGGAGAACCACCACCTACAAGATCTGCAGGACAGCTATGGCCAGGAGTGGGTGAGTCCCATGACTCCCTTATTTCCAATGCCGCCAATCTAGTGTGAGGTGCACATGCAAACTGAGCTCAGCCAGAGCATCCCAGACACCCAGACTCCCTGCCAGTTCTGGGGCAGAGGGCCTTTCTTTACTGTATCTTGCTCTAAACTCTTGCTTCTGATGATCCCAGCTGCAGATGGGTCCTCTCCCTGCCCTAACAGTAACACATCATCTCAGGTGTGGAACCAGGCCCCTATTCTGTTATTTTTCCTATAGCACTAACACAGAGCATATGCATTTGTGGCTGACTTTAATGAAGGTCTGGAGCACAGAGGTCAGACCTGATTGGCAGGTGTGTTTAGCTTGTCCTGTAGAGTTACAGATCAGGTTATTTCCCTTAAACATTTACTGCCATGGTTAAGAATGTAGACCTTAGGAGCCAGACTGCGTTAGATTCATATAGTATACCATGTTCCTCACTGTGGTGTAACCCTGGGCAAGTTGCTTTGACTCACTGTGCCCATTTTCTCACCTCTAAAGTGGAGAGAACACTGATGTCTACCTCAGTGATGTTCAGTATGGCCCCTAGACCAGCAGCATCAGCATCACATAGGAACTTATTTGAAATGCAAATGATCAGCTCCTACCTCAGACGTCTGGGGTCAGAAACTTTGGGGGCAGGCCTGGAATCTGTTTTAACCAGCCCTTCTGGGGTTCTGGTGCACACTGAAGTTTGAGTACCACCAATCTACCTCATGGGAATATTGGATTAAATGAGATAAAACATGTGAAACACTTGGAACCTGCAGCATAGGAAGTGTTCCCCACACAATGAGCTGGTATTAAAAAGTTATATTGAAGAAATGAACTGAATAGTGACTGCCCCTTTAAGTGCTGTTCCCCATAGGCCTACCTGGTCCACTTCACTTATAATTGCCATCTGCCTGGGCCCTGGAATCACAGGACTTTGCAAATCCTGCCGTGGGATTCCAATTCCTTTTCCCTAGGTCCCTTATTTCGGGTGCCAGGAAATTCTCCCTTCCTTCTTTCATTATGAAAGCAATTGGATGACCTGTCACCTACCCATGCACTGACACCCATGCTCTGCTAGACCGTTTCTGCACCTCACACTGTGGGGTCCTACAAACCTAGCAGATCCTGTGCCTCTCCTTTCCTCCCATCGTAGGCTCTGATGCAGGGGAAAGGGCAATTAAGGGTCTCTGGCCCCAGCCTGGCTGCAGAGGCTCTCCCTTTGGGCTCAGGCTGCTTTTGTTCCCCGTTCCAGACATTTGGGCAGCGCCTGTACCAGCAGTACACTTGCTACACCGTGTTCTTCATCAGCATCGAGATGTGCCAGATCGCTGACGTTCTCATTCGAAAGACACGCCGCCTCTCTGCCTTCCAGCAGGGCTTCTTCAGGTGTCCCCAGCCCTGTCCTCAAGCCCTAGTCCCAACTTCCATCAGGTCCTGACCAGGGCTTACTGCAGTCAGCGAACACCAGCACCGAATTTACAGATGTGCCAGGTGCTAATATTCCTTATCGATAGCTGGTCAGTAGCTCCCACCATGTGCTTTTCAACTGGCCCCTCCATGTTTCATCAACTAAAGGGATGATGCTGATAGGCCAGCACTGTTGCGGAGGGGCAGACCACTCCTGTGTCAAATGTTTAGAACATCTCCCTGCTGCTAATGGCATCTGACCTGCTCTGACCCAGTACCTTATCTGACCCCCAGTTCCTAAAGGCTTTGTCCTGAGTCCGGC
Source organism: Myotis myotis (assembly GCF_014108235.1). Taxonomy (NCBI): domain Eukaryota; kingdom Metazoa; phylum Chordata; class Mammalia; order Chiroptera; family Vespertilionidae; genus Myotis; species Myotis myotis. The sequence goes on from NW_023416323.1 coordinate 10,966,998, forward strand.
AGTCTGAGCCTGTTCTACCCTGTGCCACCCGCAGGAACAAGATCCTGGTGCTGGCCATCGTGTTCCAGATCTGCATCGGCTGCTTCCTGTGCTACTGCCCGGGAATGCCCAACATCTTCAACTTCATGCCCATTCGGTGAGGGGTCATGAGGTGTGAGCAGAGGGATGGGCATGTGGGACACAGACTGGGGATGGCCCTCACCTTGTCATCTCCCCTGTGCTTTCAGGTTCCAGTGGTGGCTGGTCCCCATGCCCTTTGGCCTCCTCATCTTCGTCTATGATGAGCTCCGGAAACTTGGAGTTCGCTGTTGCCCAGGGAGTGAGTGTGGAGACTGGAGGTCTGGGGGTTGGGGGCTCAAATGTTCTCAGAGCAGTTGTCCGACCTTTGGCCTTCAAACTTGACCTCCAAATCAAACTGCCACAACCTCTGAGACCCTGGCCCCACCTCCTGACCCCTCAACACTGAGTCTTTGTTTTCTTTCCCAGGCTGGTGGGACCAGGAACTCTACTATTAGAGGGACTGCTGTCTTCAAGTCATCCCTGCCTCTACCACAGACAGGTTGGGGCAAGACTCATGGGACTGTCTGGACAGTCACCAAAACACCTGAGCGAGCAAGAGTCCTAGCCTGACCTGTGTCTGTTCCTGTGTAGCCCATGGCACCCCAACCTGGAAGGGACCCTCCCTACTGCCCTTCCCCATCCAAAAGGGGCCCAACTTCTTGGAGGAAGTCCCTAGGCCCAGTCCTCTGAGCTGGCCCGGGGAAGCCCCCATCTGAGGGGGAGGTTTGATGGGGCGGAGCTAGTAGCTCCTGTGAGGTGGGGTGCCTGGGGGCTCTTCTTTAAAACACACTTGTGTCTGCGTAATAGTAATAAACCAGCTCACAGTGACTGCTTTTTAATTTGGTGTGGCACCGTCTTAAGTGGTTTTCATGAGCCCCTCTGGTCCCACAATCCTACAACTTAGGGGATATTTGTTCAGGGCTGTATCTCCAGTTCCTCAAACACAGCCTGGCACACAGTAGGCACTCAATAACCCTTCCTTGGGAAAATAAAGTCCCATTTCTTTGCCTAGGGTTAAAGCACTTAAAGGTGAGTTGGATGTGACCACAGGCACCCTCCAGAGCACTCTAACCACTCCACTAACCTAAACACTGCCTCTGGGCTCTCTTTCTCAGCACCCATTCTCCCTCTGGGGAGACTCCTCGACACAGGGTGTCAAAATCTTTTCCATCTCAGGCTGTCCCCGCCCTCCAGCCTTCACAGGTGTCTCCACTCTGACTCCACTTGTTCATTCCTTTGCAAAGCAATGGGCATCCCAACCTACTCCTGGGATTAAACTCACAGGCTCCTCCTTACACCCTCACTAAAAGTTAAGCTTCCAACTGCCAGAAATTCCCATCCCGGGCCTTCCACCTCCCTCTGGCCACACTCTTTCTTGTCTCTCTTCCCCTTTCTCTAATGAGTCTCTCTGGCTAGGCCCCTGGCTTCTCCCTCCTCTTCATCACAGTACTCCTGCCCACATCTCAGTTGTCTCTGCAGTGTTACCCGCATCTGTCTCTAGCTTCCCCAGGCATGTCTGAGGGGACCCACTGGTCTCTGTATCACCCTCCAAACCTGCTCCCATCCGCTGTCCCATCAGTAGGTTCCTCCTCCTAGGAAAATGTGATGAGACCTTGGGAAGGGCTCTTCACTCCTTTCTCATCTGTCATTTCCGCAATCCCCCCACCACACAGAAAAAAACAGGCTGTTGGTCACCACCTCCACTGCCTATAGCCACTCTCCTACTTCCGCCATCCCTGTCCTGGTCCAGTCCTGATTTCCTGGCCTCAGTCTCCCCACCCACAGTGGCCACAGAAATCTTCCCAAAGCCAAATCTGACCCTGTCTTCCCCTCACATAGAACTCTCCCTGGTTCCCCATTGTCCCTGGTCAATTCCTCAGCCCAACCCTCAGAGCCTTCTGGGATCCAGACCCTGACTTCTGTCTCACAAGTCCCCTTGGACTTGTTCCAACCAGTTAGGTTTGATGGAAAGGGAAGGCCCTGACTTCAAGGCCTTTATACAGATACAGGCCTTGACACCTGTTTTCTCCTCTTTGCCTCACTAACTCATCTTTCAGGTCTCAGCTCTTCCAGGGAGCCCCGCCTGCCCCGCCCCCGTCCTCCCCTGTCTGGGTCAGCTGGCTCCATTGGACCACCATTGTTTTACCATCACAGCTCTAATCACTATTTTAGCTCATCAGTCCTACCACTCCGACCAAGCTTCACCCATCACAGTCCTGATTCCTCTGGCCTGTGCTACCCCCTCCCCCACAACCTTAGCCCCAACCACTCTGGTCTGTCTGTATCCCATGGAAGCTGGGATTAATTCATAGACAGCCACCAGAAGCGGGGCCTGGGAGTCCCTGCTCAGCAAATAGTTGTTGAATAATTCCTGCAAACTTCGTTTGTCCCAACACGTGTCAAGAGCTAGGTGGTGCATGGGATAAAGGTGAGAAAGTGACTCCACTACATATCCACCTACCTGGACTGGGAGAGTGCCTGCTCTAATCCCTTTTCAAGTCAAAGTCAGGGTGACCAATCAATCACTTCCCCATTCCTTCCCAAGATACCTGTGGACCCTGTCTTGACTAGGGGCAAGGGGACGGATCTAGATAGTGGTTGTATGTTCCCTCTGAAAACACTAAGACTGCCATAGTAGAGCTGAGCAGCTGTGCATGATGCTTTCCTAGGCCCAGGGTTAAATAACATTATGGCAGGACCTCCATTGGTAGAGTGAGGGAGGGGGCAACTGCCCGGTCTCACACCCTGGGGGATTCCACTGGGAAAACCAGGGCTGGGGAGCACTTTCCTGGGTGGCAGGATTTGCATCAAGGTGGAGCTGAAACATGAAATTCAAAGCTCTGCCTCTGACAGGATTTGCATCAAGGTGGAGCTGAAACATGAAATTCAAAGTTCTGCCTCTGATATCCCTCAGGGAGGGGTCAGAAATAGGACAGGGAGCTGACCCCACTGAACCAAGAAAAGGTTGAGGTGGGAAGGGTGGCATTCAGGTCAATATCCAAATTTAGGGGTTCAAATGCTCTGCTTGGCTGCAGCGGTCTCTGAACTCTACCCTAAGAAGACTCAGACCAGGATTTTATCTGAGGGCCACAGAACTGAGGAACTCAGAATCACAGAAGTCTGCCCCAACGGTCCAGGGTGCAATGGGGAGCTCTAGATCAGTGGTTCTCAACCTTCTGGTCCTTTAAATACAGTTCCTCATGTTGTGACCCAACCATAAAATTATTTTCGTTGCTACTTCATAACTGTAATTTTGCTAGTTATGAATCGTAATGTAAATATCTGACATGCAGGATGGTCTTAGGCGACCTCTGTGAAAGGGTTGTTCGACCGCCAAAGGGGTCGCGACCCACAGGTTGAGAACCACTGCTCTAGATGGTTATAATGAGGATGAATTAATGAGACTGGGTTTCAGATAGATCCTCTTGGCTGCCATATAAAGGGTGGATCAAAGGAGATTAGGGACAGGGGTCTCGGAGGTGACCAGTGAGGGAAGGGCCCATATGGTAGAGGGCCAGGTTAAGGCTGTGAGAAGTCCCCAAGAACTTTGGATTCCAGCTTCCCTCTATCGCCTGTTCTCTAATTTGCCACTGCTCAAATATTATATACTTCAAGGCCTTCAGTCTACTCTGGAAAAACAAAGAGCCGAGGAACGGCTATAGGAACACAGGACAAATCAGAGCCAGGCTGTCTACCTGGCTCCAAAGCCAGAACAAGGGCCTCTGGGACACAGGTGAGTGTGGCATTGGCAGACAGCTCCAGAGAGAGATGTAGGCGGAAACAACTTCCCAAATACTGTTTAATTCACTAAAACCTGGAGACAAGGAAAAGGTATGTGAATGCCTGGGACCCAAGCCTAGGAGTGCGCGTTGACAACAGCAACATACAAGGCCAGGGTGCTGAGGGCCAGCAGCCCTGTCACTACTGCTCGGGCCAGAAGTGCCGTCCAGCTGCCCAAGGAACAAAGGTGGACGAAGGTCCTGTGGGGAAACATCACAATGAAAGAAGGAAAACAGATCATCCAGCCCCTTTTGGACCCATCCTTGAATCCCACCCAACTCACTCCATGACAAAGGCCTTATAGACGCTGAGAAACATCAGCAGGAGGACAGCTGGCCGGAAAGTGTGGTACAGATCGTAGCGTGTTATCATCCACACCTGGGCAGATGCAATGATGTAATGGACCTGAAGGGAGGCAGGAAGTCAGGGCCAAGTATTGGGGAGAAGTACTGCCACCAACAGAAGGGTGTGTATGGGACAGTAGCACTGCCTACCAGACTGATGTTGGAATCAATGCTCATCTGGATGTATTTCCAGTCAAATTCAATGCCCCGGGCTCCAACCCAGAGGGGGATGCAACTGAAAAAGGCAAAGGGAAGGATTCTCCAGTACCCAGAAACCCTCAGCACCCAGAATCTGAGCCCCCACCCTCCAGAACCTCTCTGAAACCCAGGTGTCCTTTCTCAGGAATCTGGGCTTCAGGCTGCTGCACACACCGGGACATAATGAGCTCCGCAGTGGCCCAGCCCAGGGCAGCAACCATAATCTTGTACTCCCCTTTGCCGGCATTCCGAGACATGACAAGGTTGAGGCCTACTAGGTCTGCCACATCCACGCTGGCCTTCATGAACTCCTGTGGGTCGGGTTAAGGTCGAGTAAGTACAGATGCCAGGGGGCCTTACTTCTGCACTCCCTCCCCCCTTCCTCGCCCCACTCACCCCAATGAAGTCATAGATGCCGCCTTCCCAGGTGGGAAAGAAAGTGGCCAGGAACAACATCTGAGAACAGAAAACAGAGGTCACCTCAAGGTGTGGGAAGTTAGTGTGTGCTGGTTCTGGGGTTCCCATATGGAGAGGGACCACCAGATGAGGGGGCAAGATGACAGGACCCGTGGAGATGTAGGGAAGAGGCCTGGAAGCTTTTCTGTGGTGATCACAGGGTCAGACCTGGAGGTGCTGGGCTGGCGGCCACCAGCAGCATTTGCAGCACCCGGTGGTGGTTAGTGGTTCTTAACCATACAAACCCCCTTCACACCATATAACCGAGTTTCTCAATCTTACAAAATCAGCTATGCAAGAGCTGCTTGGAGGCGTCTCCTCAGGTCCCACCCTCCCAGGGCCATCTTCTATGGGGAGAGCCGAGGACCACACCGCGCCATCGGGCAGCTGGGTCTGCGAGCCTGGGGCCAGACGAGCGGTGTGGGCGCCCTCACCTTGCACAGCTGCACGAAGAGGTAGGTGACTCCAGCCTGGACGCACTTCCAGAAGGCATTGTACTCGGACCTGCAGGAGCGGGCGGTGAGGGCTCGCCCGGCCCGCGCCCCCGCCCCGCCCCGCCCCGCGGCCGCCCCGCACTCACAGGCCGCTGCACTTGTAGGTGATGAAGTAGGGGAAGTAGGCCAGCGCGAAGCAGTTCCCGAAGTGAAACAAGGTCATGGCGCCGCCCCCGCCCGCCGCAGCGCTGCTCCCTACCTCGCCCTCCAGACGCCTGAGCCCGCGCCGGGCGCCCCGGCCTCCGCCGCGGCCCGCGCGGCCTTCTGGGAGCGGAGTCCAGGGCGCGGGCGCATGACGTCACGAGCTGCGCCCCGGCGCGGAGCGCGGCCGCTGGCGCCTGCGCGGGCCGGTCTCCCCCCGGGGAGTCGGCGCCCAGGGGAGGCGCTCGGCCCTCGCGCGCCGGCCGCGGGAGGAAGTGGGGCCGGGCCCCCGGGAGCGGCGCAGAGACACGGGCCAGCTGTGAGCACGCTGTGTTTATTTCACCGGCGGCTCGCGGGAGGTGGAGGTTCTGGGCAGGGAGCACGGGGGAGTGGAGGGGCTGTCGCGCTTCACTTGTCTCGGCTGAACATGTACCGGAGGAGGTCCACCACCCGGTGGCTGTAACCGTATTCATTGTCGTACCTGGGGAGGGCGTCGAGGGTCAGCGGCCCCTCCTCGTTCCCCCAGCTCCCCCTGCCCTCTGACCCCTCCCCCCGTACCAGGAAATGAGCTTCACGAAGTTGTCGTTGAGCGCGATGCCGGCTTTAGCATCGAAGACGGACGAGTGGGTGTCGCCGATAAAGTCCGTAGAGACAACCTGGGTGCCAGAATTTCTGAGGTAAGTTTGAGTCGCAGAGAGAGACCTCCAGGAGGCCAGGTTCTGACTCAGGCATATTGGCTATGCCTTCGTCTACGACATCTGATGGAGTCCTACTGTGTCCAGGCTGTGGGGGTGGGATATGAAGAAGGCACCTGGGGGCTTTGCTGGTGGGGGACTGGCCAAAGGACACAGACCACGAACACCCTGATGCCGCACCAATAAATATCATTTCCTGGGGATAATTCAGGCACTTGGAACGGGCTGGCAGAGGCCCCAGGTGGAGGCACCGGGCTGGGTCGGGCTGACGGGCCCTCAGCAGAGCTGAGGTAGGAGGAGCTGCAGCGCAGAGGCGGAGGGTTGTGGCCCTGGTGTGGTGAAGGCCACAGGAAGGTTTTCTGCAGGGGGGAGGGAGGCGGGTGTGATCTGATTCCATTAAAACAAGAGGCCCTGGTGGCTGTGTGAGGGTGGCCTTGCAAGGAGCTAAACCAGGGAGACAGCACCAGAGATGGTACTACTGGGAGCACAGGGACAGTGGCATCTGTTTTTCACAGGGAAGGTGCCTGCCCATGGCCTGCCCTGAGCAAGTGTTGAAAAATGGTATATTTTGTCTTGTTCAGGAAGCATGTATTGAACATCTGCTGTGTGCCAGGCCCTGAGAAGATGGCTGGAGCTATGGAAGTGAAAAGATAGTCCCCAGATCCTTGCCTTCTTGGAGTGCACGTGCTCGCAGGACCAGCAGTGACTGAGATGGAATTTCAGGTGAAGAAAGGGGCCACAAAAAGAACACCTTGCTGAGGAGGGAGGGAGGCTGAGGTAAAGAATCGGAGGAGGGGGGACAGGTGTATGGCCACTTGGGGGAAAAGCTTTCCAGACCAGAGGAGCAGCAAGTGCAAAGATGCTGAGGCAGGAGATCTGACTCCCAGCCCTGCAGTTCCTATCTGGATTCATTGTGAGCAGCTCCTTGGCAAGTGGGAAGTCACGCTCTCCCCCCAGAGGGTTCCTCCCAGGGTCTCTTCTCCTCAGTCCCTACCTCGTCCTCTGTGTAGGCAAGTATGCCAGCCATTGGCCCCTTGGCTGCTGCTTTTACGGCATCCTTGATGGCCGAGTATGTGGTAGGCCGGGCCAGGCGGCAGGTCAGGTCCACGACAGACACGTCTGGGGTTGGTACCCGGAACGCCATTCCTGTCAGCTTCCTGGACAGTCCCACATGGAGGTGGAAGTCAGAACCCAAGGACTTCTCCATCCACCCCCTCCCCTCCACCTTCCTCTCATTAGATACCTTAAGGATTGGGGCCCGTCTGCTCTTCCCAGGGTGTGCCTCCCACCCTGGTTGCAGCTTTCTGCCCTCATACCCTTTGAGGTCTGGGATGACTTTGCCCACGGCCTTGGCAGCCCCTGTAGAGGCTGGGATGATGTTCTGGTGAGCTCCTCGTCCGTCTCGCCAGGCCTTCTTTGATGGCCCATCCACTGTCTTCTGGGTGGCCGTGTAGGAATGGACTGTGGTCTTGGGGAAGAAGAGGGCTGAGGTGAGGCCTTCCTGCTCCTAAGTTCCTGTGCCTCTTTATTTCAGGTCTGAAGTGATGAGCCAGGTGTGGAGGTTGTGGGGCCACCACAGACCACTGGAGGGGCACCTGCAAGCTGGGGTTCAGCCTTGCCGAGAGTTACACAGAATTTTAAAAGACTCTACCACTGGCGGGCCTTTCCTCTTGAAACCAGTCTCTTTCTATTAAAGTCACACACTAATCTGAGAGGAAGCAGTACAGGTTCCCTGCCATCCATCCTGCCCAGCCCTCTCCCCAACTCACCATCAGTCCTTCCACAATCCCGAATCGCTCATGAACGACCTTGGCAAGGGGGGCCAGGCAGTTGGTAGTGCAGGATGCATTGCTGAAACAGCCCAGTATGCAAGGGAACTGTGAGGTGAGTGTCAGAGCCACCTTCCACCCTTACCTCATTTTGGGGAGATGCTCAGAGGCTCGGATTTGTGAAAAGTCAGGATGGGGATGAGAAAGATCATTGGGGATGCCTTTAGACTGAAGGAGGCACTGGAGGTGCAGCTGGGGGAAGCTCCCCAAGCATGTTCTCCAGAAGTTGTGCATTTTTAACAGGTCCAGGGGGATGTTTACATGGTGGCTGTTAAGACTTTGGGAGGGAGAAGCAGATGGGGATGTGAAAGCAGCACCAGTGGGAGTGGCGGTTGGGGGACGGGGAGGCTGAGCCTGATCCCTTCCCATCACAGGCTGGCATGTTCTCTGGACATCACCCACCCACTTCTGGATGTTGGTGCCCGTTACCTGACAACTTTCATGGAATCAGGATTATAGTCCTTTTCATTCACCCCCATGACAAACATGGGTGCATCTGGTGAGGGTGCGCTGATGACCACACGTAAGGCACCCGCCTGGATGTGGCTCTAGGGAAGGAGGAAGGAGCCCTGGTGTCATGAACTGATGAGATGCTTTGAGTGTCACCTCCCCTGGCCAGCCCCGCCCACTTCTCCCCACTTACAGAAGCTTCCTCTTGGGACAGGTACACTCCTGTGGACTCCACTACAAAGGGGCTTCCGACAGACTTCCAGGGGATCTCTTTGGGCTGCTTGCTATGGAGAGGTGGCAAGGCTGTGTATCAGCCTCCCTTGCATGGCCTTGCCTTCATAGTCCCTGGCCTTTACTGTTTGAAAGGCTGACTAGACACCTTCCCACCTGGCCTGTAACCATCTGTTCTCCCCACCCCACACATACCTAGTTATCCCAGGTGGATTTGACCCTGCTAGTCTTGCCTGTTGGCATTTTGCTGAGGAGGGAGGCTGAGGTAAAGAATTGGAGGAGGTGAGGACAGATATATGGCCACTTGGGGGAAAAGCTTTCCAGACCAAGTGCAAAGATTCTGAGGCAGGAGATCTGACTCTCCCAGCCCTGCAGTTGCTATCTTGATACATTTTGAGCAGCTCTTGTTGGCCACTTACCTTGACTGCCCTTCCTCTGCTATGCCCCAGTATATACAAGTTGCCACCTTCCCTACTCAGGCTCATTCACCCTCTGTCTCCAGGGGACCACCCCTGACTACTGCCAACCAGGTCAGGCCCTTTCTATGCCTAGAATGTAGACTCCAGAAGGGTGAGGCCTGCTGCACTGCTTCTGATTCCCTGTCCTCACAACCTCACCATGGCCCTCCTTGCCTCTTGTCTCTAGCACTCAGCTTCTGCAACCGGGAGCCTTCTGCCAGAGGCTGAGCAAGTCCCTGAAGACAGGAACTACATCCTGGGAGCAATGGGGGGACGGGCTACCGTGGGGTCAGCAGTGGATCAGAAAGGTCAAGGCCTTTTTGGTTTCCACTTTTATAAATTTATATTTTTACTTGATAGTTTAACATTTGCATTTGAAACAAATATTGCTGTTTTCTACTTGGTTTGCATATGAGTCTTCTTCACAGGACTTATCACAACTGCAGTATTCATTTTTGTGATTTTTTGTTAGCATCTGTCTCATCTTTTAGACCGCTTTGTGGCAAAAGGGTTGTGTCTGTTTCCTTTGTCATTGAGCCTGCTCCCTCCAAAAGGGTTCAGACAGTGTTTGTAGGGTTATTTTTTATTAGCCATCCTACACATGTTTACTGAACACCTGCCACGTGCCCATGTTCTAAGTGCTTTGCCTTCACTGAATCATTTAACCCTTACACCCTGAGGGTTAAATGCCTTATTGGCATTTTGTAGAGAAGCCAGGGCAGAGGTGAAGGGGTAGGAGAGAGAGCTGTCTGGAAGTATAGGCAGGCTGGTCCTAGGATCTGTACTGGCTGCATACCAGATTAAAGGAACAAATGAATAGCTTCCTCTCCCTGGGCCACCACGCATGGTTCTCTTTTCCTGGTCACCTGCTCTGTCAGGTCACACTTTTCATCATTTGGCTCAATTACCTCTTCTCTGAGGCCCCCCATCTCCTGCCTTCTCATTTGGGGAGGGAGGGTAACTCAAACTCCTCTGCAACAGTTGTTAAGTTGGCACCTCAGGAGACCCCAGCCCTTTTCCCTAGACTGTCGGGCCCTGCCTTCCTGCCCAGGGTCTTGTTTTGAGGATTCCATTCATTCATTCTTCAAGGAAGTTGTGAGTTTACCCAGAGCCAGGACCTGCACTATAGGTGCCAAAGCAATAGTGGTGACAAACTGACAGGATTCTTCCTGCAAGGGGGCCTTGTGGGAAAATGCCCTTCGCAGTGCTCCCCACATGCCTGTTAACTGGCTGTGCTACCTGCCATGGATCTGATCCCCATCCCCATCAGTTACATGAAGAAACAGGCTCAAGGAAATTCACTTCCTTAGCCCAGGGTCGCCTGTCTAGAAAGGGTTGAACAGGGTAAAGTACACACAAAAGCAACATCACTTTTGTGACTGGAAAACACCCACAGTGCAGTGACAGAGTGGGGTGGTGGGGGGAATAACCACTGCAGTGACCTGACAAGGCAGAACCTGAGTAGGGGTGCACAATGGGGGAGAATGCTGCAAGTGGCAGGAATGACGGTGCCCAGGTTGAAGGAGAGGACACGGTATGTCTAAGTAATGACCTCTGTGCCGGAATTGTTTTTGGTTATGATTTCAAACTTGGGTCAAGAAGCTTCTCTCACTGATGTTCCAGTCCCCACCTCCATCCCCTCCTTCCCAACCCTGACCACCTAACCACAAGCCTTCCTTGTCCCTCTTTTATTCACACTCCCTACACCCCAGTAAATGAGAGGGGCTGGGAGTGGGCCTGCTGGGAGGAGCGCTGGGAGGGCTTGTGAGCATGCAAGCACAAGTGTATGTCAAATCGGGGCCAGCAGTGGCCAATAGTTTACATTAGAAATATGAAGTAGAATATTTTCCATTTTATAATTTTTTAGTTTTCTTGATGTCTTTGGAGCATATTAAACATTTAATAATGCTTTTGGTTTTTGCAGATTCTGGACATATCTTTAAATGGAGGAAAATTAACATCAATAACTATGTGAAATGGGGCCAAGAGGTGGGTGGCCACTGTGGCTGAGGTTATATTAGAAGGCTCAGGCGTAGGGCTCATAATGCTTGTGGGGCCCTATCAGGAGCTGGGATTTTATTTTTGGGGTGGCGGGAGGGTTTAAGTAGGGGAGTAACGGCCTAGTTGACATTTTAAAAAGGCCTCTGTGGTTGCTGTGTAGGAACCGAGTAGAAGCACTTGGCCATATGTCGATGTCGCTTCGTGGGAAGGGAGATGAATAGGTTTGGGGGTTGATGGAGAACCAAGAGGTGAGTTTTAGACATGTTGAATTGCTATGCCTGTGCGAAAACTTGTAAATGTGCATTAAATCAGAATGCACATTTTGATTTATTCCTGAGTAGAGTGGGGCATCTTTCTAAGTCAGTGCTTCCTAACCATTTTAGCAGTCACAGACTTCTCTGAGACCCCCCTCTTCCAACCAGTACTGAGAGACATACATGCTGAGGGGTTATGAATCCCAAGGAGAGGCTGGGATCCCATTCATGTCATCTTTACACTCCCTCCATTAATGTGTTGCAGGCATGCATCAGACAGCTGCCCTTACCACTGGAAGACACTGATCTCCTGTTTATCCACAACCAGCCGTCCATTCTTGTATTCCACAGTCCCCTTGTATCGGCCATGGGTGGAGTCATACTTAAACATGTACACCTGTGGGAGACAGAATGGCTCCTTATCTTGGGGGTGGCAGAGGTGGGGGAGCAACCATCCCTAAGGAATCCCTGCCTTGGTGAAGGTTTCATATTGCACCTGAGAACCTCCCAGAGAGCACCCCTGAACCCCCGATCCTACCCTTTACCTGCTACTCACCATGTATTCCGGGTCAATGAATGGATCATTCACTGCCACCACCTTAACGCCTTTCTGCATGCAGGCTCGCAGCACCAGGCGACCGATACGTCCAAATCTGTCCAGGACAGGGGTTTGGGGTTGTCTTCAGAATCCTCAGCCAGCAGGCAGAGGAGGGGACAGGAAAGAAGGGGGCAGCAGGAGGCTCCTCAAGGGGACTGGGTGGGACGACTCGGTCTCGGGGAAGAAGGCAACCAACCCTTTGCAGGCAGCTATTATCTTGCTCATGATCTCACCAGCTTAACTGATTTGCCTGCTTCCTCACCCATCCATTCTTTACCCCATTCCTAATCGTGTAGTTGGATGGATCTTAAAGAACTTCAGGCCCGATTACGTCTCTTGGCCTGAAAGCCTCTACAGCTCTATCAGTAAAACTAGATCCAAATTCCTTACCATGGCTTACGAGGCCCATCTGCTTTCCAACACTCCTTCCTCTTCTGCCTTGCTTGCTCCACACCAGCACTGAATTCCTGCCTGTCCTTTGCATACTGTGCTGCCACCTGTGCCCCCAAGCCATTGCTTGCTGCACAGCTGCCACTCAGGCCTCACTCCAGTGTCATCTCCCAGAGGTCTTTCCTGACACCCCAGCTAACACTGGCCTCTCCAGTCTTACTATACTTCATACTGTTCATTCACACATCACCAAACCAAATGTTCCTTATTTGATGTTTTCCCACCAGAATGTGAGCTCTCTTAGGGGACAAAGCCCTGTCTACTCCCACCCCCTCCCCCCCCAATTCTCCAAGGTGGACAGAGTGAAAGCACTGATGGTGTGAAATGTGGAGATGCCCTATTCAGTAACTGGAGGAATGCCTGGGCCCTATGGTTTCAGGAAGGCTCAGAGGCCAGGGCTGACTCACCCATTGATGCCAACAGTCAGTTCCCGAACCTTCTGAGGTGGAGGAGGAGGTGGAGGAGGTGGTGGAGGTGGAGGAGGTGGGGCTTCCTCCTTGATAGGCTCTGGCTCTGGTTCTGGGTCTGGCTCTACCACTGGCTCTGGGTCTGGCTCTGGGTCTGGCTCTGGGTCTGGCTCTGGCTCTGGTTCTGGCTCAACTTTGGGTGGTGGCGGCGGTGGTGGTGGTCTGGTTACTGTTGGAAAGAGTGGGGGTGGCAATGAACTGCACCATCACAGTGAGAGAAAATGAGCTGTGTTTCCAAAACCTACCTGATCCACAAAATGAACAGGATGGGCTTGCTTTAAAATATCAATGCCAGGGCCCCTTCCCTGGTGATTCTAATTCAGTGAGTACTGTGTATCTTTAACAGTTGCTTGGGATCACACTCTGAGTCAGTTTCCTCCTTTCTAAAATGGAGATAATAGTACTCTCAGAGGGTCACTGTGAGGATTAAATGAAGTAATAATATATGTAGCGCTTATGACAATAGTCTGGGAACATTCCGCATACATTAGTATTTCAAAGGCCTTTTCCCAAATGGTCTGATAATTCATGTAGCTCACTGGTCCCCAGAATGTTCTGATAAGCATCATCCAGAAAGTGCCTCCTAGGGAAATCTGACTCAGTAGGCCTGTTTTGAGGCTCAAGGGCTTCTAAGGAACACTTCAGGTGATTCTTACCTTCAGAAAAGTTTAGGAAATACAGATATACCAGAACATGAAACAAATGGAGATCTTTATCAGCTCCCGGTTCTCTAAACATACTCCCACTCCCTTACTGCATATTTGAACATCTGTGCTTGGAGGTGTGCCATCTGAGCTCCAGGTGAAGAGAGGAGGGGAGATGTGGAGAGAGCAGTCAGGGATCTGCCTGGCAGAGGGCTTCATACTGGGGATCAGGCACGGTTGTCATCCCTGCCTCGGCTACTTGGCACCTGGCCTTGTGCAAGTTTCCTGTCATCACATCTGACCCTCTCCTTGGGGGCTTTTGGGAGGACTCAGTGAGATCTCAAGGTCCAGTAGTGCTGATTTTAATACAGGGGAGGAAGTCTGATACTACGTATTCATGAGGAAAGGGAGAGAGAAGGGGATGGAGAGGCCCGAGGATGAAGGTGGGAGATGGCTTTGGCACTACTAGAATCAAAAGCACCCGGGAAGTGGTGTGGCTGGGAGCCAGCGGCCAGCTGGCCTGTTGTCTCCCTGACCTCTCTGGCTGCCACAGACCTTGTGGCCTGAGGCTGGGCTGTGGGTGTTTGCTGTCAGTACAAGTTCATAAAAGTATTAGTCTTTATTGGTGGCAGAGGCCCTGTGATTATTGGTGACCTTAGGATGTTTGCATTCCTTGGGGTTCTGTTCCTGCTATAACAGGAGATTTGTCCATCTGGATTAAGAGTAGGGATGAATCTACTCTACCTAAACTCTCCCAACTTTCCCTAGCCTTCCCCTCCCTTCTAGGGGCGCGGTACCGGGGCTGGAGAAAAGCTGCTGCACTGAGCGGGAGCCCAGCGGAGCTTCTTCCGTAGGTGAAACACTGTCACAGGTGACGCCAGGTGCTGGGCTGAGCTCCAGTTCATGGGCTCAGAATCCTGTGAGGCAGATGCTACAAAGCCACCTGACAAAGGGAAAGCCGAGACCCAAGGGCACAGAGGGCACAGAGCTGGGCACCTGCAGCAGGCAGCGGGTTCCGGCCACGCCCAGTACCTTGGGGAGGAGCTTCCTGGCTGTTTCTCACCCTCAACCCCCTTCGGTCAGTGAGGAGGCCGGGAGGGAGCGGGTGGCCTCCCGAAGACCTGGGGTCCTTGGGTTGGGGTGTGTGTGCGCACGCGCGCACTTCCGACTGGGTCAAGTAGGGCTGCCCAGTGGCCGCGAGCGGGACTCCGAGTCCCAACTCACGATTCCAGTGAGAGACCCACGGGAAGCGGTTTGCGCTCTTTGACAAGCGGACGGTACATACGCTGACCTCGCTATGTGGTTGCGAGGCGTCAGTAAGTGCACGCTTGTGAAGCGCTGGGCACAGCCCTGGGAGGGGCAAGTATCCTCGCTGGGTGCAACACGGAGGGAGCCCACCAACTCCCGGCGGCCCTTCCACCCTGGTCGACGGGAGCGTCAATTTTAGGTGAAACCTCCCTCGCCGAGCTTCTCAACCGAGCGGCTGTCCTCAGAGATGCCCCCTCATAAACTCGGCCCCAGGTTCCGTCCCGGCCCCTGCTTCTATCCTTCTACCACGCGCGCGCGAGGCGCCCAGCCCATCCTCCCTCCCACTATCGCCATGAAAACCACTTGGCAGCAAACTCTGGTGGCCGACTGGGGAGGGGTGGCTGGAGGGTGGGAGGAAAGGGGCCCGGATGGTAGAGCCCGTCGGCCAGAGCGCGCCTTCTGACCCTCTTTTGCGGACGCTCTATGAAGGGGGCTCCGACCCAGCGAGCGCTGTACCCCCTCCTCCCTCCCCCCAACCTCTCCAGCGGGCTCCGCCTCTTCCCTCACCCGGGCATGGCTGTCGTAGCAGCTGGACCACGGTGACATTGGTGAGGACGATGTCGCGCTTCCGCATGGCCTCCTAAAATTTCATGGCCTGGCTGCCCAGGGACTCGCCGCGATGTTACTGCCACGCGGGGCGCGGGGCTAGTGGGGCACGAGCTTTCTGCCGTGACGTCACAGTCCAGTGATGTCACAGAGGCGGTGGCGCAAAGGGCCCATCCCATCCCAGGGGAGGTGTGCTGTCTGCACACCGTGCACCACCATTCCAATGCCGCCGCTGGCGTCTAGAATGGAATCCAACTTTTTACACTGGTCCTCAAAGCCCTTCCCTCTCCCTAAGCACACTGGCTCCCTGCTGTTCCTTGACATACACCCCGTTCCCCATAGTTACCCCAGCTGTTCCTTTATGCCTGGAAGCTCTGCGGAGGCCTCCCCTCAGCTGGCTGCCTCTTGGTTTCCCTCAGGTGTTGCCCTTTATTTTTATTTATTTTAAAAAAGACATGTTTTTATTGATTTTAGAGAGAAAGGAAAGTAGAGGGAGAGAGAGAGAGAAATATCAATAGGTTGTCTTGCACACATCCCTACAGGGCATCAAGCCCACAACCTGGGCATGTGCCCTGACAGGGAATCAAACCAGTGACCTTTTGGTGCACTGGATGATGCTCAACCAACTGAGCCACACTGGCCAGGGGTCAGGGCAGGTGTTACCCTTTAAAAGAGATCCTCCTGACTCCCCATCTAAAGTTCTCTTCTTTCTCAGTCACTACCTCCCATCAGCCTCACCCCCTCAATGTACCCACCCTTCAGGAAGCCTGTCTAACTTCCCATCCTAGGTTAGATGTTCCAATGTCTAAAACTACTCAAAGGTCATGCTATTCTTTTATTTTCCTCATGTTGTAATGTACCCTGTGAATCACGGGAGGAGGCCTCAAGAAGTCGAATTAAAGAGTCACATTTATTGAAATCCGGGACTATGAGGGGCCATTCCCCAAATCTCATAGTAACAAGATGGTCGCAGCTCCAAGGTTATATAGGCAAAAAAATCACAAAGGTATTGATTACATCCCAGGGTTTGGAATGAGGAACCTGGCTCGCAAAAAGCAGTTTACAGAAGCAGAATTAAGCATGTTAATTATAGTTTTGGGTCTCGGGGTCACTGAATTGACAGAAATACATTATCTAGAGCCCTTGGGTTTGCAAAACCTAGTTTGCAAAAAACAGTTTAAACAGCATGTTATAAACACATTATCTAGAGCCCTTGGGTAACCTGGGTTTATCTAAATTACAGTTTTGGGTCTAGAGCCCTCTGACCTTGGGATAACTGTGCTGTCCTTCCCAGGTGAAGGAAAAATGTGCTTTCTAAGACCAGTATGACCACAACCCATGGGATATTCACATTACAATCAATAAGGCATTTAATTGAATGGGATGATTTATAGAATTCAGAAAATCAAAATTGTCCATGTTAAACAAAGCAAATAGGTACATAAGCCAAACAGCAGGGTTAAAGTTAAACTATAATTTCCACCTGAGATGGTTGCTACCACACTTCACTCACAGCAGATGTCTCTAAACCCCATTCTTTTCCTTGTGGCTTTTCATGTAGTTCAGCGGTTCTCAACCTGTGGGTCGCAACCCCTTTGGCGGTCGAACGACCCTTTCACAGGGGTCGCCTAAGACCATCCTGCATATCAGATATTTACATTAGGATTCAGAACAGTAGCAACATTACAGTTATGAAGTAGCAACGAAAACAATTTTATGGTTGGGTCACAACATGAGGAACTGTGTTTAAAGGGCCAGAAGGTTGAGAACCACTGAATTGTAGTTTGTCATGACCTAGTTATGATTTACTTGTTCATTGTCTCCCACAAGGCATGAATTCTTGTTTATTTTGTTCACCCCTGGGCCTCCAGCACCTAGAACTGTGCCTGGAACAAAGCAAGCTTCCATAAACGTTTGGGGAAGAACCAATGGACAGATGGTCCCCTTCCCCTAAAGCACTGTGGGTGGGGGCTTGCTTGCACATCTGTGACTCACAGGCAGGCACCTGCAGGGCCAGTTGACACACAACTGTGACCAAGACTTAGGGGTGTGGGGGTTGGAGCCAGGAAGGAGTCACCATCCCAGAAAGAGGTGTGGAAACAAGAAGGGGCACAATGATATGACCTCTTCCCCAACCCTCCATGGGAAAGCAACTGCCATGGGATAGGGTGAGGGTGAGACCTTCCTGCTTGGATGGCCTGGGAGAGGTGGGAATGAATCTACTAAATTGGGTGTACATACAGATAGGGAGACCTCAATAAAAAAAAAGTAGTGATTAAACAAAGGGGGGACGAACTTTACATGTATGATCAAGAGGGGTGGAAAGACCATACAAATAAAACCAGGACTGAAAAGGGACTGATTTTGTACAACTTTACAATAATAAATATGAAACGCTTGATGAAATTAAAATATTTCTTAGAGAATATAAAGGATCAAAATTGGTACAAAAAGAAATGGCAGATCTGAGTAGGTCAATAACAAGAGACAAAGAGTTAAGATCCCAAAGGCTGATTCAGATCCTGATTTTTTTTTTCAGATCCTGATTTTATGACAAGATCTGCCAGAGTATCAGGAACAAGTATTTGCCAGACTATAGGAAATGTTGCAGATCCTAACCAGAGCTGGGAAGCCTGCGGCAGCTCCTGTGCAGAGAGGCTCCGGGCAGGGTGCATGTTCAGAGGCCCTGTGGATTGGCATGCACACTGTGTACTTTCATGGCAAACTTCTTGGGGGTTCTTTGGGGGAGCTGTG
This sequence comes from Myotis myotis, assembly GCF_014108235.1. Lineage (NCBI taxonomy): Eukaryota > Metazoa > Chordata > Mammalia > Chiroptera > Vespertilionidae > Myotis > Myotis myotis. The sequence continues at coordinate 10,985,156 of NW_023416323.1, forward strand.
ATGGCTCCATGACTGAAAGCTCCACCCCTCACTCTAGGAAAGCAACACAGCCATGTAGCCCAAATCAGCAGAGGATGGCAGGCCAGTCTCACAGAGATAGATGCCAAAATCCAAACCAAATAGTGGCCAATGGGAATGGAGCACTGAGGAGGGGGCCTGAGGCTGACAGAAGATGGTAGGGTAGGGCAGAGAGAGGGGTGGAAAGACAAATGGAGAAACCCCACCTGTCAATCTCAGGGAGGATTAGGATTCTGGAGCTCCCCACCCAGCAATCTCCTGGCATGGGAAACTCCCTCATTTAGACACTGGACAGAAAAGCCACACCTGAGGTTGCCCAGGGATTTGGCTTTGTTCCTGGAGCGTGAAACTTGGAAACCTACGATGAACTCAAGCATGGAGAGGTGGTACAATTAGTCACCCTCTATAGGTAGAGCACAGAGAAGGCAGAAGCTCCTGGGCCTCTGGGTCTCGGATGCCTGGTTCCGGATAGAGCCAAGTGTCCAGGATCTGGGGTGGAACCTGGGTCTACCAAGGGAAGTGGGCCGTGTTGTCCTTGTTTGAGCAAAGACCCAACACACTTGCAGATTCTCACCACACCTGGGCACCCACACACATAACTCTGCCACCCCCACTTGCTCACACCCTGCACATTCCTTCCTGCCTGGCCTTCCCACTTGCAATCCCACCTCCACCCCCTCTCTCAGTCTCTCCCCTTGGCACAAAAACCCAAATATCTTACACCCCTTCACCCAACTGTACCCACCCACTGGCTCTTGTCCTTCTGGTCTCTGTCTCCCTCTAAACTAGCTCCAGATAGATATTCTGCCACAGATCTGCAAACCACTACCTGTCCTTCCTCCTGATGCCTCTATTCACACTTAGGCCACCTCTTAGCAGTTTCTTCCTCCAACCCATGCTGCCATGTCAACACCTGGGGCTTCAGGTTGGGACTTATGAGTCTCCAGGGGGAGGAGGTCAGGAAGAATGAGCTCCTGGCCCCCAGCCCAGGTTCTGGCTGACAGTCTCCTGCTGTTCTGGGTCTCCAGCCCCTCCCCATGGCTGCCTTAACCGGCTTTTCAGGAGGCACTGCGTCCTGTCCCAGCTCATGGCAATCAGCCCCCTGCCCTTGCCCAAGGGCTGGGAGGCAGGAGGCTAGGGTTCTGTGATGATAATGTGATCCTGGCTCCAAAATCTGCAACCCTTCCCAAGGGACTGTAGGCTACTCTGGGAACTCAGGCACCCTTCCCCCCCCCAGCACCCTCTGAGACTCAGACTTAGGCCTATCCTTCCTTTGGCTTCTTCTAATCCATCCATTTGTCCAATTTATAAATATCTACTGAACTCCAGGTAATGTTCTAGACGTTGGGGATAGAGCAGTAACTAACACAGACAAAGCCCTGTCCTCTGGATGTTTATAATCTGATACGAGGGACAGACAATAAAAAAGGTAGTTTTGGATCAATTAAGTGCTATAAAAACCAAAGGATGATATTACAGAGTATAACTGGGGGATGGCCAGGAAAGTTTTTTGAGAAGGTAATATTTGAGCCAAAAACAGAATGAGGAGGAACCTGCCATGTGAAGATCTAAGTACTGATACCAGACAGAATAGCAAGGGAAAAGGCCATAAAGCAGAGATGAGCTTGGTATGTTTCAGGACTAGGGAGAACAACAAGGGCAAAGGCCATACGGCAGGAATGAACTTGGTGTTTTTGAAGGCCAGGGAGAAGTCCTGTGTGGCTGAAGCATAGTAAATTGTGTGTGTGTGTGAGGAGTGGGTCAACAGGAACAATAAGAACAAGGTCTGATGATTTCCTCATCTCCCTGAAAGTGCTCACCTCCCCCTGACTGTACCTCTTATCTTTCTAGAATCTCAATGCTGGGAAGCTGGATCCTTGATCCCCTGAGAGGAGTGAAGAAGCTGAGGAACCAGAGATGGGGGGTTATTGAAGGTGGGGTTGGGAGAGCGGAGGCCTGGCTAGTGGGTGAGGAATGAAAAGAGGAGGTAGTTGGGAGGGCAGACATCTAGGTTCTGGGGTGGAGGGCCTGAACGGGGAGGGAGCAAAGATGCCATGTGAGTATTCTTTATTCATGACTCACCTTCTCTTCCTCCTCCTCTTCATTGCTCAACCTCAAATCTCCCTGGGAAATACCTCCTTGACTGGAGACCAAGTCAGTGCCTCACGGGGGTAATTGAGTCATGAGGGGTGGAGAAGAGGGAGGGAAGCAGAAGATAAATAGCAGCTTGGCTTCACTGGTTCCTCTCTGCATCCTCCCCACCCTCCCAACAATATGCATCTTGCCAGTTTGATCAGTTCCTGCTCCCTCCTACTGCTTTTGGGGGCCCTGCCTGGATGGGCAGCCAGTGATGACCCCATTGAGAAGGTCATTGAAGGGATCAACCGAGGGCTGAGCAATGCAGAGAGAGAGGTGGGCAAGGCCCTGGAAGGCATCAATAATGGCATCACTCAAGCTGGAAGGGAAGTGGAGAAAGTTTTTAATGGACTTAGCAACATGGGGAGCCAGGCCGGCAAGGAGCTGGACAAGGACATCCAGGGGCTCAACCACGGCTTGGACAAGGTAGCCCATGGTACCAACAATGGCGTCGGACAAGCAGGAAAGGAAGCAGAGAAGTTTATCCATGGGGTCAACAACGCTGCTGGACAGGTTGGGAAGGAGGCAGATAAAGTGATTCAGGGGGTCCATCATGGGGTCAACCAGGCGGGCAGTGAGGCAGGGAGGTTTGGCCAGGGGCTCCACCATGCCGCTGGGCAGGCTGGAAATGAGGCAGGGAGGTTTGGCCAGGGGGTTCATCATGGGATTGGTGAGGCCTGGAAGGAAGCAGACAAGTTTGGCCAGGGGGTCCACCATGCCGCAGGGCAGGCTGGGAATGAGGCAGGGAGGTTTGGCCAGGGGGTCCACCATGCCGCTGGACAGGCTGGGAATGAGGCAGGGAGGTTTGGCCAGGGGCTCCACCATGCCACTGGACAGGCTGGGAACGAGGCAGGGAGGTTTGGCCAGGGGCTCCACCATGCCGCTGGGCAGGCTGGGAATGAGGCAGGGAGGTTTGGCCAGGGGGTTCATCATGGGATTGGTGAGGCCTGGAAGGAAACAGACAAGTTTGGCCAGGGGGCCCACCATGCCGCTGGGCAGGCTGGGAATGAGGCAGGGAGGTTTGGCCAGGGGGTCCACCATGCCGCTGGGCAGGCTGGGAATGAGGCAGGGAGGTTTGGCCAGGGGGTCCATCATGGGATTGGTGAGGCCTGGAAGGAAGCAGACAAGTTTGGCCAGGGGGTCCACCATGCTGCTGGGCAGGCTGGGAAGGAGGTAGAAAAGTTTGGCCAGGGGGTCCACCATGGGATTGGTGAGGCCTGGAAGGAGACTGAGAAGTTTGGCCAGGGGGTTCATCATGGGATTGGTGAGGCCTGGAAGGAGACTGAGAAGTTTGGCCAGGGGGTCCACCATGCTATTGGGCAGGCTGGGAAAGGAGGAGACAAAATAGTCCAAGGGGTCCATCATGGGGTTAACCAGGCTGGGAAGGAGGTGGGGTGGTTTGGGCAGGATGCTCATTATGCCACAGGTCAGGCTGAAAAGGAGGGAGACAAAATAGTCCAAGGTGTCCGTCCTGGGGTCAACCAGGCTGGGAAGGAGGTGGATCAGTTTGGCCATGGGGTCCACCATGAGGTTAATGAGGCCTGGAAGGAGGCAGAGAAGTTTGGTCAGGGGGTCCACCATGCAGCAGGGCAGGCTGGGAAAGAGGGGGAAAAAGTGGTCCAAGGGGTCCACAATGGAGTCAACCAGGCTGGGAAGGAGGTGGAACAGTTTGGCCATGGGGTCCACCATGAGGTTAATGAGGCCTGGAAGGAGGCAGAGAAGTTTGGTCAGGGGGTCCACCATGCAGCAGGGCAGGCTGGGAAAGAGGGGGAAAAAGTGGTCCAAGGGGTTCACAATGGAGTCAACCAGGCTGGGAAGGAGGTGGATCAGTTTGGCCAGGGAGTTCACCATGCCGTTGAACAGACCGGAAAGGAGGCAGACAAAGTAGTCCACGGGGTCTACGATGGGGTCAACCAGGCCGGGAAGGAGGCAGAGAAATTTGGCCAAGGGGTCAACCACGCTGCTGGCCAGGCTGGAAAGGAAGCGGAGAAACTTGGCCAAGGTGTCCACCATGCTGCTGGCCAGGCCGGGAAGGAGGTGGACAGGTTGCAGCAGAATGCTCATTATGGGGTCAACCAAGACGGCAAGGAGGCCAACCAGCTGCTGAATGTAGGTGAACAGGGGTGGGGAAATGGGGAGAAGGGGGCTGGGGGAGGGAGAGGTTAAACCTTTAAGACATTTGGGGAGCCCAGGTAACCTTCATGTGGTGAAAGAAGCTTAGGCAGCTATATAACCGTGCCCTCCTTCCTCTCCTTCTTTACAAAGGAGCTGGTGGTCAGATGGTCAGATGGATCAAGCCGTCTTATCTGCAAAGCTTTAAACCAGATAGTGTGAATGTGACCCAGCCCCGCCTCCGGGAGCTGCCCTCCTAGTTGAGGAGGACTGGAGGGAGGAACATGAAGCCTCTCCTGGGGAACAGGAATCAATTACTGAGCCAGTATCTGTGACTGTGGGAGCAGATGAGTATTGAGAAAAGGCAGAATATGAGTGTGAACATGAGGAATAGCTTTGGAGATAAGCCCTTTTTTGTTTAATTTTCATAAGGAGCCTTTGAGGTTGTCAGGGTGAGGAGTCTGTCTTGACTCCCTGATTCTCAGATGAGAGAACTGGAGCTCAGTGAGGTTTAAGGGGATTTGCCAGGGTCCTGTGGCTAGCACACATCTTCGGCAAATCACAGGCCCGGGTTCTTCCTCTTCTTCACATGCCTCATCAGAATAGGTCTGGAGGGTTTCTGATCCCCATTTAGGTAGAGGGAACAGTTACTGGAGGACAGGAGAGGCAAGCAGCACTATGCTTAGTTGAACAGGTACCAAGGAAGGAGCTTGGCAATAGAAGGCAGACCCCTGCCTGCCTCAATTCTCCACTCTAATCTCCATGAGGAGGCTTTGGGATACTATCTTGAGGGACTGGCCCAGGCCTCAAAGCCTATAACCACATTGGCTTCCAGGCAGGGAGCCAGGGAAGTGGGTGGGGAGGAAGGGTCTATGTAGGAAGCATGCATGGTAGGCTCTGAGACAAGACAGCAGGATTCACCAGGAGAGGGAGGTTTGTGATACGGCTCCATGCCGGCAGCAGCAGCAGAGTGGCACTGCTGAATATCTGGGGATAGGATTGAAGATAGGGATCAACCTGAGTTAGGGATCAGGCTCAAGTGTGTGTGAAGGGGGTAGAGTTGAGGTCAAGGCTGAGGTTAACTATGGTCTTGGCATTTGTGTGGGTCTTCTGGGTTCCCTTTCTAGCCAGGCCACTTCTCAGGGACTGAAAGCATCTCATTAACTAAAATAAAAGGAAATGGGGGGAAGAGTAGTCAGTAGGGGCAGACATCCTTACTGGCTTTTCTTCCCATCTCTTACAGAATTACCACAGCAACAAGGCTTTTGGGTTTCTTTCTGGACAGTGAGGGATAGTGGGTTAGTCACCCTAGGGGGCAGCAGGTAACTGGGGAAAAGGAACTTGGGAGACCCTCAGGGATTGAGGGGTTGTAATGATGGTCTGGGCTTTGTCAACAGGGCGGTCACCCAGGCGGATCCACCGGCCATCACGGAGGGGGCGCAACCACAACATTAACATCTGGAGTAAGTCTCACGAGCAAAGCATAGACTTGGAAGTGGGGGAATGGAGGCCCTCCCAAGATGGTGCTGGGGTGGATGATGGGCACTGACCCTCTTGTCCTTGAATTCCAGGCTTCGGTCAACAAGCCCTTCATCAACTTTCCAGCTCTATGGAGGGTAAGTGTCCACATGGTTTTAGGTTTCTGCTCTCCGTCTTGAGAGATGTTTGTACATTGCCCTTCCCATTGCCTGCTCATAGACAACTTTACTGTGGACAGACTCTCAGCCTTTCAGAGACTATGCAACCCATTTCCCAGCCCTGCTTGTCCCTTTCTTCACCTGCTCCTTACCCTTTGCATCCTGCGTTTACCTCTTGGGTGTTTTTCATTCCCACTGAAGCAAACACAAGCTGGCAGAAAAGACCTCCAGTGGCACATGTGCATCTATGAGCCAGGGAGAGAGGGGTGGCTGGAACCATCCCCTCCATGTGCCCACCATCTCTCCTCATCATTTCCTCTGTGACTCCCTCCCTACCTCAACCTACTGTAAACACCCCTGCTATGCATCCCTGCTGTCTTACAGCAATATGCTGGGTGGTGGGAACTGTAGCTCTGTCCTTTCCCTGAATCAAGACTTCCATGGGATCCTCGTCCAAAGTAAAGTCCTAGCTGTACTCTTTGGATTGAGTACCTCAGCTGCCTGAGGCTGGGCGGAAGGCTAAGGGTGTGTAACAAACAGCTCTTTAGACTGCTCCTGGAACCCAGAGGCACACCTTGCTTATTCCCGGGCTATGGGGTGGCAGGGGATTCTCTGAGGCAAAGCAGACAAGGCTTCTCAGTTCTTACAGAGTCCCCCCTCTTGGCATCTCTGCCCTGGAGTACTGGCTCCCTGTTCTTTCTCAATCTAGGTGCTACCTTCCTTAAGATATTCTCAAGAACATAGGCAATTACTGGGCCAAAGTAGCCAGTCTCCCTCTCATTTCTCTAGGGAAGGATATGAGGGCAAAGGTCTCACTGCCCTTATGACTGCATACCCTGCATTCACTCCCTATCTCCTTCTCTCTTCCAGAGCGTCACCGACATCATTCCCTAAACTGATGCACTGGCCTTGCTGAGCAGACTGGCTTTCCTGTTGGCATATCAGCTGAAATGACTTGAAGGAGCTAGGGATGGGGGGCGGGTAGATTTCGGGCATCCCTTGAGGGAACTGTACTGAGATTTGTGAATAAATATGACACAACATACTCTCATTATGGTCCACATGCTTCCTAAGGAGGGATGTGAGGGGAGGCTTGTCTTTTCTCTTCTTGCTTCTATTCTGAGAGCTGGGGGTCTGATGTACAGGACAGGTTGAGCTGGAGATTTCAGGCTGATCAGATCTAAGAAGGCGGTTAGAGAGACAAACCGAGTTCCATTAGTGTGCAAGGTTCGTGGTCAGCACTGGGAGGAGCATCATGAAGGCGAGCCACTTCAGGCCAGTAGTGGGGGCGGAAACACCAGGGAAGAGATGGCAGAAGCCATCTCCTCATCCTCATTCAGGGGATGTTGTGCCAAAGGAATAACAATGATTACTTGGACTTATTATGCAGTTTAGGCCTGCTAGGCTCCCTGACGGGTGCTTTACATGCATGACATCACTGAAGTCTCCCAACCAGTTAGGTAAGAGGTACTGTTATTGCCCCATTTTATTGAGAAGCATGTAGAGGCTTGCACAGGTTAAGAACATGACTAGTATTTGGAGGGAGAAACAGCCTAACAGCTACAAGGGATATTCTAAACAAAGAGGTCTTCCCTTGTTTGGCATCAGTAGCTATGGGAATCGGTGAATAAGGAGAGAGGAAAGACATGCATTTGGGAGGTCCCCTCTCCGGGAGGAAGGCCAAAGGTTCAGGGGAAAGGCACACTGGTGGCAGGAGGGAGAGCTTCTTCACAGAGGCAGGAATGGTGACGGAGGAGACCCAGCTTTCAGATCTGTGATGACCAAAGCCTGTGGAGTCATCATAGAGCTTCTACCTATTGAGCACTTACTGTGACGAGTGCTCATGCTCTGTAACCATTTAAACTTCCCCCAACCCAAAGGCATAAGTCCTCTTATGATCCCCATTGTATGGACGAGGAAACTGAGGCTCAGAGGTGCAGAGCACTTGCCCTGGGTGGCCCATGAGAAAGCAGCAGGCCTTCCTATTGCCAGAACCTGCTGGGAGACCTGCATTCCAATCAGGATCCTGTGCCCCCACAGGGGCCATTAATTTCCTCCTCTATAAAGCAAGGATGCTTGCTTGCAGAAGAGGACTGTAAACATGGCTTCCAGCATCAAAATTCCATCAATGGTGGGACCAAAAGAAAAAGAAAAAAAAGAGACAGTGTTCTGCCCTGTAATTTACAGGCTTCCTGAGGAGACAAGGCATAGAAACAGAATATGAAAACAAATGCAAGGCAATGCAGCAGTAAGAACAAATAACACACCAGGGAGGGTGTGCACGATAAAGGTGATGTTCCTGACACTTTATATTGAAAATATTTCTAATTTAGCACAAAGATGAAGAACCTTAGAGTGGACACCTGCATACCCACTATTTAGATTTTACCACTAACATTTTTCTATGCTTGCTTTATCACACATCCATCAATCACACACATCTCTCCATCTAGGCATCTATCAATACATTTTTATGCATTTCAAAGTAAATTTCAGACATCTATTTCCTGCATTTTTTAAAAGAGAAGCATTCATTCATAGCACACATTACTGAAAGACTACTCTGTGCTGGACATTGTTTCATATGGACTGGAGGACTCCCTTCTGAAAAGGGAATACTCAAGGGAATCATCCTGTCCTAAAGTAAAAACTTGCACTGGTTTTATTTGTATGCACATTTTCTTGCTGAATATATTTGCCAAAGAGGTATGGGGTAAATCATTATGTACTGGGAGTCAACCCTGGGAGGCTTCTGGAAAAGAAGATTGTAGCTGGTTTTGAAGAGTAAAAGGAGCATGGCACATTCTTGCCTCGAGGCCTTGCATGCTGTTCACTCTGCTAGGAATATTCTCTATGTGCTCCCCCCTTTTAAATTAAAGTATAGTTGACTGTTTGCAAGACCATGAATGGACCTGACCTAGAAGGCATTATGCTAAGTGAAATAAGTCAGAGAAGAACAAATACCATAAGACTTCAATACATGTGGAATCCAAAAAGCAGAACAAATGAACAAACAAAACAGAAACACACATAGGTACAAAGGACAAATTGATAGCTACCAGAGGAGAGAGGGGTGGGGGCATAGGTGAAAAAGGTGAAGGAGAATTAGAGGTAAAAACCTCCATGTCTCTTTTGTCCCCTATGTTAGTTCCTCCTCGCTCTTTAGGTCTCAGCTACCTTGACCACACAATCTGAACAAAAGACCACCTTTGTTATTCTTTCTCATGGTACACTGATTTTTTCTCTTCATAGCACATATGACAATTTGTAGTTATATAGAGGGTGTCCCCCCAAAATGTGTACACAAACTTTGAATAATTATAAAGGCAATGTTTATCAAAATACATTTCATTCTCAAAATTGAGCAATCAGCTGTTTCAATATATATATATTTTTTGGGGGGGACACCCTGTATTTACTTATTTCATATCCATTTTCCCTCTAGACTAAGAGGTTTAAAAGGAAAGGTCAGGCTAGGCACACATGGCTGGCAACTGGTAGAGGGAAGGCTTGAGCAGACTTGGGAAAGGCCTTGGAATAAATGCGAGCAAGAATGAGGCACCTGAGACAGGTAGGTGGAGCCGGGCTGGGGAGTAACAAAGACAGGAGGTGCCAGTTTCTGCAGATGTGGAAGAACAAGGAGAGGACTTTGGGCGGGACCGGGCAGCCATCTTTATTGGGTGCTTACTATGTCTATGCTAGGCCCTTACAGACATGATTCATTCCAGCCTCACAACCTCTCATGAGGCAGGTACCATGATTATCCCCTTACAGATGATAAAGTTGAGGTTCAGGGAAGGGAGAGAGTTGCCTGAGGCCACCCAGCTAGTAAGTGGTGATGGCGGGCTCTCTTCAAGAGCACTTCCCTGCTGGTGATCTCTGCTAGTGAGGTGGCATGCTTCCCTGGGACCCTTGGGGAGTGGGCTGCTTCAAAGTAAGTCCTCTTTAAAAATAAGTTTCTATATTTGGCTCTTTCAGGAAGTGCATGTGTATGTCTCAAAATTAAACAACTGTCAAGAAAGCATTACAACAACAATGGTAACACGCCCAACATATATTGAGTGCTCTTGTGTGCCGGGCACTGCTCTATGCTCTTTGCATTATTACCTCATTTAACCCTCACATTCACCTCTCTTACAGAGAAGGAAATGGCTATACAGATGATTAAAATTGCTATACAGATGGCTAGTAAGTGGTGGACCTAGAATTTCAACCTAGACTCCAGGACAGACACTGTGGAAGAGATGATCCAGTAGGTGCTAGTTTGAGGCCTAGGACCCCCTAGGAGGGAGCAGAAACACTGTCCAGACCCAAGGCCTCCTCTCCTCTCTATACTTGAGTTCAACCTCCAAACCTGCCCCCTCAAGCCCCTTCCCTGATCTCTGTACTCCTCTCTCCCTACAACAGTCTGTTCCCCAGAGGAGCCCTGTTCACACCCAAGTCAGATCACAGCCTTCCTCAGTTCCAAGCCCTCAGCTGGTTCCATCTCAGTCAGATAAAAGTCAAAGTCTTCACAATGTTTACTTCTTCACAAAGTATATAAAGAACGCATACAACACCAAACAAGCAATCCAATTAAAAAATGGGCAGAGGACTTGAACAGACACCTCTCCCAAGAAGACATACAAATGCCCCACAGATATACAAAAAGATGCTCAACGTCAGTAGCTATTAGGAAGATGAAAATCAAAACTACAATGAGATACCACCTTGTGCCTGTTAGAATGTGGGAGAGGTTGTGGAGAAAAGGGAACCCTCATTCACTTCTGGTGGGAATGTAAACTGGTATAACCATTATGGAAAGCAGTCTGGTGGTTCCTCAAAAAATCAAGAACAGAGTTACCACATGACCCCAAAATCCCTCTTCTTGGGTATCTACCCGAAAAACTTGACAACATTTATTTGCAAAGATATATGCACTCCTATGTTCATTGCAGCATTATTCACGGTGGCCAAGACAAGGAGACAACCCAAGTGTCCTTCAATAGGGGACTGGATAAAGAAGATGTGGTACTACTCAGCCATAAAAAAGATGAAATATTGACATTTGTGACAACATGGATGGACCTTGAGAATATTATGCTAAGCAAAATAAGTCAGTCACAAAAAGCTAAGAACCATATGATTTCACTTATTATGTGGGATATAAAACTGAAACTCATAGACACAGACAACAGTATGGTGGTTACCAGAGGGAAGAGGTGGGGGGGGGGTAGTAAAAGGTAAAGGGGGCCAAATATATGGTGACAGAAGATACTTTGACTTTGGGTGGCGGGCACACAATGCATTATATAAATCATGTACCATAGAAATGTACACTTGAAATCTATATGATCTTATTAACCAATGTCACCCCAGTAAATTAAATTTAAAAAATGGTTACCTCTTTGATTTAAACTCCTCCCATTCCCCCTGCTCCAGCCTCAAAGCCTCTGCACAACCATTTCCTTGCTTGGGATACACTATCCCCAGATATCCACCTGGCTCAGTTTCTCACTTCCTTTGGGTTTCAGCTCATTGGTGACATCTCAAAGAGCCCTTTCCTGACCACCCTATTTAAAATACCCACTCTGTCTTCTCTATTCCCTCACTCCACTGTGTTTTCCTTCATAGTGTTCATCACCACCTGAGAGATTTATTGTCCAAATTCCCCCACAATGAATGTGAGCTCCCTAAGGAAAGAGATTTTGATGATCTTGTTCCATGCCTAGAATAGGCATGGCACAGGGTAGGTACTCAATAAATACTTGTTGAATGAATAAAGTGGTGAACGAGAGAGAAAAGATGAAATCAGAGGGTCGTGGACATGATGCGGGCATGACAGCTTTGTGGATGCTATCATATATAAAACATGGGAGGCATGGTGATGTAGGGTCAAAGCTGTTTGGAGTCCAACAGACTTGGGTAAAATTCTGACAACTCCATTTTACCATTATCTTTTCACATATGATCCTGTGTATGTGTTTAAAACTCTAGACCTCAGTTACCTCATCTGTAAAATGGGAATAACCTCCTTCCTGAGGTTATAGTGAGGATTAAATGAGATCATGCATGTGAAAGCACCACATCATCTATTGGGTTGGGTATATAATAACTATGCCTTAAGACTGATTTGAGATGACTGCTCAGGTACAGAGATGTCTGAGGCAGTTTTTCTCAGGAGGTAGAACATGAACCTGCTGGTTGTAGGGGAAAATTTAGGTGGTCTGTGAACATGGCTTTAGATCATTCTGAACCACTCAGTGAGAAACGCTTTTCTCATTTTCTTTGAAGCTTTCTGATTTGTTAAAGAGAAAGACTCAGTTTCTGTGCTGGTGCGCCTTAAAACATCTCCCAGACTTGCTAATAAAGAGGATGCAGAAACTGCAGCCATCTATGATGCAATACCATTGTTTGCTTCTCTCTATGTTTTTCTGGTACTTTCTATTTATGGGCAAGTGATTCTGGCTTTCTACTTCCAGCAGCAATATAAAATATTCTCTTAAAATTAAGAAAGTAAGCTAGCTTAAAGAAAAGTCTTAGCAATAAAGAAGGGAGAGGGCAGACGTATGCCATTGTGAAGGTGTGTCCCACGAGGGAAGTGTGGCAAGGACTCTGAGTCAGTGGGCACTCTGCTGCCTGCCAAGGTCCTGTCCTCGGCCAGTGGAAGCAGCAGGCTCAGGACTGGGGTCTCCATCACCAATTCTGAAGGCCTCAGATTTACTCCTGCTCCCCTCCCTCCACAAGATGCCAGGGCAAAACCAAAAACAATTTTATCCAGGGAAGAATGAGGGCTTTGAAAAACAGGGGGAAGTCTGAAATACTGAGGTGACAGAAAATGCTGGGGATCAGGGCTTAGGAGAGAGGCAGGCTGGGCTTGGGTTTTGCTCTACCACACATTCACATGTCCTCTCTGAACCCCAACTTCTCCATCTCTAAATGGGGTAATAATAAGACTGATCTCCAGGGCTGTCTGAGCCTTAAAGTGTTTAGTCCAGTGCTGGACACATAGAAAGCCCTTGATAGATTGGAGCTGCAATGATTATTATTATTACTATTATTATTATTATTATTACCACCACATTTATGATCATCATTGAAGAGTCAGAGATGGAGTAACAGGGAGGTAGGAGCTGCTGAGGATAGGCAGGGATTGTTTTCACATGGTAAGAGGTGTTGAATGTTACAAGTTGGGGTGTGGGTGCTGGGGTGGAGAGAGAGACTAACTGGGAGACATTGAGAAAGGCAGATGGAAACTGACCCCTCCTAACTGGGCTATGAGTCGTGGTGATACAAGGCAGTGGCAAGTGGGAGGGCCTGGACTCCTGGGAGTACAGAGGCAGCCATGCTTGCTAAGCAAGGATGAGACCTGACCAAGTTCCACATCCTGAGCTGGGACCCACAGAGCATCATGCTGCTGACATAGGGTTCCTGCCCTTGTGCTGACCCCTCCTCCCTTTCCAGAGTCATCCTGGCCCCTGGGGGAGGCTGGGGGTGGGTGGGGTGAGCTGGTGCAGTCCTAGCCCTCCCAGGAGGCCATGAACTCACACACGTGTCCCTTCCGTAACAGGTAAACAGGATGGGTGCTTGGGTCAGCCGCTCCCTCCCAAGGTCTTTCCCTCCCACTCATTCCCTGGGGGCGGCTGGCCCGCCCAGCTGCCCTGCTCCACACCCAGCTTTCTTAGCCAAGAGCCACCAGGATGCTAACTGAGACACCCTGATGACCACTCTCAGGGTCGTGGCCACTTCCTTCCCAGAGGCCTGGGGTCTCTACTGAAACCTCAGGCCAGTCTCATAGCTCCCAGGCTCTTCGGAGTTGTGGAAGAGGGTGAGGGCAGGCACCTTTAGATGGCAGCCTGGGGGAGAAGGGAAATGGGAGAGGCAAAGGCTAATTGAAACTGAGAGAAAGTCACCTGACTCTACTCTGATGCCCCCGACCTAGGCTAGCTGACACCTAACTCACCTGCCCCCTTTCCCACTGAGTTTCGTATCCTTGCCCCACTGGTAGGGCCCGGCCTGTAATTTCCCTCCACCTACCACCTCTAGGAGACACCAACAGACTATCTCCTCAGGTGCCCCCATCCCCACCCTGCGCCCCAAATTCCTGGGGTTGGGAAACTGAAACACTTTGCAGCCATCTCATTCCATTTCTCCCTCCCTCCCTGATGCATGGGCTCCCTCTCTGTTTCAACATAGACTTTCAGACTCAACAATTACAGCTTATTACCCTATCAGTGGCTGGCCCTGAGTCACTGGGAGGAGGGACTCCGGGCTGCCCAGCCCTGTCACCTTCTCCCAAGCTGCAGTATAAGGAGTAGTGGCAGGGAGGAGGCCTCTGGGAAGGCAGGGGAGTCTGGGAAAGGAGAGAGGAGGCTGCAGACCTAGAAGGAGTGAGAACAAGAAGTCAGAAGGAAAAAGAGAACAGAGGAGGGCACACGGACACAGAGAAGAGAAAGGGCCAACAGAAGGAAACTTGGGTGGGAAAAAGACACTTCGGAGGGAGAAGGAGTGAGGCAGAGATGAAGTTACAGGGGTCCCTGGCCTGCCTCCTGCTGGCCCTGTACCTGGGCAGTGGGGAGGCTGGCCCATTGTTAAGTGGAGGGGCAAGCGCTGAAGCAGGTTTTGGGGAAGCCGTTGGACATGCGGCAGGAGATGCCATTAGTCATGGAATCAGTGAGGCCATTGGCCAAGGGGCCGGAGAGGCAGCCCATGCTCTTGGAAACACTGGGAGTGAGGCTGGCAGACAGGCTGAGAACATTATTCGACATGGAATAGATGCTGCCCACAGCTCCTGGCAGGGGATGCCTGGCAGCAACGGTGCTTGGGTGAGTGGCTGGAAGGAAGCTCGGTGTGGGAACGGGAGACTGTAGGAAGCTGGGTTGAGAATCTTGGGAATCAATGGAAAGGTGAAGGAGTCTTACTTGTGGCCGTCTGGGGCAGTTTCTGTCCATGCTATGCATCCTTTTTCTACCACCTTGGGGTCTCTCCCTGCCTCTCCTTATGCCCTGCTCTGGCTCCTCTCTATCTTAGTTGCTCTGCCTGCCTTGCCCCATCATGAGTGATAAGGTCACACACACTAAGTGCATGCATGTTGTCCTTGCAGGGAACCAATGGCCAGCCTCCATCTGGAGGCCAGGGCACCTTTGGCTCTCAGGGTGGCATTGGAGCCCACAGCCAGGGCAATCCCGAAGGCCCAGGCAATCCCTGGATCCGTGGACACGCTGGAGGCTCAGGTGGCAGCTTTGGAACCAACTCTCAGGGAAGCTCCTGGGGCCAAGGAGGCAATGGAGGGCCATACAACTTGGGACCCAACACTCAGGTAAAGTAAGCACCCAGCCCTGATCCTGCACCTTCACCCCTTCAGGCCCACACTCTCATACTTAGTCTCATCCTCCCTGCAGGGAGCTGTGGCCCAACCTGGTTATGGCTCAGCGAGGGGCAACAGCAACCCAAATACGGAGGTAAGAGGAAGAGTCGGGGGGAGGAGAGGGTGTCTGGGTGCATGTGGCAGAAAGTAGGAGAGACAAAGAGGAAAAAAAGATGGGGAGGCAGATTGGCCAGGGAGAGATGAGTGTGGAGAGGAGGCAAGGGAGAGCGGGATGTCAACGTGATGGGTGGGGGAGGAACACGTTGGGAAAGAAAGCCGAGCCACATGAGGAAGGAGAGCCTGGCGTGGCGATGGCCCTAACTGAAACCTCACAACCCACCTGTCCCCTTTCTTCTGCAGTGCACCAACCCTCCGCCCTCTGGCTCAAGTGGAAGCTCTAGCAACTCTTGGGTAAGAGGTGGGCCACCTGAAGCATTGGGCACAGGGAGAAAACAGGACTCTCTTTCCTCAGACTGGGCAGGAATATGCCCGAGCAAGAGAGCAAGGGGATGGAGGGAAGCAATCTTGGTGTTCTCACCTTTAGTCCTCACTCTGGTCCCTCAGGGAAGCAGTGGCGGCAGCAGCGGTGGTGGCAGCAACAGCGGTGGCAGCAGCGGCAGTAGCGGCGGCAGTGGCAGTAGCGGCGGCAGTGGCAGTAGCGGCAGCAACGGTGGTGGCAGCAACAGCGGTGGCAGCAGTGGCAGTAGCGGCGGCAGTGGCAGTGGCGGCAGCAGCAGTGGTGGCAGCAACAGCGGTGGCAGCAGCGGCAGTAGCGGCGGCAGTGGCAGCAGCGGCAGCAGTGGTGGTGGCAGTGGCAGCAGTGGCAGCAGCGGCGGCAGCAACGGTGGCAGCAGCGGCAGTGGCGGTGGCAGCAGTGGTGGTGGCAACAACGGCAATGGTGGTAGCAGCGGCAGCAGTTCTGGGGGCAACTGGGTGAGTTCTGCTCCTATGCTGAAAGGCAGAGATGAGGCTGAGGCCCGTGGAGGTCCCGGCCGAGGAGATGCGGTCCAAGGCCTTCCTGAACGCTGCCAGCCCTGGGGTGGGTGGCGTCACTGGCAGTGTCATCCTGTGGCTCCTTCACTTTGTTTCCCACCTTCCCAGCCCCACCAAGCAGGCTTGCAGAAGAGGTGCCCTCCCTACTTCTGCTCACTCTGTCCCTTATCTCTGCTCCATGACGGTGGGGATCCTCTCTCTCCTGTCTAACCCCTACTCCTGCAGTTGTGGCCACTTGGAAATCTGACTACCGCTGGGGGTGACGAGTGGAAGAAGAGAGGTGGGCACAGAACAACATAATACTTGTCAGGGATGCTCCCGGCCAGGAGAATGGGGGCAAGCCTGCACACGTGGAGACTTAAGGCACTACAGGGCTGTGGTACAGGCGAACTAATACAGATGCTGCACACGAGGCCCCTCCCTGATGGTGAAAGGACCAGGAAGGGACCACAACCTGTCAGCTGGACTAGGAGGGATCTCCAGGAGGGGGGCCTGAAGAGAGAGAACACTACTGGCTTCCTTTGGAGTCTGGGAAAGGTGTCGGGCAAGAGGAGGGAGGCAACTAGAACAAGCCAGATCACATAAGCTGCTTTAATTCACTGCTCTTTGTACTGCTGGCTTTTACCCCATCTGATTTTCCCATAGAAAATTCTAGGCATGTTGATCAGGCTCCCTGCCAGTGGCCCTTTCCCCTTTCTAGGTTCCAGGAGAGGGCAGGGGAGAGGAGAGACGGGGCAGGGCAGCACGAGGCCAGCCTGCCCTCAGGTGTCAGGGGACTTTTGTGCAGTTAGGCTCCAGAGGCCTTCCACCCCTGGCATGTGGTGGGAAGTGGGAGCAACAGCTCGGAATCCCCTGATTATCCCACATTCCCAAATGCACTTGGCCACACCTGGTCTTCCCTGTGCTCCCATAACTTCCCTCAGTGAACGGCTGGCTGAAGACGGAGGGCAGGCAGAGGGGGTAAACATGGCTGGGAATCGTTTGGTCCCTTCCAAGTCCCTTGACGACACCAGATGGACTCTTGCTTTCCCTTGTAGGAACACAGTAGCAGCTCTTCCTCAGGAAGCAGCGGAGGAAGTGGTGGTGGAAATAAACCCGAGGTGAGTGTCCACGGTTTGCACCTGCATGGATCTCCCTGAAACTGAAACTGTGGGAAGGAACAGAGGAGGCCCCGTGGATGGTGGGACAGTGACCGCTGGGGCTGAGAATGGGGTGGACCGCTGCTGGGGTGGGGCTGACGTGCGTGAACCTCGAGGCTAAAAGACTGCAACTTGAGGGCTGGAATTGGCGTCTGGGTAAAGACTGAGAGGAAGTCTTCTCTTTCTCTCACCCACAGTGTGACAACCCAGGAAATGGAGTCCGAGTGTCCGGAGGATCTGGGGGTCAGGTAAGAGCCAAACTTGTGGTTACCACAGTTCATCACTGCCGCTGTGCCACTCCTTGTAACCCAGCTCTGCTCTCCGCTCCTAATGCTAATCTTCACCCCAACCACGTCTGTGGGGAATTACAATTTAGGGGTAGAGACCAAGCACATAAAATTACTAACAATCTCCAAAGGAATAATTCATTGCAAATCCTTATGGGACATACCCCCACAGACAGGGCTGTGAAAGTCACCTGAAGACCAGTCCGTTTAGAAACATAAATGTTTCAAATGTCCTGTACCTGGCTAGTGAACACAATTTGCTAACCCCTTTGACATTGGTTTGCATGCATCCTCCTCCTAGTTATTCTGGAAATTTGGGCTTTCCGGTCAGAACCTGCAGCACTGACAGAGGAAGTGCTACACCAAGGTGCCCACGAATGGCCCGGAGGTCTTGTGAAAAAGTGGGTTCTGCTTCAGCTCTGGGGTGTTGCCAAGATCCTGGCTTCTAACAAGCTCTGGGGGAGGCTGGTGCAGAGCAGCAACACCTGGTGTGTCGCCTGCAGGGTGAGGAGCATGACCCTATGATGCTACATTGACAAGGCTCTCTGAAGAGCTCCTAAAATATTGGGGATAGTAATCTTTTATGGGTAGACAGGTTTCAAGAAAACGTCTCCCAGTTTGTTACTCTATTTCTAGATTTTACATACCAAAGTCTGTTTTTCTATGGTGTCTTCTCTTGAAAATAAAGGTCTTTATTTTCTTCTAGCATTACTAACACTTCTATAGTTTCATTGTTAAACTTAACTCTTAATCCACCTGGGCGGTATTCTGGTGTATTCTGTCTAGTCCACTCCTGGATCCAACTAGGCAGGCCCTACACTTTGAATCTGATCTGTGAGCTACTGTAGGGGACAATCAGATAAAAACAGAATGGAGGAAACTGTGAGGTATAAATAAGTTTTCCCCCCAAAACATAACTAGTATTCCCAGCCCTGTATTCAATCATTTCTACCACTGATTTAAAACATCATGTATATATACCTTAATATTTGGGGAGAGCTTCTGGGGGTTCTATTAATCGGTTGATCTGTTCTGGGACAGGAACCACAGTTTTATTCATGGTAGCTTTATAGTACATTAATATCTGCCAGTACAAGTCCCTTTGCTGCTCATCTTTTCCAGTGTTTTCTTACCAATTGTTAGGCATCTATTCTTCCAAATGAACTTCAAGATGATTTTGACAAGTTCCAAAGAGATTTCCATTAGGATTTTAAGAGGAATCATATTAAATCATATATGAATTTGTAGGGATGGACCTGGTAAAACAATAACCTGTGTCTCACTGTCTTGTCCCTCAGGGCTTCAGAGGCCCCAGCGGCTTGGCGACATCAGGGTGAGGAGAGTAGGGACTGTGGCAGCGGCAATACTAACAGGGCAGAGAGTTCCACCTCCCAGCCTGGTCTAGATTTTAGCTCTGGGAATGAAGAGGTGCCGATGGGTCTGGGATCCATACCAAACAGTGAAAGCAAAACTCAAAAGGAGCGGACCTCTGCCATAGGAGGAGACTAGCAGTTGACTTCTGTGCCGCCTCATATCCCAGGGACTCTTCCAGCGGGCATCACCTTTCTGACTAAAGCAAAACATCAGCCCAGCCTGCATTTTGAATTAATTTAGTACAGCAGCCTGGCGGGTTCCTACTTGGTGGCAAAGGCTATTCCCACTGAACTGTGGACAACTTGCAGACTGAATAGAAACAGATGGTGATGGTACCAATGAGCATCCTAAGTGAGAAGTAGCCCCATCCACAAGGGGGTGAAACAAGATTTGCCAGGAAAGATAGAGCTACCCAGAGAGAAGGGCCTCTCTTGGGGTCCTGGGAAGGACTCCGCCCTCCTCCTGCCTCAGTCCCCCGATTCAGAAATCCTTTACCTACTTCTCACCTCTCATCCTGCCTGCCTCCCCACCAACTCTTCTCCATTTTCTCTCTCCTCAGGGAATAAGCAGGGAAGGTAGTCGCCTCCTTGGGAACTCCCAAGGCAATTATCAGGTGAGCAGGGATGTCTTTAGGAGAAGGGATGGTGGAGTGTGGGGATAGAATGCAAAGGGCTTGGGAAAAGAAAGGGAAATATCAGTTTCTTCTTGCCAGCTTCTCTGAATCTGTCAGGTGACTGCCAGGAGATCAACAGCGGTCCAGGATCCCTGTCATTCTCCTTGATTCACCCATTCTCTCCCTTTTTACAACTGCAATCACAATCCTATTACCTCTGTGAGGGGAAAAAAACAGATTAAAATAACAGAAGAATGGCTAGCTAAGGGGGATTTTAAAAATCATACTTAGAAGGCAGTGTTGAGAAGCATAAAGGCAGTGAACTTTGAGTTAGAAATGGGAGATCACTTGTCATCTGTGATCAGGCAAGTCAGTTGACCTTTGTGAGTCTGGCCTTCCTCTTGGATAAAATGGGCACTGTGAAGCCCAACTTTTTCACCCCCACAGCTACTGCAGAGCTTTCTGCATCATATCCCGACCAAGGGGGCTTAGGATACAGACACTGAACCCTGGCCTGGAGATAGGTCTGAGGCAAGCTGCTGCACAGCTCTGAGTATCAGTTTCCTCATCTGTCAAATGGAGACATCTCCACAAAGGACATAGTGCTTGGCACACAGTGAGGCTATATATTAGGAAGCGGGTAGGTTTATGCTAGGCAGCAAATAATGAGTCATTCCAGGAAGGCTTTCTGGAGGTGGGGTTCTTAGGTGCTGTGTAAAGAAGAGAGGTGGCTTTACAGAGGGTTCATGGTGCTTGAGCAAAGGCAAAGATGAGTGGGCCAGGAGCAGGCTGATGGGTGGTATGCATAACAAGATGCATGAGCCTTGAACATCAGTCCCCTTTCCCACCCAGGGGCAAGGGTCCAGTGGGGGAGGTGAAGCTGTCGGTGGAATCGATAACTTGGTGAGTGGAGGCATCACCCCACCTTAAGCCAGGACCCTCCAGACATCCATAGCTCCTGCCCCTGCCTCTTGCTCACGAAGTGTGTTCTTACTCTCATCCCATTTCTCATTGGTTCCTTAGAACTCTCAGACTTCTGGGCCCTTCAACTTCGACACTTTCTGGAAGGTGAGTTCAGCAAGACTGCTCTGCTCATTCATTCTCTTTTGGAAAGCCAAAATCCTGTCCCCTTGACCTCACAGGATGAAGTCCTCTTTCTATAACTACTGTCAGTGGTGGTCCTTGACCTCTCTTGTCCTGAGGCTCCAAGCCAATTACATTATTATGATCCAATTTGACCGGTCTCCTTTTTTTCTTTTTTCTCTTCTCTGCAGAACTTTAAAGCCAAGCTGGGCTTCATTAACTGGGATGCCATAAACAAGGTAAGGGCTGGAAGGCCATGTCATATGATCTTTGTGGGAGAGGAATATAGAGAAGAAAGCTAAACCTCTGAGCCAGGTGAAATAATGATGATGGCCATGAAGAGCATTTTGGCTAGTGCTAAAAAAAAGAACAAAAACAAGGAGGAAGAACAACTGAGATAAGAAGAGAGGGAGACTTTGCAAACAGTTGGGTATTGAGGATGAGAAATGAATGGGCCTCTTTCATATCCTAACATGCAGACTTGCAGAGGTCTAAACCTCAGTTTCCCCTCCGAGACCTGGAGGTTAATGGGAGAGGTAGCAGAGGCCAGGGTGGGAGGGTGGACTGAATAGTCAGGTGGAGCTAAAAGGCCACATGAGGACTGACACAGAGAGAGAAGGGAAGGAGAAAGCCAACATTTATAGAGTGCCTGATGGGTGCCCTGTACTTACATAATATTAGGGGACACAGGGAGTCCTGGAGCCCTGTCTTCTTCCTCCCTGCTCACCCCCTCCTCTTGTAGGGAAACCCCTGGCCAAGCTAACACGACACCAGAATAGTAGAGAGAGTGGACTGGAAGGAGAGGATGAGAGCAGACAAACCTGAACAAATACCAAAAGCAAAAGCTGTAACTGACAGCCCAATTATGTGATTTTTATGGATATGTTAAAAAACACACACAATATGAATCAGTTGCCAAAGTTTAAAAATGTATAGGCTTTACAAAATGACTTGGATTTCTGACTTCTATTGAAAAATTTGTCAACACAAGGCCCCATTCCATGGGCTACAGTAAACTAAAGCTGAGTAGCAGCTGCTTCTTGCCGTGGGGACTTGCTCTCTAGCAGTCAGACTCCCCCTGCCCATCACAGCCATTCTAGCCACCTGACTGGCCGTGTTCAGTTGAGTTTCTAAGCCTTAACTTAAAAGAATGAAAATTAGGATCCTGTCCTCCAAAACTTGTGGG
The DNA here is from genome assembly GCF_014108235.1 of Myotis myotis. NCBI lineage: Eukaryota > Metazoa > Chordata > Mammalia > Chiroptera > Vespertilionidae > Myotis > Myotis myotis. Next base: position 11,007,080 of record NW_023416323.1, read on the forward strand.
GGAAAAAGGGTACTGATAGGGGGAAGCAAAGAGGCAGCCCAAACCCCAGGAAAGCCAAAGCCTTCCCTTTGGGATAAGGGGGAGTGGAAGACAGAAGATACAGACAGAAGATGTTCCCAGATGTAGCACAGTTTGGTGCGCATGAGCTAAATGAACAAAATAGACTGTTTCTGGTTTAGAAGCACAATCTCTGGTGAGGCAAGACTCCTTACTGTGAACTCCTTTCTGGGGAAGCCAGCCCCTGAGCATGGGGACCTTCGGGCACACACGGACACCTCCCAGAGGGCCAGGACAGATAGCCAAGCGTTTTGCACATCTAGAGGGCACAGTACAGTGAGTGCCTGCAGTCAGGCAGGATTCATCTGGGGTGACTTCCCAGAGGCACAGATCTCAGAAGAGGGACAGAACAGAGATGGGCAGAGAAGAAAATGGTGAGCTCTGGCTCCTTCACAGTGCAGTGTGAGGTGCTGAGGACTTCCTACAGAGTGAGGAGTGAAGACAGGGGGGCTGTACATAACATTCCTGGCAAGGTATGAGAGTTTTCAAGCTCAAGCTGGAATATCTGGGGTTGACTGGATGACAGCCGTGGTTCAAAAAGGTCCCTGCAGATTTCTGGAGCAGGGGTCTAATATAACCTTGACTTTCCATTACTCTCTGAAGTCCTATTCCTTGAGCTCCCTCTTAGAACCCATTTCTTTGCCCAGGACGAGAGGAGCTTTCACATCCCGTGACCTCCAGACAAGGAGCTACCAGATGGATGGGAGACCCCCACCCTTTCTTAAAAAAACACTATTCACCACTAATCTCAACCTTTGCCCTTGAAATAAACCTTAGCTGCCCCACACTCCTGGTGTCTGCTCCTTTCTTACGTCTCAACTGTTATTCCGGGGGGGCTTGGAAGGGATAACTTAAGCCCCACAGCTTTGGGAAATGGGCTGGAGGTGGCATGGCTGGTGAAAAGGCAGGAAGCTCTGTGGGCAGGTCTTAGTCTTGAGGTTTTGCTACAGTTATGTTCAGCCAGAGGAAGGGGAAATGGGATAGAGAAGAACACTCTGTGTGTGCTAGAGGCGGAAAGGACGGTTAATGGCTCCAGAGATCTAGCTTCTCTCTTCCTCTGCTTGCAAAAATAGTTTTTTGGTCCCTAAAGACACCCAGCTTCCCCCAAAATCTTGGTCAATAGTGCAATTATGAAGACCGAAAAATGATGGGAGCAGGAGTAGGGGCTTAGATGATCAGGGGGTCAGGCTCTCTGCTAACCTGCTCCCCACATTTCATCCACAGGGCCAAGTCCCATCCCCCAGCACTCGAGCCCTTCTCTACTTCAGCCGACTCTGGGAGGTAGGACAATTCTCACTTTTTAAAGAACTGGGACCCTGGTCATCCTGTCCCTCTCTCTATCTCCCTCAAGGCAGCCAAACCCCAGCTCCTGTCACAAAATTCCCCCTCTGTTTATTTTGGAGATGGGAAACGTCGTCCAAATCTTATCACTAATACCCTCAAAAATTCTAACACCTCTAATAAGTGTATCTTCATCTAACCCCAACCATACCCGGGCTCCAAAACCCATTCTTGTGCGTGGTCTTGAAACTTTCCCAATGAGTTGCCACACTCCACCCTCTGTCTCTCTGTGGCCCACTCATCTCTCCTTCTTCTTCCAGGATTTCAAACACAATACTCCTTTTTTGAACTGGAAGGAAATTATTGAGGTAAGAGCGGCAGAACCTCTTGTTTTGGGGTCAGGAAGCTCAGCTCTGGGGATGTGGGGTGCTGGGTTCTTGACAATGGCTTGCAGATTCTGTGCCAGTTCCTTACTCTGTGAGAGAGGGTGCCTCCCTCCCTTCCCACTTTCCTTTATGCAATGCTGAGTGGGGGTGGGGTGTGAGAGAGAAGCTGTGAGTCACTGAAGAAAGAGCAGGATGGCAGGTCCTCCTTAGGATAAAAGCCCAGGCCAAGGGTGGGGGCCCTCACAGGCTCCGGGCACATGAAGTTGGCCACTGTCTCTGCTCTGCTGCTGCTCCTGCTGGGCCTGGCCTGGCATGGGGGGAGTCACAGCTGGGTGGGTACTGCAGGGTGAACAGGTGATGGGGACCAGGAGGTTGAGAAGAGGGAAGGACCTCAGAACCGGAAATGGGAGGGAACTAGGGAAAAAAGCTGAAGGGAAACAGTAGGTATGGGATGGGGGGGAGGGAATCAAGTCATTGTTAACTGCAGGCAAGTGCACAGGGTCTGAATATCTGCATTCTGAGAAGGACGGGCAGGACTTCAGAAAGCCACACCTTGGTTCTGCATGGCCAGTGGCCTTTTCAAGAACCAGATCTCTTAGGCACTGAGGCAAGAGTTGCCCATTTACTCACACATGGGCCAGGAACCTGAAGTTGGACAGGTGGGGCCATGCAAAGGAGGAGGCCAAGGCCTTCCAGCTGAGTGTTGTCATGTACCCATGTAGTCCCAGTGTGACCACATCACCTGATTCTTCAAGAAAAGTTAGAAATCTGATATTGAATTGCTTATAACGAAATCAATTTTAAAAATGCAAACCAAGTAAAAAATGTCTGGAGGCCTGTGACCAACCAGTTTGTGACCTCAGTATTAGGGCTAAAACTCAATGTCAGGTGAGGATGGGTAGGGAGTTAAGTCAGAGTTAAGAAGAACACCCTAACCCTGTGTGTGTGGTGTTGGTGGTGTGTCCTAGTAGAGAAGTGCTGATGGAAGGAACTGAACTTCTCTCCCACTGCTTAGGAATTTTCCCTGCTTCACCTGGGGGAGGGAGAGGGTAGTGCATCTGCAGTGTGACCCAGAGGTAACGTTACACACTCCCCTTTGCCTCACAAACAACATTGTGAACAGGGATAAAAGGGCCTATGCGGGGAGCAGGGTTTGGCATCAGCAAAATGCGAGCCTGTGTGGGCACCACACATTTGTCATTCGAGCTCAGTCTCAGGCCAGCCTGCCAACATTCCAGGTGCCTGGGTGGGGATGGTGTTGCTAAACCCAGTTCGCTACCCTCACTTCCCAGCACTGAGTGTGGAAACCTATCATCTGTATCTATCTGGACCATCAGTTTCCTCCAGGCTCACTGCCCTCTCTGTGGACAGCACTCATGGGCCACTGAGAGGGACGGAGCCGGGTAGGTGGGATGCGGGTGCTCCAGAAGGAGGGCAGCGCCCAGGCAGCAGGATGTTGGAGTCCCACAAGTCTGGCAAGGCCTGAGGACCGTGGAGACACTCTAACTGTGGCCCCCTTTCTTGCAGGGTAACTATTCATCATCATCACTTCAGAAGAGGGCAGGCAGTGCTGGTCAGGTAAGTCTCTGCCCTCAGACTGACCTTGGAGATCCTCAGCCTCTCTCAGTCTTGTTCCTCAGTCTGGCCAACATCATATTCTCCTCCTTCACTCCTCTGTTCTGTAATTTTCTCAGCCTGGTGCAGGATGGCCAGAGGTAGCAGCTGTAACGTCTAAGGTAAGATATCTGCCACATGACCATCTGATTTAGACCTCACTTCTTTCCTTGGTCTTTTCTCCTAACCTCCCAAGTAACACTGGAATTGGGAGAGGGAAGAAGGCAGAGCCATTTGGGCTGGGACCATAAGGAGGTGAGCGTGTGAGCTTGGATGGCTGAAGGGGATTCTGGAAAAGAAGACACCTGACACCAGGAGGAGGAGAAGGCAGGGGCTTTGAGAAAGGTCCAGCCAGGGCAGGGAAGTTGGGTGTTTATTCCAGAGAAAAAATGGTTTCATCCCTTCTGTGCTGTCCTCCACCCCCCACTACCCACCACCCTTGCTTTCTTCCGCAGAACTACAATTATAACCAGCAGGCATATCCTACTGCGTCTGGCGGGCAGTACTCCGCCAAGGCCCCCGCTAAGGTAAGACTTGCAACTGCCCTGTTTTCCCATTGGGGTCTCTGCATGGAGGTGAGGGAGGGAGGCTTTCGCTGCCAGGCTCTTCTATGGGGGTTAGCTGAGGCCAAATCCTGTTCACTCAGAAAGTCATCTCTTTCCACACCTTCTGTCTTGCACTTCCAAACTGCTCTTAGAGAAAGGAAGAAGGTTCAAGACTCATTGCACCCACATTCAGAAAAGGTTACAAGGGAGCAGTGGCTACATCATGGAGAAAACTGGGAGCCATTACCCTCTCAAAGAGAAATCCCAGTATATGCTCCTTAGAAAAATCACAGGAAGCATGGCAGAACAGGCTGCCTTCCTTTGTAGCATCCACTCTCTACCTCTTCAACTGCTGACCTTCTGGGCATGGTGCGGGTAGAGGGGGAGGAGGTTAGGTGAAGCTAGCCCAGGAACTCTTGGTTGGTGAGAATAAATGCTTCATTCCCCAAAGAACTGAAAGGAAGAACATTTGAGAATTTTGTTGTATTCAGTTGCAAAGAAAGCAGTCTTATAAAGTCAGTAAATAAATGTGCTAAATACTAATTGGGCTGGTGAAGCAAAAACAGGTGGTATTTCCCTCCCCCTCTCAGAACAGTAAAGCCCTGTTCTCATGGAGAGGCCTTCCACCGAGAGATCAGAAACTCACTGCTGACAGGTGAAGTGGCAGTCCATACTGCCTGTGGGTGTCCACTTTGCCAATTATTTGTGGCTAATTTCCATCCGCCTTGCAGGCAGAGGGAGACCTACCTATTCTCATTCACTTCCTGTGGGCAAAGTGTGCTAAGGGACCACATTCAGTATCATCTTGGGTAACGTGTCCTTAAGATGATAAATTGTGCTGTGAAAAAATTTCCATGGGCTGAATGTCTACAGTCAGACCCAAAGGAGCTTTGAGATAAACTGGTTTGATCTTGCCCCTTCCACTGAGCCCTTTCTGAGCACCAGGAACATGGCAGAGTCCAGGGAGGTCATTGTAGCACCTGTATCACCTACTCTGATCATCTCTTTACAGGGGGGAGTCACGCTTTCTTCTTCGGTAAGTAGCGGGGCTAAGAAAATTGGCTTGTGAGAAAAGGGGTCTGAGGGCAGAGGTTGTGCAGGGGAAAGTGCGATGTCCACTCAGACATTCTCCCTGTCCCACAGGCTTCCCGGGCGCGACCTGGCCTGCTGCAGTGGGTGAAGTTCTGGTAGGTGAGTATTAGAGTGAGCCATGCTCAGCTTCATCCAGGAGCTGGGGCACCATCGCCCAGGGGCAGGGCTGGGATCATGGCACTTGCTTTGCTCTGGGTGGGAACTCTAAGGGTCCTGAGAAAGTGAGTCCAATGTGAGGGTGTGAAGAAAAACTTACAAGATATGATCTACTCAGAAAGCACCTCTGAGTGCTGAGTGAAGGCCTGTTGGAGGGGAGACCGTGCAGGAACAGATATGAGAAGAATGGCACACTAGGTTAAGGAGAGGGACTGGGATAGTAATTGTGCAGGGCAACTGCAGAGAGGTGAGCCTTTCAGGTGTAAAGGGTCAGAGGCAGGAGGAAGAAGTGAGTTCCCAGTGGGGGAGAGGTAATAGATTAACTTGGCAGAACCACATAGCCTGTTTTAGGGGACAGAAAAGTGAGGGGATGGCAGGTGAAATAGTTAAGACACAAAGCAACTGTGGGAATGCAGAAGCCCAATGAAGGGATGCCTGGTTTCATAAGCCAATCAGAGAAAGGTAAGTATCACATGATCTCACTCATATGTGGAATCTAATGAACAAAATAAACTGATGAACAAAATAGACCCAGAGACATAGAAACATGGAATCTTAGTAGGAAGGCGGGGATGGAGGGTAGGGAGAGATTAACTGGGGAACTTACTACATATATGCATAGCCCATGGACACAGACACTAGTGCAGGGAAGACCTGGGAAGGATGATGTGTGGTGGTGGTCGTGTTGGGGTCAATGAGAAAAAAAGAGGGGCATCTGTAGTGGAGGGGACTTTCAACAATAAAGATTAAAAAAGCACAACACAAAGAACAACCACTTAGCAAACACTTAAATGTGACAGGCATTGTGATTGGCCCTTTGTTTGTACCATACTATTAATTCCTGGAAAAGGTGCCATAACTGTTTACATATTACAGATGACGAAACTGAGGCTCAGAGAGGAAGTCTCACTCTTGCTGCAAGAATATGACATTCAGTTCTGGGTGCCACTAACCTATTCACAACGGTGTCCCACCCCTACCCCCACCCAAAGCGGGGAATGAAGGGGCAGGGACACTTCTATTTTGTTCTATAAATATCTATATTATAAAAGGCCTGTGACCCTAAAGCTGAAACGACCAAAGACCTGGGCTGGTGGGTGGGCAGGGCCGCACAATTCACATGCTGGGCTTCTAGTATATTAATAATGAAATAACACAAAAAGATAGGATGTCTGGTTTCAACAGATTGGAAGTGGTCACATTCTACCATTTTCTCTTTTCTCCTAGAAAATTACTCCCAATTATGCCTGAGACCCTGAGAAACATCAATCATCGAGGAACCCAACCACGCCCCTCCCCCAGCTCTCCCTCCGGGCCAGCCCTGGTCTGGGTGTTGACACCTGCTCTTTCTAGGTTGGGGACCTGTCCTTTGTTTCTTCCCACGCATGTGGTGTCTCTTTGACCACCAGCCTCATCAAATAAACCAGCCACTTTTTCTACCTACTCCATGTGTGACCTGAAGTCACTGACCATCTTTCAGGAGGAGTGTCCCACTTTTGAGTTTCTCTGTGGAAATAAAACATGAATCTTTTTTTCTCTAAGACTTTCGTGAATTTTATTCTTTAACACTACACTGATGGCCCGGATCAGGGAGATGGGAGACTGAATTAGGGGCAGATAATCTGCCTCCCTCCTGAGACTGATATACAAAATGGTGGGCTGAGAGATAAGACCTGGGTAGTCCTGACAGGAAGTAGCTAGCTGACCTCACTGGGCCTCAGTTTCCCCATCTGTAAAAATGATCTTTGCCCAACCTATATCTGAATACTGAGCTTACTGCCCTTGAAGTGGCCATGGATGTTTTGCTAGCCTGCAAATCAGAAAGTGGGTGTAAAGAACCAATTCAGAGAAGACCAATCCCAGAGGGCCAAGGAGAGGGCAGGAACAAGAGCAAGGGGTAGGTGCAGAATATGCCTTGGCCTCTAAATGCAGCGAGGGGTGGGTGAGGGGACCGTTGGGTTGACATTTTAGGAAGATGGCGGTGGGGAGGGAGGTGGGGCAGCTCATATCCAGCATCTCACACGGAGCAGCCCTGTGTCTCCAGGACACAGAGGGGCAGCAGAACACTTCTACTCCAGTAATGTACCAATGAGACCGGCAGAGGGCACGGCTGAACCCAGGCTTATCATAAGCCCAGGAGCCCTGAAGACAGGGCTGGAGACTCTCCAGTTAGAGTCTCTGAGGCAAAGTCCCATCAAGGCCACACTGTGTGTCAAATTAAGGAGCCCCCATCATCACCTCTGACATCCTGCAGGAACCAGGAGCAAAAGCAGGACATGAGACACTCTGCTAACCCAAGTGACTCCCTCTGAGACTGCAAGTGTTCTGAGGGCATGACCTGTCTTCCTTGGTCACTGTGCCAACCTCAGTGCTTAGCACAGGGCTTGGCACAGGGTAGGGTCGGCCTCAAATGTTGAGTAAATGAAGGAAATGGACTTGAGGAAACCGACGTGATCAAATCCACCTGACTGGAAGGGAGAGGAGGACTACTCCTTAGCTCTGCATCCTCTTCTCCCTTATGTCCCTGAATTGGAGCTACTGCTTTGTATTTGTCTTGGGTTTCAATTGTATAGGGATAGCCTTGCAGTACCTCCTTGCAGCCACAGGGCGGGAGAACACAGCTGTCCCAGGGCCAACACTCAACCCTTTCTGCTGACTGACAGCTAGCTTCCCCGAGTGTAGGTGAGATTTCAGAAACAGCTGGAACCAGTCCCTGAGGGATTGAGGGAGAAGCTGAGGTGGTCAACATGGCTGAAAGCATCCCTTTAAAGTTTAAAGTACCATCTGAAGCAGGCTCAGGCCCTCTTGTGTAAAAGACTTTAACAAAAGGGCAGGCCACTCCTTTCTCCTGTCTGGACCTCCGAAGCAACTTTCCTATGTTCTTTCAAATTTTCCCTATAATCCATTCTCTCATGACAGCCAGGAAGGATCCCCTGCTCAGAATTCTCTGCAAGCTTTTCATTAGCCCTACAATTAAATCCCAACTCCTCAGCATGGTTTGGGGTGACCTGGCTCTGGCCTCCCTCTCCAGTATCATCTGGACCTGCTGGGACAGGCCCTTGGGGAACACTGCTGTTATCTGGCTCTGGATCCCGGGATTTTCAGAAGTTTGGAGCTTTAGATCTAAATTCACACGGCCTTCCCCAATCCAGCTTAGCCAAGGCTACATACATACATGATCACTATCATTTTAACTTACTCATAGAATTTGTCATTCTCTGACATTATCTTGTTTCCTAATTTTTTTGTTAGATTATGATCTGTTTCCTCCACCAGAAATAGGCTCCACAGGACTGGTATCATGTCCATCTTCAATCCCTAGCACCAAGAGCCAAAGTGGCTGCTCAATAAATATTTATGAACTAGAGGGATCAGAATTAAGTTGGATTAGTCCAGGAAGTCTTCCTGAAAGAAGTTTAAGCAAAGGATACACAGGGGCAGAGGGTGGGTGGCAAAGGAAAAAACTAGACCTGCTGGGCAAAGTGGCTGCTTTCTTGGGCATGACAATAACACTGGCAGAGGGAGACAAGGACGGGACAGGGATGCCCCCACCACCCCTCACCCCGGCCCCCTCTCTCTCCAAGGCTTATCACCTGGGTGTTCACCAAGGCCCCGAGGCTCCAGTGTGCGTCCCTTCAGATCCCCCATTTGTTCCCTGAACCCAGGAGGCCAGTCCCCAGCTCCTAGGTGTGTCTGTGATGTAGCAATCAGGGCTCGGCCTCACCTTCTACCCACACTCAAGTTCTGGCATATCTGAGGGAGGGTGGGTGCTGGCCTGTGGGAAAACAGGGCTTTACTGGTATGCTCAGAGAGAGGGCTAGGAGATAAACCAGACTTGGAAATGGGTTGGTGCAGAGCCAGCTCTGTGGCTCTGCCTGGCCATTAACCTGATGTGATGTATCCAAAGCAATGCTAAACCCCATGCCCATTACCCTGCCAGCCACTACCTGAACTGCTGGGATCCTCTCCCAGTGAGAATCCCCCCATTTGCTCAATCACTGGACACAGGACATTCAGGAAACAAACTCACTGAGGCAGAATAGATGGGGGAATGTCAAGGAGCTTGGAGAGAGACATTAGTTAGCACTTTCAGCATAAGTCATGTAAGCCAAAATTCTAACAGGAAGGTACCAAATTGAAACAAAGTCTAGCACACCTAGTTTTTTCTCCAGCACAAGAACAGAATTTCTTTGGTTGTGCACATGAAGTAGCTAGCTTGTGTTTAGAGACATTATTAAAAAGTACCTATCTTTAAACACTGGAACTTTAAACATTAGAACAAAACTAGAAATATCATTAAATACATGCTTGGTGTGGCAAGAAGCTCATACTATATGAGGCATCTGGAAACTGAGGCAATTGCAGGTTCATTCTGGGGCATAATCTCTTAGTTCTCTGTTTTCATTTTACCAAGAGTTTACAATTTGATTTATTGAGATCAATACACGTATGCTCAGAGCTGCCACCTATGGCTGTGCAGGCTGCATACCACAAAGGACCTCTGGTCAAGTTGGCTAGTGGGGACCAAATGCAGCCTGCCCCCCAGCTCGCAGGGCATGGGTCTAATTCACACAAGGTGGTATGTGGGCTGGCCGAGGCCCTTTTTAGGACACTACTCCATAGCATAGCAAAGAGCCAGTACAGGTGGAGGCTCTGGAATCCCAGGGTTTGAACATGGGCCTTGCCACACTGTCTGTGTGACCTTGGGTAAATTACTTAATCTCTATATGCTATGGTTTCCCTACCTAAAGAATTTGGATAATTATAGTGCCTACCTCACAGAACCACTGTGACATTTCAATGAGATCATGCATTTAGAGCACTTGGCACAAGGCCTGCCACATAGTAAGATATCAATAAATTGGCTAACATCATTATTAGTAGCACTAGTATTAGGTGGAGAGGAAAATGGGGAAGTCAATTTGTTGCTAAAGAACTCTAGAGCCAAATAGATAATGGCGTTTAGAGGTGTTTGGATCACCTGTTGCTTTAGATGCCAAAGTGTTCCTACATTAGCATATCTAAGTAGAGTTGATTTTACAATAGCAGTTCTCTTTTGTTGATTTTTCATTCCTTTTACTCCTGGAGTTGACTTTATGCTGACAGAATGGTGTTTAATGAGCTCCTTTGGTCACTGTTAATTAATTAGTAAGAATTCATTACACATATAAACTTGTGTCCTCCAGAAAACTTTTTGGGGAGGTGTTCCACCCACTGCAGTCATTTTTTCACTTGTCCCCTCCAGTAGAACCAACTGTACATTGCATCCACTGTCACAGGTCATCTGTGCTTAGTGAGTGTCCCTTAAGCATTGTCTACTCAGGTAGCTCTATAAAAACAGGAGGCTTCCTAAGGCTAAAGAGGGATAGGTGTCAGGGATTGGGCTGTGGGGCCGCATGATAATTGAACTGAAGTGCTTCTGGGGTTCATAAAGATTGTTCATGAATGACTGTAGCCCTCCCACTCGAGGCCTGCCACCTGTGTGCATTGCATCAGGTTGGGTAAAGAGGCCCACTCTTAAATAAGGTCTTGCTTTGTCTTGGTAGCACTAGTCCATGTTCCAGCACCTCCCTATTACACCAGGAACTGGTTGGGCCACCTCAACCTCATTGTGGAGAAGGTTGTTTGATTGGGATGTTTTGCCACTTTGAGATGATCAACTCCTAAACTGGGGGAATGAAGTAGGAGGTGGGATAAGTCAATGAAATGGAGTAGGCACTCAAAGTCAGGACCTAGATCCCATCTCCAATTGATTAGCTCTAAGACCTGTTTTGCATTTCTTCTTTATCCCTTGTCTTAGGGCAAAAACAGTCATCTGTCTGAAGACCCAAGAGTAAAAGATGAGCAGTTGGATAATGGGAGGGGTCCATCCCCAAAGGAAGAAATTCTACAACTTGGTGGAAGGATGCTTGAATTCTAACATATCCAATCTAACAAATGTTGGCTCCACCTATACTCTGTGTAAGGTGCAGTGCTTGAGGGATAAAAAGGTGATTAAGATATAGTTCCTGACCTTGAGGAACTTAATATTCTAAGAGGGAAATAAGAGAAGAACATACATTACTCTAGGTGCAATGTCAGAGAAATACAACTGAATTGTTACGGCAATTCCGAGAAAGGCAAAATGTGTGGGGGAGGCAGGTGAGGGACGATGGGAGAAATCAGGGAAGCTTCATCAAAGATGGCTATTGGATTCTGAGAATTGGAGATGAGAGAAGGGCATTTTAGGAATAAGGAACAGCATGGGAAGATACTTGGAGGAGGAAAAAGAAGAGTATATTTGGTATGGAGTCCAGTTTGGCCATAATGTAAGAAACATGCAAAGGCAGTATAAGAAGAAAAAGGAAAGGCAGATTGAGACCAGAACATGAAAGGTCTTCAATGCCAGTCTAAGGAGTTTAGACAAAACTGGGTAGGGTGGAAAAAGCCTGAATTATAGGAGAGGAAGGAAGGGCATAAGGAAATGAGACAGACAGAAGGAGAGGTGCTTGGGTGCCACTGCCAATCCCTTGGAAGGACAGGTCCAACTTGTCTCCATCCCAGCTCCATTTGCATGAGGAACCTCATTGCCATCTCACCTTCCTATTGCCTAGGGCAGAATGTGAATTGAGAAATCCAAGGTAAGTGGGGGACAGGCCACACCTTCCCTCCCAGAGTCCCAGGGGTGAGTGACAGGATCTGGGGGTGAGTCAGTGGGGTGGGGACCCCATTTCTGCTCACATCTGCCTCCCTGGGAATATAAAGAGCAAGCAGTGAGGCCCCGCCTCAGAGCACCCTAAACTTGACACCATGAAGATCCCAGTTCTTCCTGCTGTGGTTCTTCTCTCTCTTTTGGCGCTCCACTCTGCTCAGGGGGCTACCCTGGGTAGTTCTGAGGTGAGCACATCACCTGGGTTCTTTTTTTCTTATACCTATTACCTCAATTACTCTTCAATTTCTTTACTTTCTATCCATTACTGGTTAAGTGGTTCTTATTTTTGAATATTATCAGGGGCTGGATGAGAAGCTTGGGTTCTGAGGAAGGGAAGAAAGGAGGAAGGAAACAAAGCATTCCTGGGAAGACCTGTAGGAAAGGAGATGCTATTTCTGGAAGGGATGGTGAAGTATGGGGTGGAGGCTGGACAACTAAACCCTGGGAGGGGACAGGGGCTGAGGCTGGTTGTCTGGGTTCAGCTTCACCTTTGTTTCATTCATATCCCTGGGAATGGCTTCCAGGTGACTGGAAGCTCCCTACTACCTCTGGAGCCTAGGCCATAGCAAAAATCCTTATGATCCAGTTTCTAGCCAGGAGGAATCCTGAGGCCTCTCTATCCCCACCTTATTCCAAGGTTGGGGGAGAATGTGTATGCTGGATTGAAAAGTCTAAGATAGGGGTCACAAACTCAATTGCTTAAGGATCCAAGCAAGTGATGTCGATGAGCAAAAGGGCTGGTGGGGCCTCAGGGGAGGTGGAGGAAATTTGCCCAATCTAAGAGTCTGTATTCTGTCTGACTGCTGTTAAGAAATGTTTAATTTAAAATAAAATAAAACCCAACCAAACTACTATGAGATCTAAACATTTGGGTCTAGCCTCTGTTGTGGGAAGGAAGGAATCAGAAACATGAAGCTGGGCAAGTTGGGAGAGCAACAGCATGGGCTGTGCTTAGGTCTGGGGGACTTACCAAATGGAGGATGGAAATAGAGACTGGAACTTTGGTAGCAATAAAGTCACAAAGCAAACCAACCTCAATCTATTCAAGGCAGAAGGGGCACTTCGGTAGCTTGGCTTCCACTGGCATGCTAGTCTCCCCCACCCAGCTCTCTGGGCTAAGTGTGGGTGTCTCAGGAACTGGAAGAACTGCGGAACAACACTAGCTCGTTTTTCTTGGGAGGAGTGCTCTTTCTCCACCCTTTCCACCTGATGCGGGTCTGGGTTTTTACTTCTCTATCTTACACATGCCCTTCTCTTCACCTTGTCGGTCTGTCAGGCATCTGCCTTGCTGGGACAGATTGGGTTAAGGAGGCCCTACGGTGGAGAATAGGCTATTTGCTTGCGAACTGGCCTGTGGAAGAAGGCAGAGCTGGTTGAGATTTTGGGAAGAGGGATTTGCTGTCACATGATCATTTGGCTCATTTCTCCCCTTTACTTTCCAGGAAGAAACCACCATTGGTAATTATGCAGCAGGACCTGAGGTAAACGCCCATTTTCCCACACTCCAGCCATGAGTTTGCCCCCATCTATTCATCTTCATGCTCCTTAGCAATTTTTCTGACACCCTGCTTCTTTGCCTAGGCCGTTAGCCCTCAGTTCCTGAACATCGAAAAGTTTCGATCTGTAAGTACAACCTCTAGTGCTGCCCCCACAAATATCCACATCAGGAAGGAGATCAACACCTTGGTAGTGAGCTTGCCAAGCTGCCAGGGTCCCTTCATCTTTTCCGGAGGGCTAGGGGCTAAGCTTTGTCCTCCCCTGGAACCAACCCTCTTTTGGTCTCTCTCTCCCCACAGGCTTTTAAGACGGAAGAATTCCTGAACTGGCATGCCCTCTTCGAGGTAAGTGCCGGTGTACTCCTTATTCTCCTAGATTGTTGGCAGTCTATCCAGGTTAGTGGCAACACGTGCTAGTCCTAACCCTCTGGGTTCTTTCCTGAGTTCTAGGAGGGAGTAACTGCCATGCTTGGATGCTGTGTAGCAAAGAAAGTTTCCCCAGGAGGCTGTCATGGCTGTGCCTTATATTCCTAACATGGCACTAGGAGAACAAGGCCACAAAGACAATTCCAGAAAAGGAAGAGCTGAATCAGTCAAGAGTTTATTTGAATGCCCTCAGCCGAAATGAAGAAACTAAGGCCCTAAGCCAGGTGGCCTGCCCAAGCTTTGAGGCTACATCAGTGACCATGCTGGAACTAGAGCTTGCGTTGCATGACTTTGCACATACTTGCTATGTGCCCTCATGCAAATGTCTTCAGTTCTCTGAGCCTCAGTGTCCTCGCTTGTGATGTGAGGACAATGACAGTACCTACCCCAAAAGGTTGCTGTGAAGACCAAATGATATCATGGCTGTACTGCAGTGAGTACAAGGCAGATACAGAGCAAGGGCCCAGAAAATATTAGTTCTTACAAATTATAAAACAATAATATCATCACCACTACAGAGAGTGGGTGCTTACTGATCCATGCTCAGCTGACCTGCGACATGTCTCTCTTTCTCTTTTTCTATTTTAGATGATCAAAAAGAAGCTTCCTTTCCTCAACTGGGATGCCTTTCCTAAGGTAAGAGGAAGTGAGCATTAGGAGGATAAGGAGGTTGGGGGTGTGGGGAGAAGTAGAGGATCCGGGAGAGAGAGTGGGACAGTGAAAGAAGGATAAACCTCTTCACCGAAGTTAAGGGGAATCTCAGCTACAATAGAGGATGGGAACTTAGCCTGAGACAGAGATTCCTTCCCATCAGAGGCTTCATTATGGAGGACTCCAGCTTCCTGCACCCGAGGGTCCCTAATCTGATCATACCCTTTCTCCCTCTAGCTGAAGGGATTGAGGAGTGCAACTCCAGATGCCCAGTGACCGTTCCCTTCAACCCCGGCACCACTGATACACACTGGAAGAGGGGGCTAATGTGGGCTCTGATCGCCATCCTGCAATCACTCTTTCTTGGTTCAATAACTTCAATAAAATGTTTCCCAACTAAATAGCACCTGTATCTGTGGCTCTGTCCTTATCCTCCAGAAAGGAATTAAGATGGAGTGGGCTCCAAGGCTGGTAGGCAAAAATCTTAAATTCTGAGAAGGTAGTAAATAGTAAGATAGGGGGGAGTGGGGTGGACATATCAAGATGGCAAGAGATCACTTATGTCTTAGCTCCTTAGTATTGGCTGACATCCTTGAGGAGCATGAAGTTGTGAGTTGCATGGTAAGATGCCTATGGAATCAAACCTGCTTCAAAACTACTGACACCTCCCCCCTCCTGCTTTTTGAGAATCTGACTCCTTTGGTGGTGGCAATTTGGTATAACAGAGCTATCTGAATCCAAGGCTGAGGACCCGACTTAAAACATGAGTTCATCTGAAATCCTTTTGGTTTTCTCTAAATTGGGTAGGTTATAAATAAGAAAACTAGTGGTGGGACCCTAGGCCTTTGTAAGCAACCATTTCTTTATCTGTGGAAATAAATGAGAATTATAATAACAATCTTGTGGTGTTTTTATGAAGGTCAAATGAGATAAGGTATGTGAAGGCCCTTGCACAAGGCCAGGTATGTAGTAGGTACTCAACGATAGCTTGCTTTCTTCATTCCCCCGAAGAGTTGCCACAATGACCTTACTCACTTTTCACTCATTCACGCACTCAGTTGTCCATCCATCCATCCACCCACCCGTCCATCCATCCATCCATTGCAAATTTCTTGAAACATGAAATGGATTCAGTGTCAGTCCCTGCAGATGTATTCTGCATGGAATCTCTTTGTACTCTGTGTGCCTACTCTGTGTCCTAAAATGTTGGGATTATTTTTGGTTTCTCTTGAAAACTGGGAAAAATCAGAGAACAGTGGACCTGTGATTGGCTTAAGTATAAGTAATAGCTGCCCTCCTTGCACAGAACATGGTTTCCAGGTAAGTAAAGTTCCACCTGGCAAGTTTCATTTATCTACTTTGCTTTTTGGCCTCTATAAGCAACTGAGTGTGCAAACTGTAAAGTGGACTGCATACAGAGGGAAATTAAATTTGTGTAGAGGCAGGAAAAACTTTCTCTTACTCTCTTAAATTCTGTGTTTGACTTAAGACTTAAACTGACATAAGACAGATTAACAGGGGAAAGACCTACAAACTTACTTAATATATTTTTTACATGTTCATTGGGGTCTTCAGAAGGAAAATAAAATCTCAAAGGAGCTGTTAGGCCCAAAAGCTTGCATACTTATTTATACAAAGAATAATAAATTATGAGGATGTGCCAACACAAAGCAGCTTGGACTAGGGACATTAAACTGTGGGACAGTGAGTAAGAAATATATGGGGGAAACGAATGAAAGATCAGGGTGATTTGAGAAGGTTTGTTTATATAGACTGGAGTTGACTCCCAGACTCTGGTGATAAATATTGCTCTTCTCTTCTTGGTACAGGGAAGGCACTTTTCTCAAGGAAAATGTTATGACCTGCTTTTAGGCAGAAAGGGGGAGAACAGAGAACCTTTCCTGCATCCTCCGTGTCTCAAGTGTCGTCAGTCCCAAATCATCATTGTGCCAAAGTGGCGTACTTGGGGGTGGCCTATTCTGAACCCTTTCACTTGGTTCCTGCTTTCAAATGGCTTACAGATTAGATGACAAAGACACGTAAATGTTGCTCATCCCCTTCCTTCTGGTTAACTAACAATAATACACACACACACACACACACACACACACACGAGAAACTTATAAATACTGGTCAAATGCTACAATCAATTAAAATATTTAATACAGGCAATAGGTTGGTGAAGACCTAGGAGGGTGGGTGAGGGCTGGGAGTGGGGGGTGGGGGGGATGGGAGATATCTGTAATACTATCAACAATAAAAAATATATTAAAAACTTAAAAAAATATTTAGCAAAGATTGAATGCTCATAAACTGGGTGATAGAAAATGGAGTAGAGGAAAAATGAGGGCAGGTCCTTAAGACACATTTATTAAATGTTAGGTTTTAGGGAAGGACAAAGTCATCATATCGAAGTCAAGACTATCTTTGAGGTAAAGCAGCCCTCCAAGTGTAGTCCTGGGATCAGCAGCAGCATCTCATGGACTCTTACAAGACACTGAATCAGAAACGGTGGGGCCCGACAATCTGTGTTTTCACAAGCTCTCTAGGTGAATCTGATGCATTAGAGCCTGAGAACCACCGAGAAAAGGAAAGCCAGAGAATGACTAATGCAAAATTCAGGATGGTAGTTACCCTGCTGGGCAAATGGAGGAGGAAGTGGGTGATAAGGCTTCTACTATTAGTGTTTTTTTTCTTCCCCTTAAATATATTGTAGGCGAGGAAAGAGTATCTTTTCTTTCTACCCTTCTAGGTTTTTGGCTGGTTCTCTGCAACAAAGTACAGATTAACATGAAAAAAGCATACAAACTTACCTACATGTATAAAAGCTCAGAGACCAGAAAGACCGGTTGTTATGACACGCCCTGTGGTGGGCAACCGGCCCAATCAGGGGCCCCCCAAAATCTCCCGCGCCCCTTCCCACTGGCTGGCCTCATCCCCGATCGGCCCCCCTGACCCCTATCAAGGGCGGAGCTGGCCGGCCAACCTCTCACAGCCCCTCCCCCCTGCCGGCCTGGTCTCTGATCAGCCCCTCCACCCTGATTGGGGTTGGGGCTGGCTGGCCAACCCCCCATGGCCCCTCCACCCAGCTGGTCTGTCCCCATCAGCTCCGATCAGGGTGTGCTGGCTGGATCCCACCCGGGCACAAATTCATGCCCTGGGCCTCTAGTTTAATATAACTTTTATGGGACATGGGAACCTTATAAGGAAGTGAAGACCTAAAGAAGAGGTTAAACCTGTATCTTCTGTGCTAGGTTTGATGAAGAGTGGGAAGTCATGCAAAAATGTGATAGGACCAAAGGGGTATGAGCTCAGTGTGGTAAATGGTGGGAAACTTAGCAAGGCCTGTTCTTTCAGATTCCTCTTGGGAGTCCCTCAGTCTTGGAGATGATTGTTTCCTGAGGGTGTAGAGAAGGCACTTCTCACATGAGGGTCTTATGATCTGCTTCAGGGGAAGGACACAGAGTCATTCCTGCATCCATTTTCTCAGACTCCTTTGGCTTGAAATATTCAATATGCCAAGGCATCATATTTTGGGATAGGGTGTCCTGTACCCCATCAATATACATGTTATACACACTTATGTATATTCCCAATATTATATTAATAAAACAAGAGACTGTCTTTGAGTATCTTGTGAGTGCTAAGGGGATATAGAATAAAGGAACAATTTGAGTTTAGAGAGACTAGAATCTGAAAAAAAAAGTGTAGACATGCTTGTATAAATGAGTGATAGATGTGTTCTAGATCAGTGTACCAACATGAACCAGGTAAGTCAGAGAATTGGAAGAATGGAAGACAAGACACCTGGTCTCTCTGGAGAATGGGCAGGATGAGGTCGAACCCAAGAAGTAGTCACATCTCACTGTATACTTCATAAAAACAACCAATAGATCTTATGTGGACACTATGCCACCCATTAAGCAAGGTGTAGAGATATATGATGAGATATAGAACAATCTCTAAGAAATAGTAAAATAAAAAAAGAAAATAGCAGAGCAATGTGAATAATATGTTTAAAGAAGAGAGATGGCACAAATACATGCTCTTATATGTATAAAATGTCTCTAGAATAAAACTCATGAAGTAACAGTGATCATCTCTGGAGACTGATATACTTTCACTGGGTGCTTTTTTGGATTTTATGGGAAAATATATATATATATTTTTACCATGTATACTGTTACATATTCAAAAGAATAAATTTAAAAAATAAAACTCTACACCTGAAACTAATATAACTAATATAATATTGTATACCAACTATATTTTAAAAATAAAAATAAAAAATAGAACTCTCTCTCTGGCCAGTGTGGCTCAATTGGTTGGGCATTGTCCTGAGCACCCAGGGTTGCTGGTTTGATTCCTGGTAAGGGTACATGCCCGGTTTTGGGCTCAATCCCCCTGGGAGGGTGTGTGTGTGCAGGAGGCAACTGATCAATGTTATGCTCTCACATCGATGTTTTTCTCTCCCCTCCCCCTTCTTCTCTCTCTAAAAATCAATAAACTATTCTTTAAAAACATAAAATACAATAAAACTCTTATAACACACACACACATGCACACACACACACACACACACACACACACACATACCCGCCCCCTTTGCATTTTAAGGTAGCAGGGCCTAACCCATGAACTGGCCCAGAATAGGCATGTCTTACTGAATGAAAGAAATATATTTCTCATATTTAAAGTGCAGTCCTTGCACCAGCAGGGTCAGCATCATCTGGGCTTGTGAGAAATACAGAATCTCAGCTCAGCCTAGAGACAATGAATCAGAATATGCATTTTAATTAGACAACCCCCTGCCCCTCCACCCCCCGCCCCCCGACACACACATCTTGCCAGGGTTCAAATGCACAATGAAGTTTGAGAAACGCTGCCTGAGACATTAAGTGCTGTGCAGACTGCCTTCTAGGAGCTAATGATCCAGCTGAAGATGAAGTGCACAGGTAGAAAGTGCTGTGTTTAAGTTAAATTCAACAGAAGGCAGAAATTCCTTTTGAGTCAGGGTAAGAAAACTAGGAGAAGTAGTTTTTGACATGAGCACTGAAGAAATCATATGGCACTAAAAGCAACAAACTCATTGGTTACTTTTAGAGGCTGCTGGAAACCATTATTTTTTTTATTTATTTATTTTTTCTTCTTAATTAAAGCTTTATTGTTCAGATTATTACATTTGTTCCTCTTTTTTCCCCCCATAACTCCCCTCCTCCCAGTTCCCGTCCCACCATCCGCCCTCACTCCCCACCCACTGTCCTCATCCATAGGTGCATGATTTTTGTCCAGTCTCTTCCTGCATCTCCCACACCCATTTCCCCCCCAAGAATAGTCAGTCCATTCCCTTTCTATGTCCCTGATTCTATTATGATCACCAGATTATTTATTCACTTGATTCTTAGATTCACTTGTTGATAGATGCATGTTTGTTGTTCATACTTTGTATCTTTACCTTTTTCTTCTTCTTCCTCTTCTTAAAGGATACCTTTCAGCATTTCATATAATACTGGTTTGGTGGTGATGAACTCCTTTAGCTTTTCCTTATCTGTGAAGCTCTTTATCTGACCTTCCGTTCTGAATGATAGCTTTGCTGGATAAAGTAATCTTGGTTGTAGGTTCTTGGCATTCATCACTTTGAATATTTCTTGCCATTCCCTTCTGGCCTGCAAAGTTTCTGTTGAGAAATCAGCTGACAGTCGTATGGGTACTCCCTTGTAGGTAACTGAGTTTCTTTCTCTTGCTGCTCTTAAGAGTCTCTCTTTGTCTTTTGCTCTTGGCATTTTAATTATGATGTGTCTTGGTGTGGTCCTCTTTGGATTCCTTTTGTTTGGGGTTCTCCGTGCTTCCTGGACTTGTAAGTCTATTTCTTTCACCAGGTAGGGGAAATTTTCTGTCATTATTTCTTCAAATAGGTTTTCAATATCTTGCTCTCTCTCATCTTCTGGTACCCCTATAATTTGGATGTTGGTACGATTGAAGCCATCCCAGAGGCTCCTTACACTATCTTCGTATTTTCGGATTCTTTTTTCATTTTGCTTTTCTGGTTGGGTGTTTTTTGCTTCTTTGCATTTCAAATCTTTGACTTGATTCTTGCACTCCTCTGGTCTGCTGTTGGGAGTCTGTATAATATTCGTTATTTCAGTCCGTGTATGTTTATTTTCTAGTTGGTTCTTTATCATAACATCGAGGGTCTCATTAGATTTGTTGAGGATCTCATTAAGTTTATCAGCGGCTTCTAGACAGTTCTTGAGAGACCTTAAAAGTGTGGTTCTGAACTGAATAGCCTCCATTGACAGTTTTGTCCTATTTCTTTGTCTCCGCATTTTTTATGCTTTCTTGGTGCACCCCCTAGTGGTCTTTGTGTGCAGTCCTCCTGTAGTTAAGCCTTGATTGTTGTAGTTAATACTAGGGGGATTTGGCCTCCAGGCCAGCTGGCTGTGAGAATCAGCTGTGTCTGCAGTGGGAAAACTTCTGTCCTCTAGGGAGGTGCTAATCTAGCCTTTGCCTGAGGCTATCTGGCAAATGGCTCTGCGCAGGACTTGGGCGGGGCGGGTGGGTCGCTCAGGCTCGGGATCAACAGGGTGGGCCGGAGAGAGCAGTTATGGCGGCTCTCAGTTCCGTCCCTAGGGTCTCTGCCTCACAGAGTCCCAGCAACCACTGCAAACCTCGGAGAGAAAGCTGTCTTCGAGTTCCGACTGAAGCCAGACAGTCCCGCTTCTCCCGTTTGAGTCTGGGTCCCTAGAGACTCGCCCGGATCTGGAGCTCAGAATCTGAGACTCCCTCCCGATTGAAAGCATCAACCGCGCCCTCCGCCGCCAGCCCGCTCCGCGTGCACTCTGTACCTGAGTATTTCACTTCAGCACTGCGGCTCCTCTGAGTCTGGGTATGATATTCTCTTTCCTCCTAGGTGTAGAATTTCCACTCAGCCAGCCTTTCTGTGGTTCTGGATGATGTCCATTCCATCTTTTAGGTGTGTTTTGATTTGGTTGTTCAAGGCAGCAATCTCCGGCGTTAACCTATGCCACCATCTTGGTTCTCCTATCTCGGAAACCATTATTTTGAAAATTGATAAATAAATGGAAGGGATCAAGCATTTATTCTCTTTCCTGTTATGACTATGCTATATAACTCCAGTCAGATCATGACCCAGTTGTACCTCAGGGCAAACAAAAAGTTTTTTTTTAATATAAGGATTTGCAGCTAACAAATGCAGATGGAATAATATAATTACAACATGACCATTTCACACAACTTAATAAAATTATGGATCTAGGATAGCATGAATGACAACTAAAACTGATAGGTAAAACACTGACATGGAACTTCAGAGTGGTTGGTAATTACCAAAGCTAGGTAAGAGATACATGAGGGTTCTTTATAATAGCTTTTAATTTTTGTATATTTTGCAAATTTCCATAATGAAAGCTTTAAATAACATTTTTAAAAGATATTTTCATACTTTTGGAGTAAGAGAGAGGACAAAGGGGGGCCCCTCAGTGGGCAGAGCATAAATGCAGGACTGTAGTGCAAGGATACTGGATTGGGGACCTAATTCAGCTTGGTGATAATGTAGGTGGTGAAGGCTAGAAATGCAGGTTTGGTCAGATGATGGAGGGCAATGAATATAAGGTGGAGAAATTCCCACTCCATCCTCTGGTCAGTGAAGGGAGTCCTGAAGGTGCTAGCAACCACAGCCACAATTGCAACAACAGCCACTCTTGTTTGGTTCTTATCACAAGCCAGGCTTTATGCCAAGTGCTTTGCATATATTATCTCAGTTGATCCACATAACAATCTTATTAGGTTGGAATCATTATCTCCATCTTACCAATGAAGAAACTGAATCTCAGAGAGATGAAGCAATTTGTTTAGGCTCACAGAGCTAGTACTTTGGCAGAGGCAGGATTAAACTTGCACGCACCTATGCCATTACCCCTGCTTTAACTAGAGTAATTCTAACTTCATTTGCTTTATAAACTGGGGTTCCATATAGGATTTTGCTGGACAATATGTTTTCATTCCTTAAGAAATGTTTGGAAACCATCGCTGAGAATGATGAGCAGCTCTGAAGTCACTTAAGGTGGTATATCCTGGTGGTTAGAATACAAGTTTTAAATCGGTCAGACCTGGTTTCAAATGCTGTTCCTACCACTTTATTAACTATGTGATGTCTGGATGGCCATTCTGTTAGGGCCTCAGTTTCGTCATTTGTAAAGTGAGAATAATATCAATTCTTCCTAGGAGTTATGAAACAATAAATGTTAGCCTAATTTTATTCATATTCACAAAAGGGAGCTGTTATGACTATGCTATATAACTCCAGTCAGATCATGACCCAGACAGAATCTTACTTGGAGAACAGATATTCACAATTGCACTCATTTGTTCTTTTATACTGGACTAGAGGCGTGGTGCACAAATTTGTGCATGGTTGGGTTCCGGCTGGCTGCCCTGGTCGGGCCGATCAGACCGGGCTAGCTGGGGGGAGGGGACATGGGAGGTTGGCCGGCTGGCCCCGCCCCAATTGGACTCCCAGGCGAACTCTTGGTCAAAGGGACAATTTGCATATTAGCCTTTTATTATATAGGACTAGAGGCCCAGTGCACAAAATTTGTGTGTGTGTGTGTGTGTGTGTGTGTGGGGTGTCCCTCAGCCTGGCCTGCACCCTCTCCAATCTGGGACCCCTTGGGGGATGTTCGACTGCCAGACATCCCTCTCACAATCCAGGACTGCTGGCTCCTAATTGCTCACCTGCCTGCCTGCCTGATTGCCCCTAACCGCTTCTGCCTGCCAGCCTGATCACCCCCTAACCACTCCCCTTCCAGCCTGATTGGCCCCAACTGCCCTCCCCTGCCAGCCTGGTTGTCCCCAACTGTCATCCCCTGCAGGCCTGGTCACCCCTAACTGTCCTCCCCTGCAGGCCTGGTCCCCCCACACAACTGCCCTCCCCTGCAGGCCTGGTTGCCCCCAACTGCCCTCCCCTGCTGGCCTGTTCACCCCCAACTGTCTCCTTGCCACCCCCCCCACCCCCACCCCCGGCCAGCCTGGTCGTCCCATGTAGCCTGCTGTTCAGTCATTTGGTCGTCCCTCACTAACCCCCCTGCCAGCCTTGTTGTCCCAAGCAGCCTGCTGTTTGGTCGTTACTGTTACTGTGATGGTGTCCCGGACAATTTGCATATTTCGTTCTTAGTAGTATAGATGAGGAAACAGCTCAGCCAAGGGAAGTGCTCTCCCAAGGGCACCCAGCGAGGGAGTTGCAGGCCAGACTTTACACCAGGTTCTGTTATGCTCCAAAGCCTGAGCTTCTAACCATTTTACTTTCGTATCTCTATAAGACAGAAGAACTCCCAGGCTTTGAGCCCCTTGTAGCAAGTAATTTACATTCATGCTCTTATTTAATTCTTACAACCTAGAAGTAGGTACTACTATCAGATTCATTTTACAGAAAGGAAAATAAAACTCAGAGACAAAGTACAGCTGGGTTTAACTTTCTGTCACTTAAGTTTCTCATCAGATTCCTGAATGACAAAACCAGGACCAAAGTGCAAAGTTGTGGGCATGTGCACCCAGCAACTACTGTCCTAGGAATACACTAGAAATTTTTGCATACATACACAAAGAGGTAGATATAATGGTTTTACAGCAGCAATGCTTGCAATGGCTCAAAAATGGAAACCATCTAAATGTCCATCAATCAAAGAATGAGAAAATAAAATATGGTATATCCATCCAGTGGATAGTAGGTATCTAGTAGTGAAAATGAGATAGAGTTACATGCATCAACTGACTGAGTCTGAAAAACATAATATTAAGTAAAAAAACTAAGTCACAAAATGGTACCTATAGTGTGAAACCATTTATGTAAAGCTTAAAAACATGCAAAGCAATAGATATGTTTGTGGGTACATCCATTGGCAGTAAAAGTGTAAAATTATGGATGGGAAAAAGTCCTTTACTAATGTGAGGATTGTGTTACCTCTGGAGAGGGAAGGAAATGGACCAAGAAAGGGATGACTAGGGCTTCAGCTCTGTCTGTAATGTTTTTAGTTCTTAAATCAAGTCTGAAACAAATAGGTCAAAATGTTAAAATGAATAAAGTTGGGAGATGAATACACTAGGCTTTGTTAGTATGGTTCCTCATATTTTTATGTGTGTTTGAAGTATTTCATAATAAAACATTTTAAAGCAACAGTAATAAAGACACCTTAATTTTAACCTGCCCAAAGCCATTAGGCCATGCGGGAAGTCTGCTGCTGACACGGCACTCCTCATGCCGCCTCCTCAGCATGGTCCCTCCTGAGGGCCTGGCTCGCTTCGTGACAAACACGAGCACTGCGGAGGCAGCCCAAGAACTTCGGCAGATGAACTACCCTCAGATGCTCCTGTGAACACAACATACTGCCCTGGATGACTATCCTCCTATTAAAACCTCCCCCAGCATTTCTGGACATCCAACCGATAAGCCTACAACAACATTCCTGGGTGCTCCTCCCCAAACCAGAGACAACCCACACAAATAAAAGGCCCTCCGTCCTCTCCCACTAAGAGGCCCCTCACATTCCTACATTCCTCATGGAAACTCTGAGTCTCTCCACCATCAGGAACTTGAGGTAATGTTCCTCAGTGCAGCCTGCTGCAATTGGCCTCTTTCCCATCTACCTTCCTATCAGACCTTCCATCACCCATGGATATGTCGTCACTTCCCAGGAGCCCTGCAAGCCCCTTTTTATGTTAAGCCAGATCAGGCCATCTTTCTACTCTCAAACATTGATTTCTGCTCTCCTTCAATAATTTCCAGTTACTTCCAGAATAAAACCCTAGAGCCTTTACCATAGGTCTCATCTCCTACCTCCCTCAAGTACTGTGTCCACTTTGGTTCACCCACCCAGCCACCTTGGGGCTCCTCAAACAGGCCAAGCTTGTCCTCTGCCTGCATGACACCTTCTCTCCTTCCCTTGCTCCCTCACTTCCTCCAAGTCTTTTGAGATGACTCCTCCTCAGTGAGGCCTTCCCAGTCTGACCACCCCACCTAAAGCATCACCTGCCCTTTTGATCTTCTAACCTTGCTTTATTTTTTTGTTATAGCATTTATCACGACCAGAAACATCTCTATTAATCTGTTATCTTTATAGCACTCTAGAGCTGCACTGTCCAATATAGTAGCCAGGAGCCACATGTGGCTATTGAGCACTTGAAGTGTGACTAGTCATAACTGAGACATGGGGCAAGTATAAAACACGCACACCACATTTTAAAGACTTTGAAATAAAAGCAAAAGAGCATATAAACATCTCACTAATATCTTCACATTACATGTTGAAATAATATTTTGAATATATTGGGTTATATAAAACATGATCTCACTCATATGTGGAATCTAATGAACAACATAAACTAATGAACAAAATAGATCCAGAGACTTAGAAGCATGGAACATAATGATGAGTTTCAGAGGGAAGGTGGGGATGTGTTGGGTGGGTGAGGAGAGATTAACTGGTAACGTATATGCACATATGCATAGCCCATGGATACAGACAATAGTGTGGTGAAGGCCTGGGAGGGACAGGTGTGGGGTGGAGGGGGTCAATGGGAAAAAAACAACAAAGAGGACATCTGTAATACTTTCAAAACTAAAGATAAAATTTTAAAAATTTTAAATTAATTTCACCTGTTTCTTCTTTTTCAAAATTTGGCTCCTTGGAAAATTTTAAATTATATATGGGACTCCCATTCTATTTCTATTTCTATTTCTATTAGCTACAGCTAGTCTAGATGATTAGTCCTATGAAGATGGAAACTCTTTCGTTTCCCACTGTACCCCTAGTACATAGTGCCTGACACAAAGCAGGCACTCAGTAAACATTTGTGAACTGAATGAAGGACCAGCCCCCTTGTTCACGCCCAAGCTTACACCTGGGCAAGCACAATCAGAGACTGCCAAACAGTAACTTTCCTTCAGAGAGCACCCTACCCAACATATCACACAATCCTGGTTCCACAATAACAGCTCCAACATTTCCCATAGTGTGAACCTCCTTTTATATTATTCCCCAATAGACAAGGAACTCTGCCTTCAAATCTCCCAGGACCTCCCATCTGATGCTCTGTGTTTCTGATATGATGTGTGGCCACAGGATCACTGTGTAAAGCTCAGCTAGCAGCCCTCTCCCACCACGACAAACCTGACTCCTTACACAGCCCCCTTCTTTACTCTTTCCCAATGTAGCATCAGGGAACACTGTCCCTCCAGCACTGGCCACCTGATGAAAGATCTCTCAAGACCTCCGTTTAGCACGGATCACCCTTACAGCTTGCTCTCAGGATGACCCTCCTCACTGATTCTCTATGGAAGCAGGAGCCAGGAAAAATAACTTATAACTCCTTAAGTTATCTCCAATTGGGATTTTTCAGAGCGTTATAAAGGCAGTCTGACTGGATTGAGAGATCAAAGTCTCATTCGTGCACAACTTAAAAACTGTGTCCCATTTCCAGGCCATCTTGTTATTTCTTGTAAATCAAACTGTCTGCAAAACCATATGCCCTGGATATGTTTTTGTATAATTCATTCAATGTAAACCTTTAAAACATGGCACAATATTTGTAACACATTTTATTTTAGCATTGACCATTTCTCACTGTACTTCAAAGAAACCTCCCAACATCTCTCCTGACCTCAAGGAAGCCCTGTCCAGCTCCCTCCCCGCAAAGGCCCAGCCCAGGCATCAATCCTCCTCCCCTAGAAGCCCAAACTTACAATTCTGATATCCTCGGTGGATAAGTCAATTGCCAGTTCCAACTTGGCTTCGAGCACTAGCGCTAACTCCTCATCTAGCTCCCTCAACTTGGTGGCCAGGGCAGAATGTGGAGCGCGGAGCTTCGTGATCTGGGTCCACCGGCTTCTTTCCAGGGGCTCACCTCTGCCTCCAAAGGCTGCGCATTTCACTCAGCATCTTTCCTCATACACTTCCGGTCAGCGCTGACCTGCGCTTGCTCCCGGCTCTGGAGTCCCTTGTTGTTTCCTGCCCTCTTTGGTTAAGACCCCTGCAACTGGCCATTTATCACATCTGTTTTAACTGGGCATCTACACAGGAAGGCATTTTAAGGCCTCACTGGAGGACTGCCTCCTGTTTCCTTGCGATGCAGCCCCTGACAGGCACATGCACACTGAGAAACATACAGAAATGGCAGGAAAGCTGAGGTTCAGTTTTGGGGACATTGAGGCCTGGGCCTAAAGTGAAAGCCTACAAATCCCAAACTTTGAGGCAGCAGTGAGCTTAGGACCCAGAAGGCAGACAGGAGGGATTGAAGAGGAGTACCAAAACAAACAGACAGACAGACAAAGAAAATAACTGTCAGGGAGCTCAGTTGGTTAGAGCATTGTACCGATATGCCAAGGTTCAATCCCTGGTCAGGGCACATACAAGAATCAACCAATGGCCGAAACCGGTTTGGCTCAGTGGATAGAGCGTCGGCCTGCGGACTGAAAGCTCCCAGGTTCTATTCCGGTCAAGGGCATGTACCTGGGTTGCGGGCACATCCCCAGTAGGGAGTGTGCAGGAGGCAGCTGATTGATGTTTCTCTCTCATCAATGTTTCTAACTCTCTATCTCTCTCCCTTCCTCTCCGTAAAAAATCAATAAAAAAAAAAAAAAAAAAAAAAAAGAATCAACCAATGGCCCTGGCTCGTGTGGCTCAGTTGGTTGAGCGTCTTCCCCTGCACTGAAAGGTCGCTGGTTGATTCCAGTCAAGGCACACGCCCAGATTTTGGGTTTGTGCAGGAGGTAGCCGATGGATGTTTCTCTCTCTCCCTCTCCCTTCCTTTCTCTCTCTAAAATCAATAAAAACATATTTTAAAAATCAACCAATGAATGCATAAATAAATGGAACAACAAATCAATGTTTCTCTCTTTTTCTCTCTCTCAAATAAATAAATAAAAATTTTAAAAATCTCTCCTTTTAAATCAATTAATGAGAAGGTAATACTTTGAACATGTTGGGGATAAATAAAATGTATTACTGAAGTGAATTTAATCTACCTCTTTTTACTTATTTTAATGTGGCTATTAAAACATTAAAAATGGTTTATATTTCCACTGGACAACACCAGGGGTGATAGAAAGATACAGTACAAAGCTCTTAGCCTAGTGATTGGCAAAAAATAAATGTCTGATAAATTCTCCAATACACTTTTACAGATTGCTTCCCTGTGAAAAGCTTTCTGCTGGTTATTGAGAATTCAGCTATGAATAAAAGAAAACTGCCCTGTGTCACTCAGCTGTGAGTGGGAAGACACACAATAAGTAAGTGAACATAGAAGGAACTTTCAGATCATGATAAATAAGTGCTGTATTAGAAATAAAACAGGCAGCGGAACACCGGGTATTGGCAGTGTATCTTTAATTAAGGTGTCTGGGAGGGCCTCTCAGAGCAAGTAGAATTTGAATTAAGATCTGAATGACTAACAGAGGGAGCTGGTCCTTAAAGGCCTTGGGACAAGGGTTCCAGGCAGAAGGAATCCCCTTTGCAAAAGTTCCCAGGTAGGAATGAGGCTTCTATAAATGAGGAACAGAAAAGAGCTCTTCAGACATCTCTCACAGCAATATGTTTACGGCTACATCTCCCAGGACAAAGGAAACTAAGGAGAAAATAAACAAATGGGACCACATCAAAATAAAAAGCTCCCGCACAGCAAAAGAAACAAATATCAAAATGAAAAAAGAGCCCAATTTATGGTAGAACATATTTGCCAATGATACATATGATAAGGGATTAATATCCAAAATATATAAAGCACGCATACAACTCAACAAAAGGAAGACAATCCAATTAAAAAACAGGCTGAAAACCTAAATAGGCATTTCTCCAAAGAGGAGATACAAGTTACCAAAAGACATATGGGAAAATGTCCAAAGTCACTAATCATCAGAGAGATGCAAATTAAAACCACCATGAGATATCACCTCACACCTGTCAGAATGGCTATCATAAAAAAATCAACAAACAACAAGTGTTGGCGAAAATGTGGAGAAAATGGAACACTAGTTCACTGCTGGTGGGAATGCAGATTGGTGCAGCCATTATGAAAGAGAGTATGGAGTTTTCTCAAAAAAATAAAAATGGAACTTCTGTTTGACCCCTTGATCCCACCTCTGGGAATATATCCTAAAAACCCAAAACACCAATCAGAAAGAATATATGCACCCCCTATGTTTATAGCAGCATTATTCACAATAGCTAAGTTTTGTAAACAGCCCAATTGCTCATCAGTAGATGAATGGATAAAAAAGCTGTGGGACATTTACGCTATGGAATACTATGCAGTTGTAAAAAAGAGGTATCTCTTACCCTTTGGGACAGCATGGATGGACCAGGAGATTATTATGTTTAGTGAAATGAGCCAACCTGGGAATGACAAATATCACATAATCTCACTTATTTGTGGAATCTAATGAAAAAAAAATGAATTGACCAACAAAATATGACCCGAAGCATGGTGATATGGAACAGACTGACATACCCCAATGTGGGAGTTGGGGGGGGGGGGGATGAGAAGAGATTAAACCAAAGAACTTATATACTTACTAAAGGCCAGGTGAACAAATTCATGTACAGGGGGGAGCGGGGGGAGTCAGGCCAGCCTGCCCTGACGGGGGCACATCGGGTCCAAGTGGCCACGCGGAGGGGCCGTGGGCAGTTGGCTATCTGGCCCTGCCCCAGATCGAGGTGTTGGGGGCCAATCAGGGCAGGGCGGCTGGGGGGAGGGGGGATGATGGGGGCCTGCATTAGGCTGGTTGACTGTGCAGTGCGTGTCATAGCCACTGGTGGTTCTGGTCATTCTGGTCATTCTGCCGTTTCGGTCACTGGGCTTATATATATATATAGACTAGAGGCCCGGTGCACGAAATTTGTACATGGGGGTGAGGGGTGTCCCTCAGCCCGGCCTGCACCCTCTCCAATCTGGGACCCCTAGGGGATGTCCGACTGCTGATTTAGGTCCGATCCCTTCCTTAACTGGCAGTCAGACATCCCTCTCACAATCTGGGACCGCTGGCTCCTGACCGCTTGCCTGCCTGCCTAATTGCCCCTAACCGCTTCTGCCTGCCAGTCTGATTGCCCCATAATCGCTCCCCTGCCAGCCCGATCACCCCCAACTGCTCTCCCCTGCCAACCTGATCGCCCCCAACTGTCCTCCCCTGCTGGCCTGGTCACATCCAACTGCCCTCCCCTGCTGGCCTGGTTGCTCCTAACTGCTCTCCCCTGCTGGCCTGGTCACCCTCAAATGCCCTCCCCTGCTGGTTTGATCACCCACAACTGCCCTTCCCTGCTGGCCATCTTGTGGTGGCCATCTTGTGATGATGTGAGGGTGGCCATCTTATGGCGGCCAACTTGTGGTGGCCATCTTGTGATGATGTGAGGGCACTGCGCAAGGGCATAAGGACCACCTAGGCTTTTATTAGTATAGATATGCATAGCCCATGGACACAGGCAATAGGGTAGTGAAGACTTGGGGGTGGGTGGGTAGGGACTGGGAGGAGGGAGGTGAAGGGGGGGAATATCTGTAATATTATCAATAATAAAGATATATTTTTTAAAAAGAAAAGAGCTCTTGTGTTCAGAAAAGGTTAGTAATGAGCCTGCAGATGTGGCTGTCATTGTGGTAGTTGAAGTGTGACAGGAAACTTTTATAGCCATTTCTACCCAGTTCTTAGGGAAGAATTAAGCCCTAACACTATAAGGCATCCATTGCATGTAATGACTTAGGTCATCTCTACTGTTTTAGAGAGAGAATGATATTAGCCAGTATCATCCTTAGGAAAAGGGAGAAAACAGTCAAGCGTAACATTCTTTGCAGGGGCTTAATTATCTCCTAAGACACTGAGAACGGCTGAATGAGAGGATATTTTTAAAAATATATTTTATTGATTTTTTACAGAAAATAAGGGAGAGGGATAGAGAGTTAGAAACATTGATGAGAGATAAACATCGATCAGCTGCCTCCTGCACACTCCCTACTGGGTATGTGCCCACAACCAAGGTACATGCCCTTGACCAGATTTGAACCTGGGACCCTTTAGTATGCAGGCTGACACTCTATCCACTGAGCCAAACCGGTTAGGGCATGAAAGGATATTTAACAAGAGATTTGAAATAGTTAACATTTATTGCAGTGTAGAGAATGGATGGATTAAGGACCAAGAGGCAGGAATGAAAACATATGAGGTATCCTTCACAGTGGCCCAGATGAAGATGGTGGTGGCTTCCACTGGGGATGCAGTAGCTGGATAGTACGAAAGAGTATTTATTTTGGAAGCTGGAACCAAATGGGACCAATGGATTAGACTTGAGGTGGAAAAGGAAAGAGAGAGAGAGTCAAGGATAACTTTGAATTTTTGGTATGAGCAACTGGGTGGATGCCAGTGTCATGTATGGTGATTTGATTGAACTGCAGTCCCAAATCTGCTGGCTGACCCTGGGAAAATAAGTGAATTCCTCACTGCTGAGCCTCAGTTTCCTCATCTGTAATATGGGGATTGCTATAGAGATTTAATGAGATCATGCATGAAAAGCATAGGTCTGGGGCATGGCAAGCACTTAAATTCTATTATTATCATTGTGATCATTCCTGCATGACCAGCATACTAAAGTAGGTAAAATCATGGTAGGTAAAACCAGTCAGACCTGAGTTGAATTCCAGCATTGTTATATGACCTTGGTGAGGTCAATTGACATCTCTAAGCCTCAGGTTCCTTTTCTGTAAAAAAGGGTTAATGGGACTACCCTCCTTCCAGACATGGTTGTGAGGATTCAGTGAAGTCTTGAATATGATGTGTTTAGCACTAAACAAAGTAATAGTGATTGGTTGCTCAGTAAACAGGACCTAAATGCTAGAATAATTTGAGTTTTCTTCTGTGTGTGTTTAGGGAGCATGATTATTACTTAAAATAAGTCTTTGCATTTTATTATGAAATAGTACATGCTCATTGGAAAAATATAAAGAGTACAGAATTATGAAAAGTAGAAGCTACCTCTCCTTTACCTAACTCCCTAAATAACCTCTGTTGACATGCCTGCGTACACTCATGTTACGCTTTTTTTAGGGAGGAAGTACAAGATTATGGCTGAGAGCTCAGACTACAGAATCATACAGATACACGTTCTAGTCCTACCACTACCACTTATTTGCTATGAGATATTAGACAAGTTATTTAACAAGCACTCTAAGTCTCATTTTTCCTTTTTGTTAAAAGAAAAGTCATGACAGTACGGACACTGCTTGGTAGAGTCATTAAGAATGCATGCAGAGAGAGGTTCCAAAATGGTAGCAGAGTAAATGAAAGCTACACTGACACACTCCCAGAACCAAACTTGAATTACAAGTAAAATACAGAAAAAAAAATCCTGAATAATCAACCGAAGACTAGCTGGAGAGAACTCTGATAACCAAGGACAGAAAGTGGAGACCACATAGAGACTGGTAGGAAGTAAAAAGTCATGAAAGGTCTGGCCAGGCATCCACAGTCAGCAGCTGAAGTTCAGGAGGGATATCTCAGCTGTAGGGGGTTCCCACTGAGAACTCTAGGGTTTAAGCACCAAGCTGGGTTTCCCACTCAGAGCACCAGAACTGAGAAAGGTTCCCACATAACATCTGGCTGTGAAAAGCATCAGGGTTGCTGTCTGCCAGTGAGAGATGGCTGGAAATGCAGGCACCCTTTTAAAGTGCCAACACACAAAATTTTGTGTGCAGCCACTCACCTTGTGCACTGGCAGAGGGAGGGCAGAGTGCACTGGAGTTGTGTGAGGAGAGTCCAGGATTGGGAGCACTGGGGTTGGAGCTCATAAGGCAGCCACCCCAGTTTTCTGTGCTGGGTCATTCTCTCATGATGTGGAGCATTTCTTTCTCCAGCAGACTTTCGTTATCCAGGTGATTTATGCCTGGAGGGAAGGCAGTTGCCCCACTCTGTTGGAAGACCTCTCAACCAACCCTGTGGTCGATAGTCCGAGGCTAGTCAAGACTGAGTGTCAATTGGACTGCGGGCAGAGGTAGATCTCTGGAGGCTTTGAGTCTTTGCCTGATCTTCTTCTGGGGCTAGGCTAGGAAAAGCAGACCCTGGGGCACATCTTGGTCCTTTCCAAAGACAGAAAGCCCCAGAAGAAGGAGCCACAAGCTGTGGATTGCTGATAGCTCCAAACAAGGTACTTGGGCCAGTCACAAACAGCATCTGACATTGGCCTTCACTAGAGATTGGGAGGAGTAGCAGATCTACCTAATACACAGACACATACACAAATAGGCAGCCAAATTGGGGAGACAAAAAAAACAAGCCCCAAATGAAAGAACAAGAGACTTCTCCAGAAAAAAAAGCTAAATTAAATGGAGATAAGAAATTTATCTGACATAGAATTCAGAATAATGATGGCAAGGATGCTCAATAGCATGAGTAAAGATATAGTAACTATGAAAAATGACCAGTTAGAAATAAAGAGTGACATGGCACTAATAAAGAATACATTGGAAGGAATACACAAAAGATTAGGGGAATCCAAGGATAGGATCAGTGAATTAGAAGGATAGAAAAAAATCACTCAAGCAGAGAACCAAAAAGAAAAACAATTAAAAAACAGAAGAGCTTAAGAGAGTTGTGGGACAACATGAAACATAACAATATCCATATAATAGGTGTGCCAGAAGGAGAATAAAGTGAACAAGGGATAGAAAAGGTGTTTGAAGAAATAGTGGTAGAAAATTTCCCTAGCTTGTGGAAGGAAAAAATCACACAAGTTCAGGAGGAACAGAGTCCCAAGCAAGAAGAACCCAAACAGGCCCATGCCCAGACACATCATAATTAAAATGCCAAAAATTAAAGACAAGGAAGGAGAGAACCTTAAAGGTAGCAAGAGAAAAAAAAATTTGTTACCTACAAAGGAGCTCCCATGAGGCTGTTAGCTGATTTTGCATCAGAAACTCTAAGGGCCAGAAAGGAATGGCATAAAGTATTCAAGGTAATGAAAAGCAAGGATCTGAAACCAAATTACTATATCCTGCAAGGCTATCATTTAAAATAGATGGTGAAATAGCTTCCTAGACCAAAAAAAAAAAAGGGGTGGGGTGGGTGGGCTAAAGGAGTTTTTCACCACCAAACCAGCACCAAAAAAGCTAAAGAGACAGTTGTAATGAGAATGTAATGAGAAGAAGAAATAGAGAGAGAAACATAGGCATAAAGAATTAAAATGGCAATAAATAAGTACCTATCAATAATAACTTTAAATGAAAATTGATTAAATGCTCCAATTAAAAGACATACGGTAGATGAATGGGATAAAACAAAAAAACTGTCTAAAAGAGATCGCCCTCAAATTTACACAGGATGAGAATGAAGGGATGGAAAAAAATTTTCCAGGAAAATGGGAAAAAAAAATCTGGAGTAGCAATACTCATATCTGACAAAATAGACTTCAAAATGAAGGCCATCACAAGAGACAATAAAGGTCACAATATAATACTAAAGGGATCAATACAGCAAGAGTATATAACACCGGTAAACATATATGCACCCAATATAGGAGAACCTAAATATATAGAAGAACTTCTAGAGGACTTTAAGGGAGAGATTGACAACAATATAGTCATAGTAAGAAACTTTAATGCCGTCCTGACTTCACTGGATAGATCTTCCAGACAAAAAATTAACAAGGAAACAGTGACTCTAAAGGACACACTGGATCAGATGGATTTAATTGACATTTATAGAACATTTCACCCCAAAGCTGCAGAATATATATTCTTCTCAAGTGCACATGGGTCATTCTCAAAGATAGACTACATGGTAGGACACAAAACAAATCTCTACAAGTTCAAAAACATGGAAATCATATCAAACATCTTCTCAGATCACAATGGAATGAAATTAGAAATCAACTGCCATAAAAACACTCAAAAACATTTAAACACATGGAG
This sequence comes from Myotis myotis, assembly GCF_014108235.1. NCBI lineage: Eukaryota > Metazoa > Chordata > Mammalia > Chiroptera > Vespertilionidae > Myotis > Myotis myotis. The sequence goes on from NW_023416323.1 coordinate 11,042,433, forward strand.
GCTAAATAGCATTGTATTTAACAATACTAGTAAATGGGTTACCAATGGGATCAGAAAGAAATAAAAAACTTCCTGGAAACAAATGAAAATAAACACACAACTATCCCATATCTCTGGGACACAGCAAAAGCAGTCCTGAGCGGGAAGTTCATAGCACTACAGGTCTATCTCAAAAAATAAGAAAAATTAATAATAAACCATTTAATCCTACAACTTAAAGAATTAGAGCAACAGGAAAAGCCCAGTGTAAGTAGAAGGAAGAAAATAATAAAGATTAGAGCAGAATAAAGGATAGAGACATTAAAAACACAATACAAAAAAGTCAATGAAACAAAGAACTGGTTCTTTGAAAAGATAAACAAGATTGATGAATCTTCGGCCAGAATCAAGAAACAAAGAGAGAGGACCCAAAGATATAAAATAAAAAATGAATGCGTAGAAGTAACCACTGATATCACAGAAATACAAAGGATTGTAAGAAAATACTATGAACAAATATATGCCAACAAACTGGACAATGTGGACAAAATGGACAAATTCCTAGAAAAATACAATCTCTTAAAACTGAATCAGGAAGAATTAGAAAACCAGAATAGGCCAATAACAAATGATGAAATAGAAGCAGTAATAAAAATAAAAAATTAAAAAACAAAACAAAAAAACCCTCCCAGCAAACAAAAGTCCTGGACTGAATGGCTTCACAGGGGAGTTTTACCAAACATTCAGAGAAGAACTAACACTTATACTCCTTAAACTATTCCAAAAACTCTGAGAGGAAGGAACACTTCCAAGGTTTTCTTTTGAGGCCAGCATTATACTAATTCCAAAACCAGTACAGACACTACAAAGAAAGAGAATTACTAGCCAATATTCCTGATGAACATAGATGCTAAAATCCTCAACAAAATAATAGCAAATCAGATCCAGCAACATATTTAAATATCATACACCATGATCAAGTGGGATTTATTCCAGGGATGCAAGGCCGGTACCATATTTGCAAACCAATGAGAGTGATATCTATAGTATAAAAGGCGAGTGGCCATAATGCCAGAATGCTGGAACGACCAAATGACCGGTCACCAGGAGGTGCATGGAGTATACCTCTTGGTCCCTCCCCGCAGCCCCGTGAGTTGCTCGCAGCAGCAGGGCTGGCTTGCAGCTCAAATGGCTCACATGGCACAGAGGGGCTCGTGGCTCATGGCTCGTGTGGCGAGGCCGGGCTCACGGCTCACAGCTCACATGGTGTGGTGGTTCACGGCGGTGAGCTACTTGCGCATGGTGGGTCTGGAGTACCTTTGGTGTGTTGGTTCTTGGTCTCGTTCGATTTCGAACTCTGGGCCTCTAGTCTATAATAATAAAAGTGTAATATGCTAATTAGACAAGATGTCATTCTAGACATCCTTCCTTTCGGACAAAATTCCAGTGGGTGGGGGCCGAAGCAGAGATGGCAGAGGCCCTGGCTGTGGCGGCCGAGGGCGAGGCCAGAGTCAAGGTCCTTGCACAAATTTTGTGCATTAGGCCTCTAGTATCACATAAACAAATTGAAAGGCAAAAATCACATGATCAAAGCAATAGATGCAGAAAAAGCATTTGACAAAATATAATACCCACTTTTGATAAAAACTCTCAGCAAAGTGGGAATAGCATACCTCAACATAATAAAGGCCATATATGGCAAACCTACAGCCAACATCATACTCAATGGGCAAATATAAAACAATCTCCTCTATTAGTAAGAACAGGAACAAGACAAGGATGTCTGCTTTCACCACTCTTATTCAACACTAGTGGCCCAGTGCATGAAATTCGTGCAGGGGCGGGGGGGGGTCCCTCAGCCTGGCCTGCATCCTCTCCAATCTGGGACCCCTCAGAAAATGTCTGATTTTTTGTGTATGGTGTCAGTTGGTGGTCTAGTTTCACGCCCACAACTGTCCTCCCTCACTGCAACCCACCTCCTCCACCAGGACCTGCCTCCTCTGTGCTGTGTGGAGCCGTGGGACCCCCAGGTTTTATTGCACAGAGCGGCCGCCAGGCCTCGCCTCTGCTGTATGTGCAGCCATCTTGTGGAGGCCATCTTGTGGCAGCACAAGGACCACCTAGGCTTTTATTAGTATAGATAGTACTGGAAGTCCTAGCCACAGCAATCAGATAAGAAGAAGAAAAAAAAAGGCTTCCAAATTGAAAGGAGGAGGTAAAAGTCTCATTATTTGCAGATGACATGATATTGTACATAGAAAACCATAAAGACCCCATCAAAAAACTCTTAGATTTAATAAATGAATTCAGCAATGTAGCAGGATACAAAATTAACATCCAAAAATCAATGGCATTTTTATACATCAATAATGAATTCCAAGAAAGAGAAACTAAACAAACAATCCTATTTACCATTGCAATTAAGAAATTAAGATACTTAGGAATAAACTTAAGGAGGTAAAAGACTTGTACTAAGAAAACTACAGAACGTTGAACAAAGTGATAGAAGAAGATATGAACACGTGGAAGAATACTAGTGTACTGTGTTCATGGATTGGTAGAATTAACACCATTAAATATTCATATTACTCAAAGCAATCTACAGACTCAATGCAAGCCCTATGAAAATACCAATAACATATTTTTTGGAGTATAACAAATACTCCAAAAATTTATATGGAACCAAAAAAGACCCCGAATAGCTGCAGCAATCTTGAGAAAAAAGAACGAAGTTGGAGGGATCACAATACCAGATATCAAAACAGCCTGGTATTGGCACAAGAAAAGGTGTATATATCAATGGAACAGAACAGAGACTCCAGAAATTGACCTAAGACATTACACTCAATTAATATTTGACAAATGAGGCAAGAACATACAATGGAGTTAAGACAGTATCTTCAATAAATGGTGTTGGGTAAATTGGACAGGTACATGCAAATAAATGAAACTAGACCACCAACTGATACCATACAGAAGAATATACTCAAAATGGATAAAATACTTAAATGTAAGTAATGAAATCATAAAAATTCTAGAGGAAGCCATGACAGTAAATCTCAGACATGTCTCATAGCAATATATTTGCAGACACATCTCCTAGGACGAAGGAAACTAAGGAGAAAATAAACAAATGGGACCATCCTATATAATAAAGTCGTAATATGCAAATTGACACTCATGCCCTCGCACCACAAGATGGCCGCCCTCATGTTGTCACAAAACTGCCACCACAAGGTGGCTACCCCCCACATCATCACAAGATGGCTGCCCCCATGTTGTCACAAGATGGCTGGCAGGGGAGGGCAGTTGGGGGCGATCAGGCCCACAGGGGAGCAGTTAGGTGTCAATCAGGCAGGCAGGTGAATGGTTAGGAGCCAACAGTCCCAGATTGTGAGAGGGATGTCTGACTGCCGGTTTAGGCCCGATCCCGAGGGGTCCCAGATAGGAGAGGGTGCAGGCTGGGCTGAGGGACACCCTCCCCACCCCCAGTGCATGAATTCACCGGCCCTCTAGTATCAAAATAAAAATCTTCTGCACAGCGAAAGAAACCATGAACAAAATGAAAAGGGAGCCCACTGTATGGGAGAACATATATGGCAATGATACATCTGATAAAGAGTTAAAAACAAAATATATAAGGAACTCATACAACTTAACAAAAGGAAGACAAACAATGCAATTGAAAAATGGGCAAAGGACCTAAATAGATACTCCTCCAAAATGGACATTCAGGTGTCCAAGAGACATATGAAAAAATGCTCAAAGTCACTGATTATCAGAGAGATGCAAATTGAAAGGACAATGAGGTATCACCTCACACCTGTCAGAATGGCTACCATCAACAAATCAACAAATGACAAGTGCTGGTGAGGATGTGGTGAAAAGGCAATCCTAGTGCACTGCTGGTGGGAATATAGACTGGTGCAGCTGCTGTGGAGAACAGTATGGAATTTCCTCAAAAAAGTAAATATGGAACTGCCAATTGACCCAGTGATCCCACTTCTAGGAATATATCTTAAGAAACCTGAAACACCAATCAGAAAGAATGTATGCACCCCTATGTTCATAGCAGTGCAATTTACATAGCTATGTTCTGGAAACAGCCCAAATGCCCATCAATATATGAGTGGATAAAAAGGCTATGGCATATTTACACCATGGGATACTATGCAGCAGTAAAAAAGAAGGATCTCTTGCCCTAGCCGGTTTGGCTCAGTGTATAGAGCATCAGCCTGTGGACAGGGGGTCCCAGGTTCGATTCCAACCAAGGGCACATGCTTGGGTTGCAGGCTTGATCCCCAGTGGGGGGGTGTGCAGGAGGCAGCCGATCAATGATTCTCTCTCATCATTGATGTTTATATCTCTCTCCCTCTGCCTTCCTCTCTGAAATCAATGAAAATATATTTAAAAAAAGAAGGATCTCTTAGTATTTGAGACAACATGGAGGTACCTGAAGAGTATTATGCTAAGCAAAATAAGCCAGTCAGAGAAAGATAACTATCACATGATCTCACTCATATGTGGAATCTAATGAGCAAAATAAATGGATGAACAGAATAGATTCAGACATAGAAGCATGGAACAGACTGTGGAATCTCAGAGGGAAGGTGGGGAAGAATGGGGAGGGTGGGAAGAGATCAACTAAAGAACTTGTATGTATAACCCATGAACACAGACAATAGGGTGGTGAAGGCCTGGGGTGGGGGGCAGGTACGGTCTAGAAGAGGTCAATGTGGCGGGGGGGGGAGGGGGGGGAACATAAGTAATACTTTCAACAATAAAGATTTTTTTAAAGTAAAAAAAAAATAGAGTGCATGCAGAGGGCTTAGCATTGTGCCCACATGTTGAAGATCTCAGGACACTTAGTGCTATTATTACTATTATTACTAGAGGCCCGATTATTATTATTATTACTAAAGGCCCGATACATGAAATTCATGCAAGAGTAGGCCTTCCTTTTCCTGGCTGCCAGCACCGGCTTCCCTCTGGCACCTGGGACCCAGGCTTCCCTTGCAGCCTTGGCTTTGTCCAGAAGGTCATCTGGTCTAATTAGCATATTACGCTTTTATTATAGAGGCCCGGTGCACAAAAATTTGTGCACTTGGGGGGGAGGGAGGGTCCCTCAGCCCGGCCTGTGCCCTCTCGCAGTGTGGGACCCCTCGGGAGATAATGACCTGCTGGCTTAGGCCTGCTCCTGGGTGGCAGAGGGCAGGCCCAATCCCTAGGGGCAGCCCCTGGTCGGGCTCAGAGCAGGGCCGATTGGGGAGTTGGGGCGCCGCCCCCTGTCATGCACAGAGCAGGGCGGATCGGGAGGTTGCGATGCCACCCCCAGTCACACTCAAGGCAGGGTTGATGGGGAGGTTGTGGCGCCACCCCCTGTCACGCACAGAGCAGGGCCAATCCAGGGGTTGGGGCGCTGCCCCCTGTCACACACAGAGCAGGGCCCATCAGGGGGGTTGGGGCTCCGTACCCTGTCACGCACAGAGCAGGGTCGATCAGGGGGTTGGGGAGCTCCCCCCTGTCATGCACAGAGCAGGGCCCATAAGAGGGTTGAGGAGCTCCTCCTTGTCACTCAGAGAGCAGGGCCGATAGGGGAGTTGGGGCGCCGCCCTCTATCACCCACAGAGCAGGGCCGATCAGGGGGTTGGGGCACTGCCACTCTCACACTCAGGGCAGGGCCGATGGGGAGGTTATGGCTCTACCCTGTCACACACAGAGCCGCAGGGCGATCAGAGGTTGGGGAGCTCCCACATATCAGGCACAGAGCAGGGCTGATCAGGAGGTTGGGGCGCCTTCCCCTGTCACGAACAGAGCAGGGCGGATAGGGAGGTTGTGGCCCTGCCCCCTGTCACACACAGAGCGGCAGGGCGATCAGGGGGTTTGGGCGCTGCCCCCTGTCACGCTGATCCTGGTGCTGGGAGGCATATTACCCTTTTACTATATAGGGTAGAGGCCTGGTGCATGGGTGGGGCTGGCTGGTTTGCCCTGAAGGGTGTCCCAGATCAGGGTGGGGGTCCCCACTGGGGTGCCTGGCCAGCCTGGGTGAGGGGATGATGGCTGTTTGCAGCTGGTCACACACCCTTCAGGGTGGGGGTCCCCACTGGGGTGCCTGGCCAGTCTGGGTGAGGGGCTGAGGGCTCTTTTCAGGCTTGCGGGTGACGGAAGCTCCCAACTGCTCTTTTTTTTCTTTTCTTTTTTTAATTCTTGGCCAGCTTTAGCTCTGAGGCTCCAGCTCTTAGGCCTCCGCTGTGAATGTAGGTATCTGGTTTGTTTCAGTTCTAAAATTGTAACAATGTATAACTCCAGCTCTGACTCCAGCTCTGAGATCCCAGCTCACTGAAAGCTGGTTTCTGGGGTTTTTTTTTTAGCTTCTATATTTGTTAAAATGTTTCAAACTGCAGGCTCAGAGGCCTGCAAGGCAGGCAGGGAACGTTGGTTTCCTCCGTCACTGAAGCAAGCAAGCCTCATGTTAGTTTCAAGCTGCCTGGCTGTCGGTCGCCATCTTGGCTGACAGTTAATTTGCATATCTCCCTGATTAGCCAATGGGAAGGGTAGCGGTCGTACGCCAATTACCGTGTTTCTCTTTTATTAGATAGGATTATTATATACTTATTTTAACATTATAGACAATACTGTTTTCTTTTATGCTCTTCTGAAACTGTTTTTGTAGCTTAGGAAGATGTCTTGAGTCTCTTCCCACATCAAGATTCATCTTTATTTGATGCAAGTTTAAGGAGGTGGACCCCTTTTCTGCTTTTGAGAGATTCCTAGCTGCATGTGAATAACAGCCCTAGCCTCTGTGGTGCCTGGGTCTCCTAGGTTTGGATGCAGGCAATAACCTCATTTACCCACAAGGTGGCAGGCAGATTCCAAGAGGACAGCAAGTAACAAGAAAAAACGTGGGGCACATTTTATCTTTGTGACCTGTGCTCTTGGGACTTGTGATTTTTGAGGTCACATCTTGTTTTCCTCAAGGGGACCATGTACTAGGTGTACTGTTTAATAATGGCGAATTTTGTAATCAAAGAAAAAAGGATAATTTCAAGAGAAACATCAAAAGTGCTTTATTCAAAGTAATGTCCATCACTAGCTACACATTTCCCCCATCTTTCAGGTAATTTGTGGATATCATCCCAATAGAACTTTTCTTGTTTTGAGGCAAACCATTCAGAGACCCAACTTTCCACTTCTTCGTATGTTTTGAAGTGCTGCTCAGAAAGTGCGTGTGCCATCGATCGGAACAAGTGGTAATCTGAAGGAGCAAGGTCTGGTGAATACGGCGGGTGGGTTAATACTTCCCAGGCAAGATCTTTTAACGTGTCTTTAACTGGTTTTGAAGTGTGTGATGGTGCATCATCATAAAGCAAAATTACTTTGCCGTGTCTTCTGGAACATTCTGGTCATTTCACAATCAAAGCGTGGTTCACATTGATCATTTGTTGTCGGTAGCAATCAGAATTAACAGTTTCACCTGGTTTTAGAAGCTCATCATACACCACACCTTCCTGATCCCACCAAATGCAGAGCATTGTCTTCTTTCCGAAGCGATTTGGCCTTACAGTCGATGTTGATGATTGACCTGGATCAACCCATGATTTTGTACATTTGGGATTCTCAAAATAAATCCACTTTTCATCGCCAGTCAGAATTCGAAGCAAAAAAGACTTTCTTTCGTGCTGTTGAAGCAACATTTTACTGATGACTTTTCGGTTTTCCATTTGTCTTTCGTTCAGTTGATGTGACACCCATTTTCCTTCCTTTAAAATCTTTCCCATCGCTTGTAAATGATCAGAAATTGTTTGCTGAGCAACATTTAATCTTTCTGCAAGTTGTTTTTGAGTTTGACGTGCATCTTCATCCAATAATGCTTGTAATTGTTGGTCTTCAAACTTTTTGGTTGACCTTGACGTTCTTCGTCTTTCACATCGAAATCACTTTTAAAGCATTTAAGCCAGCGTTCACAAGTATCTTGGAATAGAGCATGTTCACCATAAGCTTCCTGAAGTATATAACTTTTTCTTCAAAATAAAGTAATGAATTAAAACTTCCTGCAAATGCTCTCTTTTTTTGGCACAAAATTTGACATTTTTAAGCATAAAAATATCTGTAATGTTAACACCTTCCACAAATTTGACATATGAAGTTTTGAAGCATGCTATCAATACAACAAAACAGCATGCATATCAAATCGCATATATATCAACATATGTGTAACTCCATCTATTGAAAAAAATCTGCATTATTAACTGGTACAGTTCTTTTACTTTTCACTGGTGGGACTTCAGGCAGAATTTAGACAATGCTCATTTTAGATCTTAAGATCTTGATGTAATTGTTTTACAGAACCTGCTGTCTAGAGTATTTTGTAATTGGCTTTATGATTATACTAGAGGCTTGGTGCACGAAATTTGTACGCGGGTGGGGTCCTCCGCCTGACCGGAGATCGGGGCTGATCAGGGCTATCTCGCCCAGTCCCTATCAGGGTCGATCAGGGCTGGTGGCTAGGGAGGGACCACGGGAGGGACTGTGGGAGGGCTCCAGGGTGTGTCTGGCCCTGTCTTGCCCAATCCCGATTGGCCAGACCCCAGGAACAAGCTAGCCTATTGGTCGGAGCGTCTGCCCCCTGGTGGTCAGTGCACGTCATAAGGACTGGTTGGTCAACCACTCAGTCAGATATTTAGCATAGTCGGCTTTTATATATATAGATGGTAACTCACGGTGCGGAATGCTTGGCACACACTTTCCCTCCAGCTCCTGGTCTTGGAGACCTCATGTCCTTCCAAGGCTCTGCTCACCCTCTTCAGCTGCCACACGAAGTAAATTGCATCGTGTACGTAGAAATCCTTTGCAGGCTCCGTGGGTGTGTCTTTACTTGGCTGCAGTTCCGATTACCCCAACATAAGGAGAGACACCCTCATTATCAGGTAACACCATTGTGGTAAGACCCCTGCTCAGCCTACTGCAGTGGTTTTAAATAGGCCATGGGTTGCTCTAGAATGGTTTGGCTCAGTGGATAGAGCCACGGCCTGCAGACTGAAGGGTCCTGGGTTCGATTCTGGTCAAGGGCACATTCCTGGGTTGCGGGCTCAATCTCCAGTAGGGGGCATGCAGGAGGCAGCAGATAGATTCTCTCTCTCTCATCATTGATGTTTATATCTCTCTCTCCCTCTGCCTTCCTCTCTGAAATCAATAAAAATATATTAACAGCCCTGGCCGGCGTGGCTCAGTTGATGGAGCGTTGGCCTGCGGACTGAAGGGTCCCAGGTTAGATTTTGGTAGAGGGCATGTACCTTGGTTGCGAGCACATCCCCAGTAAGAGGTGTGCAGGAGGCAGCTGATCGATGTTTCTCTCTCATTGATGTTTCTGGCTCTCTATCCCTCTCCCTTCCTCTCTGTAAAAAATCAATAAAATATATTAAAAAAAATATTAACAAAAATAAAAATAAATAGGCCATGAATCAAACATCGCTGCTCCCCCCACCCCCTCCCACACACACTCTGCTGGGGTCTGTAAAAAGGGGTCAGAATTTCTACTTTAACCAAGGGCTATGCTTCCGCATAGCCATCCTTCCCCGCCCATCTCTATCCCCAGTCCTGTGGGGTCTCTCCCTCCCTCCCCCCATCTAACTTGGTGGGCCCTGCTCTGCCTCCTCCTCCTGCGACCTCCTGTCTGCAGCCTCTCCATTTCTCCTATGGGGCGGAGCTCCCCAAAAGCTGTGTGGGGCGGGGCGGGGCTGTGTGGGACAAGCCCAGGCTGGCCTTGGAGGAGAGCTGGGGTGACGGGTCACAGGGAGGAGGGAGGGACATGGAGCCTGTCCTGTGGGAGAGGCACCGGGCTCCTAGGGCTGCAGCCACCCAGCTGCTTTTCTAGGCCCCTGTGCAGCTGTCACCCTCCACCCCTCGCTGCCTCTGGCTTCTTTTCAAGTTTTAGACTCAGTTTCTCTGACTCAGCCCCTCCCCCCTCTCTGCTGCATCTCCAGGAGCCGGAGGCTGTCCCTTGGCCTCAGAGAGGTGAACCTGGCCTGTCCTCCTGTAATGGTGTTACCCATTCTCCTGGAGTAGTTAGTGAAACTTAACCAATGCAAAGAAGCAGCTCTGAAGATTATAAATTGTGCACTGAGAACACTGCCCCCACCCGCCTCTGCCTGGGACTCTGGCCAAACCCTGGGAGCTTCCTGATGGCTCTCACCTCACACCTCACTTTCCAGTCCAGCCCACCAGCACCTGCAGCAAGCTAACCTATAGGTTGGAGTGTCTGCTCCCTGGTGGTTGAGCAGTGGAACTCCCAGGGGAACTCTGGTCGAGGGGGGCAGTTAGGGGCAACCGGGCTGGTGGGGGGGGGCAGTTGGGGGCAACCAGGCTGGCAGGGGGGCAGGTGGGGGCAATTAGGATGGCAAGGGAGGCAGTGAGGGGTGACTAGGACAGTGAGGGGGGGAATTTGGGGGCTACCAGGGGGTAGGGGGGCAGTTAGGGGTGACCTGGCCAGCAGCAGGGTCAGTTAGGGTGACCAGGTCAGCAGGGGGGGCAGTTAGGGGTGATCAGGCCAGCACACAGAGGCAGTGAGGGGCAATCAGGCTGGCAGGGGGGCGGATAGTTAGGGGCGACCAGGCAGGCAGGCAGGCAGGTGAGCGATTAGGAGTCAGAGGTCCAGGATTGTGATAGGGATGTCCGACTGCCAGTTTAGGCTTGATCGCCGGGATCAGGCCTAAACTGGCAGTCAGACACCCCCTGAAGGGTCCCGGATTGGAGAGGGTGCAGGCTGGGCTGAGGGGACCCCCCCCCCCTGTGCACAAATTTCATGCACCGGGCCTCTAGTAATATAAATAAGAGATTAAAGAAATGTTAGATCTTGAGACACCCCAACCCCCATCCCAGCTCTCTTTTCCATTTGGCTTCTAAATTTCTGGCAGTCCAAATTTCTTTTTTTAAAAATATGTTTTTATTGATTTCAGAGAAGAAGGGAGAGGGAGAGAGAAACATCAATGTTAGAGAGAGTCATCTATTGGCTGCCTCCTGCACGCCCTACACTGGAGACTGAGCCTGCAAACCAGGCATGTGCCCTGACCAGGAGTCAAACGGTGACTTCCTGGTTAATAGGCTGATGCTCAGCCACTGAGCCACGCAGGCCCGGCATGGCAGTCCACCTTTCACCCTACAGGAGAACAGAAACTTATTTTCTGGGAAATTTGATCCGCCCAAGAAGAAAATCGCTAAGTATTGACATTGGAGGTTCCCCCAACTAAATGGCCCTGCTGAATCACCCTTCAGTGAAGCCTAATCCAGGTGCTCACAGCTTTCATTCATTATTTAGTACCAATGGAGGGCAGCCTGCAAGATGAGCCCAGCAATCCCACCTCCTTGTATTCACTCTCCCTTTGAGAATGAGCTGAGCAAAAACAAATGATCACTTCGAAGATTAGGTTTATAAAAAGACTGCCTTCATCTTGTCCTCTCTTGTTTTCTTGTTCTGGTGGAAGCTAGCTGTCCTAGGGAAAGCCTACATGGTAAGGAACTGAGGGAGGCTTCCAGCCCACAGCCAGTGAGAAACCAAGGCCCTCAGTTCCACAGCCCTTAAAGAATTGAATCCTCCATCAACCACATTTTTATTGTGAACTAGAGGCTCAGTGCACAAAAATTTGTGCACTGGCAGGGAGGGTGTGTCCCTCAGCCCGACCTGTGCCCTCTCACAGTCTGGGACCCCTTGGGAGATAACCACCTCCTGGCTTAGGCCTGCTCCCAGGGTGGAAGATGGCAGGCCCTATTCCATGGTGCCTGCCCCACCTCCCCGGGTCTCCCACAGCAGGCCAGAACCCGCGGTGGGGCAGGCTGCGGATGGCGTTGCCCCGCCTCGCCACCCCTGGTCACACACAGCAGACCTGGATGGTGGTGGAGCAGGTGGTGGATGGTGCTGCCCCACCCCGCCTGCAGTATGCAAATTCAACGGCCATCTTTGTTGGGTTAATTTGCATACTCTTCTGTTGGCTGATGGGCATAGCAAAAGTTTGGTCAATTATCATCTTTGTCTTTTATTAGTGTAGATATTTTCAAACAACATCAAAAGTAGAGGGAATAGTACAATAGAACCCAATTCATCCATTACCATGATTCAATAGTTATTGAGATTTTCCATATTTCCATTCCTTTTCTTTTTCTTTTCTGTCTTTAAAGCAAATCCTGCATATATATATAAAAGATTAGTTCCCTTTCTTCTTGTCAAGATAAGCAGATGTCAAGGAATATCAGATATCTAATGACAACTTGTATCATAGAAGATGGAAACCAAAAAAGGCAACTCAGAGCAGGGAGATGAACATTCTTCAAAGAGAGATCCAAATGGATATTACAACCATAAGACAAGATCAATAATAAAAGAAAGTGCTTAGAAATGAAATGATAGCAAAAAGGAAAAAATAAATAGAAGAGCTGGAATATAAGCTTGAGGAAATCTCACAGAAAGTAGAGCAAAAAGATTGAGAGATAGAAAATGGGAGAGAAGGGAGATTAGTGGGCCAGTTTAGGAGGTTCAATATCCCCCAAATAATAAGAGTTCTGAAAATAGAGAAGAAAAAACGAGGGAAAGAAAATAATTACAAAATATTTTAAGAGAATTTCTCCAAATTGAAGGATATTAATTAATCTGCAGATTATGAGTCCATTGAATGCGTAGCACAATGGATAACTTTAGAATACTTGCGAGAAAGGTAAGGAAACTTTGAGCTTTCAATGAGAAAAATATAGGCCTCATATAAGGAATCAAAAATCAGAATATATTGGAAACTTTCAGCAAGACTGGAAGCTAGAAGGCAATGCCTTGAAAATTCTGAAGAAAAATGATTTCCAATCTAGAATTCCATACATAGCCCAATATGAATTAAACATGAAGGCAGAATAAAGACATTTTCTGACATTCACAGTCTGGAAATGCTTTCTAAAGAAGCTGGTAGAGGACATAAACCAAGGAAGAGAAATGAGAACAGAGAAGCAAAAGGCCTCCCACGAGTGTCCAGGGGCCAGCTGTATACCTGGCATAGACTACCACCAGGCCAGAAGCAGGTCAGAAGGTCCTGGGAGAGATTTCTTTCTCTCTTTCTTTCTTTCTTTCTTTCTTTCTTTCTTTCTTTCTTTCTTTCTTTCTTTTTTTCTTTTTTTAGTGATTTTTAAAAATATATATATATTTTACTGATTTTTTACAGAGAGGAAGGTAGAGGGATAGAGAGTTGGAAACATCAGATGAGAGAGAAACATCGATCAGCTGCCTCCTGCACACCCCCCACTGGGAATGTGCCCGCAACCAAGGTACATGCCCTTGACCAGAATCGAACCTGGGACCCTTTAGTCCCCAGGCCGACGCTCTATCCACTGAGCCAAACCGGTTAGGGCGAGAGATTTCTTTAGGAAGATGAAATCCATAACCTACTTATACCTCTGAAGGTCTTGAGAGGAAAAAAGATAACTGGCAAAGAGTTTGGGGAGGAATTAGTGATAAATATATAGAAAACTAAGTAAATAAAAACTAAGGCAATTATTAATTCCGGGTGGTGGGGGTAAAGTTGTACAGGGTAGAAAAAGTAATTATAGTTTACTATAGAGACCCCCTATTTATATAGTCACAATAATGTAAATATCCAACACAACTATAATGTAAGTATATTAGGAAGATACAGAGTGGGAGGGGGCATGTGTTTATGTATTGGGGAAAGCTAAATCCTCATCTACCTTTTCAGACATTTGAAACTTTGCCAGGTAGGTTACTGGACTATTGCTTCTGAGAGCATAGAGATCTTTGGCCCAATTTCCTGGTTGAATGTGCAATTGGTAGATGAGAAATGTCCTCATTTCCTGTGACTAGAGAAAAATAAGGAAAAGAAAAAAAATGGGGTCAAAGTATCTAACCACAGGAAGTAGAGAAAGCTGGAGAGAGAGAGAGAGAGAGAGAGAGAGAGAGAGAGAGAGAGAGAGAGAGAGAGAGATCAGAAACCTGGAGCTAAGGGGCAGGAAGGTTTAAGGGAGTGGATTTGAAATCTTGGCTGTGTGTTTTCCTTCAGACCCTCTCCAGCCTAGCCCACCCCTGCCTTCTCACCACAGTGATCACCACAAAACCGCACTACACATGAACTCTGACTGTGTGGTCAGATGAGAATTTCTGAGGAAGGGGCACAACAGAAAGAGGAAGTGAGATAGTTAATGCAGGTTCCCCTTTCCTAGGTCTAGCTGAGCTAGATCCCTCCGCCCCCGTTTCCTGGCAGTGGCTCTATGGCTGCTGTCTGTGTTATTCATTAACCAGACACTAATATTTCTCTTTACCCATATGTCATCTGCAGGAGTTCAGAGGAGTCTGGCAATCTAACCAGCCACCCGGATTCTCTTGGATCATGGCCCAGCCAGCCACATGTAGCTAGTGTTTATTGTGCCAGAGCCTTGTACTAAATGTTGCCAGGCAGAGAGAAAGTTTTCCCAAGTAGGATGTGATCTGTCTGCCAGTTGAGCATATGTGCTGGGAGTATATCTAGTGATGGGCTTGAGTTGGCTTGCAAGAGCTGATTATTAGCATTTCTTGTCAAACCCATATTCAGTGTCTTCATGCAGGTAAAAATTGGCCCTGATGGAATGTGTCTGACATAGAAATTGGCAAGTGCAACAACTCAGGGCCTTTCCTAACCCCCTGCTCCTTACTCCCTTCCATCTCAAGAGCTGGCTGTGAAACATTTTCTAGCAAACCACTGGGGACATCTCTTTATTAGGTAGATGCAAAACTTGTATTCTAATGAAAGAGGAAGCAGCTCCACGTTGACAGAGCTACCAGCCTGATGAAAGCCCTGCATATTCGCTATTGCACTTTATGGTTTCTTAACTCTGTCATGCACATCATCTCCTTAACCTAACAACCATCTTCCTTTCACGGTAGGCACAGACACCAGAATGATCACCTTAAAATGGAAACATATCATTCCACTCTCTTACTCTAATGACTTCAAAACCTCTTAGAATAAATTCAAACTCCTATCTGTGGCCTAAAAAACTTGGCATGGTCTGGTTTCTGCTGACCTCCTTAACATCATCTTCCATCGTTCACTCTCCCGAGTTCACAATATTCTGGCCCAGTGGTTCTCAAAGTGTGGTCTCTGAACCACCAGCAGCAGTATTACCTGGGATGGTTAGAAATACAAACTTTTGGGTCCCATCCCAAACCTTCGGATTCTGAACCTGTGGGGAGGGAAGATTAAGTCATGCTTCAGCAAACACTCCACGTGATTCGAATACATGCTTACGTTTGCAAACCACTACTCTAGGCGTCCCCCTGGCCTTGAGATGCTCAGGTTTCCCCCTCCTCAGGGCCTTTGCACCAGCAGTTCCTGTTTCTAGAATGCCCTTCCAATGGGCAACTTCTCCTTATTCAGGTCTCAGCTGATCATCACTGACTCAAGAGAATCATCTAAACCCTCTCAAATCCCTCTTTATACTTCTCCTATATCCCGTATCTGTTTGTAAAAACCATTTGCCACATTCTGAAATTACCCTGGTTGTTCATTTGTTTACTTTTTTTATTAACTATTTTTTCCCACTACAATGGAAGCCCCAAGACTAGATAGCTTGTCTGTCATACACTCTGCCTCCTCAGCTTCTGTATATCCCAGCTTATTGTAGGTAATTAATTCATATTTGTCAAACAATTGAATTACTAATTTCCCAGTGAATAAGTGGGAAATTATATATATTTATATAATTAAGTAGATATCTGATGAAGATATCTCTCTTTCTCTCTCTCTCTCTCTCTCTCTCTCTCTCTCTCTCTCTCTCTCTCTCTATATATATATATATATATATATATATATATATATATATAATTTCCCATTGGCTTTACCCGGTCTATTATATATTATACTAGAGTCCTGGTGCACAAAAATTTGTGCACTCGGGGGCGGGGGGTCCCTCAGCCTGACCTGTGCCCTCTCGCAGTCTGGGACCCCTCGAGGGATGTCCACCTGCTGGCTTAGGCCCTCCCCTTGGGGGATCGGGCCTAAGCTGGCAGTCAGATATCCCTCTGGCAGCCCAGGAGCCCTCGGGGGATGTCCACTTGCCAGCGGGGAGCAGGCATAAGCTGCAGTCAGACATCTTTAGCACTGCTGAGGAGGTGGGAGAGACTCCTGCCACTACTGCTGTGCTGGCAGCCATCAGCCTGGCTTGTGGCTGAGCAGAGCTCCCCCTGTGGGAGTGCACTGACCACCAGGGGGCAGCTCCTGCACTGAACGTCTGCCCCCTGGTGGTCAGTGTGTGTCATAGTGACCAGTCATTCCCAGTCATTCTGCTGTTAGGGTCAATTTGCATATTACCCTTTTATTATATGCCTAGTGCATGGGTGGGGGCTGGCTGGTTTGCTCTGAAGGGTGTCCCAGATCATGTAGGGGACATGCTAGGGTGCCTGGACAGCCTGGGTGAGGGCCTGAGGGCCGTTTTCACATTGGCCACACCCCCTTCAGGGAGGGGGGTCCTGCTGGGGTACCTGGCCAGCATGGGTGACTGGCTGATGGCTGTTTGCAGGCTGGCCACAGCCCCTTCAGGGTGGGGGTCCCTGTTGAGATGCCTGGCCAGCCTGGGTGAGGGACTGAGAGCTGTTTGTAGGCTGGTCAAGCCCCCCAGGGGGACCCTCACCCCTTGAGGGTGTGGCCAGCCTGGGTGTGGGGCTGATGGCTGTTTGCAGGCTGGCTACAGCCCCTTCAGGGTGAGGGTCCCTACCGGGGTGCCTGGCCAGTCTGGGTGAGGGGCTGATGGCTGTCTGCAGGCTGGCCTCAACCCCCAGCCTCCCAAACTCCCAGTGGAGGTTGGCTGGAAGCAGGTATCTGGAATTTATTTATCTTCTATAATTGAAACTGTGTTGCCTTGAGTGGAGGCCACAGCTGGCCAGGGCCGGTGGGAAGCTTGGCTTCCTCCATCACTGGGGCAACCAAGCCTCCTGCTGGCTCCAGCTCTGTGGCTGCTGGCCGCCATCTTGGTTGGGTAAATTTGCATATAGTCGCTCTGATTGGCTGGTGGGCATGGCTTTGGGCATAGTGAAGGTATGGTCAATTTGCATGTTTCTCTTTTATTAGATTAGATATAAAAATATATATCAAGTGACTTAATAAAGATCAAATACTTTTAGTGAGTAGCTAGTTTTACCCTTAAAATCTCAGACCAGGTCCAGAAATTTTCTTGCACTTTCCTGATCAGCAGGAGCAGCTATGTCCCTAAAACTCTGGGAAATCTCAAGTTGGAAGGGTTTGGTAATACTAGTTCAGTTCTTATCAGATGTGTGAGTTTCCTCAACATCCTAAAATGGGTGTTTTCTATGTTCTACTTTGACATTCCTGGAGACTGAGGAGTGGTTACTTATTGAATGAGTCAATTCCATTTTATTTTATTTAATTAATTCTCACCTGAGGATATTTTCCCCATTGATTTTTAGACAGAATGGAAGGGAGGGGGAGAGACACAGAGAGAGAGACATTTATGTGAAAGAGACACATGGATTGTTTGCCTCCTGCATGCGCCCCAACCGGTACGTGCCCTTGACCGGAATAAAATCTGGGAGCCTTCAGTCCATGGGCTGATACTCCAACCAGTGAGCCAAACCGGCTAGGGCAGTGGTTCTCAACCTTCCTAATGCCGCAACCCTTTAATACAGTTCCTCATGTTGTGGTGACCTCCAATTTCATTGTTACAAATTGAACATAATTAAAGCATAGTAATTAATCACAAAAACAATATGTAATTATATATGTATTTTCCAATGGTCTTAGGTGACCCCTGTGAAAGGATCATTCGACCCCAAAGGGGTCGCGACCCACAGGTTGAGAACTGCTGGGCTAGGACATCAATTCCATTTTAAACATCCCTGACTCTCTAAGATGTAACTCCCTGCCTCTTTTGCCCATACCCCTTGTTCATCCTTGTGGGCTGCATAGGAATGCATCTTCCATACAGTGGAACTTATCTTGTTCCAGCCACATGTCCAGCATTCTTACTTGCTCTCATATGTCAGTGAAGAAAGCAGGCATTTTGGTGTCAGAAAAACCTGGATTCAAATTCCCTCTCACTGATTGATCTTGGAAAGTTTCCTTCATCATCTTGGGCTCTTTCTCTAGAACAGTGTCAGGCATTTAATGTGTTGCTGTTATTTTATTTTTATTAGGTTTTAAGTCTCCAAAATATTTTTTTTATTTTTCTGATAACCAAGTTTTTATCCTTTGATTCCTTGAGTTAATGTCCTTTATAAAATGTGTTGCTCAGTACTGAACATGTTACTGAATAGACCTCAGTGGAGTGAGATAACCACCTTGTTTAGATGCCCTTTTCATACTACCCCAAATCAAATTAGCTTTTTTGGGAGGTGTAATACATCTGAAAATCCCAGATTTTCCCCCTCACATATTACTATCAAACTATCTTTTCTAATAATAGACAAACATGGCAATTGACCGGTACTTCGCTACTCCTCCCATTGGTTAATCAGCCCAATATGAAAATTAACCGCCAACAAAGATGGTGATTAATTTGCATACTGTAGGCAGGGCGGGACAGCACCATCCCGCCTGCCCTGCCGCCATCTGGGCCTGCTATCTGCGACCCGGGGTGGTGGGCGTCTGTGTGTGACCCGACCAGGGGCAGCCGGGCGGTGCAGCAGTGATCAGCCAGCCTGCCTGGCCTCCATCCGGGCATCCTGTGTGCGACCAGCCCGGGGCGTCCCGTGTGCGACCCAACCCGGGGCGGCGCCCCAACCCCCAGATCGGCCCTGCCGTGTGTGTGACTGGGGAGGCGGGGCAGGCACCGAGGGATCGGGCCTGCCATCTGCCACCCGGGGAGTGGGCCTAAGCCAGAAGGTAGTTATCTCCCGAGGGGTTCCAGGCTGTGAGAGGGCACAAGTGGGGCTGAGGGACACCCCCCCACCCCCCTCCCCTTCTAGTGCACAAATTTTTGTGCACCGGGCCTCTAGTCCTACATAGTTGGCTAAAATATTGTTTTCATCATTTTATATTTCTACTTGAGTTTAAATTTTTATCTGTGCTTCAGTTGCTATATTAGAGTTACAGCTAATACTCTATAATTTCTCAGCAGTTTTATATATGCAGTCTCATTTAAATCCTCAGAATGACCCTGGAAGGCATACATTGCCTTCATGATTATGATTTGGAAATGGAGGCTGGAGGTGTGACTTGCTCAAGGTCAAGCAGCTAGTAAGCAGAACCAACACTGAAGTCAGGGCTCTTATGACACCAGTCCAGTGTTGTTTTGAGGAAGGAAAAGAGAGAAAAATGAGCTCTCAATTAGATGGAGGTAATAAGGGAAGTTTTTTTGAAGAAAGTAAATATGGGGTTTTATAAGAAACGATCAGCAGATGGGGGTGCATGGGGTTGAGGTAAGGGGGACTTATAAGCAGGAAAGGTCCCAAGAATAATTTTTTTTGACATATTGGGCCCCCAAGTTAGGCCAGTGATTCCCGATGGAACTGTCTATCATCATCACCTGAGGAGCTTTTTAAAGCTCGCCTGTTGCCTCCCCCGACAACCTTCCCCCCAAGATTCTGAGTCAGTAGATTTTACTTGTGTTATTTATATATCTCTACATGTAATTCTGATGTATAGCCTCTGTTGCAAACCACTAGGCTAGGGTCTGGAGGGTCAGTTACCTAGACAGAGTGGTTTAGGGGTCCTTATTGTAGAGAAATGAGTTAGGTAGATGGAATTGGGAAGGGGGAGAGGATACAAAGCAGGTAATGGTATTATATGAGCTCCTGAGAGGAAAACTTTGATGATAAGGAAACCCTACAGGTCTCTAAGCAGGAGAGTAGGATGTTTTAAGCCCCTGTGGACGCTGATAACTTTGAATCAGGACTCAGCCCACATTCCTTTTCTAAATCTAGTCTCTATTCATCAATCTAAACAGGATTATGTCAGTCCCCTCACTTAATCCACTTTCATTACATCTTTACCTTAAAATGTTCCTGTGGCTGTGGCCCATGTGGTTGGAGCGTCGGCTTGTGCACTGAAGGGTCATGGGGTTGTTGATTCCTGGTCAGGGGCACGTACTTCAGTTGCAGGTTTGCTCCCTGCCCCTGTTTGGGGCGTATGTGGGAAGCAACCAATCAATTTCTCCTCTCTCTCTCTCTCTCTCTCTCTCTCTCTCTCTCTCTCTCTCTCTCTCTCTCCACCCCCTTTTACTCTCTGAAAAGCAATGGAAAAATAGCCTTGGGTGAGCATTAACAACAACAACAACAAAATGTTTCTGTGGTTTCAGACTCATTACCTTCCCCCTTTGCTGCTGAGTCTGGGTCTTAATCCAATTTTTGCCCTCTCTCTGCTTGCAGAAATGTTACAAAAACTTTGGACACTCACTTCAGAGTTTTATAATCTTTACTAGGGGCCCAGTTCACGAATTCATGCACCTTAAAAAGAACTGTGGGCACAAGGCTGAGGTGGGAAACAGGGGCGGGTCTCGGCCCCTCCCCCCACAACCCCGATCCTCTGTCTGCTGCTGGAAGCCTCACTCCTGCCTCCTCTCCCATACACTGACAGCACAGAGTGATTGGGGTCATGGCACCAGCAGCGGTGCAAGCAGCAGCTGCTATCCTGATCCCCCCTCAGGAGCAGGGGAAGGTGGAGAAGCCCTGAGGGGTGATCAGGGTTGGCAGGCACTGCTCACACCCACTGATGGCACTGGGTGATCCAGGCCAGTGCCAGGAGCTGGCAGCAGGTATGAGCACTGGGTGGGACTGTGCACAGGAGTAAAGAATTTTCAGCAACCACCAGAGGCTCGCCCCAATGAGAGCAACAGGTGTCCCCCCCTTGTTCTGGTGCCCCTGCTCACCTGCTCCACCATTCCACCACGGCCAACACCCACCATGTTCTGCACGCGGCCCCTGGTGGTCAGCGCACCTCATAGCAACTGGTTGTTCGGTCTATTTGCATATTAGCCTTTTTTATATAGGATTTTCAATCTGCCAGACCAGGCTGTCTATTCCTGTGCTAGTCAGTCTTGAGCTCTGTCTGATGGGTGCCAAGCTGTATCCTGACCTGTGTGGGGTGCCATGGAGGGAGAAGACAAGACCCAGACCTCAAGAAGTTCCCAGTTTAATGGAGGAGACAAGATACACACATGAAGAAGGCTGGAGCCTAGTTACAAAGCATCAGGTATGATCAATACATTAGAAATCTAAAGCATTAGAGACCCAACCAAGCCCTCAGCCCCTCCTCCAAGTTCCCTTGGGTCAGAACTTTCCTGAGTCTCCTTTGACCTCATTTAGTATTTCTCTCCCATCTCTTTCCCGTTGGCTTCTTTCCAGCATCAACAGCTAGGCCAGTGTCTAGGTGTGATGTCAAAGCTTATAGCAAGATTGCTATAGGATTCTCTGCTTCAGCCTGGTCATCCCCAGCTGCCAACCACCTCACAAGGATTGAATACATATTAGCCATCTTGTTTCCAGAGCATGGCCTGATTGTGCTTCTATGCCTAACCATTTCTTCTTTGGTCAGGGAGCTGTGTTCTGTTGGGAAGGAGAATTCAATCAGGAGGGAATATCCAGCAGGTGAGAGAGATTCC
The DNA here is from genome assembly GCF_014108235.1 of Myotis myotis. Lineage (NCBI taxonomy): Eukaryota > Metazoa > Chordata > Mammalia > Chiroptera > Vespertilionidae > Myotis > Myotis myotis. Next base: position 11,063,988 of record NW_023416323.1, read on the forward strand.
TACAGTCTCAGTAACGGATTGGTCTAAGGATTCCTGAGTCTAGAACCCTCATCTTCTCCCTCTCCCAGCCCGCTCAACCCATTCATAGCCCCCAGCACCTCTGAAGGTCCAGGGACAGCCCTAGTCTGTGGTGAAGTCAGAACTTGGTACTCCTTCTGCTTGACTCACACCCCTGTCCCCATTTGTCATCTCTGTCATCTCTCTGCCTCTGCGTCCCAACAGAGAGGAGCCCTGATGTCGCAGCATCTGAAGCCCTTTTCCAACGGCTCTGCGCACATCTGAAGAAGAGAAATAGAAAAGCAGGGGGTCCAGACTGGCGTTGAGGGAACTGAATATCACAGCTTCTGCTCGCCATGTGGGGCTTTTCTTCGTGTAAAACCCCACCAGGTGGGATACGTTATAAGGCCCAAAGCACACCAAGAAATTGAGGAGAGTCACGACAGCCAGCCCCACAGCTCGGCGGCGCCTCTGGACCCCCACATGGGGCTGGGTGAGCATGATCCACACAAAGCGCCAGTAGCAGAAGATGGTGACCCCCATGGGGATGAAGAAGAGGACCAGGCACAGCTCCAGCCGCACAGGAATCACCACCTTCAGCTGATTTTCAGTGAAGTTCTCATAGCAGGTAATTTCACTTATATTTGTGACATTCTCGGCTGGTTTCAAGTACTGAACGATGATCACGATGGTGCAGTGACCAAAGGACATGATCCAAGCAACCAGAGCAGCAATCACCCCATATATAGGCCGGCGGGACAGCTTGTACTGCACGGGGAAAGCCACTCCCAGGTAGCGCTCGATGCTGATGCCTGCCAGGAGCCACGTGCTGCAGTAGATGCTGCTGTAGAAGCCGAATCCTGTGAGGGCACAGACAATCTCAGGCAGATACCAGCGGAAGTTAGATGCAGCCTCAATGATCTTGAAGGGCAGCAGCAGCAGCAGAAGAAGGTCCGCCAGCGTCAGGCTGAGCAGGAGGATGTGGACAGGTGCAGGGTGGGGCTGGCGGACCCGGCCAACGAAGGCCCGCAGGGCCAGGAGGTTTGCAGGGAGACCAGTGAGGAAGATAATGACGTAGGCCGAGAGAATCAAGGAGCTCTTCAAGTCTGGCATGACTATTCTGGAAGAGAATGAGAAAGGGCAGGGTCAGGAGTCCCCACTCACAGCCTGCAGACCTGCCTCCGGTTCAGGATGAGGACATCCTCCCTGGCAGCTCCCCTTCCCAGGCCCAGGCTTTCTGCTGCCACCACTGCTTGCTCACAACACCTGCTAGAACTGCCCAGAGCAATTATTGACTTTGCCTGGGGCGGGATATTAACTATGAGTTATTACGTTTGCCATCATGTGTCTCTGGGGGAGACCAACCCTTGGCTTCCCAAGGGAATTCCCCTCTGGTTTCCCAGCCTTTCTCTTGCTCTCCTCACAGACACAGGAAGTTACTGATATCAGTTTCCAACTTTCCTTAAGTCCCTTCCTCAGTCAGAGATCTTCAGAGAGAAAAGGCAAGCCTTCTCACACAGAGAACACTGTGAGAACCAGGCCCCCACCCAGTGCTGGCTCGCCACAGAACCCCCCCCAACACACCAGGGAAGCAGGTGCCCAGCCCCCAACCCATCTGCCAACCTCGTTTTCCTCTCCTTTTGCAGAACACAGATTCTCCTCCACCGTTTCCTCTCCTGTCCAATACCAGACTCTGAGACTGTACTAAAAAAGGAAGCTAGTTAAGTGTGGGGGTGGAGGCAGTAGGAGGAACAGTGAGCCAGCACGATTTTGGGGGACTTGTCCCCCAGAAAGTTAGAGAATATTCAGGAAAACCCGCAGGCAGTCACTGGCTCCTGAGCCTGGAGTTTTGACTGTAAATGGAAGAACTCTTCTTAATGGGGTAATTCAATTTCCACTTTGGTTACGACCCTCACTACCCACACAGTCTGGCCCCTCCATCCTCTTCCAGGCTTGATGTCCCAGGCCGCATTTCCTTGCCCCCACACTGGCTCCCGTCTCCTTATATTCAATTCTGACAGATTTCCTCCAGCTCAATACCATCTCCTCCCAATTCTGATCCTGCCATCACTTCCCAGAGCTCAAGCACTAAGCTATCTGCCTTGCCTTGTCTTCGTTCCAGATAGATGGCTTCTTGGAAAAGAAAGTCTGAAAGCTTCTGAGAAGGAGAAACAGAGCTTCAGCCACTGCTACTGCCCATTTCACACAGGAAAATATTGTAAGGAACCTGGCTGCTAGAAAGCTTTTATACCAGCACAAGTCATGTGACCAGAGAGAGGAAGGTCAGTAATTGAGCACTGTCTCCTCTCCAACCCGAAGGAAAAGGCGCCTGCATCTTCTGTCTCACCCTAGAGACCCGCACTCAGACTTCCAAACCCAATTCCTGAATTTCTTTTTAATCCTAGGCATTTTTCCCATTTCCCAAGTCAGAGTCTCTTCTCTTCTCTTCTCTTCTCTCAGCAATTTTTTTTTTCTGTAATTCTACTCATTCTCAGAAAAGAGGATTTCTACTTCCTTTTATTCTTCAACTAGAGGCCTGGTGCATGAAATTCGTGCATGGGTAGTGTCCCCAGGCCTGGCCAGCGATCAGGGCTGATCAGGGCCTTCCAGCTGCCGGCCGGGGCCTTCCTCTCCTGGTCAAACTCCTGAGGGGACACTTTGCATATTAGCTTTTTATATATATAGGTCTTTTCCCCTCTCTATATGGTATCCTGTCCTCGGCCCCTAATAAGTTTCTTTTACATTCTCAGTTGAAACAGATTGGTCTCTCCTAGCCCGTCTCTTGTTCTAGAAGAAGTAGCGTGGGATTTAGAGTCATGCACATGTGGGCGCAATCCAAGTCCCTTCACTGTGACTTTGGGGCAGATCAATTTTCTGAACATTAGTTTCCATTTCAGTCAAGTGAGTTCGGGAATACTTACATCCCAGGATTTCTGTGAGGAGTCAGTGGGTAGCAGATGCAAAGCATTTGGGCTAGCGCTTAGCACTTCTTAGATGCCCATAGGTGGAAGTGCTCCCTCCTTTGAAGCCTGTTGGACAGCTTCTGAGAGAGTGGCTACTTGATAAAATATCCAGAGTCTGAGGACACAGACCTACCATCTGACTTGGGAAAGTGTCAGGGATTCAGTGGGCCCAATATACCTGTGCTGGAGGCTAATTCCAGCATGTCATAATAAATGCAAGAAGTCCTCAAAAGGTTGATGGGCTTTTATATTCAGCAGGGCTGAATCATATTATTGCCTGCTGGAACAGCTGAAAGCATTTCCCCAAACCTAAAGTTTTGCATATATTATTGTCTACTGCCTGACAGCCGAGGGCAGTTCCCCCAACCTGACAATGCCTACTATATACTAAACCTTACCTTTGATATGTATATCTGCTTTGCTTTAGGGCAATTTGTGTTAATAAAAAGCTAGGGGTCCAGAGATTCAGAGAACTTTGTTACTGAAGCTAAGCCCTCCTCTGGCTCCCCCCAAATGCCTTCCAAATTTATATTTCATGTCTAGTCTCTTTATTAGTTTACTTACAGCCCTTCTCCAGATTCCTGAACCCTCCTAGATGCTGAGAAACACCCGGGCATGCCTGTGTGGCCCTTTCTAGGGGAATGGTAGTCAGGTTCCATTCCTTTCCCCCATACATTCTCTCCCTGTGAACTGGGCCAACCTCTGAGCCACCCTGCTCTTTTCTCACTATTTTCACCTGTATAGCTCCTATTGAAACACATGCCTGAGGAAATAAAGAATCAGAGCATGTTTCCCTTTGACCTAAGGGATGGGTCTCTGTTTTGCCCTTTGTGGCCTGATCCCTACTCACAGAATCTTCATTCTTTCTCAAGGACATACTTATTTCCTATTGCTTGCCCATTCGCTCATTCATTCATTCATTTTGTGGCCTAGACCCCAGGGTCCAGGTATCTTAATATTTAACTTTTCTTTCTCTTCAGCTCTCCTCTCCTCTAGAACTAAGGAGTTCTATCTTTTCATTAATTTCCTTCCCTCAGCACAGACATGCACTTCCCAAATAAACAGAGGAACTAAGGAAGAGACCATTCTCTATTGCTTGTTATTAAATTTATTGTATTTGTGTAGTTTTGCTTTTATGATTTTCCATAAATATTCACGAGGGTCTGAATTTAATTGCAAAGCGAAAACTTACTGGAAAATTGATGCTGGGAATAGGATTGCTTCTTTATTCCTGCCTGTTCTTCCCCACCTCATGCCTTTCTCATATCACTCTTGTGTATAACTATGTTGAAGGCCCCCCATTGAACCCCTTCTCCATGTTTATGGTGGTTATGAAGGTAACACAATAAACTTTTGAACTCATGATTCATGATGCTCACCTATGTCACAGGAAAAGGAAATGCAACCTCTGAGGCTGAATTTAAGGCTGAGATTTCACAAAAGCAGTATCTTTCACAATCTCTTCAAGTTCAGTTTTCTCTCTTCATCGTTATAACCCAGCTTGTTATGCTAGGAAGTTGAGCCCATTATCTAAATGTATAACCACTTTCTCCACATCCTTATTTCTTAGTCACTCTTCAGTCTACGCTAATCTGGGTGACATCACTATTTTTCCATAGGATCTGTTCTTTGTCCATAATTTCTTATTATATTATTAGCATTCAACACAGTTTCCACACCCATCTTGAATTCTTTCTGTGAATTCTGATATGTTATGTTCCTCTGATTTCCCTGCCTTTTCTTTAGTCACATCTTAATCCCTTTGCCTCTACATCCTCTAAATGTTGGAGCTCCTTAAGACTTGGTTCTAAGTTCTTTACTATCCTCATCCTGTGCTCTCTCCCTAATCTATTGCATCCATTTCCAGAGCATCAATTATCATTTTCATAACATCCAGTTTTGAATCTCCATCCTGGGGTTCTGTGAGTGTCCACCTGCCTAGTAGACACTGTCGTTTGGATGTCTCCCAGCATCTCAAACCCAGTGTGTTTAGAGCCAACTTTAGATTTTCTCTACCAAACTAGCTGTAAGGGAACTGGTCATGACCCCTGTCGAAATCCTGGTAACAGATAGTGGTGGCTTATGCTATGATTCAGCTAGATTCTCTTTTATATGTTCTTGTAGCATCTTTTCTATTGCTGAATAGTACTGTTTTATAGATATTTTATTTTTATTAATTAATTTATTTTAATCCTCACTCTAGGACAGTAATGGCGAACCTATGACACGCATGTCAGAGGTGACATGAGAACTCATTTTTTTTTGGTTGATTTTTCTTTGTTAAATGGCATTTAAATATATAAAGTAAATATCAAAAATATAAGTCTTTGTTTTACTATGGTTGCAAATATCAAAAAATTTCTATATGTGACACAGCACCAGAGTTAAGTTAGGGTTTTTCAAAATGCTGACACGTCAAGCTCAAAAGGTTCGCCATCACTGCTCTAGGATATGCTTTTTCATTGATTCGAGAGGGAGAGGAAGGGAGAAATATCAATTAGTTGTTTCATGCACTCACCCTAACCAAAGATAGAACCCACAACCTAGATATGTTCCCTGGCTGGGAATTGAACACATGAGCCTTTGGTGCACAGATGACGCTCTAACCGGCCAGGCCTGTTTTATGGATATTTTATATTTTATTTATCCATTTACTTGCTGACAGACATTTTTTTCCCTTCTGTTTTTAGCCTGTGTTAACAAGGCTGTTATATACATTGTTGTGTATGTGTGGATATGTCTTTTTAGTTCTGTTGGGGAAATACCTAGGAATATATTGACTAGGTTGTATGCTAAACTTTAACTTTTTAAGAAACTGCCAGTTTCTCAAGGAGGCTGTACTGTTTTTATTTCCACCAGCAATGTATGAGCATTCCTATTGCTCCCCATCATCAGCAGCATTTGGTATTTGTTAGTCTTAAGTCTTAGGCATTCTAATTAGTGTGTCATGGCATCTCATTGTGGTTTTAATGAGCATTTCTCTAAGTTCTACTGATATTGAGCATCTTTTCAACTACTTATTGGTCTTTTGTGTATCTTCTTTTGTGAAATGTCTGTTCAAGTTTTTTGCCCATTTTTTATTGGATTATTTCATATTATTAATATTGAGAGCTCAGTAAACCCTCGATTTTATGGACCTCAATTTAACAGACTTTGGATTTAATGGACAAAATTTCTGGTCCATATGTCATATATGAAAATTAACACCATGTTAATTTGTACATATACTAGGGGCCCAGTGCATGAATTCGTGCACCTTGAAAGAAATTGTGGATCACAAGGCTGCAGTGGGCACAGGGGCAGGTCTTGGCCCATCCTCTGTGCCTCTGCCCAACCCCTCCCACCATAGCCCCTGGTCCCCTGTCGGCCAGCTGCCCCACTCCCACTGCCACCACTCCCATGCGCTGATGGCTCCAGTGCTGCTCGCACCCGTTGATGGCATGAAATGACTGGGACCTGCACCAGCAGTGGGTGCGAGCGGCAGCTGCTGGCCCTGATCACCCCTCAGGAGCAGGGGAAGGTGAAGAAGCCCTCAGGGGCGATCAAGGCTGGCAGCCACTACTCGCACCCACTGATGGTGCTGAGCGATCGGGCCTGGTGCCAGGCACCGGCAGCAGTGTGAGTGGCGGCTCTGGCACCAGCAGTAGGTGCAAGTGGGGCCAGTGCTGGCAGCTGGTGTAAACGCTGGGCAGGACTGCAGTGTATGGGAACAACGAATTTTCAGTAACCACCAAGTGCTTGACCCGAGGACAGCAACTGGCACCCTGTCTTGGTCTGGTGCCCCATTCACCTGTTCTACCATCCCACCGTGGCTGACGCCCGCCACATTTTGTGCAAGCCCCCTTGTGGTCAGCGCACGTCATAGTGACTGGATGTTTGGTTGTTCTGTCATTTGGTCTATTTGCATATTAGCCTTTTATTATATAGGATATATGTATTTTATTGATTTCAGAGAGGAAGGGAGAGGGAAGATAGAAACATCAATGATGACAAAGAATCATTGATTGGCTGTCTTCTGCATCCCCCCTGCCCCCCCCCCCCCCCCCCGCCACTGGGGACTGAGCCCAAAACCTGGGCATGTGCTCTGACTGGAATTGAACCATGACTTCCTGGTTTATAGGTCAATGCTCATTCACTGAGCCATACCAGTTGGGTAATTTTTAAATGTTTTAATCAAGATTTGCTTATAATTAAATTAACAGGTTATTTTTGTTATCAATTCACTGTTATTTATTTTTGTTAATCCTCACCCAAGGGTATTTTCTATTGACTTTTAGAAAGAGTGGAAGAGAGAGAGAGAAATGTTAATGTGAGAGAGACATATCAATCAGTTGCCTCCCACACTCCTCCAAACCAGGGCCGAGGATCGAACCTGCAACCCAGGTATGTGCCCTTGACTGGGGATCGAATCCTCAACCCTTCAGTGTTTGGACTGACACTCAACCACTGAGCAACACTGGCCAGGGCTTCACTGTTATTTTAAACAAATTTTAGCAAATAGGCAATATGTTGGAAAAAACACTGTAGTAATTTCACTGATATAAATAAATTTTACATACCTACAAGTATAGTCTACATATTCAAATCCAAGAGTCACCACTTCTAAACAATGTTCAGCAAATGATTAGCATGTGATCACACCACATTATGTGCGGTAATTGATTCTATTGTCCCATGATGTGACTTCCTACAGCAGTTTTTGTTGTTGTTGTTAATCCTCACCTGAGGGTACTTTTCCATTGATTTTTAGAGTAGAAGGGAGGGGCAGACACACACAACACACACACACACACACACACACACCTGTTGGTTGCCTCCGACATATGCCCTGAGGTGGAGTATGCCACCCAGGTACTTGCCCTTGACTGGAGTTGGAATTGAACCCACCACGCTTCAGTCCACTGGCCAATGCTCTAGCCACTGAGTCAAACTGGCTGGGGCTCTGTAGCAGTTTTAACATGTGTAGGCAGATGTTTGTGCTTTTATGTCCTAAGAAATCTTTGCCTACCTGTCCAATTCCAGATTTGACCTTTCCTGTTAAATTGCCTTGGCACCTTTACTGAAAATGAATTGGTTTTGATTGGGTCTATTTCTTGAATCTCTTTTCTGCTTTGATGGGGCTACATGCTCTAAGCTACGCCCCAACTGTGTGCATTTGTTCACTAATGGAGACTGGTGAATGCATGCATTTTCTACACTGATTCAGTATAAATTTAAAATTACTGTAATGCATATAGAAAACTTTTCCATGAAATTAAACTTTTCATATATACTTAATTTAATTACATAAACATATCTACATAAGTAAAAAGAGGTATTTGTCAATTTCTTAACATATACATTCAGAAAACCTACTTTATTATATACTAGACTTTTAGCTTTAGCAGACACCTCTAACCAAAATTAATCCATTATATTGAGGTTTTACTGTTCTTTATCATGTTCTAAATACTAGTCATTTGTTAGGTAGATGTATTATAAGTATTTTCTCCTTTTCTATGACCTGCCTTTTATATTCTTAATTGTTTCTTGAAGAACAAAAGTTTTGAATTTTGATAAAGTCTAATTTATGGTTTGTGCTTTTATGTCCTAAGAAATCTTTGCCTACCTGTCCAATTCCAGATTTGACCTTTCCTGTTAAATTGCCTTGGCACCTTTACTGAAAATGAATTGGTTTTGATTGGGTCTATCTCTTGAATCTCTTTTCTGCTTTGATGATCTTTATGTCTTTCCTTTCACCATTTCTAAGCAGTCCTGATTACTGTAGTTTTATAATATATCTTGATATCAGATAGTATAAGTTCTCCAACTTTGTTCTTTCTTTTAAGATATGCTTTAGTTTTTCTGGGTCATTTGCATTTTACAGAAATTATTTTCTACCAAAAAAGCCTGCTGGAATTTTGATTGGGATCATGTTGAATCTATAGATCAATTTGAGACCATCAACATTGGAATAATATTGAGCCATTCAATCTATGAACATAATATGTCTCTCTATTTAAGAGTTAATTTCTCTCAGCAGTGCTTTCTAGTGTTCAGAATAGAGGTTTTCACATCTTTTCTTTTCTTTTCTTTTTTTAGTTAATCCTCACCCGAGGATATTTTTCGATTAATTTTTTAGGGAGAGTGGAAGAGAGAGGGGAAGGCAGAGGGAAATATTGATGTAAGAGAAACACATTAACTGGTTGCCTCCTACATGAGCCCCACAAAGGCCTGGGCCGGAGAGGAGCCTGCAACCAACATACGTGGCCCTTGGCCAGAATCAAACCTGGGACCCTTTGGTCCACAGGCCAATGCTCTATCCACTGAACCAAACTGGCTAAGGCTTCACATCTTTTCTTAAATTGATTCTTAATTATTTTTGGTGCTATTGTAGGCTTAATTGTGTGTTTTAAAAATTTTGTTTTCTCATTATTTGTTGCTCTCACAGCATCTTTGACTATTCCTTCATAGCACATAGCTCAGTTTATAATAATATAGTTATTTGTGTGAGAATCTGCTTAACGTCCATCTCCCTTATAAGGTGAGGGCAGGGAACATGGCTACTTTGCTCCCCATTGTTTCCTCAGGGTCTGGCATAAAGCCTGGCATATATTAGACATTCAATAATTATTTCCTGGTTGGTGTGTGGATGGATAAGTGGAAGAATTGAAATGGAGAATAGTCAATCTTCAAAAGCTCAGAGATATTTGTCCTCAGATGCCTCATTTTCTTTTCTTCTGGGACCATCCTAAGAAATCCCAGCCAGTAATCACTTGAGAGCTCTCTTATAGATTAAAAGCACTCCCAGTACTTTTGCTGGAAGTTGCAGGGATCTTTTCTCAGGCTGAGTACTAATAATTCAGGCTACCATACCTTTCTTATGTAGATACTGTTTGGCAGATATGAGGAAGGTATAGATATAAAACATTCAAAGTGAAAGGATGCAGAAAAAGAGCTCCTGTTTCATTCATTCACTCAACAAATATGTATCTACTCCATAGGATGTGGTGGCATCTACACCAAGAACCAAGGATATCAGGGTAAAAAAATAGCTATAGTCTCGCACTCATAGAGGGTAGTTGCATTCTAATGGAGGGATATAGACAATCACAGTAAGTATGAATACAGGAGTAATTATGGAGACATTATGATGATGAGAGGAAGAGTAGTCAGGGAGTGACAGGAGCTTCTTTAGTTGGAGGGTTCAGAGAAGCCATCACTGAGGTTACTGTTGAGTGGACACTGGAGTGGTTGAGCTGAATTCTGGGAAGAGGCTGACAGTTTATGCCTTTTCCTTCTTGCTTCTCTTCTTTTAGTCGCCACTTGTTCAGCTTTCTTTTGTCATTCCAGTAGTGGTACCCTCCAATTCTGCAGCCTTTACATATCCATCCCCAGTACAGGTGCACTACATGGGAAGAGAAATAAGGAGCAGCTCAGGACTAGCATCTTGGGAGTACTCTTCAGACCTTGTCTCTATTGGCCTCTGCAGTGAGCATTGTAGTTTTTGCCACCACTGCTGTACAAAGACTTCTCGTTCTTCACTCTGTCCACCTGTTTTCTGTTCATCAACTTCACTCCTGGCCTATAATGCCAGCTGCAGTGGCTGGATAATGGTTCCCCCAAAAGGTAGCCATATCTTAATCTCTGAAATCTGTGAATGTTACTTTCTCTACTTTGCAGATGTAATTAAGAATTTTATGATGGGAGGATTATCTGGGTTTATCTGGGTGGGCCCTAAATGTAATCACAAATCTAAATATATAAAAGCCTAAGTGACTCTCCAACCATCCGACCGGCTGGTAGGTATGACATACACTAACCACCAGGGGGCAGACGCTCAATGCAGGAGCTGCTGAACTGGGGTGACTTGGCAGCAGCAGTTCTCTGGTGATGTACCCCAGAACCAGAGAGGAGGGAGCCCGATTCCTCGTGGGGCCACGCGATTCTACCTTCGGCCATGGGTTATGTTGTTGCTGGGGCACTGTTGGCCCCAAATCTGGTTTACTGTCGAGCTGCAGTGACCACAGATGCCCTTTGAGCCAGGAGGAACTGCGGGAGATTGGCTCCAGGGCATGTCCGACCCATCTTGCCCAGAGCCGCCCCGCCAGCCACCTTCTAATTAATTTCCTTTCAATGTGCACCAGTCACTAGTGTTTTCATAAGAAGGAGGCAGAGGGATATTTCAGACAGAAGAGGAGGTAATGTGATTACAGAGGCAGAGGCTGGAATGATGTGGTCACAAGCCAAGGATGTCAATAGCCATCAGGGGCTGGAAGAGGCAAGGAACCTCCACAAGGAACATGGTCCTGCCCACACCTTGATGTTAGCTCAGTGATACTGAGTTTAGACTTCTGGCCTCCAGAACTGCGAGAAAATAAATTTCTGCTGTGTTAAGCCACCAAGTTTATGGCAATTTGTTATAACAGACAAAGGAAGCCAGTTCAACAGCCAACATTTACTGCCCATTCTATGATACTGTGTATCAGGCACCATGCTAAAGAGTTTTACAAAGACGAACTCATTTAATCCTTAAAGCATTCTGTGAGGTGGGCACACTCATCCCCATTTTACAGTTGAGAAAACTGAGGTATAGAGAGGCTAAGCAATTTGCTTGAAGTCACACAGTTGGTAAATGGAAGAGCTGAACCCTGAACGTGGGACCCAGGTTTTCTGGAATCATGGTGTTCACCACTGCACTATGCTCCCCACAGTACTGGGAAGGTGCAAGTTAGACCCATCTTCCCTAGCAGACCCCGGAAGGCCTATAGATGCCACACAGGAAGATAAAGGGGTAGAGGCCAGGGTGTCGTTTCATCTACTTCCCACGGGGAGTATCTGCATGGTCACCAGGCTTCCTGACAGTGGCCTTTACTCTTTCCCTGAAACCAAGAAGGAAAGAATGACCTTCAACCCTAGTTTCCCAGGATCTAGGAGACTCTTGGCCTTTCACGTGTTCCAGTTCCTACTCTAACCCCAGATCCCAGATGTGATCTTTCATCAGCTCCTCCCTCCCTGTCTAAACAGCTTGGATACACAGAGAATAGGGAAGACACCATTTACTGTTTCTCGCTGCTAAATTCACAGTGCCACTTAGCATTTAAAAATGAGCATGAATATTTATAAGAATCTGGATTTGATTGTGATACAGAAATAAGAACTTAAGAGAGGACTCTTCCTTTATAACTGGAATCCTTAAGTGGTTGCCTCAACTTTTCCTTCCTCCCTGACCCCTTTCTTCATCTGCTGCCCAAGCAGAGCTGGCCTTCAGACCAGGAACTGCACTGGAAGAAAAAATATCCCACCCCTTGTCCCCTTGGCCACACACACAGCCTTCAGGCCAGACCACTGGCATCTTTCATGGGCTCAGGCCACCCTTGGACTGCCTTTCAGTGTTGACCTTGAGCAAAGGAGGACGGCCAGGAGAGTCTCTGGAAGTGGGAGTGGTACAGACTCCCTTAGTAAAGCTGCCATGCCTGCACTCAGGTGCAAAAGGTGAGCCAAATTGGGGTGAAACTGTATGCTCTGTGTTCCTTTTCCCAGCGCAGCCTTCCTTCTGCTTTTCTCCGTTTACCAGCTTCTGTCATATATGGGCTTTCCCCACTAGTTGTGGCATCACTGGAGTTACCCAGGTTTCTGTCTAGTTTTCAGACTCTTAAGAAACTCTAATTAGACTGCTGAGTCTTAAGAGGTGTGGTGAGATTATCAGAAACTCCTGGGGGAGGGGATTGGTAGTTCATGTGGTTTGAAATGCTTAGGCATTTTCCACAAGAGGGAAAACCCTGGTTTTCTTAGTACCAATTATAGAAAGTACAGTTTGTGTTTATCAAAAGTGGGAATTGAGAAACAGGGACGCAGTGATGTAATACTTCACTACTAGCTCTCAGAAAAGCTTTATGAACCAAGGTCCTCTGCATGTTGAGTCATCCTCCCATTAGCTCCTTCTGTCGCAAGAAGAATCCAGCTCCCACAGAGCATGAAGACTGCTACCAAGAGAAGCAAGCACAGGAGCCTGCAGATGGAGGTTTCATTTGGGACATTTCTTCAGGGTTACCCCCCCCCCACACACACACACACACTTTTTTTTTGCCTTGGGCCCTTGCCATGCCATGACATGAAGCCACCGTGAATTAGCACCCGAGGTTCCCTTGGTGTCTCAAGCAGTCTTTGCCCGTGTAAAGCTAAAAGCTTTATATCTCAGGTAGGGGTTGCCAAATGGGCTTGGAAGCCCAAATCATGGATCCTCAAACATATCCTCTTTCTCAGGGCATGTGAAGGAAACCGGGCGTCCAAGGCTGGTGCAGGTGGCTGCTCAGGAGCAGTCCTCCACAGCCCAGGCTCCTTCTAGCTTTTCTGCTTCCCTAGACTTGGTTTTTGTTTCATGATATTAAAAAGAGCTGCCCTTAAACATTGTTTTCCAATTGACTTTATTTGTAGAGCAGTTTGAGGCTCACAGCAATACTGGGAGGACAGTACAGAGATGTCCCATAGACTCCCACATGCATAGCTCCCCACTACCAGCGCCACCCACCAGAGGGGTGCATTTGTTACACTTGATGAACCTGCACTGACACATTATCATTACCAAATTTTCTCCCTCTCTTAATCAAGAAAACTATAGCTTTTCTAGAAGTACTACCCAGCGGACTTTTGCTTATTTCTTATTGGCTAGCACTACATCTCTTGACAACTCCTGGCTGCAAAGGCATCTGGGAAAATGATTATTCACTGGACACTTTCCCAATATAACAAAATTGGATAAGGAATAAGGGGAGAGTACCAAATTATATAATTCTTGAATTGCAAATATGGGGAGGAAGAGTGCTTTTAAGACTAAAATATATATGGTGGAATTTTAGAATTTTGATAAATTATTTTTATGAAAGTGTAACATATATACAATAATGTACACTAATCTTAGGAGTACAGCTGATGACTTAACATATGTATATAACTATGTAACCATCATGTAGGTCAAGATATAAATTATTTTCAGTGCCCCTCTCAGTCAGCAACCCTCCCAGACTGAGATAACCACTATTCCAACTCTACTACCTAGAGAGGGAGATCAACCATCATAAATGTTGGAAAGAAAAGAAATGGTGGATGAAGAAGAACAACAAGGAAGAAGAAGAGGGCCGAACTAATGGCTGCTTTGGCAATACTGCTGCTTTGCCTCTTAAATTATCCTAATTCCATTTTGAAAACTTTCTGTTTAAAGTATCATAAAAAACTGAAGACATAAATTTTAGTTTGCTATAAAGTTGATATATACTGAAACTCCAATCAGTGAGGACTGGATTCCACTGCATATAATAGAACAACCCCAAGCAATAGCTGTGTAAATAGGATATAATGATATTTCTCTGTCATAAAAGCAGCCTAGAGATATGTAGTCCAGGATTGTCTTTGGCAGCCCCAGGAAGACTTCAAGCCTGTCCTCCTCTAGCTCTCTACTCTACCCATCCTAGGTGGCCTTTTTCCTCATGGTCCAATATGGAAGCTGAAGCTCCAGCCATTACATCTGTGTTCTTGGCAGAAGAATAGAGGGAGGGGAAAAGGAGTGTTTCCACCCCTTCTCAATTTCATAGACTTGTTACAAGTTCCATACAACACTTCTGCTAATAACTCAATGGCAAGAACTTAATCAAATAACCAAATCTAGCTTCAAAGACAGCTGGGAAAAAGCCCTTTCCTGTGTGCAATATGCTGTTAAAGATAAGACTTTTTACTAAGTGAGGAAACTGGCAGTCTCTTCCAAATTACAGTTTTTCAACTTTTGCAAAATGAGCCCTTTCTCCTCAAATTCTGCACCCTTTGCATTGCACCCCAAAACTTAGTGTACACCCAAGGAAGAACACATCTCAGCTTACCTCATCTGATCTGGTCTTCTCAGGAAAAACTCTCAGCAGATGCAAAAGAGCAGAGTATTGCACCAGACCCACTACTGTCTGGTTCTATAGTCCCTGCAGTCCATCCTGGGATTGAGTGAACATAAGTCAAATCAAGTTCTCATAGCAGCCATCAGTTTGTCTTAGGGACACAAAGTTAGGTATGCATATTTTGTTAGCACCTCCATCAGCTGTCACTGGGTATAATTTAGATAACTTTATTTGTTTTTTTGTGTTTTTTTTTTATACAAGTGCATTTGTTTCCTGGTGAAAGAACTCTACCACAGCATTGTGGGATAGGAGCCAGGAGTCTGGCCACTAAAGCAACAGCCACCACACATGGTGGATGGAGTGCACCAGTTGTCCAGGAAAGCCACACTGCTGCATCCCTCAGACATGGTCCAGCCAAGAGCCGGGGACTACAGAGGATGCTGATGTGGAAGCAGAGGCAAAACTATTAGGCCAGCAAGTTTTCAAGTTCTTGGACTAAGGATGTGGATGAGAGTGCCAGGCTTGTCATAGTTGAAGAAAATTGTAGAATCAAGTGAGCCTCTCTGAGAATGTTCTGCTTGAGTTAAGAAAAATTAAGATGTCACCTCCCTTATTTTGTGTACCTTTCCCCAGCCTGAACTGGCTGAGCTTCTACCATTTGCTTCTTTGAAACATCTATTAGTGCCTGCTTCCCCACTTCCTAACCAAACAATTAGTGAAGTTCCTTGATAGGGTAAAAATTCTGCTTGTCAGATTTCCTATCCTGACTCCCCACTTGCCCTGACCCCTCCTTGACCCCTCAGACTTCCCACTTCTATCCTCCCTGGATAAGAACGGTTCTGACATGGATTGGAAGTTTCAGAAATGCTCTCCTGCCACATAAAGATGGGACCCTCTCTCAGAGGCTTCCTGGGCTCTCCTGAGAAGAGAATTGGTTTGAGAAAAGAGAAGAGCTTGATAGCTCTTTTCTCAGTAATATTATGCCACGTAGTGGCCTGTGGCCATTTAGGATTACAGCCTGAGCAAAGCGGGTACCCAGGTCCTAGCCGGGGTCTCTAGGATGGCCCTGCTGGCCCAGAGTGCTTTGGCCAGATGCACATGCCTACAGCACGTGACTGAGGGTTGGGTCATCCCAGCTTAACCACAGCAAGTGAGAACGGCAACTCCAAAACACCAAAAAAGGAATTCTATGTCAGGACTTGCTACTCTCAGGTCCTGTGCAATTTCAGTCTGCACTGTGATGTTTCCCCTTCTTGCTCCCTCTAGAAAGAGTAATGGAATACTCATAATTGATATTGTAACAGCTTCTTACCTTGTTTTCACTCATTTCTTTGTTTACTTAAACTCACAAACCCTGGTCTTTACAATATTACCAGGAACCATTGACTTGTATTTCCTGCCTCTGGTTGCCACATACCAGTGTGTCTCAACACATCTTTTGAGAACTGCAGGCTTAGAGGGCCAGGTGAGTGGAGGGACATTCCTGGCCTGGGGCTCCTGCCTGGCCTGGCACGAGTATAAGTATCTACCTATATCCACATTTGGATCCTATCTGCTTCTCTTCACGGCTGTTGCCCATCAGAATGTTCCCAAGAGTGACACCCTCCACTTAGTCCTCCAGAAGTCCCAGGGCCCTCTGGTGTGCGCCTCTCTTCCCCAGACACAGACAGTGGTCAGGGTGCTTCCCATGCACGGTGCGCCCAGGAAAAGTCTCCAGGCTTCTGGGAGGGCACTCAGATCTGCAGGCACCTTGACGGCTGTTCTCTCTAGAGCCACAGAGCTTTCCCATCGACAGGAGACACTTGTCAGAGAGAAGAGTGCTTGGTAAGCTCTTCAGCGGCAGTCAGGTACTCTTTGCTTCTCCCCAAGTCTCTGCCCCTGCAATCTAACCACGTTTCTCCGAATTCAAGTTCTGCCTGTTCTCCCAGGCCACCCTTTATATCTGTAATCCAGGCAACCAATACTTTGGCGGATCCTTTCCAGTAATTTCTATTTACTCTCCAGCTGCATCTTACCCCTTCCTTTTGTTCTTTATCTTCCTTCCTCTCCACCCGCACTTTGAACTACAGACTACAGCCAGTTCATCAAGTTCCTGTTCCCTTCCCAGCATGAAACAGTCAAAGCAGGTTCATCTTTCCAGTTTTGCATCATGTGGCATTCCTCGGCCAGAGGAGTATATTTCATGAAAATTGAGCTACTGGCTACCAACGTCAGGGGCTCCAGTCACCCCAGAAAAATGTTCTAAGTCCAGGTGGCCCACAAAGCTCATTACTGTCTAGGGCAGTGATGGCGAACCTATGACACGTGTGTCAGAGGTGACACGTGAACTCATTTTTTTGGTTGATTTTTCTTTGTTAAATGGCATTTAAATGTATAAAATAAATATCAAAAATATAAGTCTTTGTTTTACTATGGTTACAAATATCAAAACATTTCTATATGTGACACGGCACCAGAGTTAAGTTAGGGTTTTTCAAAATGCTGACACGCCCAGCTCAAAAGGTTCGCCATCACTGGTCTAGGGAATCGGGCTCAGCTCTTGCTCCCACACATCATCTCTGTCCCAGTGTTCCAGGCCTGTCTCTGCGCCACCTCCTCGCCCCTCCCCAGTACCCTCTCTCTGAGTGCCCATGAGAGCCCCACTCTCCTCGGATGCACCTGAAAGTCTCTTGGACTAGGCAGCTGAGGGCAAGGTGACAACCAGATCATGTGTTTCATGCTTCCATGAATGAATGGGGATGGAGCACCGAACAAGACAGACATGGTTCTTACCTTCATGGAGTTTACGTTCTGATGGGGCAGGGAGAACAGAACAGTATCTATATGAATATAGAGGATAATTCCTATGTCAGAACTAAAATAGGACGATCAATGGAATAATCTGGGATGGGAGGTGGGTCCTGAGGGTGGCACTGGGGCAGAGGCCCGAGGAGCTCTCCAAGGGGAGAACTGGGGTAGGGGCACGCTGGGCAGAGCGGACCCTTTGCTCAAAGACCCTGACAACACAAAGCCGGGAGTGATGAAAGGAACCAGAGAGGGGCAAACTGAGCAGAAGGGGGAGTGATGCGAATGAGGTCAGAGATGTGACTGTGTGAGGGAGGCTCAGAAGATAGGGCTCTGCGTCCAAGGCAAGGAGTGGGAATTTATTCTCAAAATAATAGGAAATGATCGAAGGGTTTCGGGCAGAGAAGCAAAATGATGTGTTGGAGTGCGTGCGTGTCTTGCTCCCCTGTCTGCCAGAGCCTCACTCTGCCCAGGCCTCAGGGGAGCCCACGAGACCCTGCTGTCTGGCACGTACCCCTCCTCCCTCTCCAGGCTTCACTGCCCCTACACTGACCCACTTTCTGGGTTAGGAGGAGCATAAAGGAAGAGCCGATTCTTTTTCTCTCAACTAAGTTTACTTTAATCACTTTACTTCACTGTTTTCTATAGATGCTCATAACATTCTGGATCTGAGTGAACGACCAATCACGGGCCAGGAAACGTTGAGAGAGAAGAGCTGCTTTTCTCCGGAGCCTGGTCCCGCCACCCGCCTACACAGCAGGGCCGCAGGCTGGATGTTCCCGAGGAACCTCCATTCTGGAGAAGTCAAGTCACAATTGGCTTCCACGACCTTCAACCCCTGCTGTTACCTCCTCTCTGCCCCTGGCCACCTATGGGCCCTCCTGTTTTGCTCCTCTCCATGTGGTAAGCCTGGATGAGCAGGAAGAGGAAGGGGAGCTTCTGGACTGGGAGGACCAAACTGGGGTACAGCTGAGTGCTTCCTCCTCTCTGCCAGCTGGCCTCCCCTCCGTTCCCGGTTTATAGTAAGCCCCCCAGTCTGCTGTGGTATGAGAAGCACCACCCCCATGACACAGCCCCACGCCAGCCCCGTGCTTTCCTGGGCCATCAGGGAATCACACTGAAGACAGAGTCTTAAGAAACTTTCATAATGGCCAGTGTTTGTTTACCAGGCCTGGCTCCGTTCCTGTGAGTATCACTGAAGACAGAGGGTAGTGTGATATTCGGGGAGAGAGGGTGCGGGGTGCTATGGAGTAAGCACTTTGAAAAAGTATATTAAATATCATTTTATATATGAAAATAAAACCAAGAGTATTGTTTTCATGATATGGACTAGTGAAAGTCAGCTTTCGGTTTATTTTTACTAAAGGTTGAGAGGTACTGAGAATGCTGGATGGCATCTCAAATCCAACGGAAAGAGGGCCCTGCCTCTAGGACTTCTTTAGGCGAAGCGGCAAGCTCCTGTCCCCGACTCCAGCCAGCCAGCACCTCCTCCATTACTAGGAAATGTGTGGAGGAGGGCCTTGGGCAGTGTTACTCATCTTCTCCAGGCCTCACTTGAAATAATGGGGATAATAATACACCTACCTTGTAGGGTTGCTGTGAGGACTGAAATGAATTGTAGACATATGTGTGGATGTGTGTGTACATGTGAACATATGTGTGTGTATGCGTGCGCGCGCGCACCTGACACAATTGTAAGTACTGGTTGTTATTATTTTATTTTTGTTTAGGATAAGACTACATTATATGTAAGAAAATACATCAAATTTTTAAAAAATCTATAAGTAAATCATATTGCAGGTGGTATATGGACATAGTAAAAGTTGAGATGCTGCTATTTGACAAATGAAGTAAAATACTAGGCTAGACCACAGCATTCTGTCCTCTACTTCATATCACGCTGGTTCCTACAGACTCTTTTTTTTTAATCTTACCTTGCTACTTCTTTTCTTCACTCAATTTTCAATCCTGTGTCTCATGAGAAACCAGCTCCTTAGGTTTCTGTCAAATTCTTCTTCTAGCCCTCTCATCCTTTATACTTCTCCACCCGAAGAAGAATTCTTCTCATAAGGATTCCAGAGTCCCATAATAGGGGAAGATACCTATTATACCATAGATCAGTGTTTCTCAAAGTGTGGGCCCCGGGCCGGCAGCAGCATCACCGGGGACTCATTGGAAATGCACATCCTCGACCTCCTACCCAGGCCTGCTGCATCAGAAACTCTGGGGTGTTTTGACCAGACCTTCAGGAGATGTTGGTGTGCGCGACGGTTGAGAGCCACTGTCACAGAGGGAGAGTGGGTCTGGTAGCTGTTTTGGGGGTTGTTCAAGTTCTCAGTCCTATTCTGTATGCCTGGTGCCCAGTGACACTATAAAGCTCAGCTGTGAAGATGGGGGCCAGAGGCAGAGGGGGAGACAGCTGACCACTCTGAATGCCTTTTGGCCTGGTTCCTTCCTGAACTCTCCACAGTCAGAGCTCAGGGATGTCCGCCAAGTTTTGGGAAAGATTCCCACATGGACTCTGTCTGCTCCGCTGGGAGGTCCTGGGAAGCCACTTAATCTCTCTGGGCTTCACTGTGGGTTGTAGCCCTCGGTGACAGAGCAGGATTGTTTGGGGGAATACATGAGGTAGCGTATGTGAAAGCACTTTGTGAAACTGCAAATACTTCCCTGTTGTAGATTGTAACCAGACAACTGAGCTCTTTAAAGGAGCAATTCTCAACTTTTTCTGATGGACACACATGGGACAGATTATACTCACCCGCGGGACAGATTCCCAGAGCTCTCCACTGCAACTCCTCCCACTCCTCTCTTGTTCAAGAGAGGAATGGCCATGACCTCTGAGTCCGGGACTGAAGACAGGTCTCTCTGCCTTTTGGCCATGATCTCATCTGCTCGCTCTTCCCCACTCTAGCCCAGTTCAGCGTCGGGCAGTCTCTCCATTAGTATCTCTCTGACCCTGCTCTCCTTCCCTTCCTGGTTATGTCTTCCCTTGGAACTGAACCTATTGCCTTCTCCCCAGCAGTGTGGCCCTCTCCTGATTCCTTTTAGTCCATGCCACCAACGGTCCTTTCCAAGAGCACAGGCCACCAGGGAACCTTGCTTTATTCTCGTTTTTATTGGGCAAGGGGATCAGAGCCTCCAAAAGGAAGTCTTTGGGCCCCTTAATGAGTGGCAGAGTTGGAGCTGCCTCTGTCTCATCTGGCTTCGCCCCAGGGCCAGGCAGTTACCGAGACTGCGTGTCATCAGCAGACATTAAACAGTTGGTTACTTCTGTGTCTTTCCTCAGAAAGCCCTTCCTTGGCAACTCCACACTACAGGAGTCCTCCTCTCCCCCTAGGACAGCACTCTGTTAGGTTTTCTTCGCAGGGCTTTACCCAAACCCAACGATGTTTATTTACCTTCTGTTTGCCAGCAGTTCCTGGTGAGTCGCAGGTCACCGTCTTGGTTTTATATTGCCCCAGTAAAACTTTTTATTGTGCCTAATCATTAGACATGCACACATAGACATCCTTTCAGGTTAAACAGACAAGTATTTTTTTATTTGCTATCTCTCACCACCCATGGCCGAGAAACAGGGAGGAAGAAGCCACACTTAAATTACCAAAAAGCACATTGTGAGCTATGTTGGACCTTTATTAGTTCAGTCATGTAGCAGTCATCTCAAGTGTGTCTCATTCCTGGGGAGTCCCCAGGCTAGGCCTAAATGGGGTGTGCCAGCACTCCTCAACTCCAGGGCTTCCAGAACCTACACCTCAGGAGAGCTGGTAGTTTCTCTGTCTCATTCACCATCACGTTCCCCACACCTTGAGCAAGGCCTGCCATGGAGCAGATGCTCAATAAATATGGTTGAATGGAGGAATGAAAGAGATAGGTAAGGCTGCAGGCAGGGGGCTGTATCTCTGGAGAAGATAGTGGGTCTTTGTCTTCCTGAAGCCCTGCAACCAGAGCCTTTTGGGAGAGCTAGCACAGTGGGTTACAGCGTGTGAAACATTGAGACAATAACTTCTCTATAATGTTTCCGGTTCCCTCAGGACCAGGCAGAAGCACCAGCAGATCCGGTTCCCCTCCCAGGTCCCAGCATTTAGCCTGTTAGTGTTCCTTGCACCACACTCAGCTGCTGTGGGACAACACTCTGTCCTGCTGTCTCGAGTCCCACACTCTGGATCCTGATTTCTGAGGAAGCTGGTGGGAGAGAAGAAGCACTGGACCTGGAAGAACAACATAGATTTTTGTCCAGGTTTGACCACTGTGTGGCTGTGCATCTCTGAGGAAGGCCTTTAGCCTCTCTGGAAGAAGGCTTAAGAAACCAACCTCACAGGATTGTTTTATGACTCAAGTGTGATAACATGTGTGGAACACACTTCTTCTGATTTAAGTTATTGTTGTTAACCCGGCATATGAAGGCAGTTACAAGCACGCCCAGAGCTACGTGCCATTCCTAGCCCATGGGCTGTGGCTCTAACCCTTGCAAGTCAGAATACAAGTAATTTAGTGAAATTACTATGCAGATATCCTTGAATCTAGTTTATTTAAAAAATCATATAATTTAGAAACATCTATTCGGTGAGGACAGTTTAATCATTGGCCAGTTGAATACAAGCGCATTTCTCTACTCCAACAAGGAAGATCAGTTCCGCTTGGTGCCTACCACCTCAACTTGTTTAGTCCCTCTACCAATTTCTCTCCTGAGTTCCCATTCAGTCTTTTTGATCTTTTACTAGTCTGGCTTCACCCCTCCACTGGGAATGAACACCTCACCTTGTTTCCCAGCAGAGTGACCTCTCATGCCTTTCCTTCTGTGGGTCAGACTTTAGGGTGCCTTCTCCCGGCACTTAGTCACTTATGTAGACATCTAGCCTCAGCCCATTCCCAAGCAGACAGCTCTCAGAGATCAGTCCTAAATGGACATTTACCAATGTGTGGAATCAGGTTACCTTCTGCCATCTCAGGGTCTCCCACGAGCCAAGAACACTTACACTTGAGCTTGCTACGTGTCAGGAAGAGGACGGTCAAGAATTGAGCTCTTTCTCAGACTAGTCAGCTCTTTCTATTTTCCCCAAAACTCTAATCCCACAAATCTAATTGATTCTAGATCTCAAGCCATTATTAGTCTTTCAGACTTTGTTCTGCATTCATAATTCAGGCTTTCTCTTTTATATTATTACTTGGGCTGATTTTTCCAAATGAACTTGCATACTAACAGTTTTCTCATGTGCTCCCATCCCTGGTCACACTCCTTGCTTGACCCATTTTTTCCTAGTCAGGATTCAGTTTAATTGGTTATTCTTCAGCTCTGCCTCACAAAACCTCTCTAGAATCCCTAGACACATGAGCACCCAAGAAGAAAGTGGGGCCGCATGTTCACAGAGGGCCAGGGGTCCTCAATAGCCCATTGCTATCTGCAGGCAGGCTCTGATTCTGTTTCTCAGTATCCTGTCTCCTGCATCGGTACCACCTCTTCTCTGCTTAAACCAAATAGATACCACGTGTCTCCAGTTGCCACGGAAGCCTGTGACGCAGACACAGGTAAGACAGACAGATTATGCTTTCTCTCTCCACGTGACCGTGTCTCGTCTTGGCCCATGGTTAATGGCCCAGAGTCAAATGGAGGCCACATTCTCATCCCCAAGAACCAGGACACTTGACCCTCTGCCTCCTAGATCCCTCCTGAGGGTCCCAGCATCTTATTTTCCTTTCACTCCATTGTCAATGTGTGCTCTCCTCCAGAACCAAGAATTTCTAGCCTTCCAGTCACTGTTCTCACCAGCCTGAGTGCACTTCCATATGAACTACAGAATGCGGGGGAGAAACCTCTCTCTGCTGGGTTTAATCATATCATTTTAGCTTTATGCTTTCCTTGAATGCTCATGGCAAGGCGGATTTGGTTAAGAAAGGTGAGAAATGGGGAGATGGACCACTCCTTTACCCCTAGAATCCAGGAGAGGTTGTCTGTCCCACTGCATCCCACCACAGTCCATGTGTACACCAATCCACTGGGTTACATTGAGGGTCTCAGGCCTCATTTGAATTATTTTTCCTGCTGGCAGGTAGCACATGCCTAGCTTGTCCCCTCCCATTAGTCACCTGTGTCGGCTGTAGGGCCAGGGTTGGAAGAAGAACCACTGGGGAGGCAGGGGCTTCTGTGCTGTGAGCCTTTTTTTCAGAAAGCTGGATTTATGCTCTCACTTTGGAGAGCAGTTTGGCAGCTGCTGCCCAAAGTGCACATGCCATGCCAGCCAGTATTTCTCTTCTTCAAGGGACTTTCCCACATATGTGCCAAGAGACATGCACAGGGATTTCAAAGCAGCATTTTTATACTAGTGAAAAATGGGAGATTATCTAAATGTTCATAAGGAGTAGAATGGAAAAGTAAAATGGCTTAGGAATACAAGGGAATGTTATTTAGCAGATAAAAGAAATGGATGAGATCTGTAAGCTTCAATGATAAGTATCAAAAGGGTAGACATCAAAGGTATAATGTTGGGTGGAAAATAGCTAATTACAGAATGACTTGTACCATATGATATTTATAAACATTAAAAACACAAAAAAGAATACTAAACACTGTGTATGAATTTAAGCACAAAGTATATTTCATCGACAGGACATGGACCTGCCCATGGACAGGAGAGAGACATTTAAATTCCAAAATAATGCTGCCTCTGACAAAGAGGTCCAGTGAGGTAGAACTTCAACTTTAAAAATCTCAAGAAAGATGGCTGTTAATAAAAACCCTTTCTACATGATTGGTAGATCATATTTTTTATGTTTGTAAGTTTCCATACTTAAAGTTTTTTTTATACTTAAAGTTTTAATCCAAATTTTAAAAATAATGGAGAGCCCTAGCTGACTTGGCTCCGTGGATAGGGCCTGTGGACTGAAGAGTCCCGGGTTTGATTCCAGTCAAGGACACATGCCCTGGTTGCAGTCTCAATCCCCAGTTGGGGCGTGCAGGAGGCAGCCAATCAATGATTCTCTCTCATCATTGATGTTTCTATCTCTATCTCTCTCTCCCTTTCCCTTCCTCTCTGAAATCAATAAAAATATATTTTAAAAAAATTATGAAGAAAGACTTGCTGCAACTATGATCGCTTGTGAAATGGCATATTCTTTGGTTGTAAGTGACAGAAAACCAAGCCAAACTGGCTTAAGCTAAAAGAGGGAGAATTTTTGGTTTTCAGATCTGAAAAGCCCAGCGCATGTCTACTTTGAAGGGACATGCAGTTCCTGGACTTGGTGCCTTGCCGTTCTGCCTTCCTTCAGGTCAGCTTCAGCCTCATTCCTCAAAGTGACCCCCAAAATGATGGCCAGCATTCAATGCAGGTTCAGCTCAGTAGAAGAGAGGTTCTTTCTCCTAAATGGCTGGAAGAGAATGGCTGGGCTAACTTTCCTTGGCCTAGAATGAGACAAATGCACATGTGTGAACCATTGCTGTGGTCAGAGGGAACTAGGCTGACGGCCTGGATTCTGGGTCACACAGCTACTCCTAGAACATGAAGTGGGGAATGTGGTCAGCTCCACCAAACCACATCACAGAGGTGCGGTGCTTTCAAGAAGGCCAAAGCAACAAATGCCCACTTCTAATTGCTCGCTCATTCTCGAAAGGGGATTGCAGTGCACGTTGTAATAAAACTATAATCTTCAAGTCCACTGATCAGTTCTGTCTTCCCCCTCCCTCTTAAGCACTCTGCACTTTGCCCCAGTTGTGAGGTTCCCACATGGGAGTGTGTTGTAAAAGCCAGAGCTAGGCTCTCAGTAGATTTCCTGTAAGCCATCAGCTCTCCACCCAAGTGGGGGTGGGGCAGAGCCTCTGCCAAGCGAGCTGGTTAGAATCTCAGAGCAGGATTTTGCAGGGAGGATGGAGTTGCAAGAAGGATGGAGTGGTGGATTGAAAATGCATGTTTAATATAATTTCATCTTTGCCAAGTAATACTTGTTCAATGGAACACAGCTGCAGACAATTCGCAACGTGTCAAAAAGGCATGCATTCAATGGCTGTGAAGTGCTGGTTAGGGGTGTGCTATCTTAAGGAGAAAGCCCTCACATAACTTTTCATAAACTAAATGACTTCACGTCAGAGGCCCTGTCCAGTGGAAGCTCACCCTCTCCACCATAAACCTGAAAACCAGAGGGAGCTGAGGAAAACCTTCCTTTTTGCCCCCTAACACAATGCTCCCAGAACCACTTACTGTATTTACCAGCAGGCGTAACAGTCATTGCACTGAACTAGATTATATGAACTCGATGTTATCGAGTCCTCTAGCAACAAAACCGAGGCTTTGTGACACCCCCCTTCCAAAATAAAGCACACAAAGTATATTTGTAACTTTTGGCCTCACAAGCTTTCTTTAACCTTTGCTGACAAGAATCAAATGTACAGGTTTTTTTCAGGATAATATAGGGCAAATATAATTAGTATTGAGCGAGCCTTCCCCTCCTCCAGTTCATACAGTTTCTAAGATCAGAAATCCTACTTATATTTTGGATCAATACACTACCACCTAAATGTAGATGAAGTATTTCTGCCCCTTAAAACAAGAAGAAAACTCCAGCCTAGCCCGTGTGGCTCTGTGGTTGAGCGTCAACCTATGAACTAGGATTCCAATTAGGGCACATGCCCAGGTTGTGGGCTCAGTCCCCAGTAGGGGATGTGCAGAAGGCAGCTGATTGATGATTCTCATCATTGATGTGTCCATCTCTCTTTCTCTGCCTTCTTCTCTGAAATCAATAATAATATTTTTTTTTTAAAAAAAGAAGAAAATCCTGACTAGCATAAGGTGCTAAATACTCTGACTGAGCCAAGCATTATATCTTGTCCATCTGAACCAGTTTTGTTACTTTTTATCTCATAACAGAATAGTTCTAGTTTTTGTCTCTGATTTAATACATCAAAAAGCTTTGCATTTGACCAGGCTGATTTTAAACCACATCTCTGGAAGTTTAAGCAGCATTAAAGTTTAACTCAAAATTTTGAATCATTAAACGCTTATACACCAGGAAGCAAAATGTTTTCTACAGTATATGCAATTGTGTTCAGCAGAACAAGCGTAGTCTATCATGTCACTAGATAGGCTGCTCACAAGCTTGTTGATCTTAGGGTCCCTTCATACTCTTAAAATTTAATGAGTACTCCAAAGAGTTTTTTTGTGTTTATGTAGGTTATAGCTATTGACATTTACCAT
Organism: Myotis myotis; assembly: GCF_014108235.1. Taxonomy (NCBI): domain Eukaryota; kingdom Metazoa; phylum Chordata; class Mammalia; order Chiroptera; family Vespertilionidae; genus Myotis; species Myotis myotis. Next base: position 11,090,778 of record NW_023416323.1, read on the forward strand.
ATTAGAAATTAAAACAGAAAACTCAAAAAGTATGTATTATTTTAAAATAATAATAATCAGAAAAATCATAATATTAATACAAATAACATTTTTTTCATAAAAATAACTAAAATTTCAAAAACTATTGAGAAGAGTGGCGTTGTTTTACAATTTTGTAAGTCCTTTTAATGTCCAGTGTAATAGAAGGCAGATGTGTATTCTCATATCTGCTCTATGTTCAATCTGTCGTGATATCAGGTCAGGCAGCCTCTGAAAACTCCACTGTGAATTCAGTCGTAAAAGAATGAAAATGAAAAAAGCAATTAGCATCTTAGTACCATTATGGAAATAGTTTTGACCTCACCGATCCCTTAAACCACACTTGGAAAGTTGCTGTACAGGTTTCACATACTTGAATGTCTTCTGAATCAGTTTTCCTCAATGTGTGGTTTTTAAGGGAAGAAGGAAGAAAGGGAGGGAGGAACAAACAAAGGAATTCCTAACATTAAATTGTCTAAAATAACCACTAAAATAATAAAAACAGAGTATATAATTTCCAGTCAGCCATGTGAGAAATGTATATGAGAATATGAGAAATGAAAAGAAATAAAAAAACTTAACCCCAAAGGAAGGCAAGAGGAGAAAAAAAAAATATTAAGATGAGGAAAATTGAAAGCACAGAATAAGATGGTAGATGTTTCATTTTTTACTTTTTACTGTGATGATTCATTTGGCCAATACAATTATTATTTGGCTAAGTATAGTATGTATGTATATTTCAGTATGTGTGTATGCTTCAACGGAAGTGTTTAACAATAACATGGCAGAAATAAATTGAATTGAATAAATAAATTGAAAATTATTAGTGTATAAATATAAATGAATAAAATGTTATAATTAAAAGACAAATACAAATTGTCTGACCAGATTACAAAAAATCCAACCACTCTATATACTGCTTATTAAAAGACGCATTTAAAACATAAGGATATAGGAAGTTTGAAAGTAAAAGTATGCAAAGATATATTAGACAAATACTAACAAAAAAGCACAAAAAAAACCCCAACAAATTAATGTGGCTATATTAAATATCAGAAAAAATAGTTTTTAAGGTAAAAGGAATGATGAAAAGTTTGATTCACCAGGAAGACAGAAGTACAAGGAGAAATAGACAAATTCACCCTCATAGAGGAGCATGTAATACATGTTTCATGTAACTAATAGATCAAATAGACAAAATAAATAAAGGTTATAAAGATTTAAACATCACAAATTAAAAAGTTTGATCTAAGGCACATGGAGAGAAGACCAGCACACAACAATTGCGGAATCTGTATTCTTATCACACCTAGAACATTAGATTGACTATATCCTAGGCCCGTGGTCGGCAAACTGTGGCTCGCGTGAGCCACATGCGGCTCTTTGGCCCCTTGAGTGTGGCTCTTCCACAAAATACCACGTGTGGGCACGCATACAGTGCGATTGAAACTTTGAGCAGAAGTCGGTTTTTGGCCTGGGTGAGTCTATTTTCAAGAAGCACTGTTGATATTTGGCTCTGTTGACTAATGAGTTTGCCGACCACTGTGTGACCTAGGCTAAAAAGTAATTTTCAACAAATTTTAACGAACTGGTACCATTCAAACAATATTCTCTGACCATAGTGCAATCTAGTTAGAGATGAATAACAAAAGGATCAAGAGAAAAAATCCATATGCTTGGGAAATTAAGAAACATTTCTAAACTCAAGAGTCAAAGAAAAAATTATATGGAAATTAGAGCTGATTTAGAACTCAAAATAATGAAAATTATGCAAATCAAAACTTGTAGTATTCCACTAGAACTGCTCTTTGAGGGAGATCTATAGTCTTACATACTTATATTAGCAAAGGGGGAAAATTAATGAGCATCCAACTTATAAAAGTTAGAAAAGGAACTAAAAAGACTCAATACAGTAGAAAAAAGAAAACAATAAGATAAAATTAGACATTAATAACACAGAAAACAAAAATAAATGCCAGAGAAGATCTTGTTTTCTTGAAAAGAAAAATTAACAGACTCTGGCAAGGCAGATCAAGGAAAAAAGAAGACACAAATACAGAATGTTGGGGATTAAAAATAGGGCATAATTACTCAAAAGTATCCTGTCTCAAATTTCTTTCTTTCTTTTTTAAAGCAAATATCCTCTTCGGATTAATATATATATATTGGTTTTAGCAAGAAAGAGAGAGGGAGAGGGAGGTAGAAACATCAATGATGAGAGAGACTCGAGGATCAGCTGCCTCCTTCCTACACGCCCCCTACAGGGGCTCAAGCCTGCAACCCGGGTATGTGCCCTTGACCGGAATCAAACCTGATACCCTTCAGTCCAAAGGCTGACGCTCTATCCACTGAGCCTAACCAGCTAGGGCCTGACTCGAATTTTTCACACTAGCACTGACTCTTCTCTCAAGAACTCTTTCTCCTCTTGCATGTTTTATAGACCTGAGCTAGCAATTGCTTTGATTGGGGTGCTGGTCCTTGGGGCTCATGTGCAGGATTCTGTCTGTCTCTCCAGACTCTTGACTATGCTGGACATTCAGACCCAGTATATGGAACCCACCCCAGCAAATCAGGGCCAAGGATATAGCAAAGAGCTCTGTAGTAGATAAGTGAATGCTAGTATCTTATTGATACTGAGTGGGGAAGATAAAGAATTCCAGGACTGGGATATTCCAGGATAACAGAGCTTGTGGCTTACCATGAGCAGTTTCAACCATAAATAAGGAAATGTGATAAACTCCGGGGAATAAAATTAAAACACCACCCAAATGAATGAGTTGAATTTGAGATGCTCACTGTTCTTCTTTGCTTCTTAAACTAGGCACAGGAGAACTGACCCAGTTGTTTCATTGTTCCCCCTTTGTAGCCTTTGTCTGTAAGGAAGTAACAAGTTTGTAAATTTAGTCTCCTGTGAAGCTGACATTGGTCATACTTAAGCTCCCATCTCTTCTCTTTGCAGATGGTTCCCCAACTCTTATCCTCTAGCACGTTGACAGTAAGGCACCCAAGCTCTGTAGCTTCTGTAGCTCTGGCACTGTGGAGAGGAAGCACACATGCATAAATAGTGCAAATAAATCTGAACTTTGACTTAGATGCATTAGACTTGGGAGGTTGCACTGCCCACTCCCATGATGCAGCTGTCCTTTCATCAAAGGCTTTGTGGACAGCTGAGGAGGAAAAATAGGAAATCAAGGGGCTGATGCAAGCATCAAAAGCACTGAAGCACTGAGCAACACCTCACACACCCGCCAGATTTGACTTCTCATCTGGAAGAACCCCGTCACATAAGACACATTGTAGATCCCCAAACAGACTGGGAACTTGAAGAGGGTCACAGTGGCCAGCCCCATGGCTCTCCAGTACTCCCAGGTACCCAGTTGGGGCAGGGAGAGCATGCTATGCATAAAGTACCAGTAGCAGAAGATGGTGACCATCATGGGGATGAAATAGAGGGCAAGACACAGCTCCAACCTCCCAGGAAGCACCACATCAGCAGACAGGGAGGCCTTTGGCATCACTCATCCCATTGTTGGTTGGTAAGTTATAGGGAAATGATCACAATGCTACAGGGTCCAAAGGACAAGGTCCAAAACCTGAGCAGCAATTACTCCATGCACAGGCCAGCGGAACAGCTTGTACTGCAGGGGGAAAGCCATTTGCAGGTAGCCATAGTCCGTGAGGGCACAGAGCGTGTCCCCCAAAGGTCAGAAGAAATCCTATGCAGCCTCAGCAATTTTGAAGTGCGGCAGCAGCAGCAGAAAGCCCACCAGTGTCAGGCTGAGCAGGAGGATGTGGACAGGTGCAGGGTGGGGCTGGTGGAACTGCCCCACAGATATGATGTAGACAAAGAGAAAGCCCAAGCTTCAGAGACTTGGGGCCATCCTTTCTGAACAAAAAAATGATGGGTCAGAATCCTCTCTGACCATGGGTTTCCCAGCCCCAAATCAAGGTGAGTCCATTCTCAGCTTCACTGTATCTTCTCCCTGCTCCACCAAGTGTTACGTTCACCCTTTCTCTCCCGCTGAAGAAAGCATATGTACATGAGATTTATGTCACTCAAGAGCCACTTTTAATCTCCTATAAGTTATCATTAAGGTAGACATTTAAAATAAAGCTTTGAGTATTTAGCCTGTTACTGGTAACAAATGACTGATGCCCATCTGTCCAGCACATTCCTGAACTGTGGAGCTTCTTGTAGAGGACCAGGTGAAATAGGGAGGTTCCCGCTCAGCTGGGACTGAGTTCACCTTTAGCCTTCCTCCTGCTCTCACCAGTGCCCAGCCCTCACCAGCAACATCTCTCCATTGCCTTGTCCTTGCCACTTTCCAGTTTCTATAACCTCTTCCCTCATGGAGAGTAAACCCCATACTCTGCTCCATCTTCCTACGTTTATCTACATGCATTCCTTCTAGTCCAACTCTTTCTAGGGTTGTAATCCCAATGGCCCCTGAGCACAAGCAAAATTAGGCGCCTTGTCTTTTCCTGCAGGCAGATAGATGGCTTTTCAAATACAACAGGTCACAGAAGCAAGTTGAACCTTATCTAACTGGACCACCTTTTCTCTTCCGTGAACAACAGGCTTTTATACTTAGAAGAGTCACATGTTTAAAAAGAGGAAGGTCAGTAGTTGAGCTCTTTACAAGGAAGCTTGGCCCTCTGGGTATCCCCCAAATTTTGTCCTCACCAAACTTATTTTTCTCAGAATCCAGATCTTTTGAGCTTCCTCCTCTTTCTGAATTCCAAGTAATCTGTTCTCTTTCCTTTCCCTGGACACCTATTTCTAGCAATTTTGCACATGCATCCACTTCCTGCTCTCTGCTCTTTCTTCTCCTGTTGCCCATCTTTTCTCTTAAGGACCCTGACTTATCACTGGTAACCTCACATCAGCTTGTGTAGGGTCCACATTGTTCCATGATGGTGTCTCAAGGCAGACACATGAAGATACGGACACAGAGGATGCTTTGTCTCTCCTCAGGGAATGTGTGTGTCTTGCTACTGACTGCCTAGCTCTGCCAACGGAGACTCTTGTTCTTTCCCCTGGAAAGTGATTTTCAGCCCAATTTCTCCAGAAGAAATGATCTCTTCTCACTTAGCTCATCACTTTCCACCTTGGTACCCAAGTGGTACATTCCTGCAGTGGCCCTCCCTAACCACATAGTGCCTGTCCTAAAATGTGCACCCAGGAAGTGGTTTTGATGTTTGATATGCATGGAATGAAAGCAACATAATAATCTTTTGCTCTCTACCAAATTACTTTGTGCCATTTTACTGCATGCATTTGATTGAGAAACATAAACTTAATGGGAAGGCGAAGATTGGTGGATAAGGTTGCTCTTATTATCTTAAAACATTAGGGAAGGAGCCACTTTTATCCATCACCATCCACAATCATTCAGAACTGATTCCCAGAGCCCTCTCTTCTAGCAGGTGCCAGGACCATGGGCAATTTCTAAGGCTAAGGAGTCTCTCAGTAAGTCTCCTTTCAGATTGGAAAAAGGCAGGGACCCACCCCTTCTCAAGAGGTGCTAGTGTTGAATCTAGGTAACGTTGGTTCTTCCAGAAGTAAGTATTTTGAAGTTTGTCCTTATAAAAAACCTAGCATAGTCCTTGCGTATAATAGACACTTGAATGCAAGGGGTGAAAGGATGAAAGTTGAAAGTACTTGCTGATACAAGCAAAGAATATGTCAGAACCTATGCTTATTGCCTTCTCTCTTTATCTTCATTCTGTCAGCCAAGTTAGTAATGAGACATCCTTGGTGCTGGGGTCCTAGGGTCACTTGGGTAGAAAGGGGAATTCAGACTAAGATGTCTTACAGAATCATAAGGCTGCATTGACCTCACAAACAGCTGCATCATGGGAGTGGGCAGTGCAACCTCCCAAGTCTAATGCATCTAAGTCAAAGTTCAGATTTATTTGCACTATTTATGCATGTGCGCTTCCTCTCCACAGTGCCAGACCTTTCACCATCACTCCGTCCCATTCATCAAGTGCCCTGAGCCCTTACTGTGGGAACATGAGTGAATAGACAGATAGCAAACAAACCAACCAGGTAATTTCAAGTGAAGGAAGGAAGCAAAAAGAGAAATCTAAATAGAAACTAGCAAGGGCCTTTTTTTTAGAGAGAGATGGCAAAAAAGGCCGGGGCTGACAAGGGACATTTGAACTGATGAGAAGGAGCTAGCCGCATGAAGAGCATTCAAGGTGGAGGGAGCAGCAAGTCCCAAAGCCCGTGTGGGAACAAGCTCACGGTGTTGGAGGAACGGAAAGGCAGCCAGTGCGGCTGAGTAGAAGGCAGGTCAGGCTGCTCGGCCTGTTGGGCTGTCGGGAGAGGACACAGGAGTGAGCTTGAGAGAGCTGACTTTCATCTGGAGTTGGTTGACCTCAAATGATGGCTGTCTCATCTGTTGACTTTATCGTCTTCTCCTAGTCTTTGATAGGTCCTGATAAGCTGCTGCAACCAGTCAGAACCTGACAGCCCCTTTGGGGTTCAGAGCCCTCCTGATATATTGACAACACAGAGCCTTTGCTGTCCTCTTCAGCATCCTGCAACAACAGATGAGGAGAAGGCCAGAAATAGGGATACTAAAAAGGGAATGACTAGGAAACACTTTAGGCTGGTAGGGCACCGAGGTGTCCAGCAACACATACAGCAGCATGCAATGATGGGACAGTAAAGAGAAAGGAGGGGCAAGGGCCCAACCAGGGAACTGGGCTCGAGGTGGTCACTGCTCTCATTTGCCCATTAGCTGGGTCCACTGCAGTTCAGCTGTACCTCTTTGAAACCACGCAAACAATGTAACATCAAGACAACTTACCTGTTAGGAAACTGAGGTTTTCCAAATGCTGCCCTCCACCAGCTACTGCCTCACCAGCCCCACACTTCCAACATCTCAGGAGTGGAGTCCCAGGTAACACAGGCTTTGCTTTCCCATCCTTTCAGCTGCTCCGCCCCAAGACCTGAGAGATATCTTTGACTCTTCCTCTGTCATTTACTCCATCAGCAAATCTTTAAACTATATCCCAAATCCAACCACTCCTCGCTCCACCTATTGCTACCACTCTCGTTCAGGCTATCATCACCATCTCTCACCTGCATTCCTTAATAATCTACCTTGTCCACCTGCTTCTGCTATTGCCCCCTTGAATGTGTTCTCCACACAGCAGCCAGAATGATCCTTTAAAACACAAGCAGGTCACATCCCTCCACTGCTTAAAATCCCATAGTCTCCCCATATCTAGTTAAAGCCACAGTCCTCAAGTGGCTTCCAGATCCACTGTGTCAGCTTCCTGCCTCCCTCCCTGCCCCCACCCCGCCCCCAGCCTCATCTCGTACTCCTCTATCTATTTCCCTGTTACTTGGGACCCTTCTCTGGGGTGCAACTTGATGATATCTTTCAAGATTAAAAATCCTACACTATCCGACCCAGCTGACCTTTATGAGTTTATTGCATAGATAGACTTTCCTGTGTTCACAAAGGAGAACATTTATCACAGAGTTTTCTCTTTGTTTGTTTGTTCTGTGATAATAAAAGACTGGGAATAACTTATATTCACCAGTAAAGGGTTTGGTTAAATAAAAACTATGGGGCATCTAATAGTAGAAATACTATGCATCTGTTACAAAGAATGAGGCAGATCTACATAGGCCAGTGGAGATCGAACTCTGAAATGTATGGTTATATGAAAAAAGCAAAGTATAAGAAAAGTGAGTTGTGAGAGAAGAGGACATATACCTGCACGTGCACCTAGTGAGTACTTGCAGAGCAGCCCCAGGGGACAGTGCTCACTGATGCTGGGCAGCCAGCATGAGCAGGGCTTGCTGCATGAAGCCGATGGCAATAGATTGAGAAACAGATACATAACATCAAGCCAGGGGAAGACAGAGACTGGAAAAGCAGAGTATGGGACAAAGAGTGAGGGCAGTCTGAGAAGGCCTCTCAGAGGAGGTGATGTTGAGCAGAGACTTGTAAGAAAGAAGATTTTGAGGTGTGAAATGTTGTGGGCATTCAGTCAAGGAGGTCAGGGAGGCCAGAGTGACTGCAAGAGGACTGAGTGAGGGGACAGTTGTGGGAATGAGGTCAGGACAGTCAGCAGGGACCAGATTGTGGGGCCTTGTGGCCATGTCAGGATGTCGAGTGACATCCGGAGTGCGATGGCAGAGGTGTCCTATAATTTGCTTCACATTTCCAAAGGATCCCTCTGGATGCTGGGTGAGGAGTAGATTGGGCCCACAGTGGTTCTCAACCTTCTGGCCCTTTAAATACAGTTCCTCATGTTGTGACCCAATGATAAAATTATTTTCGTTGCTACTTCATAACCGTAATGTTGCTACTGTTATGAATCGTAATGTAAATATCTGATATGCAGGATGGTCTTAGGCGACCCCTGTGAAAGGGTCATTGGACCGCCAAAGGGGTCGCGACCCACAGGTTGAGAACCACTGGATTGGGGGAAGGAATACCCAGGAAACTTTTAGCAGTTTTTCTTCGAATAGCCTGTTACACAATTTTTTTTCTGAGTATATGTGTGTAATCTTGCTCTAAAAGCAAGAAAAATATTCATAGCTAACATTTATTGAGCATTTATTATGAGCACCTAGAATTAAGGTGAGATAATTCGTGGAAGTGACAGTGCGGTCCACACCGCCCAGCCACAGCCTTTTCTTCTGTTGGGTGGCCCAGATGGGAGAGCTGATAGGACCCAAGTAGACAGAAAAAAAGAAAAAAGGCAGAGCCAGCAGCCTTGCAGCCATCGGAGCTCTGGGCCATACTCCCACCCTACTTGGCCTTGTCTGGTTTCTGAGCGTTTTCCAGTTGAACGGATATCAAGCAATGTCTCTTTGGTGTTTTAATGCATCAGAGAGATTCCTAATGGGTTGAGCATCTCTCATTAGAATGCAGGTTTTCTTAGCTCGCAATCATTGTAATGGGTTTTAATTGCAGCAACAGAAGCCAACTCTGGCTAATTTAAGGATTGTATGATAAAAATGTTATGGCTCAGAGATCTTCCAGGAAAGCTGAGAACCAGGCTTGGAGAATAAAGGAAGCTGCACAGCCAAGGCCACATAGAAGTCATGCCACTGACACAATCCAATGAGGACACAGGAGCCCCTCCCCCCCAAACATGCACACACTGAACACTGGGCCCTAGAGCCACATTCTACTGGTGCTACTACTGCCACCACCAGAACTAATTCTCTACTGTCCCAGCTTCTTGTACCATTTTGTAGCTTCAGATTTAGAATTTGGAGAGATGCACCTGAATGTGTAAACATAGGAGGGATGCAAGGAAAACATCCAAGCATTGTCACCTTCTCTAGTGGGAGCTGGACTCTGCTTCCTACCAAGGTTCAGAATTCATACTTGGGCAGTTCCCAAAACATGGGAAAGGGTTCAGGTGCTAGGCAACCAAAGGATGACCAATGTCCTTAGAGCAGGGCCTCTCAGAAGTCAGGCCACTCCTAGTATATGAAAAAAAAAAGTGATGAAATGCTAAAATGGGATTATAATAGTAGAGCAGCATTCTTAACATGAAATTGTACTGTTCTGAAAATAATTTTAGGGTTCCATTTCCTTGTTTTTTGACAGAATTCATTGAAGTGTAAAGTCAGAAATGAGCCACAGGTCTGAAGTTGGGGCCTATCAAGATACTTCTGCGAGTCTACGAGTCTATATTTAATCTTATTGGTGATCATGTCCAAAGAGTAATTGTGAGGCCTGGGCCAGGTGCCCTCCAGGCCTGTGCTGTACCAGGCCCTGGTGTGGGCAAATGGTCCACTCTCGGGCAGCAGCCCCTCTCTACATCTGGTCGTTCAAGAGCCAAGAGCTGTCCTGGATGTCATGCAGATGCTAAAAGCCAAAGAGACTGCACCCTGAGGCCATCTAGAATCAAATATAATCACGCTATTGAATGAGCTGGACTTGACAAGATTAAAGTACACCCTAACTTTATTCTTCCCTTACACCCTGTCAATCTGCAGCTTGGAAGCTTGGGTGCCATGGCTTTTTCAGACACTCTTTGACAATAAAAAGATCAGTCCAGCTTAATAGTCACACAGCTCCAGGCCGGTGTTACATCAAAATTCCCAATTCTATTCCAGTATCGTGTCTCCCTTCTGGCTCTGCAATGCTCGGGCTCGCAGCCTGCGAAGGAGGGATGGCCATTGGGATTTCTCTTTTTTGGCTCCATCTCATCTCATTGTCTCTCCCACTCTTTAGCTTTTATTTTGAACCCACATAGGGCTCCACCCTATGGGTAGAGAGTAGGCATGAGGGGCAGCAAATGACTAGCTGGCCTGGTACAGTTATGACCTGAAGCCGAAGTCCTCTGGTCGAGGCAGACTTCTAGTGCCGGCTCATTCTCCCATGAGAACCTTACAGGTTCTTGGACTTCGCACTGGCATGGCCTCTGTGCCTCCCTTGGATGTGGAGTGTCTCCTCTGCTTGGCCACATCTGACACTCTCAGCCCCTGGGCATTCCTCATTGGATTGCATTGCTCCTCTAAGCTGACCCTCGGGTGGTATCATTTTTAAAATGACTTTAGACTGGCTCCTCAGCAAAGGGCCCTTATTTGGTCCGAGGGAGCTACACACCTTTGTCCATTGTTGGTGGCCCAGCAGCTCACTCTTATTTTGCTCTGCCAGACCCAGTGAGCCACGTTCTGATTCCTCCCAGCGAGCACCTGGCACAGCCGTCACCGCTGCTACCTTGGAGTCCCTCTATTGTGTTCTCCTTGCCTTCCCACTGGGGTCAGCACAGTGCACTCCAGAACAGTCCTCAATGTCTGCCTCTTCCACTTCCCAGCTCCTTGTATTTGGCCTAACGGGGGTCTTGAGCGAGTGCTGACAGAATTCGTTTTCAGAGTCCGCATGGATGGTCCAACACCTCCCATTCGTTCGGCTGTGGGGGTGCTTGGTATCTGTTGATTGTTCTTGGCTGAAACTAAAACAGCAAAGGTTCCCTTTTCACACCCTGTATTCATTTCACAGATGTAATCCTCAGTGCTGTCATCTGTAAAGCCAGCAGGATGGTGCCAACCTCTCGAGATTATTTTACAAGTTAAAGAGATCATCTGTAGGGGAAATCTTTGCTGAATTGTAAAGCTGTCGACCAGTTCTGCTGCATGCTTGTCTCACAGGCCACAGCGATGGTCTCCATCTGTGTCAGCCACACTGTGCAAGAGGTAAGGCGCTCCCAAGTAGGACACCTCCCAAGTAGAAGCCAGTTTTGCACAATCCCCAGGGCACCAGTTATAACTTCGCCTCTTCTCCCTCACTGAAGAAAGCTTATGAGCCAGACTCTTGGTGCTACAGGGACAGCTTTGGCTCTATGCCATTTTTTCCCTAAGTTACCATTTTAAATTTTCTTTCTAGCTGTTATGATAGGAAGCTCTTCCCCAAAGGGTATGACACTGTACCTCAAAGGCTGTTGTCATGTATCTCAAGGGTCCACAGGAGCCCTCTAATTTGGGGAAAATCCCATGCCTGCTTTTGGAGGGTGTCTGGAGACCAGTCTGGGGAGAGACTGATAGAGCAGTGCCAGAAATCTGATCATGTTTTGAACTCACTGCTGACAATTCCATGTGACTCCTCACAGGAGACCGGTCAGACAGGGCTTTGTCTGTATGTGATTATTCTGATAGTCAACCTCAGGGTGTGTTTTTGTTGTTAATCCTCACCTGAGGATATTTTTCTATTGATTTTTTAGAGAGAGTGGAAGGGAGGGAGGGAGGGGAGAGAGCAAGAGAGAAACACCGAGAGAGATATGGATTGGTTGCCTTCCTCATGCACCCCCACTGGGACCTGGGATCAAAACTGCAACCCAGGTATGTGCCCTTGACTGGGAATTGAACCTGAGACCCTTCAGTGTTAGGGCTGATGCTCTAATCACTGAGCCACACCAGCCAGGCCTGGGGTACATTTTTGATCTTATATCAGTGAGAGAAATGGCAATGTCCAAGGGCATGTGCTGGCCCTACCCGGGTGTGGGTGGGGGCGATGAGACCCTCTCACATATATTCTGTGCATCTGCCCTGGTGGTCATTTCTTGATTGTACGTTCTGCTCACATTCCCTCATCTCGCGGGAACACCACCTCATTTTTCTTAGAGAAGACACTCTCTGTTTTCAATGCCTGAGATTTGAGGAATGGGCACTTGGAGGCCTGACTGTGTTAAATGATTTATCCTCATTATCCCAGCTAATCTCACAGGATCTCTCTGATTTTTCATGCAACTTAAATCTCTGTGCCCTTTGTTCTACCTTGGTCAGAATCAAGGTGGTGAATGTTCGTCCATTATAAGTGCTTTAATTTTTTAAAATTGTGTAATAATGAGTTTGTGTGTGGGGGGGAGGTTGGGGGTTAATGGGGGGGATGTGGACACATTTGTAATACCTTAACTAATAATAAAAAAATAAAAAAATAAAAATAAAAAAAAGAAATAGAAAAAAATTGTGTAATAATGCACAAAGATATCTCTATTATAAAATAATACAACAATAGAAAGTAAACTGTGAAATGCCACTTTACTTCTCCCTTCCTTGAGGTAATCTCTCTTTTGTTTATACCCATATATGCACATCATAAATACATACTTTTAAAAAATGCATAAATGGAATAATACTACATATATTGTTTTGAAAATCTATTTTTCATCTGGGGGTGATCTTTCCATGTTAGAATATGCAGACCCAGTATATTCTTTTTAACAGTTACATGGTATTTTGTTGTTGTTGTTGTTAATAACCTCACCTGAGGGTATTTTTTCCATTGATTTTTTAAGAGAGAGTGGAAGGGAAGGGACAGGAGGAAGAAAGAGAGAGAAAGAGAGAAATATTGATGTGAGAGAGATACATCAATTGGTTGCCTCCAGAACATGCCCTGATCAGGCTGGGAATCAAACCTGTGATCCTTCAATGTGCAGGTTGATGCTTCTTAACCACTGAGCACCACCGGCCAGAGCGCTACATGGTATTTTATTTTAGGACCATCTTATAATTTATGCAACCATTTAGGGTTCATTTTCATAATTCCCAGTTCCTTTGCTGTAATAAATAGTGCTTCAGTTAATATCTAGCTAATCATTTATCTATCTATCATCTATCTATCTATCTATCTATCTATCTATCTATCCATTTATCTACATGTGAGTATTTTGGCTAGATAGATTTTTACATATGTAATTGGTATAACTGCTAGATTAAAGAGATATACTTTAAAATTTTTGATAGCTATTTCCATATTATCTTCCTGAAAATGTTCAGTAATTTACATTCCCGCCAATTGTGCATGAGAGTACCATATCTATGCACCTTCTCCAACACTGGATATTTTGAATCTTTTCTGTTTTTGCTAGTAAGATAGGTAAAATGATGATATCTTGTTGTAGATTACATTTCAAGAATTCTTTCTAATTAAATGATCCAAATCTATTTCGGTCAGTGTGGGAAAAGATGGACTGTTCAATAAATAATGTTGGGATAGTTGCCTCTTCATTTGGGAGAGTTGTAATTAAATAATGAAAGCAAAATCCAGGTGTATTAAAGATCAAATATATTTTTTAAAACTATAGAAGTTGTATAGGTATTACATAGAATTACTTTTAAGCCTTATAAATGAGGGTTTTTTCTAGCATTATGTAAATGTACGAGTCATCAAAGAAATGACAATTTTGAGCATATAAAAATATGTTATGGAAAAAGGATTATTAACAAAGTAAAAGACTACTATGTTTCTACATATACAACTGATAAAAGTTTCATTTAAAGGTTCAAAGAATTCCAGCAAATCAAATAAAAAAGAGGCATAGGGTAGGAAAAAACATAACTATATACAATATGTGAATATTTTCTACCTGACTTACTATCTGAGAAAGTAAAGTTAAAATAGTACTGAGTGCATGGTTAATTTTATGTGTCAACTTGGCTGGGCCACATTTCCATATATTTGGTCAAACATTATTCTAGATGTTTTTGTGAGGGTGTTTTGGATGAGATTTACATTTAAATTAGTGGTCTTTGGGTAAAACGATTTCTCTCCATAATGTGGGTGGGCCTCTTCCAATCAGGGAAAGACCTGAATAGAACAAAAAGCTGACATCCCTGAGCGAGAGGGAACTCCCCAGCTGACGGCCTTCAGAACTCCTCTGCGACTCTTTTGTGTCTCCAACCTGCCAGCCTCCTCCATCAGATCTTGGACTCTCCAGACCACCAGAGTGAGCCAATTCCTTACGCCAGTCTCTTTCTAGGTATATATGCATCCTATTGGTTCTGTTTCTCTGGGGGGACCCTGACTGATACACTGGGATACTAAATTTTAAATATCAACTTAAAAAATTAAAATATTATACTAGTATTTTCCCTTGTTGGCAAGGTAACGGAGTTTTTTACAGACTGTTAGGGGAGAGATGGTTGATTTAGCTGGGGATGGTACTTTGTCAGTATTTATAAAAATTTCAAATGTATATGCCATTTAAAACAGCAGTACCACTTTTAGGAGATGTACACCTGCTTAAGCATTTATGTAAAAGGGTGTTCCTGTAGCAGTTTTATAATAGTGAAAAATAAGAGATACATTTTCTTTTTCATTCGCTTGTTTATCAAATGACTATTCTTTTTTATGTATTGTTTTAGGAACCTGGGTAGGTAGTAATGAATAAAACAGACGTGGTGACCATTGTCAATAGCTTCCCAGTCGAGAAGGAGGAATCACATACTAAGAAAATGAACAGACAAATATATGATTCAAACAGTGGAAGCTCAGTGTGAGATAATATCAAGGGGGGGGGGTTACGTCAGATTGGGTGATCAGAGAAAACCTATCTAAAGAATGACGTGGGTGGAGCGATCACTTGGTAAGTTACATAAAGGTGTAATCACGATGTTGTACATCTGAAACTAATATAATGTATTGAAACTGTAATTGAACGAAAAGTATTATTTAAAATAAATATATATAAAGATTGTTTAAATATATATATATATATTTGTAAAGAGTGACATTGGAGACAACAGCTGAAAGAAGAGGTGAGCCAGCCAGGTAAAGTGTGGAGGAAGCAGTGCCTGCAGAGATTGAGAGTGTGGCCTGCTTGGGGCCAGGCCAGCTGAGTGATGTCAGTGCCGTTGGGATGGCCCCAGTGGACATGGCAGAGAGAGGCAGGGAAAGGTGGCACAGAACCTGACAGGCCATGAAGAGGGATTGCAATGGGAAGCCATAAAAGGTTTTATTCAGGGCAATAACATTATTCAATGTATGTCCTTAAAAGCTTCCTCTTGCTATGGGGTGAGCTGATGAGGATGAGGATAAGAAGAAAAACCAGGTGAGAAGCTTTTGCCATAGTTCAGGTGAGGTATAATGGTTGCCACGGAGTTGGAGAGAAACAGATTTAAGTAAGATCTATTCTGGAGACAGAAGAAATAGGACTTGATGGTAAATTGAATGTGGACAGTAAAGAAGGAGGCAGTAGGAATGGCTTTCTGACCACTGCACACTTATCAGAATGGCTAAAGTAAAAACTCTAATAACATCAAGTGCCGATGAGGATGTGAAGCAATCGAACCTCTTGTATATTCCTGGAAGGAGTGCAGAAGGGTACAACCACTCCGCAAACAGACCAAAGGTATCTCAGAAAGCCAAACATGCAATTACCATATGACTTAGCCATCCCTCTTCTGGATATTTGACCTAAAGAATGAAAACATATGTCCAGACAAAAACCTGTGCATGAATGTTTAAAGCAGCTCTATTCATAATCGCCCTAAACTGAAACAACCCAAATGTCTTTCAGTGGCTGTATAAATAAGCAAATTGTGGTTCAGTCATACAATGGGACAAACGACTCAGCAATAAAAGGGAACAAATTATGATACAATAACAAGGATGAATCTCAAAGTCATTATGATTCCATTTGTGTGACATTTTTGAAAAGCTAAAACTGTCCTGATAGTGGATCTGTGGTTGTCAGCAGCTAGAGGTGAGGGACAGTTGTGACTGTAACGGCTCTTTATCTTGATTGTGGTGGTGGTTACAGGAAATGGTGTTGAAATTCACAGAACTGTATATATAAAAAAGTGTACAATTGAAAAAGTTCCTTTTTATTGTGTGATAATTTATTTATTTATTTATTTATTTATTTATTTATTTATTTATTTATTATTGTTGGCAATATTACAGATGTCTCCCATTTTCACCCCCTTCCATAAAAAGGCATGATTTTTTAAAAAATTTTAATCTAGATGGCTTAGTTAGTTGGAGCATCACCCTGTACACCAAAAGGTTGTGGGTTCAATTCTGGGACAAGGTGCTTATGGGAGGCAACATACAGATATTTCTCTCACATAAATGTCTCTCTCTCTCTTCTCTCTCTCTCTCTCTCTCTCTCTCTCTCTCTCTCTCTCTCTCTTTCTCAACAACCTCGGGTGAGGATTAAAAAAAATGATGCCAGGGTTTCTGTCCTGGGCAGCTAGGTAAATGGTGTTACCATTTACAGAGCTGGACTAGCCTGGGAAGCATGGTCAGATTTGTGGGAGAAAATTAAGAGTTTGGTTTGAATTTGTGAACATGAGATGTCCCTGTACACAGTTACTATTATGGATTAGAACCAGAGTGAAAGGGGACAGCCTTCCAGAACGATGCCTCCGGAACATGGGGTTGGGAGGAAGAGCACAGGTGGAGAGAGGGGATCCTAGGAGCTCCTCTCCTCTGCCTGGCTGCGTCCCTCAGAGACCTGCCCTGTGGCTCTCAGAGAAGGGCTGTTGGGGTGGGCAGGGACTTTGAAATGAGAACAGGGACCGGGAGGAATGATTTTCTAAAGTCATCAAAGGTATCTGTGAACTGCGCTTATGACAAAAAGACACTAACTTTTGCCTCCTTCCCCACCCATCCCAAACATCGGAACCTCTTCAGCTCCCACTGCTGTGGAGGCCACATGAGACGACCCACACCCTCAATACTTAAACCACACACAGTACAGAAACAGTTGGAATTGGTTGTCAGAATATAAGATGGTAAAGCACAATAACAGCTGGATGTTCAACTGGAAAGACCGGAAGGTATGGCAGCATTGAGCCCACGGGTCTGCCAGGAGTTAAATTTATGTGAGCCACGCACTCTCCAGTTGGCCATAGTCCTACTGCTTCCTGCAGATCTCCAGCACCAGGAGAAGAGCTAGTTGCCATGTATCACCCGTTTTTACCATGGTTTCTGCCCGTCTGTGTAACCTGGAGTATCCCACGGCAGTCCCAACTTCTGCAGAGTGGCACAGCAAAAGCAGATACCTGCTTGCCTTGTTGAAACTTGGGAAGATTAATTGATTATTTTATGTACACCAAGGGGATGGGCACTGAGGTGAGGTGACACAGCTCTTTTTAATCACCTTTTTAAAAACTGAGGTTTAATTTATATATAATAAATGCACCTACGTAAGCATAGTTTGATGAGTTTTGACAAATGTGTACCCCTTACCTCAGTCAAGTTGTAGAACACTTCATTACCCTAAAATGTCCCTCTGGCATCTTCCTAGACAACCCCTCCCCTTGGCAACCACTGATCTTCTTTCTATCAGTAAAGAGGCTCTGGTACCAATCCCAGTCTGGGGTGGGGTGGTTTCTATCACACCACCCAGCAACTCTCTGGACACCAGCTAGATGTCCTACAATTTAACTCAATTCTGATAGAGATGATGCCATATCTATCTACCTAGAGATGGCATCAGGTCCCACAGGTTAAGGGTTCAGTCCTACAAAACTGCCCCCCCACCCTTAAACTCGAGTCCCAAGCTAAGTTGTTATCTGTGCTTCGGACTGGACTGGCTACAAATCAGAGGTTCCAATATTCCCCTTTTCAAGTTCAATTAATTTGCTAGAGTGGTTCACAGAACTTAGGAAACATTTTTCTTATGAGATCACTGGTTTATTATAAAAGAACTAGTGACCCGGTGAATGGATTTGTGCACATTGAAAGGAAATTAGTTAGAAGGTGTCCTGCAGGACTGGGAGAGATGGGCTGGACACACCCTGGAGCTCACTTCCCATGGTCCCTCCCCAGTTGGCCGGCTGGCCACACCTGGGGTAGCGCTGTGGTTCAAAGGGTGTCTGTGGAGTGAGAAGGGTCCCTCCGGCAGGTGGGGTCCCTCGGCCTGGCCTGTGGGAATCGGGCCGAAACCAGCAGTCTGACATCCTACAAGGGGTCCTGGAGTGAAAGAGGGCACTCTGCAAAGTTGCTGTCATACAGGGTGTGGAACACAAACGCAAGTGTGCAGTAAACCAGATTCAGGGCCGACAGTGCCCCAGCAACAACATAACCCACGGCCGAAGGTGGAATCACATGGCCCCACAAGGAATTGGGCTCCCTCCTCTCTGGTTTTGAGGTGCATAACCCGAGAACTGCCACTGCCAAGTCACTGCAGCTCGGCAGCTTCTGCTTTGAGCATATGCCCCCTGGTGGTCAGTGTGTGTCATAGCAACCGGTCAGATGGTCAGACACTTAGCATATTAGCCATATAGATATAGATAGATAGAGATATAGGTATAGGTATAGGTATAGGTATAGATAGATATAGATATAGATATAGATATAGATATAGATATAGATATAGATATAGATATAGATATAGATATAGATATAGATATAGATATAGATATAGATATAGATATAGATATAGATATAGATATAGATATAGATGATATAGATATAGATATAGATATAGATATAGATATAGATATAGATATAGATATAGATATAGATATAGATATAGATATAGATATAGATATAGATAGATATAGATATAGATATAGATATAGATATAGATATAGATATAGATATAGATATAGATATAGATATAGATATAGATATAGATATAGATATAACTGAAGAACAGCTAGGTGGAAGGATGCATAAGGCAAGGTATGGGGAAAGGGCAGGGAGCTTCCATGCCCTGGCCAGGTGCCCCACTCTCCCCAGACCTCCAAGTGTTCACTAACCCAAAAGCTCTCTGGGGTTTTGTGGAGGTTTCATTACATAGGCACAATTGATTAAATCATCGGCCACAGGTGACTGATCTCAATTTCCAACCCCAGCCCAGAGGTCTGAGAGTGCCACGGAAAGTTCCAACCCTCTAATCACATGATTGGCTCCACTGGCAACCAACCCCCATCCTTAGGCGGATCCAAAAGTCACCTCATTAGCATAACAAAAGACACCTTTGTTGTTCTCACTTAGGAAATTCCAAGGCTTTTAGAAACTCGGTGCCAGAACCAGAGACAAAGACCAACTATATATTTCTTATTATGAATCACAATATCACAGTTAGAGGCTATAACTCTGTCAGCAGTTTGTTATTTTATATTGCGAGTCATATTCCACTGCATGGCTGTATCTCAAGTATCCATTCTCTCTCTCTTTTTTTTTTTAAAAAAAATATTTTTATTGATTTAATGGAGGAAGGAAAAGAGAGAGAGAGAGAGAGAGAGAGAGAGAGAGAGAGAGAGAGAGAGAGAAAGATAAAAAGACCAATGATGAGAGAGAACCATTGATCAGCTGTTTTCTGAATGCCCCCACTGGGGGTGGAGCCCACAACCCGGGTATGCGCCCTGACTGGGAATTGAACCAGTGACCTTTTGATTCATAGGTGGTCACTCAACCACTGAGCCATGCCAGCCGGGCTATCTATTCTCTTTTGATGGATACTTGGGCCATTTCCAGTTTTGATCTATTATGATTGTAGCTGCTATTGAGACAGGGCAGTGAGCCAGGACAAGTGGAATAGGGAAACAGAGACAGATAGCTGAACAAACTGCAGAGTGATTTACAGCAGGTACAGAAGGTCACCTCCCTACAGGTAACATCTAGGCCTCAGTTGTATTTCAGCTCCAGACCCAGAAAAGCAGCAACACCAGGGAGTGACACCAGGACCAGCTACAATGACTAACAAACCCCTGCCCTAACACAGATGGACCAGTGAAGACCAGGCCCCTGAAGAAGCACACCTAGAAAACTGATGAGTATTGTGTTGAAACCCTTCCCTGAGGTCTCCCTTAAGATATCTGCCTGCAAGAGAGAAATAAAAGCTTCAAGACAAAGGACCCAGCACATCCTCTCCTTCTGGGGAACAGCCCCACCATTCCCTTTTCCTCTTACCTTCCCCCACTTTTTACCCACAGGTATGCATCTCCTAAACCAGTGATGGCGAACCTATGACACGCGTGTCAGAGGGGACACGCGAACTCATTTTTTTGGTTGATTTTTCTTTGTTAAATGGCATTTAAATATATAAAATAAATATCAAAAATATAAATCTTTGTTTTACTATGGTTGCAAATATCAAAAATTTCTATATGTGACACAGCACCAGAGTTAAGTTAGGGTTTTTGAAAATGCTGACACGCCGAGCTCAAAAGGTTCGCCTTCACTGTCCTAAACCGTAAAGGGACTCAAGAAGCTTGCAACCAGGGAAGCAATGGAGAGTGGCCCCTCGTCCCTGGCTAACCCCTTAACCCAGCGGTTCTCAACCTGTGGGTCGTGACCCCTTTGGCGGTCCAACGACCCTTTCACAGGGGTCGCCTAAGACCATCCTGCATATCAGATATTTACATGACGATTCATAACAGTAGCCACATCACAGTTATGAAGTAGCAACGAAAATAATGTTATGGCTGGGTCCCAACATGAGGAGCGGTATTAAAGGGCCAGAGGGCTGAGAACCGCCGCCACCTGACCTCCAAGGCTCCTTCTCTCTGACTTCCCAGAGAGCTAGGGTAGCCCAGCCTAGACTCCCCTGTTGCTTCTATATTAAAGCCTTTCTTGTTGTACTGTTCCCAGCTTTAAAAACATTTCCTCATAGTCATCTGGACTCTACTGTGAAATGTTTCCTGCACAAAGTCAAGAACCCGCACACTACCGGCTGGCCTGAGGCAGACCCACTGGGGGCCAGGCCCTCTTTCCAGTAACCCTATGAATCTTTGCTTACAGTCTGTGTACAGGGATGCTCTCGTCCTCCTGAGTAATACCTAGAAGGACATCACTGGGTCTTAAGGTCAAAAGTGATGCTTGCATGGCCCTCTTGTGTTTCTCATCTCAGAGAACCTGGTCTGATTTCTCACCACCTGGCTGGGTATGCGGTCAGCTTGCAGCAGTAGGAGCCCTGCTGGTACCCCAACTAGTGCCCAAGCTTGCTGGTCTGTTTGTTTAGTTCATTCTGCAGGTAACTTTCCTGCTTACATCTTTTCCAATTGACTTTTTTACTCACAGTAAGTAATTTAATTACTTTCCAAAGGATAAACAAACAGGAAGTTATTTACCATATTCTATGGTATCAGAAAGATGAGTGTCGTAAGCACAGGGAACTAAAGAAAACAGTTATAAAGGGAGGCAGAAATGGAGGGAATCAATAAGCAGCAAGCTTATTGCACGTGTTAACTGTAAGTAGTAAACTAGCATCCAGGAACGCATGTCCTTACCCTCATGTGGGCATTGCGAACATTATAGTGACTCCAAGACAAGATGACTGGGTAGATTGTCTGCTTCTAAGAACACTGAGCAGGATCAAGGACCCTTCCATAGGACAGCATCTCATGATCCACCCATTCAACCCTCTCTTGTTTTCATGCCAATTAAGGTCCCATAATAAGCATAAACATTTTTAGATGGTACTTGGCCTTAAAAGGGTCCCATCCAGTAGGTTTGTTTTTTGTTTTGTAATGTTGTTGCCATGCGGCCATAACCAGTCCACTGTCAAAAGCCTGCTTCTCAGTGAGAGGAGTCATGACATCTTGCTGCTAGAGCTACTGACTGGAACCATAAGAAATCTCCCAAGTGCAGGCCTAGTAGACTTCATACTTTTACTGGCCAGAATTGGGTCATGTGTCTATCCTGAGACTAGTCACCTTAGTAAAGGGGAACAAGATGATCATGATTAATGCCAATTACGATTTGACCTCACAAGAGGGGATGACTGATTGGGTCATCTCACTGAACCTTCTAGTCTAAATCCAGTAAAATCACCCCCCTCCAAAAATATTTTTGTACCTCATTTTCTGTTCTGTAATATTTTCTCTCTCCTAGTTCCATGTGTCCGTGGGGGATGGGGGGTGAACTCTGTGCACCTTCCTACTTCCACCGATGTTTATTAGACTTCATTCCCTTCTATTCCATTCTTTTTTTGGAATGTGATCCCAGCATCCTTTTTCCAGAACATGGGCCACCATCTTGATGCCTCGATCTCCCTCCGTATGGATTGTTTTTCAGAACTAGTTTAAAGTCAGCAGGCTTCTCACAGACTTTGCAAAGTTTTAAGGGCCACAACTACCTGTATGTATCACTTGTAGCTTTTTTTGTTTTTGTTAAGCCAGAGGCAGTCCTATCAGAGAAAAGAAGGTTAAAAAGCTGAATGCTTTCTCACATTATATCACTCTATTTGTTTCCCCACTCCAATCCTGTCTCCCACCTCTTTCTCCTCTTCCAGATCTATGGCCTGACCTTTCTTCCACGTGCCTTCCTACCTTTATTATTTTTCTGCTCCCTCCTTTTGGCTGATTCTCACAACTAACTTTGCAGACTCCCAGGCCTCTTGCTTATTCCCAACTGTTCTTCACCTCCCTTCCTCCTCCCCCAACTTTGACCTTCTCTAGTTTTTGCCCCTTCCCAGGATCCAGCTGAAGCAGATACACTGCTCTTGCTTTGCGCACAGCTTCCCCACAAGGCACATATGCAGATCCAAAGGCCCTGGCCACAGCTGGGGAGAAGGCATCAAGTTGGCTGGCCTCCCTTGCTGGGCTTCCTCTCCACTTCCTGCCTCCACCTCCTCTAACTGACCCTGCTTTAGCAGTGGTCTGAGCTGGTCACAGCACAAGCCTACAACAGTCTCACCACTCACTGTTGTCCACCAGGCCACAGTGAACCATCTTTGCAGGGTTCCTTAATCACTTCCTGGCTAGCTTTGCTAGGTTTCCCATCATACTTGGTGATTTGAAGCTTCTAGCCAACTCCCTCTTCTCCTATAAACTGAGACTTGACCTGTGGCCCAGGGAACCTGTGGCAGGGGGCTGAGGCTCCCGTACCTCCTGTCCTTCTGGGTTGTGCTGCTCTAGTTTTTAATGGAGGAGGCCCTTCATTCTAGGAGGGAAAAGTTCCTCCTACTTCATGGCCAACAATGAGTTCTTTTTGTACATCTTTAAAAACGTACTTTATTAATTTTAAAAAGTAGATTGCTGAGCAACCTTGACTGTTTGAAATCAAATCATGTCAGTAAAAATGAAACATCCCTCTGCTACTAGGAAGACCCAGGCGGGAACCTGTGATACACAGAAGCAGCCTTGCCTTTAGCCCCCAGGGCTTCAGATAAGGAGTTTTCAGATGCAAAATTCAACCTCTGTCTTTATTTTGTATCTTTCCATAGAAATGGGATCCTGACTCTTCTTCTAGGTCAGTGATTTTCAACCTTCCTAATGCCACGACCCTTTAATATAGTTCCTCATGTTGTGGTGACCCCCAACCATAAAATTATTTTTGTTGCTACTTCATAACTGTAATTTTGCTACTGTTATGAATCGTAATGGAAATCTCTGATATGCAGGATGTATTTTCATTGTTACAAATTGAACATAATTAAAGCATAGTGATTAATCACAAAAACAATATGTAATTATATATGTGTTTTCCGATGGTCTTAGGCGACCCCTGTGAAAGGGTCCTTTGACCCCCAAAGGGGTCGCGACCCACAGGTTGAGAACCACTATTCTAGGTCCAGGCCTGATATTGCTGTCTTTATGTACAGCTCTGCTTTGCTGTGAGCCTGTCAAATGTGGCTTCATTGAAACTTCACCTAAACATCACCCTTCCCCCAAATTCTATAGTAACCCTGTCCCTTCTTTTGTGAGATCACTCACACTCCCTCTGTGGAATGTGGTGTCTTTTGCTCCTGCGAGAGAATGAACTTTGTTTGGTACAGTTGTGTGAGACAGGCTTTATCACTATTGGATACAACCATTTCTCTAACTTTTGCATTCTCAGTGAGGCAATATTACTCCCAAAAGAGGTGAAAATTAGTTCTGTGGAAGCAAAAAAAAAAAATCTTACTATGGTTTGTGCACTTCTGAAGGGCCACACCCATAAACAGATATATAGCATATCTGTTGTATTAAAATGTCATAGGCAAGGTGCCAAGTAGGAAAAAATATCTTAAAAGACTCCTTAGGGGACAATGATACAAAAATGTTTGAGAAATGGTGTTTCAGCCAATATTGAGTAGCTTTTGGTATCCACTGTGAGTCAGGTGCCCAATGGTTGGCTCTCTTTTGCAGAATTGAGTTTGTTTGACCTCTTTAATGGCAGATCCAACCTGGTTTGACTTCTTCTTGCACCCCCCAGAACCTTCACTCATGCTTGCAAGCCCCTCACCCGTGAGAGACACACCTACTTGTTCTGCCAAATGGCAAGAATGCATGATGCCCCATCACTTGCGCATACACCCCACACCATCTCTCTACCAGTTTCCTTTACCTGCTTAGATGGGCACAGGGTAGCATATAGTTCTATGTCTCACTGTGGCCTGTTGACATTTGTCCTGGCCAGACTGCCTCCCTGACTCTGGAAGATGGACTGGCCTGATCACTGTGGTAATGCACAGCAGGAGGGAGAATAGCAGAGTGGGTGAGGGGCGTGGACTTCAGAGTCAGCTAATCCCACCCTGGGGTTTTATTTTAATCACTTACTGTCTGTAGGATCTCAGTTAAGAGACTTCACCTCCATGGGCCCATTTCCTCATCTATAAAATAGAAATTTTACCTGCCACATGGTTATTGAGAGGATTGAAGAAAATAACATGTTGGCTATTATTGTTATTCCTCCAACCCAGATCCTCTCTCAGCATTCAGGCATCTTATTGTTTAGTCCTTTCCCTTTTGAATCCTTCTATCCACCAATTCCACCTGACACATGTGCACCTTAAGAAAACAGAATAAGGGCATTTGGAGAAACCAAGATGGCGGCATAGGTAAACACTGGAAATTGTTGCCTCCCACAACAACTTCAAAAAAACAACTAAAAGACAAAACGGACATCATCCAGAACCACAGGAAGGCTGGCTGAACGGAAATTCTACAACTAGAAGGAAAGAAAAGCACTGAGACTCAGAGGAGGTGCGGAAGTAAAGTGCAGAGGTACCGAGGCGCATGCGGCAAGGGCTGGCAACTGAGGACACGGCTGTCTTTTTGAATCGGGAGGGAGTCACAAGACCTCGACTGCTCTGAACTCCAGTTCTGGGAAGTCTCTGGGGACCCAGACTCATACAGAGAGAAACTGGACTGTCTGGCAGCAGGCAGGACTCAGAACTTGAAGGCGGCTCTCTCTCAGAGGCGCTTGCAGCAATTACTGGGACACTGAGACGCAGGGCCTCTTAGGGCAGGGCTGAGGATCAGCCATAGCTGTTTGCTCCACCCTGTTGATTCCCTGAGACCCCGCCCCACCCAAGTGGTGCACAGAGGCTTTTGCATATGAATGCCCTGGCCCTTTGCAACCTGAAAATTACCTAACAAACTGCAGCGGGGCCACAGACCCAGAACTTCCAAGAGAAGGCCCAAGGCCCCACAGCAGCTTGCATTGCTTCACAGCTGGGCCTCATCAGGGCACCTCCAAACTCCAAAAAAGGACGGGGAATCTGCAGTTCTCTCCATAGCTCCTGCTGGGTAACCTCCAAGAGCCAGTGTACCCAGTGGTCAGAGGGGGACCATCTGGATTACAACTCCTCAGATCCATAAGGGACACACCCAGGGGGCAGACTCAGTGAGCACCCAAGCCCCACTGAAGCAAGTCTTGCCCCATAAGGGTGTCTTCAGCACAGAAGTTCTCCCACCATAGACACAGCTGATTCTCACTGCCAATTGGCCTGGAGGTCAATTCCTCCCAGTGATACCTACAACAATCAAGGCTTAACGACAACAAGACTGTGCACAAAGCCCACAAAGGGGTGCACCAAGAGTGTCCACCTCAGGTAATTGGGGAGGCTGAGCCACTGGGCCCTATAGGACACCTAGCACACAAAGCCACTCTACCAACACAGAGAAGCATAAAAAATACGGAGACAAAGAAACACGTCACAAATGACAGAAATGGAGGAAAGCACACTGCTGGATATAGAGTTCAAAACCACGGTTATAAGGTTTTTCAACAATTTACTAGAAACCACTGATAAATTTAGTGAGACCATGGAGGATATGAAAAAAGACCACTAGAAATTAAGCATACACTGACTGAAATAAAGAATAATATACAGAGATCCAACAGCAGACAAGAGGGTCCCAAGAATCAAGTCAAAGATTTGAAATACGAAGAAGCAAAAAATACCCAACCAGAAAAGAAAAAAGAATCCAAAAATATGAAGATAGTGTAAGGAGCCTCTGGGACAACTTCAAGTGCAAACAACATACGAATTATAGGGGCGCCAGAGGAAGAGAGAGAGCAAGATATTGAAAACCTATTTGAAGAAATAATGACAGAAAACTTCCCCTACCTGGTGAAAGAAATAGACTTACAAGTCCAGGAAGCACAGAGAACCCCAAACAAAAGGAATCCAAAGAGGACCACACCAAGACACATCATAATTAAAATGCCAAGAGCAAAAGACAAAGAGAGAACCTTAAAAGCAGCAAGAGAAAGACAGTCAGTTACCTACAAGGGAGTACCCATACGACTGTCAGCTGATTTCTCAACAGAAACTTTGCAGGCCAGAAGGGAGTGGCAAGAAATATTCAAAGTGATGAATAGCAAGAACCTACAACCAAGATTACTTTATCTAGCAAAGCTATCATTCAGAATTGAAGGTCAGATAAAGAGCTTCACAGATAAGAAAAAGCTAAAGGAACTCATCACCACCAAACCAGTATTATATGAAATGCTGAAAGGTATTCTTTAAGAAGAGGAAGAAGAAAAAGGTAAAGATAAAAATTATGAACAGCAAATACATATCTATCAACAAGTGAATCTAAAAATCAAGTAAATAAAAAACCTGATGAACAGAGTAAACTGGTGAATATAATAGAGCCAGGGGCATAGAAAGGGAGTGGACTGACAATTCTTGGGGGGAAAGCGGTGTGGGGGTGCAGGAAGAGACTGAACAAAAATCGTACACCTATGGATGAGGACAGTGGGAGGGGTAAGGGCAGAGGATGGGGTGGGAACTGGGTGGAGGAGAGCTATGGGGGGAAAAAAGAGGAACAACTGTAATAATTTGAACAATAAAGATTTAATTAAAAAAAAAGAAAGAAAACAGAATAAGGAAAGACCATTGTCTTTTGCTTGCTATCAAATTTATTCAGGTAATTTTTGTTCTGTCATTTTTTTCATAAATGTCCCTGAAAATCTGAATTTATTGAACAATGGAAACTTTCTGGAAAAGTCCATGTGAGAGCAGGACGCTCCTTCGTGCCTGGATCCTGTGTCCTCCGCTCCTGACTTGCCAGGTCAGCGGCTCTGAAGGGTAGATTCTTCTCTCTTGTCTCAAGCCACTGGGTAGCTCCCTCGGCCCTGGACACTGCCCTCAACTCCTCTTTCACCGGAGCTGGCTGCTGTCCCCGGGAGCTCGTTTTCCTCGCGCGCTCACCTTGACTACATCCTGGGCCTAATCCACAGCGGGGGGGATGGGAAGCGAGGGAGGGAGGGCAGAGTGGTGAAATCAAGAATTGGGCTTTGGCGAGCACATCCTTAGGAAGGCTGGGTGCCTGCTCTGCTCGACGGCATCAGTCTCCAGCCTGCCACTCCCAGGTCCCGCCTAACTTGAGCTGGGAACTGCCTTGTGATGAGATGTCTTTCAGTTCAGGCCACTTGACGCCCGCTCCACAGCCCTCTTAGAGTCCACTACCTGTTTCTCTACATTGGACAGCTCCCGCGGTTGCCCCTCTTCATTCTTCTTCAGTTTCAAGCAGCTCTCCTGCCTCCAGAAGCCCCAGACCCCAGGCAGCCTTTGCAGCAGCCTCTGAAAGTCAGCCTGGAACCCAGATGATGAGAAGTAGTAAACCAAGGGATCAACGCAAGAATTCAAGGTGCTGAGGAGTAGCACGTAATTTCTCCATACTGGGCTTTTATTCTGGAGGTAGCCCACAACATGAGAAATATTGTAGGGCCCAAAGCAGATGAGGAAGTTAAGCATCGTGGCTGCCACTAGCCCTGCCACCCTCTTCCGCCGGTGGCTGGCTCCCCTCCTGAGTGTGCACACCAGGCAGCTGTAGCAGTAGCTGGTGATGAGCAGGGGAATTCCAAAAAGGACCACAGCCATCTCCAGCCGGACAGGCAGGAGAATGGCCAGCTGCTCCTTCTGGAAGTCCAGGTAGCAGGTGCTGAGGGAAGAGTTTCCTGAGAATTCGGTGATAAAGACCACGCTGCAGTGCCCAGTGGCCAGGAGCCAGCAGGCCCCACTGACCAGGCCAGCCTGTCGGAGCCTTGGCCGGGCCTTGTACCACAGCGGGTAGGCCACGCTCAGGTAGCGCTCGATGCTCACAGCTGTCAGGAAGAGGGATGTGAGATAGATGGTGGTGAAGAAGAGGAATTTGGTTAAGGGGCAGAAAATGAAGGGCAGCCGCCAGTGCATGCCGCTGGCCGCCTCCACCATGCGGAAGGGCAGGAAGAGCAGCAGGAGCAGGTCCGAGAGGGTCAGGTTCAGCAAGAGCACGTCCACGGCCACTGGGCGGCGCTGCAGCTTGCGGGCGAAGATCACCAGAGCCACCAGGTTGAGCGGGAGCCCCACCAAGAAGGTGAAGAGGTACACGGAGAAGTACAGCCAGTGATTGCCGGGGAAGAAGGATGGATCCAGGCTTGTGTCCATGGTGATGGCCACTAGAGAGAAAGAGGTTGTGAGACAGAGAGGGAGAGAGATGGCAGCGTCTCAACAATCCACAGAGAACATCGTCACCACCTCACTTTCTCATGCCCCCTGACGCCTTCCCCACTGGGGTCAGCCTGTCTCCTACTGCTTCCCCCAGTAAAGTAAGCGCCAAGCGGCTCCTCCACAGTTACTCAGGGCCCAGCACTCACCTGCTTATTTAAGAATCCAAGTGCTCTGCCACTCGGCACCTTGCTGGTTCCTCCAGAGCAAGTGCAGTTAGCTATTAATCTGACGGAACTGATAAAGATCTGGCAGTGCCTGTGATGTCACTCACTGCTGAGCCATAGCACAAAAGATGCCTTTAGCTCTGTATGCAAAATGAAGAGCAAATTCCACAAGTGGAGGCCTGGCTCCTAGGGCAGCCTCCAGTGGAATGCCCCCACCAGGCCTGAGCCGACGTCATCTCTCCTTCCCCCATCCTCCACTTGCAGTTTATCTGCTCTCTACGTGGCACTCGTCTAGTTTGCCTTGTAAGGACAGGAAGCAGGATGCAGTGATGGTAAGTATGGCCTGGGTCCAATGTCGGCTCCGTCACTTATTTACTCTGATATGGAGCAAGTGATGTAAACTCTCTGAATCTCTGCTTTTTCATCTAAAACAGAGAGGATCACAGTACCAATCTCATATGTTATTGTGTAGATTACAGCATTAGTCCATATCAAATGCTTAGAAGCGAGCCTGACATGTTAGGGTGAGCACTTAACAGGTGTTAGTTGCCATCACCCGAGTCCCTGGTATGGGCTTGTCCCTGGGGTGACGGTAATAATAACATTAATAATAATGATGATGGTGGTGGTGATGATAGCAGCTACCTTTTAGGGGGCATATAATCTATAGCAGATACTCTGATTCTCAAGGTATCACCATTATGTCTTGTGCCTCACTGTGCAGAAGTGACTTGCTCCAGGTAATCACCACCAGAATTCAAACCCAAGTTCTGTCCAGCTTCAGAGATTATTTATTTATTCATTCAAATATTTATGGAACACAATGAGATACCATTTTATTCCCATGCTACTGGAATGGCTATAAGTAAAAACAGATGTCAAGTGTTGGTGAGGATGTGAAGAAATGAGAATCCTCACATGTTGCTGGGGAGAATACAAAATAGTGGAGTCACTTTTAAGCAGTGTGAGTGTCTTTAAAAGGTAAACATAAACTTACCATGTGACCCAATTCCCTTATAGGTAGGTATCTACTTAAAAGAAAGAAAAACATATGTCCACACAGTCTTGCTCATAAGTGTTCAAATAGCATTAGTCGCCCAGCCAGTGTTACTCAGTGGTTGAGCGTTGACTCATGAACCAGGAGGTCACGGTTCGATTCCTGGTCAGGGCACATGCCTGGGTTGTGGGTTCAATCCCCAGTAGGGGGCATGCAGGAAGCAGCTGATCAATTATTCTCTCTCATCATTGATCTCTCTCTCTCTCTCTCTGCCTCGCTCTCTCTGAAATCTTTAAAAACATATTTTAAAAATAACAAAAAAATAGCATTAGTCATAATAGCCAAGAAATGGAAACATCCCTCTGTGACCTATCAGCTAATGAATGGATAAACCAGGCAGCATATCCATACAATAGAACACTACCTGCAATAAGAAGGAATGGAATACCCATGTGTACTATAATGCGGATGAACCTCAAAAACATTATGCTAAGTGAAAAAAGCCAGACATTAAAGACTGAGCATTATATGTTTTCATTTATATAAAATGTCCAGAATAGGCACATTTATAGAGACAACAAGTAGATGACTGGTTATAGGGGTGGAAGTGGGAGTTACTGTAAATGAGCATGAGGGATCTGACTGGGGTGATGAAAATGTTCTAAATTGGATTTAGTGATAGTTGCACACCTCAGTAAATTTACTAAAACTCATTGAATTGTACATACCAAATGGGTGAATTTTATGATATGAAAATATTATCTCAATAAGTAGTGGACAAAACAAAGTTTTTGCTGTTGTGGTGCTTACAGTTGGTAATGAGAGGGTTGGGAGGGTTGAGTGGTGGGAGGATAATACAGAGGCAGAGAACCACTGGAGGAAACACTGCAGGCAGAAGGAATGGCAGGTGCACAGGCTTGACCCACTGGGGGAACTGGTAGAAGGTTTAGGGTTCAAGGGCCAGGGGTCAGGAGATGATGCCAGGGGAGGATCATGCAAGGCCCATGGGCCCCAGAGAGCAACTGAAATCTCCCCTATGAGGATGAGGCACAAGTAACAGGAAGAAGTGGCCCAGCAGCAGGTACTCCAGAGAATAGGAGAGAGAATAGTCTCTGGCATTATGGGAGGAGCAGGGGGCCACCGGAGCTGTTATGGGAACCTCTCTGGAATCACCACAGTGTAGGGAACTAACGTGTTTCTGCCCCCGACAGAGCCTCCAGCAAGTTACTTCCCTGGCCTGTTTCCATGTTTATAAAACAGAAAATAAAACTTGCTTTGGAGGGCTATTGTGAATATTCACTCATGCAACAAACATTTACTGAGAGCCTACTGTGTGCTAGGCTCTCTTCTAGGTGCTGGGGATATATCAGAAAATAAAACAAAATTCCTTGCCCTTGTAGACATTTAAGCATGAAAAGAAATAACTTGTATAAATCTGTTCACGCATGCTGGGCACATAGCTACCACTTTTGGTGCTCCTATATGTTCATGGCACTGTCATCATCAGAGGAACAAATCTGCTTTCTACCCCTGGCCTGGGCAGAGCAGATGCCCAAGTGTCTGCCTCCTTTATGGCCTCTCTCTTCTGCCTGCTTTCTTGTGGGTTCAGGGTGCCACCATTCACCTTTGTAAAATGGACCCCAAGGACAGGCATTAACCCAATAACTAAGTTTTCCAAATGTCCCCTGACCTTGGGGGCCCTGCCTTGAAAGATCACATCCCACATCTACCCCTTCCTTGCTGTAGGGCCTTGGGAAAATTTTTTCTCCCTGCAAAATAAAGATGATAATGGCTTCAGTTACTCTCTGGGGTCCTTCAGCCGGGCCTGCCCCCTTTCACAGTCCAGGAGCCCTTAGGGGTGGGAGGCAACCCGGCGATCAGGGGAAGACGATGCCCCCATCACACCTCTGCTGCTGCCACTGTCGGCAGCGCAAGCCTCAGCTGGCCCTGGTTACCTGAGCCTTGGGTGGCCCTGGGCAGCTGGGGGGCTGAGAGGACTGGAAAACTCCAGAGGCAGGCATGCAGCAAGGTGGGCCCAGCCTTGCTGCGCCTGCTGCCCCAGCGGTGCTGTGGGGACTGGGCGCCACCATCTTGTGGCTGTGGGCACTGCCATATTTGAGGGCATGGCAGTCAATTAGCATGTTCCCTCCTTATTGGCTGTGGGTGCCACCACTTTGAGGGCGGGGCAGTCAATTAGCATATTCTCTCCTTATTGGCTGTGGGCGCCACCATCTTTGCGATGGTATGTGGGTCAATTGGCATATTCCCTCTTTATTAGATAGGATGCTGCTTCCCCTGGATAGAGGCCCCCCTGTGCCAGGCACATGGCTTGGTGAGCAAAGCACAGGCTAGAATTGAGTTAATGAACAACCTGCCCAGCTGCACGGGTAAATCAGAGGCCTTTGTGAGGATGAAATGAGACAACACTAGTCAAGCACTTGGCATGGTGACTGGCTCGTATTAGAGGCTCTGTATTTGTTTGCGACTATTTCTGGTGTTGCTAATATTTTCCCTCCCCCTGCTGAAGCATCCCTTCTCCCCAACTTCCTGTTCGCAGTTCTAATGCTGCCCTCTTGTGAGTTTCCAGTGGTATTACAGTGTCATTATTTTGCCTCCTGTCTCAGTCAGAAATTAAATGACTAGGAAATGACTTTGGAGTAGCATCTCCCAATATGTATCATCAGATGGCAGTTCCTCTAGATTAGAAGCAAACTCCCCTCCTACTTTCCCACTAGTAAAAGGCCTCTGCCCATAACACTGACAGGCAGGCAGGTAAGGACCAAGCAGAGGAGAGACAGATACGGAGAGTCTGCTGCTGTGTGCAGAGGTCAATTTACCTTTCTCCTGCGACCAGCTCCTGGCCTCCATTCTTCTCTCCAGGTGGGACGATATCTTGCCAGACTCAGTTCTTCCCATAAGTGGCTCCAGGGGTGCCCCAGGGCAAGGCCACCCTGCAGTTCCTTTGGAGCAGCCCCCACCAGAGGCCTAGAGAAGCAGCGGGGTTCTGCTGCATGTTCCTGCCCCCCAGCAGAGGCTACTACTTCTGAGATGTACCCCCTTTGATTCTTGTCCCACATGATGTCCCCCGGCCAATCCCCCTTCCCAAGTAGCCGGTCACCAATGGGTTGAGCACCACGCTCCAAGCACCTGTGAGGAGCCCCAGCTTCCTCCAGCGGCCTCCCATGTCGGGTTGCAAGAAGCCAGCCACATTGGAGGCATTGTAGGGTCCCAAGCAGAGCAGCAGTGTGAGCAGTGCCCCGCCAGCCACCCACGCTGCTCTTAGTTTCCGTCTGTGACTCAGGCCTGAGCTGGCCAGTGCCCGGAGGCAGCCCACGTAGCAGAAGGCTGTGATGGTCAGGGGCAGAAAGAAGAGCAGGAGAGAGAGGCTGAGGCGAGCAGGGCCTGCTGAGGCTGGGTCCCAGGCCTCCAAGCAGACTGGAGAGCCATTGACTGGTGTGTTGATGCCTAGGGAGCTGGTGGTATTGTCCATCCAGCCTCCCGGAGCCTCCAACCCAAAGACCAGCCCCAGGTGACAGAGGACAAGGGCCCATATGGCCACACACACGCCCCAGGAATAGCAGGGCCTCCTAACAGCTTGGTAGCCCAAGGGGAAGGCGGCTCCTAGGTAACGGCCAGCACTCAGGGCAGCCAGGAAGCCGCCACCCGCATAGAGCGGAGCAAAGTGGGCCAGGGCAAAGGCAGGACAGAGCGGGGCCGGCAGAGGCCAGGCTCCCGCAGCCAGGGCCTCCACCGCCTTCAGGGGAAGAGAAGCCGCCAGCAATAGGTCTGAGCAGCCCAGGTGGAGGGCATAGACAAGGCTGGGAGTGAGGCGGAGCCGGGCGTGGGCCACGGCGCCCCCAATGGCCAGGACATTGAGTGGGAAGCCCAGTGCAAAGGCGGCCACGTAGAGGGCAAAGGAGAGCTGCGGGGGCAGGTCCATGGGGCCCGGTGGCCCAATTGGCTCCTGTGCTCACTGCTCCCTGACCTCAGATCTCAGGCCTGAGGAGGGAAGCTCTGGAGTCACAAACCGCCCAGGGTATTAGAAGCCTTCGGCAGACGGAGGCCCACAAAGGGAGGTGGCAGCCAGTTAGCAGGGGAGCCCGGATGATAGCGACACTGCTAGCCCTCAGTCCTCTGCTTTCTTTCCACTGTATCGCCTCTTAAAATACAGAATGTGATCGAGGATTGACAAGAGAAGACAGAACGAAAGCGTGCAGGTCCCAGAAGAGCGAAGGCTGCTTAATTTCTGAGACTCTGGGGAGAGAAGGGGGAGAGAGAATTCAAAACAGAGTTGGGCCCCACAGTACGTGCTTTTCTTAGGCATGGAAGTTAGACTTCTGCTTTCAGTTCCCTTCCCCCAACTCCCTGGGAAGAGAAGTGGCTGCTCCCCCACTGTGGACCACCAGTCCAGCAGTGGAGGGTTGGTGTTAGCTCCTAGCCAAGGGAAGGAGAAGTTGGGGTTTGGGTAGGGTGGAGGTTGTGGCAACCAAAGGGTCCCCCCAGCAGAGAGCCCCAGAGAAGCCAGGTCCCATCGTGTCCACGGGAATGAACTTGCTGATTTCAGGGGCGCCCTGAGCAGGGGGATTTGGGAATCTGGGGAATAACTGTTGGTGTAGAGAGGAGCCACAGAAAGAAGGACTCACCTCTTAGTGCTGCCAGATGTCTCTGAGGCTCTGGAGTCCCCGTGCTGGGCTGAGGGAGGGTGCCTGGGATGGGCAGTGGGCCGGAAGGGAGAGAAGGGTGGAGTGGCAGGGCCATTAGCTCAAGGCACCAGCAGCCTGGGTGAGCAGCTAATGGGGCATCGCCTGCTGGAGCTGAGGCCAGATGGAAGGAAGTAAGGGTCCAGGATGACGTGAACACAGGAAGGGGAGAGGGCAGAACTGTGGGCTTTTTCTGAGTAGCGAGGAGTGCACAGCCAGCACCTTGGAGGAGCGGGATTGGTGACACACAACCAGAATACAGCTTCATCTCCCCCGCCCCCACCCAGCCTGCTCAAACCTGCTCTCCAGTCCTGGAGGAGCTGCTGGGCAGGCTGCAGGCTCCAGTCGCCTTCGTCCCCACACTGTCTCCAGCTGGTCACTCATATGTGGGATAATTACATAACTGCATCAAGGTGTGGCCTGTGCCCTCCCCCCCCACCCTCCACTGTGCGCAAGTGTGGGCACGTGCTGTGGGGAGCACTCCTCCATTCTCCCTCTCCTTTCGCTCTGCCAGGATCACACTGTTTTCTGCCCCTTCCGGTGTTGACAGGAGGAGGAGGAGGAGAGACAAGGTCTCATTTGGCAGCACTGGAGTAACCGGGCTGCGTGGATGGCAAAGGGGACTCCTCCTTGGGCATTTGTAAGGACATTGGCCAGCACAGTGCTGGCCCAACCAGCTGCTTAGCTTTCCTCTCTCAGCTTCTGGGAATTTGGCCATTTACCGCCTGTCAGCAGGAAGACCTCCTCAATGAGATTTAAAATGGCCCCAGGTTGTGTTCTCTGTCTCTCTATCTCAGAGTGTGCACGTGTCTTCCTGTCTGTCTGTCTCTATCTCTCTGCTGCCTCAGACTGACAACAACCTTCTGACTTCAGTTTTCTTGTGTGTGTGTATGTGTTGCTCACCAAGCTACTGTGCCCCTCCCACATTCAAAGTCTCTCTAAATAAGTAAATAAGCTTCTTTGGGTGGTTTTCTGGGAGTGCTTCTCACCAGGCTTCAGGTGAGGGCTACATATCAACAACTACCTCCAAAAAAATAATCTAATTTCCTTTTATTACTTCAGTCACTAAATTGATTCCAGGTTGCCTCCCTTGTAAGTCCCATGGATGTTGTTCAGCCCCTCTCTTGGAATGCAGAAGAATTTGCCACCTGTTGAATAGTATTTTCTCTTTGGAAATCACTGAGAAATTGACAGAACCAAAGGGAAAAGCAAGAGGAGTGCCATTTCACCTCCCGTAACAAGCGTTTGTGAGAAGAGCAAAGCTGGGCACAAAGGGAGACAACAGGTCTTCAAGATCTCTACTCTGGCCCCGCCCACCTGGCGGTTGAGGTCTCTGGCCATTGCCACCTTCTTAGGGGGCCTTCCTTGATCCCTCCATACAAACAGTCCCCTCCCCTGCTCCAGCCTCTCTGCATTCCTCTTGTTTTGTGCTTATTCACAGCACTCACTGTTCTAGACATCAGATTTGCTAGCTCCTCTGCTAGAATGTTGGTCAGTGAGGGCCAAGATTTCTGTCTACTTTGTCTACTGCTCTTTGCACACATAATAGTGGCTCAGGGAGTTGAACAGTCAATTGTCTGGGCCCTGGGAGGGTGGTGAGATCTGCAGCTGGAAAGCGGGCTGCCTGTGGTCCAGAGTCTGGAGAGTCTGCAGAGGGCTGCGGCCTTAGAGCTCCCCAGCAAACTGCTGTACACACCTCAGCAGTGCCTATTCATAGTCACATCTCTTGGTCAATTGGTCATGAAATAGATTTACGTCAGTGACCAGGCTCAGGGACAGGAGGAAAGGAATCCACTGGTTGCCAGGAAGCCTGTGCCAGGCCTCATCAGGCTCAGGGCTAACTCCAGCTTCTTTCAAGGGGCCCTGCCCTAAAACCCTTTGGGTACCCCAGAGATTCCCCCAAATTAGGACTGTGTCATATTTTTTCTGTGCCCCAATAACTGGCTCTGTGCTGGATGCATTGACATGTGCTCAGTAAATGTTTGTTGAATGAATGGTTGAATGATACTGGGCCTCATTTTCAACAAGGAAACTCCCAATCCCTTCCCTTCTCATTTAAGCAGCTCTTGGAGTCTCTTCTTCCTCCAGAAAAACTGATGGTACTCACAGGAATTCAAACAGGACAGTTCTTGAGGAAGATGGCAGCCAAATAGGCAGACCTTTCTGGCACCCCTCCCTCAGGACCAGGCAGGAAATACAACTAAACTGGAGAATATTCACCCAGAATTACCAACTGAGGCCCAGCTGAGGAAGAGACTTATATCAAGGAAGGACAGAAAACACCTGGAGACTGGTCGGAAGGATGAGGTGGTGAGAGGAGCTGACCCAGCTTCTGCAGGTGGCAGGCCAAGAATGAAGAGGGATCTTTCGGCTATGGAAGCATTATTTCCCTGAGAAGATCGAGGCCTGGAATCCAGGCTGGGCCCCCTCCCACCCCCACTCCCACCAAACCAATGGCCACTTTTCCTGAGAGACTATGGCCCATTCCAGTAGCCACAGCTCAGGAAAACGAAAGCCCTGCCCTAGGCGTCACAGCCTGCCACACCCTGCATCTTGACCTTTGCAGAGCAGACAGCAGCAGAGGCCAAGTTTTTAATAGTCTCAGGAACCAGTGACTGGATTAGGGATGGGGCTGTCCACCCTACTATCCCGGGAAGCTGCCTGGTGCTTCCCTCTCACAGGAGAGCTGATAGAAGCTCCGGGTTTCCAGCTGTTCCCCTGGACTGCATATAAGGGTCTCGGCCCAGCTCAGGGCATGGAAATATTGGATCCTCTCAGAGGAGTAGCTCTGGAACAGGGAAACACACCCATCACGTTCCCTGACATCTGAATGGCACCTCCTCCTCAGGGGAGACCCAGAGGTCAAGACTCCTGATTCTGCCTAAAGCCCTTTCAGAAACAGACTTTTGAGTGATTAAGATTGACAGTTGGCTGGCAGGTGAAGGCAGGCAGAGGTAGAGCCCGGTAACCTGGGGAAGGTTGCTGACCCATCACTGGGCCCTGTACTGCTAATGGAACTGGCCTTAGAGTGCAGCTCCTCCTGCGAGCAGCCAAGTCCTAGGGAGAAAGACACAAACTGCGGATCCCTGGAAATTTCAAACAGGTTGCTGAAAGCCAAAGGAGGACAGTTCCTGACAGTGGTTAGCACCTGAGTACCTCCTTGGGAGGCCCAGCATTAGCAGACAGAACAGCCTTGGTCATCAGAAGAGCAGAATCCAAAGGGACCTCCCAGGAGGCACTGAAGTCTGCTGAGATCAATGCCACTTTACTTTTTTTTTCTTTATCTTCTGTGTCTTTCTTCTTTATTGATTATTATTTTAGTCTCTCTTTTTTCTTTTATAGATCTAATTTTCCCTTCCCTTTTCTTACTCTATTTTTTCTTCTTTCTCCTTCTTTCTATTTGCTTTGCCTTTTCCTATTATTTTGTCTATCTGCTTTCTACTCTATTTTCCTTTACATAATTATCTTATTTCTCTTTTCTTTTATAAAATTTTCCTTCCCCTATTCTTTATTCTTAACTTTTTTCTTTCATCTTTGCCCTTTCATTGTACTTTTTCTTCTTTCAAATTTTCTCTTCTTTTGTGGTTGCTTTTGTTGTTGTTGTAGGGGCCTTGTATGTTTTTATTTTGTTTTATTTTGTTTTTATCTGCCAGCACCTAGGCAATAGCTTGGATGATGTGGTTGGGGGTGAGCCTCACAGTCAGCCAACGTCAGAGGAGATTCTTCCCAGAAATGGGACAGCAGCATTCAGGACCCATTTATAATGGGAGAGCCCAAGTAACACACAAGTAACCAGCTCAGGGGATTTAAGAAACTGCGCCACTGGGTCCCATAAAATATTTACTACATAAGGCCACCCTGTGAAGACTGGGAGGCATAGCAATTTACTTTAATACATAGAAAAAAAATACAAAGGAACAACAAAAATGGGAGACAAAAAACAACCCCCAAATAAAAGAAAAGGAGGACACTCCAGAAAGAGAGTTAACAAAATGGAGGGAAGCCATTTATCAGATACAGAGCTCAGAGTAATGATAATGACTACACAAGGAACTTAGCGAGAATTTCAAGACACTTAGTGGGACTTACAACAGTATGAAACAAGAAGTAGAAACTATAAATAAGACCCAGAGACACAAAAGCATGAACAGACTGGAAAGGCAGGGGAGGGTGGGTGGGAAGAGCTCAATCAATGAACTTGTATGCATATATGCACAACCCATGGACACAGACAATGAGGTGTTGAGGGCCTCAGGTGGGGGTGGGGGGGCAGCAAGCAGGATGAAAGAGTATAATGGGGAGAAAGAAGAACCTATGTAATACTTTCAATAATAAAGATTTTTTTAAAAAAAAATCAGTTGGAAATGAGGAATAACATAACTGGCATCAAGAATACATGGGAAGGAATAAAAAGTAGGTTAAATGAGGCAGAAGAGTGAATCAGTGACTTGAAGAACAAGGTAGAAAAAACACAATCAAAGAGCAGCAAAAAGAAAAAAAAAATTATGCAGGAGGACAGTTTAAGGGAACTTTGGAACATGCGAGGTAACAACATTTGCATCATAGGGATACCAGAAGGAGAAGAAAGTGAGCAAGGATAGAGAACCAGGTTAAATAAATAATGACAGAAAACTTCCATAATTTGGTGAAGGAAAAAGTCACACAAGTGCAGGATGCACAGAGAGTTTCAATCAAGATGAACCCAAAGAGACTCATTCCAAGACACATCATAATCAAAATGTCAAACATGAAAGACAAAGAAAGTATCTTAAAGGCAGCAAAAGGGAGACAGAAAGTTACCTACAAGGGAGTACCCTTTAGAATGTCAGCTGATTTCTCAACAGAAGGGATTTTCATGAAGTATTCAAAGTAGAGGAGAAACCAAGATGGCGGCATAGGTAAACACCAGAGTTTGCTGCCTCAAACAACCACTTCAAAAATACAACTAAAAGACGGAACGGACATCATCCAGAACCACAGGAAGGCTGGCTGAGTGGAAGTTCTACAACTCGGAGGAAAGAGAAAAACATACCGAGACTCAGAGGAGGCGCAGTGCTGAAGTAAAATACTAAGGTGCGGAGTGCATGCGGAGCAGGCTGGTGGCTGAGGGCGCAGTTGTCGTTTTCAATCGGGAGGGAGTCTCAGGCTCTGAGCTCCAGTTCCAGATGAGTCTCTAGGGACCCAGACTCATACAGGAGAAGCGGGACTGTCTGGCATTGCTCAGAACCCTAGGGCAGCTTTCTCTCCGTGGGGCTTGCAGCGATTACTGGGACATTGAGAAGCAGAGCCTCTGAGGGCAAGACTGAGAGCAGCCATAATTGCTAACCCCGCCCTGTTGATCCCGTGGGACCCGCCCCGCCCTAGCCCTGCAGGGAGACTTTTGCTGGATAGCCTCAGGCAAAGGCTAGATTAGCACCTCCCTAGAGATCCAGGAGCCAGGAAGCCCAAAGGTCAGAGTGGGACCATCCAGTTTGCAGCTCCATGGAACCATAAAAGACACACTCAGGGGGCAGACTCAGTGAGCACCAAAGCCTCATCGAAGCAAGTCTAGCCCCAGAGGGTTGTCTCCAGCACAGAAGTTCTCCCACTGCAGACACAGCTGATTCTCACAGCCAATTGGCCTAGAGGTCAATTCCTCACAGTGATAAATACAACAATCAAGGCTTAACTACAACAAGACTGTGCACAAAGCCCACAAGGGGGTGCACCAAGAGCGTCTACCTCAGGTAATTGGGACACTTAGCACAGAAAGGCACTCTATCGGCACAGTGAAGCATAAAAAATGCTGAGACAAAGAAACAGGACACAAACAACAGAATTGGAGGAAAGCAAACTGTTGGATATAGAGTTCAAAACCACACTTTTAAGGTATTTAAAGAACTGTCTAGAAGCCGCCAATAAATTTAATAAGGCCCTCGAAAAGACTGTTGAGACCGCCGATAAATGTAGTGAGATCTTCAAGAAGACTGGTGAGACCGCCAATAAATGTAGTGAGATCCTCAAGAAATCTAATGAGACCCTCGATGTTGTGATAAAGAACCAACTAGAAATTAAGCATACACTGACTGAAATAAAGAATATTATACAGACTCCCAACAGCAGACCAGAGGGTCGCAAGAATCAAGTAAAAGATCTGAAATATGAAGAAGCAAAAAACACCCAACTGGAAAAGCAAAAAGAAAAAAGAATCCAAAAATACGAAGATAGTGTAAGGAGCCTCTGGGACAGCTTCAAGCGTACCAACATCAGAATTATAGGGGTGCCAGAAGATGAGAGACAGCAAGATATTGAAAACCTATTTCAAGAAATAATGACAGAAAACTTCCCCTACCTGGTAAAAGAAATAGACTTCCAAGTCCAGGAAGTGCAGAGAACCCCAAACAAAAGGAATCCAAAGAGGACCACACCAAGACACATCATAATTAAAATGCCAAGAGCGAAAGACAAAGAGAGAATCCTAAAAGCAGCAAGAGAAAGAAAATCAGTTACCTACAAGGGAGTACCCATACGACTGTCAGCTGATTTCTCAACAGAAACTTTGCAGGCCAGAAGGGAGTGGCAAGAAATATTCAAAGTGATGAATACCAAGAACCTACAACCAAGACTACTTTATCCAGCAAAGCTATCATTCAGAATTAAAGGTCAGATAAAGAGCTTCACAGATAAGAAAAAGCTAAAGGAGTTCATCACCACCAAACCAGTATTATATGAAATGCTGAAAGGTATCCTTTAAGAAGAGGAAGAAGAAGAAAAAGGTAAAGATACAAATTATGAACAACAAATACACATCTAGCAACAAGTGAATCTAAAAATCAAGTGAATAAATAATCTGATGAACAGAATGAACTGGTGATTGTAATAGAATCAGGGACATAGAAAGGTAATGGACTGACTATTCTTGCGGGGGGAAAGGGGTGTGGGGGTGAGGGAAGT
Organism: Myotis myotis; assembly: GCF_014108235.1. NCBI lineage: Eukaryota > Metazoa > Chordata > Mammalia > Chiroptera > Vespertilionidae > Myotis > Myotis myotis. The sequence continues at coordinate 11,132,462 of NW_023416323.1, forward strand.
GATTGGACAATAATCGTGCACCTATGGATGAGGACAGTGGGTGGGGAGTGAGGGCAGAGGGTGGGGTGGGAACTGGGTGGAGGGGAGTTATGGTAGGAAAAAAGAGTAACTAATGTAGTAATCTGAACAATAAAGATTTAATTGAAAAAAAAAAGTATTCAAAGTAATGAAAAACAAGAACCTGAACCCAAGACAACTCTATCCAGCAAGGCTATCATTTAAAATTGAAGGAAAAATAAAGAGCTTCCCCGACCCCCCACTCCCCAAAAAAATGCTGAAGGAGTACATTACCATCAAACCAGCATTGCAGGAAATGTTAAAGGGAGTGCTAGAAGAAGAAGAAGAAGAAGAAGAAGAAGAAGAAGAAGAAGAAGAAGAAGAAGAAGAAGAAGAAGAAGAAGAAGAAGAAGAAGAAGAAGAAGAAGAAGAAGAAGAAAAAGAAGAAGAAGAAGAAGAAGAAGAAGAAGAAGAAGAAGAAGAAGAAGAAGAAGAAAAAGAAGAAGAAGAAGAAGAAGAAGAAGAAGAAGAAGAAGAAGAAGAAGAAGAAGAAGAAAGAGAGAGAGAGAGAGAGAGAGAGAGAGAGAGAGAGAGAGATAAGTAGAAAGAAAAAAATGGCATATATAACTATCTATCAATAATAACCTTAAATGTAAATGGATTAAAAGCTCCAGTCAAAAGACATAGGGTGACTGAGTGGATAAGAAAACATGACCCATATATATGCTGTCTACAAGAGACCCACCTCAGAACAAAGCTTGACACAGACTGAAAGTGAAAGGATGGAAAAAAATTTTCCATGCAAATAGAAATGAAAAAGAAAAAAGCCAGGGTAGCAATACTTATATCTGACAAAATAGACTTCAAAACGAGGGCCATAAAAAGAGACAAAGATGGTCATTACATAATACAAAAGGATATAACTCTAGTAAACATATATGCACCCAATATAGGAGTACCTAAGTATATAAAAACTTTGTTGGAGAACCTTAAGGGAGACATTGACAGGATTACAGTCATAACAGGGGACTTTAACAACATTGACATCACTGCATGTATCTTCCAGACAAAAAGTTAATAACAACAAAAACAGAGACCTTATATGACACACTAGAACAGATGGATTTAATTGACATTTACAGAATATTCCACCCCAAAGCTGCAGAATATACATTCTTCTCAAGTGCATATGGGAAATTCTGAAAGACTGACCACATATTAAGACAAAAGATAAATCTCTACAAGTTCAAGAATATAGAAATCATATCAAGCATTTTCTCAGATCATAATGGCATGAAACTAGAAATTAATTACAATAAAAACACTCAAAAACATTCAAACACATGGAGGCTAAATAGCATGTTATTAAACAATGAATGAGTTACCAATGAAATCAAGGAAGAAATAAAAAAAAAACTTCATGGAAACAAATGAAAATGAACACACAACAACCAAAAATCTATGAGACACAACAAAAGCAGTCCTGAGAGGGAAGTTCATAGCATTACAGGCCTACCTCAAGAAACAAGAAAAAGCTCTAATAAACTATTTAACATATCAACTAAACGAATTAGAAAGTGAACAACAAGAAAAGCTCAGAGTAAGTAGAATAAAGGAAATAATAAAGATCAGAGTGGAAATAAATGACATAGAGATTGAAAACACAATAGAAAAGATCAATGAATCCAATAGATGGTTCTTTGAAAAGATAAACAAGTTTGATGAACCTTTAGCTAGACTCATCAAGAAACAAAGAGAGAGGATCCAAATAAGTAAAATCAGAAAGAAAAGAGGTAAAGTAACAACTGTCACCACAGAAATACAAGATTGTAAGAAAATACTATGAACAACTCAAGCTGTACAACATGGACGAAATGGACATGTTTCTAGAAAAATACAATCTTCCGAAACTGAATCAGGAAGAATAAAAAAACCTGAGTAGGCCAATAACAATTAATGAAATTTAAGCAGTATAAAAAGGTCCCAGCAAACAAAACCCCTGGTCAAGACAGATTCACAGGGGAGTTTTACCAAGCCTTCAAAGAACAACCAACACCCATCCTCCTCAAACTATTCCAAAAAATCGAAGAGGAAGGAACACTTCCAAACTCTTTTAGGAGGCCAGCATTATCCTAATTCCAAAACCAGATAAAGACACTACAAAGAAAGAGAATTACTGGCCAATATCCTTGATGAACATAGATACTAAAATCCTCAACAAAATATTAGCAAATCGAATTAAGCAATATAATAAAAGATCATACACCATGACCAAGTGGGATTTACTCCAGGTACTCAGGCTAGTGCAATATTCTCAAGTCACATAAAAAAAATTGAAAGACAAAAATCACATGATCATATCAATAGACACAGAAAAAGCATTCGACAAAATTCAGCAACCATTTTTGATAAAAACTGTCAGCAAAGTAGGAAAAGAGGGATCATACCTCAACATAATAAAGGCTGTATATGACAAACCTACAGCCAACATCATACTTAATGGGCAAAAACTAAAACCATTTCCCCAAGAACAGGGATGTCCTCTTTTACCACTTTTATTCAACATAGTACTGAAGTCTTAGCTACAGCAATCGGGCAAGAAGAAAAAATAAAAGGTATCCAAATTGGAAAGAAGGACGTAAAATTGTCATTATCTGCAGATGACATGATATTGTACATAGAAAACACTAAGGACTACACAAAAAACTTCTAGATTTAGTAAATGAATTTGGCAATGTAGCAGGGTACAAAATTAACACCCAGAAATCTATGGCTTTTTTATACACCAATAATGATCTCTCAGAAAGAAAAACTTAAAAAATAATCCCATTTACTACTAAAACAACAAAATTAGGAAAATTAGAAATAAACTTAACCAAGGAGGTAAAAGACTCAGAAAACTAAAGGACAGGAAAAAAGAGATAGAAAAAGATATAAAGATGTGTTCATGGACTGCTAGAATTAACATAATTAAAATGGCCATACTACCCAAAGCAATCTATAGATTCAATGCAATCCCTATTAAAATACCATTAGCATATTTCACAGAGCTAGAACACATTCTCCAAAAATTTATATGGAATTTAAAAAGACCCTGAATAGCAGCAGCAATCTTGAGAAAGAACAAAGTTAGAGGGATCACAGTATCAGATATCAAAGCCACTGTAATAAAAACAGCCTGGTCCTGGCACAAGAACAGGCATATATACATCAATGGAATAGAACAGAGAACCCAGAAATCAACCTAAGCCACTATGTTCAATTAATATTTGTCAGTGGAGGCAAGAGAATACAATGGAGCAAAGATATTCTCTAAATGGTGTTGCAAAAACTGGACAGGTACATGCAAAAAAATGAAATTAAACAACCAAATTACACCATAGACAAGAATAAACTTAAAGTGGATAAAATACTTAAATGGAATAAACTCAAAATGGATATAATACAAAGTCATGAAACCATCAAATCCTAGAAAAAAACCATAGGTAACAAAATGTCAAACATCTCATGTAGCAGAATTTTCACAGATATATTGCCTAGGGGCAAGAGGAACAAAGGAAAAAATAAACAAATGGGACCATATCAAACTAAAAAGCTTCTGCACAGCAAAGGAAACCAGCATCAAAATGAAAAGGGAACCCACTTCATAGGAGAACATATTTGCCAATGATACATAAGGGGTTAATTCCCCAATATATAAAGTATTCATACAACTCAACAAAAGGAAGACAAATAATCCAATTAAAAAGTGGGCAAATGATCTGAATAGACATGTCTCCAAAGAGAACATACAAATGGCCAAGAGACATATGAAAAAAATGCTCAACGTCACTAATCATCAGAGAGATGCAAATTAAAATGACTATGAGGTACCACTTCACACCTGCCAGAATGATTATCATCAATAAATCAACAAAAAACAAACACTGGCAAGGAAGTGGAGAAAAAGAAACCCTTGTACACTGAGAATACAGATTGGTACAACCACTATGGAAAACAGTATGGAGTTTCCTCAAAATATTAAAAATAGCCTGGCCAATGTTGCTCAGTGGTTGAGTCTCAACCTATGAACCAGGATGTCACTGTTTGATTCCAGGTCAGGGCACATGCTGGGGTGTGGGATCCATCCCCAGTGCGGGGCACGCAGGAGGCAGCTGATCAATGATTCTCTCTCATCATTGATGTTTCTATTTCTCTCTCCCTTCCTCTCTGAAATCAATAAAATATATTTTTTTAAAAATTAAAAATAGAACTGCCATTTGACTCAGTGATCCCACTTCTAGGAATATATTCTAAGAAGCCTGAAACACCAATCAGAAAGGAATATATGCACTCCTATGTTCATAGCAGCGCAATTTACAATAGCTAAAATCTGGAAACAAAAATAAATAAATAAAATAAAATCTGGAAACAACCCAAGTGTCCATCAGTAGATGAATGGATAAAAAAACTGTGGTTCATGTGGTGCACAATGGAATACTATGCAGCAGTAAAAAAGAAGGCTCTCTTACCCTTGAGACAGCATGGAGGGACCTGGAGAGTATTATGCCAAGTGAAATAAGCCAGTCAGAGAAAGACAATTATCACATGATCTCTTATATGTGGAATCTAATGAACAAAATAAACTGACAAACAAAATACATCCAGAGACATTAAAGTATGCAACAGACTGAAGTATTTCAGAGGGAAACCAGGAAGTGTGGGGGTGGGGGTAGGGTGTGGGGGAGGGAGAGGAAGAGATCAACCAAAGAATTTATATGCATATATGCATAACCCACGGACACAGACAGTAGTGTGGTGAAGGCCTGGGGAGGGGGTGGTAATACTTTCAACAATAAAGATAAAGTACAAAAAGACAAAAATAAAGTGGGGACAAAGTAGGCTGATAAGAAATCGGTGCCTCACTCTGTGTAATTGTGAGGATGAGCAGAACCTCCTCTTCTCTTTGAGAGCTTTCAGGTATTGAGCAGACAGGAAAGGGGACAGGGAAGAGAGGTGGATTAACCACACGTTCTTGCTCCTATGGAGAATGGGCCTTTGCCCGTTGGCATAAGCAGGAGAATGGGAGGGGAGAGGTCAAACCTGACAAGTAGAGGGAAGTTGCAAGGACCTACTGGAAAGTCGGAATTAGCAAATGCAATAGGGAACTGGTGGGGCGACTGCAGGAGGTAGAAAAGCTAAGGTTTCTCAGGGCAGGGGGCCTTCGAGGAGCTCTTAGGCAACTTGGATTGTAAAGGAACTTGGCAGGGTCACTCTTGAGAATAGCTGGGAGTAACGGGTTGGCTTCCCCTTTTTGCATTCTTCAAGAGATGCAAATAAGACGGGACTTTGGTTTCAGGGACTTTTGGCTATTGCATAAGGCTTCTCATAACGGGACGCATGCAATGTAAATTATACAGCACTTCCTACACTGAACCACCTGCACAAAAACTGAGGCTCAAATAAGCAGATGAACTTTGCCCAAGATGGCTTGGCTAGTAAAGCAGAGGGGGCAGACAGAGGGGGCAACAGTGGGCTCTTTGCAACAAGATAACAGACTTTTCAGTCTGCTGATTTAATCATGAAATTACCTTGACTCCTGTCCCTTTTCCTTAAGCCCCATTCATGAGGCCATCCCACATCTCTGTCCTACTCTGATACCACAGACCAGAATTAGCTCACTGATTCTTTGAAATAATACCAAGACATTTTTATTGTGCAACTCCGTGCTTGTTACATGTTTGTTCACACAGGTGTATGTCTCACACCACCAGCCCCTGAAGGTGGGCTGCAGCCGCGTGATCCTCTCCGTGGAATGCCTCGCTGACATAGAGAGAAGTCAGGGCCAGGTAGTTCCTCTTTCTACCTCATTTCTGTTCCTTTCTCTGGACATTGCTCCAGGTAGATTAGGCATAAGATTAGTGAGTGGGGCTCTCAGAGTGGGGCGGATGGGTGGGGTGTTAAGGAGAAGGGGAGGGAAAGAGGAAAAGCTAGCGACCAGCTGATCTCCATAGGGGTACAGACAGCTGGGGGTGGGAGTTGGAGGGGGTGGGTGGTGGCAGACGGTTGGGGAGGAGCAGGGGGACTTGTACAGTGCAGGCTAGGTGTTCAGATGACTTTCTGGGATGGAAGGAGCGTGGGACAGGACAGGGCCAGGCCTTTTGGATGGTTGAGGTTACAATGCTGAGAGGGAAGACTGTCTCATGTCCAAAGTTCTCTGTACCGACTGGGGTGCAGTAATTGTGTGTGTACACACGTATGTGCATGTGTGTGTGTGTGTGTGTGTGTGTGTGTGTGTGTGTGTGTGTAAGGAGAGGTTGTGTAACTTCTCAACTGAGCAACAGTGACTGCAGGGGCCATGACTATACCCGACAGCCCCTAGGCACCTCCAGCTCAGCCACTTGGATCCATTAGTGCTTTAGGGTCACGTACTCCACTCCTTCCTGTCTCAGAGGCCGCTCCCCAAGCCCCAAATGAACCAGCTCTGAGTAATGTATCCCATCGTCTTCTGGAACATCTGGAATCACGTTCTCATAGTCGCCCTGAGAAAGCCACATCATGGTCAGTGTGGCTGACCCACTGTTTTCTCTCCTTGACTCCACAGGGGAGAAGGGTTCAAGAGCCCAAGCAGGAACCCTCTTATTCAGAAACCAGCTGCCTTTGGCATCTCAGAGTGGGAGGTGCTGGCCCTGTGCCTGGGCTGCCTCCCCAGTACCCAGCCTTGACACCGCTGAGACCACCCAAGCCTCCCCACCTGGGGCTCACAGCTGGGGCCAGGTCCTCCACTCCCTCCTTCCACACCTGCCCTCTTACCACTCGAGGCTTCTGCACCACCGAGTAAGTGACCGTGTTGTCCCTGTTTAGGGAAGGTCTGTGCACCTCTGGGGTCCCTGCATCCCTGAGAGGAAAGGCAGATAAATGACCACAAGTGAAGCATTTCTTATGAATTCTGCCCCTTCTTTTAACTCCCTAGACCCCAAGAGCACCCCAGCCTCTCAGCCCTTTATGTGTATGCCTAATGCTCACAGTAGGAGCTAACTTGTCAAACGAGTGAGTACCACAGCCTTAACCTAGGTCAGTGATGGCGAACCTATGACACACGAACTCATTTTTTTGGTTGATTTTTCTTTGTTAAATGGCATTTAGATATATAAAATAAATATCAAAAATATAAGTCTTTGTTTTACTATGGTTGCAAATATCAAAAAATTTCTATATGTGACATGGCACCAGAGTTAAGTTAGGGTTTTTCAAAATGCTGACACCCCGAGCTCAAAAGGTTCGCCATCACTGACTAGGTGATAGAGACTGACCCTGGGCATACATTCTCCTGGTGTGAAGGAGCAGGTCCAATTCCTGAGACCATTACTTACCAAAGGGGATTGGTTGTCATGGAGCTGGAATGAGGAAATGGTGCTTGGCATGGGCTTGGCACAAAGATGGCAGGTGAGACATGGGCTTTCCCTCCCACAGCCCTCCCAGGGTGCAGCTGTCACCTTCCCGGTCCCTTCAGTACCCAATCCTCGGTGGGTCCGTCTCGCCGACAGGAAAGCGCAGCGTCGCATAGCTGATGGAATCTTCCATCATCGGATTGTAGCAGCCCAGGGACTGGGGGCCTTCAGGGAGGGGGGCTCTTCTAATCTGCATGAGGGACAGGGTCTCAGCTCTCACCCCTCCTTTCCCCACCACAGTTCCCTTCCCCGGAGGCTGACAGCCCAGGCTTCTCCACAGCACTCTTCATCGCCCCCTTGCTTCTTTGCTTGACTTCAAGGTCTGCCTGCACTTCGTCTTTCTTCCATCCTACCTTGTTATTCCTCACAAAGAAGCTCTGCCCACTGGAATTTTCCTGAGGCCCTTGCTGGCTCTGAATCCTCTTCCAGCTAAGAAATAAAGACCCGCTCAGTGAGGAGCAAGGGATGGGGACAGGACCCTGTGGAGTGGGTGAGCTGGGTCCTACAGGACTGAGTAACTGGAGTTACTCCCTGGAATGGGCTGAGGGACAGAGGAGGGAAGGCAGAAGGAAGAGAAAGGGAGGGCAGTGTGAGGAGCTCACCTTCCCTGAAACTTGACTCCCAGGAATGCCAGGAAGAGGATGACCAGGCACAGCCCCAGTCCCAGGGCCACTCGCCGGCTGATGGTCTGTGGACTATCTGTGGGGAAAGGAGGACCCTCCATTGAGGACATTGTCTCAGTCAGATACCAGCCCACTCTGCCCTGGACATTCGCCTGGAGGGCATCCTGTCCTTTCTCCTGCATGATCTCCACCAGTGAGGACACAGTGCAGACGAAGAGAGAGACTCTAGTCCCTGCCCTCTGGACCTGCTGTTAAGAGGTCCTGTTTGTGACAGGCAGGGGCACACACGAAGCACGGAAGCCTCATAAATAAGTACCACTTCTTCAGAGGGCGCTTGGCCTTACTATGAGAACTTCACAAAACTGTCCTTGCACCCAGCAATTCCATGTAGGAATTTATCCTGCAACTATCCTTGCAGGGGTGCCCTGAGCAAGAGGCTGCACACGCGTGAGAAGGGCACTAAGCAGCATTCACACACCGGACTACGGCGTGGCCGTCAGGAAAAGAGACAGGTCTCCAGGGGAGACCAGGGGACATGCTTTTAGACAGTTGCATTTCCAAGTAGCACGCGCAGGCTATTTCCTTTTAGTGCGCCGTTTTGCAGGCAATAATCCTCTAAATTTAAAAACATAGCTCCAATCATAAATCTGAACAAAGCATAATAAATAAATAAAATATCTTCCCTATGTTTCCAGACACCCTCTGTATGCACTCTCCAAGTGGTGTTATTACATTGGGGGGAGGGGGGGACAGCGGGGAGATTCAGGGCAAAGTGTGAGCCCTGCTACCATTTGTGTAAGGAAGGGTGCGTAGACACCGATGGACAGGTGCACACTGTGCACATACAGAATCCTCTGAGGAGACGTAAACCGCTGCCAACAGTGAAGGCTTTGAAGAAGAGGGCAGAGTTCTCAGGGAGCAAGAAAGGAGAGGTATTTCCACTATGTACCCTTTCATGCTGTTTTAGTCTTTTATCAGGTACTTGTATGGTTTTAAAAAATCACTCAAGTTTCAAAAGATAAAAACAAGGGTGAGACAGAGAGAGACAGAGAGAGGGACCCGTAGGAGCTCAGGATGTCTGGGAGGTGGAAGCAGCCTGCCAGGGATCCTCCTGGAGAGAGTCAGGAGAGACTGGGCGGGAGGAGGGAGCCAGGGAGCTGTGTGCAGCAGGGTGTGCCTTTGAGCACACAGGTTGGGCTGGCCTGGCAGGATAGGGAGGGAGAGGAGAGGGAAGAAGGGGCAGGTGGTCTGGAATTCAGTCTCGGGGCAAAACCACAGGAGTGGCCAAGGCCAGAGAAGAAGAGGGAAGGGGCCTTACAGTAGACAGTGAGGGTGCTAGGGGGCGACCGGTCCACACCCAGTCGGTTGCCCCCCTGGCACCAATAGGCGCCTGAGTGCTGGACCTTCACAGGATCCAATCTCAGTGTCTGATGATCATGGTGGAGGTTCTGGTTATTCCAGTCAAACCAGGTGTAGCGGGAGATGGGAGGGTTGGCATCACTCTCACACGTCAGGACTGCTTTCTTCCCCTCCATCACACTGTCTTTAGGGCTAATGGACACCCGTAGCCTCCTAGGTGCATCTGTACGAAAAAGCGAAATCAGGATCCGGGTAGCCAGTTACCTGCCCTTCTCTGCTCTTAGGTCCAGACCCAGCCACTCACACAGCACTGGGAGCACCCAGGCCTCGGATGTGCTCTGTCCTATGGAGTTGCTGACCACGCAGCTGTAACTTCCAGCATCTTCTGGGGAGATGGAGCCAAAGCTCAGTTCTCTTCCTTCCTTCAGAAAGATCCCATTCTTCTTCCAGAAGAAGTGGACGTCCGTGGGACGGCTGCTAGAGAAGTTACATCGGAGGAGGACTGCGTGTCCGGAGTGAATCTCAGAACGGGGGCTAATCCACAGGACCTTGACATCTCTGGGGGCATCTGGAGAGCAAGGGCCTCGGTCTGACTTCTTGGGTCCCCTTTTCTCCTCCTGCCCCAGGAGTTCCTCTCCCCTTGGTGCTGAGGCCTGACTCTTACCCCCTCAATTCTCTGTAAAGACTCTCGTCCAGGCTTCTGGCTCCTCCCCCTTAGAGCCCCATCTCCCACCCAAGCCACCTCCCAGATGGCCCTGCCCGGGTCACTCACACTGGACCTGCAGGCTGACAGGTTGAGCCCACGAACACCACAGGTTACAGGCTGCACAGGTGAATGGCATGGCATTCCAGGCAACTTTTTGAATCCTTAGCACCCCAGGTACTAGCTCTTTCCAGGAGCCCTGGGGACTCCATTCATATCTGGTAACTCTAGGGTTACTGGAATTATAGTTACAGAACAGGGTCACATTGTCTCCTTCTCGAATTGGTGTAGGATTTTGAATCACCATGGTTACCTCCTTGGGGGAATCTGGGAGGAAGTGAGAGAAATGGGTGAAGAAAAGTCAGCTGGTCGTAATACCTATTCCTTCCAGCATTCACGTAGTTCCTAAACTAACCATAGGAAGGCTCGTGCTTCCTTCTTGCATCTGTGTTAGGACAGAAACCCTCCCCTTCTTCTCTGGCCTGGCTGTGGTTAGAGGCAGGATGGAGCAGTGGTTAGGAGCACAGCTGTGACAGAGAACATGTGGTGCTGTTTGTGGGTCTTTGCAAGGGTCTGGCGCACACAGCTGGGTGGCTGCAGCATGAGTGTTAGTAAAAATGACAACAACAACAACAATAATAATAATAATAAGCACAGCTCTGAAGCCAGGCTGCTGGGCCCTATCACTTAGAACTGTGTGACCATGGACTGCAGGACTCAGTTTACTTATCTGTCAAATGAGGTCCTAAGAATATCTAACCTCATGGGATTGTTGCCAGGACAAAATAAGATGATGTCCTTAAAGCAGTGTGGTGTGTAGTAAACACTTAATAAGAATTGGTGCCACTGCTGCTATCACATATCAGGCGATATATCTAGATGTTCAAGATCTGGGCATTCCCATCAGCGTATTTGGTCCAGATGATAATGTTCCAGGGTCCAAGGATGAAAACTATGGATTCTCTTTGTCCTGGGCTTGACTCAGTGACAAGATTCACTGTGTTAAATAAGGTCTGATGATGGAGAGGTAATGACACGTTTTGCCTCAGTTCTCCTTGAACACTTCAGAACCCCTTCTGGGACACAGCCACTGCTTACTGATGCCAAGTCTCTGTGTCCCTCAAGGGGCCCTGGCATCGAGCAGTATATTCGTTCAACAAACATCTACTAAGCACCTCCCACCAGCCAGACCCTGTTCTGGTACTGAGAATACAGCTGTGAACAACAGCAGAACACCCAAGGAGCTTACATGTCAGGAGGCCCTGGCTTCTGCTTGCTGTCCATCCTAGGACCCAGGAATGCCCTGCACTCATCTGCTTCCTCCTCCACCCACATCCCTCTTCTTTCTCTAGGACCCAAAGGCTCTGACTACTCACATTGGACATCCAACTCAGCAACCTGGTCAACGTGTCCACCACCAATACTGTTTTGTGCTATGCAGTAATAATTCCCAGCGTGCCTGAGGCGGACCTGTGGGATCTCGAAGGTCTCATCTGTCCCTCTCCACACTTCATTGTCATTGTGATACCAGGTATAATTGGTTGGAGGAGGATTGGCCTGTGATATACAAGTCAGCTTTACACTAGTTCCCTCCTTAGCTGGTGAGGAGAAGATCTGAACCCTGGAAGGTTCTGGAGCATCTGGAAAAAGGGGCAGAGACAAGTGGGGGAGTTGAGCAGAGGCCTCTGCTGCTGACCTCTCAAGGGTCTTGGTCCCACCCCACTAACTCCCTGCCTGCCCTTCCACAGCTCCCAGGAGGCTCACAGTGCACTTGGAGGACCACTTCTGATGTTGCTGAGCCCACATCGTTGCGGGCCTGGCAGTGATACTTTCCACGCATCTGTTTGGTCACTTTGGGCAGAGTTAGCTTGAGAATCTTCTGCTCCCTCTGCAGTGTCCCCTGCTCTGTCATGGGGATTCCATCCTTGAGCCAGGAAAGAGTCTGGTACTCTGGGTAGCTGCTGATGACCTGGCACGTCATGGTCACAGGGTCATTCTCTGTTACATTGACTTCTTTGGGACTGACCTTCAATTTTGGGGAGTCTAGAGGAGCAGAGGAACAGTGAGGGATGAGAAAGGGAATTCTTAGAGAGTGTAAAGCAGTGAGAAGTTGTAGAGCATAAAGTTGTATAGCCACTTCTTCTGATAAAGCAGTGGCCTGTGTATAGCGTGTGGGGTGTGCAGCCTTGTCAACAAGCATGGGCTGGCAACCATCACAGCCTCCTAACTCCTGTCTCTGCTCCTCCCACTCCCAGTCCCTGCAGGTCTGGTCTCCCCAGCAGCAGCAGCATTCCTAATACTGTCAATCAGACCTTGTCACTCCCTTGCTTGAAACCATTCAGTGGGGTCTAAAACCTGACTGCTGCCTACAAGCTCAAGTGCCCTGGTCCCTCTCGACTATCCTTTCCTACACTGGGCCCCTCAGACATAGTGCTGGGGCTCTGTGGCCCCTTGTTTCTCACAGATACACTACATTCCTACTTTAAAAATTTCTCATTCTTTCCTCTTCCTGGAATCTTCTCAAAAAAATATGCCTGCCTCAGTCCCTCCCTTCACTCAAACCTCAGCACAAGTTCACCTGCATCACAGAAGTCTCCCTCTTTCCAAGCCCTGCTTTAGTTTTTCTTAATACACTTAGCACTACCTACTCTTATGAACTCTATTTCTTTGTTGATCTCTTTTTGCTTGTCTTTCCCACTGCAATGCTAGCTCCACACGGGCAAGAATTTTGCTCACTGCTATCTTCCCAGCAGCCATAATGAGGCCTTGCACCTAGTAGGTTTGCAACAAATATCTATTGAACGAATGAATGAATGATGAAAAAAAAAATCCCTCCCCTCTCCCCAAAGAACAATAAAACCTAACCAGATGATCCCAAAATCATGTCATGGCTGGAGGATAGATTAAAATATTTTATTCTGACCAGGGATGGGAAACATCCTGTTCACAGGCTGTATGAGGCCCATGAAATCATTTGGTCTGGCCCTGCCAAGGCATTAGGGGTGAGGTAATTAAATGTTTGACCAAATATAGCAGCTAATTTTTAAGTTGATAATTTTGTATGGCCCACAAATGATGTTATAAATATCCAAATGGCCCTCGGCAGAAAAATGGTTCCCTACTCCGATAAGCAGATGCTGAAGTGAGTCAGTTTCCAGATATACCAGGGCTGACCACAGGGATGATGGAGGAAGGAACCCAGCTCAGTTAGACCACTCCCGGCTCTGGGGCCCACAGACTGATTATGCTTCCTTCTGAGGAGGCTCATGCTACCCTGGGTGCTCACTGAAGGGTTGGGAGGAGAGGACAAGTTCCTCGTCCTTCCCATAGGAGCATTGGAGAGACTCACGCTTCACATCTAGCCGCACCGTTTCCTGAGAGAGCAGCCCATCTGCTGCGTCATTCCAGACCTGGCAGGTCAGATTCTTGCCATGGTGAGTCCACTGCGGCTGCAATGTGAGCTGGCTCTGGGTGAAGATAGTCTTGGTGGTCAGGGAAGTTAAGGGGACAGAGGGATGTTGAGATAACCCTTCCAGGAGCCACAGCAACTTGACCTGGTACTCAAAGCAGGCAAAATTCAGCATGCAGGTCAGAGTGACTTCTCCGGACTCCCAGATTTCTGGAGGGAGCTCAATGCGAGGTGGAGGAGCCGTCTCTGCAAAAGAGTAGAGACCATGCTGGCAGCCTGGAAAACAGGACTGCTGTGTACCAGCCCTCACACCTGGCTTTAGATGCTCTGGCCCAAATAACCCTTCGGGATCCCCTTACTAGTCCACCCACCTCTCTCCAGGCCTGCTTTGAATCACTTTTGCTCAGTGAAAGCATCCTCTGAAAGGTCTTGCAAGTGCTGAACCTCCTTAGAATTACACGTCATATTTTGTGCTTATTTTATTCTACTCCCAAATGTTTGCTTTCTAAATGTTTTCAAAAAATAAAAAATAATAAATGTTTTCAAGATCGTTCTTCCATCACCACTAAATGAATTTTACCAGTTTAGCTTAACATGCATTTCTTAGTTTTGACAACAAGCCTGCACTAATGGCCTCGCTATTGGAGGCACAACTAACAGCACTCCTGTCAGAGGCTCCTCTGGTGGAGCAGGATGGTGGACAGCCAATCCTGGCTCTCCCGGGGCTGGGCTACCCTCCAACTGCAGGGTCTGAAGCTACATCTCTTACTCCAAACATAGGGCTGCCTAGTCCCCCCACCAAGACAGGCTATAAAACGGAGTGAGCACATGCCCCAGGGGAAGGCCTCAGATCTGTGCTTTATCTGCCCCTACACATGTCATTTATCTATGAAGGGCCAGTTAGCATTAATCACCGACATTAACACATTGCAAGATTTTACTTAAAAATCTAGAGTTTTCCCTTGAAAAATCAGGTCACCTGGCATCCAGACTGCAGAATGGGCAGAAGCTGGGTGGCAAGTGGGTGCTTGAGGAGGAACAAGAGCGCAGGGGTGAGGTAATTAAATGTTTGACCAAATATAGCAGCTAATTTTTAAGTTGATAATTTTTTATGGCCCACAAATGATGTTCTAAATATCCAAATGGCCCTCTGAAGAGAGAGGGAGACACACACACACACACACACACACACACACACACACACACACAGCAAGACACAAACCCTACCCCACATTTACTCTTCTCTGCCCCAGATCTTTCCTCCTCCTCCAGCTCCACAGTCACCCCAGAACCCAAGCACCAAGAGCGCATGCTCCAATTTGGCCACAGCCCCATTGTCTTGTGCTGCTGAGTCACTCATTGGCACCCCCTGCCTGGCCTCTGTAGGCCACCTGGTTTTCAGGCCCTGGCCCAGGAGGTGGTGTTTCCCACTTCCCTCCTACCCTTAACTGAGGTAGAGGACACCATGCCCAGGGTCTTACTGGAGATGTTGAGGACTATTTTCTCCATCCACTTTCCACTCTTTGATGTCATCCTCAGCCCCAGCTGACCGTTGTCTTGGGCTTTTACAGGGTGGATGCGAAGGGTGCAGTTGGATTTGTTGTCTCCCAGGAATTTCACTCTTTCCAGAGACACAGTCATCTTTGACTTTGTATTCTCATAGAGGATTGTCCCATTGTAGTCCTTGGTCTTGTCGTCAAACACATAATTCTGGTACACAGTCAGGTTTTCCAGGACCATTCCATACCCTGGGATTGTGTAGTGGCAGGGAATCCAGACACAGGCTCCCTCCCAGGCATAGAGGGTGGCCGGGTGCTCAAAGTTCCATGTGCTTGAGTTTGAAAAGGCCAAGTATTCTGAAACCCACCACAATGATCAGAAAGCATTATTGAGGGACATGGAGAACTTTCAAAGGAGTAAAGAATCCCCTCTGAAGAGAGAGGGACACACACACACACACACACACACACACAGCAAGACACAAACCCTACCCCACATTTACTCTTCTCTGTCCCAGATCTTTCCTCCTCCTCCAGCTCCACACTCACCCCAGAACCCAAGCTCCAGCCCAGACCACAATCCTTACCGAGGAGCAGGAACAAGGGGCCAAGGAAATGCATGGTGTTGTGTCTAGGCGGGAGCCTGGGGCAGAAAGAGTGTGTTTTTGAGCCACCTGGTCGCTTACTTCTTCTTAGACGACTTTTCTTGCTCATTTACTGAGTTCCGACCCCTTGTCCCTGATCCCGGGAAGCCCATGTCTGGCTGCATAGAGGGATGTGGGGCTCTGGATGCACATTGGGCTTCTTTGGTATGCTATGCCTCTCTCATCAGTCCGAGATCCTTGCAGGGCTAGTCTCAATCTCTCTTCCCAGCACTCCTTCCTTTCTTACTTCCATCTACCCACCAATCCATCCATGCATCGTCTATCCATCCATGATTGTATAAACTTCCTGCCTAGCTCTTGGGCTTTGAGGAGCACCAGACGACTGAGCACTGCAAGTACCAGGCTATAGGAAACTTGGAGCTCACTTTGGGGCAACTAGTGAAGAATTTGCATAGGGAAGAGACATGACCTAATAATTAAGTATGATATCAGGAGAACATTTAAAGGGGTCTGAGAAGACTTAGAAGTCCAGGGGTCCCTCTCAGATGCCTAGGGGCTGGGTAGGAAACATAAATCAACCAGGTGGTTCTGAGTCTAGCCAATTGTGGCCAAGTGGGACTGTGGGCTCAGCACAACCTGATCTTCCACTGTTTTAAGAGAAGCCAAATTGCCATGTGAAATATCCTGCTTAAAAAACATAAACAAGCAGCCTGTCTGTGCACCACAGACAGTCTAAGGACTGCCAATGTTCAATCTCTCTCTCTCTCTCTCTCTCTCTCTCTCTCTCTCTCTCTCTCCCTCTTTCTCTCTCTCTCCCTCTCTTCAGTGAGCTGGCCACCACCTTACTATACTTTTACAAAGTTACATTTACATAAAGTTAAATTTAAGTCTTAATTTGCATGGCTGTGCCCTCAATGCTGTCCCTGGGGAGTCAGGCAGGATGTGTCCACAGAGTGTGTCTCCTTTCTCAGCACAGATCCGTGCCCCTCCCACCCGCCCAGCCAACATTTCCCACACATCAGTGTCCCCCACCCCCCACCAGCTATGTGGCTTCTGCCAAAGGCTGTTGGGTATGCAGTACCTGGTGTGCTGAAAGCATGAAGGGGTCTGTCCCCAGGGGTAGTGGCTGTGCTGGCTTGGCCCAAGCAGGGATTAGGGGTAAAGTTTCTGAACGGGCGCAGTCTCTCCAGGCAGAGCTGACACCAGCTCTGTAGGCACTAATAGTGTTACACACAAAAAAAAATCTTCAAGGTCAGATCCATTTGAGAAAAACTGGGTTTAAAAAGTTAAATAAGACTTTACTGCAGGCCTTTCAATCAATGGAGGGTAGGGGGGTAGTCCGTGGGGGAGGGGGGAGTGTCATACATCTCCCAGCATGGGGTTAGGGTACATACTTCTTTAGCCATGGGACTACTTTACATTTTCCATGAAAAACTCGGCAGGGTTGCAGGGTCAGTGTTTTTAGAGATGCACTTTGGATCCCCTCTGAGTTTCCACAAGGTCTGTGGCAAGGGCCAGATTCCATGCAAAGACTAGCCTTCAGCAGCTGGGCCACTGTGCCAGCAGCCAGCATCCACCCTCTCATTGAGAACTGGCTTAATAATTCCAGGATGAATGGGAGAGGGGCTGGGTGCTTACCTGAAGGAGCTCCAGAAAGTCTCTGGGGCACAGGAAGTGGGCTCCAGGCCTGGAATTGAAAGGCTGCTAAAGCAGGGTGGAGTGTGGAGGCTAGGGACAGTAGCATTAAGCACAAAGACTGAGGACAAGGCTACACTGTTCAGGACCTCAGAGCCAGCCTCCCTGAGTTCATTCTTCCCTCTTGGACATCCAGTGACCATCTTATTCTCAGAGGCTCACCAAGCCCAGCAGGGGAGATGCTCAAAGACAGGCCTCTACAACCTGCTATAACACAGCAAGAGAGGGAGAAGGTCCCGTTGTACCACCAACCCCAAGACCTGTGCCTGGCACACAGTAGCTGCTCTATACTTGCCTGTTGAATGCAAAAAAAATAACACACACACAAACCACCAAAACAAAATTAGTTTTTACCTGTTTCCTGGTGTCTTCTCTCTTCAGAGACCCTGGCAGCATCTGAGAGTGAAAGGAGAAGCACAGTGAAGTCTTCACTAACTAATTTTCACCCTTTGGACACACCCCCTGCCTCTTAGTGGCTCTGAAGGTGACTAAGAGGCATGACGATCTGGGGAGTGGGGAAAAGAGGCCATGAAGGGGATATAGGCTTGGAGCCAGTTTGGAAGGAACACTCAAATGTCTGTGGTCAGTTTTTCTCAGTGTATGGAGTTTGTACATCAGATGAGTGTCAGAGTGAGCTCCTCCACAAGTTCCCCTGCATCCAGCTCTTAGGAAATGACAATGACTCAATCCAAGCAGATTAGAACTGTCAGCCTGCTGGAAAAGGCACAGGCCAACTTGAAAGTATTTGTCTTTTAGTTTCACCATCCAATTATTCTATAGCAGTGATGGCGAACCTATGACACGTGTGTCAGAGGTGACACGCGAACTCATTTTTTTTGGTTGATTTTTCTTTGTTAAGTGGCATTTAAATATATAAAATAAATATCAAAAATATAAGTCTTTGTTTTACTATGGTTGCAAATATCAAAAAATTTCTATATGTGACACGGCACCAGAGTTAAGTTAGGGTTTTTCAAAATGCTGACACGCCGAGCTCAAAAGTTTCGCCATCACTGTTCTATAGGCTTGAAAGGTAGGGAATCCGACCACGAACATTGACGTTTCAGGAACCCCCCAAGGGTTGAGAAAGAGCCCACATATATCAGAAAGGAAGGAGATAACTTATGTGAACTATGATTACATGGGCAAGTCTTGGAACTAAAACCTCACCACTTTTATCAGGCGTCTAGTCCAGGGGTGGGCAAACTTTCTGACTCGAGGGCCACAATGGGTTCTTAAACTGGACCGGAGGGCCGGAACAAAAGCATGGATGGAGTGTTTGTGTGAACTAATATAAATTCAAAGTAAACATCATTACATAAAAGGGTACGGTCTTTTTTTTTTTTTAGTTTTATTCATTTCAAACGGGCCAGATCTGGCCCATGGGCCGTAGTTTGCCCATGGCTGGTCTAGTCTGTGAGTATTTGAAACCAGAACTGGACAATAGGCAAAGCCATCCAAATCCTACAGATGATAAGGGAAGCTTCTGAGAAATCTTCACTCTGACACCACTCTGCTGACTGCTGGGCATTAGGAATAAAAGAGGGAAGAACAAGGTCTTCAAAAAGCAGTGATGTCCTGGGAGGTTCTAGGTACCTTGATTGTAGCATCTTTGCTGCAAGAATTTTTGCCAGAAATGTTTTTGCCATATAACTGGCCATAAGGCAATTTTGCCATAAAAAAAGTAAAATAATGAAAAATAAAAGAGAGCACTCTCCCTCCCAGGAGCATGTCCATGTTTTCCCTTCCCCTCCCCGCCCCCACTACATTACCATTAGCTTCCTCACTCCCAAGCTCCAAGGGCCCTTCCTTTAACTCTAGAACTTGTTTGCTAAGTCCATTTCTTCTAGGATTACTTTTTCTACCTCTGTAATTTGCCCAATAAAGGTCTCTTACAGTTAAAAAGAAAATAGAAATATTAAAAATAAAATCCTGTATAATAAAAGTGTAGTATACAAATTGTCCCCTCCACCGGGAGTTCATCCAGCAGTTAGACCAGGGGGTAGGGCCAGCCAGGGGAAGGCAGGGAGGCCCTGACCGATGGTGGTGGCAGGATGCCCCAGCCGGTGGCGGCAGGTGCTGGGGGAAGGGAGGGAGTACCCAGCCAGCAGCTGGTAGCCACTATGGACCCTACCAGTGCATGAATTTCATGCACTGGGCCTCTAGTTAAACCTAACAAATTTAAGAAGACGTTATTAAGAAATACAAAATATTTGAATGCATTTAAAATGTGTGTAGATTCATAGCAATACTGTGCAAATAACTGACGTTATTTTGTACCTAAGCACTTGTCTTTGTTCATGGGAAATGTGGGTTCAACTCTGCACCCTCAAAGAGGGTCATTGGCCTCTTTTTCCCTCCTAATGTAATGTGTTTCAAAACAAGAAACCAACTCTTGGGGCAAATAAATGCTAACTATTTTAAGACCAACACCATGTCTTCTCATCACTGTGCCGACCACTGCGAAGACTAGCTATTACTTATTTATAATACAAAAATGTGAGTAACTGTGAAAACCTCGTCAATGGAGAAATGAAACCAAACAAACAAATAAAAACACCAAACTGTCAATTATTTTATTTTTTTACAGTGGTTGATTAATCTATACTAATAATAGCCTAGGCCCGTCACAACCAGATGGGATGACCAAAAAGTAACAGTAACAATCACACAGCAGCTGCGTGGTGTGACCAGACCGGCAGCGGGGTTAGCGAGGGACAACCGAAGGACTGACCAGCAGGCTGCATGGGGCAACCAGGCCAGCAAGGGGGTTAGTGAGGGATGACCAAGCGAATGACCAGCAGGCTGTGTGGGGTGACCAGGTTGGCCAGGAGGGCTGTTTGGGGGGCGACCAGGCCGGCAGGAATGGGCAGTTGGGGATGATCAGGCTGGCAGGCAGTGGTGGTTAGGGGTGATCATGCTGGTGGGGGAGGCAGTTAGGGGTGATCAGGTAGGCAGGCAGACGAGCGGTTAGGAACTGGCAGTCCTGGATTGTGAGAAGGATGTCCGACTGCTGATTTAGGCCTGATCACGCCTAAACCAGCAGTCGGACATCCCCCAAGAGGTCCCAGATTGGAGAGGGTGCAGGCTGGGCTGAGGGGACCCCCCCCCCACTCCTGTGCACGAAGTTCATGCACTGGCCCTCTAGTTACTCAATGAAGAAATGAAACCAAAAACACAAACAAACAAAAAACATACAAAGTATCAACCAGTTATTTTATTTTTGTGTGTGTGACAAAATTGCTTTATGGTCAATTAGTTCTGTTGCAAACATGCTTGTGGCAAAAATGCCTGTGGCAAAGACGGTATGGCGAAAATACTGGACATGGTTCGGGGGAGATGGGGTAGGTGTACTTTCCCCTATTTCTTTTTTTAAGTATAATTAAAAACCCTGGACATTGTAAAACAAGCATAAGAAAACTCTGAAAGGTGTAAATAAGGTACACTAGTTAGGGACCTCAGGATCTGAGGAATAATATGGCAGTGAATTCCGTTGATTTTCTCTTTACTTCATATATCCCAGACTAAATTCTGGAGAAGCCAGCAACTAGAACTACCAATGAGCACAGACCAAAAAAGTTTCAGTAAAATCCCGCTCTTCTAGCCAAAGAACCAGGAAAGGGGCAGTCTAGATAGACAGAAATCTTTCAGGCAATAACTGCTCAACTACAGAAAAACATGCAGCTTCACCCTCACTCCCTGGCAGCAAAGGCTGAGTGGGGAGCCTAGACTTTTTTAGCACGGATCCTCAGGCCACTCCCTTAAGCCCCATCTAAGTGGTTCCAGAGGAGGCTGAGTCTGGAGCTGGGCTCTCATCCCCACAGGGCTCCCCTTCTCACTGGAGTGGTGTAAGAGGAGGTCTAATGGTCAGTCAGGACGTCCACCATCACTCAGTGGTAACAAGCCCACATCCTACAGTAGAATCTGTGTGGAAGCCATATGGACTGCCATAATAAGTTACCCCTCCTCCCTTCCAACTAGGGTGGTAATAGTGGGTGCCTAATGGGGGACTTGAACTCCCTCTCCTGTCCAAAAAAAAGGAACCTTCATCCACCCCCTGCCCGCCGGGTCAAGGGACGCTGAATGGAGAATCTGGACTTCTACCCCCACACCCCCACTTAACAGTAGTGAGGCAGTGCCCCGCTTCATTTCATTGGAGCATTGTTGGGGAGGTTTGTTATAACACAGATTTAAGGTCCATTCCTGAGCAAGATTAAAAATGGCGGTGGAGTACGTGGATGCTGCATTGACATGCTCCCAGGACCAAACTGGAATTACAACTAAAATACAGAAAAACTGCCTGAATAATCAATGGAAGACTTGCTTGAGAGAACCCTGATAACCAAGGACAGTGGGGTGGTGAAGGCCTGGGGCAGGGGACAGGAGCGGGCTGGAGAGGGGTAATGGGGATGAAGGGGTACATATGTAATACTTTCAACAATAAAAAAATAATTTTAAAAGATCCATTCCTATAACATAATATCCAAAATTCCAGGTTTCAATTGAAAAATCCCTTATCATACTAAAATCCAAGAAAGTTCTTAAACTGAATGAAAAAAATTATCAACAGACCAAATGCCAAGATGATACAGATGTTAAAATTATCTGGCAAAGGTTTTTAAGCAGCTATCATAAAAATGCTTTAGTGAGCAATTACAAACATGCTTGAAACAAATGAAAACAAAATAGAAGGTTTCAGCAAAGAAATAGAAAATATAAAAAGAACCAAAAGGAAATTTTAGAACTAAAAAAATATATTAACTGAAATAAAAACCTTAATGAATGGGCTCAATAGCAGAATGGAAAGTGTAGAAGAAAGAATTCATAAAATAGAACATAGAACAATAGAAATTCCCTGTGGAACCACCAACCTGTGCTCCACCAGAGGGAGGGCAGAGTGGACTGGAGCTGTGTGAGCAGAAGCCAGGATCGGGGACTCTGGGATTAGAGCTCAGAAGGCAGGCACCCTGGTTTCCTGTGCAGAGTCATTTCCTCATGCTACGGATGTCATCTTTCTCACATAGACATCTGCTATACAGGCAGGTTTGCCTGGGGGTAAGACAGTTGACCGCTCTATTAGAAAACACCTTGCCCCATGGTGTGGAGTTTCTGAGGCCCAATAAGAGACTGAGAATAACAATTAGCCTCCAGACAGAAGCAATTGTCCACACTGTGGATGAAAAAACTCCCATCACACCTGTGCACGATTGCCTGCAGGGAATTTAACACAGAATCCTATTCGTCTGTAGGCAGAGGAGGTCTCTGGAGTCTTTGAGTCTTTGCCTGATCTAAATAGACAGTAACAGCAATTGACACTATCCTGCACTAGAGATTGAGAATGTACTTTTCTAGGAATTTATCCATTTCATGCACATTGTCCAGCTGTTGACATATAGTCATTCATAGTATTTTCTTACAATCCTTTGTATTAGTGTTAGTGTTAGTGGTTACTTCTCAAAAAGTATAAAGTACCCCAATTCACTTAATGTAAATTAGGTAACTTGAATAGTCCTATAACAACTAAAGTAATTTAAAACCTGAAAAAGAAACTTCCAGCCCATATAATCTACTCAACATTTAAAAAAGAATTAACACCAATTCTACATAATCTCTTCCAGTTCATTCTATGAAACCAGTATTACCATGAAGCCAAATCAGAAAAAAATAAGCCAACAAAACAAAGATAGTACAAAAAAAGACAAACAAATATTCCTCATAAATATAGATGCAGAAATCCTTAACAAAATATGAGCAAATAGAATCCAGCAATATATAAAAAGAATTATACAGTATAGCCAAGTATATTATTCCAGGGATGCAGGGCTGGTTCAATATTTGAAAATCAACTAATGCACTCTCATATTAATAAGATAAAGGAAAAAAATCACATGGTTATATAAATTGTTGCAGAAAATAAATTTTATAATATTCAACACCCATTCATGATTAAAATTCTCTGAAAACTAGAAAGAGAAAGAAAGTTCTGCAGTGTAATAGCCTATAACTAACCTACAAAAACTGCAGCACTAAAAGACTAAATAATTTCTCCCCTAAGAGTGAGAACAAGGGAAGGATGTTTACTTCTCACCATTCCTATTCAAGACAATACTGAAACTTCTAGACAGCACAGTTAGGGAAAGAAAGGCAATAAAAAGCATATAAATTTGAAAGGAATAAATTAAACCATCCCTATCAGCACATAACACAATGTTCTATGTAGAATATCCCAAGGGGAAAAAATTCTCTCAAAAGTGAGTTCAGCAAGGTTACAGAATGCAAGATCAACACAAAAATTAGCCACATTTTTTGTACTAACAATGAACATGTGGAAACTGAAATTCAAAATACAATTCCATATATAATGGCTTAACAAAAGAAGTACTTAAGTGTAATACTAAGTGTACCAGTTAATAATGCGGATTTTTTTCAATAGATGAAGTTATACATATGTTGATATATATGCAATTTGGTATGTATGCTATTTTGTTGTATTGACAGCAAGCTTCAAAACTTCACATGTCAAATGAAGGTGTTAACATCATAGATAATTTTAAAATGTCGAATTTCATGCCAAAAAAAGAGCATTTGCAGGAAGTTTTAATTCATTACTTTTTTTGAAGAAAAGTGCTGCTGAATACTTCATGAAGCTTATGGTGAACATGCTCCATCTCAAGATACTTGTGAACGTTGGTTTAAATGCTTTAAAAGTGATGATTTCGATGTGAAAAACAAAGAACTTCCAGGTCAACCAAAAAGTTTGAAGACCAACAATTACAAGCATTATTGGATGAAGATGCGTGTCGAACTCAAAAATAACTTGCAGAAAGATTAAATGTTGCTCAGCACACAATTTTAAAGGAAGGAAAATGGGTGCCACATCAACTGAACAAAAGACAAATGGAAAACCGAAAAGTCATCAGTAAAATGTTGCTTCAACAGCACGAAAGAAAGTCTTTTTTGCATCGAACTGTGACTGGTGATGAAAGTGGATTTATTTTGAGAATCCCAAATGCACAAAATCATGGGTTAATCCAGGTTAACCATCAACATCAACTGCAAGGCCAAATCGCTTCGGAAAGAAAACAATGCTCTGCATTTGGTGGGATCAGGAAGGTGTGGTGTATTATGAGCTTCTACTAAAACCAGGTGAAACCGTTAATACTGATCGCTACCGACAACAAATAATCAATGTGAACCACGCTATGATCGTGAAACAACCAGAATGTTCCAGAAGACACGGCAAAGTAATTTTGCTTCATGATGATGCACCATCACACACTTCAAAACCAGTTAAAGACATGTTAAAAGATCTTGCCTGGGAATTATTAACCCACCTGCTATATTCACCATACCTTGCTCCTTCAGATTACCACTTGTTCTGATCGATGGCACACGCACTTTCTGAGCAGCATTTCAAAACATATGAAGAAGTGGAAAATTGGGTCTCTAAATGGTTTGCCTCAAAACAAGAAAAGTTCTGAATCTGAAGATGGCGGCGGTATAGGCAGACGCGTCCCAGGTCGTGTCCCGGAGCAAATGGAGTGAGCAGCTGAAACTAGTAACATCCACCCCGAATTGGCGAAATTGCTCAGCTGATGAGACGGTTTGCAACCGGGAAGAGCAGAACTCCCCTGGAAAGGTAAAAAAACCAGGGATTTGGGCAGGAAAGTTTGCCAGACCTATGAGCCCAGAGAGTCGGAGGGAGACCGCGTGGCAGACAGCCGAGTCCCTTGGGACAGGCACAGCCCCTGACGGGGGGGGGGGGGGGGGGGGGGGGGGGAGAACCACGGGATTTCTGGCGCCGCCGGGGGAATTGAGAGCTGGGTTCTGTGATCACAGAGGACTGAGCCTAAAGGGGGCAGCCTGAAGAGCTGACCAGACCATGCAGTCCCGGTAAGAGAAGAAGCTTACAGAAACCAAGCCTTTCCCGTTTCCGTGGCCGGCGTTTGTTTGTTTGTTTTTACTGAATCCTGTTCATGGGACATTTCCGATACAGACACTCACCTGTGCTGAAGAGAGGGAGAGTGTGCGGAGGAGTGGAATCTGGGGAGAGACTGAGGAGAGAAGGGGGGCCAGGAGAGGTGGCAGCGAATTGAGTGCTGAGACACCCCTGAGCCCAGGACTGGGGCAGCCATTCTCTCTGGAGAGTGAGACTCCTCCCCCCAGCCCCCAAGCAAGGAGCACAGCCACACCCAGATTCCACCCTGTATGAGATCAAGGATTAAAATAACCTGATCAGTCCCTGGGAGTTAACAGGGTCTGGCCTATAGAGGGATTTTCAATCCCAGCAACAACACAGCGCTGGTAACTATTACGCAGCCAGCTCTGGGCAGTGAACTTCCACTGGACAGAGAGGCCCTATAGCCTCAGAGGCCAACCCCAGAACACTGCCACCCAGAGGCTGACCCACAAACTGACTCTTTGCTAAACACAAAATAAGGCAGTCTGGGAAACAAATGCGGCTTGCTTTAAAATAAGGACTGTGGTTTACAACACAGAGGAACAGTGTATCGCAGGGAAACTCAACACTCTCCTGAATACCTGGCAGGTCTAAGGCGAGCCACACTGAAGAATAGAAGAACCGAAGGACCTTCACTACTGCAATTTTTTTTTCTTTTTTCACCTTTTAACTAAGAAACCAATTTTTTTTTCTTTTGTTTTCTTTTCTGCTTTTTTTTCTCTTTTTTTCTTCTTTTTTCCATCACCTGATTTTACCCTTTTAATTACTACCTTCTTATTTTTAACCAGTATTATTACTGCTACCATTTTACCATTTTTTTTAAAGTGCCACTTTATTTTCTCTTTATTTTATTTTGGGATTAGTGTTCTCCATTCTATTTTCATCCTTATATTATTGGTTGTTTCTAGTTTGCATTCATCTCCAGGGAGCTGTTGCTGGAATTTGTTGGGATAAATGGCTGTTCTATAGGAGTATTCTCCTAAAAAAAAAAAAAAGTCTCTTCCCCTCTTCCACTTCATTCTCTCTTTTTTTTTTCTTTTCTTTTCTTTTCTCGCTTTTATTTTCCCCCCTCCTTTTTCCCCAATTTCATTTTTGCACTCCTTTTTTTGATCCCTACATTTCTTTTCTTTTTTCTCTTTTATCTTTTTCTCTTCCTTCTTCCTTATCCCCTAATTCTCTTAATTCAGGTGGTCACCTTTATTTAGGGTTATTAATATCGTGAATATATTTGTGTATAGTGCCTGGTACGTGGTGCCTTGTTGTGTTGTATTTTGTGCCTTTAAATCAACGCAGCAGATCCAAGCAACAGCAACCTCCTGAGCACCACACCCTCTACTGAGGAACAGCAGCTGTACGTGAAACCTCGCCCCACCAGCCAGAAGAGCCACCACAGCTGTGAACAGCACCCACCAGAGGAGCTACTGCCATCTGAAGAGCAGCTGCTACCGCAACCGCCCAAAGAGCAACCACAGACCAAGGAGTCACTGCCACCCAGGGAGCAACCACTGAACGACTCAACGTCTAGATATGTCAGTGAGATCAAACATGGGTAGACAAAGAAACCCCCAAAGGAAAGAGAAGGAGGACTCTCCAGAAAAGCAGCTAAGTAATACAGAGGCATGCAACATGACAGAAAAAGAATTAAGAATAAGGGTCCTAGAGTGCATAAACCGGATGGAGGAAAAAATCGACAACCTCTGCAAGAAGCAAGAAGAAACAGATGAAAAAATCGATAACATATGGAAGAAGCTAGAAGAAACAGATGAAAAAATCAACAACTTAAGTAAGACCCAAGAAGAAATGAAGAGTGATATAGCTGCAATGAAAAACTCCATTGAAAGTATCAACAGTAGACTAGGAGAAGCGGAGGACCGAATTAGTGAATTAGAAGACAAGGAAGCAAAACACACCCAAAATGTACTGCAATTGGAGAAAAAAATGAAAAGACAGGAGGAGAGCCTAAGGGAGCTTTGGGACAACAGGAAACGAAACAACATACGAATAATAGGGGTACCAGAACAACAGAAGGATGAACAAGGATTAGAAAACCTATTAGAAGAAATAATATCAGAAAACTTCCCTGAGGTGGGGAAGAAAAAAGTCACACAAGCACAGAGAGTCCCAAACAATGTGAACCCGAAAAGACCCACACCAAGACACATCATAATTACCATGGCAAATGTTCAGGACAAAGAGAGAATCTTACAGGCTGCAAGAGAGAGACGAAAAGTTACATACAAGGGATCTCCCATTAGATTGTCAAATGATTTCTCAACAGAAACACATCAGGCCAGAAAAGAATGGACAGAAATTTACAAAGTGATGCAAAGCAAAGGACTGAATCCAAGAATACTCTATCCAGCAAGGCTATCATTCAAACTTGAAGGGGAAATAAGAAGCTTCACAGACAAAAAAAGGCTAAGGGAGTTTATCACCACCAAGCCAGCAATGCAAGGAATGCTAAAGGGACTGGTATAAAAATAAGAAATAAAAAGCTCAGAAAGAAAACAGCCACACAAAAACAGAAATGGCTATAAACAAGTACCTTTCAATAATAACTTTAAACGTAAACAGACTAAATGCTCCAAACAAAAGACATCGAGTGGCTGAATGGATAAAAAAACATGACCCATACATCTGCTGTCTACAAGAAACCCACCTCATTAGAAGGGACTCACACAGACTGAAAGTGAAAGGATGGAAAAATATCTTTCAGGCAAATGGAAAGGAAAAGAAAGCTGGGGTAGCAATACTTATATCGGACAAAATAGACCTCAAAGTGAAGGCCATAACAAGAGATAAGGAAGGCCACTTCATAATACTAAAGGGATCAATACAACAAGAAGATATAACCCTGGTAAACATATATGCACCCAATGCAGGAGCACCCAAATTCATAAAAAAACTCCTGGAAGATATCAAAGGAGAGATCGACAACAATACAATCATAGTAGGGGACTTTAATACACCACTGACAGCACTGGATAAGTCCTCTAGACAAACAATCAGCAAAGATACAGCAATCCTAAATGACTCACTAGATCAGATGGACTTAATAGACATCTTCAGAACACTTCACCCCAAAGCCAGGGAATATACATTCTACTCAAATGCTCATAAGACATATTCAAAAATAGACCATATATTGGGTCACAAGCAAAGTATCCCCAAATTCAAGAAGATTGAAATCATAAAAAGCATCTTCGCAGACCACGATGGCATAATATTAGAAATAAACTACAATAAAAACAACCCAAAATACTCAAACACCTGGAAGCTGAATAGCATGCTATTAAATATTGATTGGGTTACCAATGAAATCAAAGAAGAAATTTGAAACATCCTGGAAACTAATGACAATGAAAACACAACAATCCAAAACCTATGGGACACAATGAAAGCAGTCCTGAGAGGGAAGTTTATAGCTCTACAGTCCTATCTCAAAAAAACAAGAAAAAATGGTAGTAAATCATCTAACTCTACAACTCAAAGAATTAGAAAGAGAGCAACAAGAAAACCCCAGAGTGAGCAGAAGGAAGGAGATAATAAAGATTAGAGCAGAAATAAATGACATAGAGACCAAAAAAACAATACAGAAAATCAATGAAACCAAGAGCTGGTTCTTTGAAAGGATAAACAAGATTGACAAACCTCTAGCCAGACTCACCAAGAAGCAAAGAGAGAGGACCCAAATAAACAAAATCAGAAACGATAGAGGCGAAATAACAACAGACCCCACAGAAATACAAATGATTGTTAAAAAATACTATGGACAGCTCTACTCCAACAAACTAGACAACCTGGAGGAAATGGACAAATTCCTAGAAAAATACAACATTCCAAAACTCAATCAGGAAGAATCTAAAAATCTCAACAGGCCAATAACTATGGAAGAAATTAAAGCAGTCATCAAAAAGCTTCCAGCAAACAAAAGCCCAGGACCAGACGGCTTCACAGGGGAGTTTTACCAAACATTCAAGGAAGAACTAAAACCTATCCTCCTCAGACTACTACAAAAAATTCAAGAGGAAGGAACACTTCCAAGCTCATTCTATGAAGCCAGCATCACCCTCATACCAAAACCAGGGAAAGACAACACAATGAAAGAGAATTACAGGCCAATATCCCTCATGAACATAGATGCCAAAATCCTCAACAAAATCTTAGCAAATCGGATCCAGCAGTACATCAGAAAGATCATACACCATGACCAAGTAGGATTTATCCCAGGGATGCAAGGATGGTACAATATCCGCAAATCAATAAACGTGATACATCACATAAACAAATTGAAAGAAAAAAACCACACGGTCATATCAATTGATGCAGAAAAAGCATTTGACAAAATCCAACACCCATTTTTGATAAAAGCTCTCAGCAAGGAGGGAGTAGAAGGATCATACCTCAACATAATAAAAGCCATATATGACAGGCCCACAGCCAACATCATACTCAATGGACAAAAACTAACACCATTTCCCCTAAGAACAGGAACAAGACAGGGATGCCCCCTCTCACCACTCCTGTTCAACATAGTACTGGAAGTGTTAGCCATTGCAATTCGGCAAGAAGAAGGAATAAAAGGCATCCAAATTGGAAAAGAGGAAGTAAAACTGTCCTTATTTGCAGACGACATGATATTATACATACAAAACCCTAGAGACTCCATCAAAAAGCTACTAGACTTAATACATGAATTTGGCAATGTAGCAGGATACAAAATTAACCCCAAGAAATCTGAGGCATTTCTATACACCAATAGTGAACTTTCAGAAAGAGAGATTATAAAAACAATCCCGTTTACCATCGCACCAAAAAAATTAAGCTACCTAGGAATAAACTTAACTAAAGAGGTAAAAGACCTCTACTCAGAAAACTACAGGACGTTGAAAAAAGATATAGAGGAAGACATAAACAGATGGAAGAACATACCGTGTTCATGGATTGGTAGAATCAACATCATTAAAATGTCCATACTACCCAAAGCAATCTATAAATTCAACGCACTTCCCATTAAAATACCAACGGCATACTTCAGAGATCTAGAACGAACTCTCCAAAAATTCATCTGGAATAAAAAAAGACCCCGAATAGCTGCAGCAATCCTGAAAAAGAACAAAGTAGGTGGGATCTCAATACCAGATATCAAGTTGTATTACAAAGCCACTGTTCTCAAAACTGCCTGGTACTGGCACAAGAATAGACATATAGATCAATGGAATAGAATAGAGAGCTCAGAAATCGGCCCGAACCAATATGCTCAATTAATATTTGACAAAGGAGGCAAGAACATACAATGGAGCCAAGATAGTCTCTTCAATAAATGGTGTTGGGAAAATTGGACAGATATATGCAATAAAATGAAACTAGACCACCAACTTACACCATACACAAAAATAAACTCAAAATGGATAAAGGACTTAAATGTACGACAGGAAACCATAAAAATTCTAGAAGAAGCCAAAGGCAACAAAATCTCAGACATATGATGAAGCAATTTCTTCACTGATACAGCTCCTAGGGCACTTGAAACTAAAGAGAAAATGAACAAATGGGACTACATCAAAATAAAAAGCTTCTGCACAGCAAAAGAAACCATCAACAAAACAAGAAAACCCACTGTGTGGGAAAATATATTTGCCAATGTCATATCTGATAAGGGCCTAATCTCCAAAATTTATAGGGAACTCATACAACTTAACAAAAGGAAGATAAACAATCCAATCAAAAAATGGGCAAAGGACCTAAATAGACACCTTTCAAAAGAGGACATTCAGAAAGCCAACAGACATATGAAAACATGCTCAAAGTCACTAATCATCCGAGAGATGCAAATCAAAACAACAATGAGGTACCATCTCACACCTGTCAGACTGGCTATCATCAACAAATCAACAAACGACAAGTGCTGGAGAGGATGTGGAGAAAAAGGAACACTTGTGCACTGCTGGTGGGAATGCAGACTGGTACAGCCACTATGGAAGACAGTATGGAGTTTCCTCAAAAAACTGAAAATGGAACTCCCATTTGACCCTGTGATCCCACTCCTAGGAATATATCCCAAGAAACCAGAAACACCAATCAGAAAGGATATATGCACCCCTATGTTCATAGCAGCACAATTCACCATAGCTAAGATCTGGAAACAGCCTAAGTGCCCATCAGTAGATGAATGGATTAGAAAACTGTGGTACATCTACACGATGGAATACTATGCTGCTCTAAAAAGGAAGGAACTCTTACCATTTGCAACGGCATGGATGGAACTGGAGAGCATTATGCTAAGTGAAATAAGCCAGTCAATGAAGGAAAAATACCACATGATCTCACTCATTCATGGATAATAGAGACCATTATAAACTTTTGAACAATAATAGATACAGAGGCAGAGCTGCCTCAAACAGATTGTCAAACTGCAGCAGGAAGGCCGGGGAGGGTTGGGGGGCAGGAGGTAGGGGGGTAAGAGATCAACCAAAGGACTTGTATGCATGCATATAAGCATAACCAGTGGACATAAGACATTGGGGGATAGGGGAGGCTAGGGGACTGTCTAGGGCGGGGGGATAAAATGGACACATATGTAATACCCTTTGTAATACTTTAAGCAATAAATTAAAAAAAAAATTGGAAATTGCTTTTACAAAAAAAAAACAAACAAACAAAAAAAACAAAAACAAGAAAAGTTCTATTGGGACGGTATCCACAAATTACCTAAGGATGGGGGAAATGTGTAGCTAACGATGGGCATTACTTTGAATAAAGCACTTTTGATGTTTCTCTTGAAATTATGTTTTCATTGATTACAAAATCCACATTATTAACTGGTACACCTAGTAAGTTTGAGAATAAGTGACATCTTTACTATGTTTAGTATTCCAGTTCATTAACATGGTATTTATTAGGTCTTTTCTTCTTTGATTTTTTCCAGCAGTGTTTTATAGTTTTCTGTATATGAGTCTTATATATGCTTTGTTAGATTTACTAGGTGTACTCAGAAAACTACAGGATGTTGAAAAAAGAGATAGAGGAAGTTATAAACAAGTGGAAGAACATACTGTGTTCATAGATTGGTAGAATTAACATCATTAAAATGTCCATGCTACCCAAAGCAATCTACAGATTCAATGCAATCCCTGTTAAAATACCAATGGCATATTTCACAGATCTAGAACAAATATTCCAAAAATTTATATAGAACCAAAAAAGATCTCAAATAGCCACAGCAAGCTTGAGAAAGGAGAACAAAGTTGGAGGGATCACAATACCAGATATCAAGTTATACTACAAAGCAACTGTATTCAAAATAGCCTGGTACTGGCACAAGAACAGTAATATAAATCAATGAAACAGAACAGAGACCCTAGAAATTGACCCAAGACATTACACTCAATTAATATTTAAGAAAAGTGGCAAGAAGATACAATGGAGTTAAGACAGTCTCTTCAATAAGTGGTTTGGGAAAATTGGACAGATACCTGCAAAAAAAAAAGAAAGAAAGAAAAGAAAGGAAGGAAGGAAGGAAGGAAGGAAGGAAGGAAGAAAGAAAGAAAGAAAGAAAGAAAGAAAGAAAGAAAGAAAGAAAGAAAGAAAGAAAGAAACTAGACCACCAACTTATACCATACACAAGAATAAACTCAAAATGGATAAAAGACTTAAATGTAAGTTGTGAAACCATAAAAATCCTAGAAGAAACGATAGGCAGCATTCCACTCATATGTGGAATTTAAAGAACAATATAAATGAACAACAAAACAGAAACAGATTCATAGATACAGAGAACAAACTGATGGTTGACAGAGAGGAGGGGGCAATGGCAGACTGGGTGAAAAATGTGAAGGGATTAAGAAATATAAATTGGTAGATACGAAATAGTCA
Source organism: Myotis myotis (assembly GCF_014108235.1). Taxonomy (NCBI): domain Eukaryota; kingdom Metazoa; phylum Chordata; class Mammalia; order Chiroptera; family Vespertilionidae; genus Myotis; species Myotis myotis. The sequence goes on from NW_023416323.1 coordinate 11,165,617, forward strand.
TGGGATATAAAGCACAGCATAGGGAATATACTCAATATTGTAATAACTGAGTCAAGATGGAGGTGTAGGCAAATGCAGTACTTGCCTCCTCCCACAATCACATCAAAATTACAACTAAAGTATAGAACAACCATCATTTAGAACCACCTGAAACTGAGCTGAATGCAAGTCCTACCACTATGAAATTAAAGAAGAAGCCACATCAGGACTGGTCAGAGGGGCAGAGACTCGTCTGGTGCCACACTCATGTTTGGTGAATAAAAATCAGGAGGGATATCTCAGCTGTGAAGGTACCCCCTGAGGAGTACCACACCAGGCCCACCAGCTCAGGATTCCAGTGCCAGGAAGAGAATTCACCATAGGTTCTGGTTGTAAAAATCAGCAGAGTTTGAGTCTGAGGGAAATAGACGCTGTTGGAGTCCCAGGAAGTTCCTTTTAAAGGGCCCATGCACAAACTTAGACTCACTTCCTCTGAGCTTCAGCATGGGGGCAGCAGCTTGGAAGCCATCAGAAACATTCAGGGAGGAACTAAATTATTTGACATCAGGGTGAGAGCTGAAGGGGCAACATTCTGCCAGACAGAAGTGCTGGCAGAAGCCATTGTTCTTTTGATGAGCCCTTCCTCCATGGAGCCCGTAGACAGGTGCCATATCTGAGACTCCCTCAACCTGGCTCACACTGTTTGCCCCACTTTGGTGATTCCCCGAGATCCTGTCCCACCAACTTCCAGGCCCACCCAAACTGTTTCCAGTGGGTTTACCACAGGAATGGCCTGTCTTGGCTCATGCTTCAGATTTTCCTAAAATCTCTTAAATAAGCATCATCTTATTTAAGCCTCAGCAAGTCCCGTACCTCTCACTAAGTAGTCCCAGGCCCAGCAATAACAGCAGCCAGCCTTGGTTCACAGCTTGTCCTTGCCTGGGCACCCTAAGCCCACGATACCAAGCCTAGGAGACATAGAAGTTCTACCTAATATATAGAAACAAACACCAGGAAGGGGCCAAAATGAGAAGACAAAGAAACATGGCTCAAATGAAAAAACAGAACAAAACTCCAGAAAAAGAACTAAACAAATTGGAGACAAGCAACCTACTAGATGCAGAGCTCAAAACACTGGTTATAAGGATGCTCAAGGAACTTAGTGAGGACCTCAATAGCATATAAAAATGAACCAGTCAGATATGAAGGGTACACTAACTGAAATAAAGAATAATTTATAGGGATTCAACAATAGAATAGGTGAAGCTGAGAATCAAATCATCAATTTGGAATATAAGGAAGCAAAAACCACCCAATCAGAAGAGCAAAAAGAGAAAAGATTTCCCACAAATGAGGAGCCTCTGGGATAACTTCAAGCATACCAACATTTGCATCATGGGGGTACTGGAAAAAGAAGAGGAGAGAAAGAAATTGAAAACCTATTTAAAGAAATAATGACAGAAAACTTCCCTAACCTAGTGAAGGAAATAGACATATAGGGTGTCCCAAAATTCACACAAGATTTGAATTTTATGTGAGCATTAACAACAACAACAACAAACAATAAAAGCCTACTTTTACTTGGTTTATTGAATCAGATTCAATTTGATAAGCATTACCAAGTACCAATTATGGCCCAGGAGCAGGGACAATGAAGACCAATGAAGACCACGGCTTTGCATATGTGCCAGCAAAGCCGTGGAGGCCATTTACCCGATGTGCTATTCCATAGATAGCCCTATACTGTATACTTTATGAATCAATAAAAAATTTACAATTTTTAATTATAAACCTGTGTTTTCTATCAAAATTACTTCTTGGGTGAATTTTGGGACACCCTATACAAGTCCAGGAAGCACAGAGAGTCTCAAACAAGATGAACCCAAAGAGACCCACACCAAAACACATAATCAAAAGGCAAAAGGATAAAGACAAAGAGAGAATCTTAACAACAGCAAGAGAAAAGCAGTTAGTTACATGCAAGTGAGCTCCCATATGACCGTCAGCTGATTTCTCAAAAGGCACTTTGTAGGCTAGAAGGGATTGGCAAGAAATATTCAAAGTGATGAAAAGCAAGGACCTACAATCAAGATTATTCTATCCAGCAAAGCTATCATTTAGAACTGATGGACATATAAAGAGCTTCACAGACGAGAAAAAGCTAAGCGAGTTCATCACCACCAAACCAGTATTATATGAAATGCTGAAGGGTCTTCTTTAAGAAGAAGATAAAAAATATGAACAACAAAATGGCAATAAATACATATCTATCAGCAATTGAATCTAAAAACAAAATGAACAAGCAGGAGGAGAACCAAGATGGCGGCATAGGTAAACACCAGAGAATGCTGCCTCACACAACCACGTCAAAAATACAACTAAAAGACCGAACGGACATCACCCAGAACCACAGGAAAGCTGGCTGAGAGGAAATTCTTCAACTAGAAGGAAAGAGAACAGCATACCAAAACTCAGAGGAGGCGCAGTGCGGAAAATACAAAGGTGCGGAGGTGCGTGCGGAGCAGGCTGGTGACTGAGGGCGCGGTTGTTGTTTTCAATCAGGAGGGAGTCTCAGATTCTGAGCTCCAGTTCTGGGCGAGTCTCTAGGGACCCAGACTCAAACGGGAGAAGCGGGACTGTCTGGCATCAGTCGGAATGCGAGGGCAGCTTTCTCTCCGAGGTTTGCAGCAGTTGCTGGGACTCTGAGAGGCAGAGCCTCTGGAGACAGGACTAAGAGCAGCCATAACTGCTCCCTCCGCCCGCCCTGTTTGATCCCCTGAGACCCGCCCTGCCCAAGCCCTGTGCAGAGCCATTTGCCGGATAGCCTCAGGCAAAGGCTAGATTAGCACCTCCCCAGAGGACAGAAGTTTTCCCACTGCAGACACAGCTGACTCTCACAGCCAGTTGGCCTGGAGGTCAAATCCCCCCAGTATTAACTACAACAATCAAGGCTTAACTACAACAAGGCTGCGCACAAAGACCACTAGGGGGTGCACCAGGAAAGCATAAAAAATGAGGAGACAAAGAAACAGGACAAAATTGTCAATGGAAGATATAGAGTTCAGAACCACACTTTTAAGGTCTCTCAAGAACTGTCTAGAAGCCGCCGATAAACTTAATGAGATCTACAAGAAATCTAATGAGACCCTCGATGTTATGATAAAGAACCAACTAGAAATTAAGCATACACTGACTGAAATAAAGGTCCCAGGTTCGATTCCGGTCAAGGGCATGTACCTGGGTTGCGGGCACATCCCCAGTGGGGGGTGTGCAGGAGGCAGCAGATCGATGTTTCTAACTCTCTATCTCTCTCCCTTCCTCTCTGTAAAAAATCAATAAAATATATTAAAAAAAAAAAAAAGAAAAAGAATACTATACAGACTCCCAACAGCAGACCAGAGGAGCGCAAGAATCAAGTCAAAGATTTGAAATGCGAAGAAGCAAAAAATGCCCAACCAGAAAAGCAAAATGAAAAAAGAATCCGAAAATATGAAGATAGTGTAAGGAGCCTCTGGGACAGCTTCAAGCGTACCAACATCAGAATTATAGGGGTGCCAGAAGAAGAGAGAGAGCAAGATATTGAAAACCTATTTGAAGAAATAATGACAGAAAACTTCCCCTACCTGGTGAAAGAAATAGACTTACAAGTCCAGGAAGCACAGAGAACCCCAAACAAAAGGAATCCAAAGAGGACCACACCAAGACACATCATAATTAAAATGCCAAGAGCAAAAGACAAAGAGAGAATCTTAAAAGCAGCAAGAGAAAGAAACTCAGTTACCAACAAGGGAATACCCATACGACTGGCGGCTGATTTCTCAACAGAAACTTTGCAGGACAGAAGCGAATGGCAAGAAATATTCAAAGTGATGAGTACCAAGAACCTACAACCAAGACTACTTTATCCAGCAAAGCTATCATTCAGAATTAAAGGTCAGATAAAGAGCTTCACAGATAAGGAAAAGCTAAAGGAGTTCATCACCACCAAACCAGTATTATATGAAATGCTGAAAGGTATCCTTTAAGAAGAGGAAGAAGAAGAAAAAGGTAAAGATACAAATTATGAACAACAAATATGCATCTATCTACAAGTGAATCTAAGAATCAAGTGAATAAATAATCCGATGAACAGAATGAACTGCTGATTATAATAGAATCAGGGACATAGAAAGGGAATGGACTGACTATTCTTGGGGGGGAAAGGGGTGTGGGAGATGCGGGAAGAGACTGGACAAAAATCGTGCACCTATGGATGAGGACAGTGGGAGGGGTAAGGGCAGAGGGTGGGGTGGGAACTGGGTGGAGGGGAGTTATGGGGGGGAAAAAAGAGGAACAAATGTAATATTCTGAACAATAAAGATTTAATAAAAAAGAAAAAGAAAAAAAAAACAAAATGAACAAGCAGAACAGAAACAGACTCATAGAGAATTTTTTGTTGGTTGCCAGATTAGAGGGGGTTGGGAGGTTAAGTGAAAAAGGTGAAGGTATGTGTGCAGGATTTATTGGGGTGATCACTTATTAAGTTATGTAATGTCTGGTCACTTGGGTGTACAGCTGCAACTAATATAATGTTGTATGTCAACTACAATTGAAAATAAAAAATGATTAAAATTGTAAAAAAAAAATTTTAATAACTATGTATGGTGCCAGGTGGGTTCCGGAAATATTGGCAGAAACACTTTGTAATATATATGATTGTCTAACCACTATGCTGTACACCTGAGACTAATACAAAATAATATTGAATGTAAACTGTGATTGAAAAATATAATGTAAAGTTCACTTAAAATAAATAGACAAACAAGAAAAAATAAAGAAGCTCAGATCCTCTGGTATAAGTGGTATTGTTAGCACTTACTTCCTGCCACATGATTCTACCTGATTTATATTAACTCATCTCCGTGTACCTTCTATAGCAACTATGACAATGATTCTCAAAGTGGGGTCCCTGCATCAGCAGCAGCAGCAGCACCTGAGCACTTGTTTGGAAGACAAATTCTCAGGCCCATTCCAGGCTGCAGGAATGGAAAACTCTGGTGTGGACCCAGCACTCTGTGTTTTGATGAGGCCTCCAGGTGTTTGGAGGAGCCGATGCAAGGAGAAGTTAAGTCACTTCTCTGGGGTCCCCCAGCTGGTAACTGTGCAGCTCTAATTTGAACACAGAGCCCCAGCTCCTCAGTCAATGCCCTTACCACTGTGCTCCACTGCCATTTTGGTGAGAAGCCGCAGGAGCCCCAAGGCCCCAAAGTGCTAAGGGAGCAGTAAAAAGAGAGCTTCAGGCTCTTGAGGAAGGCAGCTTTCCTCTGTTTTTCCAAGAAGGCAGAGGATTCAACAGAGGTCAAAGTCAAAGTCTAGAGGCAGGAATAACCAAACCCAAGTTGGGAGGGAAGGGAAGGGAAGGAGGCTGGTTTGTCCCGAGGCAGGAGAAAGGAAGAGATGCAGTGGTAGGTGGCTGTGAGCCCTGGGGAGGGGCCCCTGCCCTGCAGCCTGCCCAAGCCCTTTCCTCACAGGACTGGCCGTCTCCCAGGGAGAAGACCATTAGACAAATAACCTTACACATAATGCCTGACTGCCACTTGTGACACCCGCTCCCAAGGTAAATGCAAAGTGTGCTTTTAGAGCAAAGAACAGAAGCATGCCTTAGGGCCTCAGTGGCCAGAGGTCCCTGTGGAAGGAAAGTTACCCAGGAACACCCTGCGTGAAACCCTCAAGTGGGAACGAGTTTGGGGAAATTCCAGGAACTGAACTAAGGCTAGGTGGTATGAGACGAGGCAGAGAATAGTAGGGGCTCACAGCAGCCACAGTGGAACTTTCTACCAGATCTCTTGCACACACAGGGGCCCTGCCCTGACACACCTGTCCCCTGACAACAGAGCCTGGCTCCAGCAGGTCTGGCCTGGTGGGAATGCCCTTAAGGACTTTGCCCTAAGGAACAGAACAATGTCAATAATGAGGGATTCTGGGTAACCCTGTGCTGCCTGAAGTCCCACCCCACCCCCACGCCAGACAGCCAGGCGATTCAAGGAAGGGCTAGGAGTGATTTTTCCACTAATATTTATGCTTTATTTAGTGTGTATCAGAACAAAAGAAAACCAGCATACCACACTGGTAATTTTTTTTTTCTATAAAAGCTTAGGAGAGGCTAAGTTGTTTTTTTAAAAAAAAATCAATCAATTGAATTGACTTGAAGAAATGTAAGAAATAAAAATGACCCTGTCCTGAGGACCCTCATTCATTCTCAGTGAGGAAAGGGCTTCATTCAGGTCTGCACTGGCTGCTCCAATCTCCACCCCTGGGTTGGGGTTGGGTGCTCACAGCACTGCTGTAGCAAAGCTCTAAGCCTCCTTCTCTCCCGCCCACCTTTCTCTCAACTGCATCTGCTCCCTGAACAGAGGTGACAACCTAAGCCTGCAGGCTAGGCAGTAGCAAAGCAGAAGACCTCTTCTCACCCCGAGTTTGGTCTGCCTGTAATTTGAACCCAGGTCTGTTTTTTTTCTCAGCCCCACACCCCCCTTGGCCTGGCACTGCCCGCATCCACTGCCACACACAACCGGTTCCCCAGTTCTGTGGAGCCCCACCCCCAATCTATCACCCCCCCATGTTCATGGATTGGGCCTCCCTCTTTGGGGCAATTAGAGCCCCCCACCCCCATCTATTGACCGCCAGCTGGTGGCCTGGGCCTCCCTCTGTGGGCAATCAATCGTGGAACCGCCCCCCCCCCCCCTTGCATGGATCACCCTGCAGAGGGTGGCCTGGGCCTCCTTTGGGGCGATGGTGGCCCCCTGACCAATTGCTTTGCACCTGCCTTGGCTAGCCTGGCGCCTGTGCGTGTCATAGTGTGTCATCTGGATGGTCATTCTGCTGCTCAGCCTTTCGGTTGATTTGCATATTATGCTTTTATTATTATAGACTAGAGGCCCAGTGCACGAATGTGTGCATGGGTGGGGTCCCTCGGCCTGGCTGGAGATCAGGCCGATTGGGGCCAGCAGGAAGCGGGGAGGGACCACGGAGTTGGCTGTTGGAGCACACTGACCATCAGGGGGAAGCTCCTGTGTTGAGCATCTGCCCCCTGGTGGTCAGTGTGCATCATAGCTACCGGCCAGTCATCCAGTCCTAACAGTCACTTAGGCTTTTATATATATAGATTTTCCATACAAACAACTGTAAACCTACTTTTACATAATACACATACATGCATTCCCTCCCTTCCCCCCAAACCACTTAAGAATAAGTTGTACATAAGTGGGCGCTACTCGGCCACTCAGGCCCCCTGGAGCATCTGGGCAGACAGGTCGTCCTGCAGGCTGTGCGTTATAGCAGCAGGGGCCGAGGGTCCTCCGGTGAGCACCCGGCGGGGAGCATGAGCGTGGAGCCCCGCGAGCTGGTCCCGGCCCTTCTCCCTGGGCCCCCATCTCCCCTGGGTGCAGGGCAAATGCCAGCCCCTCCATTCGGAAGGGACGCAAGGAGGTCGTGCGGCTGCACCCCGCTTGTCCCACAGGGGACTTAGGGAACCCTGGCAGGCGTAGACGCATCCAATTTGGGACGGAATAGCGAAACCCAGGCAGATCTTCCAGGGCTCTGTGGGCGCACACCCAGGCCCGGCCGTCTGACCGTGGCCTCCGGGTGGCTGGCACGGAGGACGCCACATGCCAGGAAGACCTTCTGCGTTCCGAGTTTCTCGCTGAGAGTGCGTGTGGGTCCCGGGTGCCACGGTTCCCCGAGGGGCTCGCCTAAAAAAAAAAAAAAGAATAAGTTGTAAACATCATGCTCCTTTATCCCTAAAGACTTCAGGCTGCATTTCTTAATACCAAGGATATTCTCTTACATATCGATGATAGAAGGATTAAAATCAAGACATCTAATGCCATTAGCTAAACCACAGCTGGTACTCAAATTTTATCAATTAACCCAACAATATACCTTTTAGTTTTCCCTTCCCCCACTCTCTTCCTCCCCTCCACCCAGAATCCAATTCCAGATTATTCACTGCATTCAGCTTTCGTGTCTCATAAATCTCTTCAATCCACAAGAGTTCTTCAGCCTTTCTCTGTTTTTCACAACATTGCCATTTTTGAAGAATCCAAGCCCATAATTTTGTCACTTGTCCCTCACTTGGGTTTGTCTGATGTTTGTTAAAGATGAGATACAGATTATGTGCTTTGGCAGGAAGACCACAGAAGTGCCATTATGTCTTTCTTAGCGCATCATGTAGGGAGACACATGTTGGTTTTGTCCTATTTTAGGAGATGGTAAGAAGGTGTCTGTGAGGTTTTTCCATTGTAAAGTTTGTCTTTTTGCCTTTGTAAGTAATTGTGTAATTTACAGGGAAATAGTGTGAACTATACAGAGAGCCTAGTCTTCAAATCTTCATCCTTTAGTTTTTAGAATTCATTGAAGACTTTGGCTTGAACCAACTGTTACCATGATGATTGCAAAATGGTGATTCTCTTATTCCATTAATTGTACACCGATGGGGTCCCTCAAACTGGCCTGCGAGGATCTGGCCTAAACCAGCAGTCGGACATCCCTCTCACAATGCGGAACTGCTAGCTCCTAACCACTTCTGCCTGCCAGCCTGATCGCTCCTAACCACTTCTGCCTGCCAGCCCGATCGCCCCCTAACCACTTCTGCCTGCCAGCCCGATCACCCCCTAACCACTCCCCAGCTGGCCCGATTAATGCCTAACTGCTCCCCTGCTGGCCCGATGTCCCCCAACTGCCATCCCCTGCCGGCTATCTTGTGGTGGCCATCTTGTGATGACGTGGGGGTGGTCATCTTGTGACAACGTGGGGGCGGCCATCTTGTGATGACGTGAGGGATTGCACGAGGGCACGAGGGCCACCTAGGCTGTTATTAGTACAGATACCTTTTCTCATACTTTGATCATCTTTGCTGTCATTATTCTGTACTCTATATCTGATAAATTTCTTATCTCCATTTTGTTTAGCTCTTCTTCTGTGGAATTCTCTTATTCTTTCACTTGGGGTTTGTCTTTTTGTCTCCCCATTTTGGCTCCCTATTTGCGTTTGTGCCTATGTATTCGGTAGATCTGCTATGACTTCCAATCTCTAGTGCTGGAGAGCGGCTGTTTCTGACTGGTCCTGGGTACCCTGTTTGGAGCTATCAGCAATCCACAGCTTGTGGCTCCTTCTTTTGAGGCTTTCTGTCTTTGGAAAGGACCAAGATATGCACCAGGGTCTGCTTTTCCTAACCCTGGCCCCAGAAGGAGATCAGGCAAAGACTCAACACCTCCAGAGATCTGCCTCTGCCTGCAGTCCATTTGACGCTCAGTCTTGATTTGCCTCAGGCTATGGACTTAGGGTGGGTCAAGAGGTCTTCCAACAGGGCGGGGCTGCTGTCTTCCCCCCAAGGCCAAACTGCCTGGATAGCAAATGTCCATGGATAAAGATGTCCTCCGCAGCAGGAGGCAATGACTCTTCACAGGAAACCGGGGTGGCTGCCCTCTGAACTCCAACACCAGATCCCCAACCCTGGACTCTCCTCACACAGCTCAGTCGACTCTGCCCTCCCTCTGCCAATGCACAAGGTGAGTGGCTGCACACGAAATTCTGTGCGTTGGACCTTTAAGAGGGTGCCTGCATTTCTAGCCATCTCTCTCTGTCAGACAGCAACCCTGCTGCTTTTCACAGCCAGATGTTCTGTAGGCACATTTCTCAGTTCTGGTGCTCTCTGCCGGGAAGCCCAGCTTGGTGTTTAGACCCCAGAGTTCTCAGTGGGAACCCCCCACAGCTGAGATATCCCTCCGGACCTTCAGCTGCTATCTGTGGGAGCCCAGTGAGGCCTTTCACATCTCCGCACTTCCTACCAGTCTCTATGCAGTCTCCACTTTCTGTCCTTGGCTCTCTTCAGTTAGTCTTTATTAGATTTTTCAGGGTGGTTTTTCTATATTTTAGTTTTTTTCCCAGTTTGGTCCTGGGAGAGTGTCAGTGTAACTTCCACTTACTCCGCCATCATTTTTAAGCTCTCAAAAAGTTTTACTGCCTATGTTTTATTCTAGGAGCTTTATAGTTTCAAGTCTTACTTTAGGTCTTTAATATATTTTGAGTTTATTTTTGCATATGGGGTAGAAAAGTGTTCTAGTTTCATTTTTCTATCCAGTTTTCCCAATACCGTTTATTGAATAGACTGTCTTTACCACTGTATGTTCTTGCCTCTTTTCTCAAATATTAATTGACTATATATGGGTTGTTTTATTTCTGGGCTCTCCATTCTGTTCCAATGCACTATATGTCTATTTTTATGCCAATACCATGCTGTTTTTTATTACTATCGCCTTGTAGTATAGTTTGATACCAAGTAGTGTGATATGTCAAATTTTTCTCCTTCTGTCTCAAAATTGCTGTGGCTAGTTGGGGTCTTTTGTGGTTCCATAGAAATTTTTTGATTACTTGTTCCAGTTCTGTGAAATACACCATTAGTATTTGTTTGTTTGTTTGTTTTGAGAGAGTAGAAGGGAAGAAGGGAGGGAGGGAGGCAGAAAAAGGGAGAGAAACATCAATGTGAAAGAGACACATCGATTGGATGCCTCCTGAACACACCCCAACTGGGGCCAGGGAATCAAACCTGCAACCCAGGTATGTGCTCTTTGGTGCTCAAGTTGACGCTCTAACCACTAAGCCATACTGGCCTGGGCGGCATTGGAATTTTGATAGAAATTGTGCTGGATCTATAGATTGCCTTGGGTAACATGAACATTTTAATGATGTTAATTCTTCTTAACCATGAACACGATATATGCTTGCATTTATTTATATTTTTTCAATTTCTTTCTTCAGTGCCTTATAATATTCTGAGTACAGGCCTTTTTTAAAAATCCTCACCTAAGGATATGTTTATTGATTTTAGAGATAGAGAAGGGGGAGAGAGCCTGAGATAAAAACACCAATATGAGAGACAGACATTGATGTGAGAGAGAAATATAAATCAGTTGCCTCCCATCCATGCCCCGACTGGAGATTAAACCTGAAAGCTTTTGGTGTTTGGGACAACACTCCAACTGAGCCACCTGGCTGGGAAAATGAGTCCAGTTACCTTCTTGGTTAAATTTATTCCTAAGTATTTTTTTATGCAATTGGAAATTGAATTATTTTCTTAGTTTCCATTTCTTTTTTAAAAAAAATCTTTATTGTTGAGAGTATTACAGATGTGCCTCTCCCCCCGCCCCCCACCATCCCCCCTGCATTGGCCTCCTCCACCTGGTTCCCATCCCTCCCAGGTCTTTGCCACCCTATTGTCTGTGTCCATAGGTAGTGCATATATGCATATCAGATCTTTGTTTAATCTCTTTCTGCCCCCCCCCCAACCCCAATCCCTCTGAGAATCATCAGTCTGTTCCATTTCCATACCTCTGATTCTATTTTATTCACCAGTTTATTCTGTTTATTAGATTTCAAATTCATTTATTTTGATTTTTAGATTCAATTGTTGATAGATATGTATTTATTGCCAGTTTTTGTTCATTTTTCTTCTTCTCCTCCTCCTCCTCCTCCTCCTCCTCCCCCTCCTCCTCCCTCCTCCTCCTCCTCCTCCTCCTCCTTCTTCTTCTTCTTCTTCTTCTTCTTCTTCTTCTTCTTCTTCTTCTTCTTCTTCTTCTTCCTCTTCTTAAAGAATACCCCTCAACATTTCATGTAATACTGATTTGGTGGTGATGGACTCCTTTTGCTTTTTCTTATCTGTGAAGCTCTTACCTGACCTTCAATTCTAAATGATAGCTTTGCTAGGTAGAGTAATCTTGGTTGTAAATCCTTGCTATTCATCACTTTGAACATTTATCACTCCCTTCTGGCCTGCATAGTTTCTGTTGAGAAGTCAGCTGACAGTTGTATGGGTACTCCCTTATAGGTAACTAACTGCTTTTCTCTTCCTGCTTTCAAGATTCTCTCTTTGTCTTTAGCCCTTGGCATTTTAATTTTGATGTGTCTTGGTGTGGGTTTTTTTTTTTTTTGGGGGGGGGGGGGGTGTGTGTGTGTGTGTGTGTTTATTCCTCTTGTTTGGGACTCTCTGTGCTTCCTGGGCTTGTAAGTCTATTTCTTTCACCAGGTATAAGTTTTCTGTCATTATTTCTTCAAATAAGTTTTCAATATCTTTCTCTCTCTTCTCTTTCTGGCATCCCCATAATACAAATGTTAGTACACTTGAAGTTGTCCCAGAGTCTCCTTATGCTATCTTCATATTTTTGAATTCTTTTTTCTTTTTGCTCTTCTGATTGGGTGTTTTTTGCTTCTTTGTATTTCAAATCATTGATTTGATTCTCAGAATCCTCCACTCTACTATTGAATGCCTGTAAATTATTGTTTATTTATGTTAGTGTATGCTTAATTTCTGACTAGTTCTTTTCCATGTCTTTGGCATTCTCACTAAGATCCTTGAAAGTCTCACTAAGTCCCTTGAAGGTATCGTGAAGATTCTTGAGTAACCTTATAACCATAGTTTTGAACTCTGTATCCAGTAGTTTGCTTGCTTCCATTTCTTTAATTTGTGACATACTTCTTTGTCTATGCATTTTGGCTGCTTCCCTGTATTTTTTCCTATGTATTGGATAGAGCTGCTATGTCATCTGGAGTTGGTAGAGTGGTCTTGTGTAGTACGTGTCCTATAATGCCTAGTGGCTTTGCCTCCACAGTCACCTGAGCTGGGTACTCTAGGTGCACCCCTTTGTGGACTATGTGGAAGTTTTGTTGTAGTTGAGACTTGATTGCTGTTGGTGTCACTGGAAGGAATTGACCACCAGGCCAATTGGCTGTGAGGACCAGCTGTGACTACAGTGGGAGAGCTGCTGTGTAGGAAACACCCCTGTGAAGCAGGACTTGCTTCAGTAGGGCTATGGAACTCACTGAGTCTGGCCCTTGAGTGTGTCACTTGTGGATGTGTAGAGTTGTAACCTGGTATGGTTTGAAGCTGTCCACTGGGTGTACTGGCTCTTGGGTCTCCAGGGAGATGCAAAGTCAACCACATGGCAGGAGCTACAGAGAGATCTGCAGATTCCTCCTATTTTTATAGGGTTTGGAAGTGCCCAGGTGAGGCCCAGCTGTGAAACAAGGCAGGCTGGCGCTGGTGCCAGGTCTTGGACTTTTTATTGATAGACTAGAGGCCTGGTGCACAAAAATTCGTGCACTCAGGGGGTGGGGGTGGTCCCTCAGCCCGGCCTGTACCCTCTCACAATCCGGGACCCCTTGGGTAGGGTCCCTAGGCCTGGCTTGAGATTTCTTGAGGGTCTCACTAAATTTATCAGTGGTCTCACTAGACTTATTGAGGGTCTTACTAAATTTATCGGTGGTTTCTAGAAAATTCTTGAAAAACCTTAAAAGTGTGGTTTTGAACTCTATATCCAGTAGTTTGCTTTCCTCCATTTCTGTCATTTGTGACCTGTTTCTTTGTCTCCACATTTTTTTTATGCTTCCCTGTGTTGATGGAGTGGCTTTCTGTGCTAGGTGTCTTATAGGGCCCAGTGGCTCAGCCTCCCCAATTACCTGAGGTGGACACTCTTGGTGCACCCCCTTGTGGGCTGTGTGCACAGTCTTGTTGTAGTTAAGCCTTGATTGTTGTAGGTATCACTGGGAGGAATTGACCTCCAGGCCAATTGGCTGTGAGAATCAGCTGTGTCTGCAGTGGGAGAACATCTGTGCTGGAGACACCCCTCCAGGGCAAGACTTGCTTCAGTGAGGCTTTGGTGCTCACTGAGTCTGCCCCCTGAGTGTGTCTCTTATGGGTCCGAGGGGTTGCAATCTGCATGGTCCCACTCTGACCACCGGGCTCACTGGCTCCTGGATCTTTCAGGAGGTGCTAATCTAGCCTTTTCCTGAGGCTATTCAGCAGGAGCTCAGCTGTGAAGGAATGCAAGTTGCCCTGGGGCCTTGGGCCAGCTGCAAGTTTGTTAGGTAATTTTCAGATTGCAAAAGCCTCCGTAAAGGGTGGGGGGAGGGGGGGAAGGACACATATGTAATACCCTTTGTAAAACTTTAAGCAATAAAACAATTAAATAAATAAATAAATAAATAAATAAATAAATAAATAAATACAGGGGGGAAAAAGCCTCCGTGCACAGCTTGGCCGGGGAGGGGTCCCAGGGGATCAATAGGTTGGAGCAAATAGCTATGGCTGATCATCAGTCCTGCCCTAAGAGGCCCCAAGTCTCAGTGTCCTGGTAATCACTGCAAGCACCTCTGAGAGAAAGCCGCCCTCGAGATTCGAACAATGCCAGACAGTACTCTAGCCTCTCCCCCGTATCAGTCAGGGTCCCCAGAGACTCGCCCGGAACTGGAGTTCAGAGCAGTCGGGATTTTGAGACTCCCTCCTGATTGAAAAAGCCAACCGTGTCCTCAGCCGCCAGCCCTTTCCGTGTCCGCCTCCGTACCTGTGCACTTAACTTCCGCACCGCAGCTCCTCTGAGTCCCGGTATGCTTTTCTCTTTCCTTCTAGTTGTAGTATTTCCACTCAGCCAGCCTTCCTGTGGTTCTGGATGATGCCCGTTCTGTCTTTTAGTTGTATTCTTAAAGTGGTTGTGCGAGGCAGCAATCTCCGGTGTTTACCTATGCAGCCATCTTGGTTCTCTTTTTCTTTTTAATTCAGTGGTTGAGCATCAGTTTTGAAAGATTATGTGCATTCTAGGAATGTATCCATTTTTTCCAGGTTATCCAATTTGTTGTCATAATATCTATATATGTAAAAGCCTAGGTGACTGGCCCACTGTTCAACCATCCAACTGGTAGCTATGACATGCACTGACTACCAGGGGCTAGACCAGGGGTGGGCAAACTTTTTGACTTGAGGACCACAATGGGTTCTTAAACTGGACCGGAGGGCCGGAACAAAAGCATGGATGGAGTGTTTGTCAACTAATATAAATTCAAAGTAAACATCATTACATAAAAGGGTACGGTCTTTTTTTTTTTTAGTTTTATTCATTTCAAACAGGCTGGATCCGGCCAGCGGGCCGTAGTTTGCCCACAGCTGGGCTAGACTCTCAACACAGGAGCTGCCAAGCTGCAGTGACTTGGCAGCTGCGGTTCTTGAGTGACACACCTAGAACCAGAGAGGAGGGAGCCCGATTCTGGGGTGCATCATCAGAGAACCACCCTCTCACAATCCAGGACCCCTCGAAGGGTGTTGGAGAGCCAGTTTCAGCCCGATCCTCACAGGCCAGGCTGAGGGACCCACACACACACACCCCGTGCATGAATCTGTGCACTGGGCCTCTAGTTTTCTTATACTTTTTATTTTTGTGGTGTCAGTTACTTCTCCTTTTCATATCTGATTTTATTTGTTTGGGTCCTCTCTCTTTGTTTCTTTTTTTAAAAAAATACATTTTATTGATTTCAGAGAGGAAGGGAGAGGGGGATAGAGATAGAAACATCAATGATGAGAATCATTGATTGGCTGCCTCCTGCACACCCCTTACTGGGGATCAAGCCCGCAACCCAAGCATGTGCCCTTGACTGGAATCAAACCCGGGACCCTCCAGTCCGCAGGCCAACTCTCTATCCACTGAGCCAAACCAGCTAGGGCTCTCTTTGTTTCTTGATGAGTCTGCTTAAAGGTTTATTTATCTTGTTTATCTTTTTATCTCTATCAGCTCTTGGTTTTGCTGATCTTTTATATTGTTTTTGTTAGACTATTTTTCATTTATTTCCACTCTGATATTTATCATTTCCTTCCTTTTACTCACTTTGAACTTTGCTTGTTGTGCTTTTTCCAGTTCCTTAAGGTATAAATTTAGTTTATTTGAGTTTTTCTTACTTCTTGGGGTAGGACTATAATGCTATGAATTTTCCTCTTAGGACTGCTTTCGTTATGTCCCACAGATTTGGGGTCATTGTGTTTTCATTTGTCTCAGGTATATTTTGATTTCTTCCTTGATCTAATTGTTAGTTCATTCATTGTTTAATAACATGTGCTTTAGCCTCCGAGTGTTTTGTGTTTTTTAGGTTTTTTTTCTTGTAATTGATTTCTAGTTTCATACCATTGTGGTTGGAGAAGATGCTTGATATGAATTTAATCTTCTTCAATTTACTGAGACTTTTTTTGTGTTCTAACATGTAGCCTATTCCTGAAAGTGTTCTATGTGCATTTGAAAAGAATGCATATTCTGTTGCTTTGGGGAGAAATATTTTGAAAATAGCAATTAAATCCATGAGGTCTAGTGTGTCATTTAAGGCCACTATTTCCTGGTTGATTTTTTGTGTGGATGATCTATCCATTGATATCAGTGAGGTGTTAAAATCTCCTACTATGATTTTATTACTGTTGCTCTCTCCCTTTTGCTTTGTATATTTAGGACCTAGGTGCTTCTTGGTTGGATGCATAAATGTTTACAAGGGTTCTATCTTCTTATTGTATTGATCTCTTTATCATTATGTAATGTCTTCCTTTGTCTCTTAATATAGCCTTTGTTTTAAAGTCTATTTTGTCTGTTATAAGTATTGATACCCTGGCTTCTTTTTTGGTCCCATTTGCATAAAATATCTTTTTCTATCCCTTTACTTTCAGTCTGTGTGTATCTTTCATTCTGAGGTGGGTCTCTTGTAGACATCATATATATGGGTCTTGTTTCCTTACCCATTTAGCTACCCTATGTCTTTTAATTGGAGCATTTAATTCATTTACAATTGAAGTGACTACTGATAGGTGTGTATTTATTGTAATTTTGTTTTTTTATAACTATTTTTTTTTTCTCTTTCTCTTCCTAAAGAAGTCCCTTTCACATTTCTTATAAAACTGGTTTGGTGGTGCTCTTGACCACAGGACCTGCTGCTCTCACACCGGCCCCCAGCCCTTCCCCAGCGCCCACCCTCCGGTGGCCCAACCACCCGACCCCTCCAAGTTCTCATTCCCGTGGCCCTGGTGCCCATGGCGACCCCTGGAGGCAGCCACTGCTCCTGCTGTTACTCGCAGGCCTTATGTGGTGCATCAGCAGTGTTGTTTGTGGTGAAGGTTGGCAACAGGACAGCTTGTATAATGGCCAACTTCTCTGCTGACTTCTCAATCAACTATAATACCAAGAGTGGCTCTAAGAATGCGATCTTCGACATGTCACCTAATGTAAAGCATTAAATAGCAGCTCCTGTGGTAAAGAGGAGCTTCTAACCCCAGTCTCATGATTGCTTTTGGAAGAAGACATACACTGACCCTCAATTTAGCAAGAAATGCTACACGCTACAGTGTCCAGATGATGCGTTCTGTTTTATGACAGAAAATCAGACACACAGATTTTCCCCAATGCAAGCTTCCAGGGAGTCAAGACTGTAAAATCCATAACTGACATCATGGCAGACATAAATAAAAAATACATATGTGTGAGCAGCAACCAGGTCCACATGAATAGTGTAACTGTCACCATCTAGGCAAACCTTTCAAATGATAGCTTCAGCAAGGAAGAGACATGCTGTATGCAAGATGGACCTTTCCCAACAATTCACCAACATCTCATCATCCCCTCCCCACTCTTCACCTCCCTGCCCTTCCCTTCCCAACCTTCACCAACCCCTCCCCACTCCACCGTCTCCAGTGCCTGAGAGCCCCTTGGTGCACAAGTACAATGTGAGTGGCACCAACGGAACCTGTCTGCTTGCCAGCTTGGGGTGCAGCTGAATGTCACCTACAAGAAGAAGGAAGACAAGACTCTGACCAGAGTATTCAACATTAACCAGATAACACCAAAGTCGGTGGGAGCTGCACTACCCAGCTCATGACCCTTGAGCTCCAGAGTGATACCAGCACTTTCCTAGTCTTCCAGTTTGGAATGAATATGAGTTCTAGCTGTTTTGTTTTGTGTGTGTGTGGTTGTTTTTTTTCCCCAAGAAATCCAATTGAACATGACTCTTCCCGACACCAAAGACCCCACCTTCAAGGCCACTAACAGCTTACTGAGAGCACTTCAGGCCACTATAGGGAATTCCTACAAGTGTAATGCCAAGGAGCACATTTGGGTCACAGAGGCCTTTTCTGTCAACATTTTCAAAGTGTGGGTCCAGGCTTTCCAGGTAGAAGGTGGCAAGTTTGGGTCTGTGGAAGAATGTCAGCTGGATGAGAATAACATGCCAATCCCCATCACCGTGGGTGGTGCCCTGGCAGGCCTGGTCCTCATCGTCCTCATCGCGTACCTCATGGCAGGAAGAGGAGCCATGCCGGCTACCAGACGATTTAGCGTGGCTGCAGACCAGCAGAAGCTGCAGGGCTCTGTTCATTTCCCTGAGCTCAGGATGACGTTGAGGGAGGCACACTTTAATGCAAACTGGTTTTCAGATCTGCTTTATCCAATGTGAAGTTCATCTTGCAACATTTACTATGCACAAAAGAGTAACTCTCGCAATGATGGTGTTAATTTTGCTAACGGGGTTAAATATTTTCCTAATTGGTTATGTTAATATTTACCAAAGTAGAACTTTAAGGGGGAAAGGGTAAGAGTGCTTTTCTAAATGGGCACTGGCTCTACTGTCATTTGACTTTTTAAGGTTCTGGTGTCTAGTTTCTCTTCATTTTTGACTCAGATATAAACCTACAAAGGGAGGTTCTGTGGTCTTAACACTTACAACTAATGAAGACTGGCTAACTGTTAGACTGACACAGTTCATAAATTAGTAGAGAAAGAAAATTCTAAAACAGAAGTACTTCAAAAGAGGAAACTCTAGAATGCTTAAATTAAGCTTTAGAAGCCAAGACAGGCTGCACAGCTGAGCATTAAAGCGATTGGTCTTTCCATGCTCTGCCACTCAAGAGCTGGCACTTCTTTAAATAGAAAAATGGGTGTTATTTTTATTTACTTTTTTTTTTTTTTTGTAAAGTGATTTTCAATCTTCTGTTTGAGGTTCAGGGTGATCCTGTGTCTGAACTTGTATACAATAATCGGTTCCACTCTCTGATTTGTCTGCTTGCAGCTTGGGTGGGCTGTGCACTGAGGATCCCTTCATTTAATGCATTGCCGTAACAAGGCTAATAAAACGTCTCTTTCTTTAAAAACAAAACAAAACAAAAAAACTGGTTTGGTGGTAATGAAATCCTTTAGCTTCTTCTTGTGTAGGAAGCTCTTTATCTGTCCTTCAAATCTAAATGATAGCTTTGCTGGGTAAAGTAATTTTGGTGTAGGTCCTTTCTTTCATCACTTTGACTATTTTGTGCCAATCACTTCTGGCATGAAATGCTTCTGTTGAGAAATCAGCTGACGGTCTTATGGGAGTTCCCTTGCAGATAACTGTCTTTCTCTTTCTGCTTTTAAGATTCTTTCTTTGTCTTTAATCTTTGCCATTTTAATTATGATGTGTTTTGGTGTGGGCCTCTTTGGGTTCATCTTGTTTGGGACTCTGCACTTCCTGGACTTGTGTGGGGTTTTTTCCTTTACCAGGTTAGGAAAGTTTTTGGTCACTTATTTCTTCAACTAGGTTCTCAGTCCCTTGCTCACTCTCTCTTCTCCTTCTGGTACTTTATGATATGAATGTTGTTATGCTTGATGTTGTCCCAGAAGTCCCTTAAACTATCCTCATTTTTTAAATTATATTGTTATTGATTTCAGAGAGGAAGGCAGAGGGAGTGAGAAATAGAAACATCAATGATGAGAGAGAACCACTTATCAGCTGCCTCCTGCACACCCCACACTAGGGATTGAGCCCTCAACCCAGGCACGTGCCCTGACTAGGAATCAAACTTCGACCTCCCAATTCATAGATTAACGCTTAACCACTGAGCCATGCCAGCCAGGCTCTATCCTATTTAAAAAACTTTTTTTCTGCTCTGATTTGGAGTTTTCTGCTACCTTGTCTTCTAAATCACTGATTTGATTTTCTGCTTCATTTTACCTGATATTGATTCCTTTTAGTGTATTCTTCATTTCTTATATTGTATTCTTCATTTCTGACTGGTTCTTTTTTATAGTTTCTATGTCCTCTTTTATGATTACTATCTCTTTGTTTAAGTTCTCACTGAGTTTATCCATTCTTACCCTAAATTTCTTGAGCATCATTATAATTATTGTTTTGAAATCTGTACCAGTTAAATTGCTTGCCTCTATTTCACTTAGTTCTTTTTCTGGGGATTTCTCTTGTTTTTACATTTGGGGTATATTTCTTTGTCTCCCAATTTGGCTGCCTCTCGGTATTTGTTTTTGTGCATTAGGTAGATCTTCTATGTTCCCAGTCTTGGCATGGTGGCCTTATGTAATAGGTGTTTTCTGGGCTTGGTGGTGGAATCTCCCTGATCACCTGCTCTAGGAAACTTGTGAGGATTATGTGAGCCTCTGTTTGTAGTTGAGTCTTGATTGCTGTTGGCCCATAGTCAGCCCAGTTGACTATGAGGATTGACCCTGACCACAGTGTATGAGCTTCTGTGAAGAGGCTGACCCCACATAGCAGAATTCATCCCAGCAGGGTCTGGTGCCCGCCAAGATCTCTCTTTTGATGTGTTGGTTGTAGAGGTAATTGGGTCATGCTCTGATGGGGTCTGAATCCTGCCACCAGGTGTGTTGTTTCTGAGGCCTCTTGGGAGGGATTCTGGTACAGTTCAATGTCAGGTACTTTCTGTGATCATCCCTGGGCTAAATGTTTGGAGCTACAAAGCAATCCACAGTTTGTGGCTACCTCTACTTGGCCTGTGCACATGGGAGGGGTCAAGCTACATAACAAGACCAGCTTCCATTAGCATCAAGCTGGTCAGCGAAGGGCCTCAGACACCTGAAATCCTAGATTCACCTCCTCCTGCTGGCTGCCTGTTAAGCTCAGTCATGAAAAAGCCTCTGGGCAGTACACAAGTTGCATGAAGTAGGTTCTCAGTGAGTAACCAGGTAGGGGCGAGTGGTGTTCACCAGGTTCATACAGATTCAAACTCAGCACCAGTGCTGGGTCTGAGGCCACTCAGCAAAAGTCTCAGGATACACCAAGGCCACTTGCCACCTTCCAGGGACCTGTGGACCTTTGTGGTTGGCAGGGTCTTAGGGAGTCATCAGAGGGAGGTCAGCAGAGTTCATTAGGCTGAAACAGACCAAGATTTAGCCATGTGAAGGGAGGACTGTGCACAGGATCAGTAGTGCTGCTTGGGTGTGCGAGGGGAACATGGCCCCCGCCCTAGAGCCACCCAACAAGTCTCTCCATGTGTCTGCCCAAACCGTCTTGAGAGTCTTCCAAGAGAGTCTGGATCACAGGCACAGGTTGTCCACAGCCAGCTGACAAATTTGCAACCTCAACAAGGCGTGGCCCCTGGAAGTCAGGAGGTAGAATGTGGCTAGTAAATCTCCTGTGAGTGTGCCACTCAGGGTCTGGAGCCTGGCCACATCATTTACTAGCTTCAGGGCCCCGGGAAAATCACCTAGCTTCTCTTGGCCCCAGTGTTGTCATCTTCAGAGGGTTGTCCTGGGGGTCCCTTCCCAGGATAGCCTGTGCCTCCTGAATGGGCTCAATGCACAGCTGGAACCCAAGTAATGTTTCTTAAACCAAATGGAGTAGTTTGAAGACTGAAGTTGCAGAGTGCAGCATGAATGTGAAGGATGGCAGTCAAACCAACACAGGCTCATGAATAGGCCTGGGGTCACCCCTAACCACGTCAGTGAGTGAGGGAAACCAGCCAGGTGTGGGACAACAGGAAATGGTGGGAACTATGGCATATAGGGAGCCCATAACCCTTCTCTTTCAGGGAGTCACAGCTGTGGTGGTCAAGTGCAAGTGCAACACTGTCAGTCACTCTGACTGTGGCGGAGGCAGGAATGAGGGTTGTTGTGTGAAATAAACCAGAAGTCAAATAAGGCATGCTGTGAGCCAGATCCAGCCCACAGCTCAGAGTGGGAGCGACTTAATGGTGGTTGGCCTGAGTTCAGGGCTAGCATCCCTGGGCCTTGCCCACACACAGGGCCCAGCAGAGGGTAAGGAGGGGGTAGAAGTCTCCCGCGGGAACAGGTCAGAAATCATCAGGATCTAGACAGGCATTTGGCTTTGGGGCATTTATTCCATGTCCCTTCAGTATACACCCTGGGGCCAGGTGTAGGGGAGGAGACCAGGCAGGGGATAGCAATAAATAACACAGACAGACAAAACTCCCCTCCAGACAGATGAGGTTAAAGGAGGTTAGAGGAGAGCCACACTGTGAGGATGCGGTGCTGGCCGGGGAGGGGCAGCTGGGAAGGATGGGGGGCCAGACCCCCAGGACCTTGCTGTCACCTGCTCCATCCCTTTCCTGCCTCAGCCCCCAGTACTTTGGGGAGGAAGGGAGCCCGCAGCCAGTGTGGGCCAGGGAGGGCGCTGCGAGGGCGCTTCGAGGGTGGCGGCCACATAGGCTGCCCCCAGCTCCCTCACTTGACACGGATTTCCGCATACTCGGCCAGCTCCTCTGTCAGGGTGTAGCTGTCCTTGGTGGGTCGTTTTCCCAGGTCCGAGTGAGAAAAGCTCAGGTCCAGCTCTGGGTGCTCCCCCCGAAGGCCCAGAAGCCTCCTCTCAGATCCCAGGCGCCTCTCACTCTATGAAGGGAACCAACCCATTAGAAGGGTCCCATTCCACCTTTTCCAGATCCAAAGGCTGGAGTCGCTTGCACCCCATAGCTTAGAGTTAAATCCCAAAGCTTTATAAGAACCTCTTTTCTCAAGGACCTCCAGCCCAGCCAGCCCCACAGTCCCTGCGTCCACTCTAGAGCCTTTTCCCATGCTGATCCCCCTTCGCAACACCCACCTCATCGCTTAGCCTGAAAGTTGCCTACAAATTCAATGTCTTCAGGAAAACTTCTTCAACATAGGAATTTGGTGGCACACAACTCAATCCATAACACCTTTCCAGAGTAAAGCCACCTGGTCAGATTTCACCTTTCCAAATGTTTGTACACCTCAATCTTGGTGATCCTGTAGGTGTGTCTTTGGCTTCCCCTTCATGCTTTCTACCACCACCCCCACCCCACCCCCATACTCCCCTCCCACACACACACAAGCCTTTAGACAGACACATAGAACAATGGCCAAAGACAGACAGACAGAAGGGAGTAGCAGTGGGACAGAATAGACAAGGCTAGGAGTGCTGGGCAGGGCAGACTTAACCAGGGACCATCTTGGACTCCTGACAGGGATGCACACATATGCATGACAGCCCCAAGGCCCACTGAGGGCCCAGAGGCAGGCACACTGAGGCCCCCCCGGAACCTACCTCCTGGGTGCTCATTCCAGGGTAGAGACCACTCTGGACTATTGGAGAAGGAAATGCTGTCATAGACCTACATGAGGGCTTCCCTGGGCCTGAGCCCCATAGTCCCCTTCACAATCTCAGCCTCAGCACCCCTCCCAGCCTAGGTCCAAACCAGCCCTCCATACTTCCTCCTTGTCCCTCCTAAAGGGCATGGCATCCCCTCTGCCCCTTGGCCTCCCAGGCCTCTCCCAGGACCCCAGTGTCCCTGACATTTAGGTTCCAACTAGCCTGGAACCACAGGGTTCTGGCCCTCACCTTCTCCGGTGCCCCCGAGATGCGGAAATCGCTGCTGAACAGGACTGGGGGGTTGTCCCCTGCGGAGAAGCTGGGGCTCTCTGTCACGTTCTTTCTGTTGGGCAGGAAATGAGAGCCCCAGTGGGACTCCCAGGCCTCCCTCCCCCTCCCTTTCTATACTCCCATCTACCTTAGGAATTTGGCCCAAGGGACCCCAGAGTTGGTCCCACCAATCTCTCTAAGATGGGGCAGACGGGCTCTACAATGACCAGCCCTTCCTGTCCACCACCATCCATCCCTCCCCTGTTTTGTGACCCCTGGTCTCTACCACTTTTTTGGACCCGCCTGGCTTCTCCAGGTTCTCTTCATTTGCTCTGGGTCTGTCTATCCCTCTTGCTGCCAAGATATGGAGCAGGGAGATTAACGCATTTTCAGTAGAGCCACAAGGAAGGAAAATAGCAGCACAGTGGTGGCAGGTGGGTGTGGTTTGGGCTGGGGAGCATTTTTGTTGCCATAGATGTGTGTAGTCATTGGCACTTCTGGAACCAACTGTGACCGATGCTGTAGCTGCAAGCAGGGAAGCCGGCTTTCCCCATCACACCTCTTGGAGGGCAGGAGGGCAGAGTGGAGAAACAGGAAATGACTGGTGGAAAGTGCTTGGCTCAGGCACTGGCACTTGCTGACCTGTAGTGGCTCATGGAAGCAGGACTCCTTTCTCCTCCGTCCAGCGGAACATCCTCAGAGCAGAATACACCCTCCCACATACACAGGGCCCTCCCTTGCCCAGCCCTCAGCCTCCCTCCACCCCTCCCCCACCGTTAGAGTCTCTCCCCTCCCCCAGGTTGCCCGGTGGGGCACTCACTTTCTGCGTGTCTGGGTAATGTAGCAGACAATGGCAATCAGGATGGCAAAGGCAACCACGGCTCCCACGGGCCCAATCTTAGCCCACATCAGGCGGTCTGAGGAGAGAGAAAACCCAGGTGCCCTCAGACTGCTGGTGGGAGCGAACACGCCTGGGTTCTTAGGAGACGGACTGGGACAGCAGTGACAGTGAAAAATATCTGTATAGCTGGCACATCCTTCACTGACTGACTAGCCTGGAGGGCCTGGAGGGCCCAGGACAGTCGCCAGTGATGGTGAACCTATGACACACGTGTCAGAGGTGACACGTGAACTCATTTTTTTGGTTGATTTTTCTTTGTTAAATGGCATTTAAATATATAACATAAATATCAAAAATATAAATCTTTGTTTTACTATGGTTGCAAATATCAAAAAATTTCTATATGTGACACGGCACCAGAGTTAAGTTAGGGTTTTTCAAAATGCTGACACGCCGAGCTCAAAAGGTTCGCCATCACTGGTAGGCAAACTCAGGGCGGCCTCTCCTTCCGGCCCAGAGGGACCTCTTTACCATATGATCCACCTGCGTAGCCTGACCCAGGCTCGGTGGCTGATGGTCAGTCAGCCTTGGGGAGAGGAGCCTGGATCCAAGAGGAGCCCCCTCTTCCCTGGGGCTCCAGCCCCAGACCACGCCACTCACGGGCTCCCTGGAAGGGCAGCTCCAGGCTCTTGGTGCCGTAGAGGTTGCGGGAGGTGCAGATGACGCGGGGCGGGGCCTGGGCCTGTCCCCGCAGCGTGAGGATGCTGGTGAGCAGGAGGCCACTGCGCTCCGAGTACACGAACTCCCGCTCCGTCTCGTTCACTGTCACGTTGCGCGAGGGCAGCTCGAAGGCCACAGAGGGCTCCGGGTTGGATTTCACCACGCACAGGCACTGCACCGTGTCTCGGGCCGCTGCACAGTGGGACTCCAAAAGGATCACGGGAGCAACTGCAGGGGCAAAATCGGAAGGAGGGGCTGGAGACGGCCAGAAGCCAGGACTCCCTGGCTGAGGGCCCGGAGCCGCATAGCTGTCATCGAGGTGAGCTGCGCTTTCTCCTTTACACCATCCCTTTACACGGCTAACTTTGTTCACCTCCCAAAACATAAATCACATCATGGCGCGCCCTGCTCCAACCTATCCTCCAATCGCTCTGTGTCCCTTAGAATACAATCCAACTTATTTGCCTTGGACTGCAGGACCCTGCGGGACTGAGCCACTCTCTGACCTCCGTGTCTTACCCTGAAAGGCTCATTCCTTCCGTCACACCAGCCTCCTTGCTGTTTCTCACGTTTATGGAGCTTTCCCCACCCACGTATTTGTGTTTCTCCCTCAGCCTGGAACACTCCCTGAAGGCACCTTCCCACTCTCTTCTTCGCTCCATGAAGGTTCTGCTCAGACCACTCACATACTCTCTCCTTCTCTGCCCCCTCGCTTCACTGACACCACTCCTGTCCCGCTAAGATTTCTGCCCAGCACTCATTCCTACCCGGCTTATATATTGATGCGGCTTGTCTCTCTTTTCCACCAAGACAGGCTCTTATTCTGTCTTGCTCTGTTGCCCACACTTACATCGTGTCTCTCACATAGCAGAGCTCTGGGAAGACTTGTGGGGTGACCTATTGAGTTCTGCCGCCCCCCTTTCAGGCCACCCTGCAGACGGCCCTGTTGACTCTCCAGAGGCCCCTTGCATTCTGACCCCCCTCATGAGAGTCCCAGTGCCACTCGAACCCAGCACCACCCTCCACCCAAGGTTCTGCTGCCTTTGTATTTTTTTAATATGGTACAGGTATGATGATTTTCTTTCATTTTCCAAAATATGAAATTATCGTCAAAATTTGAATGCTGCTTTTTAAAACTATATTCTCTTTCCTCCTGGAGAGTCGAGCACTCCCCTCTGCTCACCGTAGCCTGAGTTCTGGTTCTCGGTTTTGACCAAAGCCCATGTACACATGGGCCAAAGACCCTCAGCTCGCCAGCCCACTTACTAGTATTTTCACTTTCCAGCAAAAGAATATGCAGGTGACAGTGATGGGCCAGGGAGTCACGTGACCAGATGTATACATAATAGAGATGGTTCTAATCAGAACCTCAGTGCGTACACATATCTAAGTCTAGTAAATCAAAAGTTAAATACCCCCAATTCTGTTCAGGTAGGCATACACCAGGCTTGCTGTAATGTTAACGAATTAACACACTACAAAATAAACCAATAATGACAAACCTGAATGGGCAGCAATTAAATTTTTTAAAAAACCCTTTCATTCAAGACTGCACCGCTAGTGCTCCGGTGACGGTGTCTGCCCGAGATGCTGTGGGAACGCTGGTACCTGCCTGCATGTGCTCAGCATTTTCCAAGCTTTGCAGGCCGCCTGGGACACCCCAATTGACACTAGACAAACCCCAAGTGGCCATCTACTGGCTGGTGGCCTCAATCAGGCCGTCAGCATCCTTGGGCCTCCAAGATGGAGGTCTCATTATGCAAACAGGGTAATGGTCCTTAACTCACAGGGGCTACAGAAACTCTGAAGATAGGCACAGGATTGTGCTGTAAAGACAAATTAACATCCACCCGAGGACTAATGATTAGAAAAATAGAACCATTCCAGCAGAGGGAGCATGTGAGCAAGGCCTTGGCTTCAGCATGCAGGGCGGACATCCAGCCTGGAGTCCAAAGGAAAGATGGGTGGGAAGCGATGAGGATATCTAAGACTTACGGAACATATAGGAAGTGTCAGATGCTGTGGAAGATCACCATCATTTCCGTAGTCTTCATACCCAACTTTAGAGTAAGATACTCTTATCACACTCATTTTTCAGAGGAAATGATTTAGGCTCAGTAAAGGTGAAGTCTCTTGTCTGAGATGGTGCAGCAAGACAGAGAGAGAGCTGGCATATAGACCCAGGGTGGTTCAGCTCTCAGGTACTTGATACTAGTAACATTTCCGTTTCCTTAAACTGGTTTGGGGTAAAGAACAACAGTCCCCTCTCCCAATCACATTGTTGTGAGAATAAAATTGCCAATACAGGCAAAGAGCTCAGACTCGTCGCTTGCATGTTGCAAACACTCTGTAAGGGTGAGAGCCTCCTGCAGTGCCCAAGCCATGCCGGGCTCTGGGGTGGGCAGGTAAGACTGGGAACCCTGCACCAGACTGCGTACCCACCATTGTCAATGAACACTAAAGCCAGGTGCTAGGGGACACAGGCTTTAGGGCTGAGGCT
This sequence comes from Myotis myotis, assembly GCF_014108235.1. Classification (NCBI taxonomy): domain Eukaryota; kingdom Metazoa; phylum Chordata; class Mammalia; order Chiroptera; family Vespertilionidae; genus Myotis; species Myotis myotis. The sequence continues at coordinate 11,193,096 of NW_023416323.1, forward strand.
GCACTCCCAGAGGGAATGCACTGTGACACAGGCCTTGGAGACGCCTGAGGAGCTTAGCGGGGGGCCGGGGGGAGGGGAAATGTCATAGCTGCTCCACTACTCCAGGGGGTTGATGGCTTTATATTGCAAATTGAGTTATTTTTTTCAAAAAAAAATCCAGATTAAGTGAGTCCTTGGGTGCTAAGACCTGCAGGGAGGTGAAGCAGCCGAGGTTTACCAGGTAACATCGGGGGGCAGATGGGAGTCCAGAAGAATCTTGGCTCTGACCTACCTTCCTAGCTGCATGAGCATGGGGGAATTCTGACCTTCGTTTTACTTAGTTAAGGACTAAGGATAACACACACCTGCTTCACAGGGCCACCAGGAGGACCCAGCAAAGCCACACCTGTGGAGGATGGAATCGTGACCGGAATAGGCCCTTTATGGCCATTTGCTGCAACCACTCTTACTATGTGGGGGGCTGAGGGGGGGGGTGACTGACAATGTACATGAGAAGGTGTTCTGTGTATGTTCAGTGGGTTCTGACTCTTAAACCTAAGGACCACTGACAGAAAAAAGGGTACATCAGAAGAGGGAAGCTGGGCCCAAAGGGCACATGCGGAGAAGACAGTGCCACGAAGCCCATACATGGTGGCCACATTGGATGCTGTGAGTGACCAGGGACTGAAGGGAATGTGGCCAATGATGAAAGGTCAGCAAAGGAGTGGATGGCCATGGCATTGCGCTGGAAGATGGCACTCCGGGAATGATCGATAGCTACCATGTACTGGTTATCACCATACATGCAGAATATTGTGTATGGGCTGTGCTCATTATCTTCTGGCAAACTTGTGTGGGGGGACCATTATAAATGAAGTAATTGAGGTTGAGAGTAGTGACGTTTGGAGACTAGTGCCAGAGGTCAGGTCAGAGCTGAGGAGGAAGCGGGAGAAATGGAAATGTGGAGGTGACATTGCAGAGAAAGTTGCTGAAAGAGGGCGGGGGGTGGAGGGAGGGGATGGTCAAAACTGTGACCTGGGAGCTACAACCCAGGATGGTGGCCAGGGTGGGCGTCGGTGTGTTAGTGCTGCTGTCCATAGAGAGGATGCTGGGGAGGCACCAGCTGGCAGTGGAACAAGGAGTTTCATTTCCAAGGCAGTTAGCTTTTTATGTGCATCCATCTCATCTCCCTGGCTTATATCTGTTAATAAGCTTGGTGTCTTCTTGGGGCTATGCCCCACCTCTCACAGAGCCACACGGCCCTTTGCACATAACCACTGCTAGACCACTGACTGTATTCTGGTGTAATAATGCAGGATGAAGTAAGCTTTGGGCAGCACAGAAGAGTGGAACCAAACTGCCTGGATTTGAATCTTAAAGTTCTGCCCTTTCCTAGCTCTTGTGACCTTGGGCAAGTGGCATAACCTCTCTGGGGCTCAGCTTCTTTCTCTAGAAACTGGGGGCAGTAATGGAACCCCCTCATAGGGATGTCCTAAGGATGAAATGAGTGGGTCCCTATTCAGAGCTTCCAACAATGCCTGGTACATAGGGGTGCTCCACAGGGTTAGATTTCATGGTTACTATTTTAGTTAAAGGGGCAGTGGCCACAGGATCCAGATCTCCCTGGTTAAAAGCACACTCCAGGATGTGGAGACAAGTGTTCTCAGGTGGGACTTGTATTTTCTTATGTGGATTCCACTTTCCTGCCTTTCCCATCCTTACCTGCTGGTGCAACGTTAACTCTTGGTTACCCAGACGTCCCCTATTGAACCATCTACCTCAGGTGGAGGGGAGACACCAGTCAAGCCCGCTCTCAGCAGGGGACGGGGGTTGGAGGGGGCATACTCACACTCCACAGAGAGGTTGAAGGCGGTGGCTCTCTGGCCATACTGGTTCTCGGCCACACACCAGTACTCTCCATCATCCTCAGGTGTGACAGCCGGCAGCTCCACCTGTAGTTCACTCTCGTAGATGACTGTAGCCAGGATCTGCTTCTCTTTGAAGATGGTGAGAATAGGATCCGGGTTGCTCTGTGTGGAGCACAAGATGGAGACCGTCTCCCCCTCCACAGCCACCACTGTCACGTTCACCGTTGGCTTCCAGGGTGCATCTAGGGGCAGAACAGGAGGCAATGGTCAGATGCCAGGAGGTACCTCTTCTGCCAGCCAACTTCTACCCCCAAATGTGACCCATACACCCCAATCCAAGCACAGCAGCTCAGGATGGCTCGGGGAACCCCAGGCTTGGCTGTCCAGTTTACAAGAACAGGGGCTGTACAGCCAGAATGCTTGTGTCTGAATCCAGGCCCTGCTCCTTCCAGCTGTGTGTCTTCACCTCTGTGGGCCTCATTTTTTCTTATCTGGAAAATGGGCTTAATAATAGTTCTAACTCCATAGGGGTAACTGAGAACTTAAGTAATAGGCACTGTTCTAGCCTGAACGAGGTAGAGGAAGATCCCTGCCCATGTGGGTAGTTGCCATGTAAATAAATAAAATGTGTCATTGGCAAATTTGGGATAAGTGCTTTGGAGAAAAATGAAGGGAGGGATGGGAAGCTAGGGTAGTTACTGTTTTAACTAGGATGGTGAGGGAAGGCTTCAGTGAGAGTAGAAGGAGGTGGGAGGAGCCAGCCTTTGGGATGCCTGGGGGAAGAGCATTTGTGTAAAGTAGTCAGAAACTGCTGAGTAAATGTTGGCTGTAGCTGTCATTATTATTATCCACAGCCCTGGCATTTTGCCTCAATAAGTATTTGTGAATGAAAAAATGAATGAATGACTGCTCCTGGGTTCCTAGCTAAGAATCCTGTCTGATTAGCCCCCTCCTCTGGGGCTCCATAATGTACAGGTGCACACAATGGGCTGGGTGAGGCCTGGGGTCCCCCCAGCCCTCCCATTAGAACTGCAATGGGACTCATTTAAAATTCAGATTCATAGGGTCAGCCCCTGATCTACTCCCAGGTCAGCCAGGCTGCCCCAGGAAACGGAATAAAACCAGCTTTCCTGGGTGACAGGGACCACATCTGACTTCTGCTCCTGTCCTAGGGGTGAGAGTGGTGCAGAGTAGGTGTTCACTAGATATTTGTGCAAAGAATGAAGGAATGAATGAATGCCTTGACCCACAACCTTCCTCTCCATCTTCCCTCAACCACAGTTCTGTTCCTGATGGCCCAGCCCCGCCCTGGGCAGGGCCCCTTTCCCCTAATCCCTGCTCTGCAGGACAGTGCCAAGCGAGTCCACAGGGCGGCTACTCACACATGACACTGAGCTCCACGGTGCGGTTGTCCTGGCCATAGGCATTCTCTGCCAGGCAGGCGTAGACGCCGTCCTCCCCGGGGGTCACTTCGTCCAGCTCAAGGAACAGGCTCTCGGCCACGGCCTCCCGAAGCACCGTGCCGTCCCGCATCCAGGTCAGCAGCGGCAGCGGGTTGCTGTCAGCCCCGCAGAGCAGGCCGACGTGGGACCCCTCGATGGCCTCCACCGAGGAGTTCATCTCCACAATCACAGGGGGATCTAAGGCCAACGACACAGTGGAATCAGCAGGCAGGTGCCACGGGCCCCACCCCCGCCCCCGATGGCACCCAGGCTCACACTTGACGTCCAGACTGGCGTAGCCCTCGAACTGCAGGGTGGTGTTGGGGAAGGAGGCCTGGCAGCCCAGCCGAAGGCCATTGGCCTCCCTAGTGGGCACGAAGTGTAGCAGCGACATCTGCACCCATGTGCCCTCGTCCTCGCGCAGCCGACCCAGCACAGCCGGCTCCCCCAGGCCATCGTGGCCCAGCCAGCTCAGCTCTGGGCGCAGCTCTGGGCAGTTGTCAGGCACCAGGCAGCTGACCTCCACTTCCGTGCCTGCCACCACTTCCAGGGGGACCACGATGTTGGGGGTGTCTACATGGGCAGGGAGAAGGAGGACGGAGGAAGCAGACATCCCCACCTTGACCAACTCCAATCCTGGTACCTGGTTCCCTCCCCTTGGATACAGAATTCCCTGAAACGTTCTCTCTGCCCGGTTACCTTCACCCAGAGCCCTGCACAGATCCACCCATGGTGAATGGTAATGAAAACAACAATTGCTGGTCTGAGTCCTTCACAGCGTTGAATTTGCCTTCCAGCCATGCTAGCAGGTAGGTAATATTACTTTACTCATTCTGCAGTTGAGGAGACTGAGGCCACAGCTGGTAACACTGAGCTTCAAACCCTGTCACTCTGGCTTGATTCTCTGTGTCTTGGCACTGCAGCATATTCCTTAGAAGCCTGTCTCCTCCCCATGTTTGATTTGGTGCACTTCCGTGCGTGTGTGTGTGTGTGTGTGTGTGTGTGTGTGTGTGTGTGTGTTGGAGGTGGATCAGGCCTGTAATCCAGCTAGACTCACTGCTGACAGGAGCCTGAATCTAAGAGCCCCAGGCAGTAGGGCTTCTCAGGCACTCGCAGTAGGAATGTCCGAAATCAAGCAGTGGACCCTACTCTGATGGTCAAATCTGGCCCAGAGCTGCATTTTATTTGGCCTACATTTAGGAATTAAAATATATATATATATATAGGAACCAGCAGCTAATGTTTAGGAATTAGGAGATCACAGGAAAATACACAATTCTGGTTTCTTTTTCAAGTTCAAACTGCCTGGCAGCAATGGCTCTGTATTCTCGCCCAGCGCGGTGAGCAGAGCTGGTGCCATGTGCCAGGCACGTCTCTGAGCACTTGACAAGCACTCACTCACTGAGCTTAAAGTGCTGCCCCTGCCCCCATCGCAGAAGAGGAAACCAAGGCTGAGAGAAGTGAAGTCGCTTTCCCACAGTTGCCCAGCGAACGCAGTGATCAAGAGACCTTAGCCCTATCCCCTGCTTCCCTTTGAGGGCCACGAGACTGCTTGGGGCCCCGCTCTGCTCATTTCTGTCATCCGCCTGGTCTCTGTGGGCACCGGGCTTTGCACCTCCCAGCCTAACAAACAAGTCCCTGGGTCTGTGCTGGGGAGGATTTCCTGCTACACCCCTGCCTGCCCCAGGGATGCCCCTGCCCCACTGCTGTGCAACCCCCGGGGCACTCACTGATGATGTCCAGGACGCTGTGCTCGGAGAAGGTGTACTGGTTGTAGCCCCCTAAGTCCCCGCGGAAGTAGTACTTGCCGCCGAGCTCGGGGCTGAGGTTGCTGAGCAGGAGGGTGCAGTTGCGCAGGCCCAGGTCCCCCAGGAGGCGGCTGCGGCCCTGGAAGCTCTCGTGGACGACTTGGGTGCGTGACTTGAAGACCACCGGGGGGTAGTTTTTCGGGTAGGGGCTGTTGAAGTACCAGACGCCATGCACAACGGCAGGCCGCAGCTCGTCAGGGAAGTCAAAGCGGCAGGGGATGGAGACGCATGTGCCCTCGAAGGCCGAGATGGACGAGGGCATCCAGGCACCCCAGTGACCCCCTCGAGAGGCTGTGGGTGAGTAGAACTGCTGAGGCCAAGGGACATGTCCTGACCGAATCACCTGGCCCCATTCTCATCACCTTCCCCCAGCCTGAGGGATCCAGGGACCCACAGAAACAAGCGCAGCCTGCTGGGGCCAACGCCCCAGAATCCCCAGCCACCCTCTTCCCCCGCCATTACCTGCAATCATAATCCAAAACAGGGGCAGTGCTGTGAGGAATATCATTTTGTACAGCGTGTGATGACAGCTGGAGGAGGAACAGGAGGGGTTAAGGATTAGGGAAGGGGTTCTTCCCTTAAGGCTTCAGCGCTGCTATTAATATTGATAATGACAAATATTTCTATGGCATTGACCAGGTACCAGTCCTCAGTGCTTTACTCTGCCATATTAATTCATGCGATCTCTTTGAGGCAGGTGCAGTCACTACTCTGATTTTACAACTGAGTTCCAGAGAGGTTAAGTAACCCGTCCAAGCCACACAGCTCGTAAGTATCAACTAGGACAAGCCCTATCTGCCCGGCTCCAGGGGTGCAGGCTTAACCCCCAACTGTCCTGTCTCTACGTGGTTGTAAGATGCTGACAAGGATCCTCAGCACCATGGTGCTCCTGGGGACCCTCAGGAAGTAATGACAGAGCCAAGCTGGACCAGCAGCAGGAAGAAGGGGGAGCCCGGAGGAAGGAACCCTGCCCCTCACCTCAGTCTCCCTGAGTTGGGGTGTCTTCTGGTCCCACTTGAAGATGTCAGCCTGCCAACCTGGAATAAGAGTCAGACAGGTGCAAGGGGGCAGGAGCCTGAGCACCCCTGTCCCACGCAGCATCTGCTATGAGTTGCTGCCTGTTGTAAGGCTGCCTGCCCATGGATGCTCGGGTCTCTCCCACACAGCCTAGCAGCTACTCTACATAGGGTCACTCCCCACCCCACCAAACTGCCATGGAGAACTGTGGGGAAGGAAAGGGGAATGACAGAGCCTTGTGGGGGGAAGGGGCTGTGGTGAGTGGGGGGAGACCTGGGGGTGGTAGGCAGAGAGACTCAGGGCCATCAATGACTGGGTTTCACAGCATCAACATTCCCAACATGCCGTGTGAATTCCTGCCGCCCGCTCCCACCCCACAGACGGCCCCTGCTGTCCCCACCCTCAGCAGAGGCCAGTGCCCAGCACAAAAGAGCCCTGTTCCCTCACGGGGAGGGTGCTGCATCTTGGGGGACTCCTGGGGTAGGTGGGGTGAGAGAAGAGACACAGTCCTGGCTGGGCTCTATGTGGGGCCAGGAAGGACCAGGGGTTGGGAGGTCAGGAGACCCTCCTGGCTGCTCTGTAGGTCCCCCTCAGGGTTGTAGACAGGGTCTCCAAGTGCTGCCTTTCCAGGCCTTCACCGCCCTCTTCCCACGGACACAGATGCATACACAGCCAAACACATGCAAATGCTGCTATGAAATATGATAGATCTAGACCCAGCCAGAGGAGCAGGCTTGGACCGCAGAGACTCATGTGGACACCTGGTCAGGGTCCTACAATGTGAACAGGCACTGAGACCCCAGTGTCCGCAGACTGCTGGCACACACAGTCACAGAAGCACACCTGCACTGACATTGGCACCACGTTCAGGCATGCATGTGGACCTGCCTGCATGCCATGCTCACAAAGACACGGCTGCACACCCACACTGACGTGTAGCTAGGACAGACCTGCCCAGACACATACTGATGGACACAAGGCAGATGATGGCAGTGATGGTGACCCTCCAGGGCCACAGTACATAAACATGCACGGCACATCTGTAGTAGTGAAATTCACAGGGCCAGTGGGCTTTAGGAAGAGCAGGTCTAAAAAATTTTTTGGTGGGGGTGTAATGAAAAAAGGTTGACAAACACTGATGTAAATTCAGACCCACCCAGGGTGGTACACACCCACACGCGCACGCACACGCACACACACGTGTACACACACGCGCGCATACACGCACACCCCTTGTTGTGCTCCCAGGTGCTGGAACTTGCTCACTCAAACCCCACTGCCTCACCCTCCCAGAGGGCAGGATGCAGGTATCTAATCACCTGGGCATCAGTCAGCTCTTCACCCAGCCCCAGGCATTTCCACCACATCTGCCCCAAACTTGGAAGCCCCAGGGCAGCTGTTCCTGCAGAACCTCCACCAGGAGGGGTGCTGAGGAGGGCCCTTCTTTCTCTCTCTGTAGTTTCTTCCAAAGCCCTGTCACTGTCCTGCTCTGGTCCCAGCTCATTCCAAAGTCCCAAGGAACACCCTCCCCATCCTAAATTAGTGGCAGTTCACAGCGCCATCCTCGCTTTACACATACCTCCGGTGCCCCTGCTACACCCTCTCAGTCATGGCCCTCTGCTCCCACCCTGTCCCCAGGCCCTCTTGGCTGCTGTGTACTCACCAGGATGCTCCTGTGTCTGCACCCTCTGCTCCTCACCCCTGCTGACAGTCCCCTGGCCTCCCAGGGTCTAGGCCCCCACTTGCCAGCCCCTCCTTCCCACCACCCGCCCCCCGCCCCCCTGTGGGTGCCAGGGACCGCCTGCCTCCAGGGCCCAGCTCCTCCCTGTCCCCGGGGGAGGGGGGCACAAAGGGGCCCTTGTCACCATTGCTCGACTGGGCAGCCTGATGCCTGGGTTCTACTAGCTCCTTCCTGGAGGGGATGGGGGCGCTGCCTCACTTGTTCCCCTCTCCTGCATTGCTGTGCACCCTGGTTCGGAGTCCCTGGGAGGGCGTTCTAATATCTCTGAACATCTCAGACTGAGAAACAGAAGGCGTTGTCCTCAGCAAACAGGGAATCTTGGTGGCAATGACAGGTACAACCCTGGTCAGGAGAGGCAACAGAGGCCGGTGTGGGCGGAGAGGAGATAGGACCTTGCCATTCTGGGCTTCAGTGTCACCTCCACCCTCCCTTACAGTCACTTCCCTGGTCACAGTGGTGCCTGCATCCTGGTCTATTTGCTTCTAGGCTCTTCTTGTCATCAGAAATGTCCTTAGGTATTGACTATCTCCTCTCATGAGAACATGACCTCCAGGAGGACGAGGGCTTTGCCTGCTGTATGTAGCCCAGCTCCTGGCGTAGCTAAGCTTCATAAATGAAGGGTGGATGCATGCACATATCTGTCCAGTACCTTGTGGCGCCTTTTGACTGGAGGCCTTTGCACTGATTCCCTCCTCCTGGAAAGCTCCTCTACCTCGCCCCACGCCCACTCTGCCTAGCCAGAGCCACCAAGTGGATGCCACTTCCTCTGGAAGCCGGCCTGCCTTCTCACCAAGCCAAAGTCCCTCATTTACATGTGACTGTCCCTCCACACCCCTCAGCACATCTGCTCCTCTGCACAATCGGTGAGCTCCTTCCCCACTAGCCAGGAGCTTCCAGAGGGCAGTGTTTCTATCTGTCTGTCTGTCTTACTCCCCTAGAACAGAGCCCCAAGGGTATTTGCTGAGGGCTGTGCTGACTCTGAGCAGGGTAGGGACCCACTGTGGCAGATTCCGCGTGATCCTCCTGCCATCCAGACCCTTCCATTGACATGATCTCTGCAAAGTGGTGGTGGGAGCTGGCAGTGGTTTGGTTAAGGGCAGTAGTGTTTTGACTGTGAGCTGCTCAGTCACATTGGGGCATCTTCTGTGGGGAGGGAGGGTGGAAGGGAGTGTCCTTCCTCCCAAGGGAGAACCTGGGTGGATGGCGGGCTGAGGGGCGGGAAATCCCTCAGACAGGGAATTGAGGAGAGAAGGCTGGATGGAGGAGGGAAGGAGAGTCCCATCCCCACATCAGGCTTTATGATGTCAGACTCTGCCCGTGCCTTTCCCAGTCAGGGACAAAGGCCCATTGAGAGTGGGGTGGGGCTTGAACGCCTGGGTCCTGGAGAAGAGAGGGGCCTGGTGCCTGGGCTTTGGGGGAGGGCACCATGACCTGGGATACTCATGTTACAGCCTTCAGTGTCAGCACCAACCCCCTTGGGTTCATGTACCTGTGCTGTTTTGGGGTACATCTTTCTGGGTGTGAACTGAAGGCTGTCCCTGAGAGAAGGATGCACAGGCGAGTGAGTCCCATAGGCAGCACTGGCAACTATTACCGAAATCTGAAAACCCCGGTGTCCAGAACACAGGAGGACTGGGGGACCGGAGAGCATAGGCCTGCCTACAGGGGAGCAGGGCCACTCACACCCAGCCCCCAACTCTGCCAGATCACCCAGTCCTTCCATTCAAGGCTAGGGATACTGTGACAAAGTACCACAAAACGAATGGCTTAGAAAGTTTATTCTATCACTGCTGGAGGCTGGAAGCGGGAAGTCAGCATTTTGGCATCGGTTCCTTAGGGCTGGGGGAAAGGAGCTGTTCCTTCCCCGCAGGCTCCCCTGGGCTTGCAGACGGCCACCTTCATGTTCAGCAGGCGTTCTCCCTGGGTGAGGGCCTCTGTGCCCAAGAACCCCTTTTATAGGACACCAGTCCTCCTGGGTTAGAACCTACCCTAATGACCTCATTTTAACTTAATTACCTCTCTACAGACCCTCTCTCCAAATAAGGTCACAATCTGAGGTACTGGGATTTAAATCTTCAACTTATATTCAACTGAAGGAGAGGGACACAGTTTAGCCCATAATATCAGGAGTTCAGATTTTTATGTGCCATACCTTGCTTTTTGGGTATTAGCCCAATTGTATCTAAAAATACTGTGCAGTGCAAGCAAAACTCAACTCAAGGCAGATGAAGCCCTCTGGCCCACTTGTTTAAAGCTCTCTTGAGGGATAGCTGGTTCTTGGTCTCAGCGCTCAGCCAGAGTTGTCAGCTTTGTACCCGCACACCCCCCCCCCACCCCCACCCACCAGCAGCATCAGTATTGCCTGGAAGCTTATTAGAAATGCAAGTTCCATGGCCTCGCCCCAGCCCTGAAGAGTCAGCAACTCTGGCAATCTGCCCCCAGCAGATTCTGGTGCCCACAGAAACGAGCACCTCTGCCGCTCTCTAGGACCACCTGGAGAACTTGCTAAGATGAGCGGAGTACTCAGCATCATTAAATGTATTTAGCTGCTTCAGGTCTCCCACCTCCCAGGCATTTAGTGAGGGGGCCCAGAGTCCTCTTCCTCCCCCTTTATACTGATCCTTTATACTGATGAGGCATTTGACAGTTTCCAAAACCATTTCACACTCATTCCTTGCTGAGCCGCTCAACAGCCCAATCAGCTGAACACTGTAGGGACACTTCTGTCCTTTCACCTTTCACACATGAGGAGGTGGGGTTCAGAGCGGGAGGGGGGGAGGTGGAAGGTGGTGGGTAGAGAGATGCCTGCTCCATCCTACAGCAAATGAGGCCAGGCTCTCCAGCTTGCCTTCCTCTCCCTCCCCTTAGTCTTGGTTCAGGAAATCCTCTCAGAGGAGGAGCCTCTCATGGCTTCGAAGGCAGAAAGCAGAAGTTTGTGGGTTACCAAACTGATCCAGCTCCCAGTTGGGTTTAGTTTAGCTCCCAGAGTGTTGATTTAAAAAAATCAAATTCCTATAATCAGTTTCCAAAATTTTTACAATCAGGAAGGATGGCCACCTTCTCTGGGAAAGAAGCTCTAGCCATGTTTCACCCGGAGCCACTTTAGATGGGATCAGGCCTCCCACTTCCTGTCCATACACAACACTGAAGCCAAATGGCCAAGCCCCTTCATCATCACACCACTGCTGATGTTTTCTTATAGGCTAAGAAGATAGTGAAATGCATCTTTGTTTCTATCAAAAGTGGGAAAATTGGATAAATTGAGAGGGATATAGTTTTTAAAAAGAATGGGAGAGACCTTAATTCCTTGCGAAGGTGAACGGTATTCTCTTCTGTGTGTCATGTGCAAAGTGTGTCCTTATTGAATTACAACCTAATATGCTCCTGCAAAACAAATCCACACCTCCCTCATTTACTGCAGCTGTCTGCAAGGCCAGTGGTTCTCAAACATTTTGGTCTCAGGAACCCTTTCTGCAAAATTGCTGTAGACTCCAACAACTTTAAGTGGGTTATATGTATAGTTGCTTAACATATTAAAAATTGAAAATGGGAAATTTTTAAAGCACAGCTACAATCCATTAGCCATCAGAGTGATGATGTCATCATGTCACAGAGCTTCTGGAAAACCCCACTGCACACTCATGTGAGAATGAGAGTGTAGGAAATAGTAACATCTTAATAGTGTCCGCCTGTGGGGCCTTGGATGGAGCCCCAGACCTGACTTTGAGAACCCTTGCTAGGCATTTGAGTTTGTCACCCATTTCAAGACTTAAAGAAGAAACTTTTGTTTAGTTTTTATTCCCTGCTGTAGCAACAAAAATTCTAGGTCTTATGAAGTGGGGCTTAAAGAAGGGTAGGAGCAGAAAACAAATTTCTTTCACCAAGCTTCCTTGCAACCTCGATACACAACAACCCCGCACATCCCACTGAGTACACCCTTACAAGACAGTAGCCAGGCAGGCCTCTGGCATAGGTCTCGGGCAGGGAGAAAGGGTAACAGGCTGGTTTGGAAAATAAAAGCTGGAACAGTCATTTTATTCCGAGACCATTTACAGAGTGTTCGAGGGCGGCAGGAATAAATAAGGGAGGGCGGGAGGGCAGGGAGACTACGTCTTGCAGCAGATCCCACACTTGGATGGGTAACAGCAGCCACAACAGAAGATGCAGATGGGGAAGTGAGTGTCTCGCCGCCTCCGTCTCTGCAGCCCGGGCTGTAGGAAGGAAGGAAGGAAGAGTGAGCGGGTGTGGGCGCAGGGAAGGCTGTGAGGCTCTGAAAGGAGGCCCAGGTGTTCTCACCATCAAGCCAGCTGTGGCTCCAGCTGTATCCTGGGTCTGGAGGTCTGCAAGCTGTGTTGTCTGTGAAAGCAGAAGGGAATACTGAGAATGGCAGGGCCCGGCAGAGCTTCATTTGCGCACCAACACATTCTTCCCTCAGCTGGAAGCCTTGCTTTCTGGCCTTTCTCACCTCCCCACAGGCAATCTCCTTCCTGCAGACACCCAGGTCTCCTACTCTCTCCACAGCTGCTGCTCTTCTTTGGGACATCACCCTCCCTAGCCTGGATGCCAACCCTCACCCATAAAAAAAACCTGCCTCCATCTTGCCCCTACAATCCATTCCCCACACATATCAGTCATGTTGTGGCTTTACCCATTAGAAAAGCCTGCAGGGCTCTTCCTGCACTTGGAGGAAAATCAGGGTTTGCATGATTGCCCATAAGACCCAGCATGCCCACCGCTCAATCTCAGCTCCAAGCACCACCACCCACTTCCTACTTGCCCCCACCTCGGGTTTTAGCTTACCGTCTCCGTCTCACCCTCCAAGTTCTAGGTCAAATACTATTTTCTCACAAAACACTCCTGCTTGACTGCCAGCTCTTGATCTCACCTATCCCCTTCCACCTCCCACCACCATGGTCACTCTACAATTTTTTTGTTAAACCTGAGTAGCATTTACTAAACACCATGATCTTTTGTTTTTACTAATTCCCTGACCAGATTGTATGCACCATAAGAGCAAAAATCTTCTCTCATCTCCCTTGTTCATTGCTTGATCCCCACTGCTTAGGACTTTACACAGAGTAGGCACTCAAATGTAGAATTAGTTTGGGACCCTCAGTCCCTGCCACTTGGACCCTATCTCTGTACTTTAGGCAGCTGCCCATCCCCCCTTTGCCTGCGTTGCCATCTGCCCAGTCCACTGCCCTCAGCAGTCCCCTCTGAGGGCCTGGCTCTCCCACGTGGCTGCCTGCTGGGCCCAGGCCCCGTGGGCTCTCACCTGGTGCAGAGCTGAGGCACTGGTCAGGCTGGCCAGGAGGAGGAGCAGCAGACAGGCAGCCTGGATCCGCACGTTCAGTGCCATTGTGCCGTCTGGCTAGCTGTCCTGCTGTGAAGTCTAGGACCGCTCTGGTGTCTGGGCCGTTACAGCCGCTTTTATGGGGCCTGCTAGGAGAGGCGGAGGTGCTAAGCCCCCTCCCCTTTGTCCTAACTCATTTCCAAGAAGGTAGTGGCGCCGAAAAGGCGGGAGATAAGCGGGAACAGAGTGACAGGGAACAGGGTTGTGTCAACCTCAGCCAGCAGAGGTGTGTACAGGGGGTGGGGCAGATGGGGCCACAGACACAGGCCTCTAGCCAGACACCTGGGAAACACTTTCCCTAAGATGACATCACCTTGTTGATCTCAGAAAAAATTCCCCCTTTTGCCACAGAGGTTACACAGGTCAATGAGCAGGAGCAAGGTGTCCTTGTTCCCCACCCCTCCTCATTCACATGGGGGATGGCAGTCACTTACCAGGGTCCTTTGGGGTGCCCCATACCATTCCCCCAGCTTTGGGTTCTGTTCTGTAGGGAACACTGCAACAGCCAGATGCAGGAGTTTGAGACGGCACAAGCGTGGTCTTTTCTAAGTGTCAGAACCTTAAGAAGTGGCCTGGTATCTGGAAAACGTTCCTGTAAACTTCAGACCATGGAATAGCAGTAATAGTAGTGGCTGCACCTCATGTCCCAGCAGGTGTAGACTCACTTTTGTGTTAACCTAGCCAGGACCACCTGTCCTCAAAGCAGTGCCTGCTGTCCCATTCTGGACTCTGCACTGTATTCAGGGCCCTAGCTGCCTCCTCAGCCCATTTCCAAGGACCTGGCTTCCCAGGCGCTGCTCCCTCTTAGGAGCCCACCATGCCTACCCGGCTTGCTATCCTCACTTGACAGGAGAGGAACTGAAGGCCAAGAAGGGGCTTTGCCCAGATCAGAGGCAGAGCTGGCACTCCAGAGTAAGCAGCCTGACTCAGGCCTGTGCTCTGATCACCAGGCTTTCCTGCCTCCCCCAAACAGAGGATGTCAGTGGGCTGTGCTAGACCTGGCTCATACTGGCTCAACAGAGCCACTGTGCACATCTCAACCCACCTCCACATTCAGTGGCAGCATGTTGGTATCTGGACACCAGCAATGGGGTATGTACACAGCAGCCAACACTACAAACCAGGGTTCTTTTGGGGGGAGAGCTGGTCCCTTAGAATAGCGGTCGTCAACCTTTCAGACCTCACGGACCACTGGTTGGCAATCACTGCCTTAGAATACCACTGGGTGGGGCCATGAACCAAGGCTCCTGACTGTCCTAGCCACTACCTGAATCACAGGTAGTGGGTACACACAGCCCAGAGGACCCACATACTTAATTCCAGAGACGGGACTTTGGCCATTTTGGCTCTGACTCATTCACAGATCATCCAGTGTCAACCTTACCACTGGAGCCTGAAGATGCTGCTGCCAAGGAATGAAAACTTCTCCCCTGCCCTGAACTATAGCCAAGCTCATTCAAAACAGTAAGATGGGGGCCCCTGGGAAATCAAGGCTGCTCCTTGCCATCTGCCTCCCCAATCACATCACATTAGGCTCTTCCTGCTGCACACACCCTCAAAGAGGGACTCAAACCGAGTAATGGCCAGGAAAAGGAGACAGGGCTCTCGGGGGAAGAAACCAGTTGGGAACATCTGGGGTGCATGCATGGTGAACTCAGCACGGTGGCAACTGGCAGGCCTAGATCCTGGGAGTGGATGGAGTTGCATGGGGGCTGCACGGTTGAACACAGGGAGACCAGAAGCATCCCCCAACATTGCCTGTGTCACTACATTTCCACTCAGGCCAGGTTTCATCATCAGCCAGGGGCAGGGGTCATAGCACAGGCGCCAGAGCCACAGTGCAAGGCGACAGGCTGACGGGCCAAGCCTGGCTTCCTGGCCTTCTGCCTTCCTTGGGGGTGGGGGGCTCAAGGCCAGGCCCCACCATTGGCTGATGCAGAGGGAAGGGCTTCAGCCCAGAAGGGCAGAGCCAGGAGCCAGTCCCGTTTTTAGGAAGTGATGACACAGGAGACCCCAGCCTCTCCTCCAAAGACATAGGTCCTTGACCCAACCTCTCCCGGCCCCTGCATACATATACACACCTGGGGCCTCAAAGAGGATATTCATTCTTTAATTCCTCCAGCCAGCCAGCCAGCCAACAGACTGGGTCCCGTGCAGTACAGAATGGCAGGGACTGGCACAGAGCCACCAACAGCAGCTGAGGCCCTGCCCTGATAGAGCTCTGCACAGACCCCATGACCCCTGCCCATACCTGAGATGGACAAATACACAAACAGACAAGGCGGGGCCACATGGGGCCAGTTTATTGCAGTTAAATACCTCTCTCTCTATTTTTTGTCCATTTTTCCATAAAGAAAATTAAAACACACACACACACACACACACACACACACACACACACACACACTCAAAGGGGAGCAGGAATCCAGAAACAAGAGGTGGGGTGAGACATGGCCTCCCTTCTTAGGTCCAGGTCCCAGGGATGGCCCCCCAAAGGCTCCCCTCCTGCCCGTAAGCACCATGTCAGTACCTCTAGAGGCCAAAAGAAGCAGCGGGATATGGCAGGACCTCTGTCCTCCTCCCTTTTGCCTCCAGGCGAGACCACTAGAAGTGCTGGGGCTTAGTGGGGGCCAGGAGAAGGGGCAGACAGATGGGGGAGGGAGATCATTTCCACATCCAGGAGAGCAGTGGGTGTTTATCCAAAGAAATGCATTACTTCTCCCCATTTTTTTTTTTGTTAAAAATCTACTATAAAAAAACGCAGCTGGGGGAGGGGCATCTGTCCCTCTCTGTGCTAAGGGCTGGGGAAGGGGGGCAGCAGAGTCCCAGAGGAGGGCCTGCCGCACGACGGGAAGGGCGTCACTGCCGGTTGCTCTCGCCCACCATCTCCAGGTTGTGCTGCTGCAGCTGGGCTCGAAGCACGGCATTCTCATTCTTCAGCTCCTCAATCTGGCAGACATGAGAGGGCACAAGGGGCCAGGGATAGTTCCCTGCACGGTGGGGTCCTGGGTCCTCCACCCAACTCCCAGCCCTGGCACTCACCTGTTGCCTCAGGAGCTCATTATCCATCTGCAGCCGTTCGGCCTCCTTGAAGGTCTCCTGCATGCGCTGGTTGGTCTGGCGCAGCTCCCGGATGTAGTCGCAGGCCTTTGACAGGATCCCTCCTTTACTCTGGGGGACGGGCAAGAGCATTAGAGTGAGCACTGCCCACTGGCCTCTGCCTACTGGCTCACCCCAGTGGTCCAGGCAGACTTTCTGGGTGGCGCCAGGGGCACTCACCGCTCCTGTCTTGCTGTTGTCTGTGTTACAATCTGGAATGATTTTTGAAAGTTGGACAATCCAGTTGTTGATCTTGTCCCTCCGCCTCCGCTCCACTGTAGGCACAATAGCAGTATCAACAGCTAGGTTTATAGCACTTTCTGTGCGGCTAGGCGATTTGCCTCCCGAGGCAGGTGCCGGCAGACCCCAGACTGCTGAGGGAGGGCACGGGCCCTGGGCAGGGTCACACTGCTAGCAAATCTAGAGTCAAGATCTGAAGGCAGGCCGCCAGCTTCCCCGCCTGCTTCCCAGTGCTTCTCAAGAGAAACAAAGAAAGTCTCGCTCTCAAGTACCACATATACCTTTAAAGCAGAAGTGGGTTCATTTTGTTTGCCTACTTTTAAAATTTGAGTCAACATTTTAAAATAAAGAAATTTCACATAATTGTTAGCATCTTTGGAAAAAAGGAGTTGTGGCTACAGTGGGCATGTACTCTTGAGAGGCAAGAACGGGCCAGTGTCCCCGTGCATGGGAACTGAGAGCCCTGACTGGTCCCCACGGCCCCTGTACTTGATTGTCCACAGTCCTCAGGTTTCCCAGGGCACTGCGTCCCCTGAGTCTGCTTTTTCATCTGTAAGTCACAGTCTGGCCATGTCTCATCTGTTTAAAACCCTTCTCCAGGGCCCCGACAGCATGCCCCACATCTCCAGACTGACAGTTGTGGCTCTCAGGGGCCTGGCCTATCAGGGCATTGGGTAACCCAGGAACAACATGAATCCTCTTAAAGACCAGGGATGGCAAATTAATGGAAGGTTTCATTTGAAAAATACCCAGATTTGTGGTTTTGTTTTATAAAACGCCACACTCTCACTGCCAGCTGAGCCGAGCAGTAGCTGCCCCCTCGCGCAGGGCATGTCTCCTCTCTGGCTTCTCACCTGGCCTGCACATCCTGACTTACAACAGCGGCCTGGGGTCTGCCTGCACTGGAGCCCGACACCCCTGGTTTGGGGCCCATTGAAGCAAACCTGTCTCAGCCTTTCTTTACCTTCCAAGTACTAGGCATTGTGGGGACAAAGAAGCCCAGCTATCCCCCAACTCTCAGTGCCCGTGGACAAATGTGGGCAGTGTCTGTAGAGAGGCAACGGGGCTAATAGGATCTGGAGGAGCGTGAGAAGATATTTTCTCAGGGTTGGGCAGTGTTGATGGGAGATTGTGGAGGGGGCCGAGGGAGGGTGGGAAAGGAGGGGTTGGCCAGTACCTCCTGAGGCTGGCACTGCCCGACCCTGGTGTTCCCTCAAAGAACATACCTGGCCACTGACAGACAAATCTTCTCCTGGCACTGGTTTTATCCTCTCATTGCTGACCAGTCCTTCCTACCTCTCAGGGCTCTTCCACTTTGGCCTGGGTGACAACACCTTCCTCTGTGGACTCTCCTCCTCCCTGGCCCTTCTTCCTCCCTCGCTCTCCTCTTTCCTCAGAAACCTCCCTAATATCATGACAAGAATGTGCCCAGTACAGAGCTTCATCTGACTCCAGCCCTGGGCTCTGTTGCTGGGGTGTGAGAAGAACCTTCCCTTCAAGGACAGCCTTGTCTGTCTTAGCGTCTCCAGAACTCGGGGGCCAAAATCTGCAGCAGAGCCAAGAGTGCAGCCCAGGCCCCACATCCCTCAGCTGTGTGCCTGCTCCCTTTCCAAGGTTTCAGCTGAGGAACTCACAGCAATGCCTTCTTGGTTTCTTTCCCTACCCCCATGCAGTCCAACATTCACGAGCCTGGGCACTAGGCTGTAGCAGTATCTCCCATGTACTCCTCATTCCGAGCCACCAGGGGGCAGAGACAGGGGTGTGGCACATCTCTAGCTTGCATTTACTTCTTAAAAACATATTGCCACCCAGCAGGAGTGGCTCAGTTAGTTGAGCATTGTCTTGTGCACTGAAGGTTGCTGGTTTGATTCCCAGTCAGGGCACATATCTGGATTGCAGTTTGATCCCCGGTCAGGAGGCAGCTGAATTGATGTTTCTCTTTCCCTTTCTCTCTCTCTCTCTCTCTCTCTCTCTCTCTCTCTCTCTCTCTCTCTCTCTCTCTCTCTCCCCAAGCATGCCCTCAGGTGAGGATTAAAATAAAAAAAAGTACTGCCTGCCGTGGCACTCTGAGAGGCTGGAACCCACAGTAAATCCAGTCTCTGTCCTGCTGGCACCACTGTGAAGTGCACGTGAACAGGGGACATGGTACAAACACTCGAGGGTACGTGTTATAACTGGAGATTGTGCCAAGTGCCTGGGAACTCCAGGGTAGAGCAATGGTCTCTGCCTGAGAGTGGGGTAGGATGCAGCCTCACAGTCTTAGAGAGGAAATATTTGGGCTAGTTTCCGAG
This sequence comes from Myotis myotis, assembly GCF_014108235.1. Classification (NCBI taxonomy): domain Eukaryota; kingdom Metazoa; phylum Chordata; class Mammalia; order Chiroptera; family Vespertilionidae; genus Myotis; species Myotis myotis. The sequence continues at coordinate 11,211,934 of NW_023416323.1, forward strand.
GGGAGAGGCATCAGGCAGACAGGTGTCAAGATCCCAGAAATGGTGACACTGAAATACTTGGGCGCATGGAACAGGGTTGACAGGAAAAGGTTGTAAAAACAGGCTGTGAAGACCTTGAATGCCTGCTAGGAGTTCAGGCCCTTGGGTCTGGGGCCTTTCATTCAGCAGGTAGTGATGTGGTCAGACCTGAGGCTTGGGAAGACCATTTTGGTACAGCTGAAATGGAGGAAGACTAGTTAAGACCAAGGCCACATGTATTCCACAGAAGTGCTTCAGTTACACCCACACAACACTTAGAACACAACTGAGAAGTAAAATCTGCCAGGACAAAAGGAGAAGTGAACAAACTCACAAATATACTTGGAGACATCAACACTCCTCTCTCAGTAACTAATAGAACAAATAGACAAAAAAATCAGGATAGGAAACCTGAACGCTGTCAACCAACTTGACCAAGTTGACACTGAGGAAACACTCCGCAACAGCAGCAAATTCACAGAAACTGTCACCAAGACAGACCATATTCGGGGCCACATAACTAACCTTACTAAATTTCAAAGAACTAAAGTTACAGAGCATAATAAAACTAAATTAAAAATCAATAGCAAAAGACATCTAGAAAATCCACACATATCAGGAAATTAAGCAACACACTTCTAAATAAAACATGAGTCAAAGAAGAAATCACAAGGAAAGCTGAAAAATATTTTTAACTGAAAGATAATGAAAACACGACATATCCAAATGGGATGTAGCTAAAGCAAGTGTTAGAATGAAATTTGTAACTAGAAAGGTTTGTATTGGGAAAAAAAGTTTAAAATGATCTTTAAAAAGTAGAAGAAAAAAACCCTAGCAAATTAAACCCTCAGTAAGTAGAAGGAATGAATTAGTAGCATTAAGAGTGGAAACTAACAAAATAAAAAAAGCAGGTCCATCTTAAAAAATCAGATTTCACATAAAGATCTGGATTTTTGGCTACTGAAGAGGTTCTCGCAACAGTGGACCCAAAACTGACATGGCAGCAATGGGTGCTGCAAAGGCCACCCTTCAGGCAGGACACACGCCCCAGTTCATGAGGAGGCCGGAGACTGGTCCCACAGTACCAAGAACTGGTGGGAAAGACGTAAAAAGGAGAAAGAGAAGCTGATCTGAAGTCCACTTCAGCACAGAATCTCAGGTTTGGGGGATGAGAGCAGAGGGCAGAGTTGAAGGTGGCCTGGCTTTCAGTTCTGGCCTTGATACTTGTGACAGGGGCGCCCTTTGCTGCAGTGGGGAAAGAAATGTTGCATGGGAGCCTTTAGGGAGGAGAGATAGCAGTTAGTTCTGTTTGGACACACTGAGTCTGAGGTGTCTCAAGGACACCCAGAAATGGTACTTTGAGCAAGCAGCTCAAAATGAGCCTGGAGTTCAAGTAAGCCCCGCAGGGACATAGAGGGGCAGGTTTCACCTTTTTGGAGTCACATAGGAGAAAGCCAGCAGAAATCCCTCAGAGAAATACTGAGCAGCTACAACTGGGGATGGGGCTTTGGGATACTGACAATTCCCGAGCCTAACATTTCACTGTCCTGAGACTGACCTGAGACGGGATCAGACCTTAAGAAACACCACAAGCCAAAGCAGTTCCCCAGCCTTGCGCAATGTGAAGAATCACGTGGGGAACTTGTCAAAATACAGACTTCTGGATCTCCCTCTGTCCTACCCATTCAAAGGCTGTGAGGACAGCCCTGGAGACCTTGATTGTTAACAAGCTTCCCGGAGCATCTGGGAAGCCCTGCTCTAAGGAGCAGGCTGTGAAAAAGAGGCAAAGAGTGCAGGAGAAGGAGAGCAGGTAGAGCAGAAAGGATCATTACCAAAATGCTGGGAACAGGCAGGGTCAGACGTGTACAGCACCGACAGGGAAGGAAGCCAATGGGTTTGGCAATGAGGTTGTCAAGGATGGCCTTAAATGGAGCCATTTTGGTTGAGAAAAGAGCCAGACTGCCAAGGGTACAAGAAGGGTAAAAGGTGGCCCAACTACTCTGCAGGTTAGGAGAGGGCAGGATACAGCTGGAGGGTAAATGCAAGGTTATGAAAGACTTTTTTATAGGAGAAAGATTCCAGACTTTTTGCAGGTGGATTAACTGTGAGAGGCAGGTGAGAGTGAGGTAGAGGGTGGCTAGATGGTATCCCAAGAGTGGTTTGCTACAGTCTCACTGGGGGGCACACACACTGCCGGGCACCCAAACGTCTCAGCTCATGCATCCTCACCCTGAGCCTTTGCAGGAGATGGCTTAACACTTTACTGAGGGGACTAAACAGGTGCAGAGATTAAGAACCAGTCTGAGGTCATATGACCTAAGCAGTAGATACAAAACTGCTGGGTAGCCTACAGGAGGCCCCTCAAACTTGCCACACCCAAAAACCAAGCTCAGACTCACTCACTCCTTCCCTTTTCAAACCAGCCTGACCCCATCATGAAACCCTGATTCATGAAATCCTGATTCTTCAGCCTGTCTCAGGCCAGACATCTGCAGTCACCTCCTATTTTTCTACTATCTGACCTCCATACACAAACCCTCTGTTGGTTTCCCCTCAAACTACAATAAATATCCAAGAGCAGGGACACTGGGAGGGCCTCTTACAAGGATCTGGTCTGACCAATCTTCTGTAACTCTGCCAACTTCCTCTTTCCTTTTCTGAATTCTCTCTTCTTCACACATGCCAAGTCTGTTCTGACTCAGGCCTGGGTGTTTGCACTTGCTCATCCCTATGCCTGGGACCCTCGCCCAGTATTTGACTGGCCCATTCCTTAAGGTCTGTTCAGGCCTCTGCTCAAACGTCACCTTAGAGGCCTACACTGCCACCATTACCTAGCTTTATCTTCCTTCCTGCTATCTGACGTCATATTGGAGCTTTGTGCAATTTCTGTTTTTCCTACCAGAATAAACACTACGAGAGCCAAGACCTCATCTGTTTGATTACCCACTATCTGAAAACCTAGAACGGGCTGGCACATCGTATGTACGTGCTGAATGAATGCCTCAATTTAGTGAGATGGTTAGATCACAGCTGCATAGCCATCCCCAATCGAAGGCCTTTAGGACTGTGGGGTCTCACCCTGGCTTTCAGGGCCTTGACTCTCCTGGCTCCCTTTCCAAGCACTCCACATGGAACCTCTGCAACAACCAAGCCAGTACCCTCCAAAGCAACTTGACTCCTCTCTGCCACCCCCCTTCCAGCCTGTGCTCCCTCTGTCTCGCAGGCCCTCCCAAAGACTACCCCCCCCCAGTGGTCAGTGCTCAGTCAGACACTAGCCTGAACTCCTAAGCTTCCCTGACACTCTACATGCCCCATACCTGGCCCAGAATCTGTCTTCAGGAAATATTTGCTAAAGGACAGTTGTTTGGATGTAAGAATTCCCCTGGACTTGAATGCTCCTACATCGATCATAGTGGCTACTGACTGGAGGCAGAGGTTGAGTGGGAAACTAGGGGACAGCAAAAAGGGCCAAAAATGACCTTAGGTTGGATTTGGTGTTTATAAGGGCAGGATGCTCCAGCCTTGGCTAGCCAGAGGCACAGGTTCCTGCAGTTTCATCCTCAGATGTGCCCACTATCAGACCAGAGTTACTTCTGGAAGCCAGGCAGGCAGGGAAACGATGGACTCAAACACAACAGTTGCCAATGGAAACGAAGGTCCAGGGGAGCAGGAAATCCATATGTGAATGTGAAACCTGCCATTTTATTTACTTATTTATTTATATTTATTTGATATATTCTTATTGACTTCAGAGAGGAAGGGAGATGCCAAGAAACATCAACGATGAGAGAGAATCATTGATTGGCTGCCTCCTGCACGCCCCCTACTGGAGATCAAGCCAGCAACCCAGGCATGTGTCGTGACTGGGAATCGAACCGTGACCTCCCGTTTCATAGGTCCACACTCAACCACGGAGCCACTGCAGCCAAGTGAAACCTGCCATTTCTGATGCTGGCCCTTAATTCAAAACTAGCCAGGATAACAAAACACATTCCAGTCCATTCATCCTACCTATCGGTTACAGACAATGAACCTCCTCCACCGGTTTCCACTTTTCCAGCATTCAACACCTCTCTCATGTGGAGCATGCCCAGTGATCTGTGACCAAACACAAGGCCCGCCTGGCAGTGCCTGTGAGGCCAAGGCCAGGGACTGGCGCAGGGGCTCCACGCTGACTTTACCTTCATTGTGCTGAGCTCTCCTTCTCTCATCCCGGGGTGTTCTAGTTCCATCAATTTTCCTAGAAGAGGGATAAAATGGGCACATGTTATCTCAGGGCCCATTTGTCCAAGCATTTATTAAGAAGTCAGACTTGAAAATGACCTTTGCAAGACATATTCATATGTAGGAAGAAAGAGGAAATGATACTTTCTTTATACTAAAGAAACAAAAACAGACCAAAAAATATATCAAGTGCCTACTGCGTGCTCAACTGCCTGACTTGTACTCCAGAAAACCTTTCCTTCCTTCGACCCCACACCAGGCCCTCCCAGTGTCCCCTGCTCCTGGGCCCAGGTCTCCTGCACATACGGGGAGTAGGGATGGGTCCGAGGTGCAATCGTCCTTTGCGTTCCTGTCTGAAGCACGTCCTGGGGCGTCATCATGACATAGAACTGGCCTGTAGGGAAAGCCGGGTTAGTGCTAAAACTGGGGGCAGAGTCAGAAATGGCTGGGGAATCCCACCCTGATGGGCCTGTTGCCTCCCCTGCCTTCCACCTCGGCCCCTTCCTCCCTTTACCTCCGGCCTGCAGGCTCTGGTCTGTGGTCTGTACCGACACAGCCGTGGTATCTCCCACACTGGACGCTGGGAAATAGGCAAATCGTGCCTCCCCACTGACAGCCTCAGCTGCTGGGCTGCCGCCATTGCTGAAGGGATTTTGGATTACAGCCTGGGGAGTAGGAGGACACAGAGGCCACCCTCAGCCACCTTGTTCCCCGAACTCTCCCCGTCGCCCTGTTTGATGGATACTGCATCCTCTACGGAGGGTGGGCCCGCTCTCTATGCACTACTCTGCCGATGCCTCGGAGGCCTGGGACTTGCAGACGCTCGGCAATCATTTGGTGAACCAACTGACTTTTACCTCTGAGAAAGAGACTTTTCTATTACCGTGATCCCAAGTTTAAAAACAAAACAAAACGATGTTCCAAAGATCTTGTCCAAGATTTCACTGTGCAGAACAGGAATTTAACCCACACAGCCTGACAGCCTGAAGGCAGCGTCTGTGCTGCACATGCCCCACCCACTGGGACTCCCCCCAAACGGTCAGTGTCCCCTCTCCGTCCCCCCGGCACTGCTGAGGACCTACCAGTGGGAAGGGTGCTGCAGGACCTGGGGGCACAGAGGCGGCAGCAGGGCCGGGGCGCTGGGCTGCCCCATCCACACCCACCTGGGTCACAGCCTGCTGCCCCCCAGCAAAGGCAGCCGTCGACACGACGCTGACGGCGCCCGCCGTGTCGCCCTGGCCATCCAGCTGACCATCAGTCACCTGGACTACGCGGTATGTCACCTGCAGGGGGCGGCAGAGCGGCGAGGCCAGCGCTAGGGCCCGGGCAGGGGCCGGGTCCGAGCCCCTCCCGACCCGACCCTCCGCCCGCGGCGCCCCCCTCTCACCTGTCCTCCATTATTCTCTGTGCGGAACTGGTACTGGATGTTGTGGTCGCTGAACGCCGCCTGCTGGACGCTGGCGATAGCCACCGCCGTCTGCTCCTCCGCCCCGGGGCCGTCCCCGCCTACGGTCCAAGGAGGGTCGGGGCGACGGTCAGCGGTCGCGAGGGCCTGGGCATCCCCGGGCCCGCCCCGGGCGCAGGCCGCAGCCCGGCGCCGCGCGAGCACTCACCCTCCTGCAGCTCGACGCCCTCCTCGGCCTCGGGTCCTTTGTCGTGGCTGCGGGAAGGGCGGGTAAAGGGGGTCAGGGCCGCCCGCGCCCCCGCCCCTCTGATCAGGTGCAGCGCCCCCGTCCCGCCCGGCCCTTTCGGGGGCTGAGGCTCCGCTGGGACCCGGGGCTGGGGCACGAGCACGATCCTCCTCCCTCGCGGCCTCCATTTTGAGCTGGGCCCGGCGGTCGCTCGGGATCATGGCGGCCCGCCCGCCAGGCCGAAGGGCCGGAGCGGGGCGCGGGGGCACGACCGGCCGGCACCCTTACCTGGCGGCGGCAGCAGCGGTAGCCGAGGCAGCGGGATCCAGACCCGGGTCCAGCATGTCCATGGGGGGGTGGGGGCGGGGGGGGGCGCGGGGCCCGGGGGAGGGGAGGGGAGGGGTGGGGAGGGAGGGGAGGGGGCGGGCGGGCGGCCGGGGGGGCCCCCGAGCCCGGCGCTCACGCCGCGCGGCAGGAGGGGACGGAGGAGACACGGGAGCCGCTCGCGCTGATCACGGGGACAAACAGTGGGGTCATGTGAGGAGGAGATGCCGCCGCCGCGCTTTTCCTGCAGCCGCCGCCGCCGCCACCTCCGCCCGCCCTCCTGCCGGCTCGCGCCGGCTCTGGGCTCCGGGACGCAGCGGCCGCCCCCCGCCCGCTGCACGCGGCCCTCGGGCCTCCTTCCCGGAGCCGCCGCCGCCGCCGCCGCGACTTTTTTTTTTTAATCCGGCCCGACCTGGACGGCCGCCGCCTCCCCTGGATCGCCGGCTCGAGCGTCAGCCGCCCGGCCTGGCCCAGTCCCGCGGCGGATCGCTGCGGTAGCGGTCGCCGCTTTCTATTTTTTCCTCCTTTTTTTTCCTCCTTTACTTGAGCTGCGCGCGCGCGGCGGCGGCAGCGCGATCCCGGGCCGACGCGCGGGGAGGGCAGCCCCCGGGGAACGCGCACGCTGTTTGTCTCCGATGGCCGCGGGCGCGCGCCGGCCGGGTCTCGGCGCGGCGCGGGGTCGCCCCCGCCCCCGGACTGCCTGGCACTCGCCAGCGGGCCGCCGGGTGGAACGCGAGCCCGGATAGAACGCCGGGGGACGAGGCGGGCCGCGGGGTTTGGAGACCGTGAAGTCGTCGGGGGGAGGGGCGGGGGGCGCGTGTGAATGGAGTGGAACGGCAGTGGAGCGCGCATGCGCGCTCCCGTTTCGGCCAAAGTGCGCGAAGGCGGAGGCCCGAGGCGCATGCGCACGTCCGGACGGGGCTGGGGCGCGCACGCAGGGCCGGGCGGAGCCAGCGGGTGCGCACTCCGCGCCTAGGGGAGCGGGAGGAGACAGCTGGTCCTGCCCCGGGCGCAGGGCAAGTAGCGGGGAGCAGGGGCACGGGACCCTGTGCCCACACACAGGGCAGCTCTCCGGGGCCCCACCTCACGCAACAAAACAAGCGCTTCCCTCCACATTAGGCCTTGTGATTATATATTTTATTAGAAGAGGAACATCAACAGTTCCTCAAATTTTAAAAAAAAGTACAAAACTACATACAAAAGGCGATCAGACGACTAAACTTTCCCGACTCAGGGCCAAGTTCTGCAAAGGAGAAAGAAAGAAAAGGGTGTGAGCTTAGGGCTGGAGAGGGTCCAGGAAGGCAGGCCAGGGAAGGCTGTCCACTCACCTTCTTGAGCCTCCGCTCCCGTGAGGCCTGGGAGTCGGTCTCAGAGTAAGGGGGAGGCGCTGGGGGGTAGTAGGCGTCCTCGTCCTCTTCCTCCCGGTAAGGTCTCCTCTCCGCTGGCCCCTTTCTCCTCAAGGCCTCTTCCAGAAGCCGACCATCATATTGGGGGTCCGGGTCCCTGGACCTCTCGCTCCGAGCATCCCGAGCGCGGTGGGAGCGGTTCCTAGGGTCAGCACCAGGGCGGTCTCTAGACCTGAAGTCATCGAAGCGGGGTTCCTGGGAGTGTGGAAAGCCCCTTGGGTCCTCTTGGTCGTAGAGGTCATCACGGCTGCGGCTTCGGGGGTGTGCATAAGCTCGGCCTCTCTTCCCGCTATTTGGGGGAGACCTCCTCCCTGATTCAGCAGAGCCTGGCCGTGTGAGGTCATCCAGAGCATCCACAGAGCGAGCCCGGGGACGCCCGGCCCCCCAGCCACTCCTGGGCCGTTCTGTGAGGGGCTCTTGCTCCCACCTCCTTGGACTCCGAGGGGAGTGGCGACCCCATTCCTCATCCAGGATTGGGGTGAGGGCAGGGCCGCGGGAAGGCCGCGATCTCCAGTCGTCTTCATGGAGGGAGGTGACTTCACTCATGGCTGTAGGGAAGGGTCGTGTCACTGACTGCTGGGAGGTCAGGACCTAATGCCAGGAGCTCTAGGGTCCAGCAGTGTCACCACTGCCTCATACACTCTCTACAGGGCCAAAGACTTCTCCCACCGGTTAAGGGATGATATGCAGTGTCCCATACAATTCTCACTGGCCATGGTAGGGAAGGAGGTACCCTGTCCAGGATTTGCAAGCGAGCATTCTTGGGACAGGTAATCCGGGAGATGTGTCCCACCCCCCACCTCTGCAACCCCTCAAACTCCAAGGTTCCTCACCCCTCTCTACACGGCTGTTGGGGGGGCCAGGCCGAGAAGGGTCAAAGTTGGCCAGTTCCTTCTCCATGTAGTACAGGACCCGCATAGAGTCATCCTGCTGGCTGGCCTGAATTCTGTAGCCACTACGGACTTCTGGAGACAGGAGATGGAGGTGATGAGTTTGGGTGCTGACCCAGTCCCCCTCCCTTACAGGCATGTCCAACTTAGTAACACTTGATTCTTACCAGAGGTCACACTGCTGTCTGCATCACGAAGCAGGGGTATCTGGGAGCTACAGCCACCTACTGGGGGAGAATGGCTGTCAGTGGCTGCCCCCCTGGAGCAAAGTCCTGTATTCCCAGCCCCCTTCCCCTGCCCCCAGTCCTCTCTTCCTTCCAGCCCCATACCTCTTAGTGCCCAAATGCCCAGCCTATCCCTCCCCGAGTTGCTCCTGGCTCCCCCAGACCTCACCTGAGCTGTTCTTGTCAAAGTCTCCAGAGTATCCATTGTAAACGGTGCCCATAGGAATCATGGTTGCCGGGGGTGGGGTCTTGGCAGGAGAAAGGTAAGCATAGGTGCTAGGGGCGTAGATGCTCGGGACGCCTGAGGTGGCTGCTTTGCCAGCAGCATACACTGGTTAAGACACACAAAGCATGAGATGGTGGCCAGGAGCCATACTGCCCTTCCCTATGATAAAAGGACCAGAGGGACATGTGCCTCGACCTTCTCCCCACCCCCAGTTGTGGAGCCTCCCTGGGGACTTTGTTTCTGAAGGTCCGTCATTGAGCCACACTTCCTGTGATTCCTCACGGAGCTTTGAGGACAGGGACGTGCACTGCAGCCCCAATCTGCCAGGACATGTTTTCTTTAGCAGTGATGGTTACCAACATTTGTTGAGGTTTTACATAAAATCCCAACTCTCTAGCCACCTTATCAGAAGAAGTGGCCACCTGGAGCCTGCATTCACAGAGCAAAGGGAGAAGATGCCCCTTTCGATAAACCCATGTGCTGGACCCACAGGCCAAAACATTCCAGTTGGCAGCTGAGTCCCAGCTTTAGAAAACAAATCATCTCAGGGCAGGGGAATCCCATGCCTGCTCCCCTCAGGCCTGCTGGATCCTCGCCATGGCATCTTCCAGAACTCGAGGTCATGGGGATTCTCCTAGTGTTTTCAACTTCTGGGCTGTACCCACTTACTCTGCCTTCACCCCCTCCTGGTTCTAGGCTTGACAGTTCAAGGGCAAATCCTCCCTGCTGCCTTCCTCTCCAGGCCAGAGTCTGGGTTCTGGTGGCTGCTCCTGCAGCACAGTCACTGTGCCTAGGCAAGCTGTTTCTCCCCTGGGCTTCTTAACAGGAAAATGGGAGTGGGGTGGGGGTAGGAGGAATAGGCTCAGAAAGGTCCCTTCACTGCTGATTCAGTGGGGAAGCAAAAGGCGCAGTGGTCCCCCCAGAAGCTCAGGTGACTGGCTGATTTCTAATTTGCGGTGGGATTTGCTTTCAGATGCCCAGGGGGGCTGTGGCTGTCACTGTAGCTGTGGAGTAATGCAGCCTCTGGAAGGGAACTAATGGGGCCTCAGTTTGGGATAACAGAGATTCAGAATGGAGAGAATTTGCACTCCTGGCCCCGGCCTTCACCTAATTTGTGGGGTAACTGCAAATTTGGTTATAGCCCTTGGGAGTCCCTTTCCACCTGTGAAACGGACTAACATCCACCAGGTAAGCCAGAAGCTCCCAACTAAAAATGACAAGAAAGGTGGTAGCTTAAGACCCCAAACAGCAGCAAATTTTTTTCAGGGAATAGTATTTTGAGGAACCAGTTTGCCCACCACTGAGCCCAGTGACCACAGAATTAGTCGGCATGGAGTGGGTCACCGCCCTGTGCTAGGGACGCTCACAGTCTTCCCTTAATGCTCAGGACACCGCCTGAGGTAGGAGAAACAGGCTCAGAGAGGGAACACTGCTCTGAGGTGTGAGTGGCAGGGCTCTGATTTGCTCTCTGGCCCTCGGTCACTGCCGATGCTGACAGCAGCAATGCCCAATGGCTAGTGAGTATGGAACACTTCATGTCGGCCGAACCCTGCAGTAAATGCTGGACACACCAGTTTCCCACATTCACCCTATACAGAGGGTCTGCCATAGTCCCATTTTACAGAAGAGGAGACTAAATGAGGGGGATTTACTGGGCTTCCAAGCAGGTAAGGAGGCAGGCCAGGCCTCAAACCTCCACCTTAAAAAATCGCTTGTGATTCAACTTTTAACGCAGCTTGGACTGCTTTATACTGAAATCATGTGTATAAGCTTTAAATCTAAGTACACAGACATACACCCATCTGGAGTACATGTGTCATTCTTTCCATCACTTGTTCACTACTGGCCTAGAAATGGGCAGGTGCCATGAGAGGAGCAGGTCTGTCCCTCTTTTGGTCTCATGTTCTAGGAGCTCCTCATGTGTAAAGTTATGTTTCTAGCTGCCAAGGTCATCTGTTCATCAACCAAAGATACAGTGGCCTTTACACTGATAAAGGAAAAGGTGGGAGTGTTGAACTTACTAAGGACTAATAGAGAAGTGTACTTTCATGGCCTATTTTCAGTGCAAGAGACTAGATACACGTATGTATGGCTGAAAGTGGCCCGCATAAACGTCCATGTCAAAGTTGATTAAAACTTCAAAACAACTGAGTGCAGAGGTGCTGGTTTACCCAGACAGTCCCTGCAGAGGGGCCAGGGGGCAGCGGGAGGAGGGACTCACTCTCTTCCTTCTTTCCCCTCGTGCTTTGTTCGCTTCCTTCCCCGCTTCCATTCCCAACCCTCCAGGTGCCACTCATGTGCTAGACATGTCTTTAAACATAGTCCCCGTATAAAATCCAAATGGTTGTGTGGACAAGGTTTTTTAATTTGCTTAAATTATGTGATGCTATAAACCTCATTTGGTTTCTTACCTTTTGACTTAAGATTTTGTTTTTAAAGGGAGATTTACTCTCCAGTGACTGTTTTGTACTATTTGAGTTTTTCTTACCGTGCATATAGATTAAACTTTCAAAAGGAAAAACTCAAATGAAGAATCAAAATAAATGAAAAGTTAATGTAAATAAAAATCTAAATCTGCTGGTCCTCCTTGACCCACTTTCTCCCAAATTGCTCACCTCATAACCTCCAGACCAGTAGCACCTCCTCCCCTTGGACCCAGGCAAGATGCTGAATGGGGGTGGTCACTCGAGGGACACTCACAAGCCTCTGGGCAGCAGCACTTGTCTGGGCAGCAGGGGCACCGGACGTAACAGCAGCAGGTGTGCGGGCAGCACTGACACCAGCAGATGCCCAGGAGGAGGAAGACAAGGAAGACAGCTAGGCAGACAACAACCACGAACAGCCAGTCTGCAGAGAGACGGGAGCAGGCCCTGAGCCAGGAGGCCTGGGTGGGAACAGGGACACAGCAGGGCAGTGCAGAGACGGGTGGGCGAAGCTGTCTGCAAAGCTTGTCAGGGAAGCTGTAGCCCTTGCTGAAGCCTCCATGCCAGAAGCTGGGGCGCAGCAGCAGAGGGCTGCCCACTCCTCTACAATTCAGGCCGGTCCCAAAGGAACTCGCCCTGGACTCATCGGGGCAAGGCAGAAAAGGAGAGGTGACCTAGCCAGAGCAAGACAGGCTGTAGCCGCAGAGAGGGACAGAGAGCCAGCTGCCCAGACCAACCCCTAGAAGAACACTACAGGCACCAGTCACAGGAGCCTCCTGCCTACACCCCAGGCCACCCTCAGGCTCCCTGCCCACCCCGAAGCCCAGAGCCAGGTCACTACATGCCATGAGTTGGAGTCAGGAAAGGTTAGTGGGGGTCCACAGCGAGCGGCATTTGGGGGGGGGGTAATATTTAGAAGCAGTAAGTGGTGTGAAGGGGCCTCCACCCCCGTACCTTCCATGGGCCCCGCCTGAAAACCAGGTAAGAGCTCAGCCACCCCCGAGGTCCTGCCTGGAGGGACAAAAGAGAGACATATTATGCTGGCCAGAGCCAGCCCAGGCTGCCTCTCCCCAGAAGCCCAGCTCCAGGCTTATCAGGGTGAAGGTGTGCCTGGAAGCATCAGATAGGTCGGTGGCCTAGGAGGGTCATAGCACTTGGTTCCTGCCCTCACCTGCCCCCCCACCCACATGGGTGCTGTTTTCCAGAAGGCTTCCATCACATAATTTACCCTCTCTCATGCCTCAGGGGATTCTGTTGCCCAAAAGGGTCCCAGTACATTTCCCATAGGTTCTGAAGGTGTGACCTGAATTTGAGCACTTCATCTTTTCCACATACATGGGTCCTGTTGCCCCAAAGGGTTGAACCCATCCCATGTGATAAGGACGGTCCTGGTCCATCAGGCATAATAGGCAGTGTCCTAGGGGCCTTGAAAATATTTTTATTTTTAAATCTGAAGAAAAAATATAATAATACCAAATATATAACAAATGGTTTTTATAGCAAGGTAATCATAAATATATACATATATAAATATGTATAAATATAAATATAAATATAAATATAAATATAAATATAAATATATATATATTTTTTTTAATGCCTTCCCATGAAGGCAAAAGTGCCTACAGCCCTACAAGTTAGTGTGGCCCTGGTTCTTTAGTCCATGAGGGTCCCATCTCGGTCCATGCATTCTGTCCCATCTGCAAGTCCCATGGCCCAGCTAGTGACTTCCCTCAGGTGCCATCAGTGATGTGTGCCCACGAGCATATCGCAGGGGCATCTATACACCCAGCTCTCCGCCAGCCTCTATCCAAAGCTCACACACTCCGTGCCACATGCCCCACGAGGGGTTTTCCACCATCCAAACCAGCAGTTCTCAAAGTGTGGTCCTGTCCCCAAAGCCAAACTGATTTTCATAACACTAAGCCATTATTTGCCTTTTTTGCTGTCATTGTGACATGCGATGACACAACATTACCACTTTGATGGTAATGCATTATGTCCTTGTGTATCTTGCTTTAAAAATGTTCCAGTTTCAATCTCTACAATGTTGACCAACTACAGATATAGCCCACAGAAACAGAAACAAAAACTCTTGAGATCCTCAATAATTTTTCAGAGCATAAGTAGGTCCCGAGACTGCATTTTGAGAACTGCTGATGCAGACTGTACATTTTACCAAGGACAAGCAGAGGTTCTCTGGGTCACTGGTGCATGCACTGTCACCCACGAGTGAACTGTCACACGGTCTGAGCCCCTGCAGCATGCTCCCTCATCATGTGCGCTCATTCACACACATGTTTCCTTGTATCATGCATCTGATGGCAGTGTGTAGCCCGGCAGCATTTCACATATAGCACGTCACATGAGACTATATGTGTTGGCTGAGAACAGAGCATCTGGCTAACGGCAACATCCCTTCCACACACGGTAAAGGGCCTCATGGCCAGACAGGGACTGCTGGTGGCTACCCCACCCTGCACCTGGGCATTTGGAGGGGCCTGGCCTGAGGGAAGCACACACTGTATAAGCCACAAAATGCCATCCCAGCAGGCAGAGGGCAAGGTTCCTGTGCTTTGGCAAGGGCCTCTGGGGTCAGACGTGGCCCTGGAGATGTGACAGAGGTAGGTCCGGCTCCCTTCTCAATTACACATACCATCAACCCTCCTCACTCACTGCCAACCAACTCTGACCATTTCTGTATTAAAAACGAGACAAGAAGAGATCTGGTCCCCCATTCCCTCCACTCTTAGTCTGGCTGTGGCTTACTTGAAATGTTGTGGGGGGAGGGAGTGTCTGCCTAGGGTGCAAGGCACAGGTAAGCCCAAGTGACTGATGGTGCCATGTGGGGAGAGCAAAGCAGGCGACAGAGCCCGGAGAGTGAGCTGGAGGACAGGGGGAGACATGCAGAAGTAGGAGAAGAGGCCCCCCACCCCTCCCTTCCCAGGCCCTCAGGGCCCAGCCCACTCACCCAGGACGATGAGCTCTGCGTAGGCCTCGTTGTTCCCTTGGAGGTCCTGGGCCGAGACCACAGAGCAGTAATACACACCACTGTCCCCCCAAGCCGTCTGGTCAAAGGTCAGGTCAGCATCTGTACCAGGAGGAGAGTGTGAAGCCACTGTGGGGAGGCCGGAGCCTCCCACCACGGAGACATCAGGGAATGGGGCTGCAGGTGCGCAGAGTGGCTGTGAGACAGTTCAGACCAGGCAGTGCTTCCTCTTCGGCTGTGCATTAAACACTTGACATGGGGTAGTCAATAAATCTGTGAGGTGGGCAGTGTTACCCTTCCCGGTTCATAGATGAGATGACCTGACCCACCCAAAGTTGTCCAGCTCATCAGTGGCCTTGACTCCAGAGCCAGCAATTCAGAATTAACAGCCATTTTCTGTACCTCTCACAGCAAAAGTTACTGCCCCCAATGTGAACTACCAGGAAGCCTGATGTAGGCCAGGGCGTGGGCCCAGGGTAAGGGAGCGGAGGTAAGTAGCTCAGACTCTAGGAATCAGAATTCGTGTAGGCATGAGAAAAAAACGGGGTGTGTGTGTGAGGGAGAAAGACCTGGACCGTCCCAGTTCCCTAATTCATCCACCTGTCAGCCCCCACAATGCAGGTCAGGCCCAGGGCTTGGGGACGCTCAGGTACGAAGCTGCTAGGGGCAAGGAGCCTGTTAATTACACCAGTAATGAAAGTCTGTCAGCATTTCCCGTTTCCTCTCTATGCTCCAGGCCCTAATTAGTTAAAGCCCTTCAGGTATGCACCAGCGTGGGGCAGGTGGGACCCAGCTGGCAACAGGAACACGCCACAGCCACCAGCCAGCTTCTTCCCAAAAGTTCTGGCACTCGGGCCTCCGATGACTTGCCTGCCACATTGCCCCACATACCCGCTGCCCTTCTCCATGACAGTCGAGGGCAGTAATTGTGTGTGCCCCAGTCTGCAGCACCTGGCACTCACCAGGGCATCAGCCACTTGCCAAAGAAATGAAAAAGAACCGGAGCCTTCCTCCTTTGGAAAGAAGAGCTCACATCCACAGACAAACCCTCCTTTCGATGTCTACCTCCACCACTCCAAAAGCCTTTCCCTGGCCCACAGGCCCTTGGTATGATCTCGCTACCGGACACACCAGCCTCACCCCCACCAATCTCCTTCACTCACTACTCTGGACACTCTGGCCTCCTCACTGGGCCCAGCATGCTGGCCCACACCTGCCTCTGCTTGCACCTGTGCGAGTTCTTCTGCCTGGCACTGTGTTCTCAGACCCTGGCAGGGCGGGTTCCATTGCACTGGCACAGCTCCCCTGCCCCACTGCTACACTGTATCAGCTAGCTTAGAGGCTGAGCACACCTGGTCCTACCCAGAATGTGAACTCCACACAAGCAGACCCTGGTCTCAGTCACCGCTGAGTCCCGGGTGTCTGACACAGGGGGACTGGGAAATGAACCCCTTCCCTCCTAGCGTCGACCTCCCTTAGCTTTTGTAGTCTGTTCCAGGAGTCTAGGCACCTGGTTTTATTCAAATATGCCCTTAATACATTCAACATTTCACATAATTACTAAAAGCGTCCTATGTTCCAGGCAGTATCTGAGGCATGTGGTATACTCGACAGCAACAGTTCTCAAAGTATGATCCGTGGGTCCTGGGGTTCCCCAAGACCTTTTCAGAGGATTCCAGAGGTCAAAATTGCTTGCATAATAATACTAAGATGTTATTTGCCTTTTCCACTTAATCTCTGAATGAACTGTGGAGTATTCCAGAGGCTACATGACACACGCTATCACAATTTCTACTCAGCCAGACTTCAAGGAGATGAGCAAAATTATAAAGCAACGATGCAATTTTCATTAAAGTTTCTTATTTTGTTTTGGAAAATATGGTAGTATTTTCATTAAAGTATGTTATCCATATTAACTTATGAAGAGTTTATCACTGTCAGCTTAAATATTTTTTAAACTTCTCTCAGTTTGCTAGCTATAAAAACAAAATTCTTTGAGGATCTCAGTAATTAAGAGTGTAAAGGCCCTATCTCTAACCAGTTTGGCTCAGTGGGTAGGGTGTCAGCCCTAGGACTGAAGGGTCCCAGGTTTGATTCCGGTCAAGGGCACATACCTCGGTTGCAGGCTTGATCCCCCCCTCCCCCAATCAGGGCGCATGCGAGAGGCAACCAATGTGTCTATCTCACATCGATGTTTCTCTCTCTCCTCCCTTCCCTTCCACTCTCTCTAAAAATCAAAGGAAAAATATCCTCAGATGAGGATTAACAACAAAAAAAGAGTATAGAGGCCCTAAAACTAACAGTTTGAGAACCACTGCTATGGGCCACAGATATAAACCCCTGCCCTTACAGCAGACCTTAACTGGGAGAGACAAGTAAAAAAGGTTAAATATATGGCATGTCAGATGGTGGTAAGCAATATAGAGAAAAACAATCAGGGAAGACAGAAAGTGCCAGTGTGGAGGAGGGGGTTGTGCAAGTTTAAGGAGGGTGACCTTCGCAGCAGACATGAAGGACTGGGGGACACAGCACCCCTCCATGGTCAGGTATCTAGCCACCAATTACTAAGTTTCTGCTATGTGCTGGGTTCCTTTGCACATATTCTTTCACTGAATCCTCATAAAACTCGTAACTACATTCTCCCAAACTTTCTGGACTCTCCAGAACACCATCATTTTCCCAGCCTATCTTTTAAACCAGACTCTGACTACACCTCTCCAAACCAGAGCTCCAGGACAGGTCCCTGCCCAACACTGAAGAGGTGGACAGGAGCCCCATGCCATAGCAAAAGCTTATGGGCCAGGAGATGAAATCTGGGCTCCTGTGGCCCACACCCGGGCCTTGACGTGTTTTGTTTGGCTTGCATGGTGTTTCTAAAACCCACGAAAAATATGGATTTACAGCTTCTTTTGATCAATTCTAAGGCCTGGGCCCACCTCCTTCCTGCCAGGCGCGCCCTGTTCCCTGTATTATGTCTGGTCCTGACACACTGGGCTGGGCATTGCTCCAAGTGTTTTAGGTACAGGGAGAAGACACTGGTATCCAGTTGGAAACAGAAGCTGGGGCCTCCTCCGCACCTCTGAGCCTCTGGTTCCGTATCAGCACACAGCAGAGAGGGCCCTTACAATCTCGGGGGCCCCATGGGCTCTCTGGTCATGTTACTGAGTGGGGAGGGTGACACATGGACCCCAAGCAGCCTGAGGTAGAAACAGAGCTCCTATCCAGGCACCGACATCACCCACAGCAGGGAAGAATGGAAGGCAGTGGGGCCCCACTGAGCTGAGAGACTGGGGGTGAACTAACATTACAGTTTGCCCAGAACCACTTTCACTTAAGACCTGATGCTGGTGACCCTTGGGACACCACAGGAAAGTCAACTTTTCTCTACTTTCAAGGCTGAAATGGAGGAAGCTCCTATGGCTACTGGGTTTCCTGAGAGGACGTAGATACAATGGATGCTCACAGCCTACATCAAACATGGGCCGGATCAAGGCCGCTTGAAAGACCTGGGGCTGTGAGGCCTCCAGAGCATGAAGAATCTGCCCCAGCTGGAGCCTGAGGGCCACTCTGGAGTTTTGGACTCAGCACGGGCATGATTCCAGCCAGCCAGGCTGTCCCACCTGGTCCTGGTGGGAGCGGGAAAGGTACAGGACAGGTTAACCCCAAGAAGCCCTTTGTCCTCAAGAACAGCAGGATGCTTTGGGCTGAACTGCCCATGGAAATTCAGGGCAAGTAGGTCTGGTCTCTCCTAGAAACAGGACTGACAGGCTCAGCACCTGGAACCTTGCCTTTCGTCCATGGTCTACAGAGTGAGGGGAGGAGTGTGCCCTGGCCCTGGTCTCTTGGGGTCTGCAAAGGGACACTCCCTTCACTCCTCTGCCCCCATGCCCAAGACTAAAACTTTAATCTTGTTTTAAGACAGTAAAAGGATAAATCCATTAAATGGGAGAGCCTTCACTCCTCACCCACTGCTTCCCATCACCTTCCTCTCTGCCTTCTATTGATTTCAGAGAGGAAGAAAGAGGGAGAGATACAAACATCAATGATGAGAGAGAATCATTGATCGGCTGCCTCCTGCACACCCCTCACTGGGAATTGAGCCCACAACCTGGGCACGTGCCCTTGACCAGAATCAAACCTGGGACCTTTCAGTTTGCAGGCCGACGCTCTATCCACTGAGCCAAACCGGCTAGGGCTGCCTTCTAGATTCTTTAGGACCCAGTCCCAGTCCCTCCTCAAATTACATTTGTGTCGTTCTTAAGGTGTGCACTCGAGTCACTCCATACAGCACAACACCCAGGTCTGTTTTATTGTAACACTTAGTACTCTCTAATAGTCTTACTCTTTATCTGATGTTTACTATCTACCTCACCCCACTAGCCTGTCACCTCCTTGAGGGCAGGGCTATCAGATGTCCTGATCACCACCCCATCCCTTATGCCTAGTGCTTGGTAAATGCTCGATAAATACTATCTGAACAGATGAATGAATGTACAACTTCCCCTCCACCCCTTACTTAGTCCTAACAGGCACTTCCCATCATTAGGCAGAATTAAGGTCACGGAAAAGGGCTTCCAGGGCTGCCTGGGTTAAAATCCCAGCTCTAGCTCTGTGTGCTTAGACGAGCTACTTAACCTCTCTGTGCCTCAGTTTTCGAGTGGAAAATGTGGCCGTAAGGAGTCAGTGGGAGAATAATGTAATGCGCTGGCAAGTCATAGACCTTCTCCATTAAAATCTCTCACCCCACCCTGGTCAAGCAAAGGAGTTACCAGCTTAGAGACTAGACCCAAAGAGGCTAACTTAGAATCCCAGCTCTGTTATCAGCTCTGTGACCCTGTACAAGTCATGTTGCCTCTCTGGGCCTCTGTAAAATGACAGCAGATTCTATTCACACAATTGTGGAGTCTAAATGAGTTAATCCCCACAAACCTGGAATTACAGCCTGGCACATAGAAGGTCCTTTATAAGTTGTTACTTATAGAAATTTTACTTACTATTACCGATAATATTAGTATTATAGAACCCTGCCTCTCTCTCCATTACCTACTCGTCTTTATTTCCAAGCACTTGAGAGTATGTGTTGTATTTATCTTGTCTCCCTCACTGGATTGCGAGCTCCACAAGGGAAAGAATTTAATAATTTTTTTTTTAATAATTTTCTTTACTGCTATATTTCCAAGGCACCAAACAACACATGGTGTTTGTTAGGTGCTCCTTAAGTCTTTGCTGTTAAATAAAGGAATGGATGGATGGATAGAAGGAAGGGTCCTCCCTTTGTCAGTCATTTCAGACACTGGTGCTAACGAGCTTCCAGGTGGGGACTCCAGGTTGCACACAAGGGAGCCTGCGCAAGTCATCCCCAACCCCTTCCCCTGCCTTCTCCCTTGCCCCACCCAACATACTTCCTGTTATGGTGATCCTCCGGCCCTGGTAGTAGTCTCCCAGGGTCACAGCATTGCCCTGCTTAGTGGCTACAACCCTGACAGTGCGCACACTGTCCTGACACTCCACATAGGGGTTGTAGCCCGGGTTGCCAGCTGCCAGCTGGGCATTGAGCTGGTTGTCAACACTGGCTGGAGAAAAGGCGTCAGCGATGCGGTCCCGGCAGAAAGATTTGTACTTCCAGATCACGATGGGTGCTGTGGGGGTCGTGGTCAACTGGTAGGTGCAGGGCAGGGTCACAGGCTGGAAGAGGATCACCACGTGGTAGGGGTCTGACACAGTCACTTGGATGGCACTGGCAGGAGCTGAGGGCGAGAGTGGTTAGTAGGGACCACTACGAACACTGGAATGTGCTTCAGCAGAAATAAGCAACAACCTTTGTCACCAACTTGACACTTACAATGTATGGTTTTATAGAGAGCCTGGCGTATACTGTTCCTTAATCCTCAGGACTGATGGGGCAGCTCTGATAATCATGCCCATTTTATAGACCCATGGGGCTGAAGTGACAGGTGCAAGGTCAGATTTCTTGGAACATCCTGCCACCTCTTTTCCCAGAGTGTGTCCACTGAACCACCCCAGCCCCCTCTTGCCTTGCCCATTCTCTCACAGAAAGGGCTCCTCTCTGTGGCCCATACAGGCAAGTGCTGAAGTGCTGGAGGCCCCACTTCAAAACCATTGTTCCAAATTACCCAACTTTTGTGGACTGGAGGGTTAATTTTGGAGTTGTCTGAACTGCTTTGTCATGGAGTAGGTAAAGCTTGACAATGTCTCCTTCAGCCTCCCATCTCACCCTACCCAAAGCCATTTCAAATAAATATGCCGAAAGTGCTTGCAGAAAGATAAAATCCCGCCCCCCCACCCCCACCCCAAACAAACATCCGATCCAGCGAAAACTTGCCAGCACAAGATGGTTTCAAACCAAGTCCTTCTATGCCCTAACCGGTTTGGCTCAGTGGATACAGCGTCGGCTGCGGACTGAAGGGCTGAAGGGTCCCAGGTTCGATACCGGTCAAGGGCATGCACCTTGATTGCAGGCACATCCCCAGTAGGAGGTGTGCAGGAAGCAGCTGATTGATGTGTCTCTCTCAACGATGTTTCTAACTCTCTATCCCTCTCCCTTCCTCTCTGTAAAAAATCAATCAAATATATTAAAAAAAACAAGTCCTTCTAGAAGTCCATCCTACCAGACCCTTACGCACAGATACCTCGAGCCTGAGGGACACCCACCAGAACCTGGGCACTGTTTCTTGGTCTCGAGTGCCGCTCCCCATTGCCCCAGGACTTAGAAATGTCCGCGTGCGCTCACGTCTCCTTCCCGGCCTTTCCCGCTGATCGGGTGGTCCCTTCACCCCTGCCCTCACAGAGTTCCATTCTCCTTGCGCTCCAGGGTTTTCGGTCCCGGAGTTTCACTTCCTGCTATCCCCGAACAAGGGCGGGGGACCGCTTCCAACGCGAACCGGAATTCCCCTCACACCGTACACCAGGGATCTCGGAGACCCTGGGATCGGAAGATCCTGGTCTTCCCGATTCCCCTCCCCCAGCTCTCCTGCCTCCTCGGAGGTGCAGAACTTCATTCATCCCGTTTCTATAATGCCCTCCCGCCCTTCCGCGGCACCAGGGGCCCCGCTCTCCGTACCTGTGCACAAAGTGCCAACAAAGAGCCACATAAAGACGACCGCGCCCCAACCCGGAGTGCCCGGGTAGGAGCCCAGCACCCAGGTCCGGCCGCCAGCCCCTGGCGCCATCGCGGCCGTCTGGGCACGTCCGGTCCGCGCGTCCCCTGCTGGGTACCCGGAGGGTAGGGGGCGCGGCGCGCACCAAGGCTGGGAGGGGTACATGCTCCTCCCCTTCCCAGTTCCGATCTTTGTCCCTATTCCCAGGCCACCCTGCCCAGTTCTAGGGTTTTAATGAGCGGAAACGGCGTGGATGAAGGACACTTCCAGCTTTTCGGGGAGACACTTGCTTGACTCACTGTGTTTCTTCTAGCCAGTCCACCCCCTGTGCGCTCTGGGGAATGGATCGGCCCAGGTACACATAGTGAGAAGAGAGGGTTGGGCAAGGGGGTGGGCGGCGGAAGGGGCTCCTCCACCTCCCTGCCCGGAAGTGGGCTGGCCCAGGTGCGCGCCGGCCCTTAGGGTCAGAACCAAGTTACCGCCCGCGGGGAGCGCGCGTACAGACCTGGGATCCTGTCCGGCCCCCTTCTGCTCGTGCCCAGCCGAGCGGAGTGTGACTCACGAGAACCGAGACTCAGCTGGGGTGACTCACCTGTCGAGCGGGCAGGATCCCTGCGCGCACCTGTTCCTTCTCTCCCCTCTCCCGGGCTGGCGATGGACCTGCCTGGATACACCCTGCGAGGCGGGACGAGTGAGTCCCAGTGGACGTGGTGCTCGTGTGTCTTTCACTTACTTTTTTACAGTTTACTGACTGGTTTGAGAGAGAGGATAAGAGAGAGAGGGAAATAACACCGGTTTGTTGTTCCAGTTATTTATGTATTCTTAGTTGGTTCTTGTTTGTGCCCTGACGGGTTCAGAGGGTTTGGGGACGACGCTCTAACCAACTGCCTTCCTGGCCAGTGCCATGCCTTCCACATACTGCATTGACTTAAAAAACGAAGCGAGGTTCCTGAAAGGGACGCTCTGCCCCTCTTGGGAAGCCCAGGGAATCAGGCCCAGGAAAAGTTGGAATTCTACTTCCGAAGTTTCCTCCGCCTCCCTCCATTCCCATCTCGTGGTTTGGCCCCCGGAGCATCGCTTGCCCCAAGTCAGGCCTCCGGAAACTCTGGCTCTTAAGGGACCCAGCGGAGGCGCAGACTAAAGACGGGTTTTCCGCTAAGATTCCCGAGAACGAGACCACCTGCGCGCCAGGGCGGAGCGGGGCGAGGCCACCGGAGCGCGGGGTGCGCAGCGCGGCTCTGCTGCCCCGCGATGGCGGATAGGGGAAGCGCGTCCCGAGAAACACTGCGCTTCCGACTGGACTCCGGAGGTCCCTCACTGGCTGGCCGTTTCGGTGACCAGGGATGTTTTGTTTTAACGTTGTTAAAACTCAAGTAGGATCATGTACCTCTGCTCAAACCTTCCTGTGGCGCCCCCTCCCAGCAGAAACCAAAATACTAAACTGTGGCCTGCTGCGTCTCTGACCTCACCCGCTTCACTCAGTCACCCTGGCCTCCCCTGTGGAATGTCTCACACTCCCACTTCTGGCCCTTGCCCTTCCTACTCCCTCCGCCGGGACACCTTATGGGAGGTGGCCCCATGATCCTCCACCTCCTTTAGGGCTTCACTTAAAGGTCACCTTTGCAGTGGCCTCTCTCCTGGCCACTTTATATGAAATTTCAAGATCCTTTCCCAACTTTCACATCCACTTTATAAAAAACATATTTTTGTGTAAAATATACATACCAAAATATGTAGGTATCATTTCAACCATTTATAAGTGCACAATTCAGCATTAATTACATTTACAGTGTGTTGGGGGCCAGCCCCAGCAGGTCCAGGGGTTCCCAAAGGTGTGGACGGAGTCTGCGAAGAAGGAAGGACCCGGAGACAGCGTTCAGTTGATCAGCATGGTTGGATTCTCTCTTTATTGTTCTATTACATCTATATTTATACTATTTGATCCCATAAGCATGCCTCTATAATTACATCATGGTATGTTTCGGGAAACCTCCTACAGTTCCTAGTTTCATTTCCATAATCCTATCTCTGTCTAGTTCTGTTGATTTTAATCTTGTCTAGGTTAATCTCTGTGTTCCATTATAAAGGCTATTCCAAGGTCACTATTCTATTGCTCTACTGATAAGCTACAAGGAAGTGACTGAAGGAGATTATCCTACCCAGTAAAGGTTATGTCCTCCCAGCCTCGCTGCTTGCCTTCTCTGGGACTGCCCTGTGTCGGTGGGTCTCCAGGGGTATAAGCTTTGGTGCTTTCCCTGGTGGGCAGACCCCTGGGGATTTGGGCCCAACAAGTCCCAAATTTATTGCCAACAGTCATAAGTCCAAGTTCTTCTAAGTAGTACATGGTATTTCTGTAACACTAGGGGTATTTACTGATTTATTCTCTTCCTTAGTCCTGTTAACCCCTAACCTGGGGAAACAACCTTTCTCGGGGAGGTGGTCCTGGTTAAAACACATAGCATTAAGAGGGGGAGCAAACATATGTCATATATGCCAGGTCCCTTGAAACATAAGCTGTGCAGATGTTTCTTCCCTGCAGCGACTGTGTCAAGCAGCAAGGGTGGATTGGCTTCCAGCAAATTCCCCCATTTTTATTTTTTAAATGACAGCGCGTGTAAATCAGCGGCCACCTCTCGGATTGGGATGTTTAAGACTCGGAAGAAGACTTGTTTGTGATTTTGCTAACAGGTCAGTCCGAGGCTTAACCCTATATCGGCTCCCCACAACAGTGTGTACTCATCACCATTATTCTGGTACGTTCATCACCCTAAACTTTTTCATCATCCCCAATATAAGCTATGTACCAATTAAACAATAACTCTTCATCCTACCTGTCCCGTCCCCTGGTTATCTCTATATTCTATTTTCTTTATGAAATTGCTTACTCTAGGTACCTCATATAAGTGGAATCATGTAACATTTGTCCTTCTGTGTCTGACTTATTCACTAAGCATAATGTTTTCAAGCCCATCCATGTTGTAGTATATATCACAAAGCTTCATTCCTTTTTCTGGCTGAATAGTATTTTACTGTGTGTATATGCCACATTTTGTGTATCCATTTATTTGTTGTGAGGCACGGGTTGTTTTCACCTTTTGGTTACTTATCGTAAATAACACTGCTGTGAATTTTGGTGTACAGATATCTGCTTTTTATTTTTTTGGATATATACCTAGGAGTGGAATTCCTATATCATACCTGTAGGGGAGCTCAGAGATGATCATGTCTCCAGCAGTAAAGGTGTCTGGGAAATGTTGGACTCTCTGTTGAACTTTCTGTGACTGGTTAACTCTCTGTAGCCTCAGATTTGGCTGACTACCCAGAAAGCAGGACTGCCACCCAAAGATAAATGTCAGACCCCAGGAAGGGAGTTGACGAATATACGGAGTAAGGATAGCTGCCTGGTGTTATCTGCTAACTTAGAGATGCATTATTCTTTCTCGTAGTCTAGATGACTCCCCACCATGTGGTTTTACTACTCAATCCCCTATAAAAAAGAGACCCTGTCCTGGGAAGGGGTGGCTCTCTTCCAGGCCAGCCACCACTGGAGCAAGCAGCTGCTTTGCCCCTGTTTAAAGCTCTTTTGAATTCAAATAAGGCTACGTGTCAGTTCTTTGGAATTGTCCTGAATTTAGACTTTTGGGGCTTTCCCCCAACAGTGTTGTTTTATTTTTTATCCTGAGGAACTGCCAAACTGTTTTCCATATTACTGTGCCTTTTACATTATATTACAGCAGAGGAGGAGGGTTCCGAACTCTCCACATCCTCACCAACACTTGTTCTTTCCCCCTTTCTTGAATATAGCCATCCCAGGAGATGTAAAGTACCATCTCATCATGTATTTCATTTTCAGTTCACTAAAAACTAATGATGTTGACAACCTTTTCATGTACTTGTTGGCCATTTGTATATCTTCTTAGGAGAAATGTCTGTTCAAATCTTTGCCCATTTTTTAATTAGGTTGTTTTATTGTTGTTGTTGAGTTGTAGTTATTTTATATTCTGAATGTTAGTCCCTTGTCCAGAATAAAATCTGCAAATAACCTGCATTCTGTAGGTTATCGTTTCATTTTCTTGATAGTGTTCTTTGATGCACAAAGTTCTTAATTTGATGAAGTTCAGTTTATCTATTTTTTCCTTTTGTTGCCTATGCTTTTAGTATTATAGCTATGAGATCACCGTTAAATCTGAGATCATTAAGATTTCCCCAAAAAACCAAGATGGCGGCATAGGTAAACACCTGAAATTACTGCCTCACACAAGCACTTCAAAAATACAACTAAAAGATAAAACAAACATCATCCAGAACCACAGGAAGGCTGGATGAGTGGAAATTCTACAACTAGAAGGAAAGAGAAAAGCACACTGAGACTCAGAGGAGGTGCGGAAGTAAAGTGCAGAGGTACGGAGGCGCGTGCGGAAAGGCCTGGCAACTGATGACACAGTTGTCTTTTTCAATCGGGAGGGAGTCTCAAGCTCCCGACTGCTCTGAACTCCATTTCTGGGCGAGTCTCTGGGGACCCAGACTCATAGAGGGAGAAACTGGACTGTCTGGCATCGGTCGGAACTCGAGGGCGGCTTTCTTTCAGAGGTGCTTGCAGCGATTACCGCGGGACACTGAGACCTAGGGCCTCTTAGGGCAAGACTGAGGATCAGCCATAGCTGTTTGCTCCGCCCTGTTGATTCCCTGAGACCCCGCCCCACCCAAGCTGTGTGCAGAGGCTTTTTCATATGAGTGGCCTGGCCCTTTGCAATCTGAAAATTACCTAACAAACTGCAGCTGGGTCAGAGAGACCCAGAACTTCCAAAAGAAGGCCCAAGGCCCCACAGCAGCTTGCATTGCTTCACAGCTGGGCCTCATCTGGGCACCTCCAAACCCCAAACAAAGAAGATCTGCAGATCTCTCCATAGCTCCTGCTGGGTAGCCTCAGGCAGAGGCTAAATTAGCACCTCCTTAGTTAGATTCAAGAGCCAGTGTACCCAGTGGTCAGAGTGGGACCATCCAGATTACAACTCCTCAGATCTATAAGGGACACACTCAGGGGCAGACTCAGTGAGCACCAAAGCCCCACTGAAGCAAGTCTTGCCCTATAAGGGTGTCTCCAGCACAGAAGTTCTCCCACCATAAACACAGGTGATTGTCACAGCCAATTGGCCTGGAGGTCAATTCCTCCCAGTGATACCTACAACAACCAAGGCTTAACTACAACAAGACTGTGCACAAAGCCCACAAAGGTGTGCACCAAGGGTGTCCACCTCAGGTAATTGGGGAGGCTGAGCCACTGGGCCCTATAGGACACCTAACACAGAAAGCCACTCTATCAACAGAGGGAAGCATAAAAAATGCGGAGACAAAGAAACAGGTCACAAATGACAGAAATGGAGGAAAGCAAACTACTGGATGCAGAGTTCAAAACCACGGTTATAAAGTTTTTCAAGAATTTTCTAGAAATCACTGATAAATTTAGTGAGACCCTCGATAAATCTAGTGAGACCCTCGAGGATATGAAAAAAGACCAACTAGAAATTAAGCATACACTGACTTAAATAAATAATATTATACAGAGATCCAACAGCAGACTAGAGGATCGCAAGAATCAAGTAAAAGATTTGAAAAATGAAGAAGCAAAAAACACCCAACCAGAAAAACAAAAAGAAAAAAGAATCCAAAAATGTGAAGATAGTGTAAGGAGCCTCTGGGACAACTTCAAGCATACCAACATTTGAATTATGGGGGTGCCAGAAGAAGAGAGAGAGCAAGGTATTGAAACCCTATTTGAAGAAATAATGACAGAAAACTTCCCCTACCTGGTGAAAGAAATAGACTTACAAGTCCAGGATGCGCAGAGAACCCCAAACAAAAGGAATCCAAAGAGGACCACACCAAGACACATCATAATTAAAATGCCAAGAGCAAAAGACAAAGGGAAAATCTTAAAAGCAGCAAGAGAAAAACAAGAGTACCCATGCGACTGTCAGCTGATTTCTCAATAGAAACTATGCAGGCCAGAAGGGAGTGGCAAGAAATATTCAAAGTGATGAATGCCAAGAACCTACAACCAAGATTACTTTACCCAGCAAAGCTATCATTCAGAACTGAAGGTCAGATAAAGAGCTTCACAGATAAGGAAAAGCTAAAGGAGTTCATCACCACCAAACCAGTATTATATGAAATGCTGAAAGGTATCCTTTAAGAAGAGGAAGAGGAAGAAAAAGGTAAAGATACAAATTATGAACAACAAATACACATCTATCAACAAGTGAATCTAAAAATCAAGTAAATAAATCATCTGATGAACAGAATAAACTGGTGAATATAATAGAATCAGTGGCATAGAAAGGGAGTGGACTGACTATTCTCTGGGGGGAAAGGGTGTGGGGGGTGCGGAAAGAGACTGGACAAAAATCGTACACCTATGGATGAGGACAGTGGGGGGGGGGGATAAGGGCAGAGGATGGGATGGGAACCAGGTGGAGGGGAGCTATGGGGGGAAAAAAGAGGAACAACTGTAATAATCTGGACAATAAAGGTTTAATAAAAAAAAGAAGAGGAAGAAGAAGAAAAAGGTAAAGATACAAATTATGAACAACAAATACATAACTATCAACAAGTAAATCTAAAAATCAAGTGAATAAATAATCTGATGAACAGAATAAACTGGTGAATATAACAGAATCAGGGGCATAGAAAGGGAGTGGACTGACAATTCTCAGGGGGAAAGGGGTTTGGAGCGTGCGAGAAGAGACTTGGAAAAAATTGTACACCTATGGATGAGGACAGTGATGGGGGGAAGGCTAGAGGGGGGGTGGGAACCGGGTGGAGGGAAGCTATGGGGGGTGGGGGGGGAGAGGAACAACTGTAATAATCTGAACAATAAAGATTTAACTTAAAACAACAAAAAAAAGATTTCCCCCAATATTTTCTTCTAAGAGTTTTGTAGTTTTAGCTCTTTAGTTAGGTCTTTGATAAACTTTGAGTTAATTTTTGTATATTGTATAAGGAAAGGGTTCATATTCATTCTTTTGCATGTGATAATCCAGTTTTCCCATCACCTTAGGTTGAAAAGACTGTCCTTTACCCATTGGATGATATTAGCATCCTTGTCAAAAATCATTTGATCATGTATCTGAGGGTTTATTTTTGGATTCTGTAGTCTATTCCATTGGTCTGTATCTCTGCCCTTCTGACAGCCCTATATTAAAGCTTTTAGTAAGTTTTGAAATGTAAAATGTAAGTCCTCTAATTTTATTCTTCTTTTTCAAGGTTGTTTTGGCTGTTCAGGGTTCATTGTAATTTCATATGAATATTAAGATTTGCTTCCATTTCTTTGAAAAAGGCTGTTGGAATTTTGATAGGCATTGTGTTGAATCTGTCTGTATACACTTTGAGTGGTGTTGCCATCTTAACAATGTTAAGTCTTCCTAATTATGAACACAGAATGTCTTTCCATTTATTTAGATACTAGAGGCCCGGTGCACAAAATTCGTGCACTGGGGCAGGGGGCCCTCAGTGTGGCCTGTGCCCTCTCACAGTCTGGGAGCCCTGGGGAGATGTCCAACTGACAGCTTAGTGGGCTAGGAGGGTGGATTTAGCCGCACCCCCGGCAAGGTTCAGTGCACTTCTGCTGCAGAGACGGTGCCACTGCTATCAGGGAGGGGGTGTTGGGGGGGATGAGTCTGACCCTGAGGGGCCACTTAGGCCTGCCTTCACCCGGGTCTGGAGTTTTAGGGAGGAGAGGAGTGCCTGGCCCCAGTGGAGGGGGCCCAGCAGCGGCAGGCCACAGGCCTCGGGTGCCTCGGGGGCGCTGACGGGTTGTCACAGGCGTGCTATTGTTGTGGGCGCCCTGGCGGGGGTGTCAGAGGAAGAGATTGGGAGTCAGAAATACGGGCTGCAGCTACCTCCAAGGCTGGGTCTTCTCCTGTCTGGTCAGCTGCCTCGTCCCCCCGGGGGCATGGGGCCTGCGGTAGGGTGTCCGTGCAAGGGGATTGGAAGAGCTCCCTGTGGCCGCTTCCCCTTCCTTCTTTGCAGTCCGGGCTCCTGTCAAGCACTCTCCTCAGTCCCCTGGGAACTTGGCTCCGGCCGCTCTGCCCCTCCTTGGCTCCCTGCAGCCCCTGCCCCACTCGGCTCTCCGGGCCGCCCCCCTGTCAGGAGGCTGCCAGGATGCCCTGCTGTGGGGCCACCAGGGAGTGTGCACTAAGCCTTAGCTAAGCCCCTGGCCCTGCGCGCGCGGGCCAGTGGGCCCCCCTCTTTGCTCTTCGCTCGCCACACCAGCCTTCGCTTGCTGCTCCTGCCCGGGGCCAGCAGGCTTCGTTCCATAGCTTGGTGCCTACATATGCAAATTAACCACCATCTTTCTTGGCAGTTAATTTGCATATCGCCCTGATTAGCCAATGGGAAGCATAGCGGAGGTACGGTTAATTACCCTTTTTGTCTTTTTTTTTTTTTAATATATTTTATTGATTTTTCACAGAGAGAAAGGGAGAGAGTTAGAGAGTTAGAAACATCGATGAGAGAGAAACATCGATCAGCCGCCTCCTGCACATCTCCCACTGGGGATATGCCCGCAACCCACGTACATGCCCTTGACCGGAATCGAACCTGGGACCTTTCAGTCCGCAGGCCGACGCTCTATCCACTGAGCCAAACCGGTTTCGGCTTGTCTTTTATTAGATAGAATTCTTTAATATCTTTCAGCAATTTTGTAGTTTTAGCATACAAGTCTTCATCTCCTTGGTTAAATTTATTCCTAAGTAATTATTTTAGATGATATTGTAAATGGAATTTAAAACTGTTTTTCTCTTCAGATTGTTTAGAGCTGTTATATAGAAACACAAGTGATTTTTGTGTGTTGATCTTATACCCTGCAAGTTTGCTAGATTCATTAATTAGCTCTGGTTGTTTTCTTGTGGATAGTTTTGGATTTTTTTTTCTATATAGAATACTGTTGTCTTCGAACAGGATTAGTTTTACCTCTTCCTTTCCAATTTGGATGCATTTTACTTTTTTTCTTGTCTGATTGCTGTAGATAGGATTCCCAGTACAATGTTGAATAGCAGCGCTGAAACTAGGCATCCTTCCTTGTCTTGTTCCTGACCTTATGGGGAAAGCTTTCATCTTTCACTATTGAGTATGATGTTAGTTGTGGATTTTCTATAATACCCTTTATCAGGTTGAGGAATTTTCCCTCTATTCTTAGTTTTCTGAGAGTTTTTATCATGAAAAGATTGGATTTTGTCAAATATCATTCATCATCAATTGAGATAATCGTGGTTTTTTTTCCCCTTTCATTCTATTAATGTATTACTTTGATTTATTTTCTTATGTTGAATCACTCATATTCTTAGATAAATTCCACTTAGTTATGGTGAGTGTGGGATAGTCCCTGGATAGTCAAGGCTACAGTGTGGAGACCTTGTTGATAGTATGCCGAATGTCCAAGGCCACTCTGCACCTAGGCTAACATACCATAAGCAGCTGCAAGGCCATAGCGATCTCACGGTATGCTGTGCCCTTCTGTAACCCAAATGATTGATGTCACTGTTGGCAACTAGCCTTCTTTGTCTCTGGGGTAATATACAGGTTACTGACCAGCTAGTCTGCTGGAGTGTGAAGAAGTGTGCTGTAGAGACAGAGCTGAGCGCTGGTACTCCTATGATATAAGGCTAAGTGTTCATAGAGAGCTCAGATATAGCTACCATGTTAACCAGCTAGAGCAGCCGTGGGCAAACTACGGCCCGTTTGAAATGAATAAAACTAAAAAAAAAAGACCGTACCCTTTTATGTAATGATGTTTACTTTGAATTTATATTAGTTCACACAAACACTCCATCCATGCTTTTGTTCCGGCCCTCCGGTCCAGCTTAAGAACCCATTGTGGCCCTCGAGTCAAAAAGTTTGCCCACCCCTGAGCTAGAGTGTGCTGGGCAGGAGAGACAGGAGAAGCTGCAGAGCCAGAGCAGATACACTGCGATGTGAGGTGGTGAGTCTAGGGGGCAGCCTATGGCTGCTCAGATAGTAGCTGTGGGTACAGAGACTAATGCTGCTTTGTGGGAAAGAGGAACCAGCTGATGTTCAGCTCCCTGCCTGTACAGGACTTGCTGTGAAGGACTATTTTGTCTGATGGCTATATGGCCATTGGCTTCTGCAATAAAGATGCATTCTTATATACTCACTAGAGGCCCAGTGCACAAATCTGTGCACCAGTGGGGTCCCTCGGCCTGGCCTGTGGGATCAGGCCGAAACCAGCCCTCTGACATCCCCAGAGGGGTCCCAGATTGCGAGAGGGTGCTGGCCAGACCGAGGGACCCCACCGGTGCATGATCAGGCAGGGGAGGGACATGGGAGGTTGGCCAACCAGGGGAGGGACTACAGGAGGGCTCCAGGGTGTGTACGGCTGGACTGGCTCAGTCCCGATTGGCTGGACCGCAGCAGCAAGCTAACCTAGCAGTCAGAGCATCTGCTCCCTGGTGATCAGTGCACATTATAGCAACTGGTTGTCTCTCTGCCCCCTGGTGGTCAGTGCACATCATAGCAAGCGATTGAGCAGCCTTAGCATATCATTAGCATATTATGCTTTGGTTGAACAGCTGACCAGTCTACCAGACACTTAACATATTAGGCTTTTATTATATAGGATAACTTCTCATAACTTCTCCATCTAAGACCCAGCGTCCTAGGAGGTCCAGCCCTAGCAGGGGTCTTGGACCTGACACCTGTAACCAGTGAGTAGAGAATAAAGGAGGAATTTGTACTAAGTTCCCAACAGTTAATGTAGTGGGCATGGTTTGAGAAAAAACCTGCCCTGGCGTAGTCAGGAAGAATTTAGAAAAATATATGGACTCAGAGAAACTCAGAGCAGCAGATCTATGCAGTGCTTTTGATGGCTCTGACAGAGAGTAATCTTTTTAAAATAATCTTTTAATATGCTTTTGGATTCACATTGCTAATATTTTGTTGTGGATTTTTGTATCTATATTCATAAGGGATATTGATCTGTAATTTTCTTTTCTTGTGATGTTTTTATCTGGCTTTGATAGCAGATTAATGCTGGTTGCATAGAATGTTAGGAAGTGTTTATCCCTCTTCAATTTTTTGGAAGAATTTCAGAAAAATTTGTGTTAATTCTTCCTTAAAAGTTCACTTGGATTAATCTGTCAACTATTTGTTCCAGGACTTTTCTTTGCTGGGGGGTTTTAAATTACTGATACAATCTTTATTTGTATAGTCTTTTGAGATTTTCTA
The DNA here is from genome assembly GCF_014108235.1 of Myotis myotis. NCBI lineage: Eukaryota > Metazoa > Chordata > Mammalia > Chiroptera > Vespertilionidae > Myotis > Myotis myotis. Next base: position 11,244,648 of record NW_023416323.1, read on the forward strand.
TTTCTTCTTGAGTCAGTTTAGGTAAATGTATGTTTCAAGGAATATGTCCATTTCATAAAATTTTTCCTAGTATTCTCTTACGATCTTATTCCTGTAAGATTAATAGTAATGTCCCTACTTTCATTTCCTTTTCTCTTTAAAAAAAATAAAATCGTTATTGTTCACAGTATTAAATGTCTTGTTCCCCCCCCCCCCATTGACCCCTTCTAGCACGCCCTTGTCGCCCCACCCCAGGTCTTCACCACCCTCTGTCTGTGTCCATGGGTTATGCATATATGCATACAAGTTCTTGGTTGATCTCTTCACACCTACCTTCACCTGCCTTCCTTCTGAGATTCCGCAGTCTGTCCCATGCTTCTATGTCTCTGGATCTATTTTGTTTATCAGTTTATTTTGTTCATTAGAAATCATGTGATACTTGTCTTTCTCTGATTGGCTTATTTCACTTAGCATAATACTCTCCAGGTCCCTCCATGCTGTCTCAAAGGGTAAGAGATTCTCCTTTTTTATTTTCTGCTGCAATTATTCCATGGTATAAATGTACCAAAGCTTTTTAATCTACTCATCAACTGATGGGCACTTGGGCTGTTTCCTGATCTTGGCTATTGTAAATAATACTGCTATGAACATAGGGGTACATATATTCTTGCTGGTTGGTGTTTCAGGTTTCTTAGGATATATTCCTAGAAGTGGAATCAGTGGATCAGATGGAGTTCCATAGTTCATTTTTTGAGGAAACTCCATATTGTTTTCCATAATGGCTGCACCAGTCTGCATTCTCTCCAGCAGTGAACTAGGGTCCCCTTTTGTCCACATCCTCATCACACTTGTCCTTTGTTGATTAGTTGCTAGTAGCCATTCATACACCGGTGGGTTCCCTCAGTGTGCCCTGCGGGGATTGGGCTGAAACAGCAGTACAACGCCACCTGCTGCTCCTGCCTGCCTCTCCTGCTCATCCCAGCCCCACTGCACCTGCCGCTGCCACCTCTCAGTAGGCTCCCTGCCGCTCCGCTGCAGTCTCCAGGCTTCGGTGGCCAGCCACGAGACCTGCATCTGGCACCTGTCAGTGAGCTGAGCAGCACTCCCACTATCCACCTTCCATCAGTCGCTTATGCTTTTATATCCTTGATGTTTCTATCTCTCTCCCTTCCTCTCTGAAATCAATTTTAAAAAAATTTTGTAATGGGTATTGGATTTTGTCAAATGCTTTTTCTGCATCTATTGATTACGGTCCTGTGATTTTTGTACTTTAATTTGTTTATGTGATGTATCATGTTTATTGATTTGCAAATATGATACTAGCCTTGCATCCCTGGAATAAATCCTACTTCGTCACAGTTTATGATCTTTCAAATATTTTGCTGGATCCGATTTGCTAATTTTTTTTTTTAGGATTCTAGCATCTATGTTCATCAGGGATATTGGCCTGTAATTCTCTTTCTTTGTAGTATCTTAATCTGGTTTTGGAATTAGGATAATGCTGGCTTCATAAAAAGAGCTTGAAGTGTTCCTTCCTCTTTGATTTTTGGAATAGTTTGAGGAGGATAGGTGGTAGTTGTTCTTTAAAGATTTGGTAAATTTCCCTGTGAAACTGTCAGGACCAGGGCTTTGTTTACTGGGTTCTTCTTCCTGCTTGCTCTGGGATTTTCTTGTTGTTCTCTTTCTAGTTCTTTAAGTTGTAGGGGTAAATAGTTTATTATTAATTTTTCTTGTTTTTTGAAGTAGGCCTATAGTGCTATAAACTTCCCTCTCAAGACTGCTTTTGCTGTGTCCCATAGGTTTGGATGGTTGTATTTTCATTTGTTTTCAGGAAGTTTTTTTTATTTATTTCTTGATCTTGTTGGTAACCTACTCATTGTTTAATAACATGCTATTTAGCCTCCATGTGTTTGAGTGTTTTTGAGTGTTTTTACTGTAGTTGATTTCTAATTTCATTCCATTGTGATCTGAGAAGATGCTTGATATGATTTCAATCTTCTTGAACTTGTAGAGATTTGTTTTGTGTCATAACATGTGATCTATCTTTGAGAATGACCCAGGTGCACTTAAGAATAATGTATATTCTGCAGCTTTAGGGTGAAATGTCAATTAAATACATCTGATTCGGTGTGTCATTCAGTCTCTGTTTTCTTGTTAATTTTCTGTATGGAAGATCTATCCAGTGAAGTCAGAAGGATGTTAAAGTTCCCTACTATGACTGTATTGTCAATCTCTCCCTTAAAGTCCTTTAGAAGTTATTTTTATACTAGAGGCCCAGTGCACAGATTTGTGCACCAGTGGGGTTCCTGGGCATGGCCTGTGGGGATTGGGCCAAAACTGGCAGTCCAACATACCCTGAGGGATGTAGTAGTGCGTGAAATGGCAGGCAGCCGGGGAGGAGCCCAGGCCAGGCGACAGGCTGCTCCCTCTCATCCCAGCCTCACTGCGCCTGCTGCCGCCACTTGGTAGGCTTGCTGCCACTCTGCTGTGGTCTCCATGCGCCTGTCCTAGTGCGATACAGGTGTACCCATGACCAAGAAACGGCCGTGAGCTCATGCCCAGTGAGTCCTGATGCCAGTCCCGATCCCAGTCCCAGTCCTGGTCCTGATCCAGATGGAGGAGGGGCACACAGAGGAAGTGTCCGAAGGAGAGGTTCCCACCACCACAGCTGCACTAGCCAGCCATGAGCCCAGTGTTCGGTGTCCATGAGCGGTGTTCCGTGCCCATGAGCGGTGTTCCCACTGTGGGAGCACACTGACCACTAGGGGTCAGTTCCTGCATTGAGCATCTGTCCCCTGGTAGTCAGTGCATGTCATAGCAACCGGTCGAACAGTCAAATGGCCACTTAGGCTTTCATATAGATAGAGAGATAGATAGATAGATAGATAGATAGATAGATAGATAGATAGATAGATAGACAGACATAGATATATAGATATATATAGATATATATAGATATATATATAGATATATATATAGATATATATATAGATATATATAGACATAGATATAGATATAGATATAGATATAGATATAGATATAGATATAGATATAGATATAGATATAGATATAGATATAGATAGATATTTAGGTGCTCCTATATTGGGTGCATATGTTTACCAGGGTTATATCCTCTTGTTGGATTGATCCCTTTAGAATTATGTAGTGACCTTTGTTGTCTCTTGTGATGGCCTTCATTTTAAAGTCTATTTGGTCGGATATGAGTATGGCTACTGCAGATTTTTTTCTTTTCCATTTGCATGAAAAAAAATTTTCCATCCCTTCACTCTCATCCTGTGTGTCTTTTGTTCTGCACGGGTCTCTTGTAGACAGCATATAGTTGAGTCATGTTTTTGTATCCATTCAGCTACCCTGTGTCTTTTGATGGTAGCATTTAATCCATTTACATTTAAGGTTATTATTGACTAGAGGCCCGGTGCACAAAAATTTGTGCACTCGGGGCGGGCGGGGGGCAGATCCCTCAGCCTGGCCTGTGCCCTCTCACAGTCTGGGATCTCTCGGGAGATAACGACCTGCTGGCTTAGGCCTGCTCCCGGGTGGCAGAGGGCAGGCCCAATCCCTAGGTGCAGCCCCTGGTCGGGCTCAGAGCAGGGCTGATTGGGGAGTTGGGGCGCCGCCCCCTGTCATGCACAGAGCAGGGTGGATCGGGAAGTTGCGATGCCACCCTCAGTCATGCTCAGGGTAGGGTCGATCAGGGGTTTGGGGCGCCGCCACTGTCACACTCAGGGCAGGGCCTGTGGGGAGGTTATGGCTCTACCCCGTCACACACAGTCCAGGGCCCAGTGGGGGGGGGGGGCGCGCTGCACCCTGTCACACACAGAGCAGGGCTGATCAGGGGGTTGGGGCGCCACACCCTGTCACACATAGAGCCGCAGGGCGATCAGGGGGTTGGGGAGCTCCCCCCTATCAGGCATAGAGCAGGGCTGATCAGGGGGTTGGGGTGCCTTCCCCTGTCACGAACAGAGCAGGGCGGATAGGGAGGTTGTGGCCCCGCCCCCTGTCACACACAGAGCCGCAGGGCAATCAGGGGGTTTGGGTGCTGCCCCTGTCATGCTGATCCTGGTGCCGGGATGCCTCGCAGCTCCGCTGATCCCGGTGCTGGGAGGCATATTACCCTTTTATTATATAGGATAGAGGCCTGGTGCATGGGTGGGGGCCGGCTGGTTTGCCCTGAAGGGTGTCCTGTATCTGGGTGGGGGTCCCGCTTGGGTGCCTGGCCAGCCTGGGTGAGGGGCTGATGGCTGTTTGCAGCTGGTCACACCCCCTTCAGGGTGGGGGTCCCCATTGGGGTGCCTGGCCAATCTGGGTGAGGGGCTGAGGGCTGTTTGCAGGCTGGCGGGTGATGGAAGCTCCTAACCACTCCTTTTTTTCTTTTTTTTTTTTATTCTGGGCCAGCTTTAGCTCTGAGGCCTCCGCTGCTGAAATCAGGTATCTGGTTTGTTTGGGTTCTATAATCAAAACACTTTCAACTCCAGCTCTGAGATCCCGGCTGGCTGAAAGCAGGTTTCTGGGGTTTTGTTTAGCTTCTATATTTGTAACAATGTTTCAAACTGCAAGCTCAGAGGCTGGCAGCGGCAGGCGGGGAACATTGGCTTCCTCCATCACTGGAGCAAGCAAGCCTCATGTTCGCTTCAAGCTGCCTGGCCGCCGGCCGCCATCTTGGCTGGAAGTTAATTTGCATATCTTGCTGATTAGCCAATGGGAAGGGTAGCGGAGGTATGGCTAATTACCATGTTTCTCTATTATTAGATAGGATAGGTACTTATTTATTGCCATTTTAATTCTGTATGCCTAGGTTTCTCTCTCTATTTCTTCTTCTCTTATAGCAATCTCTTTAGCATTTCTTGTAATTCTGGCTTGGTGGTGATGTACTCCTTTACCCTTTTTTTGTTCAGCAAGCTTTTTATTTCACTGTCTATTTTGAATGATAGACTTGCTGGATATAGTAATATTGGTTTCAGATCCTTGCTTTCCATTACCTTGAATACTTCATGGGAGCTCCTTTGTAGGTAACAAATTGCTTTCCTCTTGCTGTCTTTAAGATTCTCTCTTTGACATTAATTTTTGGGAATTTAATTATATTGTCTCTGGGTGTGGGCCTGTTTGGGTTCTTCTTGCTTGGGACTCTGTGCCTGCTGAATGTGTGTGACTTCTTTCATCGGGTTAGGGAAGTTTTCTGCCATTATTTCTTCAAACACCTTGCTCACTTTATTTCCCTTCTGGCACTGCTATTATGCGATGATTGTTACCTTTCATGCTGTCCCACATATCCCTTCAACTGTCCTCCTGTTTTTTAATTTTTTTTTCTTTTGGTTCTCTGAATGAGTGACTTTTTTCTACCCTGTCTTCTAATTCACTGATCTGATCCTCGGCTTCTCCTAATCTGCTGTGTATTCCTTCCATTGTGTTTTTTATTCATGCTATGTGATTCTTCATAGTTACTATATATTTTCTCATGCTGTTGAGCATCTTTGCCATCATTATTCTGAATTCTATGTCTGATAAATTTCTTATCTCCATTTCATTTACCTCTTCTTCCGGAGAATTCTTTTGTTCTTTTATTTGGGGCTTATTTTTTTGTTTCCCCATTTTGGCTGCCTGTGTGGGTTTGTGTCTGTGTATTATGTAGATCTGCTACAACTTCCAATCTCTAGTCCAGGGCAATGTTGGACACTCTGAGTACCGTTTGGAGTTATCAGCAATCCACAGCTTGTGGCTCCCTCTGCTGGCACTGGATGCCTTTGGGAAGGACCAAGATGTGCACCAGGGTCTCCTTTTCCTAGCCTCAACCCCAGAAGATCAGGCAAAGACTCCAATCCTCCAGAGATCTGCCTCTGCCTGCAGTTCAATTGACTCTCAGTCTTGATTTGCCTCAGGCTATTGACCTCAGGGTAGGGCAAGAGGTTTCCAACTGGGTAGGTAAGGCAACTATTTTCCCTCCAGGCAAAAATCGCCTGGATAGCAAACATCCAGGAGGAAAGATGTATTCTGTAGCGTGAGGTAATGACTCAGCACAGGGAACTGGGGTGGCTGCCCTCTGAGCTCCAACCCAGAGTCCCCAACTCTGGGCTCTCCTCACACAGCTCCAGTCTACTCTGCACTTCCTCTGTCAAAGCCCAATGGTGTGGCTGCACACAGAATTTTGTGAGTTGGCCCTTTAAGAGGGTGCCTGCATTTCTAGCTGTCTCTTGCTGGCAGACAGCAACCCTACTGCTTTTCACAGCCAGATGTTATGTGGCCACCTTTCTCAGTTCTGGTGCTCTGGGCTGAGGAACCCAGCTTGGGGTTTAGACCCCAGAGTTCTCAGTGGGAACTCCCCACAGCTGAGCTATCCCTCTGGGACTTCAGTTTTTGTCTGTGGGCGCCCTACGAGCCCTTTTGTGCCTCCGCACTTCCTACCAGTCTCTATGCGGTCTCCACTTTCCATCCTTGGTTATCAGGGTTCTCTCCAGCTAGTCTTCAGTTGATTTTCCAGGGCAGTTCTTCTATATTTTAGTTGTATTTCCAGTTTGTTCCTGGGAAAGTGTCAGTGTAGCTTCCACTTACTCTGCTATTATTTTGGAATTACTCCCTACTTTTAGTTATTTGTATCTGCTATCTTTTTCTTGCAGGGGGAAGGGAGGGTGGAGCAGCATTAGATCTAGCCAAAGGTTTGACAATTGTATTCTTATTTTTTTAAAAAACAACAATTTTTGGTTTCATTGCTTTTCTTCATTATTTTCTGTCCTCTATTTTATTTATCTCTATGCTACCCTTCATTGTTTTATTCCTTCTGCTAGTTTTGAGTTTAACTTGCTCTTCTTTTTTCTAGTTTTTTGAGGTATAAAGTTAGGTTACTAGTTTGAAATATCTCCTTTTTAATGTAGACATTTCCTTACTTATCATCTGTCTATTTGTTCTATCTATTATTAAAGTAGGATATTTAAATCTATTTCTCCCTGTAATTCTGTCTACATTTGCTTCACATTTTGAGGTTCTGTTATTAGTTATGTAAATGTTTATATTGGTTATAGCTTCTTGTTGTGTCAAACCTTTTACTAATATGTAATGTTTTTATTAGTCTCTTACCTTTTTCAATATAAAGTCAATTATGTCTTATATGAGTATAAACACTCTAGCTCTTTTCTGGTTACTGTTTGCATGGAATATCCTTCTTTACCGTTTTACTTTCAACCTATTTGTGTCTTTAGATTTAAGTTAAGTCTCTTGTAAAAAGCATATACTTGGATCATGTATTTTTTATAAATACATTCCGCCAATCTCTGTCTTTTGATTTAAAGTAATTACTGATAAGGATAGACTTACGCCATTTTGCTGTTTGTTTTCTATATGCCTTATACCTTTATTGCCCTTAACTTACTCCATACTGCCTTCTTTTGTGTTTAGTTAATGTTTTTGTAGTGAACATTTTTTATTCCCTTCTGACTTCCCATTATGTCTATCCTGTGGCTATTTTCTTTGCAATTACCATGGGGATTAAATTATATATAACTCCCTGAATTTAAACACTTCAATTTGAATTTTACCAGCTTAGCTTCAATAACTTATAAAAAGTTTGCTCCTATACATGTCCCTCACCTCCTTTCTATTATTGACATCACAAATTACATTTTTATACATTGTTTGCCCAATGATAAAGATTAATAATTATTTTATGCATTTTAAAGTCATGTAAACAATTAAAAATAGGTTTGGTACAATAATACTAGCCCATGTATTTATCTTTAGTAGAGATTTTTATTTCTCCATATGGCTTTGAGTTACTGTCTAGTATCCTTTCACTTCAACTTGAAGGACTCCCTTTAGCATTTCTTGCAGGGTGGGTACAGTGGCAATAAACTCAGCCTTTGCTTATTTCGGTATATTTTAATTACTCCCTCATTATTGAAGGACAGTTTTGCTAGTTATAGAATTTTTGGTCGAAAGCTTTTTTTCTTTTGGCACTTTGAATATTTCAACCCATTGCCTTTGGGCCTCCAAGGTTTCTTGTGTCTTTCAAGATTGTCCCTTTGTCTTTCTTTCTTTTTTAAAAAAAAAAATATATTTTATTGATTTCTTACAGAGAGGAAGGGAGAGAGATAGAGAGTCAGAAACATCGATGAGAGAGAAACATCGATCAGCTGCCTCCAGCACACCCCCCACTGGGGATGTGCCCGCAACCAAGGTACATGCCCTTGACCGGAATCGAACCTGGGACCTTTCAGTCCGCAGGCCGACGCTCTATCCACTGAGCCAAACCAGTCAGGGCAATCTCTTTGTCTTTCAACAATTTGATTATAACATGTCTTGTTGTACATCTTTTGGGGGTTTTCCTATTGGAGTTTGGTGAGCTTCTTGGATTTCTAAATTCATGTCTTTCATTCAATTTGGGAGTTTTTTGGTGATTATTTTTTTCAAATGTAGTTATTTCTATGGCTTTCTCTCTCTCTCCTCCTTCTTGGACTCCCACAATATGTATGCTAGCCTACTTGATAATGTTGCAGAGGTCCCTTAGACTCTGTTCACTTTCCTGTAATATTTTTTCTTCTGTTCCTCAGATTCAATCATTTCATTTGTCTTATCTTCATGTACACTAATTATGTCTTCTGTTTGCTCACCTCTGTTTTTGAATTTCTCTAGAGAAATTTTCATTTCAGTAATTGTATTTTTTCAGCTCCAGAATTTTTTTTTTTTTTGGTTCTTTTTTATATTTTCTACCTCTTTATTTATATTCTCATTTCTATTCTTATGGGTCATTTTCCTGTCTTCCTCCATGTCTTTGTTAGCTATTTGAACATTTTAAGACAGTTTAAGTCTCTATCTAGTCTGTCTACTACCTGGACTTCCTCAATGATGGTTTATTTATTTTTTTATTCCTTTTAGTGGGCCATACATCACATAAGGCTTTTTTGTGACTGTGATGAACCAAGACAAAAACAAAATCACTCTGTAATCGTGTCTGAACACAGATGAAAACAGGAACATTGTCCAAGCCACAAAACACCAAATATCCACCTCTCCCAGCCAATATGAGTGACAACTGCTTTAACTTCACTGTATTCTTCTCATCTTCTAGATAATATAGATTACTACCACTTCCTGACAGCACCCAATTCAAAGCAAATCCCCACTTCCTTGAACATTTCCCTAAATCACATAACACAAGCCCAAATTATATGTCTTTTCAAACACCTTTTTACTGAGACATTGCACTATTTCCCATGATATGCACCTCCCCTCACTATATTTGTTCATTAAAGTAGATTTTATTTAACCATGGGTGTGTTTCTGATGGTCTTTGGCTGAACTACATTGACACATGCCAAACATGTTCCCACCTCAAGGCCTTTGCATGTGTTGTCTGCTTAGTCCAGACTGTAATTTCTAGCATGGCTTGAATCTGCATGGCTTATCTTATATGGGTCTGCTTAAATGTCACTTCTTTATAGAGGTCTTCTCTCCTTACTCCCTTTAAAATAGTCTCTATATTAGTTTGAAAGATTTGCCATAACAAATACCACAAGTTAAGTGGCTTAAACAACAGAAATTTATTTCTTCATAGTCTAGAGACCAGGAGTGCAAGTCAAGGCGTTGGCAGGGTTGGTTGCATTCTGAAGCCTCTCTGCTGGGCTTTCAGATGGCCACCTTCTCCCTGTGCCCTCACATGGTTGTCCTCCTGTCTGTGTTGTCTGTGTCCTAATCTCCTCTTTTTATACGGACACTACTTATATTGGATTGGAGCCCACCCTAACTACTTCATTTTAACTTACCTTTTTAAAGGCTCTGTCTCCAAATAAGTCACATTCTAGGGTACTGGGATTAGGGCTTCAATGTATGAATTTTGGGGGGATACAATTCAGCCCATAAAAGTCTCTATTCCCATCTCCCTCTCCTACCAACCACTTTTTTCCCTTTCAAAGCACTTACCATGAACTGGTGTTTTATCAGTCATTTATTTGTTTACCGTCTGTTTTCCCCCAAGGCAAAGATAATATTGCTTAGCAAATATTACATGTGCTGCCCTATATTCCCTAGTCCCGCTGCAGTTAGATGGGGATATGTGATTAATTCTAGTCAATGGCCTGCAGTGAAAAGTAGTGTAAATCCCTCCCAGGCCAAAGCATTTAATTGCCAGTGCATAACTCACTATCCTCCTTTCCCTTGCCATGGCAGTTAATGCTGTTTCAGATGGTGCAGCCTTCATAATCCATGGCATTTGAAGGGACTGTGTGGAGTAGAGCTCTCCACCAACCCACTTTGGACATGTAGAATGAGCAAGAAGAAAATTGTACTAAGCCACTGAGCTCTGAAATTCTTTTTTTTTTTTTTTTTTTTTTCAGATGATCAGCATAGCCAGGTTCTTCTTTATTGTCCTGTTACCTTGAAAAATTCTTTTGTTACACAGCTAACTTAACTTAATCTGATTAATACATCTTCACTAGAATGTAAGCTCCAAGAGGGCAGGGACCTAGCCTGGATCCGTAGTGCCTCATGCAAGTGAGTAAGCAATCTTTATTTATGGAGTAAATGAATGTGCCAGGCACAAAATGGTGAAGTTACTGGACCCAAATTAATAAAAGGTAGGTAAAGAGATGAAACTGATCCCAGAGCTTGGGACTAAAACCTTGGCTACATTCCCATTATCCAATATATATATATATATATATATATATATATATATATATATATATGCTTTTTATTTTAGAGAGAGATGGAAAGAGAAAGAGAGAGAGAGAGAAACATCAATATGGGAAAGAAACATTGATTGTTTGCCTTCTGTACCCACCCCAATTGGGGATCATACCCGTAACCTGGGTATGTGCCCTGACCAGGAATTGAACTGGCGACCCTTTGGTGCATGGGACAACACTCAACCAACTGAGCCACACCAGCCAGGGCCTAACCACTGTCTTATTCCAGATCCAAACTGTGCGAAGAATTTGACATGGATGATTTCTTGAAAGCTTTATAACAATCATAGTTTGTAATGGGCAGTACTAATGTCTCTATTTTACAGATGGGGAAATTGTGGCTTAGCAAGTTTCAGCAACTTGCCTAAGGTCATGTAGCTCATACAGTGCCTACCACTATCCCATCAGTGGATGCTGTGGTAGACATGGTTGGTTAATCAAATAAGCATTCTCTTCTACATCTCTCATGCATACAAATTCCTGATTTTATTTGGGTCTTCAATGATTTCTGTGGTCAGAGAAGATTGTCTTTCCTCATCCTTAGAGAGCAAATTCTGTTTGACTTAAGACAAGCATGGAAATTTCATTTCCTTTTAGGTATTGCTTTGGATCTGCACATAGGGCCTAATCCTGTCCAATGGAACTTTGGGAGAAATCTGATGGGAGTGTTTTGGAAATGGTTTTAATTGTATGATGTAAAAGAATGTTCCTTTTGGTAGATGTTAGCTGTGGTAATCATTACTAACTGGCATTTGCCAAATGTTTCAGAGGCATGTAAAATTCCATTTCCTATGTTGGCTTGGTGAATCAGTAATGCCATGTAACTGTTTCTGGCCAATGGTTTGTGAGCAAATGGCATGTGTAATTTAAAGCCAGTGCATGTAATTGTAGAAGTAAAATAATACAAAGGTCTCTTTCTTCCTTCTCTGTCATGAAATTGGAAATGTTAGAGATAGCAGTTGCTCCATCATCCTGGATCCTTGATGATTATAATGCCAACCCACAATGGACATGGAGCATGAGTGATAAGTCACCTTTGTTTTTGTAAGTCTTTGAGATTTGGGGGAAGTTCATTACTGTACTGGAGCAAATAGCCTATCTCCAGTAACACAGAAATAGCATAAGGGGTGGGGTGCTGCTGTTATAAAAAATAAAAACACATGGAATTGGCTAGACATAGAACAAAGGGTACAAGAAAACTTATTTGAAACCAGAAGGATGGAGACTGTTGCCTGAGATTCCTTGGAAGACATAGAACATATTTAATGAACTGGCAGCTTTAGGGGGAAGCTGTTGGCATACAGAACATTAGGAGTGAATGTTGGCCAAAAATTTGGAAGGCCTTTGAGAAACAGAGTCCAATTAAAACTCAGCTTTTGTCAAGGATAAAGTCAAGGCTATATCACTAATTAAATAATTATTAGTCATTTTTAAATCTCTGAATGAATTAAGATACTCCCAGAAAATTCTTAAGATATTCTCAGGTAGACAAAATGGCTCAGTGAATGAGAGATGAAGAATTTGGCTCTCCATGACTGCCTGATAGACTTTAAGCTACCTGCAATTCCAGAGAGAGAATGAGAGAGAGAGAGAGAGAAAGAAAGAGAGAGAGAGAGAGAGAGAGAGAGAGAGAGAGAGAGAGAGAGAGAGAGAGATGATAAAAGGTAGGGGAAGCAGGAAGGAGGGGAACATCCTGAACAGAACTGTGGCTGTGGGTTTTTTGCACATGGAGTTGACTGAGAATCCTTAGGTCCCAAACTTTGAGCGACAGCATGCAGGCTGAGAAAAGTGCTCATGTGTCAAGGAGGGCACATCTTCCAGTGCCACCTCACATGTAGCCAAGGAGGGTAATAGAAAAGGAGATACCTCCCTGGAGAGTGGAGACATGACCACAGAGAACAAGGGTTTGGGGAACCCCTCCCCCAAGTAGCTGATTCAGTGCTAATTAAAGAATTCTTCCCATCTACAAGGCAGGAGGCCCTTGCAGAACCTTCTCACTGGATTTTAGAAATAGTACAAACCCGTGATTTTTTTGTGTGTCTCCCCTTCTTCCCTTTCCTGTTGGGCGTGAAGCTATTTTTGTCCTGTTTCACCATTGTCTATTGGATATATGGAGGACAAATAATTTGTTTTTTTAGTTCACCTGTTCTGGCTTAGGTTCACTCATTTTTGTTTCCTGCCCAGCTCTTACGGATCTTTGAATTTTTGACCCTACACCCTATACCAAGCTATTTGATGACATGAACTGAATTTTACTCCTGGAAGTGCGGTGGACCAAGGTTCATTGCACTTCCCAGGGCTGATGCCTGAGTTCTGTGGGTGACTTCACAATGCCCAGGGTGATTCTGAGCCTGCTACTGTGGCTTGGGCTACCATGATGGCCACCCTGATGCTGCTTAGCCTTTCTCTCCCCATTTTGTGGACCCAGATATTAGTCAGCTGCACCTACAAGAGTCTCTGCCAGTGGCTCTACCCTCGGGCAATGATATTGTCTTGTGTGACCATCCCAAGGCCCTCTGCTACTCCCCTTCCTGGTCTCCTCGATACCGATACCTAATATAAAGAAACTGCCTGGGGGTAGCTTCCAACCCTCAGCCTCCCAGACAGGCCTCTGTCTCAGCCGGACAATGACAGTGCCCTCATGGTGCAGTATAAGTTTTTGACTTCCAGGATGTCACCCCCGCATATTACACACAAAGGTCTGGGCAAAGAGCCCCTGAAGAATGAGACCCGAAGACTGGGTGGCAGTGTACTCAACTTCATCCACTGGGAGCCCTGGCAGGACTGTACCTGCTGTGGGGAACCAGGTGAGCACAAATGTTGATGGTTTCCTTTGCTGTGCAAAAGCTTTTTAGTTTGACGTAGTCCTGTTTAGTTGTTGTTTCCCTTGTCAAAGGAGATATATCAGGAAAAATGTTGCTATGAGAAATGTCCAAGATTTTATTATGTATGTTTTCTTCTAGGATTTGTATGGTTTCAAGTCTTGCCTTTAAGTCTTTAATCCATTTTGAGTTTATTCTTGTGTATGGTGTAAGAAAGTGGTCCAGTTTTATTTTATTTTTTTGCATGTATCTGTCCAGTATTCTCAATACCACTTATTGAATAGACTGTCTTTAGCCCATTGTATGTTTTTGCCTCCTTTGTCAAACATTAATGGACTATATAAGGGGTGGCTTTAATTCTGGGCTCTCTGTTCTGTTCCATTGGTCTACTAGTACATGTCTGTTTTTTTGCTCTTTTTATTACTGTGGCTTTGTAGTATAGTTTGATATTAGGTAATGTGATTACTCCAACTTTTTTCTTCTTTCTCAAGATCACTGTTGCTACTCGGGGTCTTTTGTGGTTCCATATAAATTTTTGGAATATTTGTTCTAGTTCTGTGAAATATGCCATTGGTATCTTGATAGGAATTATGTGGAATCTGTAGATTGCTTAGGTAATGGACATTTTAATTATATTAATTCTTTCTATTCATGAACATAGTATATGCTTCCATTTATTTGTATCTTCTTCAATTTCTTTCTTCAGTGTCTTATTATTTTATTAGTACAGGTCTTTTGCATCCTTGGATGAATTTATAGTAGGTATTTTATTCTTTTTGAAACAATTGGAATGAGATTGTGTGGGGGCTTTTTGTTTGTTTCCTTTTCTGGTAGTTCATTGTTGAGGTATAAAAATGCAACTGATTTCAGGATACTTCTGCTACATTACTGAATTCAATTATCAATTGCAATACTTTTCTGGTGGAATCTTTAGGGCTCTCTATATACAGTATTATGTCATCTGTAAATAATAACAGTTTTACTACTTTTCCCCCCAATTCAGATGTCCTTTATCTTTTCTTGTTATCTGATTGCTATGACTAGGACTTTCAGTAATCCTATATAATAAAAGGCTAATATGCAAATAAACCAAATGGCAGAATGACCGGTTGCTATGACGCACACTGACCACCAGGGGGCAGATGCTCAATGCAGGAGCTGCCCCCTGGTGGTCAGTGAGCTCCCCACACGGGGAGAGCTGCTCAGCCAGAAGCCGAGCTCACAGCTGGCAAGAGCAGCGGCGGTGGCGTCGAGAGCCTCACCCACCTCCGTGGCAGCACTAAGAACCCTCAGGGGATGTCCCGGACTGTGAGAGGGCACAGGCTGGGCTGAGGGGCCCCCCGCCCCAGTGCACGAATGTTGTGCACCGGGCCTCTAGTGTGTTGAATAAGGGTGGTGAAAGTGGGTATCTCTGTCTTATTCTTGATCTTGAGGGTAATGCTTTCAGGTTTTCCCCATTGAGTATGATAGCTGTGCATTTGTCATATATGGCCTTTATTACATTAAGACATATTCCTTCTATTCCCAATTTTGCTGAGAATTTTTATCATAAATGGGTGCTGGAATTTTTCAAAGGCTTTTTCTGCATCTATTGATATTGTTTTATCCTTCATTTTGTTTATGTGGTATGTCACATTAATTGATTTGCGGATGTTGTACCAACCTTGCATCCCCGGAATAAATCTCACTTGATTATGGTGTAATTTTTAAAATATATTTTTATTGCCCTAACTGGTTTGGCTCAGTGGATAGAGCATTGGCCTGCGGACCGAAGGGTCCCAGGTTCGATTCTGGTCAAGGGCATGAACCTTGGTTGCGGGCACATCCCCAGTGGGGATTGTGCAAGAGGTAACTGATCGATGTTTCTCTTTCATCGATGTTTCTAACTCTCTATCCCTCTCCCTTCCTCTCTGTAAAAAATCAATATAATACATTTAAAATAAAATATATTTTTATTGATTTCAGAGAGGGAGAGAGAGAAACATCAGTGATGCAAGAGAATCATTGATTAGCTGCCTCCTGCACACCCCACACTGGGGATCGAGCCTGCAACCTGGGCATGTGCCCTGACGGGGAATCAAACCATGGCCTCCTGGTTCTTAGGTCAACACTCAACCACTGAGCCACACTGACCTGGTGATCATGGCGTAATTTTTTAATGGATTGCTTGACCTGGTTTGCTAATATTTTGTTGAGGATTTCAGTATCTATGTTCATCAGGGATATTGGCCTATAATTTTCTTTCTTTGTGTTGTCTTGTAGTGTTTTGGAATTAGGATAATGCTGGCCTCTTAAAATGAGCTTGGAAGTCTTGCCTCCTCTTGAATTTTTTAGAACAGTTTCAGAAGGATAGGTGTTAGTTCTTCTTTGAATACTTAATAAAATTCACCTTTGAAGCCATCTGGTCCAGGACTTTTGTTTGTTGGGAGGTTTTCTTTTTTTTTATTACTGGTTTAATTTCACTATTTGTAATTTTTCTATTCAGATTCTCTGATTCTTGCTGATTCAGTTTTGAAAGATTGTATGTTTCTAGGAATTTATAGTTTTTTTTCCCCAGATTGTCCAGTTTGTTGGCATATAATTGTTTATAATATTTTCTTACAATCCTTTGTATTTCTGTGGTGTCAGTTGTTACTTTTCCTCTTTCATTCCTGGTTTTATTTATTTGGGTCCTCTTTTTTTTTCATGATGAGTCTCATTAAAGGTTTGTTAGTCTTGTCTATCTTTTCATAGAACCAGCTCC
The DNA here is from genome assembly GCF_014108235.1 of Myotis myotis. Classification (NCBI taxonomy): domain Eukaryota; kingdom Metazoa; phylum Chordata; class Mammalia; order Chiroptera; family Vespertilionidae; genus Myotis; species Myotis myotis. The sequence goes on from NW_023416323.1 coordinate 11,260,883, forward strand.
TAGTTTCATTGATTTTTTTGTGTTGTTCTTTTAGAGACTATTTCATTTACTTCTGCTCTGGTCTTTATTATTTCCTTTCTTCTACTCACTTTGGGCTTTTTTTGTTGTTATTTTTCAAGTTCCTCTAAGTGTAAAGTTAGATTATTTTAGCTTTTTCTTGTGTTTTGAGATAGGCTTGTGATGCTATGAATTTCCCTCTTAGGACTGCTTTCCCTGTATCTCACAGATTTGGGGTTGTTGTGTTCTTATTTTCTTTTGTTTCCAGGTATCTTTTGATTTCTTCCTTTATCTCATTGTTAATCCATTCATTGTTTAGTAGCATGTTACTTAGCCTCCATGTCTTTGTGTGTTTTTCTTTTTTTTATATATTGATTTTCAGTTTTATACCATTATCATCAGGGAAGGTGCTTGATATGATTTCAATCTTCTTAAATTTATTGAGACTTGTTTTGTGTCCTAATATGTGGTCTATCCTAGGAAATGTTCCATGTGCACTTGAAAAAAATGTATATTCTGCTGCTTCAGGTGAAACGCTCTGAAGATAACAATTGAATTAATCTGATCTAGTGTGTCATTCATGGCTGCCATTTCCTTGTTGATTTTCTGTCTGAGAGGTCTCTCCATTGATGTCAATGAGGTGTTCAAATCCCATACTATATTTATATTACTGCCAATCTCTCCCTGAAGATTTCCTTTACATATTTAGTTGCTCCTATGTTGATTGCAGAAATGCTTACAAGGGTTATATTCTCTTATTAGATTGCCCCCTTTATCATTATGTAGTGTCCTTTTCTGTCTCTTACTATATTTTTGGTTTTAAAGTCTACTTTGTCAGATATAAGTATTGCTGCCCTGGCTTTTTAAAAAATTTCCATTTGCATGAAATATCTTTTTTCCATCCTTTTACTTTTAGTCTATATGTATCTTTTGTTCTGAAGTGGGTCTCTTGACAGCATATATATGGGTCTTATTTCCTTTTTTAAATGTATTTTTATTGATTTCAGAGAGGAAGGTAGAGGGAGAGAGAGATAGAAACATCAATGATGAGGAAGAATCATTTATCGGCTTCCTCCTGCATGCCCCACATTGGAGATCAGTGAATGTAACCCAGTGAATGTGCCCTGACTGGAAATCGAATTGTCATCTCCTGGTTCATAGGTCGACGCTCAACCACCGAGCCACTCCAGCCAGGAAAGAGTCTTATTTTCTTATTCATTCAGCTACCCTGTGTGTTTTGATTGGAGCATTTAAGCCATCTACATTTAAAGTGATGATTGATAAGTACTTATTTGTTGCCATTTTATTCTTTTCTTTATTTTTTTTATCACTATTCATCCACCCTAGCCATTTTATTCCTTTAGCTCTATGTTCCTTAGTCTCCTCCTCCTCCTCCTCCTCCTCCTCCTCCTCCTCCTCTTCCTCCTCCTCCTCCTCCTCCTCTTCCTCCTCTTCTTCTTCTTCTCCTTCTTCTTCTTCTTCTTCTTCTTCTTCTTCTTCTTCTTCTTCTTCTTCTTCTTCTTCTTCTTCTTCTTCTTCTTCTTCTTCTTCTTCTTCTTCTCCTTCAAGCAGGCCCTTTAACATGTCTTGCAATACTTGTTTTGTGGCAATGAACTCCTTTAGCTTTGTGTGTGCGTGTGGGAGGGGCGGAGGGCAGGGGGACACGGGAAGTCTGGGACGCTCTTTATTTTGACTTCAATTTTAAATTATAGCCTTGCTGGATTGTGTAGTCTTGGTTGTAGGTCTTTTCTTTTCATCACTTTGAATATTTCATGCCAATCCCTTGTGGCCTGCAAAATTTTCTGTTGAGAAATCTGCTGACAGCCTTACAGGAGCTCCTTTGTAGGTAACTAATTGCTTTTCTCTGGTTGTTTTTAAGATTTTTGTCTTTGACCTTTGTCATTTTTAATTATGATGTGTCTTGGTATGGGCCTCTTTGGGTCCATTTGTTTGGGGTTCTCTGTGATTCCTGAACCTGTTACTAAGTAACATGGAGGCTAAGTAACATGCTTCACCAGGTTAGGGAAGTTTTCAGTCATTATTCCTTCAAATAGGTTCTCAATTCCTTGCTCTCTCTATTCTCCTTCTGGTACTCCTATAATGCAAAAGTTACGCTTCATGTTGTCCCAAATGTCCCTTAAACTATCCTCACTTTTTAAAATTCTTTTTTCTTTTTGCTGATCTGATTGGGTGTTTTTTTCTACCCTTTCTTCTAAATCCACAATTCAATCCACTGCTTTAGCCAAACTACTTTTTATTCCTTCCAGTGTGTTCTTCATTTCATATGAAGAACTTTTGATTGGTTCTTTTTTTCATTTCTGTATCCTTTTTCATGCTGTTGAGCATCCTTATAACCATTACTTTGAACTCTATATCTGATAAGTTATTTGCCTCCATTTAATTTAGCTCTTCTTCTGGAGATTTCTCCTATTCTTTTATTTGGGGCCTGTTTCTTTGTCTACCATTTTAGCTGCCTCTTTGTGTTTGTTTCTATGCATGAGGTAGAATTGCTATGACTCTTGGTTTTTGCTGGTTGTTCTTATGTAGTAGGTGTACAGTGGGGTCCAGTGATGCAGGCTCATTGATCACCTGAGCTGGGTGCTATAGGAATGTCCTTAGTGTGAGCCCTCCTATTGTAATTGAGTCTTGATTGCTATTGGCCTAGTCATTCATGGGATTGACTCTCAGGCTGGCTGACTGTGAGACTCAACTCTGACCACAGTGTGCAATTGCTGTGCAGGTGCTGACCACATGAAGCTAAATTTTTCTCAGCAGGGTTTGGTGCCTGCCAAGATCTCCTTTTGGGCATGCTGTCTATGAATCTTATTTGATCCTCCTCTGATGTTGTCTGAAGCTGGCCACTGAGTGTGTTGATTCTGGGCCTCTTGGGAGCAATTTTGGTACAGGCCAGTGTAAGACGCTACCTGTGATGGGCCCTTGGCAGCCTGTTTGGAGCTACTTGCAATCTACATTTTGTGGCTGCCTCAGCTGGGCATGGTTGTGAGGGAAGGACCAAGCTGCACAACAAGGCCAGCTTTTACTAGCACCGGGCCTGGTGGCAGATCAGAAAAAGTCCCAAGGCACCCCAATGAGATCTGCCTCCAACTGCCTTTGTCTGCCTCCACCTGTCAGCTGCCTATTAGGCTCAGTCACTGAAAGAGTCTGTACTCATCAGCAGGACATAGGTCCACTGGGTGGGGCAAGAGGGAGAGCAGAAGGTGGGGCTTTTGCTTTCCCCTAGGCTGATGCTTGCATGGAAGGGAGTTCCACCCAAACAAGATGGAATCTGGTGTATGGGACAATGGCTCTGCACAGGGATCCTGATGGCTTTCCCTTCAACCCCCTCCCTGAGCCACGAACCCCAGACTCTCTTCACGCAACTCTAGTCTGCTTCACCCTCCCTCTACTGGAGTTCAGGTTGAGTGGCTGTGAACAAAATTTTGTGTGTTGGCCCTTCATGAGAGTGCCTGTGTCTTTAGCAGACCCTTTGTACTCTCTGTGTACAGAAACCTTTCTGCTTTTCAGAGCCAGATGTTATTTTGTCTTCTCCCAGCTCTGGTGCTCTAGGCTTAGGAGCCTGGCTTAGGGTTTAAACCCCAAACTTCTCAGAAATTTGCAGCTGAGATATCCCTTCAAAACTTCAGCTGCCACCTATAGGAATGAAGCCAGATCTTTTCACATCTCTTCCCTTCCTACCAGTCTCAATGTGGCTTCTTCTGTAAATCCTTGATTATAAGACTTCTCTTCAGCTAGTCTTCAGTTGGTTATTCAGGATGATTGTTCTATAATTTAGTTGTAATTTCAGTTTGGTCCTGGGAGGAGGTGAATGTAGCTTCTACCTACTCTGCTGCCATCTTGGATCTCTATGGGTATAATGTTTTTAACTTTCAGATTAAATTTCTTTAATAGTAAATGTAAAATCCTTCAGATACTTTTTTTGTGTGCCAATGTTGATTTATTTAATACATTTATCCATTTCATCTAAATTTTCAGAAGTTTTGCCCAAAATTTGTTTGTAATATTCTTCTAAGATCTGTAGTAATGTCTCATTTTTCATTACTGATATTCATTATGTAGGTCCTTTCTCTTTTTTCTTAATCAATCTTGCTAGGGCTTTATCAGTATCATTCACCTTTTTAAGAATTGACTTTTTAATTTTTTTATTGTACTTTTTTTGTTTTTTATCTAATTGATTTCTGATATTTGAGATTGGTTAGATCTCTATTTTTATTTTTTCCCTCCAAAATATGTAATCAGACCATAAATTTTCCCATAAGCACAACTTACCTGCATCTCACAAGTTTTGATAAGTTATATTTTCATCTCCAGTCAATTAAAAATACTTTTTATTTTCAATTATGATTTCACTTTTGACTCATTGGTTATTTAGACATTTCATTATATAATTTTCAAATATGTGGTAATGTTCTTATCTTTTTGTCTTATGTGCCCAGATTAATTCCAAATGTTAAAAATGCATTTCAATTTCTTTAACAATAATGACCTAAAATATAGTCAGTTCTGACAAATATTTCGTGTGAATATGAAAAGAACATATGTTCTAAATTTGGGTGCACTGTTCCACGTACAGAGTGGGGAAAAAGCAGGTTTCTAGTAGTTCATATGGAAAATAATACAATAATTTATAAATAATAATATAAGAATAAACTCTGTGTTTCATGTACTTACAACTGTAAACATACTTTTGCCCCACCCTGTATATGAATTAGGTCAAGTCTATATTGTATGGTCCAAATCTTCCATTTCTCTACTAAATTTTTGTTTCCATGTTCCACTATGGATTTGTCTATTTCAACATTTAGTACTTTCAGGTGTTGCTTTATACTTTTTTAGGTTTGTGTAAACTTAGGATCATTATATCTTCCTATTGGATTGAAGACAGAGAAGACATGAGAAGTCATGGGCATATAAGAGAGTCTTTATTGTAGCCCAAGTAGCCATTGCTACTAAGGAGCTATTAGACAAAGTAGTCTAGTAAAGTAGTCCTTGCTAATACAGTAGCAAATACTGGAGCCATCCTAGTGAAATAGCCAGCACCAGCTGGTCAGTAATACATCTTCCCCACAACGTAGCCACCAACATAGGAGCTATATAAACACAGTAGCCCGACTAAGCAGCCTCACATAACATTAGCCTCTCACTGGCTGGTCAGTGGCAACTTATATACAAGCTCAAAAAAGGCCAAACAAGAGAGGCTTTATGCCAAATAGTGACCTCAGTATTTGGGCAACAGAAAGGCATGCCTGCACAGTATATAGCTTACTGCGTCCTTGCTTTTGCACCTGCGTATAGTAACATCCTGATTAGGATTCCCACACTCAGAATGTCTTTGAACACTCTAGACAGGCCCCCCCCCCCACAAGAGGCAGTACTTCCTAACACATTCTATGAAGCCAATATAACCCTGATACCAAAACTTGGCAAAGATAACACAAAAAAATAAAACTACAGACCACTATCTCTAATTAATACAGGTGCAAAAATCCTAAACAAAATACTAGCAAATCAAATACAACAGTACATCAAAAAATAATACATCACGATCAAGTGGGGTTCATTCCAGGGGCACAAGGATGGTTCAACATATGCAAATCAATATGCAAAGTGTCCCTGTGGGAGTTTGACCAGGAGACTGGGAGTTCTATCACTCACTATGACGTGCACTGACCACCAGGGGGCGGTGCGGAAAGAAGGAAGGTCCCAGCTGGCAGCCAGAAGGCCCCAATCAGCCCTGATCACCAGTCAGGCCCAGAGACCCTACCTGTGCATGAATTTTGTACACCGGGCCTCTAGTCTATTACAAACCTTCAGCTAATATCATACTCAGTGGTGAAAAACTGAAAGCTTTCCATCTAAAATCAGGAACAGGACAAGGATATTCACTCTCACCACTCTATTCAACATAGCACTGGAAGTCCTAGCCAGAGCAATAAGGCAAGAGGAAGAAATAAAAGGCATCCAAATAGGGAAGGAAGAAGTCAAACTGTCACTTTTTGTGTATGACATGATTCTGTATATAGAAAACCCTAAAGACCCTACCAAAACACTATCAGAAACAATTAACAAACACAGTAAAGTTGCAGGATACAAAATCAATGTGCAAAAATCCATTGCCTTCCTGTATACTAATAACAAAACTTCAGGGGAAATAAAGAAAAAATAATTCCTTTTGCAACTGCAACCAAAAGAATAAAATACCTTATACTTACCTGGCAGGGGAGATACCATGATCAAGAATAAAATACCTAGGAATAAACTTAACAAAGAACATGAAAGACCTATATACTGAAGATCACAAAGCACTGAAAGAGATTCAATCACAAAGAGATTGAAAAAGACACAAAAAATGGAAAAATATCCTGTGTTCATGGATTGGAAAAATCAACATAGTTAAAATGGCCATATTACCCAAAGCAATATACAGATTTAATACAATCCCCATCAAAATCCCAATGTCATTTTTTAAAGAAATCATCAGGTTTGTATGGAACCACAAAAGACCCCAAGTAGCCAAAACAATCCTGAGGAAAAGAACGAAGCTGGAGGTATCACGCTACCTTCCTTCAAATTATACTGCAGAGCTACGATAATCAAAGCAGCATGGTATTGGCAGAGAACCAGACACACAGATCAATGAAATAGAATAGAGTCCAACTATAAAACCATATGTATATGGACAGGTAATTTTCAACAGAGGAGCCAGAAACACACAATGAAGTAAAGATAGTCTCTTCAGTAAATGGTGCTGAGGCCCTAGATGGTTTGGCTCAGTGGATAGAGCATCAGCCTGCAGACTGAAGGTCCCAGGTTCAATTCTGGTCAAGGGCACATGCCAATTGGTGGTTCTCTCTCATCATTGATGTTTCTGTCTCTCTCTTCCTCTCCCTTCCTCAATAAAAATATTTTTAAAAGTAAAAATAAATGGTGCTGGGAAAACTGGAAAGCTACATGCAAATGAGTGAAACTGGATTACAATTTGTCCCGTGTTCAAAAACTAATTCAAAATGGATCAAAGACATAAATATAAGACCCAAAACAATAAGTTACATAGAAGAAAATATAGGTACCAAACTACAGTGGGGCCTTGACTTACACGTGTCCCGACTAACGAGTTTTTTGAGATACGAGCTGTCTCTCGGCCGATTTTTTGCTTTGAGTTGCAAGCTAAAATTCGGGTTATGAGCCAGCTTTAGATACCCCACCGCTAGTTGGCGCAGCAAACGTCACAGTGAACGCCACAACATCAGCCCAGCATCTCGTGTCTCATTCACTTCTTGATTTGCATATGAGTAATTTGAGTTACGAGCTCCGTCACGGAATGAATTAAACTCGTAAGTCAAGGCCCCACTGTATGGACTTTGGTCATAGAGAACATTTTATGAACTTGTCTCATCAGTCTCTTATACTTTTTCCTGCATTTTTTCTACCTTTGCATGCTGCAGTATAGATATTTTTCTGTGGACCCTCTTTCATTTTCTTTCTTTTTTAAAATTTAAATTCTTTATTGTTTAAAGTCATTTTCTTAATTATCTCTTCTGTTGTATCTAATAGATTGTTACCCTTTCTAGTGAATTCTTAATTTTTTAATTCTAGTATTTTCTTTTGATTCTCTTATGTAGATTCAAAATCATCATTTTGTCATCTCTTAGACATATTAATCATGTTATCTTAAAGTCTACACTTGTTATCAAGAGGATTATTATGACATAAGCTACTCGATTATAGCACTAAGCAGAAATATCACCTACTTATTTAAAGAATAGCAGGGAATGCCCTAATCGGTTTGGCTCAGTGAATAGAGCGTCAGCCTGCAGACTGAGGGGTCCGGGTTCAATTCTGGGCAAGGGCATGTACCTTGGTTGCAGGCACATCCCCAGTGAGGGGTGTGCAGGAGGCACCTGATCAATGTTTCTCTATCGTCAATGTTTCTAACTCTATCCCTCTCCCGTCCTCTGGAAAAAAAAAAAAGTCAATAAAATGTATTTTTTGGGGAAAAAAGAAGAATAGCAGGCAATCTGGATTCTTATATGATAGCTCTTGAATTTTACATTGGTCATTGATTTAAATATTCTAAAAACACCTTATGAGGCCAATTAAAACATTTTTTTCAGCCAGTTTGTGACATCTCACCTAGTTAAAATGAAAACTAGAAGTGGGCTTTCTCAGTTTCCCGATACCCCTGCTTACCTGTTTAGAAAAGATTCCCTGGGCTGAGGAGAAAGCCAAAGAGAGAGGGAGAAGGCAGAGGGGAAGCAATAGGAGTATCGATGTTAATGTGGCTTAGATAGAGGGACTTTATACAGTCCTGGGAAGAGGACAGAAAAAATCCAGATAGTTTTGTACTAGTAGGTCTGAGAGCAGAGGAGATGTGCGAACAGAGAGGATATCACTCCTGAGGTGGTGTTGGCAGCATTATACCATAAAAGCAACAGTTTCAGAGCGTAAGCATAAAGCTTATGCCAAATACAACCTGTAGAGGTCCCCACATGGGGCAGGGGCATTAACTAAGAAGCCAGGTAAAGAGGAAGGCAGGATGTCTTAGCAAAGACTCAATGAACTCTGACCTTACCCACACACCACTCGCCCCTTACCTAATCCTCCAGTTACTCTGGCCTCTACTCTTTAACCAGACAGCCATGTCAGGGTCTAGCCCTCTCCTAGGAATAGTCTTTCTTCAAATATCCACATGGCTCTTTATCTCAATTTATTCAGGTGTTTATGAAACTTAACCTTCTCAGAGAGTGCTCCCAGAGAGCTCACACCCACACGCCAGCATCGTTTACTAATCAGTGGTTCTCAACCTTGGCTGCACATTAGAATCACCTGGGAATCTTTGAGGTGATTCTAATGAGGCCCAGAAATCAGGATTTTAAGAAGATTCCCAGGTGATTCTATTGTGCAGCCAAAGTTGAAAACCACTGGTTTACTTTCTATCACAATTTCCCTGCTCAGTTTTTCCTTTAGCTATTAATATAGTCAGTTTGTATTAGTTGATGATTCCATACTTGTGAATTCACCTACTTGCTAAAATTTATTTGTAATCCCCAAATCAATACCCACAGTTTTCACAGTCATTTACAGACATGCACAGAGTGGTAAAAAACATTGAGTCACCTAACAACACACATTCCCAGCTGAGGCTGAACAAGTTGACACTCTGCCTTCTTGTTTTAGCTCTCCTACTATTAATAAGTATCCTTTTCACAGTCTATTTGGTGCCACTTTTTTTGCATTTTTGTGCTTGTGTGTGGGGGGGGGGCGGTGATTTTTCTGTTTAAAATGGCTCCCCCCGCAAAAAAATAAAATGGCTCTCAAAATGCTGAAGTGCTGTCTACGAGTAATGTTCCTAAGTGCAAGAATTGTGTGATGTGCCAGATGAAGAAAGTACATGTGTTAGGTAAGCTCTATTCAGGCATGAGTTACAGCTGTTGGCTGCAAGTTCAATGTTAATGAATCAACAATATATATTAAGTATGGTGTCTTTAAACAGAAACACATCTAAAGCAAGATTATATGTTGGTCAGTGGACAAAAAACTTATGACCAAAGGCTTATAGTACCCTAACCATGTATTTTTCCTAAGAGCAGTGTTGCAGTATTTGCTAGTTCAGTGACTTAATAAAGTTTTTGTTTTCTAATAAATAAATAATAAAGTTTTTATTTTCTAGAAAAAGTTACTGTGAATAATGAGAATCTACTGTATCTGACATTTTGTGTTATTTATTAATTTTATCTGTCTCTTCCACTAGAACAGTGGCTCTCAACCTTGGCTGCACATTCTCAACTGGGAATCTTTTTAAAAGCCTGATTTCTGGGCCTCATCCTCCAGAAATTCGGTTTCTTTGTTATGGGGTGGGGCCACAACATTAGCAACAAAGAATCAGAATTTCCGGAGGGTGAGGCCCAGAAATCAGAATTTTAAAAAGATTCCCAGGTGATTCTAATGTGCAGCCAAGGTTGAGAACCACTGCACTAGAAGGTAAACTCAAGGAGGGCAGAGGCTTTGTCTAACTCAGTGGTTCTCAACCTTGGCTGCACATTAGAATCACCCGGGAATCTTTTTAAAATCCTGATTTCTGGGCCTAACTCTAACCTGTTCGCTGCTGTGATTAGAGTAATGGCCAGCACATGGTAGGCACTCAGTAAAAATTTGTGAAATGAGTGAATGAAGGAAGATCAAGCCTGCACAACAATTATTTTAAATTTCAGAACTAAGAAGGATTTTTAGGAAAGGGTTTGGTAAGGGGCAGGGGATGAGAAAAATATTTATTTGTTTAAAATAAATTGAGGCTCAGATCCTCCCACATAAAAATAGCAACTAAACTACAGAACTGTCATCATTCAGAACCATCGGATATCTGGCCGAATGGAAGTCCTACAACTAGGGATTTAAAGAAGCAGCCACATCTAGACTGATAGGCAGGGTAGATGCAGAACAGGCTGGTCCCACACTCACGTGTGCTGGATAAAAATCGGGAGGGATTTCTCAGCTGCAGAGGTCCCCCCTGAGGAGTGAGGGGTCCCAGCCCCACACCAGGCCCCTCAACCCAGGGTTCCAGTGCCAGGAAGGCAAGTCCCCATAATTTCTAGCTGTAAAAACCAGCAGGGAGTATGGCTGAGTAAAACAGTAGCTACTGGAGTCTCAGGCAGTTCCTCTTAAGGGGCCCATGTACAGTTTCTCAGAATCACTCTCTGATCTCCAGCACTGGGGCAACAGATCAAAAGGCACCAGGGACATATGGAGAGGAACCGAATTGTCTAGCATCAGGATGAGAGCTAGAGGACAACTTCTGCCAGACAAAAATGCTGGCAGAGGCCATTGTGCCTTTTTTGAGACGACCTCCATCCCCACTGCCCCCCTGCCACACATACACACACACACACACACACACACACACACACACACACACAGCTGGCAGGCGCCATATCTCAGTCTCCATGAACCTAGCTCACACTGTTCACCCCACCCTGGTGATTCCCTGAGACCCCACCCAACCTAACTTGCAGGCCCACCCAAGCCATTTCCAGTGGCTTTTCCACACAAACTGCCTGCCTTGGCTCCTGCTCCAGACTTTCCTAAAATCTCTCAAAGGTTCACAAATTGCAAACAAGCAGCATCTGGCCTCAGCATGCCTTTTACATCTTGCTAAGTGGCCCCAGGCCCAGCACTAGCAGCAGCCAGCCTTGGTATGCAGCTTGGCCTCTCATGGGCACCTCCTAGCCCAGCACAAGTAGCAGCCATCTGAAGATCACTCTGTAGTTTGTGCTAGGAGGCCCCAGGCAGGGCACAGGCAATGGCTGACTTTGCATGTCCCTGGAGGCCCCAGACCCAGTGCACCTGGTAGATAGCTTCAGTCCATGCCAGATTACAACCCTACCACCTCCACGAATGACACACTTAAGGGGTGGACTCGGAGAACACTAAAGCCCCACTGAAACAAGTTCTGCTCTGTAGGGTCAGCTCCTGCACAGCAGCTTCTGTATTGTAGTCGCAGCTGGTCCTCACAGCCGATTGACCTGAAGGTCAATCCCTCCCAGTGATGCCAACAGCGATCAAGGCTCAACTACAGCAGGACAGTGCACACAGCTCACACAGGGACACACTTGGAGTACCCAGCTCCAGTGACTGGGAAGCCTGTGCCATTGGGCCCTACAGGACACCTATAACACAAGGCCACTCTACCACGTCTGGGAAATGTAGCAGCTCTACCTAATACATAGAAACAAACTTAGGGAAGCATCCAAAATGTGGAGACAAAGAAACAGGTCCCAAATGAAAGAACAGGAGATATCTCCAGAAGAAGAACTAAAGGAAATGGAGGCAAGCTAACTAACAGATACAGAGTTCAAGAAAATGGTTATAAGGATTCTCAAAGAACTTAGTGGGAACTTCATCAGCATAAAAAAAGGACATAGAAACCATAAAAAAGATCCAATCAGAAATGAAGGATACACTCACTGAAATGAAGAATAATTTACAGAGGCTCAACAGTAGAGTAGATGAAGCCAAGAATCAAACCAGAACTTCGGAATATAAGGAAGCAAAAAACACCCAATCAGAACAGCAAGAAGAAAAATTACTCCAAAAAAAATGAAGATATAGTGTAAGGAGCCTCTGGGACAACTTCAAGCACACCAATATTTGCATCATGGAGGTGCCAGAAGAAGAGTAAGAGTAAGAAATTGAAAATCTATTTGAAAAAAACAGTGACAGTAAAATTCCCTAACCTGGTGAAGAAAATAGATATGCAAGTCCATGAAGCTCAGAGAGTCCTAAACAAGATCACCCAAAGAGACCTACACCAAGAGACATCATAATTAAAAGGCCAAAGGTTAAAGACAAAGAGAGAATCTTAAAAGCAGCAAGAGAAAAAGCAGTTAGTTACCTATAGGGGAGCTCCCATAAGACTGTCAGCTGATTTCTCAACAGAAACATTGTAGCCCAGAAAGGATTGGCAAGAAATATTCAGTGATGAAAAGCAAGTACCTACAATCAAAATTATGTTACCCAGCAAAGCTATCATTTAGAATTGAAGGAAAGGATAAAGAACTTCCCAGACAAGAAAAAGCTAAAGGGAGTTCATTATCACCAAACCAGTATTATATGAAACTAGGGGCCCAGTGCAAGAATTTATGCACCTTGAAAGGAACTGTGGGCCATGAGGCTGCAGTGGGCACAGAGGTGTGTCTCGACCCATCCTCCATGCCCTTGCCCGTCCCCTCCCGCTGCGGCTCCTGGTCCCCTGTCTGCCAGTGGCCCTGCTCTTGCTGCTGCCACTCCACTGACGGCACCAGCCCCACTTGCACCCACTGATGGTGCAGAGCGATTGGGGCCGGCACCAGTAGCAGGTGCAAGTGGGGCTGGCACCATCAGTGGGTGTGAGCAGTGGCTGCTGCCCCGAAATCCCCTCAGGAGCAAGGGGAAGTGGAGAAGCCCTCAGGGGCAAATGGGGCCGGCAGCTGCCGCTCACACCCACTGACAGCGCTGAGCGATCAGGACTGGCATCGGGCACTGGCAGCAGGTGTGAGCAGTGGCTCTGGTGCCAGCTGCGGGTGCAAGCAGGGTCAGTGCCGGCAGTGAGTGAGAGCGACAGCTCCGATGCCAGCAGCGGGTGTAAGTGGGGCCATCACCAGTAGCAGGTGCAAGAGGCGGCTACTGGCCCTGATCGCCCCTCAGGAGCAGGCAGAGGTGGAGAATCCTGGAGGGGCGATTGGGGCCAGCATCCGCCGCTTGCACCCGCTGATAGCGCCAAGTGATCGGGGCTGGTGCCAGGTGCTGGCAGTGGGTGCAAGCGGTGGCTCCAGCATTGGTAGCAGGTGTGAGCACCAGGTGGGACCACGGTGTGCAGAAGCAAAGAATTTTCAGTAACCATCAGAGGCTCGCCCCAATGGCAGTGACCAGTGCTCCGCCTTGGTCTGGTGCCAATGCTTACGTGCTCTACCATCCCACCGCAGCCAATGCCCGCCATGTTCCGCACACACCCCCTGGTGGTCAGCGCACATCATAGTGACCAGTTGTTCAGTTGTTCCGCAGTTTGGCCTATTTGCATATTAGCCTTTTATTATATAGAACTAGCAGCCCAAGGCATGAAATCGTGTGGCCCGCCCACCCACCCACCACCCTGCCTTGACACCTAAACCTCTCCACGCAGAGCTCCAGTGCGCCTGGCCCAGCCCCCCAACCCCTCTGGCCTTCTATGGCCACTTCAAGCCCCACCCTCAGTCCCTTGAGTTGCCTCAGGCTGGCCCCACCTTCTCTGGGCGCCTCCCCACTTCCACCTTGTCTCCATCTCTAGAGCAACACGGCAGCTCCACCCCATCATAGTGCCGGAGGAGAGCGTGGAAACCTCGTGTCTGCTGTGCTGCGCTCCTTCCCCAGGCAGGTGAGCAGCGGGGCGCTCTGAGTGCAAGCAGTGGGTGGTGAAGGACTGTTGAGACGGGCGCTACGGGCTCTCAACCCCGCCCTTTCGGGCACGGGGCCTCTGCTGGGCACCTCCCTGCTTCCACCCCATCTCCGGGAGCAACGCCCCGCCACGCATGTGCAGGCAGCCTCCTCCTTACCTGTCGTAACTGTGACACTGTTAGGACCAGTTAGCATATTACCTCTTTATATATAGAGACGTTGAAAGGTCTTAGAAGAAGAAGGATGTTGATGTTCTGTTTGTGAACGGTGACACTGAGGTGATCTCGGCGTGCAGGATTGAGTTTAGAGAAGCAGAGGGCTACCGCTCACTCAGGCAAGTAGCAAAGCCCCCAAAGCTCTCATGGCTTTTATTTGGGGAGTACAGCAAATAACAATGGAGTACAGCAAGAGACAATGAAAAACAGGCATGCCTATGTGATCATCTAAGCTAAGTTATACATTACACTATTGATTTCCTATGTTATACAAAGACCCTTTCCACCTGCAGCAGTGTACCCTCCCTTGAACTTTCCATGCCCTCATGGACTATTTATCAGGAAAATTCTGCCTCTGAACAATAAGTCTTGCTTGCAAGACTTTGTTCTGACGTGGCCCGCTTGCAGGTCCCCGCCTTTTCTTGGCAGAACGTCCTCTTCTAGTTAACTTCATTCCACTTGACCAGCTGGAGGAGGAGAAGGAGGAAGAGATAAAAAATATGAACAATAAAATGGCAATAAATACTTACCTATCAACAATTGACTATTTAAAAAAACAAAATAAACTAGCAAGCAGAATAGAAACAGACTCAGATACAGAGAACATTTTGAGGGTTGCTGGATGAGAGGGGGGTTGGCGGATGGGTGAAAAAGATGAAGGGATTAAGAAGTACAAAATGGCCCTAACCAGTTTGGTTCAATGGATAGAGTGTCGGCCTGTGGACTGAAGGGTCCCAGGTTCGATTCCAGTCAAGGGCATGTATCTTGGTTGCAGTAACATCCCCAGTAGGAGGTGTGCAGGAGGCAGCTGATTGATGTTTCTCTCTCATTGATGTTTCTAACTCTCTATCCCTCTCCCTTCCTCTCTGTAAAAAAAATCAATAAAGTATTTTTTTTTTTAAAAAAAAGAAGTATAAAATGGTTGTTACAGAATAGTCATGGGGATGTAAAGTGCCGCAATATATCAATATACTCAATAATCCTATATAATAAAAGCCTAATATGCTAAGTGACTGGTTGTGTGGTCGGCCGTTCAACCAATCAGAGCGTAATATGCTAACGAATGCTAAGGCCACTCAACTGCTTGCTGTGATGTTCACTAACCACCAGGGGGCTGACGCACCAACCAATAGGTTAGCTTGTTGCTGGGATCTGGCTGATAGGGACTGAGCAAGACTGGCCAGACACCCCCTGGAGCCCTCCTGCAGTCCCTCTCCGGCTGGCCAACCTCCTGCATCCCTCCCTGGTCCCGATTGTGCACCGGTGGGGTCCCTCGGCCTGTCCTGTGCCCTCTCGCAATCCAGGACCCCTTGGGGAATGTCGGAGAGCTGGTTTCAGCCCAATCCCACAGGCCAGGGGGGCCCCACTGGTGCACGAATTTGTGCACCAGGCCTCTAGTATTCTAATAACTATGTATGGTGCCAGAAGGTACAAGATTTATTGGGATGATCACTTGGTAAGTTATATAATTTCAAATCACTGGGGTATACACCTGAAACAAATATAATATTGTATGTCAACTGTAACTGAAAAATAAAAAATAATTAAGTGGCAAGAAATAAGAGCTAAAATGAATTGAGTGATGCAGATATCTGTGGGAAGAGCCGGAGACTAGTATGTGCAAAGGTCCTGAGCCAGGAGCCCTTTGCTTTGTGTTCAAGGGACAGCAGGGAGGCTAACATGGCTGGAGGGCTGGAGAGGTAGGAGGTCCGAATGGTAACCAGAGGATTTATTCATCTCTCCATAACCAGTACTAAGAAGTATGCCCAGAACATAGTAGGTGTTCAGGGAAAACATGTTGAAGGTTTGCATGTGACACTTTAATGCCAAAGCACGGGCGTGGTAGTGAAAATCCTGAATAGACAAATTAAGCCTCCTCCTACCCAAGCAAAGTGGAGGGCTTGGGAGAGAAATTAAATAGGGTTGTTCATTTGTCACAAAACAAATAGGGATTGTGACCTTACACACCCATGGGGTGTACTCCAGTTCATTCTGCTGCCCAGGGTTGAAGCCTGAGCTTCATGAGTGACCTCACAATGTCCAGGGTGGTGCCCGGCCCACTGCCACAGTCCCAGTCCACCATGATGACCACCCTGTGGCTGCTGCTCAGCTTTGCTGTCCCACTGCTGGGTTTCTATGTTCCTATCAGCTGTCCCCATAGCAAGCGATGCCAACGAGCCCTACTTTCCAACAATGATGTCTCTCTGTACTGCAACGCTTCTGATGCACAGTGGTACTACTACTTCCTACAAGATGGGACCAACTGGTCCATCCACCCCCTCGGTGTTTCAAACATAGAAGCAATGTCTGAAGGCAGCATTCTCATTAGAAGTCCATTGCCATCCCAGACGGGTTTATACAGCTGTCGGGACAAGAAAGACATCCAAGTGGTGCAGTATGAGATTGACTTCCAGGACATTAGCACCCTTCACATTACACATAGAGACCTGGGCCAGAAGCCTTTGCAGAATGAGACCCTGAGTCTGGGCAGCAAGGAGATCATCTTCACCCACTGGGAGCCCTGGCAGGACTGTAACCGCTGTGGCGAGCCCGGTGAGCGCAAACGCCTGGGGTATTGCTACATCCAGGAGCCTCTGGGGAACTCCGTCCCCTGCTTGCTCTACCTGGGAAATGCTAGGCTGTGGTCCAGCCGCATGCGACCTGAGATGCAGATAGAAGCCTGCCATGTCCAGTGTGAAACATCAAATACGAAGAACATTGCTTTTGAAATTGCTTTTGACAACTTCGAGCTCAGTGAGGAGTCAGGATCTGCATGGCTCACCTGCTTCTTAGGATCCATCTATAGGTAGTGGAAGTGCACACCAGCCCTGCCCTTGGCCCCTAGCCAGGCTCTCTCAGTCTGGGAACCTTCATGGTTAATCCATGGAGAGAAGGGCGGGGGGGGGGGGGGGGGGAGGGGGAGGGGAAGGGGCGGGTTCCCTACATGGGTCAGCCCCACAGTCTCTGCACTGGCTTCTTCAGATGTTCCTTTGGTAAGAACCCCCTGGTGCCCACACACTATTGCTTCACACAGCCAGAAGAGCATCTAACACTCGGGGAGGGCTTGGCTGACTGTGCCTGGCCCTGTGCTGGACAGTGCTGTGGACATGGTAGTCTTCAGAGTTCCTGCCCTCAGGAAGCCACCTGCCCAGCAGCAACACAGCCCAGAGTGGTCAGGGTGGGGATGGGAGGAGCCCAGGCCAGTGGAGGGGCTGTACTGGGGGAAGCCTGGGTAGCTGTGGGGCTCTGAGGCCTCTGACTCATCTGGGAGGGTCAGCAGGCTCCAGAGGGCAGGACAGTGCCCTAGGCATGCCCTTCAGGGGCTGCCTCCTGCAGCTCACACTCATGTTCTTGTCTTCCTGCCTGGAGCCCCTGAGAAATCTCCCCATTTTCCTTCTCTTCCCCAACCTGCCTGCCCCTACCCCAGTAATAAGAACTACAACCACTCCTGGTTTCACTGGGGATGGGCCTTGGGCAAACTCTCTTCACAAACCGCACCCTCTCCCATCCCTCCACTCTGGCCCCAGGAACTGTGGACTCCAAGGAAGTCCATTGATAGGTGGGGAACTGCAGCTGGAAGGGATGCAGTCCTTGCTCAAGGAGATTTGTGGTGGGAAGTGGCAGTGCAGACCCTTCATCTCACACACACCAGGCGGTCCCCTTGCCCTCCTTCCCCACACACCCCAGTGGCAGCCCCTCTCTTGCAAGGGGAGAGCCATCACAGCCTCTTGGGGCCTCTGCAGCTATGGGCTCTGTGGAATCTGGCCTCACCACCTCCATCTGGTTTTCTCTTTCTTGTTTATTCCATTGTGACTTCTATTTCTCTCTTTTTTCTCATGCTCCTGTCATTTTGTCTCCCTTCCTCCTTCCTCCCACTTTAAGTATAAAAGCAATACCTACTCCCTAAAAAATACCACCGTTCATAAGTGCAGGAGAGTGCACGATGAATCCCTCCTTCCATCTAGACTGGGACACCTACTCCATGTCCTTTGCCAGACAAGGATTTCCCAAGTGCCAGTCATTGGGAACTTGAGGGAAGAGGCAAGAGAGGCTTCAAGAATTGCCCGTGTCTTTAGGGAGCCAAGTGGAGTGGCACTTTGTGTGAGGTTTTTATTTCAAGCTCTGGGCTCAGCTAGGCCTGGGTTCTGGTCCCAGCTCTGCCATTTTCCAGCCATGTGACTCTGGGCTCTGGTGTCTCTTTAGACCTCAGTTTCTCTGTTTGTAGAATAGGGGTTGTGTTAGTTTGCTAGGTCTGCCATTACAAAGTATCACGAACTGGGTGGCTTAAACCAACAGCAATTTAATCTCTCACAAGTCTGAAGGCTAGACGTCCAGAATCAAGGGGTCAGCAGAGCCTGTGCTCTCTGAGATGCTGGTAGAATCATTGTTTCTTCCTGTCTCCTGGTGGTGGCTGGCATCCTGGGCCTTCCCTGGTTTATAGCTGCGTCACTTCAATCTCTGCCTCTGTCATCACTTGGTGTTAGTCCCGTGTGCCTGTGTCTCTGTGGCTCTTCTCCTTTTCTTTCTTTCTTTCTTTCTTTCTTTCTTTCTTTCTTTCTTTCTTTCTTTCTTTCTTTCTTTTTTTTTTTTTTTTTAGAAAAAGGCTGGGGGGTGCCCACAGGTCTTAAACCACCCTCACCAGCAAGAGTGGTTGGCAAAGGCTTGACTAGAAGGAACCGCTGAGCTAAGGCCAGCCCACTTCTTTTCTTTTAAGGACACAAGTCATATTGGATTTAGGACCCACTGTCCTGCAGTCTGACCTCGTCTTAACTAATTACATCTGCAATGACCCTATTCCCAAATAAGGTCACATTCTGAGGTCTGATTAAAACCTCACTATCCAACTCAGTACAGAGGTCTTGCTGGCCCTGGCCTCATGGGTTCATTGTGATGTCTAAGGGGACAGATGACTGGGAAGACACAACAGTGTCTGGCAAACCGCTCCACGATGATAGATGTCACTGCTTGTAGATTATTGGCCCTGCCGATGTTGTCTTCTAAGTGTCCCCTCTGTTCCTCACACAACGGGTGCGTTTTATGCCTGATCGCGTATTTGCTTTCCAAATTACTCACTTAAAATGCTGCTCAGTTACCACTGAGTGTGTTTATAAACCAAGCACTGTTCCAGGTACCGGGGATGCAGTGCAAAATGAAACTGAAAAGATTCCTGCCCTCATGGAGCGATCATCGATCACATGAATAAAATATTCAGTATTTAAGGTGGTGATAAGGGCAGTGAGGGGGGAATGGAGTGGGTGAGGTGAAAATTTCAAATAAGGAGGTTAGGGAAGGCGTCTCTGAGAAGGTATGTGAGGGAGCGTTCCAGGCAGAGGGAGCCCTGAGGGTAACGGCCCGAGGCAGGAAGGACCCTGTCCAGCATGTCAGAGAAACATCAAGGAGGCCAGTGTGGCTGGGGCAGAGGAGAGGGGAGAGTGGAGGAGACAAAGCCAAGCAGGTACAGGGGCCACAAATCACTTAGACCAGCAAGCACTCTCACTAATACCTCTGAATAAACTCTGAGGTAGGTACAATTACTACCCCCCAGGGTTCAGATTGGGGAAATGTAAGCTCAGACAGCTGGAGCCTTTGGCCAAGTCGCCCACTCAGTAAGGGGTAGGGCTCCAAAAACTCTCAGCCGTCCTGCCCCCACCCTCCCCTTGCTCCCTGCTCAGTAGTGCTCCTCAGAGGGGGTGCTGTCTGCTGTTCCCCGGGGAGGTGCTGCTGTCTCCACCTCCCTCGGACATTTGTCCTTTCCTCCCTGGGGGCTGCCGCTGACCTTGTCCTCTTCTGCAGGCCCATCATCTGGGAAGCCGACAGCAAGTCCCTGACCTGGCAGGGCCAGCTCTCCGGCCAGGACCTGAGCACCATCCTGGACCCCGCCACTGGGGGCAGGCGGCTGCAGGTCTTCCGGCCAGCCATTTACAAGTGCTTCGTGCACCAGAAGCTCGTGGCTCGATTCAACCCCAGGCCCCATGTGGGTACGATGGAGGTTCTGCAGAGAGAGAAAGCTAGACAACAGCGAGAGGCAGAAGAGGCCTGGAAGGGGAAGGCCAGCAATTCCCGCCTCAAGGGCCTGAAGCTGCTGCTGGTGGGCACCATGCTGAGCCTGCTCGGGATGCTGCTCAAGCTCTTCTGCCCTTCACGGAGTAAAAGAAGAAAACAGGTGCTTCTGGTGAAATAAAGTGAGCCTGCAGTCCTCAGGAGACCTGGCCTCCTGTGCCTTCGTCACCTCAACTGTCCTTTCCCCAGCCTCTGCCCTGTGCCTGCCCCACACCACACTCCGAAGGCATAAGGGCCAAATACCCGTGGCCACAGCTAAGAGTGACTGCACTCTTCCCTGCTCCAGGTTCTGCTGTTAACTCATTAGCAATCCCCATTCCACAGATGAGAAACTGAGACAAGAAGGCTACCTGGCTAGTCATTGGAAGAGGGGGGCGGGGGGCTCCAGTTCAAACCCAGGTTGCCTGGCTCAAGCCCTGTATTCCTCACAAGGGAAAAAGGAGGGGTGGAATGAGGCCATTGGGGGAGGAATGCCTGGGGTTGGTAAACTGTAACCGCCTCACTCACTGCACTCTCCTAAGGACAAGGACTAAGACAGGGAGGGGAGTGGGTAACCTCAGTCCCCCCAGATCTGCCCTGGTCCGCTGCCTTTCCTTGCCTGCCCCTTGCCCCACCCTGCCCCAACTGTGCTTATGGCCTTTCAGCTTCCCTATATCTCTCCAAGTCAGAAGGTGCTGCCACAGGGGTGGCCTGGGACAGTGGGACACACACCACCTTTCCTGTCTTGCAGTGGAGAGAGCCCCTTCAGACCCCAAATGGAGACTGGTCCCTCCACCAGGGACCTGTGGGTCCAGGCAGCCCACAGAAATCACTGGGACTAACTATTCCAGAAATTATATACACTGTTTGGCAGAGTGAAATAGTGAGCAATAAAATATTAATGCCTGTGAAATTCATTGCCCTGATAGTTCATTGTGAAGCAACTACAGAACAGATCTGAAGCTTCCAGTGCAGGATTTCTGTCACTGAGGAGAGCTCACCCCTCACATACCAGGCACTTTTGCCAAAACTCGTAAGGTTTCACGTGGTGCCCAGACCAAGGGGTCTTGTAGAATGGGGGATGTTCATGGAGACTTAAAGGAGGTCCAGTGGGAAGCAGGGGCAGAGAACAACAATGGTAATAATAGCAAATATTTGTGGACTCCCTGGTGTGGTCAAAACTCAAACACTTCAAAAGCATTATGTCCTCACAGCCACCCATGAGGCTGCGGTTGGGAAGGGTCCAGTGATGGGAGTGAAAGACAACATCTGAGCTCCCTCCCCTACCGGCTCCCAGCAGCCCCTAGTATTTAGTGTCTAGAGGTGAAGCAGCCAGAGCCAAGCCTGGTCTGATTCCCAGGCCTATGACTGAAGGTCACATAATCCACACCCAAAGCTGCTGGTGCCCACTGTGGCACAGGAACCTTAAGGTGGCACTAATGATCTCCATCTCCCAGAGTCCCCACCTTAGTGTGATTCCCTCCCCTTCAGTGTGGACATCTGTGACACTTCTAACCTATAGGACAGGGGTGGGGAACCTTTTTTCTGCTGAGGGCCATTTGGATATTTATAACACCACTAGAGGCCTGGTGCATGGATTTGTGCACTGGTAGGGTCCCTCAGCCTGGCCTGCGCCCTCTCACAACCCGGGACCCCTTGGGGAATGTCGGACTGCTAGTTTCAGCCCAATCCCCACCAGTCCGACATCCCCTGAGGGATGTAGTAGTGCATGAAGCAGTAGGTGACTGCGGAAGAGCCCATGCCACTCCACTCATCCCAGCCCCACTGCCCCTGCTGCTACCGCTCAGTAAGCTCGCTAAGTGGCGCTCCTGCTGTGAGAGTGCACTGACCACCAGGGGGCAGCTCCTGCATTGAGTGTCTGCCCCCTGGTGGTCAGTGCACATCATAGCGACTCGTCAACCAGTCATTCGGTTGTTGGGTCGTTCAGTCACTTAGGCTTTTATATATATAGATTCTCAGGTTGTACAAAATTACCAACTTAAAAATTAGCCTGCTATATTTGATCAAACATTTAGTTAACTCACCCCTACTGCCTTGGCAGGGCCAGACCAAATTATTTCATGGGCCTTATATGGGGCCGGACATTCCCCACCCCTGTTATAGAATATGGTGAAGGTACTGGGATGTCACTCTCTTGATTGGGTTATACCACATAAGCTTTTGTTTTAGCCAACTGGAGCTAGACAGGCTGGCTAGCCTGATGGCGTCAGCAGCATGCTAAGGAAGCCCACATGGCAGGGAGCTAAGGGCAGCCTCTAGGGCAGTGGTTCTCAACCTTCTGGCCCTTTAAATACAGTTCCTCATGTTGTGACCCAACCATAAAATTATTTTCGTTGCTACTTCATAACTGTAAATGTTGCTACCGTTATGAATCATAATGTAAATATCTGATATGCAGGATGGTCTTAGGCGACCCCTGTGAAAGGGTCGTTCAACTGCCAAAGGGGTTGCAACCCACAGGTTGAGAACCGCTGCTCTAGGGGCTGCAAGTGGCCTCTAGAACCTGAGGGTGACAGTCAGCAAAAAGCCAGGTCCCAGTCACAGAGCTACAAAGAAATAAACTCTGTACCCCACCTGAATGAGATCAGAGGCAGATTGTTTTCCAGTCAGTCTCCAAATGAGAATATAGCCTGACCAACACCTTGACTGCAGCCTTGGGAGATCCTTGGGAGCAGAGGATTCCTGACACACAGAAACTGAGGAATCATGAATATGTATTGCTTTAAGCTCCCAAATGTGTAGCAATTTGTTATGCAGCAATAGGCAACTAATACACCCACTCATACCCCTCAGCCTACCCTGAAGGCTCTTGCAACTTCAGCAGTTACATGGATGGTTCCTGTAGGCACCAGTGGCTTCTAATCTCCCCTCAGGAGCTTGCTGGCCCAGGCATTGGGGTGTGGCACTAGCAACCAGGCAGTTGGTGCCCCCAGAAGCAATCCTTGCCACAAGGAATGGGAGTGAAGGATAGACATCCAGCTTCCCCAGCCCTGGATGTTCAACACTTCCTACATTCTCTCAGAGGGTCCCTAGCAACACTGAGCTTCAGGTGGGTACTGTGGCAACCATCTCATTAAAGCACCATTATCAGCTCACCTTCCCCCCTGCCTTTCTGCTTCCCTAAATTATATTTTTTTAGCCCCACATTCCCTTTCTATTTCCTGGGACTCTGAAGGCATACATTTTGGGCCTGCTATTGTCTCATGGGTTCCTAATCCTTTGTTCATTTTCCTCCAATCTTCTCTGTTGTTCCGGAATGTTTACTGATCTGTCTTTAAGTTCACTGACTCCTTTCTCTGTCTTCTCCATTCTGCTATTCAGTCCAAACAGTGAACCTTTAACTTTGGTTATTGTGTTTAGTTCTAAAATTTCCATCTGGTTGTTCTTTATACCTTCTACCTCCTTGTTGACACTTTTTTCTTATTAATATTTGTTTTCAGGGAAACTCTGAGACAACAGGGTTGCTAATTCAATGGCCTCCATGAGCCAAATAGAAAACAAAAAATAAGGGGAAAGGCCTTGGGGAGCTGTTGCAATGTAGGAGTTATTATACTAGGTTGAGGGGAGGGACAATGGAAGTAGTCCATAGTTCTTGCTGGTTAGCGCCATGCACAAATGCAGGTCTGGTTCCTCAGAAAGTCTCAAAAAATTCTGGAAATTCAGATGTTTGAGTGAAACTGTCCGATTTATGCATGTTGGCTCAAAAGAGTTTTCAAACACAAATCCAGCCAAATAAAACATTATCTGCAGGCTGAATTCAGCCCACAGGCATTTGTGAGCTCTTTGCTTCAACCTTTATGGGGTCAAGTGCACATTTCCATTTCAATTATTCAGTCAACAAATATTTATTGAGCTGCAGTAGCTAGGGACAGACAACTTATCTGAAGAGATGACATTTCAGATGAGCCCAAATAACAAGAAAGAGGTGGACAAGTAGGATTGTGGAGGAAGAATGTATTTGTTTTCTGTGGCTATTTTAACAAATTACCACAAATTTAATGGCTTAAAACAATGCAAATTTATAATCTTACCATTCTGGAGATTAGAAGTCCAAAATGAATCTCATGTGGGTCTTAAATGGGTGTAAAATCACGGTATTGGCAGGACTGGATTCCTCTGTGGGCTCAAGGAAGAGAATCCACCTGCTCATTTTCTCCAGCTCTTCCTTCTCTTTAAATTGAGCAGCAGAGCATTTTCACACCTGTCTCTTTGACTCTCTAACCTATGCTTCCAGGGTCACATCTACTCTGACTCTGACTTTCCTGCTTCCCTCTTATAAAAACCCAAGTGATTACATTGGGCCCACCCAGTAATCCAAGATAATCTCCCCATCTCAAGATCCTTACCTTAATCAGACTGCCAGAGATTAGGAACAGAGCTTGGGGGGGGGGGGGGCGTAATTATTCAGTCTACCACAAGCCGTCCAGGAAGAGGCAACATTTGCAAGGGCTCTGGGTGGGTGTCTGCTGAACCAGAGTCTGTTGGATAGAGCCTACTGGGGCAGGGAGGACATCAAGGAGGTAGCCAGGGGCCAGAACATGTAAGGTCCTAGGTGAGGGCTTTGTACTTTACTTGTAGTGAGATGGGAACCATGGAAGGCTTTTGAGTAGCAGAGGGATGTGATCTGATGTCCATTTAAGCAGGTGATTCTGACAAAGCAGAGTTCCTTACAGGTAAGAATGGGGAAGCCCTCAGGTTGGAGCAGGGAGTGGCAGCCACTCTCCATGAAGCTGGTTGGACAATGAGAAGCTCTCATCATCTAGCAGAAGTGGAAAGGCAAGCCCCCCAAGTGCAGTGTAACACTGCATACCCCATATTTCATTTTTAACCACCCTAGTCTGCCCTTTCCCTTCCTATATTGTGATTTTTGAAGGCTTTTTTTTTTTTTTAGAACAACTTTAGGTTCACAGCAAAACTGAGAGAAGGTACAGATATTTCCCATATACCCTTGCCACACACATTCATAGCCTTCCCCAATATCAACATCCCCACCAGGTATATTTGTTATAATTGACGAACCTCCATTGGCACATCACTATCATCCAAAGCCCATAGTTTACATTAGGATTCACTCCTGGTGGTGTAGCAGCAGTGCCCTAAAAATCCTCTGTGCTCTGCCAGTCATCTTTCTCTCCAACGAACCCCTAACAACCACTGATCTTTTTACTGTCTCTATAGTTGCCTTTTTCAGAATGTCTTCTACAGTCACGATCAGATTAACAACAGGAATACGTTTTGAGCTATATGGCGTTAGGTGATTTTGTCATTGGGTGAACATCATAGTGTACTTACACAAACCTTGATGGTACAGCCTACTATATACATACCTAGGCTATTGATATAGCCTATTACTCCTAAGCTACAAGCCTGCACAGCATGTCACTGTACAAAACAACATGAGATTACATCAAGCACTAGAGAAAATGATGTAATTGAGATGCTATAAACGAGATGTATGAGGATGCTGCTGACATAACATACTATTTTACAGCCATTTTTTAAAATCCTCACCAGAGGATATGTTTAGAGAAACGAGAGAGAGAGAGAGAGAGAGAGAGAGAGAGAGAGAGAGAGAGAGAGAGAGAGAGAGAGAAAGAGAGAGAGTTGTGAGAGAGAAACATCAATGGGTTGCCTCCCCTTTGCAACCAGGCTGGAGATCAAGCCTGCAACCTAGGTACATGCACTGACCGGGAATTAAACCTGCAACCTTTTGGTGTCCAGGACGATGCTTCAAACAACTGAGCAACCCAGTCAGGGCTTACAGCAATTTTTTTTATAAGTATAGAGAGTACACGCTAAAATAATGATTAGCAGTTTAGTAAGTACATAAAACAGTAGCATAGTCGTTTATTGTCACTATCAAGTATTAGGTACTATATGTAATTGTAGTATGTGCTATACTTTCATATGACTGGCAGTGCAGTAGGTTTGTTTACACCAACATCATCACAAACACATTAGTAATGCGTGCACTACCACATTAAGACAGCTACAATGTCAGTAGGTGACAGGAATTTTTCAGCTCCGTTATAAGGACCTTATAGGACCACCATCGTATATGCAGTCTGTTGTTGACTAAACGTTATACACTGCATGGTGTAGCTGAAAGCACACAGTATGCCACCTTTCAAACTTAGCCATGTGCGTTTAAGTCCTGTCACTGAACCACGCGCATTTAAGTCTCCTCCAAGTCACTTCATGGCTTGCTAGCTCATTTTCTTTGTAGCATAGAATAATATTCTACTGTCTGGATGTACCTCAGTTTATTTATCCTTTCACCTCCTCAAGGACATCTTGGTTGCTTCCAAGTCTTGGCACTTATGAATGAAGCTGCTATAAACATCAGTGTGCAGGTTTTTGTGTAGACATATGTTTTCAACTTCTTGGATACCAAGGGGTGTGATTGTTGGATTGTACAATAGGAGAATGTTTAGTTTTGAAAGAAATTGGCAAACTAAAATGGCTGTGCCATTTTGCATTCCCACTAGCAGTGAATGGGGGTTCCTGTGGCTCCACATCCTTGTCTGCATTTGGTTTTGTTAGTGTTCCAGATTTTGGACATTCTGATTAGAGTGTAATGGTATCTCATTATTATTTTAATTTGCATTTCCCTGATAACATGTGATGTGGAGCATCTTTTCACATGCTTATTTGCAATCTATATATCTTCTTTGGTGAGGTGTCTCATAATTTTTAAATTTTTTAATAACTGTAATCTCTAATAATGCCATTTTAGCACTGGACCTTGCTACAGTCCCTTCCATCTGCTAAAGAGGCAATATGAACCCTCCTTATTTTTCTGATGATGCAGAAATTCAGACACGGCTGCCACTAGCCTATATGTCTCTGCAAATTTTAAAAAGGCTTCCCTCATATGGCATAGCCCCATACTGGGTACAACTTGGTGACTATGGCAGGGAGATCTCTACTAGCCCCTTGCATGGTGCTTAACCTGCCCAACTCCACATGTTAACCCTGAATATAGACTTTCTGCTTCATGAAATTGTCCTTGCAGATGTTACTTTTACTGGAGGAGTCCTGAAAGTCACCCTGTATTAGTCAGGATGGATACACTCTGCTGCAGTAACAAACCACAGAATGAACACAAAGGTTTATGTCCTTCTCATGCCATAATCAGATGCAGCTCAGGGCTTTCTTCCAAAGGGTGACTCAGAGGTATAGACTTCCATCTGAAGTATAGTTTCCGAGGTCATCATAGAACAGACAGAGAGAACATGGAACCAGGTATGGGGATTAGGATCAAGCTTAGAAATGTCATTCATTTTGCCCACATCTCATTGGCCAGAACTCAGTTATAGAGTCCCCACTTATCTGCAAAAGAAGTTTGGAAACGTGGCCTTCTATGTGCCTAAGAAGAGGAGATAAACTGTTGGACACCTGGCCAATTGCTGCCACATCCAGGCTCCAGGGATTGTGGCTATGTCCTCTGATGTAATTTTAAGCCTTATAAAAATCTGTAATTCCGATGCCTTATACTAATTTTTTGGCCTCAGAGCAACATTTAAATGGACACCTCTGAATTCCTAAAACTTATATACACTCACCATTTGTGTTGTTGTTGTTGTTTAGACAGAAGAGGATCATGGGCATCTATCTCTTTTCCCACCATTAGATTAAAAATAATTTTAAATTGGCCAGTCTTATTAGACAAAAAGTTTCAGAGGGTCCACATCCTTCAACAGCAAACAGCTTGGCACACACCCTGTTGGCTTTTGTGTGGGTTCCTGGCCTTGCACTCCCCGAATTCTCAAGCAAATCCAAGAAGATCCGATATCTGCCTAAAACTGTATCAGTGTTCTTTTGGGACCCTCCCTCTTAATTGATTCTTCACATCGTTCAGGCTTCTACTCAAGCATCACTGCTTCATGGAAACTTTCTCACAACATATAAATTTTTAGAATGGCCATTAGTGCTGCTCACCAAATTTCCATGGGTCTCTATCTTCCAGGCACTTCCAGGCACAGGATAGGGTAGTGCTTCTGGGCCTCCTTATGGTTGTCGGGGAGGGGCGGGGGGCATGCAAGTGATTCTGGCCAATGAGATATGAGAAGAAGTAATCCAAGTTACTTCCAGGCTAGAGCATTTAATTGCAAGATACTGTCGAGTCCTCTTTCTTCTGTGCAAAACTCACAATATGTGAGATGGAGGCTGTTCGGCCAGCCTGGGTCAAAGAGTGAGCAGAGCTCCAACTGAACCACAATAGACATGGCAGATAAGTGAGAAATAAACTTATGTCATTATAAGCTATAGATTTGGGGGATTTTTGTAACCACAGCATAACGCAGCCCATGTTGACTAACACACTCCTTCAAAAACACTTGTCACTTTTGCATTTTTTGGTGTGTTTCTGTTACTATTGGACTAATTTTTTTTTAACCCTACTGAGCTGAAAGCTCCATGAGGTTAGGGATATTTTTGTTGTTGTCCCCCAGCTATATCCTCAGCCCCTGGAAGTGCTCCATAAATGTATGCCAACTGGTTAAATGAAGAAATGAATGAACAACAATCTTTGCAGGTAGGTACAATTATCTCTATTTTACAGGGATTAAATGGAAACTCAGAATGGTTGCATTCATTGCTCAATGTCACATGGCAAGAAAGTGGCAGAGATTGGATCAGTACCTAGATCCAACTGAGTCCAGAATTTGTTATAACTAGTGTTATAACCTTCCCTAAACAGGAAGTACTTGGGGTACACCTCTTTCTGAGGATCTTTGCCTCTCCCACCAAAGAATGTCTCTCTTTTGAGAAGAGTAGGCTATGTGGAGGCAGTGTACTCCTGGTTAGAACCCCAGCTCTAAAGAATCTAAAAGGCTTGGGAATCCACTGGACCTCTGTTCTGGAATGAATGGTTTGTGGCTGGCCAGACAAAGCTAGGAGATTCAGAGTGGAAGAGGTGCTTATCAGTAGCTCTTTGACCTTCATTTAACTTCTTTATATTGATTTTATTTTATATTTTAAAATATGTTTTTATTGATTTTTAGAGAAAGAAAGGGAGAGGGATAGAGAGGTAGAAACATTGATTAGAGAGAAGCATCATCAATTGGCTGCCTCCTGCATACCCCTTACTGGGATCGAGCCTGAAACCCAGGCATGTGCCCTGACTGGAATAGAACTGGTGAGCGCTTGCTTCATGGGTTGATGCTCAACCACTGAACCACACTAGCTGGGCTTTTTACCTCTTTTTAAAACAACTTTCATTAATTGAGTGCTCATTCACTGCCAGGCACTATGCCAAAAGTTTTAGGATCATGAACCCACAGCATCTTCATGACTATCCCTAATGATTTCTGAGGGATAGAGAGGTGAATTCACTTGCCCATGGATAAAAATTAGTGGATCAGTTATGGCTATGAAACAAAACACACCCCAAATCAGAGATTTAAAATAGTAAGCATTTATGGTACAGTCATTGTATGGCATTTCCTCAAAAAATTAAAAGTGGAACCCTAGTTGGCTCTCTCTCATCACTGATGTTTCTACATCCCTCTCCCTTCCTGTCTGAAATCAATAAAAATATATTTTAAAAAATTAAAATTGGAACTACCATTTCACCCAGTAATCCCACTTCTAGGACTACTAGTATATCCCCAAAAAAACTAGAAACACCAATCACAAAAAATATATGTACCCAATGTTCATAGCAGCACAATTTACAATAGCTAAGATTTGGAAACAGCCTAAGTGCCATCAGCAGATGAGTGGATTAAAAAACTGTGGTGCATCTACACAATAGAATACTACACTGCGGTAAAAAAGAAAGAGCTCTTACCATTGCCAAAGCATGGATGGACCTGGAGAGCAGTATGTTAAGCAAAATAAGCCAGTCGAGAAAGATAAATATCACATGCTCTCACTCATTTGTGGAATATAATGAACAACATAAACTGATGAACAAAAATAGATCCAGAGACATAGAAGCATCAAACAGACCATCAAACCTCAGAGGGAATGCAGGGGAGGGCGGGAGAGATTGGTAAGAGATCAACCAAAGGACTTGGACCAGTATGCATGCATATAAGCAGAACCAATGGACACAGACAATAGGGGGGTGAGGGCCTGTGCTGGGGGGCAGGAGTAGGCTGGAAGAGGTCAATGGGGGAAAAAGGAGACATATATAATACTTTCAACAATAAAGAATTTTAAAATAAATAAATAAAAATAAAAGAGTAAGCATTTATTGCTTATAAGTCTATAAAACAGCTGGGTAGTTCTGGTCTCTTCTGGAACCATTCATGGTTCTCTGATCAGCACTGGGTTGGGGTTGGATCTGCTGATCTTGGCTGAGCTCTGTCACAAGTTCAAGAATTGCCTGTCTGTAGGCTAGACCTGGTGTCATCAGCTGGGGAAACTGGGCTCTCTTCCATGTGGTCTCTCATTCTCTAGCAGATCAACCCAGGCTTATCTGAAAGGTGGTAGTGTTACCAGGAAACCCCTGGTTGGGCTCAGGCTGCCTGTCGCTGTGTCCAATAACGAAGGGAGGGTTGAATCATAATAGGTGTTTATTGGGAAGGCTAGCCAACCAAG
This sequence comes from Myotis myotis, assembly GCF_014108235.1. Lineage (NCBI taxonomy): Eukaryota > Metazoa > Chordata > Mammalia > Chiroptera > Vespertilionidae > Myotis > Myotis myotis. The sequence goes on from NW_023416323.1 coordinate 11,291,626, forward strand.
AAGACAGGGCACTTACAAGCATCGAATCTTGCCTTCCAGCAAAGTATAGGGGACAGGATTATAAAGGGGAAGAGGCTAGGATGCTACGTGCAGCCCCGGGGGTCTGCAGACATCAGCTATTGTAGTCAGCAGGCAATGAGATGATGTTGATGAGATGATGTTGATGAGATGATGTTGATGAGATGATGTTGATGAGATGATGTGTTGAGTCCTGGTGGGTTGGCCTGATCATGCTTATCGGTTCTGCTTGCTGGATTCACAGCTGATTCACCTCCCCAATCGCTTTGCACAGGCCTTGAAAAGGAAACTTTAAGAAAAATTTAACTCCCTCTTCATATATAAGAAACTTAACCCCCTATTCACATAAATATATGTGTTCTAAGATTTAAAATAATATGATTACTTTTCAGATTAATGCAGGTGTTCTATCTTTTAGATTATAAGTCCACCCTATCAGTAGCAGGGGTCCAAGAAAGTGAATAGAATTCCTGAGGCCCAGGCTTGGAACTAGCACAAGACTAGAAACGGACGGGGCAGGAAGGCTTTGGCTTGCTATATGTGACCTGACGATCAGGTTTGGGAAGGCCTGTAGGGAAGTCGGCCTTTCCAGATGTGTCAGATATCTACTGCTACGTAAGAAACCACCCAAAACTCAATGGCTTAATGCGACAATTATTCATTTTTCTCCCCATTCTGTAGGTTGGCAATATAGGCTGGGCTCAGGTGAGTAGTTCCTTAAGTTTTGACTGGGCTCATTCATGAATCTGTGGTCAGCTCTGGGTGGCTAGATAGCTCTGCTTCAGCGGGCTGGGCAGTTGGCTGGGAAGCCTCTAGTCTCGTATCCTCCAGCAAACGAGCCCAGACATGGCCACAAGGTCATGGCAAGGGTACACGAGAGCAAGCAGAAGTTGCAAGGCTTCTTGAAGTGTAAGCTTGAAACTAGCACAGCATCCCTTTCACCATGTTCTATTGGCCAAGCCAAGTTATAAGGTCAGCACAGATTCAAGGGACGGGGAAACAGACTCCATCTCTTGATGGAAACAGTGGCAAAGTCACACTGCAAGCATTTACACAGGGAGGAGTCACAGGTTCCATCCATTCCATAATCACTTTACCAAAAGCAGTAAGTAACAGAGCTGGGGTTCTAACCCAGGAGGCACACAGCCTACTTTTCTCAAGCTTTCTCACCTTTGTTCCTTCCCTTGGCTTTCTCACCTCGCATATCTTCCCTGTTATTTGAACCCCCCACTAGCCTTCTGCATTAGTCAGAACACATTTGGCTGCAAGTAACAGACATCCAAGCAGGGTGGTTTAACCTACGAAGGAATTTATTAGCTCCTGGAATTGAGAAGTCCAACAGTAGATTCTGCTTCAGGCACAGTTAAATCCAGGTACTTATAGGATATCCTCTGAGTTGTCTTTCTTCATCTTTCTACTTTTAATATTTTTGGGTTGTCGTAATCCCCAGCAGATGCTTCCCAAGAGAAGATGAGAGCAGCCCAAGGATTATATCACAGCAGCTTAGCAACCTCAATGAAAAAAGAGCAACAATCGCAATAACAGATTGCTCACTGTGTTCCAAGCACTTAGCAGATATTAACTTACTCAGTTCTCACAATACCCTATGAAGGATAAATAATTGTCATCCCCATTATACAGATGAGGGAATTGAGGCCCACAGAGGTAAGATATATGTCTAAGGTTACATAGGTAATAAGTGGTGGGCCTGGGAGTTGAACCCAACCAGGCTGGCTCCAGAATCCTTGCTCTTAACTACTTAACTAGTTTAAACAGAAAAGTAGTAATAATAACACACCCTATTTGGAAAAGATAGTCTGTGCTTGACACTGCATCAGGGTATAACAACAACAGCAATAATAAAATCGTATCCTTCCTTCAACCCCATAGTGTAGGCATTGTTATCATCTCCCTTTTACAGATGGGGAAATGGAAGCACTGAGCGGGGAGATAAAACTAAGGTTATATGTGGGGCAGCTGGGACTTGAACCCAGACAGTAGGGTCTCTAAACTCTGCGTTCATTGACCCTTGGGTCCCACTCCTGAGCCTGGGGTGAGGTCAGCCTCTGAGAACTTCAGGAAGTGAGATGGAGGAAGGCCCCCACACAGCACAGCCATGTGCCCACCCCTCCCTCCTCTCCCCACCCTGCTGTCTGGCACAGCCTTCCCAGAACCGACTTGTGAAAGAACTTACCTAATGCAGTCTGGGCCCTATAGCTAAGTCCAAGCAAATAGGCAGAGGCCAGGTCTAAGTCCCCAGACAGTGCTTGCCAGTGTGGCTGGTGTGAGCCTGTGCCAAGGAGGGCATAGGGTGGCAGGATACCTGGTGCCACAAAGCAGCTGGGGTTCCTTTGGAGCCAATGACCTTGGTACTCGCTAGACCTCTGCCGAACAGTCCCACCACCCGGACGGGGAGCCCGGACAAGATGCCAAGTCATATTTCATACATTTATGAGAAGCCAAGATGTTGCTATTTATAGCCTTTGGCATTGTCTGCTAAGTGAGAACTGGGTAGTAATGGCATCACAGGAGCAGAATCCAGGCGATGCCACCCGCCCCCTAACAGACAGCACTTCTCAGGTTCTCAAGGCAGCCTGTGGGCGTGGGGAAACCGAGGCTCAGAGAACCAGATGTGGCAGGGCTGGGGTTGTAATGCAAGTGGACACTTTACCCACCCAGCAAATTACCTCAGCTGCATGGCCAGGACCTTTAAGGATAAAACTTTATTTTCAGTTGTTTGTGAGAATCTTTAAAAACCTTTCATCCCCCACTCCTCCACCTTCCTCCTCACTTTCTTTCTTCCTCCTTGATATTAAAATGTTTTCCTCTTTCTTATCTTTTTTTTTTTTTAAATATATTTTATTGATTTTTTACAGAGAGGAAAGGAGAGAGATAGAGAGTTAGAAACATCGATGAGAGAGAAACATCGATCAGCTGCCTCCTGCACATCTCCTACTGGGGATGTGCCCGCAACCCAGGTACATGCCCTTGACCGGAATCGAACCTGGGACCTTTCAGTCCGCAGGCCGACGCTCCATCCACTGAGCCAAACCGGTTTCGGCCTTATCTCTCTTTTCTTTATTTCTTCCCCCTTCCTTTCTTCTTTCTTCCTTTGTTTATCTTTTTTTTTTTTTTTATCAAGGCCATAATCATAACACTAACAGTAGTTGGCATTGGAGAGGGTCAGGTAAGTCACTCAGCCTCAGCTGACACTCTAGTAAATGCCATTATTAGCTCCATCTTACAGATCTAGGCCGGCAATACACCCACATTCGTTAGAATGCCAACATGGCTCCTCCAAGCTGGGTCTCCTCAGTGCTTTTGGATTTGCATTGCTCCAGTTACCGATGTTCTCTCAGCACTTTCCCAGCCGATGTGGTCCCTGTGGCTGAAATTCCAGCGGGTGTACAGAAATGAGTCAAGAAAGTATACATCTTTAGTGGAATCTGATATGGGATTTATTCTTACTCTGAGGTGATTATTTGTAGCAGGAGGTTCACAAAAGAGTCCGCAATTCTATGGCCTTTCATGGAGTCATAGCTCTGTGCCTCAGTTTCCCCCCCTCATCCTTATTGTTGGGAGGATCAAATGAGTTGATACCTGTGTGGTGCTTGGAACACTGCCTGGTCGTGGCCGTGTGCTTCCTGAACGCTTGCCGTGGTAACTGGTGCTACTGCCATTCACCTGTGGCTTTGGAGAGCTGGGTAGGACACTGCAGGAAGCCCTGGTGGGTGTGCCCACATGTCCTCCTCCTGGCCTCAGGCTTCCATGCTGGGCCTTGCCTGCAGGCAGGCTGTCCAGGCTCCAATGGCGACCTCCAAACCTCGACCATCAGCTGCGATTTTGTTACCCCTCTTCCAAGATATCATCAGTAGGGCATGGACACTCACAGGAATGAGCCCTGCAGACATTTGGGATCTCAGGTTTCTAGACTCATGACTTCCGGCCTCATTTCCTGATGGCCGGCATGCTGATGTTGCAACGTGCCTTACTACCCAACTCACCACTCCACCACTTCCTCCCTCCAGAGACAAGCAATAGTCATGGTTTCTGCTGTTATATTTCTGTCACAATTTCCATATCTCTTAACAAGATGTTTATGCCTCTGGCTTCTGATGCATCAGGGTGACCCACAAAGCCATTCGCTGTTGACTTCCTGCCACAGAAGCTGAGGATTTGACTCTTACCATGCCCTTTCTGAGGTAATGATACCACCCAACCTACCTGGGCCTCCGTTTCCACTTTCATAAATGAGAATCATAACATTATTTACCTCATAAGGTTGTTGTTAGAACTAAATAAATTCAGTCATGTGACGCCCTTGAATAGGGCCTTGCTCATAAGTAAGGGTGATATGTTGGCTTTCGTGATCATAATTGTCATCATCATTTTTGGTTTCTGTGTCAACTATCTTTGTAACTTTCAATCACAAGCAGATCTCCATTCCTTATTCTCCCCCCCGACCCCACCCCCGTCGCTTGGCCTGAAGTGTGAGCATGATGTCCCTGAGCTGCTGAGGACAGCACCCTTGGGTGGCACTGCAGCAGGAGAAAAGGGCCGGCTGGGCTGTCAACGTGAAAGATCCAGACTTCAGCCTGGTTTGAGCCACCATTGTTTTGTGTATCTTCCAAAACAGTGGCCTAATTTTCTAAGGATACATAGGTTTTTATGTCTTCCCAACATTTAATTATGAAAAACTTCAAACCTACAAAAAAGTTGAGTGAATTTTACCATAATGCCCACATGCCCATAGTCTTGATTCTACAATTGTCAACATTTTTCTAAATTTGCTTTATCATATACCTCTATTTATTCATCAATCCATATTATTTCTTTGATGGATTTTTAAATGCATTAAAATGAAGTATTTTAAAGTGAACATCAATATTTTTAATCCCTAAACATTTCAGCATTTATGTCACTAGAGTTTGGTATTTATAGTTCTTTACTGAGAAAAATTTGCATACAATGTAATGCACACATCTTAATATGTTTGCTGAGCTTAGACTAGTGCATATACAATGTAATATAAACCCCTATTAAGATAAAGAACATTTCCATCATCCTATAACGCTCTCTTTTACCCCTTCCCATGTTATTCCCATTCCCATTCCACCCCCAAAAGCAATCTGATATTTTTATACATTACTGTTAAATTACCAGTATTGATGCTATGTTCCTGGAGTGATTTTAATTAAATTTTGTAGGTTGGTGGCTAGAGTTGAAAAGAAAATTCATTGTTCTCTTCTACAGAATATGGGGACCATACTCAACCTATGATGCCGACAGTGACTGGGCCTGGAGACCAGGAGGGTCTCTCCGTGCTGACAGCCGGGACCACGACTGGTGAGAGCACCTGCCTGAGCTCTTAGGGGCCATGCCGTTAGGTTCCTGTGCCACCTTGTGTGTGTCACTCACCCTGGGTGTATCATGTAGGATGCTGTTGGCTGCAAGTAAGTTAAGAACAAATTCCAAATATCTTAAAAAATAAGGACCTTTATTATTTTATAAAACAAGGAGTCCTATCAAGGTAGGGAGGTCCCACAGTGATCAATGCATCAGTTGAATGGTGTTCTCATGGACTAAGAATCCTTGGCATGTTGGTAGCATACGTCATCCCTCAAGGCGGTAACATAGCTGCCACAGTTCCAGCCATCATTTCCTACAAATGCAAAACATTAAACCTTACACTTCCTAACCCTAACCAGTTTTAAGTGTTAGCCTCTCTGATTTGCTCTTGGTACTAACTAGTGGAATTCCTGCTCTAGGCTTTGAGGATTAAAGACTCTTCTAAGTGCTGGTGAAAGAAATAATAGAAAGATAAGTATAAACATTATCTTTCTTTGCAACTGCAGAAAGTTAGGCATTCCTCCACATCACAAAACTCCTTTCCCAAATGCCAGATAGGACAAGAGTCTCAATGTCTGGGCAGTTCTAAATGTTATTTCTTGCCAAATGTTAAAGCAGCATTTTGCAGATGCAGCAAAAAAACACAAAAAAACCCACACACAAAATAAAACAAAAAACAGGGTGAGCTGACAGGAACTCAAACAGATAAAAGTAGCCAAGTAAAGAAGAAATCAACATGTAATTGACCAAACAGTGTATATAAGCAATGGCTAAGCCTCCCTTCTGGGAGACAGAACTTTTGGATGTTAATAAAAGCCTAATATGCTAAGTGGTGTCCGTTCACCCAGTCAGCCATTCAACCAATCAAAGCATAATATGCTAGAGATATGCTAAGGCCACTCAACTACGCACTATGATGTGCACTGACCACCAAGGGGCAGACAGTTGACTAGTCGGCCAGTCACTATGATGTGCACTGACCACCAGGGGGCAAACGCTCCAACTGGTAGGTTAGCTTGCTGTTGGGGTCTGGCCAATTAGGACTGAGTGAAACAGGCTGGACACGCCCTGGAGCCCTCCCGTGACCCCTCCAGCCCTGATCATGCACCGGTGGGGTCCCTCGGCCTAACCTGCCCCCTCTCACAATCCAGGACCCCGTGGGGGATGTCAGAGAGCCAGTTTTGGCCCAATCCCGCAGGGACCAGGCCAAGGAACCCCACTGGTGCACAAATTCGTGCACCAGGCCTCTAGTGTGTGTGTATATATATATATTAGAAGGCTTCTTGGGAACAGAAAACCTGAGCAGAGACTTGAATGATGAGAGGATTTAACTACATAAAAAATGCAGGGAAAAGTACTTCAGGGAGAAGGAATAGCATGTGCCCTTCTTATATGTATATATACGTACATGTATATATGTATATATGTATATGTGTATCCTACATAATAAAGAGCTAATATGCTAATGGTCATGACGCCCTCATGCTGTAACGACCAATCAGCAGGAGGCTGCATGCCCAGCAGGCACGCGCGGGTGGGCAGGGCTGCGTGTGTGGCTAGGCACGCGTGAGTGGGTGAGGACTTGACTCTGGAGCAGGGGTGGACAAACTTTTTGACTCGAGGGCCACAATGGGTTCTTAAACTGGACCAGAGGGCCGGAACAAAAGCATGGATGGAGTGTTTGTGTGAACTAATACATGTTAACACTGCTGCTGGTGAAGGAGCAGAGGGGAAAGCAAGAGAACCCTCCACTCTTTCGGCTCCGCAGGCTGGATAGAACAGCCGAATGGGCCGGATCTGGCCCGCGGGCCGTAGTTTGCCCACGGCTGCTCTGGAGGACTTGACCAGAGGCGCAGGTGAGTTTTTGGGTCCCACCTCCTACAGCAGCAGCGGCGGTGGCTGCAGGACTCTTTCTGGGCGGGAGAGCAGGGCTGTGTGCATGGGGAGGCACACGGGGGGAGGGATTCCGGGACCCACATGATTTCACGTGCCGGGTCACTAGTATATGTATATATGTATATATGTATATATGTATATATGTATATATGTATATATGTATATATGTATATATGTATACATGTATATATCTAATCTAATAAAAGAGAAACATGCAAATTGACCATACCTCCAATACACCCACAAGCCAATCAGGAGCGAATATGCACATTAACCCAACTAAGATGGCGGCGGCCACGGAGCTGGAGCGAGTAGGAGGCTTGGGTTGCCCCCGCCAATGGAGGAAGCCAAGCTTCCCTCCTGCCCTGCCAGCCCTGAGCTCCACTTAAGGCTACAAAGTTTCAATTATAGAAGATAAATAAATCCCAGATACCTGCTTCTAGCCCGCGGCCATAGCCAGCCTGAAAACGGCCATCAGCCCCTCACCCAGGCTGGCCAGGCACCCCAGTAGGGCTCCTCACCCTGAAGGGGCTGTGGACAACCTGAAAACAGCCCTCAGCCCCTCACCCAGGCTGGCCAACTCCCCATGGGGTGAGGGTCCCCACTGGGAGGCTTGACCAGCCTGCAAACAGCCATCAGCCACTCACCCAGGCTGGCCAGGCACCCCAGCAGGACTCCCACCCTGATCCAGGACACCCTTCAGGGCAAACCAGCTGGCCCCAACCAATGCACCAGGCCTCTATCCTATATAATAAAAGGGTAATATGCAAATTGACCCTAACAGCAGAACCACTGGGAATGACTGGTCACTATGACACACACTGACCACCAGGGGGCAGATGCTCAATGCAGGAGCTGCCCCCTGGTGGTCAGTGCGCTCCCACAGGGGGAGCTCTGTTCAGCCACAAGCCAGGCTGATGGCTGCCAGCACAGCAGTGATGGTGGGAGCCTCTCCCGCCTCCTCAGCAGCGCTAAGGATGTCCAGCTGCAACTTAGGCCTGCTCCCTGCTGTCAAGTGGACATCCCCCAAGGGCTCCCGGGCTGCCAGAGGGATGTCTGACTGCCAGCTTAGGCCCAATCCCCCAGGGAGTGGGCCTAAGCCAGCAGGTGGACATCCCCCGAGGGGTCCCAGACTGCAAGAGGGCACAGGCCGGGCTGAGGGACACCCCTGAGTGCACAAATTTTTGTGCACCCAGCCTCTAGTGTATATATAAAACTTTATTATTGACACTATTACAGATGTACCCTTTTTTCATCTCTAGCCCACCTCCACCCAGCCCCTACCCCCTCTTCCCTCTGGTCATCACCACACTGTTGTTTGTGTCCATGGGTTATCATATATGTTCTTTGGTCTTTTAAAAAATATATATATGTACTTTAATCCCACCCCAAAGATATTTTTCTATTGATTTCTAGAGAGTGGAAGGGAGGGAGGAGTGGGAGATAGAGATACACACACACATTGATTGGTTGCCTCCTGCACATGTCTCTCTTGGGGCTAGGGAACCTACAAAAGTGGGCCAATCCTCTAACCACTGTGCCAAACCACCTTTGGTCTTTTTTTAAAGAGAGCACCCCAAGTGGCACAAATATTCTTTGTAAGCCACAGGGACCTCAGAGATCATTGGTACATTTTGTGAAAGGAAACTTTAACCTTACAAATCTATAATTCTGATTTATTGTCTTACTTAGCAATTTATTACCCTGGGACTAATACTTAACTTGGTATGTAGATTCTGAAAAGGATAAATATTTGTGAAATTTTTCTTTGTTAAGCCAGAAGAATGTTATTACCAGCCCCTCTACTCCCAATTTGATGGAGGGGAAAACAAAACACAGACACTGTTATGAGGTTATAATTCTGCTTTAGACTAAGACAGTGGTTCTCAACCTTCCTAATGCCACGACCCTTTAATACAGTTCCTCATGTTGTGGTGACCCCCAACCATAAAATTATTTTCGTTGCTACTTCATAACTGTAATTTTCCTACTGTTATGAATCGTCATGTAAATATCTGATATGCAGGATGTATTTTCATTGTTACAAATTGAACATATTTAAAGCATAGTGATTAATCACAAAAACAATATGTAATTATATATGTGTTTTCCAATGGTCTTAGGCGACCCCTGTGAAAGGGTCGTTGGACTCCCACAGGGGTCACGACCCATAGGTTGAGAACCGCTGCTCTAGGGGAAAGTACCTAAGCTTGACTGCCTGCATATCTTGGAGGCTTTATTATCAATCAGGCCTTCTATTGAAAATAACTGAAACCCAAACTGGCTTAAGCACAGGGAGATTTATTGGTTCTTGTAACAGAAAAGTCCAGGAGTTCGAATTTCAGGTATGGCTGAAGCCAGGTGTTCATACACACTGAGGAATATGCCCCTCTCCCCCTCTCATTCCTGCTGTCCTCAATACTGAGTTCACTTCCAGGCAGGTTCTCTCTGCCCCCAGCAGTCCCAGCCTCATAACCTACCAGATAAGTAGCCATGGCAGAACAAAAACTCAGTGTCCCAGGAGTCCCAGCACAAGTCCCAGGGCTGTCTCTCATTGGCTTTACCTGGATGACCTGCTGATTTCCGGAGCTGGAAAATGGGGTTGGCCACATCCAAATCACGAGGGATGGGGAAGCAAGGGATGGTTCCCAAAGAAAACGAGAAAGGGAAACGAATGCCCATCATGCCAATATAGCTCAGATATATAGAGAAAGAGACCCCAGGAGCACTCACCTACCCTGTTTTATCACCAGGAGCAGCTCAGCTGCTAAGGGTGATAGGGGTTAATTTGCTGGGGGTGGTCAGGAAAGGCATCTTAGAAAAGTCAACGTTGGAAGCAGAGCCTTGAGGGATAAAAGATAGTGTTCCAAGAGGAAACTACAGGGCAAAATACCTGAGGCAAATCAATATTTGATAGATGAGAGAATAACTTCAATGAATGAATGAATGCCTTCAGGTGGAGACTTTAGAGAGAGCTCCATCTTCCTTCTGGGAAGGAACCCATGAGCCCTGGTAGCAACGGGGGAGAGCTTGGTTGTACTGCAAACCTTGCAGTGGAAGTGGGAGTGCAGACATGGCCTGAAAGGAGAAAGGGAAGGCAGAAGGGGAGGGGGAGGAGACGTGGAGGGAAAGAGTGGACCCAGGAGGGGTTGACAGTGGACCCAGTCTGGGAGACCATGCCTCACAGCCCTCCCTTTCTGGGCTTTCTGGGGCCCGGACATCCTCCTCCCCCCACTCGCCCCCTCCCCCCCCCGCCCCAGTACAAAACTTCCTCTCTCTTCCCTCTCTCACATCTCCCACCTCATTCTCACTTCCTCTTTCTGTTCTTCATACACACTAAGCTTGTTCCCACACAGACCTTTATGCTTGCTGTTCCCTCTGCCTGGAACACCCTTCCCCAGGAACTTTGCAAGCTGGCTCCTTAGCTCTTGGGTTTCAGCCAAATATACCCTCCTCAGTGCAGCCCTCTCTGACCACCCCAACCAATTCCGCCCCCCCCCTGCTCCCACAGCCCCTCCCAATCACACCACCCTGTGGCACGTCCTTTCTCTGAAACTCTCATGTTTGTCAGTCTGTTTGTGGTCACAACTGTCACCCCAGCGCCCAGCACAAACCCTGCCACAGAGCAGGTGCTCAGAGAGCTCAAGGCCCAGCAGCCCAGAGTCCCGCAGTGCCAGGGACCTCATTCGGCTATGCTGTTCTTCACAAGGGGCTGGTACCTCTCTGCCTCCGTCCCCTCCTCCTCTGCTAAACAGACACACAACAGACACAATTTCTGAAGACAGCCTCTCTAAGGCACGTGGAGCACATGGAGCTAAGGTTGCAGTAGGAGCTCTGTAAGAGTCAGCACTAATCATCATTGTTGCCGCCCAGGGCTGTTGTGAGGTCTTTGAGAGGAAGCTTGGGCACCGTGGTTAACTGCATAAGACTCTCCAGTGTCCAGATTCCAGCCATGATTGTGCTTCCTGGCTGTATGACGGCTGTGGCTCAGCTTTAATGAGCTCATGTAGATGAAAATGCCTAGCGCAGAGCTTTAGGCAACACATGGAAATTGATTTATGATGGGCTGTCCCCTGTGGGTGCCTTGTCCCATGTGCTCCCTGCCTTGCCCATGCTGTACCATAATTCTTGAATGGGCACTTACAGCCTGGGGAACAGGGGCTGGGGTGGGGTAGACTGGATCAGGAAGTTCACTGGCCTCTGAGCCAGACATCTCTCTCTCTCTCTCTCTCTCTCTCTCTCTCTCTCTCTCCCCATCACCTGTTCCACTCTCTCTAAAAAGAAACCCCCCAAAATGGCCAAAAGGCCTGAAATGACACTTCACCAAAGAAAATACACAGATGGCAACTAAGCATTTGAAAAGATGCTCCATATCACATGTCACCAGGGAAATGCAAATTAAAACAACCATGAGATACCACTACACACCTATCAGAATGTCCAAAATCAAAAATGCCAAGGATCTGCAGCCACAGGAATTCCATTCATTACTGGTGGGGGTGCAAAATGGCACAGCCATTTTGAAAGACAGTTTTCCAATTTCTTTCTAAACTAAACGTTCTCTTATCATACAATCCAACAATCACACACCTTGGTATTTGTCCAAAGGAGGTGAAAACTCATGTCCACAACAGTACCTACACATTGATGTTTATAGCAGCTTTATTCATAATTACCAAAGCTTAGAAGCAACCAAGAGGTCCTTTGGCAGGTGAATGGATTTGATAGTGAGGAAGGGCACATAATAAGAATAGAGCCTCAGTTGTTTACTAATTATTCACCTTACTAACTGTAGAGAAGAAGTTTTCTTACAGACTCTGGGAAACCAGAGGATGAAACCAGGCCAGGGCGAGGGATCCCACCCATGCACAGATTAATGCACCGGGCCTCTAGTGAAAAGATAAATGCCTCAATGGGTCCATTATTCAGAAAAGAAATACATTTTGAGAACAGACCAAGGACAGGACATGCTTTGATTTGGTTGCTGTGCCTGGACCCTGACCCCCTCTGGGAGTTTTCCTCAGGAACCCTGACCATTCTCTGGTCCCAGGAACGGGCTGAGCTGTTTGAGGAGATTAGCCACTTTGTTATCGAACTTTGAGCTTCTGAAGGCCAGACTGCAGACCCTACCCTTCCCTTTCCATGTTACACTTGCAGCTCGCAATTGCATGGAGTTATCTTCTCCCTCGTGTGTATATAATCAGCCAACTGGCGAGAGGAGGTCAGAGCAGAATTTCCAGGGTGACCGACAGCTCTCCCCATACTGACGGCATTATTGGAATAAATGCTCATACGTGATTCAACCCTGTCTCTGCTTAATTTGGCTCAAGTAGTGACAGGAACCTTTGACCCACTGTGCCCGGTTTCAAACTTGGCAACCTTGGTAGGACCCCCAGTGGGATTTCTTTGCAGGTAAGTACTGGAGATCCGCCGGCTGCCTGGACTGGGGATTCCTGGGGCTGAAATCGGCACCTTTTTTTAGCTTGTGGTGCTGCCAGGAATTTTCCTGTGGAGTCCGAGCTCGGCTCCAGCAATCCCCGTCCTTCCACTTAAGTTGAATCAAGCATTTTTGTATGACACGAGAAGCATTTGCTGCCTCACCTGGGCCTCTTTGTAAGGCACAGAAGGCATTTACTATGTAAGACACGGGAGGCATTTACTGCCTCTTGTCTGGTGAAGCCTGATCAGGTCCAGGTGCCAGAGACTTCAGCGGTCCTTGCCTGGTCTCCGAGCCCTTAGTCTGATCCACTCTGGAATGAGAGAGACAGTGCTCTGTTTCAGTGCTGTTGTTGTTGTTGTTTGTTTTGTTTTGTTGTTTTTTTAATGCAGGGCATTCTGAAGTTTCTGTGGCTGGACAGACAAGCAGCATGGTGTGAAGCTCGTGTCTGTGGGTTGTGTATGCCTGTAAATATTGTACATAGAGTGTCTCTGTTGATTGTTTTTGGTTTAAAGATGGGGGTACATCCCGCGTGGCTGGGGGCTCCCACTGCTTGTGACAGGCTGAACCGATGGCAGGAATTGCACGAACTTCCCAGCAGCTGCCAAGAGTTCTTTATCTCGGGGACCCTCCCTGCTCTCCCTCAAGGCATCCGCCAACCATAATGCTTAGCGAGTGAGAGTTCTTGTCTGTCTGTAATGTAACTTTGGTTACAGATGTTATTTGCTTGCTTTCTTATCTTTTGGGGACGTGGTTTGCTCTTCACAATTTTATGAACACTGGGAATCCTCTGTTTCTGCTAGTTGGGCTTTGTGACACTCAGACCTTGTGAAGGTCATTTGCTATGCAGGTTGGTGTGAGATGCGATTCTAAGGCTAAGTGTCCCAGTCCCTTCTTTTGAGAGAACTCATTTATTTCACTTTGGAGGTTGTTTTTGTTTCTGTTTTAAAATGGGATAAGATTTCTTCTTATATGCAAGACTTCATGTTGTTACATCATAAGGATTCTACTCAGAAAAAAAATATGGGAAATAAATCTTTTAAACAACCTCCCACTCACCTTTTCTCCAGCCTCCTAAAAGTTGTCAAGGTCATATTATCCCTGCGACAACATTTGCCAAGAAAATGCCTTAGGTAATAATTGGCTTTAAAATCTCATAGAGTTGTTAAGACATAATAAATAGATATAACTAAAAGGAAGGGTTTGGGTAGTTTCACAATATAATTGTATTTATTTAAACATAGTTTTCTCAAGTCTTTGATAACTTAAGTAACTTAAAACTTTGGAGTCTTGCTGAGTTAAAAAGTATTAAATATCTAGGTATTTTGAAATAACTGGATACTGAAATATTAATTGAGCTGAGTTTGCCTACTTTGGGCTTCTTATTGCAGAGAAGATGGAGAACGTGTTAATGAATATATCTTACATTTTATTTGAAATATATCTCTTAAAAATGTGAATGTATTGCTAATCTGAGGAATGTTAATTACTTACTTGTCACCTAAAAATTGCTTCTAAGAGTTAAGAATTCTAACTAATCTTAAAGAAGCTGTATGGGTTGGGTAATAGAAGGCATGAGGTATGGAGATGCATTTTAAAGGGAAAAAGAAAGTGAGTTGTTCTAAAGCTGGTTATTTCTGAATGGGCAAGAAGGTTTGTGAAAGTTATAGAAGGGTTGTGAAGAGAAATCTTAAAAGGAATACCTATAATTATAGGTATACTGAATAATAAATCTAATTAGATAAATGAATCTAAAGTAAACTAATACAGAATTTGTTTGGTTCTTATCCAGTCTGTTAAAAGGGAAAAAGTTTTTCTGTATTTGCCTAGGAAGCAAAGGTTTTATATATTATTGAAATAGTTATGTTATGGTAATCAGGAACTTGATTACTGAAAAGCCCATCTTCTTAATCATAAGAATTGAAGTTTTACTAGCCTATGTTGTATTTAATATCTTTGGTTGTCACTTTAAATGAATTAATTATTTAATACTGTTAAACAACAATAATCCCATCTAATAAAAGAGAAACATGCAAATTGACCATAACCCCAACACCCTTCCCATTGGCTAATCAGAAGGATATGCAAATTAACTGCCAACCAAGATGGTGGCCAGCAGCCAGGCAACTGAAGTGAACAGGAGGCTTGCTTGCTCCAGTGACAGAGGAAGCCAACGTTCCCTGCCTGCCGCTGCCAGCCTCTGAGCTGCACTCTAAGCAACTATGTTGCAATTATAGAACCTAAACAAGCTCCAGAGACCTGCTTTCAGCCAGCTTCGGCCTTAGAGCTTAGAGCTGCTGTGATGGCAACAGAGTTTCAATTATAGAAGCCAAACAGACCCTGAAACCTGCTTTCATCCCTCAGAGCTGGAGCTGGCTCTCAGCTCCAGTGATAGCTATAGAAGGTAAATAAATCCCAGAATTAAAAAAAAAAAGAAAAAAAGAAGAGGCTGGGAGCTTAAGTTGCCCTCCAGCCTGAAAACAGCTCTCAGGCTCTCACCCAGACTGGCCAGGCACCCCAGTGGGGACCCCCACCCGGAAGGGGGTGTGACCAGCTGCAAACAGCCATCAGCCTGTCATCCAGGCTGGCCAAGCACCCAAGCAGGACCCCCACCCTGATCCGGGACACCCTTCAGGGCAAACCAGCCGGCCCCCACCCGTGCACCAGGCCTCTATCCTATACTACAGGCAGGGCAGCACAGCACGAGCTGCCATCCAGGCCCTATGTGCAGCCCTGGGCAGCGGGGCATAAGCCCCACCCCAAGCTGGGAACCCTGTGTACCACCTGAGCCCCCAGCTGGGACCTTCATGCCACCAAAGCCCCACACTGCTAAGCCCCGCCCCCAGCCAGGACCCTATGACTATTGGAGAGCAGGAAAGTGCCACTGGGCCATGGGTCGCTGTGGTGATCCAGCCATTGGTAAGTAGAAAAGTGCGGCCTGAGGGCAGCTCCCAGCTGGGCCTGATCCGGGAGCAGGAAAGCAAGCCCGGCCTGCGGGCAGCTGCAAACTTTCCCTGCTCCCTGGTCGCCATGAGGATCCGGGACCAGGAAAGCAAGCTGGCCTGTGGGCAGCCCCAAGCTGGGCCTGATATGGGAGCAGGAAAGTCCGGCCGGCAGGCAGCTCCCAGCTAGGCCTGCTCCCCGGTTGCCATGGGGATCCGGGAGCAGGAGAGCAAGCCAGGCCTGTGGGCAGCTCCAAGCTGGGCCTGCTCCCAGTTGCCATGGAGACCTGGGAGCAGGAAAGCCCGGCCTGTAGGCAGCCCCCAGCTGGGCCTGCTCCCCGGTCACCATGGCAATCCGGGAGCAGGAAAGCCCAGCTTGCAAGCAGCACCCCCATCATAGCCATAGCTCAAGGGAGAGTTCAACATGCAGTGGAGGCCAGGAGCCTGAGAGATCAACACAGAGGGACTCGTGCTCCAAGCCTCCATGGTGTGGCTGGGGGCAGGCCCCCAGCAGACACACACACACACACACACACACACACACAGGACGCCTGCTCCGAGCCTCTGCTGCCAGACTGTGGCCATCAGTAGGACATCCACTGAGGGCTCCCGGACTGTGAGAGGGGAAGGCTGGGCTGAGGGAACCTCACCCCCCAGTGCATGAATTTCGTGCACCGGGCCTCTAGTAATATATAACATATAATCTTTTGGTCTAATATATTTGACTACGTTCGCAGCGTTTGAATTTTAAGAAGCTTTTTCTTGACATAGAATTAGCTTTAGGTCATTCTAATAGGCTCTGGAATGCCTCAAGGGTTTGCTTTCTCTACTTATGAAGGAAAATTTTATACTTAAGGTATATGGGAAGTTCTGTCAAATAAGGAAATAATAATTATATCCTATTTATATATACATATTACAAGAGGCCCAGTGCACAAAAATTTGTGCACTTGGGGGGCCCTCAGCCTGGCCTGTGCCCTCTCACAGTCTGGGACCCCTCAGGGGATGACCACCTGCTGGCTTAGGCCTGCTCCCTGGGGAATTGGGCCTAAGCTGGCAGTCAGACATCCCTCTGGCAGCCCGGGAGTCCTCGGGGGATGTCCACTTGCCAGTGGGGAGTAGACCTAAGCTGCAGTCGGACATCCTTAGGCCTGCTGAGGAGGCGGGAGAGGCTCCCACCACCACCGTTGTACTGGCAGCCGTCAGCCTGGCTTGTGGCTGAGCAGAGCTCCCCCTGTGGGAGCGCACTGACCACCAGGGGGCAGCTCCTGCATTGAGCATCTGCCCCCTGGTGGTCAGTGTGTGTCATAGTGACCAGTCATTCCCAGAGGTTCTGCTGTTAGGGTCAATTTGCATATTATCCTTTTATTATATAGGTGTGCCTGGCCAGCCTGGGTGAGTTGCTGATGGCTGTTTGCAGGCTTTCCACAGCCCCTTCAGGGTGGGGATCCTTGCTGGGGTGCCTGGCCAGCCTAGGTGAGGGGCTTATGGCTATTTGCAGGCTGGCCACAGCCCCTTCAGGGTAGAGGACCCCCTTGGGTTCCTGGCCAGCCTGGGTGAGGGGCTGATGGCTGTTTGCAGGCTGGCCACAGCCCCTTCAGGGTAGGGGTCCCCCCTGGGGTACCTGGCCAGCCTGGGTGAGGGGCTGATGGCTGTTTGCAGGCTAGCCACAGCCCCTTCAGTGTTGGGGTTCCCACTGGGGTGCCTGGCTATCCTGGGTGAGGGGCTGAGGGCCATTTGCAGGCTGGCCACAGTCCCTTCAGGTTTGGGGGTCCTGCTGGGGTGCCTGGCCAGTCTGGGTGAGGGGCTGAGGGCCGTCTGCAGGCTGTCTAAGCCTCCCAGCAGGGACCCTCACCCCATGAGGGTCCCTCACCCCATGAGGGTGTGGCCAACCTGGGTGAGGGGCTGATGGCTGTTTGCAGGCTGGCCATGGCCCCCAGCCACCCAAGCTCCCAGTGGAGGCTGGCTGGAAGCAGGTATCTGGGATTTATTTGTCTTCTATAATTGAAACTTTGTTGCCATAAGCGGAGGCCACAGCCGGCTCAGGGCTGGCGTGAAGCTTGACTTCTTCCATCGCCCAGGCAACCAAGCCTCCTGCTTGCTCCAGCTTCGTGGCTGCATGCCGCCATCTTGGTTGGGTTAATTTGCATATAGTCACTCTGATTGGCTGGTTGGCCTTGCTTGGGGCATAGGGAAGGTATAGTCAATTAGCATCTTTGTCTTTATTAGTTTAGATTAAAATGGATGCTCCAGAGATTATATAAAAAATCTCCAAGAGTCTACAAAACTCTGACATACTTTTATTTAGTATTCTGATTGTGTGTGTTTTTAATATATTTTATTGATTTTTTACAGAGAGGAAGGGAGAGAGACAGAGAGTTAGAAACATCGATGAGAGAGAAACATCGACCAGCTGCCTCCTGCACACCTCCCACTGGGGATGTGCCCACAACTCAGGTACATGCCCTTGACTGGAATCGAACCTGGGACCCTTCAGTCTGCAGGCCGACGCTCCATCCACTGAGCCAAACCAGTTTCGGCAAGTATTCTGATTGTTATTCTGGAATGTTTTGTTTTGCAAATAGAACAGGATTCCATGTAAACTACATTGTAAATAAATCTATAACTGTGTCATTTTAAGTTTCTTTTTTTTATCATATTATAGTCATTGTTTTACTCATACATTTGCAAAGATGTTACATCTTCTGAAAGATCCATGAAAAGGACTCTGATTTATTTTATATTACATATCTCTAAGAATAAACTTTCAGAACATCCCCACAAACTAGATGAAAGCTATTAGAACTCTATAGAGTATCTGGATTTATATAAACATTGGCAAGAAAAATCAAGAGAAACAGAATTTGATTATAGGACTGAATGAACTAAAAACAATGATAGTTTTTGTAATTAAAAATATATTGCTGATTTTTAATCTTCTTGTTTTCCAGACATAAGGAATCTTATTTCTTTTCTTAAAGGAATTTGGTAAATTATACTTTCATAAGCAATATTGAGGCATTTATATTTTTCTCCCTACATGATCCCTCCATAATTTGGAAACTCTTACTGAGTATTATTGCTCTCATGGCAAGGTGTTTATTTGCATAAATACAATAAGAATCTGATTTCTTCATAACAGGACATAAGCCAGTTTCCAATTGTGATTTTATTAACCAAGACTTTGCTAGAATGTCATGTCTGAGAGGGGCATGCCAGGACTCTGGATGTCACCAGAAAGCTCTAAGGAGTAAAGATAGACTTTGAAGCCAATAAACCCCTTGGATAAATAGTGTGGTACCTTGCTTGGTCACAGGGATCATGGTGGTCTTTCCAGGTAAGGAATGAAGGTTGCTTTCCTAGAAGATAGCAAGAAGGAACCTCAAGACACCTGTGGGGACCTCAAAAACTTGTGGAATTTACCCAAACCTGTAGGTATTGCAGGAAAAGCCTGATGGCAACTGTGTGGCTTGGCTCTTTTTCCCTGAGAGGAAACTTTATTGTGAGATTCTGGCAAAGCAGATTTAAAAAGCCTATATGATCAATTGCCATTCCTGTTGTGTTTATGCAAACAATCAAGCCAAACTGGAACTCAACTTAATGCAGAAAATAAATTAGTCTTGGTTTGGCTCTTTGATGAAAATGAGGGTAATCTTAGGGAGAAAAATGTGTTTTGATGGAAACCATTGTACCCAATCATAGGTAATGAATTCCAAATGCAGTTAATTTTCTTCAGAGTTTTGTTTTAAGGTTGTATCTGTGTATGACATACAGACCTCAGCACCTGATGACATCACCAGAAATGTTCTAACTGCAGACAATGTTCTAACTGCAGACAATGTTCTAACTGCAGACAATCTATCAGGTTGTCACTGTGTGATTTTATTCCAGCAGAAGCCTTACATCTGGAAATCTTCTCAACTGGTTTATGATTTACTGTATATATTAACCTGTATGTTTTGTATCCTTCTGTTTCATAGAATGTATACCTATGTCCCCGCTTAACTAATTTCTTATTCACCCAGTATGGGCCTCACTGTAGAAGCCATCTACATCACTGTGTCCTAAAAATAAAACTCAATGGTTTGGATTTATGGTTTAATTGAATCAATGAAATATGAATCTCTTTCCCCTTTTTGGCTCCCTCCTTCACCTGTCAGACAGGGAGGACTTTAAGACTCTGCCCCCATCAGCAGGAAGCAGTTACAGAAGAGATCCAATGCCCCCTTTCCTTGAAAGAATTCAAAGCCAAAATCCATAAAGGGAAAATATAATAGGCCAGGACTAATATAGTTCAATAACAGGACACCTTCCATATAAAACTAATCTCATAGATATGAGATGATAATACTAACAGGGGGTAAATGATAGTGGGGAAGGGCATGTAATAAGAATAGAGCCACCCTTGCTGGTTTGGCTCAGTGGATAGAGCGTTGGACTGTGCACTAAAGGGTTCTGGGTTCAATTCCAGTCAGAGGCACATGCCCAGGTTGCAGGCTCGACCCCCAGTGGGGGGGCATGTAGGAGGCAGCTGATCAATGATTCTCTCTCATTATTGATGTTTCTATCTCTCTCTCTCCCTCTCCCTTCCTCTCTGAAGTCGAATATATATATAGAATAGAGCCACAGTTGTCTAATAATTATTCACTTACTAACTATAGATAAGTAGTTTTTTTCTTACAGATCCTGGGAAACTGGAGGATGAAACAAGATTTTAAAAAAGATAAGATGCCTCCATGGGTCCATTATTCAGAAAAGAAATACATTTTGAGAACAGACCAAGGACAGGACACGCTTTGATTTGGTTACTGTGCCTGGACCCTGACCCCCTCTGGGAGTTTTTCTCAGGAACCCTGACCATTCTCTGGTCCCAGGAATGGGCTGAGCTGTTTGTAACATCATAGGAGATTAGCCACCTCGTTATCAGACTTTGAGCTTCTGAAGGCCGGACTGCGGACTCTCACCTCCCCTTTCCACATTACACTTGCAGCTCACAGCTGCACGGAGTTATCTTCTCCCTCGTATGTATATAAGCAGCCAACTGGTGAGTGGGGTCAGAATTTCCAGGGTGACTGACTGCTCTCCCCATACTGCCGGCATTATTGGAATGAATGCTCATATGTGATTCAACCCTGTTTCTGCTTAATTTGACAGGCAGCCTCAGACCCATTGTGTCCGGTTTCAGGTTGGTAACCTATGGTACATGCAGACAATGGAATATTATGCAGTGCTAAAAAAAATAAAATAAAATAAAAAAGCTATCAAGCACAAAAAGAGTTAAATGCATATTACTAAGTGAAAGAAGCCAATCTGAAAAGCAACATACTGTATGATTCCAACTGATACGGGATTTTTGGATTGGAACACATGGTGTTCCCCTGGGCAGGATGGTTCCCCCGATTCTTTGTCCGTTGGAGTCAAAGAATGAATCCACAGATAGAAGGTGCTATAGCAAAGGTGGAAATCTATTGAAGAACAAGTACAGACTCCCATGTGGGGGTGGGGAAAGAATCTCACAGCACAGACTCCCACGTGGGAAGGGGGAAAGAGTCCCGCCGACTTCCTGTTTCCATGGTTTATAAAGGCTGCAAGTCCCTGTGTCCTGATATCCCTTCTGATTGGTCAATATTCCCTTTTGAATTGGTAACTCATGAGGCCCTTCTTCCTCCTTGTCCTCCTATGCCCTCTGGGTTTTCCTCCTCCTTCTTTATTTTGTAAATATAGACTTTTTGGCTGCTCCCAGTTCCCTTGTCTTATGAAAATGTAACTGTTGCTGTTCCCTTGTTTTACAGAAATGCACCTTCTCCCAGCTTTCCTGTCTTATGGAAATGTAACTTCTCTCAGTCTGTAGCCCTGTGTTTTTTCCATGGACCCCCAATTCTAAAAATTCCCTACACCTGCCTATATTCCCCTAAAATTCCTATTTCACAACTATATGATAGTCTGAAAAGGCAAAACTAAAGAGACAGTAAAAAGATAAGTGGTTGCCAGATGAGGGAGGGATGAACAGACAGAGCACAGAAGATTTTTAGGTCAGTGCCGCTACTCTGTACAATACTGTCATAATACATGTCATTATACCTTTGTCTAAACCAATAGAATGTACAACACCAACAGTGAACCCTAATGAAAACTATGGACTTTCTGTGATAATGATGTGTCCATGTAGGTTCATCCACTGTAACCACTCTGGTGTGAGATGTTAGTAATGGGAGAGTTGTGTCTGTGTGGGGACAGGGAATATATGAGAACTCTCTGTACTTTCCACTCAATTTTGCTAATAATCTAAAAGTGCTCTAAAAAATAAAATTCATTAATTTTTTAAAAAGCATTGTTATCAACCACAGTGGCTTTCAAAATTTCTTGACTCCAAGAAGGTCACCTTATGTCACAACTCAGGATGAACACATGATCACAACAAGTTCCACAAAACAATACTTCCTACCACCTGAGACAAACTCTCATACCCTCTGATACCCTTTTCTACTTGATTTCATTAAAAAATGAAATGTTTGCCAAGACCTACTGCACTGATCTCATGAGTCACTAATCAGTCACTACTCATAGCAAGCAAAGCTCTAATTACACACAGGAAAGGATATGTTAGAGCCAGAAAAAGAAGTGGAAGGGTTGGACCCGTAGAATAATTTTTTACACTGAACACATTTGTCTTGATGAAATCATCATAGTTTTGTTTTTTAAAAAAATCTGAAGCCAACAGATGGAGAGTATGCCATGGATTGGGACAGATCGAGGAAGCTAATTCTGTGGAACTAGTTTCATTCATTCATTCATTCATTCATTCAGCAAATTTGTGTGGGTGCTGGGGTATTGGCTGCAGCAGTGAGTGGGAGCCAGCTCATACAAGTCAGCAAGAGTCCATTGTTAAAATGTTAGGAATTTTGGTCTAAATCACATTGGTGGCTTAAAATCAGCCATGGTACAAGATTTACAACATGAAAATCAGCAAATGCTGTAAATCAGCTAATCCCCTCTCCCCCACCTTACCCTGTAGCCAGTTGTTAAACATTCATGAGCGTACTACGGCTCAGCAGTGACCAAGGCCTGGTTCCTGCCCTGCCTGATGGAGCTTATGTTCTAAAGGGGGAGGGGGCATAGCTTACTGAAATAACCACAAATATAAAAGTAAAGATGATAAATGCTATCAAGGAAAGGTACAGGAATCCACAATAACATATATTAGGGGTCCAAGAAGGCTTCTCTGGGAACAGAAAACCTGAGCAGAGACTTGAATGATGAGAGGATTTAACTAGATAAAAAATGCAGGGAAAAGTACTTCAGGGAGAAGGAATAGCATGTGCAAAACCGCATGGTGAGTCTGAGCCATGTAGCTGAAGTAGAGAGCAGGTGGGAGCAGAGTGAGAGATGGGAGGAGAGGCTGGAAGATGTGGGCCAGCAGGTCCTGTGGTGGTGGGGGGGGATGGTCGAGGGGAATCATTTGTTTTTCATGCCAGAGCAAGTCATACAAGGCTGCTCCCATGCTGCGTAGATGTTCTGCTAAATGCCCACTCTCACAGCTTCTCCCATCAGACTCCGTAAACTAGATTTATGATACAGATTGTCCACAGCTGCAGGGGAGAGAGGATACCTCTGTCTCTTCCTGGTGTGCTTTTCATTAATGATGAAAACCTGCATTTTAAAAGTCAACCTCTAGTAGATCAGACGTCACCATACTGAGCAAAAAGCATTTTGCTGGCACACTGGAACTCATTTTATTTAAAAGGAGTGAAGTAAGGAGCACATATGTTTTAGGTTTGATTGAACAATTGACTCTATCCCTTCCCCTGGGAACTGACCTTTAGGCCACTTCACGGTGGACATTCCACTTGTCTAGACCACAGTCCACTTGCTAAGACCATTATCTCTCCCCTCCGGACTTCCCAGAATCCAGACCTGCACAGAGAATTCTCCACCCAGAAAAAGCCCACCAAAGTCCTTTAAAAACTGCTGACTCCCGCCACTGGGGTGCTGGAGCCGTGCAGGCTCAGCCCCTGGTGCCCATGGGGATGCTCCAATAAATTCATAACCCTCACCATTCTGGTCTCATGCGTTCCTCCTTTGGGGACCTAACATTTGGTGCCAGAAACCCAGGAGGGTTCCACGAGGATGGGGAGCCATCGCCCTGGCTTCAGTCACCCCAAGTTTGCTACTTGGAGAGCAGTAGGTAGTGGCAGCTCGACCTGGGCTTACCTCTGAATCCTACTTGGGTGACTTGATTGCCAGCCTTGCTTGATCAGGCCTCCATCCCTTACGGGACACCGCCCCCCCCCCACCCCCCCACCCCCATCCCCCACCCCCACCCAGCTCCAGTCAGCCAAGGAGGACGCCGGACCAGGAATCTCTCCTTCTCCGTTGCTGGCTCTCCATCCCACACCGGCCAATCTTCTCTAGGTGAGTGATGTTCCACAATTCCCCTGCCCCGGGTCTTCTGCCCACTCTCTCTCACTGACTTCTCAGAAGTCTCTCGTCTCAAAAGTCCTAGCACTAGGCCAGAAGACTCCTCAGCCATTTGGCTTTGGGAGCTTCTGGATTGGGGACGCCCAGTCCAGAGGGTCACCTCTCATTTCTCCTGGTGATTTCTTTAGCAGCAGGGACGCCTACCCTGGATTTGTGGTCTATCACTCACCCTTCCTCTCTCGTGGGCCACGCCACACTCCCTCTGCACACTCGCTGCGGGGAGATCATGCCCAGTCACCTCACTTTATTTTGTAACACCGCCGTTTGGCCATAACATAAACTAGATAATAAGTCTCAATGGTCTGAAAACAGCACTTTCAATTTTTTGTGTGTGTGTGTGTGTGTGTGTGAAACCCAAATTTACTTCTATTTAAAAATGCTCAAGAAACTTTAAAAAGGCCCAAAGGCCCAAAAGCCCAAAGGCGTCCAGGTTTAAAAAACAGCACTTTCAATTTTAACACACTGAGCAATTTAGATAATCGCTGTCACTGCAATGGAAAATGGTCAGAGATTCTCTACGTTCAGGCCTTTTTCATCCTTCAGTCCCAATCCTCTCTCTCAGTCCTGCTCTACCCATCAGATCCTTCTCCTTCACACAAAACATCGTACCCCTAACACTTCTGATTCTGAATCTACATTTGACCCAGCAGACCACCGACCTCCACCCCCTTATACATCGCCTCCCTCACCTGCAGTAGATTCCCAAACCCCAGACCTTCCTAACCGCACCACCTTCTCCCCAGCCCCTGAGAGCCTAAGTCCCAAGAATACAAGCTCCAAAACAGCCTTTTCCCATCTAACACTTGCTCTCAGGCCACCCATAGACCACCCTCCCCAACAGCTTCTTCTATTCCTGCACCCATTCGACCCCTGAGGGAGGCAGCAGGAACTGAGTGTATCGTGGTCAATTATGACAAACTTAATGAAATCACTCAAGGCCCTGACGAAAACCCAGCTCTCCTCCTCTCCTGCCTCATGGAGGCCTTATGGAAATTGGCCACCTTAGAACCCACCTCCCCAGAGGGAGCCCTTCTTCTGAACACCCATTTTATATCTCAATCAGCCCCTGACACAGATCATAAACTTTGAAAAATAGACAGAGGTCCACAAACCCCTCAAAAAGATCTCGTTAACCCGGCCTTTAATAATAGAGATGAGGAGACCCAAATCCAAAAACAAAGGCGAGATCAGGCCAAGGCTGCGGCCCAGAAGGAGGCCTTCCAGCTCCTAGCCACCACTCTCATGAACCCCTACGGAGGGTAAGTCAGGGGCTAAGCCTCCTCCAGGCCCATGCTTCAAATGCAACAAGGAAGGATATTCAAACAACCAAGTCCTGCTCAAACCCAAGACCCCCGCCTGGGCCCTGCCCAAGGTGTGGAAGGGAAGGCCACTGGAAATTAGATTGTAGCCTGGCCCCTCCAGGTCGGACCTCAGCCAGGCCAGCAAGGCCGCCCTCTGGATCCGGTTTGGAGCTCCCAGACCTCCTGGGACTGGCCACTGAAGAAGCTGCCCAGGCCCTGACAAGGCCCCACAGACTTACATCACCAGGGCAGAGACTCGGGTAACGACTGTGGTGGCAGGTAAGCCAATCTCCTTTTTAATTGACACTGGGGCCAGTTATTCTGCCCTCTCCGAATTCACTGGGACCCTTGTCCCCTCCTCAGTCTCCATTATGGGGTTGACGGATTAATCTCATAGCCATTAGCCATCTCACCTCTACAGTGCATCTTACTAAATACCCTCATTCACTCTTCTCATTCTACCTCGGTGCTTGGCCAGTGCTACCATGCATCCCCTCATAAAGCCCAGTTGTCCCAAACCACAGTCACCTACCTCAGTTTCACTCTGACCTCACAAGGCCGAGCCATTCCTTGGACTGTAAACGCCTTATCTCCTTATCTCCTCCATGACTGTCCCCTCCTCTGAACTAGAAATGGCCTCCTTTCTTGGGCTCGCTGAATACTTTCACCTCTGGGTTCCCAACTTTAGTCTTCTCCCACTGAGCAAAGGGACCACTCACTGAGCCTTTAAATCCCAAGGCCAGCATTCACCCCTTTCATGCTCTGAAAACTGCTCTGAGCTCAGTGCCTTCTCACCAACACCCACCTACCCCCCGCCACCTTTCCCAAAGAACAACTTTCTTTACTGCAAAACTACAAATGCTTGCTTAACAGTCTGGCTATTATCAGAAGCTGAACTCATTATCTCCCAAACCGTAGCATGTTATCTCGAAGGAAAAATGTGGCAGTTTTGAATCCAAGCGGCTAGAGGCCTGGGAACAGGCTGCTGGGCCTGCTCCCCGCCCCCTCCTGACCTTTTCTCCAGCCTCATGGGCCTTTACATAATTTTCCAAAGTCTTTGGTGATTTAATGGCTTTGGAGCATTGCTGGGTTAAATGATAAACATCTAAATATTTTAAAATAGCATACAATACTGAAACATTGATTGCTAGACACATTTAAATTCGCCTGCTCTTAGTTTTTATTATAGAAGGTCTCTTGTACTTCGTTGAACGTATATTTTCTTGAAAGTAAGAGTGTGCTTAAAGTGTGTTGATAAATGTCAATCTAAGAAATTGCTTACTTTTAGGCTAAAGCTGGTTATTTGTGAATGGGTAGAAATGCTTGTGAAAGTTCTACTGAAAGTTTGTCCTCTGAGTCAGGGCCTGATCACCCCGGACGTCTGAAGGGACCCCTTCTCTCCTAGGAAGCTAAAGTAGCCCCACCCAGGCTACTGTTGCTTAAGTCCTTATATCTGAGCCTAGACTTTCTTTATTTCCATCGCTCATTCCCAGTCCTTGACACCATCACTGAAAGCCTCACAGGCCTTCCTGCTTGGTATTTAGGAACCGCTCTCCCCTTTTCTAGCCTTCTTAAAAGTCATACACTACAAAGGACACCAAGTAGGGAATGATCCCGTAATATAGGGAAATAGCAAAGCAGACCAGGAGGCCAAAGCAGCAGCTCAGAGGAAGCCTCTATTTCCCCAGCTCTTAGCTATACCCCATATAACACCCTAATGCACCCCAGAGGAACTTCAGTCCCTTCCCTTGGGGCCACTCAGGAAGATCCATGGTTAAAATTTCAGGGAAAACATATCCTTCCCCAGGGACAGGCCCCCGATATCTTACAGACTATTCACAATTCCCTACATATAGGATATATTTATAACTCCTAAAACCCCTCATCACATGTCCTAACCTAGCCTCCCTACTGCAAGATATCCTTCAAACCTGTTTTACTTGTTACTCAGTATCTCCACAAGGACAGGTTAGATTAGACCTCTTTCCCCCCCACTCATCAGTCAAGGGGCCAAATCCCTGGACAAGACTGGCAGATTGACTTCACTCACATGCCCCCTATTAAAAAACAAACAAAAAACAAAACAAAACAAAAAACAAGTATCTGCCCTGACCGGTTTGGCTCAGTGGATAGAGCGTCGGCCTGCGGACTGAAGGGTCCCAGGTTCAATTCTGGTCAAGGGCATGTACCTTGGTTGTGGGCATGTCCCCAGTGGGGAATGTCCCAGAGGCAGCTGATCGATGCTTCCCTCTGGTCGATGTTTCTAATTCTCTATCCCTCTCCCTTCCTCTCTGTAAAAAATCAATAAAATATATTAAAAACAAAACAAACAAACAAAAAAACAAGTATCTTTTAACCCTGGTAGATACTGTCTCAGTGTGGGTAGAAGCCATTCCCCACTATGTCTAACCCACCTCATTACAATCAGATAATGGACCTGCTTTCAGATCTCAAAAAACTCACCAGGTCCCCTCCACTCTCAACATCCAGTGGATCTTATATGCCCCTACCAGCCCAATCTTCAGGCAAGGTAGAAAAGGCAAATTCTTAATTAAGTCTCACCTAATTAAATTAACTCTCAAAACTAAAGAACCTTAAACTTCTCTCCTGCCTCTAGCCTTTATGCACATCAGGGCAATCCTCCCATGCACCCTCCTTTCTTAGTCTCTTTGAGCTCATGTATGGAAGGCTCTTCTTATTAGGAAACTTCCTTGTACAGAGACCCCTCTCAGAGACTATGTCCCCATTTTAAATTGCATCTGACAATTACTGAAGAACATGCTGATCAGATCTTCCCTCAACCTTTTACAGGAGACATTCCCCTACTCCTCCTAAAGGAAATCCATCAATAATTGACAGCCCTGAAAGCAAGGCCCTTATCAGATACTCTTAACTGCCCCAATGCAGCTAAACTATCAGGGCATACCCCATGGTTCCACCTTTCCAGATGAAAACCCATCCCCAGAACACCTCCATCACATGCACTGGAGTCCCCTAAGTATTACAGCCACCAGATTGGGCCCACCAGACTCCACCTTACCCACATCCCAGAAGAAGAGGACGAATGAGTGAGCACTCCTGCAGGTGCTCCCTATGTACCCTAATAACCCTGACCTGCCTGAAAGCCCACCTCCTCTCCCGATACAAATCCTCCAGGTCCTAGCTACTGCCCCTCTCTCTCTTCGCATCAGGATTCTCACCTTTCTATGGGACTTCCTTCTATTAGGGGACTTCGATTAGCCATGGGAAGAGATTTCCTTCTTCCTAAATCCTAAACATACCCTTTGCCCCTTGGGACAATCCCAACCCTGGAAGTGTGAATTAACTCTCCTTCTCATCCTATTCCAGCCCTCCTCTCCTACACCCATAAGAAACTTTCTCACCTCCACTCATCTCAAACGAACACTTAATCTTACCCATTCCCTCCTTAGCCGGGAATTGCTGGCTCTGCCTCTCCCTCTCCTCTTCAGTGTATACCACCATCCCTATACCAATCGAGAGATGGAATCAGGCCAAAATCACTCTAGTTTATAAAAAGGAAAAGGGAACTACATTTTCTGAAAAAGCAGACACCCTACCAGGTAATTATCCCACAGCCCAGGCAAATCAAGCCTCCCTTCTTTTCTGTGCTTATATTCTATCTCTTACTAAGGTAGCTCCTTCCTCCCTCCCAGTCACAGGTCCTATCACTCCACACACCCCACTAATCGCCCAAGCCTCTTTATGCTTTACAAGGTCACTGGGCAATATAACAAAAGGCCATCTCCCACCATCAGCTTGCAACACCACAGTCAAACTAGAACTACCGGATACCCATGGTCCCAACAGGTTGACTACCAGATCTCCCTGGAAACCAATGGTTATTTCCCACAGCCAGTCTGTTTTACTTATCCAACTATCCAGACCTCAGGCTTCAACTGCTCCTTCCCTTCCCTTTCTCTTTACCCTTGGATAACAGCCCATTCTAGCTACTTCCTGCTGGAGGGGGGGGGGGGGGCAAAGAAAAAGGGGGGCTCAGTATCCCAAGTCTTCACCATCTTCCCCAAGCGGGTCATTGGAGTAGCAAGGGCAGAGAAGTTCTCCTCCCAGTACCAGTCTGGGGTTCCGGTGACACTTGTAGGGGATAAGGAGATTCAGCTCAGTCAGCCAGACCTGCCATCTTCTTGAAGATGATCCACAGGGGGTGGTTCAGGTCAGAGGTCACCTTCCACTCTAGATGCTGATTGTCCAGCTGGTGGGCTGCGTTTACCCGGGAGTGGTGGATCCAGGTGTTCAGTTCTGCAACTTTGAGAGCTTCCCTCGTCCTTTTACCCCCTTCTCGTTGGGCCTTTTCTTCTTCTTGAGGGGTGTATTTGGGAGGTTCAGGTAATTCAGGAACCAACATGATCCAGATGGCACCGCCCGCTCCTTAGCAGCTAGCCTTGCCGCTGTGTCTGTGTGACGGTTCCCTTCTGACACTGAGTCTTTTCCTTTTTGGTGTCCTCTATAATGAATGACTGCTACTTCCTTGGGCTCCCATATTGCTTCTAGTAACTTCAGGATCTCATTCTGATTTTTTATTCCTTTTCCTCTGGCCGTCAGGAGCCCCCTTTCCTTGTATATGTCCCCATAGATATGCAGGGTAGCGAAGGCATAGCATGAATCAGTGTAGATGTTGGCATGCTTATCCTTACTGAGATTTAAGGCTCTGACTAGGGCCCAAAGTTCTGTCCTCCTCGCTGACCATCCTTCAGGCAGGGCCTGTGCCTCTATCATCTCAAAGTTTGATACCACTGCATACCCGGCTCATCTTTTTCCTTCATCTAGGAAGCTACTGCTGTCTGTGAACAATACTAAGTCCAGATTCTGTAAAGCAGTGGTTCTCAACCTGTGGGTCGCGACCTCTTTGGGGGTCGAACGACCCTTTCACAGGGGTTGCCTAAGACAATCGGAAAACACATATAATTACATACTGTTTTTGTGATTAATCACTATGCTATAATTATGTTCAACTTGTAACAATAAAATTGGGGGTCACCACAACATGAGGAACTGTATTAAAGGGTCGCAGCATTAGGAAGGTTGAGAACCACTGCTGTAGAGGCTTATCTGTTAGATCTGGCCGGCTGGAGTAAACCTCCTCTAGGACTTCCAGGCAATCATGCTCAGGGGTTCCCTCTGCGATGGGTAGGAAAGTGGCAGGATTAAGAAAGCTACAGATAAGAAAGCTAATCTTATTCATGGATTTTCACATAGGAGCCCTCGGTATTGAGTCATCCGGGCATGAGTCAGCCAATGTTGCCCCAAAGTTCTGTCTTGGAATTTTGGACAAATCTGCTGCTAATGCTCCACTAAAAAGATCTGGGGAATTCTTGAACCCTTGTGGCAGTCTGGTCCAGTGAACTGTTCCTTAGCCCCTGTGGTTGGGTTTTCCCACTCGAAGGCAAACGGGCTGACTGGAGGATGCCAGCTGAAGGTAGAAAAAGGCATCTTTCAGATCTAGACATGTAAACCATTCCACTTCTGACAGAATAAGTCCCAGGAGGGTGTATGGATTCCACAGCACCAAATGCAGGGTTATAACGGCCTCATTAACAGCCCTCAGGTCTTGTACCAGGTGGTAATCATTGGTCCCAGGCTTCTTGACAGGTAAGAGAGGGCTGTTCCATGGAGACTGACACTGCTTAAGAAGTTCCCATTGAAGTAGTCATTCTAGGTGGCCCTGGATACGTAGGCATGCGTTCCCTGGAATTGGATACTGGCAAAGTTTTACAGGCTGTGCCCCAGGCTTCAAGTCAATTAGCGTGGGGCATCGTTCTTAGCCAAGCCTGGGGGATTTCCTTCTGCTCAGACCAGTGGGAATTCCTTCTCTAGTTCAGGCTCTAATGGTGAGTCCTTTGACTGGGAGGTATAAAGTCTCCATTTTTCCTTTCTAGGCACTGCTAAAGACAGGATCATTGGAGAGGTCTCCTCATCTAAGTGCAGTTGTGCTGAGCCATCTGGGGCAAAGGTGATTTCTGCTCCCATTTTGGCTAAAGGGTCTCTGCCTATTAGAAGTACCGGGCAATCTGGCAAGTACAGGAATTCATGAACCATCTGGTGGCCGCCTAACTGACATCAGCAGGGGCGGCAGAATGGTCTGTGGGTATGGTCCCTGGTAGCTTCGATAATGGTGACTTCCTGTCCTGAGAGGGGAGCTACTTTCTATCCTCTGTAACTACCGAGTGCTCTGCCCCTGTATCAACCATAAAGTTTACAGTCAGGCCCCTGATTTTCATTTCAACCATGGGCTCATGAGGACCCAGTTGGAAAGAGCCCAGTCTCTCCTTGTCGGAGTCGGCTGCTGCCAGACCGATTAGGTCTGCCTCAGGCGGCTCTGGCTGATAGTGGCTGGGTGGTTTGGATGGCCTTGCCTGCTTCTTCTGGAAGCTCAGACATTCATTCTTCCAGTGTCCTAATTCTTTACAATAGGCACACTGGTCCTGTTTAGGATCCATCCTTCCTTTTCCTGACTTGGCTTCTTGTTGTCTCCCTTTCCTTTTCTGGGAGCTAGCTTCTATAACAGCTGCAGCAATCAGAATCGCTTTTCTTTTTAGTTTCTCCTCAACCTCCTTTTTAGCCACATTGTCTGGATTAATGAACACCTTGTTTTCTGTTTTCTAGTAGCTCGGTTGCATTATTTCCCACAAATCCTTCAAGCTTCTATAGCTTCCTCCTTATGTCTGGCTGAGCCTGACTAACGAAAGCTGCATTGACCATAGTTTGATTCTCTGAGGCATCTGGGTCAAAGGAAGTGTAAACTCGATATGCTTCACAGAGTCTCTCATAAAAGGCTGCCAGACTTTCATCAGGCCTCTGGAAAACTTCAAGAGGTCTTTGCCATATTAATAGGCTTCTTGGCCCCAGCACAGAGTCCCTGGAGGAAGGCCAGCCAATATCTCTCTAATCTGGCCCTCTCATCCTCTGAATTTGGTCCCATCTGGGTTCCACATCTGGGAGAGCCTCCCTGGCCCATCTGTCTGTGTCTAATGTCCCTGGCAGGGCTTGGGTCTGGAGCCATTTCCGAGCTTCTGTTATTATTCTCATGTGCTCCTCAGTGTTAAAAAGCATAAGAAGGAGTTGCTTGCAGTTGACCCAGGTGGGCTTATGGGTCTGAAAAATTGGCTCCAGGAGGTCAACCATGGCTTGAGGTTTTTTGGAATAAGTGGGAGTGTGATGCTTCCAATTTAAGAGATCAGTTGTAGTGAAAGGCTGGTAGTAAAAGACCGATCCCCCTCTTACGGGGTCCCGTTTTTTCCAATTATATGAGGACCCCACATTTCTCAGAGAGGCATCTGGAAAGCCAGGAGTGGTTTGGGTCCCCAATCAGCTGAGCGCAAACGTCGTCCAACTTGCTCTGGAGAGTCTGGTTGGAGGGAGATGGAAGGAGGTAGTGTATCTAAGCTTCCCTGGCTAGGCAAAGGGGAACTGGGTACCGCTTGAGTACTGGGTACCATGAATGGAGGTGGCAGACTGGCAGGGCTTCCTCAGGGGGTTCCTGCAGAATAGGAAATTTATTCTCCTTCTGAGGGCCTGCCCTTTTTCCTTATATACACAAAGCCAGATCAAAAGCAGCTTAAGCTCTGCTATTTCTAGCCACTGGTCAATATAAGGGAACTGGTCGGGATGATCTGGGTCTTCTGTGATAATTCTGTGAACATTCCTGACATCCAATGTGCCCTCCAATGGCCATTCTACTCCAAAAGATGGCCAGTCTATTTCACACATCCTTTTTCACTCCCAGAGGACTAGTTTTACCCCATAGTCCCCAATGAACCCCTTTTTAAAATTTCTTAACATACATTCTAAGACAGTAGAGTTTGAGGAGGGACTATTACCCATGTTGCAGGGAGGGACTGGGTTGCCTCCTTTTAAAAAATGAAATATCTGAATAAAAGAACTAATCAAAATAAGGCTTATTTTCTAACTTCATTTGTCCTTGGGTGTGGACAGCAAATGACACTAATCAGATTTCTGCTATCAGTCTCCCTGAGTACATTGACCTAATGTATTTAACCTCTGTTTAGGGAGGCAAAATGCAAATTATTTACTCCCAAGTGTCCTTGGTTTAGGAAAGACAGGATTTATAAGATGGCTCCAATGTCCTTGATTTAGGGAAGACAGGATTTACAAGATGGCTCCAATTTGCTATTTAACCATCTCAGTTTCCCTATTCTATTTGTCTTGGCTTACTGGCCTGTCATTTATTCAACTTTCTTTCAACATTTCTCTTTAACTTCCTCCATTACACCAAAGCCATACTTTCTTTCCGGTTAGTTAGAACTCTTAGCCTTAATTTTTAGGTGACATGTAAATAATTAACCTTCCTCAGATTAGCAATACATTCATATTTTTTAAGAGACACAAACAGAAATTTCACTAGCTAAACAAATAACAAAGAGACATATTTAAACAATAAAGACAGATAACATTCCCCACTAAAAACTTTGAATGACCACAGAAACATGGGAGAGGTTTAGAAGGGTTTTAAAAAACAAAACAAAACACAGAAACAAACAAATATAAAACCCAACAGTAAATAAACACTTTTACACTGGCACACACCACATTTACACCACAGAATACCCTGCATTCACCAACTCAGTTTCAATTGCTCAGAGATACAGAATAAGTCCCTGAACAGAGGCAGTAGAAAACTGTCGAGGAATGCTTCTCTTCTACCCTTCTCAAAGGCAGGCCAGATTCGGGCCCTTAGCCAGTCCAATGAAAACTGTCTAGAAGCCGTTCCTCCAGGTGATCCGAGCTATCCTGAGGTAAATAATTACCTAGGTAGGGGCCAACTACCTCTTCTGTCCCGTAGGACAGGCCAGAACTCAGACCCATTTCCCTGGGGAAAAACTTACAGTTTCAGACGTCTGATTTTGACTTCCCTCCTGGGAATTCCCAGAAAGGTGTTTCCTGCCTCTTTTGGAACTGGTGAAGTGCTGGAGGCGTGCCTTCTTTGGGTCCCAGAGCCCGAAGCAAGT
Organism: Myotis myotis; assembly: GCF_014108235.1. Lineage (NCBI taxonomy): Eukaryota > Metazoa > Chordata > Mammalia > Chiroptera > Vespertilionidae > Myotis > Myotis myotis. Next base: position 11,326,052 of record NW_023416323.1, read on the forward strand.
GCCCCGAAGTCCACTCTCATCAGCGGTGGCCTAAGAGCCAGCTCAAGTGACGGTTGCTCGGACAATGCACCAAATGTTGTGGCAGAATGCACAGGAGAACAATCAGCCAGCACTCTGAGGGAAGAAAGTTTAACCTTTATTTCGCAGATCTGCTAGCCCAGGGAAATTCCGGATCCAAAGCCTGAACTGAACTCATGGGGAGGCTCTGGCCTATATATCTCCTCCTGTGGTGGGCCCCGAGGGTCCCCGCAGCTCTGCCCAAGTCAGCTGTGGCGGGGCCCTGGGGTTAGGCTCTGCAGCTCCGCCCAAGTCAGTCAGAGTGGGGAAGTAAGACTACAGTTTTAACCAGATACTGAACTAGGTTGAAAGCCCCCCATTTTCCTTTTCACTACATCCCTTTGCTCCAACCAGAAGGAACCTATACAACATTCCAGCTGACTACAGTCAAAGGCCAACCCCCTGTGATCTCGAGGTCCAAACTCAGCAGGAAGTAATTACAGAAGATTTGACCTGCATCCCTATTCCATAAAACAAAAAGGCTGGAATGTTAGGTTTGATTGAACAATTGAATCAATACCCCTCCCCTGGGAACTGACCTTTAGGCCACTTCACAATGGACATTCCACTTGTCTAGACCACAGTCCACTTGCTAAGACCATTATCTCTTCCCTCTGGACTTCCCAGAATCCGACCTACACAGAGGAAATTCTCCACCCAGAAAAAGCCCGCCAAAAGTCCTTTAAAAACCGCTGACTCCTGTCACTGGGGTGCTGGAGCCATCCAGGCTCAGCCACCTGGTGTGGGGATGATAAAATAAATTCATAATCCCTCACCATTCTGGCCTCATGCATTCCTCCCTCGGCGACCTAACAGTATGGTTTTTCTTTAGCTTAAGGTGAGCTTTGAGTCAGTGTAAGGAGGTGATTGTGGTAGCTGATCAGCCCACACCTGGAATAGATGATAAGGGAAACCAGAATATTTAACAAGGGGCAGTGGGAGAAACCAGGGGTTGGTGGTGGAGAAAAGACATGGGGCTTCTAGCATCTGCTGGTCTTGACATGAGGGAGATAAAACCAGTTCACCCGTGACTGTAGAGGGCAGAATGAGGATGTTTAGGTGGCAATTATAACGGGGCAGCTTTCAGCCCAAAATGAAAAAAGTCTGGCTCTGCATTTGCACGAATTTGGTGGCTGTATCAGTCAGGATGCTGCCCGATAGCCAGCACTGTATAAAATGTTCAAAAGTTCGTGCCACCGTTTCTTTCCCATTGATCGCAATTCTAAAATCTGTACAGGAAAAAAAAAAACAAAAACAAGATAAAATCTGGACAGAATACATGGCTTACCTATTTGAAGATCCTGAAAAGTAATTGCAATAGGTGGACTGGAGAAGGACATAAGAATTCGATGTTCCACTGTGAGAAACAAATTTCTGTTGCTTATGAGCTACCCAGTCTCTGATATTTTGTTATAGCAGCCGAATGGACTAAGAGTGCACTAAGATGTCACTCCATGTTCACTTTGCCCTCAGCAACCACCTCACTGGGTCATGGATATTTGATGAGATTTGAATCAATGGTGAGTTTACAATTTCATTTTTTCCCCTGTATCTCCTGACCTGAACTCAACACAGTCCAGAACCCAGAAGGGAGCATTGTGGTGCAGACAGAGAGAAATCTAGGAGAAGCTTGATTCCAGAAGCAGGAAAGGGAATTCCTATAGCTCAGAGAGTGGGAAATTTTCGTTTCTCTTCTTTCTCTCTTGCAGGCAAGCCCACAGTGAGCAATTGAAAAGGAGCAGAAATAGAATGTTAGGGAACTAACTAGTGTTGTAAAAAATATGAATCATGCTCTGTTCACCATGATTGTTTTATTCTGATTAAAGAAGGCACATTCTACCCTGGCTGCCAGCCGCACGGGGGACCTGGGAGCTGACCTGGAGATGCAGCCCTTACTCCCCATTTGGAGCTGCCTATTATCATGGAAAGATTAACAAAGATTTCTTACAGAAATCAGAATGCCAGCCCTTTGAAGATCCCCAGCCCTTTTGCATATCTGCAAACTGCCCATTTGCTCCTTTGCCTACTTTCCTTTGTGGTTACACCATGACAGCAACAGTACCTGGCAGTAGGAGCGGGCAGTAGGAGCCAAAACTGTGACGGAGAGAGACCTTTCTCTTCATTCAGTGGAGCCCTGGCTCCAGGAGGGCACCGCCAATCCTTATTGCTTCCCCCTCCCCCTTCCCCTGTCCCCCCCGCCTCTCTGTTGCCTTATCTCTTGGTCCTAGACCTGATACAATCATAGAAGTGGCCAGTTTATAGCTGGAGGATCTAAAAGGGGAGCTCAGAGGATCAGAAAGTACCAAGAAGGTACCAAGAGAAAAGGGCTTGTGAAAGTGACCCCAAGGTCAAAAACCTCCTGGGCTCAGCTGACCTTAATTAACATAGCAAAAACTTTGAGAACTGAGCTAATGGTTAGACTTCTGCCCAGACTGACAACGAGGTGACAGTAAATGAAACAGATCAGAATAGCATTGCAAATTCTTCAAAAACTGAACTGACATTGGAACTACAGATTATAGAAGGCAGATAGGAATTTGCAAAACGAATTTACCTGGGTCAATTGACTGCTAAAACAAGAAAATATCAGCAATCTTCATAGCATTTAAACAAGACAGAGAGTGTCATGATATAATATTCATACTGAGCAGGATACAATTCAAAATACTTGGCATATGAATAATTCACCAAACCTTAACTCTCATTGGAAAACACAATCAATAGGTATTTTTTGCAACAGTACAAATGTTGGAATTATATGAAAAATACTTTAAATCGACTTTTGTAAAAGTGCTCAAAGAGCAATTATAAACATTCTTGAAACATATTAAACTAAAAGGTATCAGCAAAGAAATAGGATATATCAAGAAAAGGGAAATTTTGCAACTAAAAAACACAACGTAACTAAAACAAAAAATTCACTGATGGACTCAATAGGGACATGATAGAGGGGAGTCAGTAAACTTAAAGGTATATCATCAGAAATTATCCAATCTGTACTGTGGAGGGGAAGAAGACTTTTAAAAATGAATAGGGCTTTAGAAACCTGTAGGATGACAGCAAGTGTTCTAACATTTGTGTCCCAGAAGGGTAAGAGCACAGTGCTGAAAAAAAATTATTTTAATGTATGAAAAAATAATGGCTGAAAAATTTTTAGTTTGGCAAAAAAACATAAACTCACAGATTCAAGAAGTTCAAGAAGTTGAGTAAATCCCAAAATAGGTTAAACCCAAAGAAATCCATGCATAGGCAAATCATAATCAAATACTAAAACCAAAATAGAGAGAGAGTGTGCTAGGGGGAGGGACTGAGGCATGGAAAGGTTACCGATTGTATTAGGGTCCAGGATCCTGGCAGAGAAAAATTGCTAGATTGTCTTAGAAAAACAATGTATTATGATTCAACCCAGCCAGGTGTGACTCCGTTTGCCTCACCATTCATACTTGTAAACTTTGTGTGAACCCTGCCAGTGCCAGGAAATGCTTTGTAGTGTTGCAAATAAAAGGCTTTGCTGTACCCTCAGTCAGTCGGCACTACAAGCTGCGAGGCTCCCAGAAGGGGGAGGGACGCGGCTGTAGTTGTCAGCTGGCCAATTTAATAAAGGCTCCTAAATTTAAATTCTGAGTCGGTGGTCTATCTCGCTGATTGCTGATTGAACCCATAACGAGAGAGAGAGAGAGAGAGAGAGAGAGAGAGAGAGAGAGAGAGAGAGAGAGAGAGAGAGAGAGAGATTACCCTAGCTGGTTTGGCTCAGTGAATAGAGCGTCAGTCTGTGGACTGCATACCCGCTACTGGGGATGGAGCCCACAACCTGGGCATGTGTTCTGTCTGTGAATTGAACCATGACCTCCTGGTCATAGATTGATGCTCAACTACTGAGAAACACTGGCCAGCCTCAATCTCTGTCTTTTAATAGGAGCATTTAATTCATTTACATTTAAAGTAATTGCTAATAAGGAGGGACTTACTTTTACCATTTTCCTTTTAAATTTCCAAATATCTTATAGTTTTTTAGTCTCTCATTTCCTGCATTACTGCCTTCCTTTGTGTTAAGTTGATTTTTTAAAATAAGGAAGTGTTTAAATCTCATTTTCTTTTGTGTATATGCTATAGCTATTTTCTTTGTGTTTACAATGGGAATTATATTTAACATCCTAAAGTTATAATACTCTAATTTGAATTTATACCAGCTTAATTTCAATAACATAACAAAACTCTATTTCTTTTGGTTACTGACTATAATTACAAACTATAATTTTATACATTAGTCTCTTAAATTATGTAGAAAACAAAATGTAAAGTTACAATCAAAAGCTGCAATAATACTAGCTTTTAGATTACTTTTAGATTACTTTTTAAAATGTATTAGTCATTTAGATAGTATGGAATACAAAAAGTGCAGTTACAAATCATTATTAAAATAATATTAGTGAAGGAACCAAGATGGTGGCATAGGTAAACACCTGAACTTGCTGCCTCGCACAACTGCATCAAAACTGCAACTAAAAGACAAAACCGATATCATCCAGAACCATGGGAAGGCTGGCTGAGTGGAAGTTTGACAACTAGAAGGAAAGAGAAAAGCTCATTGAGACTGGTAGGAGGTGCAGAGGTGCAGAAGAGCGGAGGTACGGAGGCACGAGAAATGGGCTGGCAACTGGGTACACTGTGGTCTTTTTCAATTGGTAGGGAGAAACAAGCTCCTGATTGCTCTGAACTCCAATTCCAGGTGAGACTCTGAAGACCCAGACTCATACGGAGAGAAACTGGACTGTCTGGCATCGGGCCGGAACGAGGGAGGCTTTCTCTCAGAGGTGCTCGCAGCGATCATTTTGCCTGCACGGGGCCAGGGGACACAGAGACCCAGGGACCTCTCCGGGGCAGGACTGGTGGGCAACCATTGCTGTTTGCTCCGCCCTGGTGATTCCCTGAGACCCCGCCCCACCCAATTTACAACCCCACCCAAGCTGTGCGCAGAGACTTTTGCATATGAATGGCCTGGCCTTTTGCAATCTAAAACCTAACAAACTGCAGCTGGGTCAGAGAGCCCCAAAGCTTCCAAAAGAAGGCTTAAGGCTCCACAGCAGCCTACATTGCTTTACAACTGGGCCTCATCTGGGCACCTCCAAACCCCAAACAAAGAGGAGGAATCTGCAGATCTCTCTGTAGCTCCTGCTGGGTGGCCACAGGCAGTGGTTTACTTTGCACCTCCTTGGAGATCCAAGAGCCAGTGTACCCAGTGGTCAGAGTGAGACCATACCAGATTACAACTCTTCAGATCCATAAGAGACACATTCAGGGGGCAGACTCAGTGAGCACCAAAACCCCACTGAAGCAAGTCCTGCCCCATAAGGGTGTCTCCAGCACAGCAGTTCTCCCATTATAGACACAACTGGTCCTCACAGCCAATTGCCTGGAGGTCAAATCCTCCCAGTTAAGCAATCAAGGATTAACTACAACAAGACTATGTGCATAGCCCACAAAGGGGTGCACCAAGAGTGTCCACCGCAGGTAATTAAGGAGGCTGAGCCACTGGGCCCTATAGGCACACAAAGCCACTCTATCAACACAGGGAAGCAGCCAAAATGCAGAGACAAAGAAACAGGTCACAAATAAAAGAAATGGAGGCAAGCAAACTACTGAATATAGAGTTCAAAACCACGGTTATAAGGTTACTCAAGAATCTTCTAGAAACCGCCGATAAATTTAGTGAGACCCTCAAGGATATGAAAAAGAACCAATCAGAAATTAAGCATACACTGACTGAAATAAAGAATAATATACAGAGATCCAACAGCAGACTAGAGGATCCCAAGAATCAAGTCAAAGATTTGAAATACAAAGAAGCAAAAAACACCCAACTGGAAAAGAAAAAAGAATCCAAAAATATGAAGATAGTGTAAGGAGTCTCTGGGACAACTTCAAGTGTACCAACATCTGAATTATGGGGGCGCCAGAAGAAGAAAGAGAGCAAGATATTGAAAAGCTATTTGAAAAAATAATAACAGAAAACTTCCCCTACCTGGTGAAAGAAATAGACTTACAAGTCCAGGAAGCACAGAGAACCCCCAAACAAAAGGAGTCCAAAGAGTATCATGCCAAGACATATAATAATTAAAATATCAAGGGCAAATGACAAAGAGAGAATCTTAAAAGCAGCAAGAGAAAAACAGTTAGGTACCTATAAGGGAGTACCCATATGACTGTCAGCTGATTTCTCATCAGAAGCTATGCAGGCCAGAAGGGAGTGGCAAGAAATATTCAAAGTGATGAATAGCAAGAACCTACAACAAAGATTACTCTACCCAGCAAAGCTATCATTTAGAATTGAAAGTCAGATAAAGAGCTTCACAGATAAGATAAAGCTAAAGGAATTCATCACCACCAAACCAGTATTATATGAAATGCTGAAGGGTATTCTTTAAGAAGAGGAAGAAGAAGAAAAAGGTAAAGATAAAAATTATGAACAACAAAGTGACAACAAATACATATCTATCAACAAGTGAATCTAGGAGAACCAAGATGGCGGCATAGGTTAACGCCGGAGTTTGCTGCTTTGAACAACTACTTCAAAAGTGAAACCAAAAAATGGAAGGGACATCACCCAGAACCACAGGAACGCTGGCTGAGTGGAAGTCCTACAACTAGGAGGAAAGAGAAACGCATACGGACACTCAGAGGAGGTGCAGTGCTGAAGTCAAATTCTGAGGTGCGGAGTGCGCGGAGCGGGCTGGCGGCGGAGGGCGCAGTTGGCGTTTTCAATCGGGAGGGAGTCGCAGACTCTGAGCTCCAGATCCGGGCGAGTCTTTAGGGACCCAGACTCAAACGGGAGAAGCGGGACTGTCTGGCTTCGGTCAGAGCGAGTGCAGCTTTCTCTCTGAGCTTTGCAGCGGGTGCTGGGACTCAGAGAGGCAGAGCCCCTGGGGACAGGACTGAGAGCTGCCATAACTGCTCTCTCCGGCCCACCCTGTTGATCCTGTGCGACTCGCCCCGCCCAAGCCCTGCACACAGGCATTTGCCGGATAGCCTCAGGCAAATGCCAGATTAGCACCTCCCTAGAGGACAGAAGTTCTCTCACTGCAGACACAGCTGATTCTCATAGCCAATTGGCCTGGAGGTCAAACACTCCCTGGAATTAGCTACAACAATCAAGATTTAACTATAAGACTGCGAACAAAGACCACTAGGGGGTGCACCAAGGAAGCATAACAAAATGCGGAGACAAAGTAACAGGACAAAATTGTCAATGGAAGATATAGAGTTCAGAACCACACTTTTAAGGTCTCTCAAGAACTGTTTAGAAGCCGCCGATAAACTTAATGAGATCTACAAGAAAACTAATAAGACCCTCGATCTTATATTGGGGAACCAACTAGAAATTAAGCATACACGGACTGAAATAACGAATATTATACAGACTCCCGACAGCAGACCAGAGGAGCGCAAGAATCAAGTCAATGATTTGAAATGCGAGGAAGCAAAAAACACCCAACCGGAAAAGCAAAATGAAAAAAGAATCCAAAAATGCGAGGATAGTGTAAGGAGCCTCTGGGACAGCTTCAAGCGTACCAACATCAGAATTATAGGGGTGCCAGAAGATGAGAGAGAGCAAGATATTGAAAACCTATTTGAAGAAATAATGACAGAAAACTTCCCCCACCTGGTGAAAGAAATGGACTTACAGGTCCAAGAAGCGCGGAGAACCCCAAACAAAAGGAATCCAAAGAGGACCACACCAAGACACATCATAATTAAAATGCCAAGAGCAAAAGATAAAGAGAGAATCTTAAAAACAGCAAGAGAAAGAAACTCAGTTACCTACAAGGGAATACCCATACGACTGTCAGCTGATTTCTCAACAGAAACTTTGCAGGCCAGAAGGGAGTGGCAAGAAATATTCAAAGTGATGAATACCAAGAACCTACAACCAAGATTACTTTATCCAGCAAAGCTATCATTCAGAATTGAAGGTCAGATAAAGAGCTTCACAGATAAGGAAAAGCTAAAGGAGTTCATCACCACCAAACCAGGATTATATGAAATGCTGAAAGGTATCCTTTAAGAAGGGGAAGAGGAAGAAAAAGGTAAAGATACAAATTATGAACAACAAATATGCATCTATCAACAAGTGAATCTAAGAATCAAGTGAATAAATAATCTGATGAACAGAATGAACTGTTGATTATAATAGAATCAGGGACATAGAAAGGGAATGGACTGACTATTCCTGGGGGGGAAAGGGGTGTGGGAGATGCGGGAAGAGACTGGACAAAAATCGTGCACCTATGGATGAGGACAGTGGGTGGGGAGTGAGGGTGGAGGGTGGGGCGGGAACTGGGAGGAGGGGAGTTATGGGGGGGAAAAAAAGAGGAACAAATGTAATAATCTGAACAATAAAGATTTAATTTAAAAAAAAAAAGAAAAAATAAAGAAAAAGCATGTCAAAATAAAAAAATAAAATAAAATAAATAAAAAAAAAACAAGTGAATCTAAAAATCAAGTGAATAAAAAATCTGATTAACGGAATAAACTGGTGAATATAATAGAATCAGGGGCATAGAAAGAGAGTGGACTGACAATTCTCGGGGATATGGGGGTGTGGGGGTGCAGGAAGAGACTGGACAAAAATTGAACACCTATGGATGAGGACAATGGGGGGGAGGGTAAAGGTATGCAGTGGGGTGGGAACCAGGTGGAGGGGAGCTATAAGGAGAAAAAAGAGGGACAACTGTAATCTGAACTATAAAGATTTATTTAAAAAATAATAATAATAGTAGCTTTTTATTTGCCCACACGTGACATTGTGATTTATAATAATAAATATATGTATGATCTCTGTCCCCATTTCTGGCACAGAACTTCTAAAACCCTTGGAATTTTCTATGATGAGAGTGATAAAGTTGTCTTTTGTTATTTTAATGAGGAAACTTTTGGAAAGTGTCTAAGAATGGGGGCTGTTGCCAGTGAAACCAACCATATTGTTAAGAGTAGGGATTTTTAGTCTCACTACACTCCTGGGATGGAAGAGGGAACACTGATTTAATCAATCATGCCTATCTAATGAAGTCTCCATAAAAAAACAAAAGGACAGGGTTCATAGAGCTTCTGGGTTGGAGAACACATGGAGATTTGGGGAGAGTGGCACACTCAAAGAGGACATGGAAGCTTTGCACCCTTTCCCTATACCTTGCCCTATGCATCTCTTCCACCTTGCTGTTCCTGAGTTATTTCCTTTTATAATCCTATCTAATAATAGACAAACATTGTAATTGACCATACTTTCCTACGCCTCCCATTGGCTAATCAGCACAATATGCAAATTAACCACCAACAAAGATGGCGGCTAATTTGCATACTGCAGGCAGGGCGGGTCAGCGCCATCCCGCCTGCCCTGCCAGCATCCAGGCCTGCTATCTGCGACCCAGGGCAGTGGGCATCCCATGTGCTACCCGACCCAGGGCAGCTAGGTGGGACAGCGTGGCTCCTCTGTTACCCTAGCTTCCTCATCACAGCACCCTTGGGGGCCTAAGCCTTTAGTTGGACATCCCTGGAGGGCTCCCTGGTGCCAGAAGGATATCTGACTGCAAGTTTGGCCTGATCCCCCAGGGAGTGGGCCTAAGTCGACAGGTGGACATCCCCCAAGGGGTCCTGGACTGCATATGGGCACAGGCTGGGCTGAGGGACACACCCCCCCCCACTGAGTGCACAAATTTTTGTGCACTGGGCCTCTAGTCTATATATATATATAAAAGCCTAAGTGACTGTCTGACGGTTCAACCATTCAACCATTCAACCAGTCGATCAGGAGCTATGACGTGCACTGACCACCAGGGGCAGACGCACAGCACACAGGCATGGAAACAGGAACAGACTGAAGTGGGGAGGGGAGAGGGTGGGATGAGATTAACCAAAGATCTTATATGCATACTAGAGGCCTGGTGCATGGATTCGTGCACCGGTGGGGTCCCTTGGCCTGGCCTGCAGGGATAGGGCCAAAACTGGCAGTCCAACATCCCCTGAGGGGTCCTGGATTGTGAGAGGGTGCAGGCCAGGCCGAGGAACCCCACCAGTGCATGAATCCATGTGCTGGGCCTCTAGCAAATCCATAATCTAGTATGTAAAATGTTCCTCTAAGTTATGTGAGCCACTCTAGAAAACTAACTGGACAGAAAAGGGGTTGTTAGAACCTCCAATTTATAGCCAGTAGATCATAAGCACAATCTGGATTGCAATTGGCATCCGAAGGGAGAGCAGTCTTGTAGGATTGAGCCCTTAACCTGAGGAATCTGATGCTAACTTTGGGTAGATAATGTCAGAATTGTTGAATTGTAGGACACAATTGGTGTTGAAGAATTACTTGGTGTTGGGGTAAACAAACCCACATGCCAGAATTGGGTGCAGAATCTCACCATATATTTTAACTTTATTGAGATCTTTATTTCTTCATAAGGCTTCCAGTTACTGTCTAGTGTATTTTATTACATCTTGCAGAACCTCCTTAAGCATTTGTTACAGGGTATAGCTAATGGAAATGAACTCCCTTAGCTTTTTTTTTTAATCTAAGAATGTCTTAATTTCTCACTTTTTTTTTTTTTTTTTAATTTCTCACTTTTGAAAGACAATTACTGGATATAGACTTCTTGGTTGACATGTTTGTCTTTTAGCACTATGAATCTATCAGCTCATTGCTTTCTGTCTTCCCAAGTTTCTTATGAGAAATTTCCTGATAATATTATTGAGGAGCTCTTATATGTGATGAGTCACTTCTCTCTTGGTGCTTTTAAGATTCTTTTTTCCTTTGGTTTTTGAAAGTTTGATTATAATGTGCTGCCATGTCTCTTTGAGTTCATCTTACTCAGAGTTTGCTGAGCTTCTTAGATGTTTATATTTATACTAGAGGCCCAGTGCATGAAACTCATGAATGGATAGGGTCCCTAGGCCTGACCGGCAATTGGGACCGATCAGTGGGGCAACTGGTGGGGTGACTGGGGGAGCCCCTGCTAGCACCCGCTTTGGCTGGCCTGGGGCTTGTGGGCTGGGGGCAGCTCCTGCATTGAGCATCTGCCCCCTGGTGATCAGTGCATGTCATAGTGACTGGTCATTCCACCAATTGATCTGCTGTTTGGTCGATTTGCATATTAAGCTTTTATTATATAGGATCTTTCATTAAATTTGGTAACTTTTCAGCCATTAGTTCTTTAAATATTCTCTGTACCTCTTTCTGTCTTTTCCTTCTAGCACTCCCTCAAAGTATATTTTAGTCTGCTTGAGGGTGTTCCATAGGTCCCTTAGGCTCTGTTCACTTTCAATCCTTTTTCTTTCTGTTCCTCAGACTCAATAATGTCCATTGTCCTATCTTAAAGTTCACTGATTCTTCTGTCTGCTCGAATCTGTCATTAAATCCCTCTAGTGAATTTTTTTGTTTCAGCCATTATACATTTTAGTTCCAGAATTTCTTTTGGGTTTCATTTAGGGTTTTATATTTTTACTAGAGGCCCAGTGCATGAATTCATGCATGGGTGGGATCCCTCGGGGTGGCCTGTGGGGATCAGGCCAAAACCCACAGTCCAATGCTACCTGCAGCTCCTACCTGCTGTTCCTGCTCATCCTGGACCACTGTGCCTGCCAAGGACTCTCACCCAATCAGTCCTGATCAGGAGAGGCTTGCGCTGCCGCAGCAGCACTCACCAGCCATGAGCCCTGTGTCTGGTGCCCTCCTGAGGGGAGTGGCATGCGGGATTGGGCCAAAACTAGCTCTCTGACATCCCCCGAGGTGTCCTGGATTGTGAGAGGGTGCAGGCCAGGCCAAGGCACCCCACCGGTGCATGATCGGGGCTGGGGAAGGACCACGGGAGGGCTCCAGGGCATGTCCAGCCCCATCTCACCCAGTCACAATCGACCAGACCCCAGCAGCAAGCTAACCTACCAGTCAGAGTGTCTGCCCCCTTGTGGTCAGTGCACATCATAGCGAGCAGTTGAGCAGCCTTAACATATCATTAGCATATTACACTTTGATTGGTTGAACAGTTGACCCATAACCGGACACTTAACATATTAGGCTTTTATTATATAGGACTAGAGGCCCGGTGCACAAATTTTTGTGCACTCAGGGGGGAGAGAGGGTCCCTCAGCCTGGCCTCTGCCCTCTCGCAGTCTGGGACCCCTTGGGAGATAACGACCTGCTGGCTTAGGCCTGCTCCTGGGTGGCAGAGGGCAGGCCCAATCCCTAGGTGCAGCACCTGGTCAGGCTCAGAGCAGGGCCGATTGGGGAGTTGGGGGGCCACCCACTGTCTTGCACAGAGCAAGGCGGATTGGGAGGTTGCGATGCCACCCCCAGTCAGGCTCAGGGTAGGGTTGATTGGGGGGTTGGGGCACTGCCCCCTATCACACTCAAGGCAGGGTCGATGGGGAGGTTGTGGCGCCACCCCCTGTCATGCACAGAGCAGGGCCGATCAGGGGGTTGAGGAGCTCCCCCCTGTCACTCACAGAGTAGGGCTGATAGGGAAGTTGGGGCACCGCCCCCTGTCACACACAGAGCAGGGCCGATCAGGGGGTTGGGGCGCCGCCCTCTATCACCCACAGAGCAGGGCCGATCAGGGGCTGGGGCACCACCACTGTCACACTCAGGGCAGGGCCAATGGGGAGGTTATGGCTCTACCCCGTCACACACAGAGCAGGGCCCGTGGGGGGGGGGGGGGTTGGGGCACTGCACCCTGTCACACACAGAGCCGCAGGGCAATCAGGGGGTTGGGGAGCTCCCCCCTATCAGGCACAGAGCAGGGCTGATCAGGGGGTTGGGGCGCCGCACCCTGTCACGAACAGAGCAGGGTGGATAGGGAGGTTGTGGCCCTGCCCCCTGTCACACACAGAGCCGCAGGGCGGTCAGGGGGTTTGGGCGCTGCCCCCTGTCATGCTGATCCCAGTGCTGGGAGGCCTCTCGGCTCCACTGATCCTGGTGCTGGGAGGCATATTACCCTTTTACTATATAGGATAGAGGCCTGGTGCACGGGTGGGGGCCGGCTGGTTTGCCCTGAAGGGTGTCTTGGATCAGGGTTGGGGTCCCCACTGGGATGCCTGGCCAGTCTGGGTGAGGGGCTGAGGGCTGTTTTCAGGCTGGCGGGTGACTGAAGCTCCCAACTGCTCCTTTTTTTCTTTTTTTTTTATTCTGGGCCAGCTTTAGCTCTGGCTCCAGCTCTGAGGACTCTGCTGCTGAAAGCAGGTATCTGGTTTGTTTGGGTTCTATAATCAAAACACTGTATCAACTCCAGCTCTGAGATCCAGGCTGGCTGACAGCAGGTTTCTGGGGTTTTGTTTAGCTTCTGTATTTGTAACAATGTTTCAAACTGCAAGCTCAGAGGCCTGCAAGGCAGGCGGGGAACGTTGGTTTCCTCCATCACTGAAGCAAGCAAGCCTCATGTTAGCTTCAAGCTGCCTGGCTGCCGGCCGCCATCTTGGCTGGCAGTTAATTTGCATATCGCCCTGATTAGCCAATGGGAAGGGTAGCGGACATACGGCTAATTACCATGTTTCTCTTTTATTAGATAGGATTGACACTTACATTTTGTTCACGCATCATTTTGTTGACTTTCTTCATATATACTTTAAGTTGTTTGAGCATCTTTCAGTTGTTTTACATTCTTTGCCTATTAGATATGCTACCACCTAATTTTCAGGGACAATTTCTGTTGCTTTATTTTTTTTCTTCAAATGTGTTGTGTTTTCCTATTTCTTTGTATGACTTGTGAATATTTTTGTTGAAAAATGGATACTTGAATATAAAACGTGGTAACTCAGGAAATCAGATTTTTCCCCATCCTCAAGGTTTGCTATTTTTTGTTATTGTTTTGTTTACGGCTTTTTTTATTGTTGTAGGCTGTCTCTGTGCCAAGGAGCAGCCTGGTGTGTAAATTTAAGGTCTTCTGGGGTCTTTTCTGAGCCTGCACATTACCCTGGGTGTTCATTGTCACATTATAATTTTCTCTGTATATAGAGTGTTTTTTAATGCCTTAGTGTTTACTATCCAACTCCTAAAAATCAGGGGTGGGGAGGAAAAGTAGAGGTGGGGGGAAAAGAGCATCAGCCCTTTAAATCTCCTCAAAGTCATTTTGGCTGGCTAACAACATGGGGGAAGGTGCAATATCATTGACTGCCTGCCGTTTGGTCTGCAACTCCTTGATCAGAATCAGCCATCAGTGATCATAGCACAGAACCTTAATATTTGGAGGACAAGATGTTTTTGCCTATCCTGGTCCTGAAGGGTGTGTGCAAGCTGCTCCAGGAACACATTCACAGCTGCCTGCCATAGGGCTGGGTTTGGGGGATGAGTAGCTGCTACTGTGCTAAGAGCCAAAGCTGACTGAAATTAACCAAAATTTACCACCCAAACCTTGTCCTGGAAGTTGTCAGCCTTCAATAAACCCCAGAGTACTTTAGTAGACTCCCTATCTATTTCATTTCTAAGAGATTACCATGATAAATTAATGAATGCCAAAGACCTCTATTTTTAATACTCTTTTGACTACACTAGCAGTAACCATGCCCACCATATCTTGGGCATATAAGTGCCACCACATCCCTACCACCCCTGGATCTCGATATACCTATTGCACTTAGAGATCTCAGTTCAATGGTGGACAATTCCACTAGAATTTCTGATCTACAAAAAAGAGCCACCACAAAGCTCTTCAAGGATGCTGGGACCTCCCCTCACAAATTTATTTCTGATAGCTACATGATAGTTAATAATAGTGACTATCTATTAGATAGTAGATCTTAGGTGTTCTCACCACAGGGAAAAACACCTGCATCCCCTTGACCCTCCCAGTGTATGTGGATAAGCATTCTTCAATGACAAAGGTACTTGGTGTTCCGATATCCCTCAGCCTGTGTTTTTTCCCCTCAGCTCTATTGAGGTATAATTGACAAATAAAATCTATATATATATAAAAGCCCAGTGACCAGAATGGCAGAATGACCAGAACAACTGGTGGCTATGACATACACTGTGGCAGCCAACCAGCCAGATCACCACCCCTCAACCCACCGCCAGCCCAACCCCAATCAGCCCCAACACCCTGATCAGGGATGGGGCCAGCCAACCAACCACCCCCAACCCCTGGCCCCCCAGCCCGGCCCAATGGGCCCCCATCAGGGAGGGCCAACTGGACCCCACTGGTGCACAAATTCATGCACCGGGCCTCTATTATGTATATAATTAAGGTATACAACATGGTGTTTTGGTATATGCATACATTGTGAAATGATTACCAAGTCAAGCTAATAACACTGCCATCACCTCACACAGTTATCCTTTTTCTTCCCTGTGGTGAGAACACCTAAGATCTACTCTCTTAGCAAATTTCAGTATTACTATAATATATACAGCATTATTAACCATAGTCACTGTGCTGTACATTAGAACTTCAGAACTTATTTATCTTATATAACTGAAACTTTGTGCCCTTTGACCAATATCCCTCCATTTTTCCCATCCACCCCCAATTCCCTGGCAACCACCACCTATCTACTCTCTGCTTTATGACTGTGACATTTTTAGATTCCACTTATGAGTGCTATCATGCAGTATTTGTCTTCCTGTGCCTGGCTTACTTTATTTAGCATAGTGTCCCCCAGGTTCTAAGCCTTTAGAGAGCTTCCTCTATAGCAAGGGTCAGCATATAACCACCCACAAGCTGTTTTTGTATGGCCTGCAGTCTAAAAATGGTTTTTACATTTTTTAAATGAAATAAAATCAAAAGAAGAATAATATTTGTGACATGTAAATATTTGTCATGAAATTCAAATTTTAATGTTTGTAAACTTTTATTGTAACGCAGTCATGCTCGTTCATTTATAAATTGTCTGGCTGCTTTTCTGCTACAATGAGCGAGTTGAATAATTTTAACCGGCACTGGCCTGTAAAACCTAACACATTTACTATCTAGCCTTTTATAGGAAAAGGTAGCTGACGCATGCTCTACAATATACCAAGAACTTCTGACATTTCAACCTAGTATAAGTCGCCTTTGGGTCTACATATCAGTCAACCACACAAACTGTCAAAGCTTTTCTTAGCCCCTGAAACTCAAACATTGAATCCTCTGCTTAGTGAGGCAATATCAATAAATTTGGCTTGATCTAACTTTATATTCTTTTACCCAGTTCCACACTTTTAACATCTATTTCCACACATATTTTCCAGTTTTATGTTGATATAAATAGGCAAACAGAAATTGGCAATTGTTTTGATGTTACATTGCACCTCTGTGTGGGTCATATTTTGTGCCTCCTCCTTTGGATTCTGTTTAGACTTGGGCTAATTGTAGGTCTTAGGAGCAAGAAGGGATGATGGGAGCAGGTCCCGAGAAGTACCTGCAGGCCTTGCTAGACAGCTACCTCGGGGAAGGTCATTACATTTCTTTAGGCAAGAGGAAGCCAGCCTCTTCAGCCAGGGGTGCAGTTTGCTTCTATGATCAAAGAAGATTCAGAAGAATTGAGGGGCTTTAGGTCCAGGCTTATTAGAATCTTCTCATATGTCCCGGTCCCAACTTTCAGGATCCCATTCCTTTCCAAGCAATGCCACAACTTTAAAAAGAGACCCTGTGAGGCTGGAAGTTCGATTTGTGCTGTAATCCAGTCACCCACAGGATTGGACTTTGAGTTTGCTTTGCAGAACTGTCACCCATGTGGCCATGGGAAAGCAGTTTCTTTCAGAGCAGTCACGGAAGTCTTCAAGTCCCTCAATACATATCCTGAGCTGGAAATTTAAAGCTCTGAGCTCACCATTTTCTTTCCCTAAGTTTTCACCACAGTTAGCAGCAACCAACCAACCCCATTACACTCTTTATTTTCACTTAATTGTTCTATGGAAGCAAATACTTGGCCACTCAGAGTTTTGCCTTCTATAGAAACCTGATACAGGAAACTACTGATAATGATCTGAATAACTGTTTCCCCACTTCAGGCCATGAACTATCTGTCCCCTTTACTACTGGAAACTGGGTCATTAATGACTTTAAATCCAATTAGATCAGGGGACCAATTTAAAAAACAAACAAACCAAAACTCATCCTTAAGATTCTATTCTTCTGGAGTCACTCTGAGACCAAATTCTGTGTCAGCAAAGCAGAACCACTAACACACACTCACACACACAATTTGTTACAGGAATTTGACCTTTCACAACTGTGGGAGTTGGTTAAGTTGTCTCTGTAAGGCTGTTAATTTTGTGCTTATCCTGGAACTTGAAGTCCACGGGACAGGCAGTGAGGAAGGGAAGATGATGTAAGGTTGGGGAGATCAAGAGCAATCTGGAACCCACAAGCACAGGCTGGAGTCCATGAGTATGGACCGAACCTTATGTTATTCTCTTTGCCTTTTACCTTGGTGGTGCAGGTGTCCTGCTGAAGCCAGGGCCCCTGGTGATGGGGCTGAGCACACACCTGGCCCAGGAAGGGGAGAAACTGAAGGAGGAGCTAGGGGGAAGCACAGCAGTTGTAGGCCTAGTTGCTATCTTACGTGTAAGCCACAAAAGGCTGCTGCTCCAACCTCTACCTAGCAAATCTCCCAAGAGAACATCTCTGTGGCCCTCCCTAACCATGAGCATAGAGACATGGGAAGAGGAGTTCTGGGAAATGTAGTTTAACCCAGATGAGTGAACACATTACAAAGCCAACTTAGAAGATGTTTGATGTTTCAAATCCTGCTTAATCTCCCATGAGCAGGAGCTGAAGGACATTGACTCATCAACCTCCTTAAAGCAAACACACCTACTGAAGCAAGCATTGACGGTCCCTCCCAATGTCCCAAAAAAAGAACAATCTAGCTTCAGATGAGTAATCAGACTTCTTTCAGTTAATGTAAGTTGGCTTTAATTCTTCCAGAATAAGAACCTTGTCATTGTTGTACCCGGGAGGCTGGCTGCATTACAGGAGCCACTCCATTAGCTCTTGGCAAGAATCTCTCCCCTGATGTAAGAGTGAAGGAGGAGGCTGCAGTTCAGACACTTCACATAAAAAAGTGTCTTATGCCAGAAGGGGTTTGGGCAGCAGATGACAGCCTGCGGAAAGCACTAAGGGCTCTACTGGAGAGACCTCTAGATGCTTCTCCAAGTCTGAGATTCAGTGTTCTGTCCCCTTGAGGTGTGAACAGACTCCAGTATTATTTTCCCTGATGGCATTCAGGATGTCCTGGATTCAGCTAAAAGACTATATTTCTGTTTCCTTTTGCAGATAGAGGTGGATAATCAGAAGCAAGCAGACGTCTTTAAGAGGGGATCTTGGAAACTCTCTAAAAGGAACTGAGTCACCTAGTGGTTCCTTTCTCCCATCTTTTTCTTTTATAAAAATTTTTATTTATTGATTTATTTTTATTTTTTTAAATATATGTTTATTGATTTCAGAGAGGAGGGGAGAGAGAAAGAGATATAGAAACATCAATGATGAAAGAGGACCATTGATCGGTGCCTTCTGCACACCCTTTACTGGGAATTGAGCCCACAACCGGAGCATGTGCCCTTGACCGGAATCAAACCCGGGACCCTTCAGTCCTCAGGCCGAAGCTCTTATCCACTGAGCTAAACCGGCTATGGCTATTGATTGATTCTGAGAAAGAGAGAGAGAGAGAGAGAGAGAGAGAGAGAGAGAGAGAGAGAGAGAGATCAATTTGTTCTTCCACTTATTTATGCATTCATCGGTTGCTTCTTATACGTTCCCTGACCAGAGACTGAAACGGCAACCTTGGAGTATCAGGATGATGCTCTAACCAACTGAACTACCCTGCCAGGGCCCACCTTTTTCTTTTCTTGTTTCCTCTTTTTTTTCCTGGAATGTGGCATTGTTATCAGGGAAATTGGGGTGTCCCTTTCCCCTCTGATTGCTGGAGGTGGAGTCCTTACAATATCTCGAGGAAAATAATTTTCGGAGACTCTCACAGGAGGATGAGTGGTTTTTATTTGTGTGGAATTACATCCCCGGGTTTCCAAAGTCCCATTTCTCTTAGTCAGTTATAGAAGTGTAGCTGGGGTTTCAGTAGAGCTGGAAGCAAAGCCAGTGTCTAGTTTCCGTTCCGTGTTGCAGCCAGATCCAGTTCAGCATCAGGCTAGTTACAGTCCATTAGTCTATTGTGTGTGGGGTTCACAGGGCCCATGAGGACCCATGATGAATACAGGAAGCAGGAGTCTTACAAGCCAGGAGTCAAACACAACACATCAAGAGCAACCAAGAGAGCGAACTCCTTTGTTTAGGTGATTAAATATCCCAAATTTCACACCCTTGCAAAGGCCACACCCATTCTGGCCAATGACCTGTTCCCAGGTGTGATTGACAAATACCTTCCTAATGGCACCCCAACTTTACTGGGCTTGCATGTACTCTCCTCCCGGTTCAGTCCCTTCCTCCAGGAATCTGCAGGGAGCAGACCGGTGGCTCCCTGGGGAGTGTAAAGTTTTAGCTTCCTGGTGAAGCTGCCCAAATGACATGCCTATAATATTTGGCCTTCCTTTTGCTCCTTTCCTGTTATTAATAACTAGTTAGTTACCATGGTATCAGCACGATGGCTGAGCTTCTGCAGACACTTCATGACCTTGAGGATTAGAGCCACATGCTAAGGGTGGCAGAGCAGAAAACTCATTGGGAGTCTGGTCCCTTATCACATCAAGGAACCCCTTCCCCAGCCTTAGACTACACACCTCAGTGTTCTGTTATGTGAGAGAGAAATAAACCACCTTCTTCAAGCCACTGTTGTTTCTGGCTTACGTCTCTTGCAGTTGAATAGTTTCTGCTTCCAGAATTTTAGCTATGTGAGATAATGAATCCCTATGTGGCAAGCTGCACTCTGTTCAGCAATATCCAGAAGATCATAGTTTCCTGTCCTCTTGAGCTCAAATACGGCCTGGTGGTTTGTTTTGACCAGTGAAGTGTGCGCTGACATGCTGTGTGTCCCTCCCTGGCCGAGGCTACAAGTACCAGTGTGTGTCTCACCTCATTCTCTTTGTGTCCGTGATAACTAGAAATGTTTCTGAGAGCAGCTTCTCCATCAGCTTGGGTTGCAGCATCACGCCCAGCTGGCCCGTAGTGAGCATGCAGTATGAGTGAGAAACAACCTTCTGTTGTAAACTACTGAGATTTTGACCTTATTTATTTCTGTCAATTTTCAAAAATGGGCTGGCTTGATATAGGGAATTAGGGGTTGACCAGCTCTTTGGAAAGGCTAGTTGAGTGGGCTCTAGGCTATGACTTTGCAAATGATTCCCAGGACATGACTGTAAGGAAAACCTCACACCTCCTGTGTCCTTCCTTTGCTCTTACACACAACTACCACACTCACAACACTTCTGATAGCAATTGTGTGGGTCCTTTTCCCCACACCAAGCAATTCTGTGACACCAGCTGGATGTCTTACAATTCAATTCAATCCAACACTAACTGGAGTTAGTACAGACCCCACAGGTTAAGGGCTCAGTCCCACAAGACTGCCCCCCTCCACTTCAGGTGTCAATTGCTACCAGGTCCCCAGGTAACCCACAACTTCTGTCCAAGTTGGCTACAAATTGGAGGTTCCCGTGTTCATGGATTGGTAGAATCAACATCATTAAAATGTCCATACTACCCAAAGCAATCTATAAATTCAACGCACTTCCCATTAAAATACCAATGACATACTTCACAGATCTAGAATGAACTCTCCAAAAATTCATCTGGAATAAAAAAAGACCCCGAATAGCTGCAGCAATCCTGAGAAAGAACAAAGTAGGTGGGATCTCAATACCAGATATCAAGCTGTATTACAAAGCCACTGTTCTCAAAACTGCCTGGTACTGGCACAAGAACAGACATATAGATCAATGGAATAGAGAGCCCAGAAATCGGCCTGAACCAATATGCTCAATTAATATTTGACAAAGGAGGCAAGAACATACAATGGAGCCAGGATAGTCTCTTTAATAAATGGTGTTGGGAAAATTGGACAGATATATGCAAGAAAATGAAACTAGACCACCAACCTACACCATACACAAAAATAAACTCAAAATGGATAAAGGATTTAAATTTATGCTGAGAAACCATAAAAAGACTAGAAGAATCCAAAGGCAACAAAATCTCAGACATATGCCGAAGCAATTTCTTCACTGATACAGCTCCTAGGGCACTTGAAACTAAAGAGAAATGAACAAATGGGACTACATCAAAATAAAAAGCTTCTGCACAGCAAAGGAAACCATCAATAAAACAACAAGAAAACCCACTGTGTGGGAAAACATATTTGCCAATGTCATATCTGATAAGGGCCTAATCTCCAAAATTTATAGGGAACTCATACAACTTAACAAAAGGAAGATAAACAATCCAATCAAAAAATGGGCAAAGGACCTAAATAGACACCTTTCAAAAGAGGACATACAGAAAGCCAAGAGACATATGAAAACATGCTCAGAGTCACTAATCATCCGAGAGATGCAAATCAAAACAACAATGAGGGACCATCTC
Organism: Myotis myotis; assembly: GCF_014108235.1. Taxonomy (NCBI): domain Eukaryota; kingdom Metazoa; phylum Chordata; class Mammalia; order Chiroptera; family Vespertilionidae; genus Myotis; species Myotis myotis. Next base: position 11,347,594 of record NW_023416323.1, read on the forward strand.
ACACCTGTCAGACTGGCTATCATCAACAAATCAACAAACGACAAGTGCTGGAGAGGATGTGGAGAAAAAGGAACACTCGTGCACTGCTGGTGGGAATGCAGACTGGTGCAGCCACTATGGAAGACAGTATGGAGTTTCCTCAAAAAACTGAAAATGGAACTCCCATTTGACCCTGTGATCCCACTTCTAGGAATATATCCCAAGAAACCAGAAACACCAATCAGAAAGGATATATGCACCCCTATTTTCACAGCAGCACAATTCACCATAGCTAAGATCTGGAAACAGCCTAAGTGCCCATCAGTAGATGAATGGATTAGAAAACTGTGGTACATCTACACGATGGAATACTATGCTGCTGTAAAAAAGAAGGAACTCTTACCATTTGCAACCGCATGGATGGAACTGGAGAGCATTATGCTAAGTGAAATAAGCCAGTCAATGAAGGAAAAATACCACATGATCTCACTCATTCATGGATAATAAAGACCATTATAAACTTATGAACAATAATAGATACAGAGGCAGAGCTGCCTCAAACAGATTGTCAAACTGCAGCGGGAAGGCCGGGGAGGGTTGGGGGGCAGGTGGGAGGGGGGTAAGAGATCAACTGAAGCACTTGTATGCATGCATATAAGCATAACCAATGGACATAAGACACTGGGGGGTAGGGGAGGCCAGGGGATTGTCAAGGGCGGAAAAAAAAAAAGGAGACATATGTAATACCCTTTGTAATACTTTAAGCAATTAAAAAAAAAAATTGGAGGCTCCCATGACTTCCTCCACTTGAATTTGGCTATTTGCTGGAATAGCTCACAGAATCAGGGAAATGCTTACATTTACTAGTTTATTATATAACTAGAGGCCCCATGCACGGATTCGTGCACCAGTGAGGTCCCTTGGTCTGGCCTGCACCCTCTTGCAATCCAGGACCTCTTAGGGGATGTCGGACTGCTGGTTCAGCCCAATCCCTGCAGGCCAGGCTGAGGGACCCCACAGGCTTCTAGTATGCATATAAGATCTTTAGTTAATCTCTTCCCACTCTCCCCCCTCTGAGATTCATCAGTCTGTTCCATGTTTCCATGCATGTGCGTTGAGCATCTGCCCCCTGGTGATCAGTGCACATCATAGCTACCAGCTGAACCGTCGAATGGTCGAACGGTCAAATGGTCAAACAGTCGGACGGTCGCTTAAGCTTTTATACATAGACTAGGGGCCCGGTGCACGAAATTCGTGCACTGGGTGTGGGGGTGGGGGGGAAGTGTCCCTCAGCCCAGCCTGCCCCCTCTCACATACTGGGAGCCCTCAGGCGTTGACCCCCATCACCCTCCAATCGCAGGATCGGCCCCTTGCCCAGGCCTGACGCCTCTGACAGAGGCGTCAGGCCTGGGCAGGGGACACTCATTTCCCCCCATCACTGGTTCTGCCCCCAGCTCAGGCCTGATGCCTCTGGCCCAGGCATCAGGCCTGGGCAGGGGACCCCCAGTCCCCTCCGATTGCTGGCTCCGCCCCCCACCCAGGCCTGATGCCTCGGCCAGAGGAGTTGACCCTCATCACCCTCCGATCACCAATCACCGGATCGGCCCCTTGACCAGGCCTGAGGCCTCCGGCAGAGGTGTCAGGCCTGGGCAGGGGACCCCCAGCTCCCCGTGGTTGCAGGCTCCGCCCCTGCCCAAGCCTAACTTCTCTGGCTGAGGCGTCTGGCTCGGGCAGCAGGGACCCGCAGCTGCAGCGGGCCCGAGATCGTGGGCTTCACTTTAGGCCCAGGCAAGGGACCCCTAGCTCCCGGGACTGCCAGCTTCGACCGTGCCCAGCTCCCATCTCTGGCTCCACCCCTACTTCCTGCTATCACTGGCCAGGGCGGAAAAGGCACCTGATTCTCCGATCATGGCTGGGGGGCAGGGCAAAGGCGGCCCCAGGGCCGCCTTTGCCCTGCCCCCCAGCTCTTAGCTCCCCGCTGGGTTTCCGATCACTGTCAGTGGCAGGGGGCTTCTTCCTGCTTTCCCTTTCGCCTCCTGCATTGTGCCTACATATGCAAATTAACCACCATCTTGTTGGCAGTTAATTTGCATATAGCCCTGATTAGCCAATGAAAAGGGTAGCGCCGTACGCCAATTACCATTTTTCTCTTTTATTAGTGTAGATAACAAATATGATAAAAAATACAGATGAGCAGCAAGATGAAGAGATGCATAGGGTGAGGTCTGGAAGGGTCCCAAGCACAGGAGCTCCTGTCCCCATGGAGTTTTGGTGTCACCCTCCCAGGACATGGAACTTTCTGAACCCCATACTATTGGGATTTTATGGAGGCTTCATCACACAGGCATGATTGATCATTAACTCAATTTCCAGCCCCTCTCTCCCTGCTGGATGATAGAGAATGAGGCTGAAAGTTCTAAGCTTCTAATCATGGCCTGGTCATTCTAGTGACCAGTCCCCATCCTGGAGCCCGTGAAACATTGCCTCATTAGAACAAAAGACACTCCTATCACCCAGGAAATTCCAAGGGATTTAAGGTCTCTGCATCAGGAACTGGGGTCAAAGAACAAATATTAGAACAAAAGATGCTCCTGGTGCTCTTATCCCCTAGGACCGTGGTCGGCAAACTGCAGCTCATGAGCCACATGCGGCTCTTTGGCCCCTTCAGTGTGGCTCTCCCACAGAATACCACGTGGGGGTGCGCGTACGCTGCGATTGAAACTTCGCGGTCCATGCGCAGAAGTCAGTTTTCAGCCTGGGTGAGTCTATTTTGAAGAAGTACTATTGATATTTGACTCTGTTGACTAATGAGTTTGCTGACCACTGCCCTAGGAAATTACAAGTGTTTTAGGAGCTGCATGTCCGGAACTGGTAGAAAAACCCAACATACATGTTTTCTATTATTTCATAATGACCAAACTGATCCATATAGGGAGCACCTCCCTATACCCCAAGCAGGAGGCCCTACTGTACATGGCATCTTCAGAATCCTGTTGCTCTGTCTCTGACCCAGGATCAGAAAGTCTGCACCAACCAGGACATAATTGCCCTTTTGTTTTCAATGTTGTTATGTTTGCTTTGAAGTATAACTAACATATAGTAAAGTACACAGGTCTTTCTTTCCTTTTTATTGAATTTACTGAGGTGACATTGGTTAATACAAGTATATAGGTTTCAGGTGTATAATTCTATAATACCTCAAAAATTAAAATTGGAACTGCCTTATGACCCAGTGATTTAACTTCTGGGAATATATCCCAAGAAACCCAAAATGCTAATTTGAAAGAATATATGCACCCCTATGTTCATTGTGGCATTATTTACAAAGTATACAGATCTTAAGCGTACACTTCAGTCACTTCTGAGCAATATATACATTCCTGTAACCTGCACCTCTATCAGGATACCGAACATTTCAATCCTTCAAGAACGTTCCCTTATGCCCCTTCTCAGTCAACCCCACATCCCCACAGTAGAGGCAACATAATAGTAGAGGCAACTGTTATTCTTTTTTTTTTTTAATCATCACCAGAGGATATTTTTTAATTGATTTTGGAGAGAGAGGAGAAAGAGAGAGAAAAACATCGATATGAGAAAGAAATACCTATCGTTTGCCTCCTGTACATGCCCTGACTGGAAATCGAACCCACAACCTTTTGGTGTACTGGATGATGCTCCAAGCAACCGAGCAGCCCAGCCAGGGTGAGGCAACTATTATTCTGACTTCTATCACCGTCAGTTACTTTTGCTCATTCCAGGACTCCATACAGCTGGAATTATAGTCTGGCTCCTGTGTCTGGTTCCTGTCGCTTAGGATAAAGCTTTTGAGATTTGTCCATGTGCTGTGTGCACCGTGGTTCCCCCTTTTCATTGCTGAGCAGTATTCTATGCACGCAGACGCCACAGCTGGCATCCACTCACCTGTGCTGATGGCCGTTGAGGGTTGTTTCCACTTTTTTGCTATTACAAATACTGCTGCTACAAACATTCATGTACAAGTCTCTGTGTGGACATCTGGGTTTTTTTCTCTTGGATAAATAGCTATAAATTGAATTGCTGGGTCATACGTTAAGTTTACATTTATCTTTTAAAGAAACTGATAGTTTCCTAAAGTGATTGTAACAATTTACAGCAATGAATGAAAATTCCACTTGATCCATATCCTCTTTCAACACTTGGTATTGTTAGTCTTTTTCATCTTAGCCATTCTGTGTGTGGTGGTGTCTCATTCTGATTCTCATTTCTTTTTCCTGATGATTAATAATACTGAGCATTTTCTCATGTGTTTCTTGACCATTTAGATATCGCGTGTGTGTGTGTGTGTGTGTGTGTGTGTAACTGCATCTTAATTCCCACAGGTTAGTGACTGGATACTGGAATGGTGTCACTGAAAACCCCATCACCTTCAAAAACACGGCAGCAAAATATAGTCAATTAGGCAAAAAGACGTTCTCTTTGACCTTCTAAATCTCATATGAGGGCCTCTGATTAGCAGAGCTGGAGCCACATCCAGAACCCCGTCTCAGGGGTACCTGAGAAACATAGGATTAGCTTTTCATCTCACCCAGGGAAGATGGAATGAGCGGTGAATGGACCCAGAGTGCCAATCCCCAATCATCCATGCGGTGGGTCAGCGCTGCCCTTGATCTGCCCTGGAGCCAGGTGTATACTCAAGGCCAGGCTGGGCTCCAGTGGTGGACATGAAATGGTTTTAGGCCCCAAATAATACTAATCACATTGAATCCCATCATGAGAGAGTGTATAACTTTTGAATATCTTTTAATGCATTAAATGATATGAGGGAGGGAGGCTCTGTGTAGTAAAGAATTAACCTTACCCAAAGAGAGGTCTGACTTTTGCCCTCAGCTCCGGGAAGGTGCGCCCCTGGAATGTGCTGCCTCTGAAGAGCGTCTCTCTTTATCAGCTCAGCCTCCAAAGGGATTGGAAACTAAGGTGACGGTGTGGATGGTCTGTGATGTCTTTGTGACTGAGCTCCCATGAAAGCTCTGGACCAAGGCTTGCAGGAGCTTCCCTGGTTGGCAGTACCTCATGCAAGTTGTCACACAGTTGCCAGAAGGTAGCACTGTCCACGACCCCACTGGGAGAGGACAATTGGAAGCTTTGTGCTTGGAACCTTCCTAGTCTCTGCCCATGTGTCTCTTTTCTTGGCAAATACTAACCTGGTTTCTGTCACTGTAATAAACTAACTGAGAGTATAACAGCTCTCAGCGAGTTCTGTGAGTCCTTCAAGTGAATCATTGAACCTAAGGGTGGCCTTGGGGACAAACGCAGTTGGTGTCAGAAGTGAGAGCGGTCTTGGCCTCCCGAACTCTGCAGTGTCTTTGGGCAGACAGTTGATGGTCCCTCCAACTGAGCAGTCCCTCCTCCCTGGCTCAGAGCCCTTGGCCAACAAGTCAGTTTCCAGCTAAAATGCACTTAATCTTTTTGCTTGTTACTTTCCACTGGGTTTATCTTTATGGCTATCTTCTATTTATATCAAGCAGTACTGGTTTTCCACATATGATTGTAACTTTTAAAATAAATGTATTTAAGTTAAAAAGAGAGTTGACCATATGTATGTGTATGTGTACATATGTAATATACATATAATATGTACATGAGTGATATTTCCTCCTGATTGGTTAGGCATCTGTTCTGTTGCTGGTAGCTGACAATCAAAAATATTTTTAGTATAATTCTTATATGTATATCACATACAATATCCATCACACATATATGTGTTATTCACAATTTATGTGTATATACATAATACAGAATATGTCACATATTTATGATACATATCACATATATGTGTTTGTTTTCATTAGATTTATCTTTCTGGCTATGTTCTATTTATATGAAGCAGTGCTTCTTCCATATATGATAGTGTTTTTAAAATAAACGTACTTAAGTTTTAAAGTGAGTTGATTTACTAAAATAAAATAATAATGCAGATAGGATGAAATTGTAGCAAAAATTGAGAAGATATATATATATATATATATATATATATATATATATATATATATATATATATAATTTGATACACTGCTATTTCCTTTCATACCTTATTACTTCTTTTTATGCTACTCACAGCCCACTGAATTGACCTTGTAATCCATGAATAGGCTGTGACCTGGTTTGTGAAATCCTCTCATGCAACCACCTGTGAACAGGACCTTATCCCTTTCCTTTGGCAGGAAGACCCTTAAACCTGGGTAGAGGCTCTGCCCCAAGCCCTGTGCTTCGGAGGCCTGCTCTGGCCTAGTCTGGTTGAGCCCCTCCTCACAGGCTGAAGAACCCCGGAGCCTTCAGGAAGTGCCCACTGGAGCCTGTGCTCAACGTAACCATGCTCTGGGACCTGCGACCCAGTTCCCCATCCAAATTTCTCTGAGCCCACTCCAGGGCCTACGTGGCTTCTTGGTGGGCACTCCCTAAATCAAGAGGCAACCCAATCTGTGGGCTGGTGGTGTGGCTGAAGCTCAGATATGCAGGCCGGGTGTCCACACTCATGGAAGGCCAACACTCATGTGTGCATGCTGGAGGGACCCAGGCTGTGAAGAAAAGGGGGCCACCATGGGGCTGGGACCTCCACTGTGCTAGCCCAGTTACCAAGGCTACCTACCAATGTTAGGGGTGAGGTGACATTGGACACCAGGCTCTGCGCATGGACCAGGCCGGCGGTCTCAAGTTGCCATGGGCAGAATCCAGCACTGACCAGAACCCTTGCAGCCCTTCCCCCATCCCTCCTGCTTCACCCCAGGCTGGCTTCATTCACTATATCTCTTACCTTGTTTTTTCAGTGTGACCTCCTCATGTTAGTCCTCAGGGAGCCTGTCCCCAGCTCCTGCCACTTCTTCCACTCCCAGACATGAATGACCAGAGATTGACAGACAAGGATTGCAGTGCTTTACTTTTTTTCTGACAGAATGGTCAACATGAGGGCAGTGCCTGGGGAGCTGGACAGCCCTCAGGGCAGGCAGGGTTGGGAAGGTAGGGGGTTCAGGCCATCAGTCCTGGCTCTGGCTCCATCTGGGTCTTCCCTCTCAGGCTGGGCTTTTGTGACTCTGTAGGCTCTGTGAGGGGAGGGAGATGGTAAGCTGGTGGCAGCTTGGTCATTGGCCCCCATTTCTGATGGGCTCACCTGTTATGATTCCGGCATAATCGGGGCAACTGCCTACACTTGCCACCTGTGGATGAAGGAAATGATCCAATCACAAGTTGGAACAATATTGACTTCTGTGTGTGTATGTGTGTGCTTTGGATGCTGGAGGACAAAGCCCATCAACCTTGCTCCTCGGGAAGCACCAAGGCAACTCTGAGCAAGTGATGAGCAGCAGATAGGAGAAAAGCTGGTGCAGGGCCCAAGGGAGGACCTTCTCCCACACATAGAGGAGCACTTTGGAAACCTTCCTAACTTGTGTATTATTCGTTCCACAGATGATTACTGTGTACCTACTATGTGCCAGGCACTGACCTAGGCCCTGGGAATACAGCCAGGAATAAGAATGACTAGAATACTTGCTCTAGTAGAGCTGGCTTTCTAGTGGGGGAGACCAGGAATAAGATCAATGGCCTAGCCCTGACCTGGTGACTCAGTTGGTTGAAGTGTCATCCAGTGCACCAAAAGATGTCAGGTTTGATCCCTGATCAGTGCACATACCTAGGTTGCAGGTTCAATCCCCAGTTGGGGTATGTATGGGAAGCAACCAATTGATGTTTCTCTCTCACATCTCTCTCCCTCTCCCTCTCTCTCATCAATTTAAAAAAAAAAAAACAACAACCATATCCTCAGGTAAGGATTAAAAAAAAAAAACCACTAAGTCAAGTGTACAGGTGGTGATAAGTCAGAAGGTGATGCATGCTATAGCTATAAAGCAAAAGCCAGGAAGGAGGCAGAAGACCTGAAGGAGGTGATGGGGGAGCCACTTGGACATCTGAAGGAAGGGTATTCCACACAGAGTGAAGAGTCATTGCAAAGGCCCTGGGTAGGAAGGAACACGTGAGCTTAAGAAGCAGCAGGGAGGCCAGGAGGCTGGACCACAGTGAATGAGAGGGGATTTCAGAAGACAAAGGGGACTCCTGGACACCACCCTTACTTCTCGGATCCCTGGCCTGTTCAGCCCCTTTCCACAGTTATTGCCACATGCTCAGCTCATTACTGCACCTGGGGCTTCTCCCTCTACCTCTTTGGGTTTTTTTTAATCATCTTTCTCATCCTCAGGAATCAGTTCTGATTTTACCTCTTGAGAGAGATCAGCTCTCCCTTTCCCTCTCAGTCACATCATATGGCTTCATTTTCCTCATGGTTATTATCTTTCTCTGCTCATTAGTGCATTCACCTACTACATGCCAGGCACTGACCTACTGCTTGTTTATTGTCACCCCCCTATGAGTTCTGAGCTCCCCCAGGGCAAAACCAGCATCAGAGCACACGTTGGGCATAGAGTAGGTGCCCCAAATATTTGTCTCTGGAACAATTTATGGCCCCAGAACTAACTTCAGGCTCTGTCCTCACACAGACCTGGATCCAGTCCAACTCTCTGAGCCTCACTCTTCCCACAGGGGAGAGAACAGGCTAGACACAAAGTCAGGATCAATAAGCACAGGTTGCTTGATCCCTGATTCAATGAGGTTCAGACACGTGTTAACATGTTAACAATCTCTTTCTATTCTGTCAGTGTTCTGCCTCCCACCTTAAGACAAAAAAGATGTGGCTGTGCCCATTTTCCTGATGAGAAAGTTGGACAAGAGAGGTAATAAAACTTGGTGCAGGTTACACAGTTTAACTGAGAGCTTGCAAACTGGTGGCCTTAGTGTTTTATTTAATGTGCAGCATTTTAAAAACTTTTTTTAAAAAAACGTAGTTTTTCTGCCAAAACCAGTTTGGCTCAGTGGATAGAGCGTTGACCTGTGGACTGAAAGGTCCCAGGTTCGATTCCGGTCAAGGGCATGTATCTGGGTTGCGGGCACATCCCCTGTGGGAGATGTGCAGGAGGCGGCTGATCGATGTTTCTCTCTCATCGATGTTTCTAACTCTCTATCTCTCTCCCTTCCTCTCTGTAAAAAATCAATAAAACATATATTTTTTTAAAAAAGTAGTTTTTCTGCTTGTTAGTCTCCTTCTGCTCCCTTCCCCATGTGATGCTGGGCCCTGGGAGCCGGCTGACCTGAGAGGCCAAAGTCTCAGCCCCTCGCCCTCTCCTTCAGCAGTGGCAAGGAGGCACTGCAGGAGAGAGCAGGACAAGAGAGAAAGGTTTATGTATCTGGTCCCCTCCATCCTGCTCCCTCCTGGCTGGGTTACAATGATGCAGGGGCTGCAAACCTCTCTGATAGTTCTATCTCTCGACCCTTTAGGCCAGTGTAATTACTGCTCCCCATGGCTTCTAGTCCTGGATACTGCACCATCCAGTTATCCTGCCACCACCAAATGAGCAAGCCGAGGCCAATGAGGTGAAGAACCAAGGTGCCAACAGAAACAGAAGTCCCTGCTGACCTCAAATGCATGAATAAACCCAGCAGCGGCCAGAAGAACCACCCAGCTGAGCCCAGGCTACATTTCCAAATTGCAGAATTGAAAGCTAAGTAGACAGCTGCCATTTTAAGCCACTGAATTCTGTGGTGGTTTGTATGGCTATGAAGCTAAGAGATATGCCTCATTTAAATTTGCCTTGCCCAGGAGCCTTCATGAACCTACCCCCACCCTGGCCTACCCCCATGCCAAGGCCTCCTTCCTCCCAGTCTTGGTGCCCCTCCCATCCAACGCCCATTCTCACTGGTGAGGATCACAATGCCTGTGATGAACAGCACAGCTGCGACCAACAGCCCATGTTTCCGGAGAGTGTAATTATCTGCAGAGAGAAGAGTGGAGGAGTGTGGTAAGAGGGCCTTAACCCTTCCTCCCCCTTGAATCCTCCCTGGGTAACTTACCATAGGAAAAGGGATCGTCCTCACTTGAATCTGCAGGGGACAGACAGAGAGCAAGTTGAAGTTCAGCAAAAGATTGTGAAGTGAATCAGTAAATGACAGGATCAGGGAGAGGGGACACCTGTGTCTCAATGTTGGTGCACATAGAACAAAACCTAAAGTTCTCAGGTGGCACACAATCTGGCTCCCATCACCTCCCTAACTTTACCTCCTCATTCTCCCCTCATCATCTGCTCCAGCCCTGCTCATGACCTGCCAGACCACTTCAGGGCCTTGGGACCGGCTGCTCCCTCTGCCCAGCGTGCGTCCCCAGATATCCTCATGCGTCCCCTTCAACTCCTCAGAGAGGCCTTCCATGCCCTTTACAGAAATAATCCCAGTCACTCTTTCAGCTTAACCCTGTTTTATTTTTCTTGATAACAACTTTAAAACCACATGACATATAATTAATATGGCTATTACTTTTTTGTCTCTCTCTCCCCACTAGAATGTCTGCTCTATGAGGGCAAAGATTTTTGTTGCTTTGTTCGCTGCTGTATCCTGGCACCTAGAACAGTGCCTGGCACTAGGTGAATATCTTTTTAATGAATAAATGAATGAATGAATGAATGTGTCACATGGACATATCATTTCCATCTGCTCATTGGGGCTGGCTGGTCAGGAAGTGGAAGACAGAAGAACAAGGGGAAGAATCATGGTGCCTCTAGAAGCAGAGCTCCTTGCTGACCCCCCAAAATGATCTCAGATACATAAATCCAGGTGAGCACAGAATAACCACCCAGTGAGCCCAGGTTAAACTTCCAAATTGCAGACTCAAGTTTAGTTCTCAAAAACTAAATAAATGATTGTCATTTTGAGTCACTGAGTAATGGGGTGGCTTGCATGCAACATTCATTTATGTATTCATTCCTCTATTTATTATGTGCCTATCCTGTACCCACCCCCTGCCAGCCTTGAAGTTGTGTATTCACCCAACATATGTTTACTGAGGCAGTATTCCAGGCGCTAGAACACACAGTCAGTAGGAAATGGCCTGTTTCCAGTCTGGGGACTTACTGACCAGTAGGCCTGCAGGCAGGGTCTGTTGCGAAGTCTTTGTCTGGAGACTGCTTGGAGAGTGTGGTGCCTTTAGTGGGATCAGCAGAGAGAGTGGCCAAAAGATGGTGGAGGGCAGGAGCGTGCCATGGAGGGAAACAAGAGGCATTACTGACCGTGTCTTTGTGAGAAACCCCCTTCCCACACCTACACATGCAGTGGGCAGGCACCTGTGTCCCCCACTCCGACCCCTGAAGCCAGTAAATAATGAATATATTGAAACTAGAGGCCCAGCGAACGAAATCGTGCGCGGTCAGGGTCCCTAGGCCTAGCCTGTGATCAGGGCCATCTTCCGCCAGCTCGCCAATCCCTAGTCCCGCCCTGCCGCTGCCCACCCTGGTTCTCCTGCCCACCCTGGTTCTCCGTGGTTCCCCGTTTGCCATCCAGTGATCAGAGCCTGCAGGCCGGGGGGCGGGACCAAGAAGCCTGCCTTCTGCCTGCTTGCCAGTCCCCAGTCCTGCCCTGCCACCACCCACCCCGGTTCCCCATGGTTTCCTGTTCACCATCTAGCAATCGGAGCCTTCGGGACGGGGTGTGTGTGTGGGGGGGGGGGGACCAAGAAGTCGGTCGTTCTGCCCGCTCACCAGTCCCCAGTCCCCGTTCCCGCCCCGCCATGGTTCCCTGTTGGCCATCCAGCGATTGGAGCCTGAGGGCTGGAGGGAGGGACCAAGAGGTAGTCAATGCACCTCATAGTGACTGGTTGATCGGTCATTCTGGTCATTACGCCATTATGATCACTGGCCTTTTATTATATAGGATTCCCTCCCACCTCCTGACCCCTCTCCTAGGACTTTGTGGACGGCCCCAGACCCAGGAAGTAAAGGATAACATCTCTCATAACCAGGCTGGGTGCCCCCAGGACCCCAGCCCAGTTACAGAGCCTGGAGGCACTTGTTATAAAACATTTTGAATATCGCCTCTGCTCCCAGGCCGAAAATACCAGAGGATCCTTCTCTTGACCTGCCCCTCTGGCACTGAGAAGTGTCCCAGTGAAATGGCTACTATTGTCTGATGTCCCAGTGTGAAGTCAACAGGCAGAAAAGCTGCCTCATGAACCCGGAGCTCCCCAGGCCAATCTAAGCTCCTCGCTCCCAGAACATGAACCATCAGCCAAGGATGCTGACATGTTCAGGAAAGCCTTGAACAGAGGTAGGCAAGGTTAATAGCAGGGACAGAAAATGTAAGAGACAGCCTGGGTGGCGTGTGGTGCTGAGGCACCAAGGCCCTGCAGAGCCTGGCTCAGACTCTGGTTCTGCCACTTAGGGCTGTGGCCTGGGGCTATCAGAGTAACCTTTCTGGGCCTCAGTTTCTTCCCTGTAAAATGGGGTTAAGGTGATGGTTATGAGCATTCAGTGAATACATGAAAGCTTAGCACAGGGTCCAGCACTGAGCAAACTCTCAGCTAACGTTGGCTGTTATTATCTACTTGGCACGCACTCCTCCATTCTTTTGGGAACAGCTTCCCCTTTCTTGGGCTGGGGGTGGGAGGTGTTCAGGCTTCCCGTCTATCTTGTTCGCCAATTGTAACCCAGGCCACAAGGGGGAGCACGTGACCCAGTCTCGCCTTTCCCTGGGACCTTGCAAATTCCAAGAAGGATTCTCAGTGGAAGCGAGGTGACGCTGCGCAGCTCTGAACCAGCAGATGACAGGAGCCAAGGCGGGAGACAAGCTCCAGCACAAGAGAAACAAAGATGGAGGCAGAGAGGCACTGGGGGCTTCCGTGCTCAGGGTCTGGGTGGCCCTGAGGCTCAGCTGAATTTCGGTCGCACATAACCAGGAGTATGGAACAGCACATATAACTCGGGTCAGCAAGGACTCAGAGCAAGTGAATGAGGGACATGGAGATATTTTCTCAATTGGGAAGTGTGGAAAGAGTTGCTACACCCCACTTGGGGATGTTCCCTTCCCCAAGACCCTTTATTTCCATCTGTCATAAAATGGCTTTAATAGACAGATTGTCAGAATGTGGTAGTTTACTGCCATCACTGGAAAACTAACATTTATAAAAACTGTTATAGGGGAATGGCATGGCCTTAGAAGTGGTGCTCTTGCCCAGTGCCCAAAACGCACACTGTGGATGTATCTCAGCCAAGGAGTAGCCCAAGCTACAGGTCCTTTCCAGGAGGGGCTGCTCCTCAAATATGGAGCATCACACAGGCCACCTTCATCTGGTCTCAGCCCCCTTCCCCACACCTCTGGGAACACTTGCTGCTCACTGGTATTAAGGGAACCACCTCTTCCTTAACTCTTGGTCTATGCAATTCAGACAAGGCTGACCAGGTTCTCCAGCCCAAGGGTCCGGGCACAAAACTCAGGCCTGACCAATCAGAGTAGCCCTTTTCCCAGGTTCTCATTGGTCAGACATGGGCATGTGACCCCAGCTGCGCTAATGAAAGTCAATTCTGGACCTTGGGGTGCAGATGATGAGAAAGAGATGTGCTCTAGCTGTGCTCTAGCTGAGTCTGATACCTACACTTAGAACTATGGGACCATCTTTGCCACCAAGAGGGAGAAAGCCACTTGGGAATGAAGACAACAGAGAGAAGGAGCAAGTCTGTCATGATGACTTGAGCTCTTTGATCCAACCATGCCTGAAAGTGGTACCTCTGGACTTCACAGAACATATACAGCCAATAAGCTTTCATTTTAGTTGGGTTTTCTGTAATTTACACTTGAAAAGCTCCTGCTCTAACAAGAAGACATACACAAGGGAAACACCTATAGCCACATTTCCCGGCCCCAGCCCTGCAAAGGAACCTGAACAAAAAAGCATCCTGAGTCTATTAGGCTTAGAAAATGTCACAAATTAGATGCCCCTCTGGGGACACTTGCTGCAATAAGGTTTGTTGAGACTCTGGAAAATCCTGCCAGAAAGAAACATGATTAACTTTATCTTAGAGTTTCACAAACACCTTTGACAGCAAATCCCACTGAGCCACACAGGCTGGGCAAACCAAAAAAAATGTTTTTGGAAGATGTATTAAGAACTCCCCAAACGGGTGCTCTGAGAAATATCCTTGGGGAAAAGCTGACCTAGAAGAGAATTAAACAAAACTTGCACATTCCTGTTCTAGTGCAAGGCTCTACCTTCCGTGCTGCTCTCATCCGTCCCCGGGTCTGTGGTTAGAAGCACAGTCTCTCCCTTCATTTGCTGCGTCTGGGTTGGTGTTTCTACTGAGGTCAGAAGAGCAGGGAGGGGAGGGCAAGAAACAAGTGAATGAGCAGCATGGATCCACAGAACTGCAAGGGGCCCTCTTCCCTGGGTCCCGCTGGCACAAATCAAAGACGTTCATAAGCCGAGTGGCACTGTGGGAGTGGGAAAGGGGGACTCGTGTAACTGCTGGTGGCAGGCAAATCAATGCGGCCGTTTCCAAATGGCCTTGAAAACAAATTTTAGTGTTCATGCCCTTAGCCCCATTGTATTGTGGGCAAGAGCTGGGCTCTAGAGCCAGGTTCCTGGACCCTGATCCCAGCCACATTACTGACATACTGTGACAACTTGGGCAAGTTACTCTGAGCTTCCATGTCCCTATCTCTAAGGCGGGGATAATGATCATTTTTACCTTAGAGGGATTGTGTGAAAATTGGACAAGTGAACAAGGGTGAAATATTTAGACCCAAACAGTCACATAAGTGCTGTGTTTGATCAAAGGGAAAGGGACAAGGTTGCTCATTGCGGCACGGAGTGTGGCAGAAAAAACTGGAAGTGACCAAGGTGCTCATCAAGATGTGCAGAGAGCCCTGGCCTGTGTGGCTCAGTTGGTTGGGTGTCATCCCATGCACCAAAAGGTCACCGGTTCAATTCCCAGGCAGGCCACAAACCCGATTGCTGGGGTTTGATTCCCAGTTGGGGGCATGCAGGAGGCGGTCAATCGATCTTCTGCTCTCACATCGATGTTTCTCTCTCTCCCCCTGCCTTCCTCTCTCTCTAAAAATCAATAAAAATACATATTTTTAAAAGATGTGCATACATTCATTAACTGTGCACTGGTACCCTGTGGAGAACTTAGCAGTGAAAAAGGACAAGATCAGTGTCTATACGGGAATGTGGGAAGAATTTCCAAACATTATTTCATGGGGGGAAAGGCCAGTTGCAGAAACACAATCATATAATATCCTTAGGCTCACACAAATATACCTCCCAAACAGCGTATTTTCCCCAGGTTACACACACGTGATACAATCTCACTGGGGGACTACTCCCAACCCCATGCTAACAGCGGGGGCCTCCCCGAGATGGGAGCGACTACAAGGATGGGGAATGGACAAAGGGATTTCGTCTTGCCTACCATATTTTTATTACTTCCCAGAAGAATGTGTTTATATACACCTGTATCATTAAACATTAATAGAAAAAATTGGGGAGCACTTTTTGAATTATGTTAGACTCCAAGAAAAAGTTCAAAAATGATTTGAAAATTTTTTAAAAAAGGGAAAAAGATAAAGAGATTAAATGGAAGAAGTGAATGGGGTTGGCACATAGGGAATTTCTGGGGTGTTTGCAAAACTATTCCTTGACCTGGTGGTGGTTACACAGGGGTTCAATTCAGAATGGTTTGCTAAGTTGTACATTTATGTTTTTTGTACTTTTCTACATGCATATTATTTTTCAAGATTCCAAAAGATTTTTTTTAAAGAAGTGAATGAGTTGGCTGGCTGTCCAACCACAAATTAAACCAGGGGATTCAGAGTTGGGAGGGCTGAAATGGGTAGCCAAAGACCCAGAGTGTCAGGGAAAGTGGGGAAACAATGTTGGTCCCAGGCCTACCTCCCCCCGTATGGCTGCCCCACTCACCACCAGCCTGCAGGGTTGAAGTCTGAGGGGTGGACTGGAGTTCTGGGGGGACTGCGTCTGAAGTCCAGAAACAGGGAGAGAAAAGAGAAGAGGTGAGGGGGTCCATGAATGGCGGTACAGGAGTATTTCCATAGCAACTCAATTTTGATGTCATGGAAATGACTTAATTAATCCAGCCATTTCCTCGTTGCCTAAATGCAATGGCAGCATCTTCCCTGTCTCAGGCCCTGCCCTCCCCTCCCACCAATTCCCATTCCCCCTCTCAGCATCCACCCACCTCTGGTAAGAGTCTTGGAACTTCCTTTGGGGAACCATCCTTCCCCAACCCTCAGCCTACTTAATTCAGTGGGGGCTGGCACCAGCCCTGTTGGAGGTTGAACATGAGATCCAGGTCTGACTAATCAGCTTTCTGCGTCTGTGGCCACAAAGGGGTGGGCATGTGACCTGAGCTTGGTCAATGACACTCAGTTCTGGGACATTTGCTGGATTGGGGAAGGGAAAATTCTCTTCCCTCCGGATTCTTAGCAGGTAGGATGGAAATCCCAGGTTTCTGAACGCCATCTTGGCACAATAAGAGGAGACTCTGCCTGAGAATGAAGCGACCACAGAGACAACAGAACCAAGAGATGAAGACAGGTTCCTGATAGCATCATTTGAGAACCTAGATCAAGCCACGCCTGAAGGTCTATCCCTGGATTTTTCAGTTACACAAATTCAAAAATACCAGTTTGGTCCAGTTTGAGAATTGTACTGCCATTGTTATTTGCAATGACAGGATCTTACCAGGTCTGTCCTTCGTTCCTCACCTGGGGTTTGAGTCAGGGCATGAATGTTCACAGGGGTTGAGTCTGCTAGAGAAATGGATGTGGCCTCCTCGGGTGTCTGTCCTGAGAAATCAAGGATGAGAAGCCAGGGAGTAGGCTCTGGTCCCCTTCTCACCAACACCCCCACTTACCCTCCCTTCTGAAGCCTTTGGGGGCGTGTAATTCAGGAGGTCCATCTGCTGGTAGAACAGCAGACAGCTCTTTGATTGCTCAGCTTTGGTGGTATCAATACATGATCTTAGAAGTGTTTTAAGAAATGCTAATGCCCCAACACCCTTCCTCCAGCCCCTCTCCTTGCCCATCTTTGTGGGTTGGGGGAGATGGGTTAGCCCAGGCACTAGAGTCAGCCAGGGCCCTCATCTCAAATGCTGTTCCCAGCCATTCCCTTGCTGTGTCACCCACTCTGAGCCTCGACTGCAAGGTAGGGATGACTGAATCGACTTCTCAGACCTTAGAGAGCGTGAAATGAGATGGAGGGGGGAAGAGTCTCCCCCACTGCTTAACATGCAGTCAGTGCCTCGCCCTGGCCCTACTGTCACTACTCTAACCTCTCCTTTTCCCACCCTGCCCCTTGTTCACCCAACCCAGCCACCTGGCCTACCTGCTGTTCCTCACCAGACTCACTCATTCCCCCAGATACCTGCTTGGCTCATCCCCTCATCTCCGTCAAGTGTCTGCCCAAATGTCACCTCCTAGTCAGGGCTTCTCTGAACACCTTATTCAAACAATCCTCATTCCCGTCCTCCATAACACGTATCACCTTCTAGAATACTATGTAATTTACCAATGGCTTTCTGTCTTTCCCAAATAGAATGTGAGCCCCTGTTTTATACACTGCTGTTTCCACAGTGCATGCAATAAGATCTGGCATATAGTAGCTGCTCAACGAATACTTGTTGCATGACTGACGAAAGACACGAAAACCATTGTATCCAAGAGAGCTGCGGCAGTGAGTGGAGAGTGTGCTCTGGGTTCTGGGACAGACAGCATGACTGGGCCCAGCCCCTCCACTCATTAGCCTCTGGCACAGACACTTCCTTTGCCGAGTCTATTTCTTCATTGTGAAACAAGCAGGGCAACACGTATAACATAATACGGTAAAGCTGAAGGCCAGCTCCCACACACTGCCATGCAGAACGCACCTGCCAATGCCACCATAGCTGCTGCCTTCAGAAAGCACTTCCAGGCAAAGGGGAGACATCTCCAGCTCCTGGACTGGCCCTGGCTCACCCCCTTTGCCTAACTATGCATCACCCGGGCATCCAGCGAGCTGCTCTGCTGGGAGCCCAGGGCTCCTGGCTGCTGAGTAGAAAACCGACACCCATCTCCTCGCCAAATCAAACTCAGTTCTTCTGGGAGGTGAAATGGAGGCTGCTCAGCAGGACAGGCTCTGGCCAGACTTGGAAGCAGCCACCCAGGTCTGAGGTGTCCAAAAGGAATGTAATCTTGGCCCCTTCGTTGGGACCCCCACTTCCGGGGGCCAGCTCAGTAGGAGGTGAGGACACAGGATAGGACATCCAAACCCACTAGCTGCCCACCCAGCCTGGCCCTCGAGGTAGGGCTGAGGGCTCCGGAGCAGGGTGGAGACAAGGGCTGGGCCTTACCTCTGGTGGGGAGAATCAGGCCCACAATGGTGAGGAGATACAGGCGGCCGGAGGGCGACATCTATGGGGTGAGCAGGAGCCGGGGTCAGCCATGATGTCAGCGAGGCAGGCCCAGGGCAGCCCCAGGGATCCTTACAGCCCCCTTCCCCAGCCTGAGCAGGTACTTATGGTTTCAAGGACACCCCTACCAGGGCTAATAGGAGTGTCTCAGAAGTGGGATCCCCAGTAGCCACCCCCTCTTCCCTCTGCAGGTCCCCAAAGAAAACAAGACACATCAGACAAAACTGGGCTTCAGGTAGCAGCCACTGTGCAGACGCCCGAGGCAGAGAAGCACTTGCCCACCAGGACTGACCCTACCGGGCACCCAGAGGGGCCTGGGGCACAGGGGTAGATTCGGGGGCCCCTACCCTCCCTCAGGGGCTGTCTCCCAGCCCAAGAGTCAGCAAGGAAGGGAAAGAGGAAGAGTGAGTAATGTGCTCCTGACCTCAGAGGAAAAAGTGAGTGTCAGGACCTCCCCGCAGGGACAACAGAACATGATGCTGGGCAGAGCTGGGAGGGATAGTCCGAGAGGGAGAGGAGAGCTGGGGAGACTGAGGCAGGGGCAAGAGGGGCAGCGCAGCCCAGGACCCCTGTCAGGCAGAGGAGGCCGGAGAACTGAGCATGAATGGGGGCAGAGAGGATCCGCTAAGATCAGTCTTTACTCACCTGGGCCCGGGCCTGGGCAGAGTGGAGAAGGTGGAGGAGGGTCAGCGGAGAGACTTACGTCCGAGCTGGGGGTCGGAGCCGGCAGCCTCGTGGAGAGAGGGCAGCGGCGGCCGCAGCTGCGAGCAGGCGGAGGGTGTGGCCAGGAGAGCGCCTGCGGGCGGGCGGGCGGGGACCCAGACGGGCTCAGTCATTTCCTCTTGGGTTTCCTGGCTTCAGAGCCTGGGGTGGGAGCTGCAGGGGGAGACGCTACGGGTGATGGGAACCGGGAGAGGGGTGAGAAGCCAGGCAGGGACCTCCACCCGCAGGGCCTGGGGCTAGGAGGTCTTGGATGGGTGGGGTTCTTTTGGGGAGGGGGCTGGCGAGAAGGGGGGCGTCTATTGGGGTCTCTAGAGGAGGAGACGGAAAGGGCACAGCCCCGAAGGAGTTGAGGGAGAGGAAGGGAATCCTGGAAAGAGGAGGAGGCCGCTGGGGAAGAGGAAGGAGGGACCACTTGGGGATTTGGGCGAGAGCTCCCCAGATTCAGTTTTGCCCCTCCCCCATTTGGTCCCCACAGATGAGAGCACACAGACAGAACGGGGGAAAAACCAAATGCACATTTATTAAGCTCAAGACACAGACACCGAGGGTGCAGGAGAACGAATCTTTGGGGAGGAGACGAGGAGGTTCAGGGGGGCAGTACCCGGGAACTCGGAGGGACAGGGGTTGGGCTCTCGGACTCCAAGAGCTGGAGACCAGAGTCCCTGTATCTGGGATGCAGATAGGCTCTTTAGGGGGTCGTCATTGCCAAGGCCTTGGGAGGGGCAGCAGGGTGCAGCGGCTCCAGCCTCGGGGTGGGTGGGGCGGCTCATTCCGGGGAGCGCTCCCAGCAGCGCAAAGCTGGGGTCCCCACCACCTCCACCCGGTCCTCGGGCTCCCACACTCAGGCAGGGACAGCAGTGGAGGTGCCGAGGCTGGCTTTACACACCGCCACCTCCTGGGGCTGGAGAGAGAGGGAGAGAGACAGTTTAGGTCAGTGACTAGACGCAGGGGTGGGCAAACTTTTTGACTCGAGGGCCACAGTGGGTTCTTAAACTGGACCGGAGGGCCGGAACAAAAGCATGGATGGAGTGTTTGTGTTAACTAATATAAATTCAAAGTAAACATCATTACATAAAAGGGTACGGTCTTTTTTATTTTTTTAGTTTTATTCATTTCAAATGGGCCGGATCCGGCCCGCGGGCCTTAGTTTGCCCTCGGCGGCAGAGCATCCCCTCCCCAGAGCCAGTGAGCCCTCACCCCCACATGGAATCCAGACCCCCAAGAACTGACAGTCTTGAGACAGCACCGGGGAGTTGTCTTGCCTCCCCCTCCCTGAGGTGTGGGCCACACAGGGACGCCTGTGTGTCTCTGACCTGCCCTGTAGGACACTGTCAGAGGTGAACAATCTCTGAGGAGACTCCTTGGCCCAGCTTGGGCTTCTGGGGGGGGTGGGGGGGGGGGACGGGGGCTTCCCCCTGTCACAAAGGGAGTCTCCACCTCCCACCCACATGGAACGGCACTCAACTGGAGTGGGTCAGAATCCTGCACATGCCCTTAGAGCGGCCCCAGGCATCAGGGCCTCCCCGCCCCCCCCTCTCCCCCAGTCATCCACAGAGTGTCCCCTTAATGGTTTTAAGTTTCATTAAAAGAAAGTCTCATGAAACACATGAAATCTGCCACCAAATCCCCCCAAATGTTGAGTACCCCAAAGCCCACTTTTTAGTTACAAGAACTTTATAAGAGGTAGAGAGATTCCCATCTGATTCTTCTAAATATCCCTGGAGAGGACGCAGGTCCAATAAAAACAGGTCAAGATATTTTTACATAATTAAAATTAACACTCCCAGGGAGTCACAATCTTTCTCTACATGCTTATCCCTCTCCACGGCCTACATCTCTCTTCATCTCCTTTACACCTTCCATCCACCTGCACCCACTCTCCCCCTGCAGTACCCCCACTCTTCCTACTCCCCTCTGCACCCATCCCTCCTATATTCCACCCTCCCCCACCTCCATCCAGCCTCATCCACACCCTCTCCTGTGCGCCCCCCCCTCAATCCCCTCTGCTCTTAATCCCTTTCCATTGCTTCATGCTACTTACATCAGTTTTTAAAAATCTGCATTCCATGCCTCTCTTCTTTTGTTATTTTGATACTATTATTCAAAAGCCCTTCCTTCCTTCACCCCTTTCTCCCTGAGTTCCTTCGCTTCTCTCCTGCATTTCATTCTAGATCTTCCAAATCGAACAATTAAGTCTGGAAAACATCTGCTTTCTGCTTCTCTAGGACTCAACTCTGTCTTTCTTATTCTGACTGCGGAAGTCCTTTCCCATGTGGGTCCCCTCTCTTCCCAGGCTTCTGGCTTTCTACTGGGGGCAGAATTAGTGCATCCTTGCTTCTATAAGCTTGCGTCCTTGTGTCTGGAGGCTTAGTGGACGCTAAGACATTTGACATCCCACTGACGAGCCACGGTTTAACATTTTGAGCTGCAGGATCTCAGCTCCTACTGAATCTCTCATGTCCACCCATTGGGTTGGTGGCCCCATTCTTAGGGACATACAGTGCAACTCCCCTTTTAATGACTCCCTTTCCTGCTCCCACCTGTCCTCCTCCCAGAACCACACACTTTCTCACCCTCACCTGAGGAGGGAAGCTCCGACTTACAGGACTTGCATGTTGGGCTGTGGAAGCAAAGATGAGAAAGAAAAGCATAGGATTTGAGATTTATTGGGATGATCACTTAGTAAGTTATGTAATGTCTAATTGATTTTTTTTTTAAAGAGCCTCAATAGCCACAGGTTTATGTGGAACACAGGCTAGCCCTGGGCCCTTCTGTTCCCACCCCTCTCCCCGCTCTCCCCACTGCTGCCAGACCTCTCAGACCTGGAGTCCGCCTTCCTGCACTTCACCTTCTTGCCTGTTAGGAGAGAGATAGACAGAACAAGAAGACAGGACATAAGGGTCTGGTCGAGAGCCAGCAGGAGAACTCTGCGCCTGGGGCCTGGCCGGAGGTGGCCCTCTTTGAGGGTTTTAGATTCCAGGAGAGGGACACACTTACTGATGATGATGAGGATGCCCAGCAGGAACAATATGGTGGCGAGAGTCATGCCCACGGTCTGCACAGTGTCATAGTCTGGGGAAGATAACGGGTGACATCAAGGTGAGGTGGCACCTCAGCACCCCCCCCCCCACCTGTCTTCAGATTGCCCAGCCAGGGTCCCAAAATTCAGGGTTGCTGCAGGCTGTGCTGGAGGCTCCTCCAGTGGGTGAAGATGACATGGCTCCCCTTGTCCTCTCTTCCCTCACCCCCTCCTCTGGCCCTCCTTCTACTGCCTCCTCCCTCGTCCTGTCCACCATTGTCACCCTTCTGGACTACTGCAGCAAGCCACCTTCTCTGTGGTCTCCTCGCCCAGCCACAGGGATCCTGTTAGCACCTGAGTCAGATCAGGGTCCTCCTCCCCTCAGAACTGCCCCTTCCCCTCCCCATTTTTATTGTACTCCAAGTAAAAGCCAGTCCTCATCACAGTCCACAGGGCCCTGTAAGATCTGGTCTCTGTTCCTTCTCGGACTTCACCCCACTCCACTTCCCCTCAGCCCCCTAACCCCGGGCACACTAGTTTCCCTGCTCTTCCCGGAGCATATCGGGCATGGTCCTACCTCAGGGTCTATGCACTTGCTGTTCCTCTACTGGAAAGATCTGCCCCCAAATCTCCCCCCCCCCCCCATACCAACTTCTGGGCTTTATTCCAATGTCAGTCAAACCTTCTCGGGCTGTCCTATTTAGAATTTCCCATCCTCTTCTCAACACTTTAATCTAGTTCTTTCCAGTATTTTCCTACATAAGCATTATTCTTGTCTAATTATACCGCAGTAAATATTTTTTGAAATATTAATTTATAGGGCACCCACTCTGTATCAGCAGTGGTCCAGGCCTCTGCCCTCAGGGAGTTGACTTTATTATTGTGATAAAGCACTAAGCAAAACAAAACCAAAAATTGAGTCATGTGACCATGTGTAGGTGTGGCTCCTCTTGCCTGGGATTAGGGAGGGCCTCTCCTAGCAGAGCAGTCAGTATTGACTGAGGCCTGAAGAAGGGAGAGGAGCCTTCGCCAGCGGTGTGACGAGCTAGAGGAGGACTGTTTCTGTCAGAGGAAGAGCCAGGGCAAAGACCCTGCGGTGGGAAAGCACTCGGCTTGTGGGAGGAACAGTGTGAGTGAGCGAAGGCAGAGGGCAGGCGGGCTGTTGGGAGAGGTCATAGGGAGCAGGTCTGCTAGACCTGGAGGTAGCTTCTTTGAGCTTCCATGTTGTGGGAAGGAATGATTTAATGGCATCATCCAAGTAAATCTTTCTCACAATTCTTATAGGTGGGAACTATTACTTTCCCTTTTTTACAGAAGGGTTCAGAAAGGCAAAGTTGCTTGCTCAAGGCAACATGGCTAGTGAGTGGCTAAGCCAGGATTCAAATCCAGGCAACCTGGCCTCAGACTTGTTTGCTACTCTGGTGACCCTAATGCACCAGCCCTGAGTCCTGGTGAAGCCTGAAGGACTCCAGAGAAGGTACCCCAATTTGATTCTGCCCTCTATAAGCCCAGCTGTTGTGAGCTGTACCCACATGGTCCCATGGCTAGTAGCCCAGCACATATCAGCCACAACTGAAGTCACTTCAGCAGTGACCCATGGGGATCAGCAGCCGCCATCATCCATCCCCAGGTGCTCTTATCACAGAATCTGCCACTCACCATAGTGAAATGGGTCAGGTTCCTGAGGAACTGTAGGAAGAAAGGCAGAGAAAGAGAGAGAGGGGAAAAAAAATATTTCAACACTGGGTTTCTTAACATATATGAGGATCCAGATGGGGCCACTGGCCTAACGGTTTCTGTGTAGAAATCAGATAGAGAGACCCCTTGCTCTGGGTGATAGGGCTTCATGGAAGGACACAAGGTTTGAAGAGTGAAGCACAGGATGGATTCCAGCTCCCACTTAATCCATTGGCTGATACCTTCCCTTGTACAGTCCTGGTCCTGGGCCCTTGTGTAGGCTTTTGCAAATGATGGATTCATTCCCTGAAAGCACATACATAATCTCACGTGCATGTGGTGATGGAGGTGAAGAAACCCCAATCTCACTGGGCTGCTGAGTGTGTCAGCTTTCCCTGAACACTCCCTGAGACCTCTCAGTCACTGAGCTCCAAAAGGCAGCCACTGCAGCTACTGCTCTCATCCACTTGCTTCTGCTACCAAGTCCAACACAGGGAGCTGTCCTATAATATACCCTATATTCTGCTATATATAATGTGCTTATATTACTTATTTCTAAGGCATTACTGATTTTAAGATTCATAATTGATTTGTAATAGCTTCCCCAGTGGATGTGTTATGCATGAATATGTATGTAACTGTACAACATGAAACACCCATCTATTAGAAAACTCACCCTGATTTCATAAATGTTAATGTGTGGGTAAAATATGTATGTGTGTGGATTTTCTTTTCTCCTTGTCCCAAACTATATTCTCCTTCGGGAGAACTCAGAACATCTTTCCCCTTCAAGAACCCATCTGATGGCTCCTGAATTCCTCCGACAGCTCTTAGTACAGTCTGCTGTGTCTAGGGCAGAATTCTAGGGCGCCGTGAGGGGAGGGGTGCCAGCAATGCCAGGTGTTATAGTTAGTGTTCTTCCCCTTCCAGGCTCAGGGAGAGATGGCTGCCTTGATGTGGGGGGACGGAGGCATGTGACTAATCCTGGTCAATGAACTGTGAGTGGAAATGTCATCGTCACTTCCAGGCTGAAGCATCTAAGAGCCCAGACAAGCGCTCCCTGTTGACTTTGACCTGGTGACATGACTGTTCAGGATGGTAACCGCTCCGGTGTTCATTGGTGAATGAGGTCCCCAGCTGACCTGTGATTGATGAATAGTATAAGTGAGAAATAAACCTTGGTTGTCAGAAGCCACTGAGATTTTTGGTACTATTTGTTGCCCTAAATGCTCTAGCCTAAACTGACTAATACAGGTGGCACTTAAGCAAGACCCTGAAGAGCACTGATTCACACACTGTGCAAGTTCACCCTTCTCCATTCTCTGTTCAGTCTTCAAAGAGGAAGTCTTAGGTACAGCAATTGGATTATCCTGCTTTTTGTTGCCTGTGTTTCCATGTGCCCTCCCTACCCAAACCATCAGAAACCCGCTGGGTGAGTGCCTGTCCTAGAATCCTCTTTGGTTCTTCCCTGGCTGCTCTGTGCTCCATGCGGAAGTTCTTCTGGTTCCTGCTACCCCAGCAATCTGGGTTCTCAGGGCTAGGCTGAGCTAAGGGTGGAGCCAGGAGGCAGGAAAAGGAATGTGCACCACTCCTGGCCAGTTGCCAGAGACAAGAGGAAGGAGGTGGTTGCTATGGTAACTGGGGCATCTTGATAAGTGAAGAGAGGTGGTGGGCTCAGGCACCTCAGGCCGGTGGGGTTCTGTGGGAGGCTTAGGGGTTGGGTTTCTAACTCTGGAGCCAATCTTGACGTCCTCTGCTCCCTTTGTACCTCCCTTTGTTGCCCCTCCCCAGGGCTGGCTTCTGGCCAAGTTGAGGGTCCTTCTCAGGAATAAGGGACCCAGGCCCAGTGGGTCTCCTGCATTCCCTGTTTGTCCCCAGCTCTCCCTCCTGCTTTGTGACAGGTTGGGGAGAGACTTCACCTTTCTCTCCCCTCCCCTCCCAACAATCCATTATTTAGTTTCCTTAAGCAGTTTGCAAGACACACCATACTTTTCCTCCTGGGGTTCCCCAAGACCTGTGGTCCCCTCTGATGATGTGACTGGGGAAAAGATGGGGGGGCGGGTGGCTGAGGCGTGTGTCTTCCCACCTTGGCCCGCCTACTGTCATCGATCCTGCTAACCACCTCCATGAAAAGAAGCCCTGGGCTCCCGCCAGGCCTGCCGGCTCAGCCCAGCCCCCTCTCCCCAGGGTGGTTTCCAGCCTCTGCAGGCCCCCCCACCCCCGCCCTGCTTCCAATTCTGCAGATACGGCTCATGCAGCAGCCCCTGCCTGCCGGGAAAGGGGGCAGGGAAGGAAAGATTGGAGTGGAGTGGGGTTTCCTCGGGACCCCTAGCCTTATCCCCTGGCCCTCTCTGGGCGCTGGGAACCCTTCCTCTGCCCCCAACCCTCAATTAAACCAGTCTTCCCCTGCTCCTCTGAAGAAGCAAGCTCGGGGAAGGAAAGGAGGCTCTTAGGAGAGAGAGAGTGTTTAAGCGGGTGCATATAACTGGGTTAATGGGTGTGAAATGCACATCGCTGTGGTTGGATGGAGGTGGGGAGGAGCATCTGTGTGCACCAAGTGCACCCCCCAGTCCAGACAAGACCCCTGAATGAGGGCTGGAAAGGAGGGACCTGTCACCCATTCCTGCCAGGGGGGCTGCTGCAGTAGATCAGGCCCCACCCTGTGCTGCCCCTCCTCCTCTCTCTTCATTCCTCTCTGGCGATTTGGGTCTCTCTCTCACCTCCTGTGTCTTTCTCTCTGCGTCCCTCTCCGCAGTTGCCTCATTCCCTCTATCTTTCTCTGTCTCTGATTTCCTCTCTTTCTCTGCATGTCTCTGTTTCTCTCTGCCTCTCCCCTTCACTATCCTGGAATCTCTCTGAGTCTCATATCTGTCTTTCTGGGTCTCTGACTCTGGGTCTCCTGTCTCCCTTGATCCCTTTCTATCTCTTTCAGGCTGTCAGTTTTCATCTCTCTCCATCTGTCACTTCCTCCATCTCCCTGCCTATTCCTTTTTCTCCTCTCCCACTGAACCTGCCTGCTAGGGCTTTCCCACCATAGAAGCTAGCGCTGGAAAAAGAGGGATATGACCCCCCCCCCACACACACACACCCATTTCAGGGACCCTGAAAAGGGCGAGAACCTCTGTGGCTGCTGCCCCATCAGCTCCCACCCTCAAAGCCCATCTCTTCGCCGTCCACTACCATGCTGTGCTGTGCAGGATCAGCCACCCGGTTGCCATAGCTACCGGTCGGAGCATCCTTTCTCTCCCGACTGCCGCTCTGCCACCGCGGGTCTCGCACAGGAGCGACACCACTGGGAGAGGGTGCCCAAGAGGCCCAGAGGGGCGCCGAGGGGTGCACTGCAGGGGCCTCGCCCTTGGGAGGAACGGACATCCCCTTCCCCTCTCCCCTCCCTTCCGGGACTGATAGCTCCTCAGGTCCTCTCTCCGAAGCTCTAAGACCCCGGAGCCCCCCTGCACCCTTTCCCCAGGCGACGCTCACCCTTGGTGGGGGCCTGGGTTGGGGTCGCCATGCCGGGCTGCAGCAGGGGAGGCTGGATGCCGAAGCGGTGAAGGCACGGCTGCGGCAGCTGGAAGACCGATGGACTGATGTCTGGGGGAGATGGGGGAGCCCTGGTGTGGGGGGGGGGCCGTAGCCAATGGGGGCCCGGAGAGCCCGCCTCCGTCCTGGCCACCCCCGCCCCCGCCCCCGCCCACTGCCGAGGTCTCCGCCCCTTCCCCAAGGGTGGGGGCGCCCCCTGCCGGGTCCTAGGGGGTGCCTGGCTAGGCTTCCGCGCAGAACTGACATCCACAAAATGCTGTCAGGAGAGAAAACACTTTTTATTGGAAGTCGGGGCGGCAGAGGAGCCGGTGGGTCTGGGCTAGGAAGTGGAGCAGTCCAGGTGGCAGCGGGTGCGCGGGCGGTGGCGGGGCATCAGGTGCCAGGGGAATCCTGTGGGGGTGGAACAGGTGAGTCAGGAGAGCCCCCCATCCCCTGCCTCAGCCCTTCGCCCGCCCCCCCCCACCCCCCCGCCCTGCCCAGCTTAGACCGAGCTGCAGGACCTGGCTGGGTTCCATGGCGGCAGGTGTCTCTACCGCCTGCGGCTGGACAGACCTGAGGGGAACACAGAGTTCGGGTGTCAGGAGGGTACCCCGGTCCCTGTGGAGTGGGGAGCGGCAGAGAAATTCCCCACCCCCCATTTTGAGATCAATCCCATCCTCCACACGCCCGGGGAGGGCCAGGAATGCGGTTCTTGGAACCAACCCTCACCCCCAAACACCCGAAGTCTCCCCACACTCACGGCGGATGGAGCTGCGGAAAGCTCCCTCCTCTTCGTCAGGTTCCCCAGTCCTGGAACAGAGAAGCAGAGGAACCGGGAATGGGAAAAGGGGGCGGCCACTCCCAGATCCCTCTGAGGCAGCCCTCGTTCCGCAGACCCGTGTGCCCTGAGGCCGCGGTGGGCAAGGAGCAGGCGTGGGCTCCGACCGAATTCAGGGGCCCCCGGGAGGCGTTCCTGCGGGCACCAGTGAGTACCTCCCGGGGGAAGGACTGGGAGTGGGTGGGGGCGGGCGACCAAAGGGGTTGAGGGCAGACTGCCTCGAGATGGCCTCTTCCAGCTGGATGATCTCGGGCAAGCGATTTTACCCCCGTGCCTCGGTTTTCTCCTCTGTAAAACGAGGGTAACACAGCAGCTACTCGGAGGGGTGGCGCGGAGGGTGAATAAGATGCAGCGCAACGGCCTCTGGCACGTGGGCCACGCCCAGTGAGTCCTGGCTATTATTTATAACAACATCTGTAACTGTTTTAGCATGGAGAAGGTACTTGCACTTACGCATTGTCTGGGCTTTACATTCTTATTTAACGACGAATCAAAGAGCGAGCAACAAGACTGAGCTAAACTGGGCCGCCAAGCGGTGACCTCACTCCTCCGCCGCACGTTCGCAGCGCGCCCCGCGCTCCTGACTTTGTATTTGGGGAGCACTTGGCACCTCCAGCCGCCGCCCCGGGGCTGGGGGCTCAGCCGGGCAGGGAGGGCAGGGGATTCATGGCTTGGTCCCAGGACCCGGGTTGGGGCGTGGCACCCAGTAGGTGCTTGGTACAGATTTGCTGACGGGTCTCTGGCTGTGGGTTGGGTGGGCTTCCGCGTCGCCCTCAGAGCCCCCGCAGAGCGGGAGCAGGTGAGCCAGTGCGGGAGGGCCTCTTACCTCTGCTGCTGGTTGAATTTGCACCGGCACTTTCTGCCTGTGGGTAGGGAGCGGGGGGAAGACAGGGCTGAGAGTCCGCTCGAGGCGGGCACCGAGGGGCACTGTGGCTCCAGGGGTGCTGGCGAGGGGGAGCCGGGGGCGGGGCCAAGGGCGGGAGTACAGGCGGGCGGGGTCGAGGATGGGATGGGGGTGGGGCAAAATGGGGCAGTGCCTGGGCGGGGCAGGAACAGGGCGGGCAGAAGGTGGAAATAGGGCGGGGTTGAAGGCGGGACGGGGCGGGGCGGGGACGGGGGCGGGGGGATTGGGGTGTAAAGCGGGCGAACCGGGCTGGAGGCAGTGGGGGTACTCACTGAAGATGATGAGAATTCCCAGAATGAAGAGGACCCCGGCGATGACGAGGCCTCCGACCCTCAGGGATTGATAGTCTATGGGCAGCAGGGAGGAGGGTGAGGGCAGGGAGGGGAGGAAGAAGGATAAGAGAAGGGCAAAATGGGGAGGAGGGAGCAAGGAGGAAGGATGGGAAGGAGGAGAGGAGAAAGAAGATCAATCAGAAAGAAGCAGATATGGGAGGACGGAGGCAGGCGATGGATCAGGAAGAGGAGAGTGAAGGAAGGGAAGGAGGTGGGCAGTGCAGGGAGGACGTGGGAAACAAGGGAGCCGGAAGGATGGTGGAGAGGATGAGGGGGCAGGGAGAGGAGAAAGGGCAGGAAGCAGCAGAGGATGGGCCGCAAGATACTGAGAAGTAAAAGGAGAAAGAGAAGCAGAGAAACAGAGAGGGATCAAATAGAGAGACAGAGGCAGAGAGAGAGAGAGAGAGAGAGAGAGAGAGAGAGAGAGAGAGAGAATGAGAGAGAGAATGAGGACAAGACAGGCAAACCCAGCCCCCCTACCCCAATTCCCAAAGACAGACGCTCCCCCTCCCTCACCGTAGGTGAATGGGTCATGTTCCTGTGGAGCTTCTGGAAAGAGAAAGAGAAATCAGGGGTTGGATGCTTCCTGGGCTCCTTGGACAAGGAAGGGCATAAACAGACTCTTTTGGGGGCTCTACCTTCCTGGGCTGAGAGTTGGGGAACAGTTGGACCCTGAGCAAGCTACCCGCCCTCTCTGGGTCTTAGCTACCTTCTCTGCACTGCCCTGGGTGGGGTAAGGCACACCTAACTGTTCCCGCTCCCATCTCATTACAGGTTGTCTCTGATCCCATCATCCTGGGGAAGCCAGCCACCATCCCACCCTTTGCCTGACCTGGGCACCCTCCCTCCTCCCCCACGTACTAGCCTGTTACTGGACCCCATGTGAGACCCCCACTTTCCCAGTGCCCCAACTGACTCAGTTTAGGTTGGAGTCTCCAAATTGGTTCTCTAGCAGGGTTTCCCCAACTCCTGCCACCCTGGGTCTGAGGTGGGTAGTGGGCTGCCTCCCCAGACTCACCTGCTCTAGCCATGGCTAGGAGACTCACACAGAGAACCAAGATGTGGTCGAGAGATGCCATTGTCCTGGGAGACACCAAGAGTTAGGAAATGTGTACTCTTGTTCCCCTACCACTGGGGCCTGAACCCAAGGGGTTAAGTCAGAGAGGGACTTAATTCCAAAAGCATTTGGCATGCACCTTGAGTAACAGGGGCACCCCCTGCTCCACAGGACACAGTGTCACCAAATCAACCCACAAAATGGGGTCACATGGCCACAAGGATGGGGGTGAAACACACACCGCCCACGGGGATCTTCTGCGGGCTGGGCATCCCCACAGCAGGCCGCAGATTCCCCCACCCACTCCAGTGGAGAGCAGGAGGCCTCACTCCACCCAGATGGACAGACATATACACTGCAAGGGACAAACAATGCCAAGGGCCCATCTGCCCACCATGGCCGTGCTGTGTCTGAAATATCCCAGCTCTGCTGCCCTGGCCCTGACAGCCGCTCTCTGCCTGACCCTGGGTATAAATATCTCCCACTTCACTCTGGAGGAATTTGCCTCGTACAGGCCACCATGGCAACAGCCTTCCTTCCCCTCCTTGGGGTCAGGCACAATCCTGCTGGGGAAAAGGCCACCCCTTCTCCTCTTCTGGGAACAATGAGAAAAGGGAAAAATATCCCCTCCACCCACCTCTGGGTGACATCTTTCACAAGCGGACAACACCAGGCAAGTGACATGAGGTCAAAGACAGATGCCAGGGGCAGGGGAGCTCGCGCGCACGCACACACACACACACACACACACACACACACACACTGGGGCTGAAATGGATACGGCACCAGTCCGGTACCCCTACACTTCCAGTTGGAGAAGGATATGGGGTGGAGACACAGTCAGGCATATATTACCCCTCATCTAGGCCTCCAGTGCACCCAAACAGTGACGCAACCCAACATACACACATAAATGTCCATAACCCACACCAGCCAGGGGGCAACAGCAAGGAAGGGAGAAGTGGCACCCATAGTCCCACCCCCGGGACAAGCCAGTGTCCCAAACATACTGCATTTCTCTTAGGTTTGGCCTGCCTGGGAAGCCAGGGACTGGCCACTCCTGCTCCCAAAATAGGCTGCCCAGCTAGGCGAGGGGTGAGGCCGGGAGGGGAGGGGTAGGGGACGCTCACCCCAATCAGGCTGTCCCCTGCTGGAAGCAGGCCCCCAAGTCTGGCTGTGACCGGGCAAGCACTTTGGACCCCCTGGCCCAGAGCTGGATGCACCGCCCCCAGCGATCTCCCCTCCCAGCCCCACCCCAGTATGCCCTCCCCAACCAGCAGCTGTAACTGGAGCTGGTGCTGGAGGGGGGCCAGGGGGCGGCCCCCAGCCCAGACCGCCCTGGCCCGCTAAGTTAACTCTCTCCGCTCAGATAGAGGAACAGTAGACAGCCACGTTTCGGAAAGCTGGAGGAAGGAGGTCCTGGCAGAGAGGACTGGATTGCAGACACGCACACGCACACGCACACGCACATGCCTCAGGCCTGTCTCAGACAGCTTCTGAGCTGGACTGAGGGGTGTCAGTCATTTTCTGTGCTGTTCCCTGGGAATTTGGTTTAGATGGAGCCGAAGGCCACCTAGCCTGAGTGTTGAGGAGCCCACTGACCCAGACTCCAGTGTTCTTCGGAGCCCCGGTCAGCAAGCAGCACAGGACTGTTGGGGGGACATTTCAGTGTGTGTACGTGTTGATCACTGCTGACTGTTTAGTCCCTCAGGAATGTGCCTGTGCGCACACACAGAGAAACCCACAGACCCAGATAAACAGGCAAAAAAGCACACAAACACATGTATGTGTGTACATACAAACAGGCAGACACACACAGAATAACACACTCATAGAGAAACCCAAAGACACACACACAACCAGCACCTCTTACACCAGTCACAAAACACCAAGACAAACACATTTGCTCACCCATGTTCATTCAGATGTATACCTGTACATAGGCACAATCAAAGACACAGCCCACCCTAGCCCCGCTTACAAACGGTCACAAAGATACACTCTTTTTAAAAAAAAAAAAAACTAGGCAAGGGATTATTTCTTTCTTTCTTTTTCCTTTTTTTTAAAAAATATACTTTATTGATTTTTTACAGAGAGGAAGGGAGTGGGATAGAGAGTTAGAAACATCAATGAGAGAGAAACATCGATCAGCTGCCTCCTGCACAACCACCACTGGGGATATGCCCACAACCAAGGTACATGCCCTTGACCAGAATCGAACCCGGGACCCTTCAGTCCGCAGGCTGACGCTCTATCCACTGAGCCAAACCGGTCAGGGCAAGATACACACTCTTATGGAGACATCCTGACACACAAATGCACACGTGCCGCACAGAAATACACTCAAAGACATAGGCCCACAGCCAGCACGCCTATAAGCTCTCAGAGATCTGAAGTCCACAAAGTTGTGTACACATGCCCACAGACACACACACATTTACATTGGCACACAGAGAAGCAGAAACACTGTCAAGGACACAGCCAGACAAGCAGCCACTCTTACACATAACCACAGAGACAGACACACACCACCTGTGAGCACAACCTCATGCACAGGCAAACAAGCACACAGCTGGCCACACTGTCACAGACATAATAGGCCTACATGCTTTTGTTCACACACTGACACCATCAAACATGAGTTGACGTATTTAACCCTGAACTTCCCCTTCCCTGAGCTCATGTGGCCTCTCGGATCTCCTGGAGGACACCACAGCTGGCGTCCCCATAGGCAGGCCAAATTCACAAGACACTGGTGGCAGAGAAATCTGGGCTCAGGTCTAGACTCTGCCATTCCTGGTTGTGTGAACTTGAGCAGTCCATCTGACCGCTCTGTTCCTCAGCTTCCCATCCTATAAAATGGAGAAATAACTGAGGTCAGACTGTAACCTCAGGCCAAGCTCAGAAGTCTCTGGCCAGACATTGTCTTATTATTAACCCCATTTTAGAGATGAGCAAACCTAGGCTGAGCAAAGTGGAGCTACTAGTAGTTCTCCGGGGGTCCCCCTGGTGGTTAAGGGCAGGAACTGCTCCCCTTTCAGCCAAAGGTCAGAAGCAGGCCCAGACCTCAGGCTCTGCAGGACACAGGGTCAGGGGAAGTGTGCATACGCACACTCGGCACCGGCATAGCCCTGGCACACACATACATGTGTGCACACAGCCTCAGAGGACCTGCAGAGCTTCGAAAGGCTCCCTCATCCCCATCTTTCTGAGCCTTTAGCCTCTGCTCACCCTGGGCCTGCACCCCAGGGTCACCAGCAGTTCCTGGTTAATGATAACCCTGATGTTTATGCAGCACTGGGGAGGGGTGACAGGGAGCAAGGGGGTGAGCCTGGAGAGGGGCACCTGGCCAGCTCTAGCCAATCCTTAGCTTCCTCCCCTCTTAGGGCCAACTGCTCCAGATTAGAGTGGCTCAGCCACTTCCTAGCTGTGTGATGCTGGGCACATGACTTAACCTCTCTGTGGCTCAGTTTCTTCTTCTGTAAAATGGAGATAATAACAGTATTCACCTTACAGGGTGGTTGGAATGATTATCAGAAATGATCCGTGTGGCCCTGACCGGTTTGGCTCAGTGTACAGAGTGCCAGCCTGCGGACTGAAGGGTCCCAGGTTCGATTCAGGTCAAGGGCATGTACCTTGGTTGTGGGCACATCCCCAGTAGGAGGTGTGCAGGAGGCAGCTGATCGATGTTTCTCTCTCATCGATGTTTCTAACTCTCTATCTCTCTCCCTTCCTCTCTGTAAAAAATCAATAAAATATATTTGAGGGGGAAAAAAAGGAAGAAATGATCCATGTAAAACATTTAGAACAAAGCCTGGCACACAATAAGTGGCCATGATCATCGTCCTTGCTGGGCTGGGCATGCTGTGAGTGCCCCCTCTGTACCCTGGCACTAAGTCCTTTATCTTTGTAAAGGCCCTGCAAGGAATTTTAATATCCCTCCTTTATAGCTCAGGTAACCAAGGCCCAAGGGCCTTGCTCAAATCGCACAGCTGTTTGGGTGGAGGTATGCACTTAGGCCCAGGGCCCACCCCAAGCCCACCAGCCACTGGGCAATGCCCACCCTGCACAGTGGCATTGCCTCTATTGTCTCACTCAATGTTCTACACACCTGGGAAGTAGGTGCATGATTGTCCCATTTGAGAGGTGGGAAAACTGAGGATCAGGGAGGCTGAATGATTTATTTGCCTAAATCCACACAGAACTGAGCCTGGAATCCAGATATATGTGATCCTGCCTGAGCGTTTAGCCCTTTGTTCCCCAAGTTTTCTGGATGTGTGCAGCAGGAGGAGAGAGGTTGTGTGTTTACGCAGTGGCGGGGGAGTGGTTAGGTTTAGATCTATCCAGTGCCATGAAACAAATCATTTACACTCCTTGTGCCTCAGTTGCCCTATCTGTAAAGTCAGAACTAGTAATATTACACACCTCACAGGGTTGTTGTGAGGACTGAGAAATTTTATGTAGAGACAGGCACACAGTAAGTGCTCAGTAAGTATTATTACTGTTATTTGGGATTTGGTAACAAATGCCATTTATTTATTTTTCCTATTTAATGGACAGAATCTATCCAAATTGCTAAAAGCTTAGTCCAAATAAAAATAACCACTACCCATGAGTTCTGATCTCCAAAGAAAGAATGCAAGAGCATGTGGAGAGGCTCTGGAGCTGGCGCCTGGGCTCAGTCCTGCCTCCGCCCTCCCCGGGTAACCCAGACCTCCAACGACCGGACTTCTCTCCTCAGCATGTCCCTCTGTACGATAGCCCTGCAATAGTATCAGCCTCAGAAGGTTGTGAAGAGGTCGGAGGAGCTAATAGACCAGCCGTCAGGACAGGGCCTGGTGCAGAGCCAACGCTGAAGAAGGGGGTGGCATCATCATCATTTTTTCCTGGGTTAACTCCCTGCCCCCAGTAGGAGGTGAACACTCAAGGGGTTAATTTTGAGCTGAGCAATGTCCTGCCAAGTATGGCCACCAGAGGGAGCAGCTGGACCTGAACTGGCCCCTCCAAGTTTGTCAACAGAGTCCACTGCACCCTCCTGAAGCCTGGGGAGGGGGCCCTCTGGAGGGAATAGGGTGACGCCAGCCCTCAGAGGTCTCTCCTCACCTTCCTACCTGCAGAGCCATCTGGTCCCCACCCTGGTGGCATCCTCCTCACATTCCCTGAGTGGGGAATCTGGGCGGGGCAGGGAGAGGGAGGCTGCCTGGGAGTGGCCAGGGAGGCTCCAGCCCTTGGTGGCCCCTCCCCTCCCATGGGTCTATCCAGTCCCTTCCCCAGAGCTGCTCTTCCTATGGCCTCTGATCCCCCTCCTCATTCTTACCCTGCTTTTTGGGCACACCCGGTGCCCATTGTGTCCCTTTCCCAAACCCCCAGGGAGAAGGAGTGTGGGAGGAGGGAAGAAACACACAGAGAGCTGGAAAGGGGGGTTGAGAGACAAGAAATAAAGACAGACAGAAGGAAACACACACACACACACACACACACACACACACACACACACACACACATCACCACCATCACCACCACACCACACAGAGAGAAAGGCCAACAGACTGAGACAGACACAGAGAGAGAAAAAAGAAAAAGACAGAAATAGAGTCAGAGCAGAGAAATAGGCTAACTCACTGAGTCAGAAGAACAGAAAGAGAGAGAGAGAGACAGGAAGAAGGACAGGGAAATAGAAATAAACAGAAAATTGGGCTCCAAAGAGATACAGGGAGAAAGACAGACTGAAAGAGAGAACAGAAAGAAGAGAGAGAAGCCAGGGCAGAGTGTGCCAGCTGGCGGAATGGAGGGTTGCCTGGCATGGGAGATGTAGTGGCCGAAGCCTGGGCAGAGCTGGGTGGGCAGAGGGGAGCTGGTGCCTCCGCAGGGGTGAGGGGGCATGGGAGGGGCAGGCATTTTGCTGCTGCTGCTGCTGCTGGCTGAGGTGGGGGCCGGGGCAGCCTGGAGACCCCCAAAGGGAAAATGCCCTCTGAGCTGCTCCTGCTCCAAAGACAGTGCCCTGTGTGAAGGCTCCCCGGACCTGCCCGAGAGCTTCTCCCCGACCCTGCTGTCACTGTGAGTGTCAGGCCCTTTGGGGGCCTGAGGGTGGGGATGGGAGTCCTGGTACCCCAGAGGTCGGGGGTAGGGTGCCAAGGAAACAGGGTGTCAGGATCTTGGAAGATGGGCAGCAAAGGATGTTGGGATGCCTAAAAGGGGGCTGCTGGATTTGAAGGGGAGTCGAAGGGAAATGCCAAAGGGCAGCATCAGCACTAGGGGCCTGGGAGGAGGGATAGCCAGGGCGTGGGCTGAGAGCCACCAGGATCCTTGCCAAGTGAGGCGAGCAAATGCCTGTCTCCCTGCGAAGACCTAGGGGAGAGACACCTGGGCCACGGTGGCATGCCAGGTCCCCGCAGGAGGTGACTGGGATGGGAGTGGGGCACTGCAGTGGGTTCCTCCTCACCCACAATCGCCTTGTCCCCAGCTCACTCGTCAGGATTGGAGTTACCCAGCTGAAGGCCGGCGGCTTCCTGAGGGTGCCGTCACTGCACCTGCTGTGAGTGGGGCCCAGCAGAGCTGACAACCAGCTCAAGGGAGTGGGTGCTCATGCACATGCGTGTGGGGCTATGTGCATATGTGTGTTGTGTGTGTGTGTGTGTGTGTGTGTGTGTGTGTGTGTGTGTGTGTGTGTGTGTGAAACCATGCCCATGTGGGCTGAGGGTGGGGGTCAAGGTTAAAATGTCAGATAGGGGGCAGCAATTCTGGAAAATTTTCTTTCTTGCTCCCTTGCCAGCCTCTTCACATTCAACTCCTTCTCGGTGATTGAGGATGATGCATTTGCGGGCCTGTCCCACCTGCAATACCTGTGAGTGTGGCCAGTGGTTGGGCCAGAATGGGGACCTGGGAAAGGAAGGAGGGGCCCCTCGGTGCTCCCAGAGTAGGGGGAGGGAGGGGCTGGTTGCCCTGGGGAGGAAATATCTGGACAAGGATCCCTCCTTGGGGGGCAAAGAGCCTGGCTGCTTGAGTGGGGTCAGGATTCCTGCTCAGCTGTGGCATCTCAGCCTACTCACCCCACTTCTCTGTGTTGAAGATCCACAAAAAGCCTGGAAACCTGAGACTATTTCTGGCCCTACCTGACTTATGGACACCCAGGGAGAGTGCACAGAGGCCGGAGACAGGAAATGTTTCAAATTAATAGGAAACAACTCTGAGTTGGTAGTGATGGTAGCGGTTGTGGTGATGGTGATGGTGGTGACGACAGTATGTCAAAGCTGGTATTGGTGATGCTGGTGTTGGTGGTGATCTTGCTGCTGCTGCTCACAAGGAGGCAGTGGCATTATTGAGGATGATGGGGTGCGGATGATGCTGATAAAAATGGCGGACCCAATGGTGATACTGATGATGAAGTTTGAGGGGTTGGTGGTAGGATAATTATCAGTGCAGAGGACTCTGGTGATTCCAGTATTAGTGTTGGTGTTAGTGCTGGTGTTGGTGTGGGTGATGCCTGTGGGTAGGATGTTGGTGTCGGTGTTGATGTAATGAAAATGTTGTTGGTATTGGTTTGGTGGTGATGGAGTGTTGCAGTAGTGGTGCTACGGGTGAGTGTGGGGGATAATGGTGATGTTGGCAATGCTGGTGCTAGAGCTAATGCTTGTCATAATGGTGGCAGTGTTGGTGATGATGGTGGCAGTCATTTGGTGTTGATCATGACGGCTGTATTGTTGGTGATGCTTATTAGTGTTGCTGCTGTCAGAGTTGGTAATGATGGTGTTGTGGAAGTAGGTGGTGATGTTGTGTTGGTGATGAGGGTGGCAGTATCAGTGACAGTGGTGGCACAGTATGGTGTTGGTGATAAATGCAGTCATTCATACTGGGGTTGATGACAATGGCAGAGGCATGGGTATTGGTCACAATGGATAATCGTGGAGGTATTGGTAGTGATACTGGTGCTGATATTGGTGATCACAGTGGCAGTGGGGGGTGGGTGGCAGTGTTCACTGTGAGGCTGGTAATGACCACAGGGTCAGGTTCTTGGCCCCCAGGATTGTAGGCTGGCACCTTGGTGAGAAGAGGTTTCTGAGGAGGCTTCCCCTGGGATTATGCCAAGTGTTGGGGAGAACTCAGCAGATTCCAGTGGTGTATGGCTTCCATGGGGTGAGTTTCCCTAAAAACTGTGAGGCCAAAGCAAAAAATGAGGGTCTCCCCCTTACCACCCTTTCCCTCCACAGCTTCATCGAGGACAATAAAATTGGCTCCATCTCTAAGAATGCTCTCAGAGGACTTCGCTCACTCACACATCTGTATGTGCCTCCAAGGCCTCACCCCTCCACTGCCCAGCCCACCCTGGCAGGCACCCCACACCCCATCATCCAGAGCATAGGCTGTCCTCGTAGCTGCTGATGGTTCCTCCTCTTTCTTTCCTTCCACCAGGAGCCTGGCCAATAACCATCTGGAGGCCCTCCCCAGATTCCTGTTCCGAGGCCTGGAGACCCTGACTCATGTGTGAGGCTCAAGGGGGCTGCGTGGGGAGGGTGAGAAGGTTTGAGGAGGGAGAGGATATCTGTGCCCACTTTTGGTAGGCACAATGTGTATGGCTGCAATGATGCATATTTCTCACACCACCTGTGGGGCTCCATCCTGAACTCTTACCTGGGGAGGGGTGGGGAGTGTGGCCTCCGGATGTGGAAGCCGGGTCGCAGCCCCTCCCCGGCCTCTTGCCCCAGGGACCTCCGTGGGAACCCGTTCCAGTGTGACTGCCGTGTCCTCTGGCTGCTGCAGTGGATCCCCAGCGTGAACGCCAGCGTGGGTACCGGGGCCTGCGCCGGCCCCACCGCCCTGGCCCACATGCAGCTCCGCCTTCTCAACCCCAAGACGTTCAAGTGCAGAACCATAGGTGGGGGCTTTCCCTGTGGGGTGGGAGGGACAGCAGGGGTTCCCAGAAGAAGGCGGGAGATCAGGGGGACAGAGGCCCGGGCTGAGGGGTTCACCTCGCTTCCTGCTTCCTGCCATTTCCTGGCTGTGAGACTCTGAGCAAGCAGCATCACCTCCCTGACCCTCAGGTTCCTCATTGTAAAATGGAGGTAATGAACAGTGACGGGATTGCTGTGAGAATTCAGTGATGTATCCACGCCTGTGTAACATTTGGCACAGAGCCTGGAATGGGAGGCCCTTATAAATGTTCATTCTTGCTACTCTTATTAATATAAAAATGGCCATTTCTAAAATGCTTCCTATGACCATTTTGCTTTTCCATAAACATATGTTGGTGCCGTTATGGGTACTGGGCAATGCAGAAAGCACAGCAGTGATGAAAAGGTCCCAGGCCTTGTCCTCATAGAGCCCACAGTCCAGAGGACAGCAGAGCCTGGAATGATCAGGGCCAGGGTCGGGGAAGCACAGAGAGGTCAGGGCTGGGAGGTGGGGAGCCCCCGGGGCTATGGGAGCCCAGAGTCAGAGCAAGAGTCAGATACTCCTGAAGGAATGGGCATTTGAGTTCAAATCTGAAGGCTATTAATATAATAATAAATATTATTATCATCATCACTTCTAAATGTGACATGTTTTAGGTTTGTCAGACTCATAGAAGATAATTTAACTTAAGGGTCATTTAATATATATATTAAATATAATATATATATATATTTATATATATAAAATTTATTTCTTTATTGATTTAAGAGAGGAAAGGAGAGGGAGAGATAGAAATATCAATGATGAGAGAGAATCACTGATCGGCTGCCTCCTGCACACCCCCTACTGGGGATTAAGCCCGCAACCCTGGCACGTGCCCTTGACGGGAATCAAACCTGGGACCCTTCAGTCCACAGGCCGACACTCTATCCACTGAGCCAAACAGGCTAGGGCAAGGGTCATTTTTTATTAAGTTATTTAACAAATATCCACCGAGGCCCACTCTGTGCCTGGCCCTATGAAAGGCAATGGCACACTGTGGTGACCAAGGTAACTCTGGGCCCTGGCCTCGCAGTTCTGTGGGGAGGAAGGGAGAGACAAACATTAAACAAAACATTGCACAAATAGATGTATGTTACATATTGTGATAAACACAGGGAGTGACGAGGAAAATTAAGGGGGGGTCCTACCTTACATGGGCATCTGATAAGAGTTTCTAAAGAGATGGCATTAGATCTGGATGTAGCTACCTGAGGTTAGAGGGAAGGACATTGCAGAGAGGGGGGTGTATATGCAATGGCCCTGAGGCAGCACAGAGCCTGTCCTGCTTGGGGATCAAGGGAAGGCAGGGTTGGTTTGGGAGAGTGAGTGAAAGGAAGGACACATGAGGTCAAAGGTGCAGGAGTCTCACTGTACAGGGCACTGAGAGCAACGGAGAGGAGCGTGGGTTTCTCCGAGGCTGTGGGAAGCCATGGTGGGTCTTGAGCAGGGAGTGATAATTTGATGGACATTTTAAAAGATCCCCCTTTGGGTGGGCATCCTGGTTAGTTTGGGTCAGTGCTGCAATCCTGGCACTTAGAAACAGGCCTGGCATATCGAGTGAAGCAGTATCACCCGGAGTCAACTGCTCAGTTCCACCACCACTCTGCTGGGCAACCTGGGTGCACTGTTACCATAAAAGCTAAGTTGTAGCAAAGAGATTCAAAACACCCTGAGTTAAAGAAGACAGAGGGCCTGCGATGTGCACTCCCAGCACATCTGGGTGTTGTCCTGGTTTTCATGGTTGACACTGACTTGTAGCACGTCCATCTGCCAGGTCTAAGGGGAAGGAGACCAAGTCCAGGGTGAGCCACCTTCATACGCTGAGGCAAGCATTGCAGCCACCACTCTGCTCTTGTTCCATTGGAAACCTGGTTTGGACATGGCCACACCTAACTTCAGGAGGGGCTCCTGAGCGGGTGCTGGGGTGATGTGGCCTCTAGCTGGGCAGGCGGTGCCCACCTCCAGTCCTATTTCATGGAAAATGCGAAGGATGGGTTTTGCTGGACAACTGGCTGCCTGTGTCTCTTAACCTTAGTTTCCTCATCCGTAAAGTGGATATAACAGTGGGATGTACCTCATTGGGATTTTGTGAAGTTAAATGAATTAAACATGCTGTTTCTAAGCAGTTGTTTGATGATGCCACCAAGCTTAGAAAATAAAGTATTATCATGTTGTTTTGAACTAATACAGCTATAGATTAAAAAGATTCCACTCTATGTACCTATGAGATGAACACCATGACGGTCCTCATTTCAGAGATGTGCAAACCGAGGCTCAGCGATGAAGGCCTTTGGGGTCTCCCGGGCCTGCCTGACTTTCTCCTGCCATCCCCAGAGCTGTCCCGGTTCCAGACGGTTGGGGAGTCGGCGCTGGGCGTGGAGCCTTTCTCCTACCAGGGGGAACCTCACATGGTCCTGGCACAACCCTTTGCTGGCCGCTGCCTGATTCTTTCCTGGGACTATGGCCTGCAGCGCTTCCGGCTTGAGGAAGAGCTGTCTGGTGAGCTCCCCCTCTCATCTTCCTGCCTGCGGGGGGCAGGGGCTGGGGGCTGCCCTGCCCAGCTGGCCTGATCTGCCTCTTGCTCCCTGACTCCCCCACAGCTCCCTCAGTGGTGTCCTGCAAGCCCCTGGTGCTGGGCCTGCGCCTCTTCGTGCTGGCCGCCCGCCTGTGGGGAGGCTCGCAGCTGTGGGCTCGGCCCGGTCCCGGCCTGCGCCTGGCCCCGACCCAGGCCCTGGCCCCAAAGCGTCTGCTGAGGCCCAATGACGCTGAGCTCCTGTGGCTGGATGGGCAGCCCTGCTTCGTGGTGGCCGATGCCTCCAAGGCAGGCAGCACCACCCTGCTGTGCCGCGACGGGCCTGGCTTTTACCCACGCCAGAGCCTCCACGCCTGGCACCGGGACACGGACGCGGAGGCCTTGGAGCTGGACGGCCGGCCTCACCTGCTGCTGGCCTCCGCCTCACAGCGGCCCGTGCTCTTCCACTGGTTCGGGGGCCGCTTCGAGAGGCGCACGGACATCCCCGAGGCTGAGGACGTCTACGCCACACGCCACTT
The DNA here is from genome assembly GCF_014108235.1 of Myotis myotis. NCBI lineage: Eukaryota > Metazoa > Chordata > Mammalia > Chiroptera > Vespertilionidae > Myotis > Myotis myotis. Next base: position 11,389,929 of record NW_023416323.1, read on the forward strand.
CCAGGCCAGTGGGGATGTGTTCCTGTGCCTGACACGCTACATCGGGGACTCCCTGGTAAGCCTGGGCCCGACCAGGTAGAGGTGGGAGCAGAGGCCACAGGCCACCTCTGACCTGCAGTTGACTCCTACTCAGGCCTGTCTTTTCAGTGGGGACCACCCAATCTGGGCCGGGCTTTCAGCATCGACCCCACTTTGCACACTGCCCTCTAAGCTCTGCCCCAAGCTCACCGGCTGATCTTCAAACTCCAACCCCATCTAATGTGTTGACCCTTGAATTCTGACCCCAATCCAACACTGACTTCAAGACTGTGACCCTTCAAGGCATTGCTAACCCTAAACTACTCCCATTCCCCAACATAGACACTGGCCCCAAGACTCTGATTCTAACCCCAAACCCTGGCTCTGTAACTCTGACTCACTCCAGGACTGACATTTAACCACAGCATCACCCTCTGAGTCCCCAGCGCTGGTGCCCACACCCTCCAGCACTCTTTTTAGAGAAAGGTGTACCCAGGGAGAGAGTCTGAGCCTAGAAGTCACTGCTCTGATTCAGTTCACAGAGTGTCTCTGTGGGGAGCAAACTGTGGGCACAAGGACAGGAGTAGGTGACCAGGGAAAAGGCGACTATAGCTGGTTTGGAGTGCGGCCAGAGGAGATTGGAGCAATATATAGCATAGTAGGTAAAACTGACAGATTCCATTACTGATGGGTTCTATGTTGGTAGTGGGGGGAGGGAGGGGGCGTGCGGGGGAGAAAGAAGGGCCAAGAATGTGGCCTGAGCGGCTGGGTGATGACATTTTTAAAGAAAGCTACAGGAGTTTAGGGACCTGCAGGCCTCAACTTACAAGCTGTTCCGAGTCCTCTGAAGCCTAGAGGACTATCAACAGGCCTGGCCCCCTTGGATCCCAGTCCTAACCAGCCGCCACACTTCACAGGTCATGCGCTGGGATGGTTCCATGTTCCGCCTGCTGCAGCAACTTCCTTCACGTGGTGCCCACGTCTTCCAGCCACTGCTCATAGCCAGGGACCAGCTGGCTATCCTGGGCAGTGACTTCGCCTTCAGCCAGGTCTTCCACCTTGAGCCTGACAAGGGGCTCCTGGAACCATTGCAGGAACTGGGGCCCCCAGCCTTGGTGGCCCCCCGGGCCTTTGCCCACATCGCCATGGCTGGCAGACACTTCCTCTTTGCTGCTTGCTTCAAGGGCCCCACACAGATCTACCAGCTTCACGAGTTAGACCTCAGTGCCTGACACTGGATGGGATCCTGGGCATGGCTGGTGAGGGGGCTGGCATGGGAAGTTTTAGGCCTCTGGACACCTCCTTGACTGACCTCTCGGCCCCACTTGGGGTTATGGCTGGTCCTATGAGATACTGGCCACAGGCCAAGTTCAAGGCAAGAACTGCCCTCCAATCTTAAGCAACATCTTGTCTGGGCGCTCAGACTGGGGCACGGAACTGGAATCCAGAAGTCATGGTGGAGTAATGTGCAGAGCTCCATGAGGCCTGGAAGCACCCCCCTCCCCTCAACCCATCCCTCCTACTCCAGCTCCCTGTGCAAGTACCCAGGAGGAGACGGCTTTCCTCTCCCCACTAAACTCAATCTGGCCAATCGCTTTTAGTGCAGGCCTCCATGACGTTACCAGTTGCTGGGCAGGTTTTCCTGCCAGGCTTGCTAACTTCCTCTGTTGCTTGTGCGCATGCCTGCTGCCAAGGCGGAAGCCCAGCACGGCCTTGCTGTGTGAGGGAAATGGGAGGGAGAGCGAGAGTTTTTGCGGGGAGCCCTGCGTACTCCTTTCCAGTGAGTGACTGAGGTGAAGGCGAAGGTGTGTGAGCTCAATAAATGTGCTGTGAGCCCGCCCCAGCTGTTGTTGTGGGATCAGTGGGAGAGGGTGTCCCCTGAGTGAAAAGGGGGGTTGAGGCGGGCAGTGTCCCAGGAGCAGTGTTTTAGAGGGGGAGGTCCCAGGGGAGCATGTTGGCATACTCTGGTAAGCTTTTGGACTTGTCTAAGGAGTGTGGGTTCATGATTGTGGGGGATGTTCAAGGGATATAAGGGCTTTATTAGGGACAGGACACAGGTTTCTTGTGGGTCTCTTCCTGGGGGGGGTCTCTTTTTGGATGTTTTGAAGGTTTTTAGGCATCTTAGGGGTGCCTCTTGAGGACATTTTGAGGTCTTATTGGGTTTTGGGGAGTCTCAAGGAATTTTGAGGCTCATTGGAGGCTCTCACACCAGGTGGCCATCATATATTATTAGGGTTATCATGGGCAATTACGTAAAAGCCTCACGGAGACATTGGGTATTAGGAAGGGTCTTGTGTAATAAATTGGGGTCACAGCAGTGAGTGAGCCTTAAGGGGTCTTACTATTACAATCATAAGCTATCTGGGTCCTCATATCCTGGTAGGATGATCCCACTGTCCAGCCGAGTATCCCAGCATTTCCTCTGGTTACAGCTCCCTTTCACTCTCAAAAATGTCCCCCATTTGAACTAGAAAATGTTAAATTGCATATGTGGCTCCCATGGCCATAGCAGCAGAGGACAAACCCCATGCCATTCGCCAGTTCCCGAGGGAATAGGCCTTTGGGCTTTTCGCAACAAAGAGATTCAGCTGCCAGCTTCTGTGGCAGCTTCCAAAGCGTGTCCACCGCAAATCTTACCCAAGTACACATACAGAGTCTCAACTGCTTGGGCAGGAGGCAAGCTCACTTTAGATCAAATATTGAACAAAGAGACCCTTACAGTGAAAGTGAGATGGGGTCTGGAAAGGCGGTCTGAGGAGAGGAGGGGATTCCATCCTGGAGTTAGGTTCCTATGCAGACCAGGACATGGGGAAAGAGAGAGGCCCTCTGTGTTCTTTCATGGATCCATCCTCAACAGTTATGAGCAGAGCCTGGGAGAGGTGATAGGGTCAGCTTGTGAGACTGGATGGAGATTTTAGTCCCCAGAGTACACACACACACACACACACACACACACACACACACCTAGAAGTGTGGGGAGGCTCGTCACGCCACATCCGTGTACTCCTTAGCCCCATCTGTTCCTGTCTTACCTGGCGTGACGAGAGGTGGGATGTCCCCTGGTCGGTGGCTAGGAAAAGAAAAGTGGTGAGCTCTGTGTTTGCCTCTTTGTCCTCACCCTCAAGACTAGAAGACTCTCAGCTTTCCTTAGCCTAGCTTCCTGGCTTCTTTCCCATCATAGAGTTGTACCACCCGAGGGTCCCAAGCATTTCAAGATTTGGGGCCCTTTGGGGATTTTCAGCTCCGAAGAATAAACCTAGGAAGTCTTTCTTAGTGGCGGGAATCTCCAGGGCAGAGCCTGGCCACCGGGCCTTTCTGCAAGGTTTCACCCCTGGAAGGTGTCTGTCCAGCACAAGGTAGGCACACACTGGGAATCCGGCTCACCTGGGCTTCTGGCTGAACTTGCACTTGCATTTCCCACCTGTTGGGGAGAGGGGAATGGTCAGGAGAGGGGACCCACAGCCATGCCCTCCCCACTCCCTGGCAGCTCCCCCACTTACTCATGACGACGATGATGCCGATGGCGCACAGAATCCCTGCACAGATGAGTCCTCCAACTCGGAGGCTATGCCAGTCTAGGAGAAACCCAGAGGGGGCCCTCAGTGTCAGCCAGCCAGTGTCCTCCTCATCCAAGCCCCCACCCACTTAACAAGGATGACTGGGCACCGATGCTGTGCTGGGCGCTGGGATACAGCTGTGCAGAGAACAAGCCCAGCCCTCCTCTGCTCATACCTAGTTAACACGCAGGCAAGCGACACAGATCTCATGGAGGGTCAGATGGAGAGACATGGTCTGAAGACAAGGAAGCAGAGCCAGGGGCAGCTCTTTTAGGGAGAGTGGCCAGGGAAGGCCTCTCTGCGGGGCCCACTGGAGCAGAGATGTGGGAGGAGGAGGGAGGGAGCCTGTGGCGTGTGGGAGAAAGTATCCAGGCAGAGGGGTCAGGAAGGACACAGATCGGAGGCAGGGAGTGCACCTGTGAGTCTGCGCCACAGCAGAGAGGCCACTGTGGCCGGAGCAGAAGCAGCGATGGGGGAGGGAGGACGGAGGAGGGACACGGAGCAGGTCATGTGGAATCTGGAGGCCACGGAGGTTTGGGTCTAATGGCACAGCTCCTCCAGGAAGTTTTGTCAAGTCAAACCTCTCCCAGACTGGATTTGAACATAACAGTGGCTTCTCGTAACTGTCCCTGCTTCTCGTAAACTGTCCTTGCTGGGTAGTCATGCACCTTCCCGAGGCCCAGGCTGGCCTGTCTTGTTCCCTGAATCCACTGTGGCTACTGGCCAATGTCCTGGTCCAATCCTGTCCTTGCCCCCTTTCCACCCACAGCAGACCCTCAGCCAACACTGTGTGGGGCCTTCGGCACAAAACAGTATGAGGGTGGGGTAGGAGGAGCGAAGGGAGGGGCACCAGCTCTTACCATAGTAAAATGGACTGTTTTTATCTGAAAGGAAAGAAAAAAGAACATAAATCCAGGAGCAGAGCTGGAATACAGGGGGCCCAGGGGGAATTTTTTTTGGGGGGGGGGGGGTGCGGGCGGGGAGGCTGGTAGAAGAGCACAGTCTGACTTACCTTCCGGGTCGTTGGCGTCCAGGGCAGGCAGGCCTGGCGGGAGAAGCAGGAAGGAGAGGACATGGGTGCTGGTCTCAGTGAAGCTGGCAGGGCCAGGGGCTTGGAGAAAGGCCCCCGATGGACAGGCCTGCCTCCCGAGAGTGCAGGGGTCCAGCCCCAGACTAGCACGTCCCATCTCGGAGGTGTGGACCCTCCATCACCCCACACCTGCGAGCCACGCCAGCATTTTGCCTCCTGAACTAGGTTTTAACCTGGGCAGCTCTTGGCCACCCTTTGGCCCGATGTTTCCAGACCCCTGGCTGCTCCGCGCCTCCTCCAGAAACAGAGCGATGCTCTCGTCCGCAGGACAGACGGTGTCGGTTCCGTCATCCTCAGAGCTCGTCTCCCTGCTCGGCCACATCCCACCCACCTGTTCTGATGTTTGCTCGCCACTCCTCTTTAAAGCAACTTGCTAATTATCAACTTAGCACACTTTATTTAAAACATCCTCTTCTATCACCATCCTACATGGAATAGTCTTGCCTGATGTAACAGAGAAAAACAAACACAATGAAAGCAAAGGACTAGGACTAAATTCTGGCTAGAAGCGGAGGCTGCCGGAGCCCGGGGCCTAAGCTCTGTTCGTTCTTTGTTAAGGGGAGATTAATAATTTTAAATTATATTTTAAGTACAAGTACATAGTGCTTACTCTGTACAGGCACTGTTTTAAGTGCTTTCCAAATGCCAGCTCTTTCCATCCTCACAGTGACTCTCTACGTAAGTGCTGTTATTGTCCTCATTTTACAGGTAGGGAAACGGAGGCACAATTGGTAACTTGTTTCATTACCTCTAAACTCCCAGTTACCCCCCCCCCTCCCCCCGTAATAAAGTGTTAGGGAGGCATGAGGGCACAGCAAAGGCTGAGCATTTCCTTGAAGTCATCAAGGAGACATCAAGACAAGACTTTCTAGCTGGTTGAGCTGCTGCTATGAGGGGTCCTATTTTTGTGTTCTCTTGAAATCACCAGCACAACACTTCTTCCCTCAAGGAGATGCTATCCTGACAGTCACCACCCCACAGGGGACACTGTGAGGCTTGCCTGCCGCTCAGCAGAGCAGCTCAGGGAAGGGCCTTTCCGGGAACAGCACTCACCTGCCAGGAGGAGGAGGAGCAGGCTCAGGGCCACTTGCTGCATGATGGAGCCGGCCTGGAAGCGGGAGGGGAGGGCCCAGCTTTAGCACAGCTGCAGGGATGCCACCAGGGCCTCTGGTTCCCAATCCCCTCCTACTCCATGCCCCACCCAGGGTACACACCTCACCCCAGGGTAGGAAGACTGGCATTGAAGGCTGAGAGACAAGAGCTGAGGAGTGCAGTGGGTGCTAGGTGAGAACTCAGACCTGATCGGGGAGCAGCAATAATAACTCACTGGACATGGACTCGAGGCTTGAAGTGAATCACCCTGGCAACCAAATAAGAGAGAAGCTGCCTCTGGTTAACCCCATTTTACAGATTGGGAAACTGAGGCTCTGATAGGTGCCTTGTCAGAAGTGGGATTTAAACCAGGGTTGGCTTTGCAGCAGCTGTCCCTAACTCAGGATTCTCAGGGCCTCGGGGTGTTTTGGGAAATGGGGTGTTAGAAGCCAAGTGGCAGGAGGCCCAGTTCCTAGGAGTGTCTCCCATAGACAGCTTGGAGCCTGCCTGCCTTGCCCAGACTTTGTAGATTCAAGCCACTCAGGGCTGGGTGTGGCAGGTAGAGGACAAGGCTGGGGTGGGGTGGGATAGACTTGGGAGAATTGGCCTGGCTGCAGCCCCAGCTCCATCTTTTGTGCCACCCTAACCATTGACCCCCATTTCTGCCCCGCCCCTGCTCATCCCACCCCAGTTCCTGGTTCTGCCTCTACCCAGGTCCCAGGCCCTGCTCCTACTCCACCTCCTGCCAAGCTCCTCCTGGCAACAAATCTTCCTCCTTCCCCAGGGAGCCCTGCTCAGCACAAAGAGGATGCCTCTGTCCCCTCTTGGTCTAGGGTTAGTCTACCCTCCCACCATCCTCTGTGCCTGAGATAAGCACCCGGTCTCTGTGCATCCCCTGCCCTCTCCCTGCCCCACGGCTAAAGCATCGGTTGTCATAACCTTAACAGCAAGAGCTTACACTTCCTCTGACCCACCTGTGCCGGGCACTGCCAGTGACCCTGCTGGGTTTCACTCATCTAATCCCGACAACCCTGAAGGCCATCTGTTACCTGCCCCGTCTCCTGAGGGGAAAACATATGTCCTCCCCACCCTGGTGAAAAGCCCCTTTGACTGGAGAGAGCACCCCCATCTCGCTCCTTCTCGGCTCCTCCATGGAAGCCCCACCTGAGCTGCTTTCGATTTCAGGAAGAGGGCCTCTAGTTTGGGGGAGCATTACTAATGAGTTTAGGAGCTCAAAACGTTTTAGGGGGGATCTGGGGAGGGTGTGTGGGCAGGACAGGCCTGTAGAAGGGCTGCTGCTGTTGAAAGCGACCTGGTGAGGCTTTGCCGCCCCAGGACTAACAGCACTGCTAAGAGCCTGGCTCATCCAGGTTCACCAGGCACGCTGTTCTCAGTCCTGTGCACCCATTCATGCGTGTAATCTTCACAGCAGATGAAGGTGGCTCTGTGCTTAGCCCACTTGGCTGTCGCAACCCTGTAACCCGTGTGAACTACTCTGTCAGCGGCAACTCTGAGTCTCAGCTCTTCCGCCTCTTTCCATGGGATCCTCCGAGTCCCCTGCCCGCTGCAAAGTCTCCATGACTCTCCCTCCCGAGCATCACCCAGCATCCCCAGCCCAGGGGAGACTGGAATGGTCTCAGCTGTGCCTGGCTGAGTGCTGGTGTCTGGGGGCCTGCCCTCGCCTTTCCTGTCAGGCCATCGTTGGAAGAGGCCCTGAGCTGCTCCTGAACTGACTGTTACTGGCGTGAGGCTTGGAAAGGAAGGCGGCTTTGCAGATTGAGGCTCTGCTCACCCCTTTCCACCCCTTCCCGGCCGCAGAGGTCCTGTCTACGCCAGCTGCCCTCGGTTCTCCCCTCTGTCCCTCTATGGTGCTGGAGGCCACGCCTTTCAGGCATGAGGAATGACTCCTCGCGTCCCTGAAATCTCCCACCCAGCCCCCCATTTTACATCTCCTCAGGAACCTCCAGCTCCATTTTCTCGACAGGACCCCACTCCCTAGACACTCGAGTCTAGCCAGTCACCCTATCTGCTCTGATACCAACAACCATCCATGATCCACTTAGATACCTCCATTCGCTCAGGCACCCCCAACCCCCCTGTTGGCCCAGATGCCCCCAGTCCTGTCCTGGTCCACCCAGGTGCCCCTGATCTATCCAGACAACCATCGCACCTGCAGACCTTATCCTCTCCCCAATTGGCTCACCAGCCCCAGAGGAGAATCATGGGAGGAGGATCTCATTAGGACTTTCTCTAATCTCCTGCTCCCGCCCCCAGAAAAGGACCTTGAAGGGAGAGGTTCTAGGGTCTTTAACAGAGAGCAGTGGAGGGAGGGGGCCCCATCGCTCACCCGTTGGCTCCCCAGGCTGTGTGGACGGTGTAGTTCCGCCTGAGTCCTGCCTTTATCTGCAGCTGCCACGCCCTAAGCAAACCTGGGCAACGCTGGGCAGGTAGAGAACAAGTCAGACTGCCTAAAGCACAGGGCTCCCATTCCATTCCTGCTCTTAAAGAGACAGCTCCAGCCACCACCCCACCACTGACAGGAGCTCCCTGGGGTCCAAGACTGAGGTGAGGTGCAGTGAGAATAGGATGGGCTGGACCTCATCCCCAACCCCGACATTAGGGGAGGGGGCTCTCTCCAATCTCCTGCCCCTCAGAAAGGGGCCTGGAAGGGAGAAAGTGCAGGGGTTTTAACAGCAGAGCGTGGCTGGGGGTCTGGGAGGGGGTGGAGGAGGGCTACGCAGAGGTGTAACATGCCCGTTACTTTCACTTAGATTGTGCTGTGCTTGGAGGAGGGATTGGCCTCAATCGTGGGAGAGCTAATGTCCTCTTCCAGGCCACTTGCTGCCGTTGACTTAGTTTGAGGGTCAATAGAAGATGCTGGTATGGCCAAGGAGAGGGTGGGGCTGCTTGGCCTTAGACCATGACCCCTCCCCTGTTGTGTCCCTCGTGCCCCAGGGAGACTGGGAACTGGCTCCTGAGCACCAGGTCCAGACCTTCGTAGCCCAGGCTCTTCCTAAGAGCGCTGAGAGCCTGGGTTAACAGTGGGCCTTGGAGTGGGGGGCTGCCTGCCATTCCGGATAAGGCCCAACTGCACCGTGCTCAGCTCCTTTACCCGCCCTCCTTCCTCTCCTGCCCCTCCTCCTCACGGCATTCCTTCCGGCTGGGGTCTGTGCATGCCCCCACTTGGTCCCCGTTGGGGTGCCCCCTCCCCCCAATTCCGCCTTTTTAGACAGAGAGACTTTTGTCTGGGGGCTGGATAGAGAACAAGGCTCCTTTGAGTGGCTGGTAGAGGATTGGGGTCATGGGGAGGGGCAGGGCCAGAAAAGGGGTGGCTCTGTGCTGGCCACCAGCTGGACTCCAGGCGACCCCCAATACCATCACAGGGGTGGGGAGGAGGGCTGCAGGAACCAGGCCAGGGAGAGGGTGGAGTGCAGGCCAGGGAAAAGGGGTTTGGAGGTCAAGGCTCTGCTGGAGCTATTTGCTGGGGGCAGGGAGAACAGACCCCCCACTTCTCAGCAGGGAGGGACAGGGAGACAGCAATGTTCACCCAGCTGTATGGTTTCTTCATGTGGTTCCCTCAGGCAATTTCTCGGTCCCAGGCCCTAAACTAGGACAAGTCCTCTCCCCACTCCCACTCAGGAGGGGCCAGTCCCTACAAGAAGTGGAGGGGACACTCAGGGAGGGTGGGGCTCAGTCAAAGTGGGAAATTCGGGGTGGGTGGAGATAGAAACAGAGGAAGGGAAGGCCTGCGGGGGATTCCAGTCCAGCTAAGGGGTCTTTGTGTCTGGGCAGATAGCATCTCTTGCACAGACAGTTCAAGGTTGTAATATCCCTGGGAGACCCCTTTGGTGGTCTTGGGAGTGGAGTGGTGTCTCTCCCTGCTGGGAAGTCTGGGAACTACAGGCATCTCAGAGTGAGAAGGCCTGAGTGCACTGTGGTGGACGGAGCATGCATCCTCCATCTATGCCACCGTCTACAACAGCGGTTCTCAACCTGTGGGTCGCAACCCCTTTGACGGTCCAACGACCCTTTCACAGGGGTCACCTAAGACCATCCTGCATATCAGATATTTACAATATGATTCATAGCAGTAGCAACATTACAGTTATGAAGTAGCAACAAAATTAATTTTATGGTTGGGTCACAACATGAGGAACTGTGTTTAAAGAGCCAGAAGGTTGAGAACCACTGGTCTACAAACTCAGATGCCAAAGGGGCCAGGCAAGAATCATGAATGAGTACAGCAGGACAGACGTGAGATTATAAGGCATGGGGATAACTCTGCAAATAGGAGAACTATTGTCCTGTCTAAATGGCAGCTGCCAAAAAGACTGGAGCAGGCTCACATGGATAGGTAAAGAAGTACTTCCCAGATACCTTGGGAAAAAAACAAGGTGTATCAAAGTGTGCTGACATTAGTGAAGAGGAAAATAATTTATATGTGAATATGAATAAAATATTGTTGCTTCGGGGGAGGGGGATTGAGAGGCTACAGGATGGGGTGGGAAGAGACACTCACTTATATATCCTAAAAACGTGCTACCTTGAAAAAAAGTTTAATTTTTAAAAAGTAAGGGATAGGCTGTACACAGTTCCAGCCAATTGCTACTATTTTTAATAGGTATCAGAGATCTGAATCTTTATGTGGAAGTTCTAATATTAAAAGTTGGGTCAGATTTTTTAAAAAATTATTCAGGTCAAACAGAACACATCTGAGGGCTGGTTTTAGCCTGGGAAGACCACCAATTAGAGATTTCTGTCAACTTCACTTCCAGAATCTTTAGTCACTGTGATTTTGCATTTGGATATCCAAATGTTTATGAGGCTTATACCCAACAAGGCCAGCCATAGCTTCTCCCTAGGGCTGGACTGGAACATGCCATGTCCAAGAGTGAGCTGGATTGGGGCCGGGGCTTTTGGCTGGGAGGGTAGGACTAGAGACCCCCTGTGGATGGGTGAAAGTGTGCACACTGGGACCTGGGGAGGGTTTGCAGAGAGTGAGGTATGTGCAGCCTCTTGCATCCTATTGGTGAGTCTTCCAGGCTGATTTGATTTCAGTCATTTTGAGGCAGGATCATAAGAAGCTAGGGAATTTCCTTGACAAGTGGAATAAAGGAAACAGACAAAATAACTAAATAAGGCCAAACAATTTGAGCAATGAACAGCCAGCTAATGAATCACAAGGCTTTGTCTTCCCTAACCAAGGACACTCAGGAGCAAATGGTTTACACATTCTAGACCAGTGGTTCTTAACCTTCCTAATGCTGCGACCCTTTAATACAGTTCCTCATGTTGTGGTGACCCCCAACCATAAAATTATTTTCGTTGCTACTTCATAACTGTAATTTTGCTACTGTTATGAATCGTAATGTAAATATCTGATATGCAGGATGTATTTAGATGACCCCTGTGAAAGGGTCGTTCGACCCCCAAAAGGGTCACGACTCCCAGGTAGAATCTAGACCAGCCGTGGGCAAACTACAGCCCGCGGGCCGGATCCGGCCCATTTGAAATGAATAAAACTAAAAAAAAAAAAGACCGTACCCTTTTATGTAATGATGTTTACTTTGAATTTATATTAGTTCACACAAACACTCCATCCATGCTTTTGTTCCGGCCCTCCGGTCCAGTTTAAGAACCCATTGTGGCCCTCGAGTCAAAAAGTTTGCCTACCCCTGATCTAGACCATTCTGGGACAGACTAGCCTTAGTCCCAGTCCCTCTTTGATGATGTTCTTGAAAAATGAAACTAACCAGAAAAAAACCCTGTCCTTTCCATACACACATTCTGATGAATCAACATATTGAGGACACACCTGGAATAATGAATATTCTGTTAAGACCCTCCCCTGAGAACTCCCCTAGGATTCCTGCCCACAGAAGCGTGTATCTCTGCTCTCTTTCTCTTATACTCTAATGGTTTCTACAAGACTTGCAACCAGAGGAGCAATGGGCAATGGCAGCTTGTCCCAGGATAACCCCCGATCCTATCTCCAAAGCCCCCTTTTTCTCTGACTTGCCAGTGAGCCAAAGCAGCCCCACCTAGGCTCTCTCCTGTTGCTTCTTCTACCTTAAGCCCGTCCTTGTCCCCAGCTTTTATAAACATACCCTCAAAATCACTTGGACTCCTATGAAGTCAAAAACCCACACACTACAGGCCGGGCTGAGGTGGTCTGGTAACAGTATTAAAGTGTGTCCATTTTTTTTATATATATACAGTAGAGGCCCAGGGGGGAACAGGCCTAAGCTGGCAGTCGGACATCCCCTGAGGGCTCCCAGACTGCAAGAGGGCACAGGCTGGGCTGAGGGACCGCCCCCCTCCAGTGCACAAATTTCGTGCACCATGCCTCTAGTCTATATATAGAAAATAAGGTGCAAAACTGCCATTCACTGGAGCATTATCTCAATTCATTGAGATTTTGCTTTCCAGAAATTGTTGACAGTTTGGCTCAAATAAACTCACAAAAAATTCTCTATAGGTTTGAATGTTTCTTAACTTTACAGTATATATATATATATATATAGTGTATAGATAATAATGTCATTTGAAATAGTTCCCCTTCATTTTGCTTTTGAAATCCTTTGGCCCTGAAGAACCTGTTGAAGTTGTGATTGGCTGCGATTTCTCAGTATCCTGGAAATCTTTGCAAAATGAGAAAAACCAAATCTACAAATAGTTTCTGAATATCACAAACTTTTCAGGAATGCTGAATAAAAATACAAAAGCAAGGCCATGGCGTGTTTTATAGTCACCTATTTAAAGTTTTATTAATTTTGGTTTTAATATTCAGGCTCAATAATTTTATTGCTCTTCTTTTAAGTCTGCGAATGTTTCCATAGGCTCCTGACAAATTTATAGGCCCCAGATGGGCAGCCTGAGGTGTGGGAGCCAGAGGCACCTGACTCATGAGGGGTTCTTGTTGGGCCAGTTCCCCATCTTTCCAGGTGGAAATTGAGAGGCCAGAAAGGGGACCTGGCCCTTAGCAGGTCTGCCTCGGACCAGCTGGTAGTGTGTGGGTTCTTGACTTTGTGCAGGGAAAATTTCAAACATGAGTCCAGATGACTATGAGGAAATCTTTATTAAAGCTGAGGACAGTAAAATATGAAAGGATTTAGCATGGAAGAAGCAATAGGAGAGTCTAGGGTGGACTGCCCTAGTTCTCTGGAAAGTTAGAGAAAAGGGGGCCTTGGGATCAGGTTCAGGGGTTAACCTGGGATGAGCTGTTGCTACCCATTGCTCCTCTGGTTGCAAGTTTTGTGGGGTTTCTTAGAGTTTAGGAGATGCAGGGCTATAAGAGTGGGGGAAACGGGGGGAAAGGGAATGATGGGAACTGCTCCCCAGAGGGAGAGCATGTGCAAGGTCCTTTGTCTTGAGTCTTTATTTCTTTCTCACTGGCTTTATTTCTTTTAGGGAAGGATTTCAGCAAAATAGTCATCAGTTTTCTAGGTGTGCTCCTCCAGGGTGGTGGTCTCCACCCATTGGTCGGTGTCAGGGCAGGGGTCATTGTAGCTGGTCCTGGTGTCACCCCCTGGTTTTGCTGTTTTTCTGGGTCTGGAGCTGAAATACACTGAAGCCTACATGTTATTTCTAGGGAGGCAACCTTCTGTATCGGCTGGAAATCGCTCTGCAGTTTGTTCAGCATCTGTCTTCATTTCCCTATTCCACTTGTTCTACTGGCCTACTGTCCTGTCTCAGGTTGGGGAGGTGAGGTTGCAGCAATATTCCAAGTTCCTATTTCCTGGGCAATATGAGGACAGAGAGACCCATGGGCAGATAAGTATGGCCTCCTGGGGCTCTGGAACTGCTCCCTGTGGCCTCTGTATTGCACACCTGTGAGAGAAGAGTGGGAGCTGGCAGGTGGCCCAGTCCTGCCATTTTGGGGCCGGGTGACATGCCACACAGGGCAGCCTTAAAACCTTCCCTCTGTACTGCTTTTGTTGTAGGTGGTGGCCAACTACAAGCTCTGGATGGAGAGTCCGCCAGCAATGTGGGAAAGGCCCAAGCAAGCACTAGGCAACCAGGTAACCTCATGCATAAGCCAAGGTGGAAAACTGGACTATAAGGACTGCCTTGATGGTTGGGTATCCTCAGAGGTTGAGTATATGTGACTGGGATGTGTCTGGAACAAAAAGTGAATGGGGGATTCTAATCTGTGGTTCTAATCTCCCACAAGGGTAATGTCCAGAGAGGGTTGAAGTGGATCTTGGGAAGTGCAAGAAATCTCCAGTATGGGGGATTGAGCACACAGGACACATAGAATAGTCACAAGGGACTTTCTGAGGATGGGAAACAAAAATTCTAGGCCTAGGGAATACATTCCCCCAGATAGTCCATTGAGGAGAATGCTGAGGATCAGGGAGGAGGGGGACAGTCCCCAAACCAGGAACAAGAAAGATTGCTCTGCTTCGGTGGTGTTTTATACAGGGCATTCTGTGGTGCCTGGCTGGACAGACAAGGAGCATGATGAGAAGCTTTCTCTGCGGGTTGTGTGCACCTATAAATATCCTATATCAGTGGTCGGCAAACTGCAGCTCGCGAGCCACATGCGGCTCTTTTGGCCCCTTGAGTGTGGCTCTTCCACAAAATACCACTTGCGGGCGCGCACGTACAGTGCGATTGAAACTTCATGGCCCATGCGCAGAAGTCGGTTTTCGGCCTGGGCAAGTCTATTTTGAAGAATTGGCGTTAGAAGAAGTGGGGGTACGTTCGCTGAGGTCGACCCCTCAGATTGAGGACGTTTTTAGCAAAGGCCAGCTTAGGAGTACCCTAATTAAGTTAATAACAATGTACCTACCTATATAGTTTAAGTTTAAAAAATTTGGCTCTCAAAAGAAATTTCAATCGTTGTACTGTTGATATTTGGCTCTGTTGACGAATGAGTTTGCCGACCACTGTCCTAGACACTAGAGCAGCGGTTCTCAACTTGTGGGTCGTGACACTTTTGGGGGTCGAACGACCCTTTCATAGGGGTCGCCTAAGACCATCGGAAAACACATATATAATTACATATTGTTTTTGTGATTAATCACTAGGCTTTAATTATGTTCAATTTGTAACAATGAAAATACATCCTGCATATCAGATATTTACATTAAGATTCATAACAGTAGCAAAATTACAGTTACGAAGTAGCAACGAAAATAATTTTATGGTTGGGGGTCACCACAACATGAGGAACTGTATTAAAGGGTCACGGCATTAGGAAGGTTAAGAACCGCTGACCTAGAGCAAAGTGAGCCTGGGGCAAGTTACTGTTGCGGTGGGGGATGAAGGGAAAGCAAAGGTGAGAGACATAAGTAAAATCTGAGTGTCTAGGAAAAATTAAAGGGAAGATATCCTAAAACTTCCAGGAAATCTCCACCAATGAAGCAAAGAAAAATAAAAATACCTCTATTATTCTGTGAGCAACAAACCAAACTGAGTTGGGGTCTCGGACAATTTGCTCATATGATTGCAAAGACAGACAGAAACTCCCAGATTGGAGAGGGTGCAGGTCAGGCTGAGGGACCCCCCACACCCCCCAGTGCACGAATGTCGTGCACCGGGCCTCTAGTTGTATATAAGAGTGTTTCTGTTTTGTGTCTCTTTGTTTTTTGGTTTAATTTATTTAAAGATAGGGCATGTCCCACTTTGGGGGAGCCCAGCTATTTGTGGCAAGGCTGAACATGTGGCAGAGATTGCAGGAACGTCCAGCAGCTGCCAAGAATTCTTAATCTTTGGGATTCTTCTCGCTTTCCCTCTCAGGGCATCAGCTGCCTGAAACTCTTAGCTAGTGAGAGTGCTTGTCTGTGTGTCTGTAATGTAATTTAGGTTACCAATTTACTTTGCTTGCTGTCTATCTTTTGGGGGCTTAGTTTGCTCTTCGCTGGTTTATGAACATAGGGACAAAGATTACATGAGGAAGCAGGGATTACAGGCCCGGGGAAGTAAGTGATGTGGGCTGGGGTGGGACTCCATTGTTTGGGCAACAACGTTGTTAACCTTTCCATGATCATAGGCAGGTCTTGAATGAGAACGGACTACATTCCAAGGTTGACTCCCAGGTCCAAAGTTGACTACCAGGTCCCAGGGGCTTACAATTTCCAGATTTTTGCCTCTAACACTGGGAGGAACAGATCTGCAGAAGTGTCCTCTAGCAAGTTGGAGAGATAGCAATGGGGTGGGGGGGGGGGGGGGAGTAGGCAGGGTCACTCCCGTTTTTATAAAGAAAAATAAAATAAATAGTACTTTCACATTAAAGCCACTGAAGGCTGGTGAGTTGTCCCTGTTACAAAATTGCCAATAAAATGCCTTGAGTAATAATAGTTAGCTTTAAAATCTCAAAGTTGTTGTAAATATAAAAATATTAAGTGTATATGATAATAGTTATATATGCCTAAACATAGTTTTCCAAAAACTTTTAGTAACTTCCAAAGTTTTAGTAACTTAAAACTTTGAGATTGCTGGGTTAAATGGTAAAAAATTATTAAATATCTAGGTATTTTGAAATACCAGGATACTGAAATATTAACCTCAGTTTGCCATGTATGGAGAATCTAGAGCAGCCGTGGGCAAACTGCGGCCCGTTTGAAATGAATAAAACTAAAAAAAAAAAAGACCGTACCCTTTTATGTAATGATGTTTACTTTGAATTTATATTAGTTCACACAAACCACACAAACACTCCATCCATGCTTTTGTTCCGGCCCTCCGGTCCAGTTTAAGAACCCATTGTGGCCCTCGAGTCAAAAAGGTTGCCCACCCCTGATCTAGAGGATAGATTTGAATCTGTTAATGAATAATAAGTCTTGTATTTTTTTTTTAATATATTTTATTGATTTTTTACAGAGAGGAAGGGAGAGAGATAGAGAGCTAGAAACATCGATGAGAGAGAAACATCGATCAGCTGCCTCCTGCACATCTCCTACTGGGGATATGCCCGCAACCCAGGTACATGCCCTTGACCGGAATCGAACCCGGGACCCTTCAGTCCGCAGGCCGACGCTCCATCCACTGAGCCAAACCGGTTTCGGCAAGTCTTGTATTTTATTTAAAATATCTCTTAAAGTTGTGAATGTATTGCTACTCTGAGGAATGTTAATTACTTACATGTCACCTAAAAATTAAGGTTTCTAAGGGTTAAGAATTCTAACTAATTAGGAAGAAATTATGGTTTTGGTGTCATTTTGAAGTAAAAAGAAAGTGGGTTCTGAAAGTTGTAAGATTTATGAGGAAGGGTTTGTGAACGTTGAGGAATGTTTGTAAAGAGAACTGTTGAAAGGAAGTTATATAAATGACACAGCCCAGGAAGCCAGGACAAGTAGAATAGGAAACTGAGATGGTTAAACAGCAATTTGGAGCTGTTTAGTAAATCCCATCTTCCATAAACCAAGGACACTTAAGAGTAAGTGATTTACATTTTGCCTCCCTAACAAGAGTTCATATAAAAAGTTTATATGAACGTACTCAGGGAGACAGGTAGCAGAAATCCAATTAGTGTCATTTGCTGACCACACCCAAGGACAAATGAAGTTAAACTTTTTCTTGACCTAGAATTGGCTTTAGGTGATTCCAATAGTCCCCGGTATGCCTCAAGCTCTCCCTACAATGGAGACTAGGGACAATTTCTTAAGAACTATGTACTGGCTATCTCTTCTATTTTAATGTCTCTCAGATCAGAAGGCCTCCTGGCTCAAAGCCCTCTTCTTGAGTTCCTGGCTTATCACCATCGACCAGGAGACTATGTTACCACTGAGTCTGCTGTTTGGACTGCAGAACAAGGTTGGACCCATCCCACTCGGGTTGGGGGTGTACCACCAGCCTCTCTGGGTGGAGACACCTCATTTTGGATGGCCATTTCAGGACATAGCCCCTTAAAGTTAACACCAAAGAAACTGTAAGCTGTCTATTTGCTTTAGGGCTCTGGCAAATTGCAGGGGAAATGTGTATAATCAGGATCATGCTTACCCAGTTAACTTATTGATTATAGATAACTTGAATGACCTGGATATTTCAGCCTTTAGGCCAAGAGATTGGCTAGGACTACATTTAGGAGTAGATGTTACAGGACAAGATCCCCTAGACCAGTGGTCGGCAAACTGCGGCTCGCAAGCCACATGTGGCTCTTTGACCCCTTGAGTGTGGCTCTTCCACAAAATACCGACTTCTGCGCACGGGCCACAAAGTTTCAATCACACTGTACGTGCACGCCCGCACGTGGTATTTTGTGGAAGAGCCACACTCAAGGGGCCAAAGAGCCACATGTGGCTTGCGAGCCGCAGTTTGCCGACCACTGCCCTAGACCACTGCCACCAGCATGCAAATAGAAGTAGGATATAAGAAAACAAATGCCTGGGTGGAATGGATTAAATATTCTGTATGTGCCCTAAATAAAAGTGACTGTTATACTTGTGCAGCACGAAGGCTAGAGGCCCAAGTGGTCCCATTTCCATTCGGATGGACCTCAGGCAGTAATGGGATGGAATGTATGCTTGCCCGTATTGGGAGGAAACCGCCTGGGGAAACGCTTCCTGTACAACTTTATTTATCCCTGTTGTTCCCATCCAACAGAGGTAAAGCGCAAGGGTCCCCAAAACAATTCAGCCTTCATCTTCTGATGTAAACTATACCTCCTCCCTCTCAATGTGTTTGGGGGGGAACAGTATTCAGAGTTTATGAAAAATTTATCCAGATGCATAAATGGCCGAGTATCCTCAGAAGTCAATCATTCTGCACTGTCGATAGCCCATGCTAATGTCTGGTGGTATTGTGGGGGACCATTATTGCGACCTTGCCCAGCAACTGGAGCAGAACTTGTGCTCTGATACAATTGACTATCCCTTTCACTTTGGCATATCATAACCTTTTTCAATGGACAGACAGGCTAGGAAGAAGAGAGAGAGTCCAGGGGGCTCCTTTGATCCCTGTATTTACACAGATTCTATTGGGGTTCAGGAGGAGTGCCAAATGAGTTTAAGGCTAGAAATCAGATCATTGTAGGATTTGAATCTGTCCTGTTCTGGTTGTCAACTGTCAACAAAAATGTGGATTGGGTTAATTATATTTGCTATAACCAGAAAAGGTTTGTTAACTATAGGCGAGATGCAGTTAAAGGTATAGCTGAACAACTAGATGCCACCAGCAGGATGATGTGGGAGAATAGTTGGCCTTGGATATGATTCTGGCAGAAAAAGGAGGAGTATGCGTAATGTTGGGAGGGGTGGGCAATGTTGTACATTCATTCCTGACAACACAGCTCCAGACAGAACCATTACTAAGGCCCTACAGGGATTGGCAACTTTAGCTAATGAGTTCATTGAGAATCCTGGAATTAAGGATCCTTTCTCCAACTAGAGCAATGGTTCAGAAAGTGGAAAAGAATGATGGTTTCTATATTCACCTCTTTGATAATCGGGTTAGGAGTTACAGTAATGGGATGTTATATCATCCCTTGTATGAGAGGTCTTATCCAAAGGTTAATTGAAACCACATTGACCAAACAGAAAAATGATCTCCTTCTCCTAAACACTGCAGAGCATGAAGTCAGCTAATGCTGGGTTTGAAGAAAAGAGTTCCACCCTAAGAAAAGGGGGGAATTGTAAGAATAAACAAGTAATCTTTTCTGTCAAAAAGGGAGTGTAGGCAACCACCACCATTTTGAAATGGCAAAGGTCAACCCCTCCCTTTTTTAAAAAAATATATATTTTATTGATTTTTTTTACAGAGAGGAAGGGAGAGAGATAGAAAGTTAGAAACATTGATGAGAGAGAAACATGGATCAGCTGCCTCCTGCACACCCTCCACTGGGGATGTGCCCACAACCAAGGTACATGCCCTTGACCGGAATCGAACCTGGGACCTTTCAGTCCGCAGGCCGACGCTCTATCCACTGAGCCAAACCAGTTAGGGCAATCCCTCCCTTTTTTTCTTTAAATTAGCCAATCACAAAAGAATGTGCGCCTATGCTCTGACCAATCAAGAGTGAGGGACAGATGGCATGTGTCAAAGGATAAAACCCAAGCAGACCATTCACTCAATGTGCATGCTGTCAGACCCAGTGTTGGCTGCACATATTCCTGCAGAAGTAAAGATATTTGCCTTACTGTCTGGCTCCTGACTATCCTTTGTGTTCTATCAGGACCCCTAGTTTATGGGCTCACCTTATTTCTAACAGGTTGGATTAAATAATTGAACGGATACCCTGTCCCCTGGGAACTGACCTTTAGACCACTTCACAACTGACATTCATTACATTCCCTTTCAATAAGACCACATTCCACTTGCTAAGACTACTATCTTTTCCCTTGGGACTTTCCCAGGATCTGCACCCACCCAGAGAATTCTCTGCCCAGAAAAAGCCTATCTAGAGTCATTTAAAATCTCTGACTCCCAGTCCCTGACTGCCAGCACTATTTTGGGGCTCAGCCCATCTGTTTTTCCAGGTGATCTAATAAATTCATAATTCTTTACCACTTTCTACCTCATGCATTCCTCCTTCTGTGACCCTAACACTCGGTGCTTGAGTTCAGCCTAGGAAAGATTCAGAGCCAAGACTTCAACTATAAGGAACATCTATATATATAAAAAGCCAAGTGACCATTACAGTGGAATGACCAGAACGACCAGAATGATTGGTGGCTATGATGCACGCTGTGGCAGCCAACCAGTGTGATCTAGCCCCGATTGGCCCCCCCAACTCCCTTAGGCCCCTCCCCCCAGTGGCCCCGCCCTCATTTAGGCCACTCCCCCCCCTCACTCCAAGGTGCCCAAGAGCTGCCCTGAGGCCTGGAGCCCCAGCGGGGAGGGTTTCGGTTCCTGGCTGTGCTCTTTCAGACCTCCAGAGCACCAAATTACAAATGTGGCTGTCACGAGGGAGGCCTGGCTGGGAAGTGGGAGGAATGCACAGCAAAGAAGGTGAGAACTGAGGAAAAGCCTGCCTGAAAGAACCTGCACTAGGGGCAGCCACACCTTCTACCCCCAACTCTAACCCAGCTCCACAGGCTCTCTGACAGACGCTACTGTGAGGCAGGTGCGGAGAGGGCTCCCCAGGCACCTGAGGGGGGTGCACTGCGGCCCCTGCACACCACCGCCGCCCCTCACTAACCTGTGCCCGCCCACCTGCGCAGCAGCCACTGCCTCCTCGCGCTCACACTGCTGCCACAGCCTCCTCCTGCACTGTGCCCTGGCCGGCCTCAGGCACTCCATTCTTACCCCGCCCTGCCTCTGCCTGTTTACAATGATTGGGACAAACAGGACAGGCTGGCCTAGCGCAAGCACATTCCCTCTTCCTGCTGCAGCCGGCTTCCTGGGTCCTCCACTCTGCGCTGACAGATAAGGCTGACCTGTAGCGGGGTACGCCAGGAGGTGTAGTTCTCGGAAACCCAGAGCCCAGTCTATAGGAGAGCTCTTTGTGGAGGAAGCACACTACAACTCCCAGGAAGCACCATACCTCCTGTGGCCCTGAAGCTCATGGAGGAGATTGAGGGAGCGCAGGAAAGAAAATGCCATGCTGGTGCTCTGGGGGCGCCTATGCAGTTCCTGATCTTGGGGAACCTGGTGGGATGTACACCAACTGCCCGCAGCCCCTCCCCCCGGCCAGCCCTGCCCCTGATCAGCCCCCCCTACCCCAATTGGGGGCAGGGCCAGCCGACCTCCCACGGCCCCTCCCCCCAGCCAACCCGGCCCAATGGCCCCATGGAGGCAGGCTGGTAGACCCCACCCATGCACAAGTTCATGCACTGGGCCTCTACTCTCTCTATATATAAAAGCCTAAGTGACCATTATGACCAGACAACCAGATGATCAGCTGGAGCTATGATACACACTGACCACCAGGGGGCAGACGCTCAACGCAGGAGCTGCCCCTTGGTGGTCAGTGCGCTCCCACAACCAACCTCCCGTAGTAGGCCTTCCTCCTGTAGTCCCTCCCCCACACTGGCCAGCCCTGATCGACCCCAATCAGGACTGGGCAAGATGACCCCAATCAGCCCCGATCGCTGGCCAGGCCAAGGTATCCCACCTGTGCACAAATTCATGCACTGGGCCTCTAGTCCTATATAATAAAAGCCTAATATGCTAAGTGTCCGGTCGTCTGGTCGTCCGTTCAACCAATCAAAGCGTAATATGCTAATGATATGCTAAAGCTGCTCAACCGCTCGCTATGACATGCACTGACCACCAGGGGACAGGTGCTCTGACCAGTAGGTTAGCTTGCTGCTGGGGTCTGGCCAATAGGGACTGAGTGAGATGGGCCAGACATGCCCTGGAGCCCTCCCACGGTTCTTCCCCACTGTCCAACCTCCCCCATCTCTCCCCGGCCCCAGTCATGCACTGGTGGGGTCCCTCAGCCTGGCCTGTGCCCTCTTGCAATCTGGGACCCCTCAGGGGATGTTGGAGAAGGTTTCGGTTCGATCCCACAGGCCAGGCCAAGGGACCCCACTGGTGCACGAATTTGTGCACCGGGCCTCTAGTTTATTTATAAAATCTCAGAGGTAGAAGAAGTAATTTGTGGAAGAAATGGACTTGGGAAACAAGTTATAGGGGCAAAGGAAGGGCCCTTGGAGCTTGGGAGTGAAGAAGGTAATGGAAATGCGCCTGAGGGCCGGGGGAGGGGGAGGGGAAAGGGAAAGGTGTGGGCTTGCTCCTGGAGGAGGAGCATGGGTTTTAAGGATGGAGATTTTTAGGGAGGTCCCAGGGGAAGATCTTAATAGACTATTCATCAGCTTCCCAGGTGTGTCCTTTCAGGGTCTAGGTGTCCACTGATTGATTGGCCTATGCTAGGGAAGGGGCTCATTATCCAATGCAGCTGGTCCTGAGGCCAGCTGTGGCTGGTTTTGCTACTTTTCTGGGCCTGGAGCTGAAATAAAGGGTGTCCCAAAATTCACGCAAGAAGTAATTTTGATAGAAAACACAGGTTTATAATTAAAAATTGTAATTTTTTTATTGATTCATAAAGTATACAATATAGGGTTATGTATGGAATAGCATATTGGGTAAATGGCCTCCACGGCTTTGCTGGAACATATGCACTCTTTTGTTGAAATTTTCCATGACCGTTTTGCATAAATGTGGCTGAATTTCGATGAGGCTCATTTTCATCTTGATGGCTTGGTACATTGACAAAATTGTCACATTTGGGGTTCAGAAAATCCACGAGTGATTGTTGAGAAACAAATGCATCCACAACGTGTCACTGTTTGGTGCGGATTTTGGGCTGGAGGCATCATGGGACCATTCTTCGAAAATGCGGCTGCTTAGGCAATAACAGTTAATGGTGCTCGCTATCGCAACATGATAATCCAGTGTTTAGGTATGCTATTCCATACATAACCCTATACTGTATACTTTAGTAATCAATAAAAATTTACAATTTTTAATTATAAACCTGTGTTTTCTAACAAAATTACTTCTTGCGTGAATTTTGGGACACCCTTTACAACTGAGGCCTAGAAGTTATCTCTAGGGAGGAAAGGTCAGGGGGGCCAAACCCAATGACCAGCGATATGCTAGAGGAGGAACGGTCACCCTGGGGGTGAGGTCCCACCCTACAACTGTCCTTTGCTAGACCCAGAGCTTCACTCTGGTGACCTTCTGTATCTGGCCCATCGTTCTTGCTCTGCTCATATCTGTCTAACAGCCTATCACACTTTGATGTCATCACCCACCAAGAGAAGCTGGAAATGTTGGTTTTTATGATGTTACCTCCTGATTTTTAAGTACTGGCAACTGACTTTTTAAATTTAACATTTTGAAGACCAAATAAAATATGTCCAATGGTTGGATCAGGCCCTGGGGGTACTGGTTTGTGTTCCCCATCTTAGAGACTAGGCTAGCTGAGGGGGAGGGTGTTCAGCTCCCTGGCTCACCTCTCCCACCCATCCCCACCCCTCCCACTCACCCCCACCCCTCCCACCCACCCCCACCCCCATTGTCACTCTGTTCCAGTCTTTTTCTACTTCTGGAACATTCTTGCAAGAGTGGGTGTTTGTCTGGTTGAACAGGCACACACAGAGCAGTGATCACAGGCTATTTATCCCTAGGGTGGGAGAGTCCCTCCTCCAGTTCATCATTGGCTGAGTACTATGGGGTTAATAGTTTTCCTCACACTTGGTCTAGGTCTTATTGTCTCCAACTGGGCCATTTAAAAAAATGGGCTGAGGCCTTTTCTAGTTGTCTCCACCTCCCCCTAATCTAGTTGAGGCAGGTGTTTCATCCTGACGCCTGAGGGGTTTCCACCCAGATGCTGGTTCACCTACACAGTTCTTTGTTCTTGTATCCTCTTTCCTCCTCCATACATTCTGTTTGCCCTGGGGAAATTCAGTTACCATTTCCATGAAAAGTTGACTCTACTGGAGATGGACCACAGAGGCCTATTTCCTACAATCACCCTATTTAAAATCATACCCACCCTTAGCCTTTTCTGTTCCCTTATGATTTACCTATCTTTAAAAGCATATTTGAGGAAATTTCTCTTTGCTTTTTTGATTTTCTGCTTCCCCTGCTGGCAAGTCATCTCCTCCAGTAACAGAAGGAAATGCTTCCTCTCTCGGTGGCCTGCGGCTAATGCCTCCTGCTGTAGATATGCCACTAACTAGAAGAATTCTGCTGGAGGCTTGAGCAGCCCGTCAGCAAAGGGGTGGGGAAATATGCACAAAGTGATGACTGTTTTTCTTTTCTTTTTTCTTTCTTTTTTATTTTTAAGCACGGTGAAACTAAATTCTAAGAGACACTGGATGTCATTAGTGTGGTTATAATTAGTTTATTATAAAAGAGACACAGAAATTACTCACATGATGAAAGATTTCAGAACTTCAGTGGAATGGGCAGCGTCACATGATGCCATCTCAATAGTGATTTATTTCAGTCTACATACTTTCTAAGAATGTCTCCATCTCCAAATAAGAAATAGTCCTGTTGTCTAAAACTACTTTGGTGCCTCCATATTCTGGAAGAACTTTATCTCCAACTTTCACGCTAACCTGTTGAATCTCTCCACCCTTTCCTTGGGAGCCCGACCCAACAGTGTCTACTGTTGCTTGCAGTACTTTTCCTTGAGCTTTTTCTGGAAGCATCATGCCTCCTTTGGTTACAGTTACCACGGCACTCCTTTCAACTAGTACTCGGTCAAGGGGAAGGGACTTCCTAAGGCCTGTCCTGCCAGCTGTCCCTGCAGGCAGGCGCTGGCCAAGTGAACCCAAGGCTGGCTCAGCATGTAGGTGTCTGCTCCACAGCCCGTCCCCCTAGAGGGCGGCAGCAGCGCCCCAATTTGCCCTGAGGCCTCAGTGCAGCCCATGTCCTGGCAACAGGGAGGCGGCAGTAATGACTTTTTCAAAGCTTCACAGAAGTCTCCTTAAGACAGTGGTTCTCAACCTTCCTAATGATGCGACCCTTTAATACAGTTCCTCATGTTGTGGTGACCCCCAATTTCATTGTTACAAATTGAACATAATTAAAGCATAGTGATTAATCACAAAAACAATATGTAATTATATATGTGTTTTCCAATGGTCTTAGGCGACCCCTGTGAAAGGGTCCTTCAACCCCCAAAAGGGTCGTGACCCACAGGTTGAGAACCGCTGCCTTAAGAGGAGAGTGTGTGTGTGTGTGTGTGTGTAGGGGGGTAAGAGGGGGGTCAAAGGACCAAAGGGATTGAGGAATGTCCCACTATTCCTTGGATTCCTTTTTTTGGTTTTTACAGAGAGGAAGGAGAAGGATAGAGAGTTAGAAACATCGATCAGCTGCCTCCTGCACACCTCCTACTGGGAATGTGCCCGCAACCAAGGTACATGCCCTTGACCAGAATCAAACCTGGGACCTTTCAGTCTGCAGGCCAACACTCTATCCACTGAGCCAAACCGGTTAGGGCTCCTTGGATTCCTTTTGACACCTCCCTGTCTAACTGTGTAAGGGAAGCACCCACCCCTTGCCTCTCCCCTCCTCCCTTCCCTTAACAATAGAAGATGTCTGGAGTCGAGACTCTTAAGATGCATTTGAGAATCATTTCTCCTATCCTCTTGAGCTAGGCCTTCCTGATCAATAAACCTTTCCTTGCTCCAACTCTGACCTATTGAATATTGGCCTTTATTTATTTATTATTTTTAAAAAATATATATTTTATTGATTTTTAACAGAGATGAAGAGAGAGGGACAGAGAGTCAGAAACATCGATGACAGAGAAACATTGATCAGCCGCCTCCTGCACACCTCCTACTGGGGATGTGCCCACAACCAAGGTACATGCCCTTAACCAGAATCGAACTTGGGACCTTTTAGTCCGAAGGCCGACGCTCTATCCACTGAGCTAAACCATTTGGGGCTTGGCCTTTATTTTTGAGGAGATTATTAAGAAGCTAGGAAAATTCCTTGGCAAGTGGAATGAAGAAAACTGAGACAAATGGTTTAAAAATGGCTGAACAATTTACAGCCAAATAATAAATCGCAATATCCAATCAAAACATGGGCAAAGGACCTAAATAGACACTTTTCAAAAGAAGACATTCAGAAAGCCAAGAGACATATGAAAACATGCTCAAAGTCACTAATCATACGAGAGATGCAAATCAAAACAACAATGAGGTATCATCTCACACCTGTCAGACTGGCTATCATCAACAAATCAACAAACAACAAGTGCTGGAGAGGATACGGAGAAAAAGGAACACTCGTGCACTGCTGGTGGGAATGCAGACTGGTGCAGCCACTATGGAGAACAGTATGGAGTTTCCTCAAAAAGTTAAAAATGCAACTCCCATTTGACCCTGTGATCCCGCTTCTAGGAATATATCCCAGGAAACCAGAAACACCAGTCAGAAAGGATATATGCACCCCTATGTTCATAGCAGCACAATTCACAATAGCTAAGATCTGGAAACAGCCTAAGTGCCCATCAGTAGATGAGTGGATTAGAAAACTGTGGTACATCTACACGATGGAATACTATGCTGCTGTAAAAAAGAAGGAATTCTTACCATTTGCAACAGCATGGATGGAACTGGAGAGCATAATGCTAATTGAAATAAGCCAGTCAATGAAAGAAAAATACCACATGATCTCACTCATTTATGGATAATTAAGACCAGTATAAAGTGATGAACAAAAATAGATACAGAGGCAGAGCAACATCGAACAGACTGTCAAACTACAGCGGGAAGGCCGGGGAGGGTTGGGGAGTTGCGGGGGTAAGAGATTAACTGAAGGACTTGTATGCGTGCATATAAGCATAACCAATGGACACAAGACACTGGGGGGTAGGGGAGGCCGGGGAAGGTCAAGGGGAGAAAAAAAAAAGGAGACATATGTAATAGTCTTTGTAATACTTTAAGCAATAAAACAAAATGTAAAAAATAAATAAATAAATTGCAATATCTTCCCTAACCACAGACACTTAGGAGCAAATGGTTCACACATTCAAGACCATGTGGGGCAGACCCGCCTTGGTTCTGGTTCCTTTCCAGCGGCATTCTTTGAAGGTAAAACTGACCAGAGAATGACCCTCATTTTATTCATCAGTATATCAAGGTCACACACCTTGGAGCGCGAGCGACAGAGTGACCAGAACTCCAGACGGATTAAAATGTAGAGAGCCTTTATTGACTGGCCAGTGTCCGCGCCTCCACTCGGGAAGCCCAAGAGAGAAGCGGCCACGACCATCTGCAGAGTCCAGTGTTTAAAGGGGACAACTAGACACTGTGTTCAGGTTCCCATAGCAACAAAGCCAAGTTACAAAAGCTCATTGCGTAGTTTTAGCCAAGCTATTCATCCTCCTCTTGTTATTCATTTCTGGGTAACTAAAAGGTCAGGACTGTTCTTAATTGTGATCTGTCCTTTGTGGGCCGTTGTTCAGGTGTGTGAGCTCAGTTCCTAGAAACTTTGCACAGGCTGTCGAGCGGCTGAGGTGGCTAGGTAACTAAGCAGGACTAAAAATTTTCCTGCTCTGTAACAGCACCTAGAAAGCTGATGAATATTCTGTTGAGACCCTCACCTAAAACCTGAAACCTTCCCTAAAATCCCTACCACTAGAAAACAGAAAAAAAACCTCTTTAAGACAACGATGCCAGTGCTTGCTTCCCCTTGAGCCTCCCTCCCCATCCTTCCTCAGGGTGTATCTTTGCTTTCTTTCTCCTAAGCTCTAAGGCAGTGGTTCCTTTAAATACAGTTCCTCATGTGGTGGCCCAACCATAAAATTATTTTCGTTGCTACTTCATAACTGTAATGTTGCTACTGTTATGAATCGTAATGTAAATACCTGATATGCAGGATGGTCTTAGGCGACCCCTGTGAAAGGGTCGTTGGACCGCCAAAGGGGTCGAGACCCACAGGTTGAAAACCGCTGCTCTAAGGGTTCCGATGAGACTTGCAACTTGGGGAGCAGAGGGCAGCAGCAGCTTGTCCCTGGCTAACTCTCTGATCCTATCTCCAAGGATCCTCCTTTTGCCTAACCTTTTAGTGAGTCAAAAAGAAGCTCTGCCTGGGCTTACTCCTGTTGCTGTGTTCTTGCTTTCTCCATCCTAAGACCTTCCTTTATTTCACTGTCCCAGCTTTAATAAACATACTCTCACAATCACCTGGACTCATATCTTGAAATCTTTCCTGAATGAAGTCAAGAACCCACACATTCTTTTTTTTTTTTTTTGAAATGCACTTTATGAATATAAATATTTCCAAAGCAAAAAGAGAAAATAATTGAATAAGTAGCGACAATGAAATTCTGAGCAATAAGTATGACTAGTTTTTGTTCTTCAATAAATGAATACAACCACTGTATCAATATATGTGTGTATACCCAACACACACACTACAGAAACATTTCAAAGTGGAAATATTTAATGCACCGCCAAAGTGCTACAATAACTGTCCTCCACAGACGTTCACATGCAAACACTATTGGACTAATAAACTAGAGCAAGTATTAATTAGCAGAACTCCTTTGCAAAAACGTTTAAAAAATGGAAATAACGAAACCGAAATCTACTTCTCATCTGAACAGTATAGAAAATAATCTCCTATTATCTGCGTCATATCACATACACACGAATTATTATCTAAGCTCAGAAAATAACTTCTTACTGTACACACAGAACTGCGGTGTATACTCAGCAAATGTTATCATTGGCAGAAAATGGGCCATGAGGCAAAGTAGACTCCCTCCTTCTGAAGATCTAGTCTGGAAGGTTTTCCCGGGTGTGTAATAGAATAAAGAATAAAGTCTAACACAGTTACAGTCTGGCCTCTAATGATGAGCCTCTGTGTGTCTGGTCAGGGAAGACTGAGCAGCCATGATTCCCCAGATGGAACAGCTGTCCAACAGCTTGGTGGGGCTCCAGCAAATAGGACAGGAGACACACCTGCAGCACCAGGGCCTAGTCTCCCAGCAACAGAGATGGTGAACTGCCTTCCTCTTCAGGGCGGAAAAGGAGAGATCCTCACTGCTTCACCCCACATACTTCATTTTCACATGCTGCAAAAGGACTCTTGATAAGGTCGCCAGATTTGGCAAATTAAAAACTCAGGGCAACCAGTTAAATTTGAATCCCAGAGATGACAATGAAAAAATAACTTCTCAGTGTAAGTATATCCCATTCACCACCTAGACATATTTATACTAAAAAAATTTTATTGTCATTTACCTGAAATTCAAATTGAACTATCCTGTGTTTTTTTTTTTTCAGTTTTGTTTTTTATTGCTTAAAGTATTACAAAGGGTATTACATATGTGTCCTTTTTTTTTCCCCTCCCTTGACAATCCCCTGGCCTCCCCTACCCCCCAGTGTCTTATGTCCATTGGTTATGCTTATATGCATGCATACAAGTCCTTCGGTTGATCTCTTACCCCCCTCCCTCCTGCCCCCCAACCCTCCCCAGCCTTCCCGCTGCAGTTTGACAATCTGTTTGAGGCAGCTCTGCCTCTGTATCTATTTTTGTTCATCACTTTGTACTGGTCTTAATTATCCATAAATTAGTGAGATCATGTGGTATTTTTCCTTCATTGACTGGCTTATTTCACTTAGCATAATGCTCTCCAGTTCCATCCATGCCGTTGCAAATGGTAAGAATTCCTTCTTTTTTACAGCAGCATAGTATTCCATCGTGTAGATGTACCACAGCTTTCTAATCCATTCATTCTCTGATGGGTATATCCTTTCTGATTGGTGTTTCTGTTTTCTTGCGATATATTCCTAGAAGCGGGATCACAGGGTCAAATGGGAGTTGCATTTTTAACTTTTTGAGGAAACTCCATACTGTCTTCCATAGTGGCTGCACCAGTCTACATTCCCACCGGCAGTGCACGAGTGTTCCTTTTTCTCCGCATCCTCTCCAGCACTTGTCGTTTGTTGATTTGTTGATGATAGCCAGTCTGACAGGTGTGAGATGGTACCTCATTGTTGTTTTGATTTGCATCTCTCGTATGATTAGTGACTTTGAGCATGTTTTCATATGTCTCTTGGCTTTCTGAATGTCTTCTTTTTTAAGGTGTCTATTTAGGTCCTTTGCCCATTTTTTGATTGGATTGTTTATCTTCCTTTTGTTAGAACCCACACATTCAGACTGTGCCGGGCAGACCTGCCTCAGTCTCAGTTCCTTTCCAGTGACATTTTTTTTTAAATATATTTTATTGATTTTTTTACAGAGAGGAAGGGAGAGAGATAGAGAGTTAGAAACATCGATGAGAGAGAAACATTGATCAGCCGCCTCCTGCACATCTCCCACCGGGGATGTGCTCGCAACCCAGGTACATGCCCTTGACCGGAATCGAACCTGGGACCTTTCAGTCCGCAGGCCGATGCTCTATCCACTGAGCCAAACCGGTCTCGGCTCCAGTGACATTTTGAAGCATCAGTTACACTGAGGAGATAGACAGAAGCTAGGTAGGCAGGGACAGGGGCCATAATGGGGAGGAAGTAAAGCTGGGGAGCCCAGCTGGCGGAAGTTACAAAAGCAACCCAGCTGGGTGGGGAAAGAAGGGCACAGGGGAGACATAAACTTTAAAATGTATAAATGCTGCTAAGACAGGCAGCTTGCAGTGAGGCGCATAACCAAACCCAAGAATGTTACTAAGGCAGAATTCTTTGAAAGAACCAATCAGAAGCTAGCAAGTATGTATACAAAAAAGCACGTGCTCCTCTCTCTTTTTTCTGATGTGAGCCGGGGGGGGGGGGGGGGGGGTTCCCTGGACCCACGAGGCTTATGGCCCTATGGGGCCTCCACACATGGACTAGTAGACTTTCATTTGCATGGATGCTGAAGTGCACCCAGCTACAACATGGAACAGAAGCTCTGGACACTGGCCTGAACCCCAGCTGCACTTTTTCCAGGACTGGCTTCTCTCAAGAAACTTTGGTTCTGCCAGCTGTTTTTGTCCACAACTTCATTCTTCGATTTTGTGAGACAATGAACTCAGATTCAAACCCCACATGTTGCTTTCAACACGAACCTTGGGCCTGTAACACTCCCAAGAATTTCATCTAAATTATAGAACCATGCCTGGCATATAGCAGGTGTTCGTGAAGTAGTTGTTAAATAATGAAAGTGCTCTTATCCCTCTACGAATTATCATAGAGGCCTTGCAGGAGTTGAGGTGAGGTGGTGAGGGCAGGTGGGCATAGAGGACCAGATTTGGTGACAGACCTGGACTAGTTTCCTCATCACTGAAGGAGGGATGGCTTGGAGTCTTGGGTATGAGTGGGAATTACAGAGAAGGAGGAGGGGGAAGGCTACATATCTGGGATAGGGGTCAAGGGGGAACCCTGCAGCTCCCTTCCAGCCTGCCTCACTCACTAAGACAAGGTGTTACAGAAGACCAGAGAAAAACCAAGCAACGCCCAGAAAAATGGAGTTACATTGTTTAGTTTTGTTTGTTTTTTTTTAGCATATTAGGCTTTTATTATATAGGATCTTTAGGCACATTAAGGATTGGGAGGCAGAGAGAAAAGAATGGTTTTTAACCAGATGTACAATGTTTTTGTGTTTCATGGCCTTATCCTGTGGGTTTTTTAAAAATATTTTTTAACTTAATTATAATATGTGCAGATAACTTCATTCTATTTGTCTTTGTTTTTTATGCCAGCAGGCTCAGAGGAAGATTTCTCAAATTCTGAGCAAAACCATGGAGGAAGCTTTCCCTATTTATATCTTTTCACCCCTTTGTCTCCCAAATAAGGGTTTTCCAGTCCCCTTTGCAAGTTCTTAAAGAGCCCCATGTGCTGGGACCTTGAGACCACAACTAAAGGCCTGGCCTGGCGCCAGCACTGATAACTCCATCTGGGGATGGTTTATGGCCTCTCTAAAATGGGAGTAGACAGGTCTTGCAGGACCAGACAATTAAAGGGGCAGTGGCTAGACTATAGGCTAATAAGAATGTATATTAGGTTAATGGCACAGATTCAGATTGCTAGCCCCCCAAAATGTCTCATTTTCCCCATCAAAGGATCTCAAACTGGTAGCTCCAGGGCCAAAGCCAACTATTTTATATGTTTCCTTCAGTTCACAAAGTGTTGAAAGTTAATAGTTGCTAACATTTAAACATTGGGATATTTCAATAAAACAGGCTGCATCTCCAGCTTCTCTTAGAAGGCCTGTCCTAACTGGACCTCATTCCCCTTTGGGGGCAATTTTAGGAGGGGTAGGTCTGTCTCCCTGGAGTGACCAAGGCCCCCTCTTGCCCTGGTTTGAGGCTTCATGAGAGGAAGTGAGGAAGAGAGAGACTCACAGTGGCTATGGCTCAGGCCTGGTAGGTCATCTCCCATCTCAGACCCACCTTCCAACCCTGTGGCCACCATTACAGCACAGACACTGGAGAGTTGATCAGGGTAGGGTCTCTGTAGGAAAGACTTCCAGGACTATCACCAAGTCTGCCCATGGTCATGCTAGGGGCAAGAGGGAGAAATAGAATAGTGGGGACTAGCTATAGTTATAAGAAATATTAATCATGCTGTTAACTGATTGTTTTGTTCTGATTAAAGAAAGTGCATTCTGACCTGGCTGGGAGTTAACCTCGAAATGTGGTCCATTCTCCTTATCTGAGAACTGCCTTCTTCATGGAAAGATTAACAACCTTGTTGCCAAAACAATGAAGTCCCAGAGGTGTCTGCCCTTTGCAACCCCCAGCCCACATCGCCTGTAACCTGTAACCATTATACCTATGTAATCTTTGTCCTTCTAACCAATATAAGCAGCTGGCTTATGGGGGTGGTGGGTAGAGCAAACTTTTGTGGATAACCTGCTGCTCTCCCATGTTGCCTGCAATATCTATATATATAAAAAGGCAGCTACTGTAACAGCCATAACGACCTAACAACCAGTCGCTATGACATCCACTGTGACCAGAGAACCAGCTGGATCAGGGGGTGGGGCTGGTGGCCAACCTCTCGGCCCCTCCCCACTGCCAGCCTGCCCCTGATCAGACTCCCCCACCCCGAACAAGAACAGGGCCTGCTGGCCAAACGTCCCCTCCTTCCCCCAATACTCCCCCCTCCCCGCCCCACACCAGCCTCAACCCCATCAGCCTGCTCCACCATGATAGGCCCACAGCCCCTCCCCACAGCCGACCTGCTCCTGATGATACCCCCCACCCCAATAGGGGGCAGGGCTGGCCAGCCAACCTCCTGCAGCCCCTCCCCCTGGCCAGCCATGCCCCCAATGGGCCCCCACCACCCTGATTGGCCTGCAGCACCTCCCCCTGGCCAGCACCACCCCTGATCGCCATCCCACCTCAATAGGGGGCGGGGCTGGCCAGCCAACCTCTTTAGCCCCTCCCCCCGGCCAACCACACCCCAGATTGCCCCCCCCCCCCAATCAGGGACAGGGCATCTCCCCCAGGCCACTAGGCCCTGATCAGCACCCTCCACCCACCCCATTCTTGGGCGGGACCAGCCAACCCACTGCCCACAGCCCCTTCCCATGGCCGGCCCCACCCCCAATCGGCCCCCCAACCCTAATCACCCAAGACCCCTTCCCCCAGCCAGCACAGCCCTGATCAGCCCGATCTGGGCGGGCCAGCCAGTCAATCTTCTGCCATCTCCTCCTCCTGACAGGCCCAGCCCCGATCTGCTCTGATTGGGGCCGGGCTGGCCAGACCCCATCTCTGCACAAATGCATGCACTCAGCCTCTAGTTACAAAATAAAGTGCTCATGTATGATTCAACCCTTTCTCTGCTTAATTGGCTCAAGTAGTGACAGGGAGCTCAGACCCATTCATTGTCTGGTTTCAGTCAGAGGAAAAGGCACAGTTAAGGAAAAGCTTGGTTGTGCTTTGTGACTCCCTCTGGAAAAGACGTTGACAGGCAAACAACAGAGAAGACGGTCTTTGGAAATGCCGGCACAAAGAGGAGCAGGAGATTTCTGAGATGCAAGAAATTCAGAAAAATAATAAACAGATACAGATAGAGAGACATAAAGCAAATGAGGCAAAATACGAAGAGCTGGCGAATCTCTGTGCAGGGGATTTGGGTTCACTGTACTGTTTATGCAACTTCTCTATCATTCAAAAAGCTTAAAAGGAAAGTTGGGAAAATCAATAATAAGCCACAAGATAAAAACAACAATAAAAGATTAGAGGAAAAGTAAATTTAGGATTGGGTAACTTAAAAGTTAAATAAACAGCCCTGGCCAGTGTGGCTCAGTTGGTTGGGTGTCATTCTGGGCACTGAAGGGTTGCTGATTTGATTCCTGGTCAGACCCCTGGTAGGGGCATGTCGGGGGCAGACAATTGATCAATGTAGAGCAATGTTTCTCTTCTCTCTCCCTTTCTTTCTCTCTAAAAATGAATAAATTATTATTTTAAAAGTTAAACAAATAATTTAATTGAACTTAGGAAATGTATTTTTGCATATAGTATGTATTATATATATAATAGGAAATATATAATACATACTATATGCAAATATATAATACATTATATATATATATATATATATTTTTCCTTTTTAATCCTAACCCTCCCAAAATGTCTACCTTTTCCTCCTCTTGGATCAACTTCCAGTCCCTGATCCCTCCCTTATGCATCTTCCTAGTGGTGGAGCCTCCCTCTCAGCTGCCCAGCCCTGGCCCGAGGGGCCCCAGGCTCTGTGGCTGGCACTAGGGTTGGCAGGCTCCTGCCTGGCTGCAGAGGCAGTGAGATGAGTCTGCAGTTTTGAGAGCTTGGCTCTGTGGCCATGGCAGGCACTGACCCAGCAGCCTGCTGGCAGCCAGAACCCTGACATCTTAGCATCCCCATCCCCCCTTCCCAGCACCTCCGTGTCCAAGAAGGTGCTGTGCCCAGTGAGAGCCAGCTCCACAGGCCTGCACATCCCTGAGTCATTTGCCTACTGCTAACAGTCTCTCTCATTTTCAAAGAACAATCCTGGTGGATGCAACTGCAGGACACACTGCCTGCTAGGCAGCAATTATTCTCTCTGTGGAGGAAGCTGTGGCACATAGGGGTCAGTCAGCCTCAGTCACATAGTTAATTAAGGGTCAAAGTTGGAATTCAAAGCCAACTTTGTCTGCCTTCACATCAGGTGTGTGTGTGTGGGGGGGGGGGGTGACAAAGGACAGCAGGGCCCCACATAACTTTGAGGGTCTGAAGAACAGACAGCAGGGTGGGAAGAGGGAATAAGACCCCAGAGAATATTTTCAGAACCAACCACTGCCGCCCCCCTCCACCGCCCCACCCTGGCCCAGCCTCCATCCCCTGCCTCCTGGACATTACAGCCACCTCCTCCCTGGTCGCCTGCTCCTGTCCTGCCCTACAGTCTGCTCCCCACACACAGCCAGAGGGAGCCTGTGAACCACTGAGTCAGGCCAGGGCCTTCCTGGTTCGGCTCTCTTCGCTGTGCCTCATTCCTGGTAAAGAGCCAAAGTCCTCACCACGACCCATAAGCCCCTCCAGCTGGTTGCCTGCCACCTCTCTGGCCTCATTTTCTCTCCCTCAGCCTCTCACTTACTTGCTCGCTCACCACACTGGCCTCTCTGCTATTCCTCATACACCCCAGCTACCTTCCAGCCTCCAGCATCTGCTCTTGGCCCTCCTCTAGGGACTTACTCTTCCCACAGATGTCCCCATGTCCCGTCTTCATCTCCTTTCTTCGGGGCTTTGCTCAAACACCACTTTCCTGATGACGCTTTCCTCGGTCGCTCTATTTAACCGTAGCTTCCACCTGTAACCTACCGCCGCTCCCCCTCGATCCTGTTCTGGCCTTTATTTTTTTCATAGCACTGGCATCTATCACCGCCTGACATACATACAATTATACACATACCGGTCGTGTTTATTGTCTCTTCCCTTTGGAATGCCAGCTCAGTGAGCAAGGGACCTGGCCTATCCTATTCCC
Organism: Myotis myotis; assembly: GCF_014108235.1. Classification (NCBI taxonomy): domain Eukaryota; kingdom Metazoa; phylum Chordata; class Mammalia; order Chiroptera; family Vespertilionidae; genus Myotis; species Myotis myotis. The sequence continues at coordinate 11,425,970 of NW_023416323.1, forward strand.
TCTGTGTCCCCAGCACTGAGCACAGGGTCTGGTCCATAGTACGTGCTCAGGAAATACTTGTTGAGTGAATAAATGAAAACCATTCTTGAGAGTTACTATATCCCAGGCCCCATAACAGATGAACCTGGTACCCAGCTCTCCTTAAGTAGATCACACTTTGAGGGAACACATGAAGTACACAGATGGAGAGGGAAGGAGGTCAGAGCCAGAAAACCTAGATTCAAATCCTAGCTCCACCACTTTCTCACTATGTGATCTGGGGGAAGCAAGTCTCCCTTCCTGGCCTCAGTTTCCCCATCTGTGCAATGGGGATAAAAATAGCATCCACTCTACAGGCTGCCCTTTGTATTCAATAGGGCTGTTGTGTGGAAAGCTGACAGCATGACTAATTCTGAAAGCTGTCCTCTTCCTGGAAGGGGTGAGGTGGGAGGGGCACGGCTGTGTATTCCAACAGTTAACAATGGAATGCTTGTAGGCAGGGGACCTCACGCGTGGAAAATACATCCACCCCTGAGGATTCCAGACAAAAGTCTCAGGTCTCAGAGGGCAGGTCTTCCTGGGCATTTACATTCTTTGTAAATAAATGTAAATTCGCAGAATTTCTGCAACAAGAAATACTGGTCTGGGAATCCTTGTCCTTGCCATGAGCAGCTGTGTGGGTTGGGGGGATCTCTCCCACCTGCAGCTGCCGAAGCGAACACTGGATTTGTTTAAGACAACGGTTCTCAACCTGTGGGTCGCGACCCCTTTGGCAGTCCAATGACCCTTTCACAGGGGTCGCCTAAGACCATCCTGCATATCAGATATTTACGTTACGATTCATAACAGTAGCAACATTACAGTTATGAAGTAGCAGCGAAAATAATTTTACATGAGGAACTGTATTTAAAGGGCCAGAAGATTGAGAAGCACTGGTTTAGGACAATCTCTGGGCCACAACACTGGATCAGTGGGGTCCAATCAAAGTGAAGCTCGGGGGGTTTGTTCAGTAATTGGAAGAAGAGATGTGGGGTTTGCTTTGGACGATGGGGGTGCACATTGGAGACCTGGAAATTCCAATACTTTGCCACCACAAGAAAGGCAGCCTGAAGACAGAGCTAAAACTAAAGAGGCCACAGACCAAGAGAAAGCTGAGAAACAGTCAGCACCCCGTTCAAACCACACCGGTTTCACTATGGATTGTTTAATTATGGAATAAAGAAACCTGACTTGTTTGAGTGAGTTTTAATGTGTTTTTTGTTATTTATAACCAAGAAAAGCTAAACTGGTATACAAAGAAGTTCCACGAGCCCAGAATCACAGCCCTGGGGTATGTGTCACATGGTTTTACTTAGCTTGAGCCAATGCGGTTCCTGTAGCTTCAAACAAACCAAGATCTCCAGAGGCCAGTGAGCGCTTACCTCAGCCAGGTCACGGCTCTCTCTGCCAACAGTCTGGGTCCCGTTTGCCTGGATAGACGTCTTTGAGATGGACCTGTTCTCCTTCCCAACTTCCACCTTGAAAAGGGCCAGTGAGCCAAGGGACTCAAGGACTTGGTAGAGACAGAAGCTAAGTGGCCGGCCAGCAGAGGACTGTGGCTCAGGTGGCCTAGAAAGCCCTGAATGAGAAAGTGGCTCCAGCCTCCTTCCACGGAACAGCCTGCAGCCAGCCTGTCGGGCTCAATAGGAGGCAGCCGCACCGAGGGCCAGACAGCCGGCCAACGATAACAAGGCCACCTACAACCCACAGCCTCAAGGGCCAGCACTAATTGGTCGAAGGATAACGAACTCTATCTAATCAGACTAGAGCACTTGCATCCCCCAGCCTCCGCCCCTTGTGGTTTTGGCACATAAAATTCAGCCCCGAGGACAGCAGAGGCTGAGTCTTAACCTTCCCCAATTGTGGCTCCATCCCCCCACTCCCTCTAATAAACTCCCCGCTTACTTGCTCGCTGAGTCTGCCTAATTCCTTGAACGACTCTGATCTTACAATAAGTGCCTGGGACTTCAACAGTCTTCCCATCAAAGGTGGTGATGTGTGAGTGCCCAGATGCCTGCTAGTGTTATGGGTTAGCTCAGCGAGATAGACCACCGACTCAGAATTTAAATTTTAAGAGCCTTTATTAAGCTGACCAGCTGACTGCTAGCCGTGTCCTTCCCATAAGAGCCCACAGCTTGCAGTGCAGACCAAGAGTACAGCAAGACCTTTTATCTGCAACACTACAAAGTATTTTTTTTTTAAAAGAAAAAAACTGCAAAGTGGGTCATTAGCCGTTCCTGGTACTGGCAGGGTAAAAAGTTTACATAAAATTTACGAGCAGTGTCACACCTGGCTGGGCTCAATCATAACACATTGCTTTTCTAGCGAGATAATTAGCAATTTTTCTCTTCCATGGTCCCTGCCCCTCAGTTTACTTAGTAATTCTTTTTTGTCAGGCCCCTGCCCCTAGACACTAGGTGCCAGGGAAAAGTGGGTGGCACTTGAAGATGCCCCTGAGGCCCAGGTCTGTGGGAGGAGGGGATGCAGTGCTCCAGCTACACATGGACACCATTCCAACCTCTGGGCCTTTACACTGGCTGTTCCCTCTGCCTGGATGCTCTTCCCGCCAGTGTCTACATGACTCCCTTTCTCATCCCTTTCAGGCCTCTGCCCCCGTGCTTCCCTGCCTGCCCTGTCTTTAAGGGTAACACCCCACTGCACTCTTTACCTTCTTCCCTTCTTTATTTTTCTCCAGGGCAAACTGTATTACTAGAAGTTACATCTCATTATAATAATTACTAGTGGCCCAGTGCATGAAATTCATGTACATTAAAAGGGGATTAATTAGAGGAAATATTTTAATATTGCTATTTGCCCTTTCTCTATAATAGAAGTGTCAGAGATTAAAGAAAATTAGTAAAATGTATATGAAAATCTTCCTCTTGTCAGGGTCTGGGGTGTGCCATGGGAACCAGGGTCAAGTCCCGCCCACCCATGTGTGCCTCAAAATGGCTCGAGACCCAGACCTGGCTGGCCCCTCCCCATTGGGCTAGATCCAGACCCAGCTGGTCCCACCCTTGTCAAGCTCTGCTGGATGGGGGGCACAGCTTCAGATCCCCTGGCCTGGTGCCAGGGAGGGGGGCGTGGCCTGGAGGGGGGCACGCCTTGAGGTTCCCCCATCAAGCCCTGCTGGGTGGGGTACGTAGCCTGAGACCCCCTGTCAAGGCCCCCTGGGTGGGGGGCATGGCGTGAGGTCCCCATCGAGCCCCACGGGATGGGGGGAGGGGAGGGGCGTGCAGCCTCAGGTCCCTGCTGATTGCTTGTTAAGGCTTGTTATGGGAGCTCAGCCTCCGCTGTGGGTGCAGCCATCTTGTGTTATGGAAACCACACCACCCCCCTCCATTCTGGGTGCCACCATCTTTGTGGCCGAGTGACGGTCAATTTGCATATTCACTCTGTATTATATAGGATACTACCATATATTGGCTTGCTGTCTTTCTCTAGGGACTTTTATCTATGTTTCAACAAAATAAATGAAGTCCTTGCTCTGGGAGAACTCCTATTCTGTCAAGAGGAAGACAGAAGGAAATAAAGAAGTGATCAATAGAAAAGATGATATACTTTAAAGGAAAGAAAATGGGGTTATAATAGAGACTGGGAAGGGTGGCTCCTTTCTTGGGGGTGGTCAGGGAAGGCTTCTCAAAGGAGGTGACATTTGTACTGAGACTTCAAGGATGAGAGTGCATCACCTATGTGAGCAACTCAAGGAACAAGTTACAGCTGAAGCGACAATGCTGCAAAGGTCCTGAATGGGGATCCTGCCTGCAGCATTGAAGGAGCAACAGAGAGGTAATGGTGGCTGGAGGAGCATGAGTGGGGGCAAGTGGGAGGAGTGAAGGGCAGAGAGGTGACAGAGGCTGGTTTTGTGGGGTCACATATGCCACAGTTTTCCTCTGAGGAAGATGGAGCCATGGGAGGGCTCTGAGAAAGGAGCTACGTGAACAGATTTAGGGTTTTAGAGATTGCCTCTTCATTCTGCCTGCCACCGGCAAGGCACTGCCAGAAAGTCGGTTTGATTTTGCAGTTACGTTTTATTTCTCAGTCAAATACTTTTATGCCCTTACTAAGTATCTTGTCCTAGGCAATCTACACTTCTTAATCTTCATATGGGTAAACACCCGTGACATATTAGGAAATAGGCTCTATTGCCTCCGCCCCCAGTTCTGGCACTCAGCTCCTAACACCTGCATACTTTCCTGAGTGACAGGACGGCTATGAGCCCTCTGTTCTGATATTTGGTCTCTGACTCCAGTTCCTGATGCAGAGCTCCTACATCCCTTGGAATTTTCTAGGTGATAGGAGTGTCTTTTGTTCTAATGAGGCAATGTTTGGTGGGCTCCTGGATCGGGGCTGGCCACCAGAAAGACCAGGCCATGATTAGAAACCTGGATCTTTCAGTCCCACCCTCATCCTCTGGGGAGGGAAAGGGGCTTTCGAGTTAACACTGATGGTGCCTATGTGATGAAGTCTCTGTAAAAAGCCTTGAATACGGGGTGTGGGGCATGTCAGGGTTGGTGAACACATCCATGTGCTGGGAGTGCAGCACGCCTGACTCCATGGGGACAGAAGCTCCTACATTGGGGACCCTCCTGGACCTCACCCTATGTATCTCTCCATCTGGCTGTTCTTCTGTATCCCTCATAATAGCCTTTATAACAAACCAGTAAATGTAGGTGTTTCCCTGAGTTCTGTGAGCCATTATAACAAATTATTGAAACTGAAGAGAGGGTCATGGGCACCTCCAATTTGTAGCCAAGTCAGAGTTGTGATAACTTTGGGACCCCCACTTGTGATTGGCACCAGAAGTCAAAGGCAGTCTCGAGTGACCAAGCCTTTAACTTGTGGAGCCTGATGCTATCTCTAGGTCAAGTCAGCACTGACCTGAATTGTAGGGCACTCGGCCAGTGTCACAGAGAAGTGGAGGATTGCTTGGTGTGGAAAACCCACATGTCTAGTCACAGGAGCGCTCTGTGTGAGCAGAGAACAGCACCATTATCCCCCTTTGTACAGCTGGGGAAACCAAGGCACAGAGATGTAAAGCCAATAGGACAAGGTACCCAGGCTTCCGTGTCCAGCACCACATGCTTCATTACTTTGCCACCTCACCACATTGTCTGCTAGAGCATTGACTGACACCCTGGTGGGCCCACATCCATTTGCCCTCCACTTGGAGGCCACAACAAGAGCACCAATGAGGCTCTCATTTCATATGTCTTCAAGCTGCCAACTTCTTAAATGACATATGTTCCATCCTCCTGCCTTGACGCATGCCCTTCCCAGTGCCCTGGAGGCCAGCTATTAAGTTAGGATTTTGAGTCCTCAGAGTTCCTGGACCGGATACAGTGCCCAGGAGAAGCTGCCCCAGGCCTGCCTCCTGCTGTCCTTGGCTTTGGCCCGCACTACAGTGTTCCCTGCTCATACTACCCGCCCGCGCTCCTCAGCCCAGCTGGGTCCCCCTGCTCCTGCCATGGGGCCTTGTCATGTGCACATTGGCTGCATGGTCCATTCCCATGAGGATACTCAATGAGAGCCTGTAGGTAGGGAATCCTGATCCCGGGAATATGGTCTAGAAGGGGGTTGGGAGGGAGCACGGGCTCCAGGGGGGACTTCCCAGAGGTCCCTGGACTCCAGCCCCTAGAGAGGAAAACAGTCAGAGGAGGTCAGAACAGTTCCTCTAACGTATACAGCTAGGGCAGGGCCCAGTTCTAAGGTCACCTCTCCCTCTCCAAAGGGGATGCACTGGGCTACCATTTCATCAGCCTGTTATTTATGTTCATTTGTCATCAGGGTTCTCTGAAACCCAGGACTAGACTTGGGTGATGCCTACTTGGACCACCCCAAACTGTCCTGCCCACAGTGATAGTCACCATCCCACCATGTCCATGGGTCCATGTGGCACTCAAGGGCTCTTGGAGCCCAACATTAGCCCAGATGATGGAGTGTGGCGTGACTAACATGTTCTGGCCAACACTTCCTGGCCATGCCCTGAAACTCGTGGTTTGTCCCATTGAAGGTATTCAGGTGGGGGTCTCTGTAGAGCACAGTGTCCTATAGCACATGACATGGCAACTCCCAGCCCTCCTGAGTGGGCAGCGCAGCTTGAGGGTGGCACTCGAACAGGTGTCCAACCCCACAGCACACACATATTGGTGGTTGTAGGCAGCACTATGGTGCCCAGAGGGATAGTGGCCCTGCAGTGGCAGCCACAGTGAGTGTGCAGCGTGCAGATGCCCATCTCCAGGGCAAAGCCCTCGTGACAGAAGCAGCCGGTTGTGCACATGAAGGGGCAGGTTGCTGAGGACTTAAGGTTGGCCCAGTGGCTGGGCAGGTTGGTCTACAGAGGTCATAGTAGCTTTTGGCTGGACATGCCACACCTGGGGGAGGAAACAGATGGGCAGGGGCCACCACCCTGAAACCCTGGATCTCTCAGTCAGAGGGAGAAAAAACTAGGATGGGTGCAGGGCAGGGAGGGGTCAGGGATGGACCATAGGACCCTTCCCAAACCGCCATTGTGCCTGAGTAATGCTTTTCTTCCATGTGGTTTATTAATATCATGTCCATGGGTCACTTAAAAATTGTGGCACATACCGAACCATTAGGACAACTCGAGATCAAGCGCAGGGAGGTGGATTAGAAAGAGGCTGAGAGAAACCCTGTTTCTGGTGTGAAGTTTGTGTCACCATCCCAGGGAGCAGGGCTTGGGTCTCCCTGGGAATGAAGGGCTCCAATCAGCCAGGGATGTTGGAATCCTAGCTGACTATGGGGTGAGGTCACCATCAGAAGGTGAAGGGGCACTTACTGCCTCGCAGGCTGGCTCTCCACTCCGGCAGGTGGACACTGTGCAGGGTGCAGAGCGTGGCGTAGGCCTCCGGTGAGTACACAGCATGCTGTTGCCCATGCCCTAGGGACAGAGGTCGAAGACACAGGCCTGGGTGTAGGATATAAGAGCTAATGCAGTGGCCCAAAGCAGTTCAACAGGGCTGGGTGCCCCAGTGTCCTGCCGGCGGCTGGGGAATACTGCGGACTCACATTGGCCACCTCCAAGTCTCCTGTCTTGCCTTCCCTCCTGGCCAGCCCCCCAGCCTCCCCCTTCCAGCCCCTGACAGTCCCAGACACAGTTTTATAAACTTATAAAAACCCCCACCCACAGTAACAAATGACTTTCATACCATCATTCAGCAGAGTGGTTGTCAGAACATGGATTCTGGAATCAGCCTTGTTGGCTTCAAATCCCACCTTTGCTACTTGAGCAAATCTAAATCTACGCTCACCAGCCACCTGTGGCTATTGAGCACTTGAAATGCAGCTAGTGTGACTGAGGAATGAGATCTTTGATTTAAATTAATTTACATTTAAATAGCACATGAGGTTAATGGCTGCTGCACTGGTCATCTCCAGACTACAGTTTCTGTGAGGGTGGGGATTTCCTGCCCCCTCTTTGAGATGTGATAGAGCAGAGTATTTGAGATCAAGTGCTCTGAAGCTAGGCTGCCTGGGTTCCAGTCCCCATTTTACCATTTTCTATTGTGGGAAATGGGGCAAATACTAATCCTCTGTGCCTCGGTTTCCTCACCTGTACTAAGAAGCCCACATGTTTGCCACTGGCGGCCTGCTTCATCCTGTCTGTCCTTGGACTCTGACTGCTTGCCTGCTGCCTGTCCTCAGCCCAGCCGTTCCTGCAGCCCAGGCCTGCCTGGCCCAGTGTGGCCACTAACCAAGGCCAGCTGTCCTGGGTTGCCAAAGTCAGCATCACTGGGGGCTGGCACCCTGCTGGGCAGCATCTTGTCATTGTTGGGGTCACCACTGAAGTTGCCCCAGAAGCCACGGTGGTGGCCAGGTTCCCAGGCTCCACCTGGAGGAATAGCTTTTGAGGCTGTTGAATCATACCTGAGCTGGCACCCACCTGCAGTAGCACCAGGTTCTGCTCCCGCCACACATGGGCCTCAGTGCCCAGCTGCACCAGGAGACCTACTACCTGGCCGTCCACCTGGGGGTGGGGGAGATCAGGGTCTGCCTTCTCCTGACATCTCCCACCCCTGCCCAATGCCATCCTCACACCGCTTCATTACCCCACAACAGGTACAGGGGGAGTGAGGGAGCACTAAGGTGCACATCCAATTCCACATGTCCAAATCTGAGCTCCAATCTTACCCCAACCCCACTCCCTGCCCCACCTTTTCCATCTCAGGCACAGACAGGATGCAGAGACCAAAAACTAGATCATTTTGGAACCTGCCCTCTCTCACCCCACATCTGATCCTCTCAAACTATTTTAGGATCCCACCATTTCTCCCCACCCCTTACTACCCTCCCCCTGATTCCAACCACACCAACACTTTCTGCCTGTACCACTGAAACAGTCTACCTGCCCCTTGGCCCCCAACAATTTGTTTCCACACGAAGCCAGAGGGAACCTCATCCCATTTAAAATTATAACCCCTCCACCCCATACATGCATGCATTTTCAAGTTTTATTTTTCTGGGACTTATTACAATCTAATATATTATATGTTAATTTTTTACTGTCTTTCTCACACTATTTTGGAATAGGCTCCAGGAAGGAAGGGACCTGACTGTTTTGTTCTCTGCTATGTCCCCAAAGTCTAGAACAGGGCCTGACACAAAAATTGATGTTCAGTAAAGTTTTGTTGAATGTACGGATAATGGATGGATGGGTGGATGATGGGTGGAAGGATGGAAGAATGAATGGATAGATGGAGGAATGGATGCAAGGATGGAGGGATCAATGGTGTGTGGTGTGTTATATTATTGGGGTTACCACTGAAGTTGCCCGGATGATGTGATGCAAGGGAGTTTCAATGGAGGGGTAGGTTGATGGAGGGGTAGATGAATTGAGGAGTAGAAGAATGGAGGGGTAGAGGAATGGATGGATCAATAAATGGATCAAAAAGTGAATAAATGGATTGAAAAATTAAGGGATAGATGAATAATTAAGTGGGAGGATGTTGTAAGGATTGATGGATAGGTGGATGGATGCAGCATGGACTTAAATGGATGAGGATAAGATGAGAGACTGACCTGTAAAGGGCTGAGAGTAGGGCTTATCCTTCTGCCTTCTCACCTGTACTTACTGCCCTCTTTCCAGAAGCACATGGTCTTTAGTGCTGAGCTCCACCTCCATGTGGTACAAGAACGACACATGCTGGCTGCAGAAATGCCCATTAGAAGCTTCCACACTATAGGAGAAGTCCCCAGTGATGGGAACCAGCTTACAGGAATAGGCCAGGTGGTAGGTGCAGGTGCCTTGGAAGTGAGTCACAGCCCCACCAAAGGGTAAAATAATGGGTGTCTCCACTGGTCTAGGGGGCTCAGGCCACCCAGCTGGCTACCCCACAGACCACAGACCTCCCCAACAGCCCTGGTCTGTCCCAGCTGCAGCATCTGGGCATCGGTTCACCCAGCCAGGCCCCACCAAGGGAGAGAGACCTGACCTGGTGACATGCCAGAGGCCTGGGGCAGGCAAAAGTATGGGCCTGGCAGCTGGACTGGAAAGAGCAGAGGCCAATGGGCTGACTCAGCATGAGGATGGGCATGAAGATGATGCTGAGAGTCAACTACAGGGAGTGCCTGATGGTCTGTGGGGCTCAGAGGGCAGCAAACTGTGACACTATTTCCCGCAGCAGAAAGCCCAGGTATGGACACGAAGTCAGTACCCAATACATTTTTTAAAATTATTATTAGCAATAGTAGTATGGTCAGGGCTTAAATGTTGGACACTAAAATAACACTAACAACAGCAATAGTAAAGCAGATCGGGCACATGCCCGGGTCGCAGTCTCGATCCTCAGTGTGGGGCGTGCGGGGGCAGCCAATCAGTGATTCTCTCTCATCATCGATGTTTCTATCTCTCTCTCCCCCTCCCTTCCTCTCTGCAATCAATAAAAAAATTTTTTTTTTAAAAAAGGAAGCACTTGGCACACAGTGCTGAGCGCCGGGAATGAGCTTAGTAAAAATCACCAATACTACAGACGTGAGTTGTAGCACCTGGTAAGTCCCCTGTCTGCCATCTACACCAGTTGAATATGGGTGTCCTGGATTGGGGACCTACTCCTGGCATGTTTTGGGGGTTCCTGATCCTCAAGATGCCTGATCCCCACAGGAGCAAGACCCAGCCCTCCACTCACCTAGTAGGAGTAGCTGCTGTGCTCACAGCTGAGGTGCTGGGGGCACACGCACCTGTCTGGGAATCACAGGTGCACTTCGAGGCAGGCACAGCCATGAGAGTAGGCAGGGCTGCCACTGGGCAGGTGCCAGTGCCACTGCGTGGAGATGCAGAGACATGGGAAGTGGGGGCCAGCAGAGCAGGTAGCAGCTGTGCTTGGGGTATGTGCGCTGAGCAGGATGAAGGAAACAGATAAGGAGGCCTAGGATCTACACCCTGATGTCCCTGCTCCCTGCCCCAGCACTTCAAATCCCAGGCCTGCCTCTGACCTGTGGCTTCACCTCTCTAGGGCCCAGCACCCCCCATCCCTAACATGGGCTCTTCAGGACTGGCCTCAGATTTGTTTTAGGACTAAGCAAGTAAAATAAATTGTTTGTGGCAGTGCCTGGCACATCATGAGTCCAGGGTAAACGTGACCTATTGTTATTCCAGAAACAGCCCCTCGTCCATACCTTTCCAGCTCCCTGAGCACTGTCCCACTCCTCCCCTGACTCCAAAGCTTTTGAGGGCCCCCTACTGCCTAGGGGTCAGATTCATAATGACTCTAACATAGGGCAGGACATGGTTTTAGGGGTATTCTGACCCCTGGGATGGTCCCTGGAAGCTCTCGGTGCCTGTTGGTTGGGCAAGGGAGTGGTGGCCCCCAGAAAATGTGCCTTGTTCCTATTGCAGCCCTAATTTTCAAACATCTAATATCCAAGCTCCAGGGAGTCAGCAAAAGCTGTGCTGCAGGGGAGGAGAGCAGTATGTCTGGGGACATCGGAAAGGTCTGAATGTGGACTAGGTTTTTCATGATATCAGGGAATAATTATTCAGTTAGTTAGGTGTGAACAAATCATGACCTTTTTTAAAATCCTAATTAATTAAAGGCTCACGCTGAAGTATTTACAGGTTTACACAATGTCTGGGATTTACTTTACGAGCATAAATAAATAAGGTGAGGAGTGAGTGGATAAAACAAGGTTAGCCACAACTTGGCCATGGTTGAGCTGCCTGATGGATACAGGAGCATTTGTCATACTATTCTCTCTACTTTTGTTTATGTTTGAAAATTTCTAGACTATAGAATTATGTGAATAAAAAAGAAAGAATTGAAGGATGTTGTATGATAAAACTTCTTCCATCCCTGGAAAAAGAAAATCTTGGGTTCGAGTCGCACAATGTCCTTTATTAGCTGTGAACAAATGACTGACTAGCTCTTCGAGCCTCAGTTTCCCCAACTGTAAAAGGAGATAAGCACAGACATTGTCTCTCACTCACAAGGTGTTTCTTAGGAGGTGACAGCAACAAGCCTATGGAGCCCTCTGCCCCATGCTTGGGACAGCGAGGATGCTCAGTAAGTGTTAGCAGCTGTTGATGATTATGTTGGCATCTCCGGAAATTAGAAAGGTGGGCCTCTCAGGCCAGGCTTCCTGAGAGTGGAAAAGATCACCCAGATCGTTTGGCAGAAGGCGGGGAACAGCACAGGGTCATCGAGCAAGCCAGGGGCTGTATTAAAGTACATAGCCACCAGTAGAGCACAGGTTCTGTACCAATCAGCATGCATCCGCTGAAGTCCGGGGAGAGTCTGGAGGCCCTGCCACCCCAGGCTTTGAAATGTGGGAAGTGGCTGAGGGCACACGGGAGTACAGAAGTGTCTCTGTCTGAGGGGCACGTGGATGAGTTCCCACCCTGCTTGACCATGACTCCGCACAGGAGGAAGAATTCCGCCAGCGCCCAATAGTGACGTTTGCACCCGGACAGACTGTGGCCAAGCAGGGGATGCGGTCACTGTGCCCAGCAAGACACAGATGACTGATGTTAGGTCGGATACATGCAGACATGTGATGAGATAATGGACCCTCCCTGGAATTTCAAACAGATCAACGTGCCAGACACAGATACCAGCTTCTCCCTGGAGTCCACACGACCCCCACACAGATACTGACTCCTTCCTGAATACCCTGCCGACCCCCTGTGACAGGGACTTCCTCCGTTCATGCCCCCGCCCCTCACCCAACCGCAGTATAAAACAAAGTGCCCCACTCCCTGTGGGCGTGAATCCACGGGGCCCTGTGTTTGGTGTTCGTGGGTCGCACGGGGACGCAGATTAAAACCTTTTCCTTTTCTCCTCTTTAACCATTGGGTTCTCTTTGTTCTCTACGCAGCTTCCTGAGCCACCTAACAACTGACACAGCTGGATACACATGGATCTGGGTGGATTTCACTGTGCAGAGGGCACAGGGCCCTGGGGGTCGCCTCCCAGCTGACAGTCTGCCCCTCCTCACTGCAGACTGGACACCTTGCTCCTCTCCAAGGCAATGCGGGCCTCAGCATCACCCCTGGGGTCACTGTTGCCTGTGAAGTTGCCGCAGAGCCCACAAGTGTGGTCCTCATGCAGCTGCTGAGGCTGAGGCTGAGGTTGTTGGGGAGGTCAGTGCTGAGCCACAGGCCAAAGCCAGGCTGCGCCTGGAGGAGGCGCTCCAGCCCAGACAAGCCGGCACCCATTCGAGGTGCAGGAGCAGATAGATAAAGACTCAAAACAGGACCACGTTGGGTCAGTTCCTGTTCCTTAGCTCACAGTAGATGCTCCAATATATGTGAAATATTTTTAAGTGAAGAAGCAAAGGTAGGACTATAATAGTGAACATTTCTTGGTTTATCCTGCTTAGCGTCCTATTCTCCTTTCTTTGGATTTCCTTGGGAAACCACCCCTCGATCTGTCCGTCCATGTAGTTCACAGGAAGGTGACCCACAGGAGCTTCCAGCACATGACCCAGGCCTGGCCAATCAGCTAGTCCACATGACTGCTTGAGGTGGTCACATGACTCAAGCTGGACCAATGAGGAACAGCCCTGAGATTTTCCCGGAAGAGGCCCTCCGTGTTCAGCGGCATTTACCAAATTGGCAGCCATCATCATCCTCACAGTGTGGGGCAACAGTGCCCGGAGAGGAGTCCGCCACAGAGCGAAGTTCCGCCGGGAATGAAGACAAGTTCTGGACAGTGGTTTGGGCACTTGGATCCAGCTGTGCCTGCAGACTGTTTTCAGTTATGTAAACCAAGAAATTTCTTTCTTTCTTAAGCTGGTTTGAGAGGTGTTTCTGTTTTTTTAAACATGTGTTCTGACAAACATGGATAGAAAAGTGAGTATAATCGTAGCATAGAGGCAACAATGGGAAAACATTGGAGGGAAAATTATTTTTCCCCGTGGGGCTGTGGGTTCTGTGACTGGCATCTGAGGTGAGGATTATCCTATGGACTTCGGAGTCCGATGCCGGGACTCCGGGTAGTTAGTGTCAGAACTGAATTGAACTGGAGGACACCAGCTGGTGTGCGCAGAGCTGGAGAACAGGTTGGTCTGGGGGTGAAAACATCACACATTTGGCATCAAAAGTGTGAGTAAAAAGAGCTCAGAATGGTTTTTACATTTTCACGTGGTTGAAAAAAATATTTTTAAATAATAACATTTTGTGAGGCATGAAAATTATGTAAAATTTAAATCTCAGTGTTCATAAACACCATTTTAATATAACCCAGCTCATTTGTTTTTGTGTTGTCTGGGCTGCTCTTGCACTACCACAGAAAAGTTAAGTAGTTGTGGAAAAGTGTTGCCCAGAAAACCTAAAATATTTATTATCTGGGCCTTTACAGTAAAATTAGTAACAAAAGAAGGAAGATAATTTCAGGTTGAGAAGCTGAGTTGTGTAACAATGAGTGGCCGAGCCTCGGGGGCTGCTTTGAGTTCGGTGGCCACGAAGACCTTCCTGCGGAGGTAACATCTGAGCTGAGACCTGTATGAGAGAAGGAGCCAGCCAGGTGATGTTTGGGGAAGAGCATTCCAGGAGAGGGAACAGCAAATGCAGAAGTCCTGCGGTAGGAATGATCTGGAACAGCAGGGGCCAGTGTGGCAGGAGCTGGCTGAGCTAGAGCGGAAAGGAGTGTAAGAGGTGAAGGGAGCTGTTGAACAAGAAGCAGCAGCACTTGGGAGTCTCTTAGGAAGATGTGTGAAGGTCAAATTTCATGCCTAGAGTGATGGGGAACAATGGACAGTAGTTTCAAAGCTCAGGGGAAAGATAATGGAGAAGAGATTACTGAGGAGGTGAGCAAGCATGTGTGTGTGTGTGTGTGTGTGTGTGTGTGTGTGTGTGTGTGTTGGGCAAGGGAGTGTCTCCCTCCCAGTCTCAGAATTAATAAAGGAAGTCAGAAGAGAAGAAATGCTCTGGGATGGAACAGGGGAGCTTTTGTTTGTTTGTTTTTAATGTATTTTTATTGATTTCAGAGAGTGATGGGGAACAATGGACGGTAAGGAGAGAGAGAGAGAGAGAAACATCAATGATGAGAGAGAATCATTGATCTGCTGGCTCCTGCACACTCCCTACTGGGGATCAAGTCCATAATCCGGGTATGTCCCCTTGACCGGAATCGAACCCAGGACCCTTCAGACCGCAGGCCAATGCTCCATCCACTGAGCCAAACCAGCCAGGGCCAGGGGAGGGTTTTTTTTTCCAGCTCAAAATTCATCTTGATTTGGGCACCCGAAGTCCTGGGGAGGGGGAATTAACTGCACCCTTCCTGGGCCATTTTCCTGGTTCCAGCTGCCTTGAATGCTCCCACTCAGTCCACATGGCTCCCTCCCTTCTCTCTCTTGGCACTTCTCACACACCGCGGGCCATCCTTGGCTTCAATACTGATGGCCCTGTCCCAGCACTCCCCAGCCCTCGCCCTGCTTCATTTTGCTGACATTCTATCTAATCTGTGTATTTACCTGTACCTTTTCTTTCCATTTTAATTTTAATATTTTCAATTACAGTTGACATTCACTATTTTATTAGTGTCAGGTGTACAGCATAGTGGTTAGACATTTATATAACATACAAAGTGATCCCCCCATAAATCTAATACCCATCTGGCACCGCACATAGTTATTACAATATTATTTACTACTAGAGGCCCTGCGCACAAAATAGGCTTGGCCTGCGATCAGGGCCATCTTCCCGGGCTGTTGGCAGCCAGCCCCGCCCCCTGTTTGCCATCCAGGGATTGGAGCCTGTGGGCTGGGGGGAGGGACCGAGAGGTTGCCCTTTCCCACCTGCTCACTGGCCCCTCCACCCCTGGTCACCTCTGTGTGTGGGGCGACTGGCAGGGCAGAGGCCTTGGTCTGGCACCACCCACCCCCGGTTTCCCCTTCCCCATCAGGCAATCAGAGCCTGCCTGCCAGGGAAGAGACCAAGAGATTGGCTGGTAGGCCCCCATCGGGCGATTAGGGCCTGCAGGCTGGAGGCAGCTCCTGCATTGAGTGTCTGCCCCCTGGTGGTCAGTGCGCATCATAGTGACTGGCTGTTCCACCATTCAGTCAATTTGCATATTACCCTTTTATTATATAGGACTAGAGGCCCTGTGCACGAAATTCGTGCACTGGGGGATGGGGTTCCCTCAGCCAAGCCTGCCCCTCAGTCCAGGAGCCCTCAGTGGATGTCCTACTGATGGCCACAGCCTGGCAGCAGAGGCTCGGTGCAGGAGTCCCGTGTGTGTGTGTGTGTGTGTGTGTGTGTGTGTGTGTGTGTGTGTGTGTCTGTCTGTCTGCTGGGGGCCTGCCCCCAGCCACACCTTGGAGGCTTGGAGCAGGCACCCCTCTCTGTTGATCTCTCAGGCTCCTGGCCTCCACTGCATGTTGTCCTCTTCCTTGAGCTGTGGCCAGGGTGGGGCACCCTTTCCTGCTGTGGGATCGCATTGGTGATTTCATGGGCAGGCAGGTGCACACAGGGGCTGGCTGCCGGCTGCCCTTTCCTGCTGTGGGATCCCCGTGGCGACCCAGGGACAGGCGCACACAGGGGCTGACTAGAGGCTGCTCTTTCCTGCTCCATGATCTCCGGGGCGATCCCACGGGCAGGAGCACACAGGGGTCTGGCTAGAGGCCACTCTTTCCTGCTCGGGGATCGCAGCGGCAACCCAGGGGCAGGCGCACACAGGGGCTGGCTGCAGGCCACCCTTTCCTGCTCTGTGATAGCCCCAGCGATCCAACGTGCAGGCGCACACGGAGGCTGCCTGCAGGCCCCCCTTTCCTGCTGTGGGATCCCATCCGCGATCCCATGGGCAGTCAGGTGCACAGGGGGGCTGGCTGCAGGCCGCCCTTTCCTGCTGCAGGATCTCCGGTTGCTCATCCCTGGCAGGGGCCGCCAGGGAAGAGGCAGGCGCCTGCCTCTTCCCTGCCCCCCTCCGGCTTCTCCGATCACCGCAGGGGGTCGGGCAAAGGCAGCCAGTTCTCCGATCCAGGGCCAGGGGCAGTGCCTCCCGGCTCTTGCCTGCCGCCTGTGTTTCCAATCACCGTCCTTCCCCTATGGTCTCCCATCATTGCCCCTATGTATGCAAATTAACCGCCATCTTGGTTGGCGGTTAACCGCCATCTTGGTTGGCAGTTAATTTGCATATCGCCCTGATTAGCCAATGGGAAGGGTAGCGGTCATACGCTAATTACCATGTTTCTCTTTTATTAGATAGGATATTCCCAATACTGTACTTTACATCCCAGTGCCAATTTGTTACTTCTTAATCTCTTCACCTTTTTGACCCAGCCCCCCAAACCACTTCCCATTTGACAACCATCACTTTGTTGTCTGTATCTATGAGTCTGTTTCTGTTTATTTTGTTCTTTTAGACTTCACATATAAATGAAATCATATGATACTTGTCTTTCTCTGTGTGACTTATTTCACTCAACATAATACCCTCTCGGTCTATCCATGGTATGATTTCATTCTTTTTATAGCCAAGTAATATTTTATTGTATATAAGTGCCATAGCTGCTTTATCCAATCAAATATTGATGGATATGTAGGTTGCTTTTATATCTTGGCTATTGTAAGTAATGCAGCAATGAACATAGGGATGTATATATCTTTTCAAAATACTGTTTTAGAATTTTTTGGATAAATTCCCAGAGTAGAATTGCTGTGTCATAAGGTAGTTCTATTTTTTAATCATCTGAAAAATCTCCACAATGTTTTCCATAGTGGCTGCACCAATTTGCAAACCCACCAAAAGTGCATGAGGGTACCCCTTTCTCCACATTCTCACCAACACTTACTCTTTGTTGACTTATTGATGATAGCCATTCTGACAAGTGTAAGCTAGTATCTCATTGTGGTTTTAATTTGCCTTGTCTGATAATTACTAACATTGTGCATCTTTTCATATGTCTTTTGGTCATCTGTATGTCCTCTTTGGAAAAATGTCTACTCAGATTCTTTGCCCATTTTTTAATTGGATTATTTGGGGGGTTTTTTGGTGTTAAGTTGTATGAACTCTATATAAATTTTGGATATTAACCCCTTATCAGATGTATTATTGACAAACATGTTCTCCCATTTGGTAGGTTGTCTTTTCATTTTGTTGATGGTTTGTGTTGTTCTGCAAAACGTTTTTAGTTTGATGCAGTCTCGTTTGTTTATTGTTTTATTTTGTTTCCTTTGACCAAGGGATATATCAAAAAATATTACTAAGAACAACGTTAAAGAGTGTTGGGGAGCACAAGAGACTTGGTTGGAAAGTTGTAAGGAGGACATTCTAATAAGAAGGAAGTGTGTGGAAGGCCATCTGCCCTGTTTATTGGAATTCTAACTTAGAGCAGACTTAGGGGAGTGTCAAAGGCGGCACCCCTAATTATTCCTTGACCTTTCTGTGCATGTGCAGAACCCTGGGTGTTTACTGGAATCCTTATCTTAATCCCTAAGTGCCCTTGTTTAGAGGACCCTGCAGACACCTGTGTCCTCCCAAGATTACTCACACTACTGATTGTATCTAAAGATAAAAATTCCAATAAAAGCCTAACGAGGCAGGCAATTGAGGCTTCCTGGCTGCTATCAACCAGGCTGTGCCTTAGCCCTCTCGCCCACAGTGAAACTGTGTTGGAGTAATCTGTTCATCAGTCATTCAGAGGTTGCTGGTCAGAAGAGTGTGCTGCCTATGTTTTCTTTTAGGAGTTTTATGGTTTGGGGTCCTGTATTTAAGTCTTTAATTCATTTTGAGTCTATTCTTATATTTGGTATATGAATGTGGTTTAGTTTCTTTTTTTTTTTTTTTTTTTTGCATGTATCTGTCTAGTTTTCACACCATTTATTTATTTTTTTAAAAAAATATATTTTATTGATTTTTTACAGAGAGGAAGGGAGAGGGATAGAGAGTTAGAAACATCGATCAGCTGCCTCCTGCACACCCCCTATTGGGGATGTGCCAGCAACCAAGGTACATGCCCTTGACCGGAATTGAACCTGGGACCCTTGAGTCCGAAGGCTGATGCTCTATCCACTGAGCCAAACCGGTCAGGGCCACACCATTTATTGAAGAGTCTATCTTTACCATATTGTTTACTCTTGCTTCTTTTGTCATGGATTAATTGACCATATTGGTATGGGCTTATTTCTGAGCTTTGTATTCTGTTCCATTGATTTTTGTATCTGTCAGTACCATGCTGTTTTCATTGCTATAGCCTGGTAGTATAGTTTGATAACTTTGTTCCTTTTTCTCAAATTTGCTGTGGCTATTCAAGGTTTTTGTGGTTCTACATAAATTTTAAAATTATTTGTTCTAGTTCTGTGAAAAATGCCATTGATATTTTCATAGGGATTGCTTTGAATCTGTAGATTGCTTTGGGTAGTATGGACATTTGAACGATAATAATTCTTCCTATCCATGAGCATGATACATACACCTTTCTGTCTTCAATTTTTTTTCTTCAATGCCCTGTAATTTTCCAAATACAGGTCTTTTACTTCCTTAGTTAAATTTATTCCTAGTGTCTTTAATGAAATTGTAAATAGGATTGTTTCCTTGATTTCTCTTTCTGATTGTTCTTTATTGGTGTATAAAAATGCAACCAATTATTGAATATTAATTTTATATCCTGCTGCTTTACTGGATTCATTGGTCAGTTCTCATGGTTTTTTATTTTTGTTTTTGTTTTGTTTGTTTGTTTTCAGTGGAATCTTTAGGGTTTTCTGTATATAGTATCATGTCATCTTCAAGAAACAGTTACTTCTTCGTTTTCTATTTGGATGCTTTTTATTTCTCTTTCTTGTCTAATTGCTGTGGCTAGGACTTCCAATACTATGTTGAATAACAGTGGTGAAAGGGGACATCCTTGCTTATTCCTGGACTTAGGGAAAACACTTTTAGCATTTCCCTGTTGAGTATGATGTGAGCTGTGTATTTGTCATATGAAGCTTTTATTGTGTCCAGGTATATTCTCTCTATTTTCACTTTGCTGAGAGTTTTTATCATAAATGAGTGCTGGGTTTTGTCAAATTCTCTTTATGCATCAATTGATATGATCATATAATTTTTATTTCTCATTTTTTTATGTGGTGTATCACATTAATTTATTTGTGGATATTGAACCAACCTTTCCTCCCAGGAATAAGTCCCACTTAATCATCATGTATGATCTTTTTAATGTATTGCTGAATTCAGTTTGCTATTATTTTGTTGAGGATTTTTGCATCTATGTTTATCTGGGATATTGGCCTATAATTTTTAATTTTTTTAAATAATGTCTTTGGCTGGTTTTGAAGTCAGAGTAATGCTTACCTAGTATAACAAGCTTGGGAAACTTTCCTTCTCTTAACTTTTTTGGCACAGTTTGAGAAGAATAGGTGTTAACTCTTCTTTGAATATTTGGTAAAACTCACCTGTGAAACCATCCAGTCCAGGACTTTTGTTTGTTGGGAGGGTTTTTTTTTATTACTCTTTCAGTGTCATTAGTAGTAATCAGTCTGTTCAGATTTTCTGTTTCTTCTTGGTTTAGCCTTGGAAAACTGTATGTTTCCAGGAATTTAACCAATTTTTCCCAGATGGTTCAAATTATTGGTATATAGTCATTAATAATATTTTCTTATAATCCTTTGTATTTCTGTGGTGCCAGGTGTTACTTCTCTTTCATTCTGATTTTATTTATTGGGGTCTCTTTTTTTTCTTGATGAGTCTGGTTAAAGGGCTGTTCATCTTGTTTATCTTTTCAAAGAACCAGTTCTTGGTTTCATTGATATTTTGTATTAATTTTTTAGACTAATTTATTTCTGCTTTGATCTGCTTCCTTCTACTCACTTTGGGCTTTGTGGCTGTTTTTTTCTAGTTCCCTTAGGTGTAAGGTTATGTTGTTTATTTGAGATTTTTCTTATTTCTTGAGTTTGGCCTGTATTACCATGAATTTCCCTCTTACAACTGCTTTTGTTAGTTCCATAAATTTTGGGTTGTGTTTTCATTTTCATTTGTTTCAAGATATCTTTTCATTTCTTCCTTGATCTCATTGTTAACCCATTCATTATTTAAAGCATGTTATTTAGCGTCCATGTATTTTCAGTTTTTTTCTTGTAATTGATTTCTAGTTCCATCCCATTGTAGTTAGAGAAAATGTTTAATATGATTTTAATTGTCTTAAATTTATTGAGACTTGTGTTGTAGCCTAACATGTGGTCTGTCCTGGAAAATGTTCCACGTGTGCTTGAAAAGAATGTATATTCTGCTGCTTTGGGGTGAAATTATCTGAAAGTATCAATTAAATGTGTCTGGTCTGGTGTTTCATTTAAGGTCACTGTTTTCTTGTTAATTTTCTGTCTGGAAGATGTTGAAGGGGTGTTAGCATCTCCTATAATTGCTATACTACTGTCCATCTCTCTTATGTCTGTCAGTATTTGGTTTATATATTTACTAGTAGGTGCTCCTACCGTGGGTGCATAAATGTTTACAAGGATATTTTTTGTTGTTGGATTGATCCCTTTTTCATTATAAATTGTTTTTCTTTGTCTCTTGTTATAGCCTTTGTTTTAAAGTCTATTTTGACTGATATAAGTATTCCTACCCCAGATTTTTTTTTTCATTTCTATTTGCGTGAAATATCTTTTTCCATCCCTTTACTTTCAATCTATGTGTCTTTTGATCTGAGGTGGATGTCTTGTATTCAGCATATATATGGGTCTTGTTTTCTTATTCAGCTACCGTGTGTCATTTAAAAATATTTTTAATCAATTTTATTGGGTGACACTGATTAATAAAATTATATCGATCTCAACTATACATTTCTATAATACATCATCTGAATATTGCATTGTGTGCTTATTACCCAAAGTCAAATCTCCTTTTGTCGACATACATTTACCCTTTACTACTCCCCCACCCACCTTTCACTCGTAACCAGCCAGCCCTCTCGTACCTCCGTACCTCCGTATCTCGATGTGGCCTCCTCTGCAAGTCCTTGGTTATAAAGCTTCTCTCCAGATAGTCTTCAGTTGATTATTCAGGATGATTTTTCTAATACTTTAGTTGTTATTCCATTTTGAGTGTAGCTTCCACCTAATCCCCCTCCATCTTGGATCTCCCTCATTAATTTTTTTTAATATATTTTTTATTGATTAAGATATTACATATGTGTCCTTATCCCCACGTTACCCTCTACCTGCCTCCCCCCCCCACCCCCGCTCATGCCCTCACCCTCCCGTTGTCCATGTCCATTGATTAGGCCTATATGCTTGCATATAAGTCCTTTGGTTGATCTTCCCCCTTACCCCCACCCTCCCCTACCTTCCCTCCAAGGCCTGACAGTCCAATCAATGCCTCTCCATCTCTGGATCAGTCCTTGTTCATCAGTTTATGTTGTTCATTATATTCCACAAATGAGTGAGATCATGTGGTATTTATCCGCTCTCCAGTTCCATCAATGCTGTGACAAATGGTAAGAGTTCCTTTTTCTTCTTCCTCTTCTTAAAGAATACCTTTCAGCATTTCATATAATGCTGGTTTGGTGGTGATGAACTCCTTTAGCATTTTCTTATCTGTGAAGCTCTTTATCTGACCTTCTATTCTTTTTTTTTTTTTTTTTTTTTTTATTTTTTTGTTTTTTTTTTTTTTAATTAAATCTTTATTGTTCAGATTATTACATTTGTTCCTCTTTTTTTTCCCCCCATAACTCCCCTCCTCCCAGTTCCCGCCCCACCCTCCGCCCTCACTCCCCACCCACTGTCCTCATCCATAGGTGCACGATTTTTGTCCAGTCTCTTCCCGCATCTCCCACACCCCTTTCCCCCACAGGAATAGTCAGTCCATTCCCTTTCTATGTCCCTGATTCTATTATAATCAACAGTTCATTCTGTTCATCAGATTATTTATTCACTTGATTCTTAGGTTCACTTGTTGATAGATGCATATTTGTTGTTCATAATTTGTATCTTTACCTTTTTCTTCCTCTTCCTCTTCTTAAAGGATACCTTTCAGCATTTCATATAATCCTGGTTTGGTGGTGATGAACTCCTTTAGCTTTTCCTTATCTGTGAAGCTCTTTATCTGACCTTCAATTCTGAATGATAGCTTTGCTGGATAAAGTAATCTTGGTTGTAGGTTCTTGGTATTCATCACTTTGAATATTTCTTGCCACTCCCTTCTGGCCTGCAAAGTTTCTGTTGAGAAATCAGCTGACAGTCGTATGGGTATTCCCTTGTAGGTAACTGAGTTTCTTTCTCTTGCTGTTTTTAAGATTCTCTCTTTATCTTTTGCTCTTGGCATTTTAATTATGATGTGTCTTGGTGTGGTCCTCTTTGGATTCCTTTTGTTTGGGGTTCTCCGCGCTTCTTGGATCTGTAAGTCCATTTCTTTCACCAGGTGGGGGAAGTTTTCTGTCATTATTTCTTCAAATAGGTTTTCAATATCTTGCTCTCTCTCATCTTCTGGCACCCCTATAATTCTGATGTTGGTACGCTTGAAGCTGTCCCAGAGGCTCCTTACACTATCCTCGCATTTTTGGATTCTTTTTTCATTTTGCTTTTCCGGTTGGGTGTTTTTTGCTTCCTCGCATTTCAAATCATTGACTTGATTCTTGCGCTCCTCTGGTCTGCTGTCGGGAGTCTGTATAATATTCGTTATTTCAGTCCGTGTATGCTTAATTTCTAGTTGGTTCCCCAATATAAGATCGAGGGTCTCATTAGTTTTCTTGTAGATCTCATTAAGTTTATCGGCGGCTTCTAAACAGTTCTTGAGAGACCTTAAAAGTGTGGTTCTGAACTCTATATCTTCCATTGACAATTTTGTCCTGTTTCTTGTCTCCGCATTTTGTTATGCTTCCTTGGTGCACCCCCTAGTGGTCTTTGTTCGCAGTCTTATAGTTAAACCTTGTTGTAGCTAATTCCAGGGAGGGTTTGACCTCCAGGCCAAGTGGCTATGAGAATCAGCTGTGTCAGCAGTGAGAGAACTTCTGTCCTCTAGGGAGGTGCTAATCTAGCCTTTGCCTGAGGCTATCCGGCAAATGCCTCTGTGCCGGGCTTGGGCGGGGTGGGTCGCACAGGATCAACAGGGTGGGCCGGAGAGAGCAGTTATGGCGGCTCTCAGTCCTGTCCCCAGGGGCTCTGCCTCTCTGAGTCCCAGCACCCGCTGCAAAGCTCAGAGAGAAAGCTGCACTCGCTCTGACCGAAGCCAGACAGTCCCGCTTCTCCCGTTTGAGTCTGGGTCCCTAAAGACTCGCCCGGATCTGGAGCTCAGAGTCTGCGACTCCCTCCCGATTGAAAACGCCAACCGCGCCCTCCGCCGCCAGCCCGCTCGCGCACTCCGCACCTCAGAATTTGACTTCAGCACTGCGCCTCCTCTGAGTGTCCGTATGCGTTTCTCTTTCCTCCTAGTTGTAGGACTTCCACTCAGCCAGCGTTCCTGTGGTTCTGGGTGATGTCCCTTCCGTTTTTTGGTTTCACTTTTGAAGTAGTTGTTCAAAGCAGCAAACTCCGGCGTTAACCTATGCCGCCATCTTGGTTCTTCTCCTGACCTTCTATTCTGAATGATAGCTTTGCTGGATAAAGTAATCTTGGTTGTAGGTTCTTGCTATTCATCACTTTGAATATTTCTTGCCACTCTCTTCTGGCCTGCATGGTTTCTGTTGAGAAATCAGCTGACAGTCGTATGGGTACTCCCTTGTAGGTAACTGACTGTCTTTCTCTTGCTGCTTTTAAGATTCTCTCTTTGTCTTTTGCTCTTGGCATTTTAATTATGATGTGTCTTGGTGTGGTCCTCTTTGGATTCCTTTTGTTTGGGATTCTCTGCGCTTCCTGGACTTGTAAGTCTATTTTTTTGTCCAGGTAAGGGAAGTTTTCTGTCATTATTTCTTCAAATAGGTTTTCAATATCTTGCCCTCTCTCTTCTTCTGGTACCCCTATAATTCTGATGTTGGTATGCTTGAAGCTGTCCCAGAGGCTCCTTACACTATCTTCATATTTTTGGAATCTTTTTTCTTTTTCGGTTGGGTCTTTTTTGTTTCTTCATATTTCAAATCTTTGACTTGATTCTTGGGATCCTCTTGTCTGCTGTTGGATCTCTGTATATTATTCTTTATTTCAGTTAGTGTATGCTTAATTTCTAGTTGGTCCTTTTTCATATCCTCGAGAGTCTCACTAGATTTATCGAGGATCTCACTAAATTTATCGGCGGTTTCCATAAAATTCTTGAAAAACCTTATAAATGTGGCCTTGAACTCTATATCCAGTCGTTTGCTTTCCTCCATTTCTGTCATTTGTGACCTGTTTCTTTGTCTCCACATTTTTTATGCTTCTCTGTGTTGGTAGAGTGGTTTTGTGTGCTAGGTGTCCTGTAGGGCCCAGTGGCTCAGCCTCCCCAGTTACCTGAGGTGGACACTCTTGGTGTACCCCCTTGTGGGCTTTTTGCACAGTCTTATTGTAGTTATGCCTTGATTGTTGTAGGATCACTGGGAGGAATTGACCTCCAGGCCAATTGGCAGTGAGAATCAGCTGTATCTGCAGTGGGAGAACTTCTGTGCTGAAGACACCCTTCTGGGGCAAGACTTGCTTCAGTGGGGTTTTGGTGCTCACTGAGTCTGCACCCTGAGTGTGTCCCTTATGGATCTGAGGAGTAGTAATCTGGATGGTCCCCCTCTGACCACTGGGTACACTGGCTCTTGGATCTCTAAGGAGGTGCTAATTTAGCCTCTGCCTGAGGTTACACAGCAGGAGCTACGAAGAGAACTGCAGATTCCCCTTCCTTTTTTGGAGTTTGGAGGTACCCTGATGAGGCCCAGCTGTGAAGCAATGCAAGCCGCTGTGGGGCCTTGGGCCTTCTCTTGGAAGTTCTGGGTCTGTCTGGCCCAGCTGCAGTTAGGTAATTTTCAGGTTGCAAAGGGCCAGGGCACTCATTTGTAAAAGCCTCTGCCGCAGCCTGGGTGGGTGGGGTCTCAGGGAATCAAAGGGCGGAGCAAGCAGCTATGGCGGATTCTCAGCCCTGCCCTAAGGGGTCCAGCGTCTCAGTGTCCCGGTAATTGCTTCAAGCACCTCTGAGGGAAAGCCGACCTCAAGTTCCAAGTTCTGCCCGCTGCCAGACAGTCCAGTTTCTCCCTGTATGAGTCCTGGGTCCCCAGAGACTTCCCGGAACCGGAGTTCAGAGCAGTCGGAAGCTTGTGACTCCCTCCCGATTCAAAAAGACAGCCGTGTCCTCAAGTGCCGGCCCCTTTCCGCGTGTGCGCCTCCGTACCTTTGTACTTTACTTCCGCAGCTCCTCTGGCTCTCAGTGTGCTTTTCTTTCCTTCTAGTTGTAGAATTTCCACTCAGCCAGCTTTCCTGTAGTTCTGGATAATGTCCGTTTTGTCTTTATGGGGTTTTTTTTGAAGTTGTTGTGGGAGGCAGCAATTTCCCGGTGTTTATCTATGCCGCCATCTTAGTTTCTCCCCTCATTAATTTTTGACAATTTCAATATAATGTGCCTTGGAGAAGGCTTTTTTGATTGAGATAATTAGGTGTTCTGTTTGATTCCTAGATTTGAGGACCTAGCTTTTCTCCATTGGTTTGGGAAGGTCTGTCAACTATTTGCTTGAATAGGCTCTCTGTGCCAATCTCTCTCTCCTGTCCTTTGGTATACCCATTATTCTTATATTAGAGGCTCAATGCACAAAATTCATGCATGGGTAGGGTCCCTAGGCCTGGCTGGTGATCAGGGCTTATCTGTGGGGCAACTGGCGGGGTGATCGGGGGCCCCCACTGGCACCCACCTTGGCAGGCCTCACCAGCCTCTCCCCCTGCCGCTAGTCGCCTCTCTCTGTGGGGCGGAGACCCCTGCTGGCACCCATCTTGGCTGGCCTGGGGCCTGCGGGCTGAGGGCAGCTCCTTCGTTGAGCGTCTGCCCCCTGGTGGTCAGTGTGCATCTTAGTGACCGGTCGTACCACCAGTCATTCTGCCATTCAGTCAATTTGCATATTAGGCTTTTATTATATAGTATTGCTCTTTCTGGTGGAGTCAGAGAGTTCTTATTGAATTATTTAAATTTTTTTACTCCCAGGTATTCCTTCTCTATCAATTTTAGATTTATATCTTCAATATCACTAATTCTTTCCTCCATCTGGTCAGCTCTACTGTATTTCCTAAGCTTTATCTCTTCTATTGAGATCTTCTGCTACAGAATTTCTTTTTTCTTTTTTTTTTAAGTTTCAATCTCTTCGGTAAAGTACTCCCTTTGTTCATTTTATTTCTGAGTTCATTAAACTGCCTATTTGTGTTTTCTTATATCTCATTGAACATTTTCAGAACTGCAATCATCTTTTCTCTGTCATTTAAATCCCATATTTCCATGTGTTTACATTTATTTTCTAGAGATTAAAAGAAATAATTTCTTATCTGCCTTACTTTGGTTATTCATGGTATTTGATGGATTATTTCTCTATCTAAGCATTTATGGGACAGAAATCTGCTCTTTCTTTAATTCCAGAAGGAGTGGCTGAAGTGCAAATTTTTTCTTTTCTTTTTTTTCTTCCTTTCCTTTTTTTACAGTGCTCTAGCCTCTCAGATCTCTGTAAGGTTGTGGAAAATACCCTGTATTCCATGGAGAGGTGGGCATCTTTGTGATCAGGTTGCCTTGTCTCAGGGGACTACCCCTGTGGGGCAATGCAGTTGGTGATGGAGTTCCAAGCCTGTGAAATCCCAGTGCTATCCCCTGCAACCAGATGATGTGGGCAGTGTAACCACAATTGGTAGGGGCAGGATGAAGTGGGAGAGCCCAACTGGTGCATTTGTGGCTTTCTACTCCTACTAATGGAGACTGCCAGACCTCCGCTGCTTTCCCACTGTATCTCCACCCATAACTGGGATGAGTTTCCCCTGTCACTCAGGGGAAAATGCTTCTTTTTCTCCACTTTTCAAGGTTGTAGATAATGTGCTCTGTAGCCTGACACACTTCTGCAGCTTCTCTGGGTGCCTGCTGCTAGCTCTGGAAGGATGAGGGGAGGGGGGTGCTGGGAGGGTGAGGGATGGCAGCCAAGTTTATTGGCTTTGTTTTCCTGTCTGGCAGTGGCAGTCACTGGACGACCACAGCAGCACCTCTGCACTTTGTCTCTCCCCAGGTCACTGGGTTTAGCCACAGCATCTACCAACCACACAGGCAGGAATACTCACTCTATCTCTTTGCTACTCTAGGCGGCAGGGAGTGCAGGCAGTATCTTGATTCCTCCCCTCTCCTGAGACTCACAGTGAGCTTTGGACTACATCCATAGTACCTATCTCTGCTCTTTTTCCTTTCCTCCTCCCTACTTGTTCTGACTCACCCACCTTAAGATGTTTCAATATGTGGATCTCTCAGATGTGTTTGTGTGTTGAGCAGGGAATCCTTTGTTGAATTATAGCTGTTCAAATAGTTGTAACTTCAAGGAGAGAGACTAGGGTAACCTATCACACTGCCATTCCGCTGACATCCTGTCCTATATCTTTTGATTGGAGACTTAATCTGTTTATATTTAAAATGATTATTGATATGTACATAGTTATTCCCATTTTATTATTTATGTTCCTTTCTTTCATTCTTTAAAACAGCGGTTCTCAACCTGTGGGTCGCAACCCCTTTGGCGGTCGAACGACCCTTTCACAGAAGTCGCCTAAGACCATCCTGCATATCAGATATTTACATTACGATTCATAACAGTAGCAACATTACAGTTATGAAGTAGCAACGAAAATAATTTTATGGTTGGGTCACAACATGAGGAACTGTATTTAAAGGGCCAGAAGATTGAGAACCACTGCTTTAAAAGTTCCTTTTAACATTTCTTGGTTTGGCAATGATTGAGTCCTTTAGCTTCTTCTTGTGTGGAAATGTCTTTATCTCTGTCATTTGATTCTAAATTATAGCTTTGCTGGGGAGAGTAGAATTGGTTATAGGTCATTTGTATATTTCATGCCAATCCCTTTTGGCCTGCAATGTTTCTGTTGAGAAATCAGCTAACAGTCTTTTAAGAGCTCCTTTGTTGATAACTAACTGCTTTTCTCTTGCTGCTTTTAAAAATCTCCCTCTTTTTTTTTTTTTCTTTTTCTTTTCTTTTTTTTTTCCTAGCAGGCTTGGCTCAGTGAATAGAGTGTCAGCCTGCAGACTGAAGGATCCTGGGCTCAATTCTGGTCAAAGGTACATGCCAGGGTTGAGGGCTCAAAACCCAGTAGGGGGCGTGCAGGAGGCAGCCAGTCAATGATTCTCTCTCATCATTGATGCTTCTATCTCTCTCTCTCCCTCTCCCTTCCTCTCTGAAGTGAATTAAAAATATATTTAAAAATAAATAAATAAAAATCTCTTCTTTTTTCTTTAACCTTTGGCATTTTAATTATGATGTGATTTAGAGTGGGCCTCTTTGGGCTCACCTTGTTTGTGATTCTCTGTGCTTCCTGAATTTGTATGTCTATTTTCTTCACCAGGTTAGGAAAGTTTTCAGCCATTATTTCTTCAAATAGAAATAATCCTTTGCTCTCTCTCTTCTCCTTCTGGTATCCCTATGATGGGCATTTTGCTACACTTGGTGTTGTCCTAGAGGCCCTTTAAACTATCCTCATTTAAAAATTTGTTTTTCCTTCTACCATTCTGATTAGGTGTTTTCTGTTAACTTGTATTCCAAATTGCTAATTTGTTCCTGTGCTTCATCTAATCTGCTTTTGATTCCATCTAATGTATCTTTCATTTCAGTTATTGTATTCCTTATTTCTGACTGGTTCTTTTTTATGTATTCTGTCTTCTTTTTTAATATTTCCTATCTCTTTGTTGAAGTTCTCACTGAGATCATCTATTCTTCCCCTAAGTTTATTGAGCATTCTTATAACCAGTGTTTTGAACTCTGCATCTGGTAGATTGCTTGCCTCCATTTTGTATAGTTCCTTCCCTGGAGTGTTGTCTTGTTCTTTCATTTGGGACATGTTTCTCTGTCTCCTCATTTTGGCTGTTTGCCTGTGTTTGTTTCTACATATTAGGTAGATCTGCTACGTCTCCCAGTTTTGGCAGGCGTCCTCCTTATGTAGTAGGTGTCCTGTGGGGCCCAGTGGCACAGTCTTCCTATTTACCTGAGATGGGTGCTCCAGGGGTGTCCCTTGTGTAGGATGTGTGTGCTCTCCTGTTGAGCCTTGATTGCTGTTGGCACATCCGTGGGTGGGCTGACTGGTTGTGTGAAGGTTGGTCCCTTGCTTTAACAGGGCTCTGGTGCCTGCTGAGTCCACCCTTTAGGTGTGTGTTTTTTTGTGGCACTAACTGGGTAGTGGCTCAGGTGTGGTTTGAAGCTGGCCACCAGGTATGGTGGTTCAGGTGCCTCTTGGGAGGGGCTCTGGTATGGGTCAAGGTCAGCTGCTACCTGTATCTGACCTAGGGCCACCTGATAGGAGTTATAAAGGATCTGCAGTTTGGTGGTAGCTGCCTGTGCTGGGCTTGAAGGTGCCTGGGGTGGTTATGCTGTGAATGGAGGTTGGTTGCACTAGTGCTGAGCTTGGGGCCATTTGGCAAGAGGTACAGGGTGTCCTGAGGCCAGCTGCTGCTTGTTTGGGATTTGTGGGCCTTCGAGAGATTTTAGGAGAGTCTGCAGTGTGGGCCCAGGACAGCCACCTGTGTGGAGTAGCCTCAGAAAGATCTCTGGTGTGCACTTGAATTGAGTGGGATGGGGTCTCAGAGAATCACCAGGTGGGGCAAGAGCAGTGTTAGGTTAATGGAGGCTCAGATTTTGGCACCTGTCTGGGCCTGCAGGCTGTGTTGGGGAGATCTCCACAAAGGAACAATGGTGCCTGATAGCACTTCTGTCCCAGAAGAGCTGCTCTCTTCCAGCTCTTGCCCTGATGCCAGATAATTCAGTTTCTCCCTTGCTGTCCCTGCAGCTCTTCCAGCTGATGTTACTTCTCTGGAGCTTAGGGTGAATGTTTGTGAGTAAGTGGGTCTGTGCTTGGGACCTTTAAGATAGATGGTTACAAATTAGTCATGGGGATGTAAAATACAGCACAGGGAATGTTGTTGATAATGTTGTAATAATTATATCATGCCAGATGGGTGCAGGACTTATCAAGGGGGTCACTTTGTAAGTAATATAAATGTACTATGCTGGACACCTGAAACTAATATATTGGATGTCAACTGTAATTTAAAAAAATTTTTTTAAACTTAAAGAGATATGGCCAAAGCTGAATGAATATTACTATCTAAGAATGAATTTCTAAGATACACAAACAAATCAGAAAATGTATTAGATGTGTATTACTGTCAGAATTTTATTATCCACACTAGAGGCCCAATGCATGAAATTCGTGCATGGGTAGAGTCCCTAGGCCTGGCCACCAATCAGGGCCAATCTGCAGGGTGACCCATGGGGTGATTGGGGGGTGGCGCCAGACCACTCACTGGCCAGCCCCACCCCTTTGATTGTCCCACCACCACTGGTTGCTTCCTTCTGCAGGGCAACTGGTGGGGTGATTGGGGGGCCTCCCCTCCCCCCACTGGCACCTGCCTTGGCTGGCCTGGGGCCTGCAGGCTAGGGGCAGCTCCTGTGTTGAGCTTCTGCCCCCTTGTGGTCAGTGTGCATCATAGCAAACAGTCATTCCACCAGTGGTTCCACCATTCAGTCGATTTGCATATTAGGCTTTTATTACATAGGATTATAGCAGGTGAATCTTTCAGGCTGAACACTTCAGTGATAATTTAGTATAATTCCTCTTCTGTCAGCTGCCAACGTGCTTCACAGTCAATAGTTCCTGTAGCAGTTTTAAAACATGGCCAAAATTTTTTCAACAGGTAGAGAGTTGGGGGTCTGTCTCTGTCTCCTCTCATTGGGTCTGGGCAGGTGTGTGACTGCTTCAACCACAGAGTAAAGCAGAAGTGAGACTGGGTGCAAAAGGCAGCATTTACTGGAATGCTCACTCTGGAGCCGAGCCATGCGAGAAATTCAAATGTCCTGGGACAGCCATGCTGGGAGGATGCGCACGCCGCTTGGACAGACACTAAGTTGGAAGTCCCAACTGAGCCCAGTCTTGGAGCCTTCCAGCCCAGACACCAGGCTGGTAAGGAAGCTCACAGTCCAGTCCCTTCTCACTGAGCCACTCTGCCCTTTCGGTCTCCTAGATGAGGACCTGGACATCACGAAGCAGAGACAAGCGGTCCCTGCTACTCTCAGTCTGACTTTCTGAGCCACATAATCTTGAGCATAATAAATGGTTGCTATTTCATACCACTGAGTTTAGGGCGGTTTGTTATACAGCAGTAGAAATGGAACAGCTGCTCTCTTAATAACTGCAGGATTTAAGTAGTATTCCTTTTTTGCAGAAACAAAAATCCATTCCCTATTCACACCACTATTTGAACAATCACAATAATTATTTCTGAATATAAAATGAATGCCCATCACAATCATTGTTAATCATGGTGCCATTTTACTTTCAGAATAGCTGTTGTGAAAGAATAATTGTACATTTCTCCTTGAATTTGACTGGAGAATGCCAACTTATAAACCGCATACGGAGCTCTCCATTCCAAGTTACACCCAGGAGGCTTTTCTATATTTGAAAGTGAATATTCAGCTATAAACATAACAATGAGTGCAGAACCTTGCTGCTGTTCCTGATGTGGTTACAGTAATTAGATAAGACTGGTCAAATGCTCTGGCTCAGAGATGCACAGCAATGACATGGAAGTGGGAGTTTTGATAGGCAATTATTCTGAAGACCAAAATTCCAGCACTACTTCAAAGCAGCCCTGTGGTTGTTATTATTTTTCTAATCTCTTTGGGACTTCTGGGTGGGGGAGGGGAAATGGCAAGTTGGTGGGAACAGGAGGAGAAACTGGGGCTGGCTGACCCCTAGCATACAAAGGAAACTGGCTGTTGAGTGAAACACAATCTCCCCACCCCTTTTCCCCTCCAAGGCAGCAATGATGCTGGCAGAACCCCCAGGGGCCCCCTGATTGACATTTTCCCAGTAAGCTGCCTATTAACTTTTAACGCCCAAAATCGGATAGATATCCTGAAATAGGGCCACATTCTTCAGCTCCCCCAGGGCAGGGCCGTGGCCCCTTCAGTCCCCACGGAACAGCAGCCTCTCCTCCTAGACCGCCCCTTCCTGGCCAGCTGAGCTATGTCCGCCCAGACACTCCAGGACGTGATCATGTCTGCTCAGAACCCGCGGGTGGGCCATATTCTCTGAGTCCCAGAACTTCAGAAAACACACGTACAGTACACTTTCCGGCTGACAATTACAAAGGAAAGTGTATAGTCACAGCCCTGTAACTCAATGCATTTCTAACAAAGCCACATGAGTCAGGTCTTCAATTACACCTCAGGCAGGATGGTTAAGACTGCCAGCCACAGGCAGGCATCTGGAAAAACTGCGTGGAGCTCTGCCAACCAGACAGGCACATAGGTGCTCCGATGGACTAAGCAGGGTGGGGATCAACCATGCAGTTTGGTGTGCAGCGAGTGATGCTTGGAGCATTTTCCAAGATAGTGAGTTATTCAGAGGTCAATTAATGTTCTAGGAAATTGTTTGGGGGCTTGTAGTTGATGGGCAAAACATTATAATTGTTGCCATTGAAAGTTATGGGAAACCTGCACTCAATTAGCGTTGTCCTGCAGAATATCTGGTTTTCAGCAACAGTGGGCAAGACTAGCCAAAAAGGCCCTTAATTTCTCACAGTTTAGAGGCAGCAGCGCCCCCTGGTGGGCCCCCACAAGAGAGGCAGACACTCTAGAAAACAGTGGGTGTCAGAAGCTGGGACCCAACCTCCAGCCTGGATGAAGGAAGAGGTGGGGTCTCAGGCTGTGCTCACAGGGCCTGGTGCTCCTGTCTCCATCCTACAGGGCCTTTTCCTGTGTTGGCCAAAGGTGGATGTCTTTTTTCTTATTGGGCATCTACATTCATTTTTTCTGGAAATAGCAACCCATTTTCCTTTGGGAACCCCCCACTCCCACTCACGTAGTTCTTGAGGGTCAAACCTCCCTCCCAGCTCATATGTCAGGTGTGCAGTGACTTGATAAGGGATGAGCATATGGCCCAAATCTGTCCAGGGAGAGCAGGCCTGGGGCTTTTTTGCTATGGCTGTTGGGAAAGAAGCATTCCCTTCCCACCGGCACTAAGTGGTCTATGGTGTGTAAGCGCAGAGTTGTTTGTTGTTTTTTGGGGGGGGAGCGGGGCATCTCTGTCTCTGCTTGTAGGGGAGGCTGCTTGGATGTGAAGCTGACCCAGAGAAAAGCAGATTTGCAAGGAAAACAGGCACAGTTCTGATTAAAATATTTGAGCAGCTGGATCCAACAGTACCTGAAGCCAGATGCTTCAGGACACCTCCAGTTACGAATCAATTCTTTTCTCCTGAGCCAGTGGGAATGAGAGGGTCACGGTCCCTGCCTGTTTTGGTCCAGGCCCTAATTCCTTGTTTCCTTCCCCCAAAATATCCTCATTGCTTCTTACATTTGCAAACTCAGAGGCCACATTAATCAAAACCAATTTTATTATTTAAAGAACAGCTTTTCATCAGGGATACCTAGATGGGATCCCCAGATGGCAGAACAATATTTACATGCGGGTCAGGAAGGTGAGTCTCAGGTAGTCCCAGGGCTGAGTGGGCCCGCCACTGTGGAAGACAGGACCCTGGAAGGAAGGTATCCTTGCACTTGTGGGCTGGGCCCAAGAAGAAAACAGTTCCATCCCAGGCCCAGGGTGGATCCCACCATGTGGGGCTGAGGCCACCTAGGTTAACCCGGGCCCTGGAAGCGTCTGCAGCAAGGAGAGGTCAGGTCAGAGTTGAATCACCATGCCGCTGGCTTCGGAGTGAATCTGGGGAGACAGTTGGGGCCTTCTGAGGTCTGAGAGGCTTCCCTGAAAGTCCCACGACTAGCCTCCTCTTCCAGGAAGCCCTTTGAAACCCCTCTGTTCCACAGGGTGCCTCTTCTAGGCCTGAGCAAAGGTCTCCAGAAAACCCTGCCTCCCTTTCCCCAGTGAGAGTCCCAGACTTTCGTATCCTCTGGCCCCATCTGGGCCCAACTTTCACCTTTATGGTCTGGAAGATCCACTCCCGGAAGTCACTGACTTTGGTGTAGACGCCTGGCTTCTGGGCCAGGGCACAGCCAGTGCCCCAGCTCACAATGCCACAGAGCCGCCAACGTGGGGTCCGAGAGATGCTGTCCTCACACACGAAGGGGCCACCACTGTCACCCTGGTGGGGGCAGGGGAGGCAAGGCTGGAGGTGCTTTCGGATGGCCGTGGGCTGTGGTCACGGAGTCATCTGGCCCTGAGGTAGGAGCCAGACCACCCACTGCCCTGTGTCTCCATCTCTAGAGTGGCAGAGTCAGGGGCTGTCCCCCACAATCCCTCACCTGGCAGGCATCAATGCCACCCTCATGGTAGCCAGCACAGAACATCTTGGGCTTGATCTGGTTCCCGTAGAAGTCAGGACCGTTGCAGACATCGTTGCTGATTATGGGGACTCGGGCCTCCTGGAGTACCCCAGCCTGTTGGCCTGGGGGTGTGCGGGCAAGGCTGGGGAGAGCTGGTGAGCATGCACACCCTCCTCCCCTCCTGGTGCCCACCCCAGGCTCCTGTGTCCCTATGGCCCAGGGCTAAGAGGCACCAAACCTGCCAGACTGCCCTTCCCCCCCGGCCCAGGTCAGTCTCCCTATTGGCGGCTTCCCAGGCAGAGGGTGAGACTCACCGTAGTACTGCGTGTTGCCCCAGCCAGTCACCGTACAAATCTTGCCATCCACCAGGGCCTGGCCGGCAGCTGGGAGGCACACGGGCTGGATGTATTCTGTGAGAGAGACCACGCTGGTCCAGCCCTACCTGGAACCAGCGTCTGTCCAGCTGCCTCCAGTGCCCCTGACACACCCTTTCCTCTGTCCTTTAAAGCAGCTACAGCAGCAGTTGCTGTCTCCTGAGAGCTCACTCGGCATCAGGCACCTTCCCGTGTCAGTTCCTTTCATCTCCATCAGCCCAGGGAGGAGGAGGACGCTTACCCCATTTCACAGAAGCGGGGACGAGGCCAAGTCACTCGTTCAAAGTCTCACAATGAGTGGCAAAGCCAGAATTTGAACCCAGATTGCCCAATTCTCGGGCCCGTGTTCTTTTTTTTCTCGTTCTTTTTTTTTTATGTTTTTATTTATTTATGTTTAGAGAGAGAGGAAGGGAAAGAGGGAAACATCAATGATGATAGAGAAACACTGATCGGCTGCCTCCTACACACCCCCTGCTGCGGATTGAGCCCGCAACCCAGGCATGTGCCCTGACTGGGAATCAAACCTGCGAACTTTGGTGCACGGGACGCTCAACCAACTGAGCTACACTGGCCAGGACTCATATTCACCCTTTTAATCGTGTCAGTAATCCTAGGAAGCCCTTTTTACGGATGAGGGAAACTGAAGCACAGAAAGGTAAAGCCGCAGGCCCCAGATCACACAGCTGGCAAGGACCTGCGTCTGACGTTGCAGCTGTGACCCCTCAGCCATGTTTTTTTAAACCCAAGCCACTCTCACCCCATCCCCTGAGCCTCATGGACACTTCCTTACTTCAGTGCTGTCAATCCCTCACTCTTTTCACTACAGAGGAGACTTTATTTTGTTCTAAGGGGAAAAAGAACATGTATCACTCCCTTAAATGGAAAACCAGTATCATGAATCATTAAAAAGAAAATAACCATAAAAATAAGTATAATGCAAACCACAAAATGGTCCTGGCTTCCCTGGCACACAGCCTGGGGGTTGCAGGCTGATTCCAGTACCAGGAGGCCTGGGCTCAAATCTCTGCCATTTGCCAGCTGTGGGAATCTGAGACATTATTTACCTTCTCTCTATTGGGACCTCTCCCTAGGTGGAAAACAGGATGATAAAAGGACAGACCACCCTAACTGGTTTGGCTCTGTGGCTAGAGCCTCGTCCCGCAGACTGAAGGATCCCAGGTTCAATTCCAGTCAAGGGCATGTACCTTGGTTGTGGGCACATCCCCAGTAAGGGGTGTGCAGGAGGCAGCTGATCGATGTTTCTAACTATCCCTCTCCCTTCCTCTCTGTAAAAAAAATCAATAAAATATATTTTTAAAAATGGTGGGAGATTTATAAAAAAAATAATTTTTTTTAAGGACCCACCCTCCCAGGCTGCGGTGAGAACTAAATGAGCTTGTGCACAGGACCCTGGGAACAGGGCCGGACACAGAGAAGGCGCCGTGCAAGTGTCTGTGTTCATTCCTCTCATCACCACTTCACTTTATTGTACTATTTCACTATTACGATCCGACTGGTGCCTGTTGGAGGCCCATCGCCACCACCATGGTTTTTATTATTATTACACGATGGCCTGCTGAAAGCTGAAGCCCAAGGCCTGCCCTCAGCCCGCCAGGCAGCCTGGAGAAGTGTCAGAGACACCCTGGCCCCACGTGAGTCCTCCTCATTGGGAGCATGGGAATGCCCTGGAGAGCTGCAGGGGGAATGTCTCTTAACGGCCTGATTCATCCATATATTTAAAACATTATCTTCATTTCATTTGATTGGGGGATTTTTTGGTAAAAAATGTTTTTGATATATAATTCATATACCACACAATTCACCCACTTAGGATGCACAAGTCAATGGTTTTTAGTGGGTTCACAGATGTTGAGTAGCATGCGGGGCACTACGAAGGTACATCCAGCACCACAATCAGTTTTAGGACATTTTCATCACCCCCAAAGAAACCCTGTGTCCTTAGCTGTCACCCCTCCCCTCCCCATCCCCATCCCTGCCACCACGAATCTGCTTTCTTTCTCTATAGAGGTACCTATTCTGGACAGAAACATAAACGGAATCACACAGTGACCTTTGGTCCGACTTCTTTCTTAGCAGAATGTTTTCAAGGGTCGGCCATTGCATATCACAGAAATGTTTGTTCCTTTCTATGGCCAAACAGTATTCTATTGTATGGATTGGCCACGTTTTTATCCATTTGTCAGAGGACAGACATGGTCGTTTCCACCTGCTGACCACTGCGAACAGTGCTGCTGTGCATGCATGCGCACAAGCTCCTGTGTGGACACGCGTTTCCATTTCTTTGGGGCGTCCTCCAGGAGTGGAATCGCTGGGTCGCGTGGCAACTCCATGTTTCACTTTCTGAGGAACGGCCAGACTTTACAAAGCGGCCGCACTAGCCATTCCTACCTGGTGGGCACCCACCTGTGTCCCCCAAGAGCATTTCCCTTATCACCATGGACTACTAGGCCCCTGGTCCCTCCTCTCACCTCACGGCCTCAGGAGTCCCCAGGCCAGGGCTCAGACTTACCTGTAAGGGGCAGGGGGCTGGAGAGGTGGACCAGAGCGATATCATTACTGTTCTCCTCACTGTTGGGATCCCGAAAGGGGAGATAGCCCCCGTGGTAGATTACTGCCTGAACCCCCATCTGCAGGCCGTGGGGTGAGGCCTGGGCAACAGCGCCGGCAAACACACGCCATCGTGACAGGACCCGGTTCCGCCTACCAGGGAACAGGAGGGGAGGGTGGCAGCCTGCCTGGGAACAGCCCCCCGACCTCGCTGCCCCCGCTACCCTCCTCAGTGCCATGGGGGTCACTTACTCAGGGAAGCAGTGGGCGGCTGTCAGCACCCAGTCTCCGGAGAGCAGGGACCCGCCACAGAGGTGCGCTCCATCATAGCGAAGACTGACTTGCCATGGCCACTTGCCCAGGCTGGTGTCCTGGCCTCCCACAATGCGGTCTACGGGCAGCTTCCTACGGCCACAGTCTGTGAGAGAGGGGAGTCAGGGGGAGTGGGGGCCTGGAAGCCCTCAGGGCCAGCCCTGCCCCAGGAGGTCTGAGAGGACACGTCCTGGTCCTTGGAGGACCTAAGAGGATATGGCCTGCTTGGGGTTGTCCGATGGGACAAGGCCTTGCCCTGGGAGACCTGAAGGGGACATGGACCCATCCTTGGGGGACATGGTCCTACCCTGGTCTCAGGAAGAAGGTTCTGAGTGTCAGGGTCTCACCTTGGCAGATGGTAGCCAGGAAGCGGCCCCTGGGACAGTCACTGTAAGAAAGACAGGGATGGGGACAGAGAGAAACAGAAAGAGGCCAGTTCAGACAGAGAAGGAAAGTGAGGAAGAGCAGGTAGGAGCGCCTGGGAGCTGCAGGGCCAGGGTGTGTGCCCCCACCTGCCCACTGCCCTCCTCACCACACGGAGATGACCTCAAGCAGCCTCCGGGCGTAGGGCAGCCTTCCCTCGTCCACACAGAAGAAGCCTGACGTGCCGTTGGCACCCGCTGTCCGCACATCCAGCTCCGAGTGGGCCAGTGCCCTGGGCAGGGCAGGGGTCAGGCCTGCTCCTCCCACCCTCCCACTGCCACCCCTCCAAGGGGCACCCCAGTACCTGAGGAAGCCCATCTCCTCACAGCTGAGCCCCGCCACCCTGGCATTGGAGCGCGAAGAGCACAGCAGCCGCCACGTCCCCTCCGTCTCGTCAAAGACCGTGAGCCGAGTGTCTGCTGGGCTGACCTGCACTGCAGGGAGACAGGACGGCCACACGCTCACCTCCTGCCCAGCCTTCCTGGCTGTGCTCCACCATGTGTCCTAGTCCGAGTCCCAGCAGGGCTCATCAGAGCACCCCATGCCCCCCACACTCCTGTGTCCGGAAGAGCACGTGACAAATTAGACCCAGGAACAGCCGCCCTGGGACTTCGGCTGGCCTGCTGGGAGCAGGGCAGTGCCTCTGTCCACAGGATTTCCTGAGCTGGCTGCTCACATGCTGTAACTCTGGGACTTTGCTGGGACATTTGGAAAAAGGGAAACTGTTTCAACCAGTCCCCAAGGGAATGGTGTGTGAGGCCGCACGTGCTGGGGCCATCTTTGCCCACGTGAAGGGACAAATAAGACAACATAGAGGAAAGCCAAGAGATTTCTGCTAATAGTTTTAAGCTCCTGATGGAGCCAGGCTTGAAGAACCCCCAGGAGTGGTTGAGTTAATCATTCCCTTTTTTCACTTAACCAGTTTATTTTTTTTCTTCTGTCTTTGGCCATCTGAAGACCCTAGACTAATACATCAGATGGTCAAAATATTTAAAGATATCCTATAGTCTTAAATTTTAAAAAAAGAGGAAAGGATAGCTATCTTTCCTGTAGGACTTGTCAGAGCCTTGAGTATATTAAAGTGCATAATTCTCCAAGCAGAGGATGTAGTATTCATTCATTCACTCATTCATTCACCAAACTAAGCTTTAACTAGACTCAAAATGCATGCTTAGTCCTAGGAGGGGCGATGCTAGGCACACAAAGATGACTAAGACAGCCCTCACCAAGCCAAAGTCTGGGGTGAGGGAAATAACAATAATCACCACCCAACCAGGCACATTTTCACACGGAGATGAGGCAGGGCAGGGACACACAGGAGGGCTGAACAGCGCCTGGGCAGATTCCTCCTGCCTGGTGCTGGTGGTATTGAAAGCTGTTGTCCTCTCAGCTCCTCACAGGCCGCTCCCCACACATGGCCAGAGGACCCTTGTTCATCCCTAAGCCAGGCCACAGCCCTTAGTCATATTTATTTACATTCCCCACTCAGTACATGCCGGCTCTAGTTTAGGCAGTGAACAAAGCAGACAAAACCCCTGCTCTGTGGCATTCAAAGGCCAATAGGTGAGATGGATAAGGAAAGGCACAGATAAGGAAAATAGATCATGTGTCACCAAAGAAGGGGCCAGGGAGACAAATCAAGCTTTGACAGAATCAGGGTGCTGGTATGAGCAGTGAGGTTGGGGTGAGGCTGCGATTTTCAATAGCTGGGAAGGAAAGCTTCCCAAGAAGTGGTAAGGGAACGAAGACCTGAAGGAAGTGAGAAAGAGAGTTGTGAAGAAAAGTGAGGGGACAGAAAACTAGGCCAAGGGAAGGCAATGCAAGTGCAAAGATTCTCAGGCTGGGGGGTGGGGGCTGAGGAATAGCAAGGAGGCTGGAGCAAAGTGAGCGAGGGGAAGATGAGGCAGGAGACAGACTGGATCAACTCTAGGGACTTTGCTTTTACCAGGAGTGAGGTGCTCCTGGGGCGGATCTGAGCCAGGAGGGCTCTGACCTGCCTAGGGTTCACAGGCTCCCTCTGGCTGTGTGTGGAGAACAGGGCGGGGGCGGGAGGAGCAAGAGACAGAGGTGGCTGTGATGTCCAGAAGGGAGAGGATGGAGGCTGGGCCAGGGTGGAGCACTGGAGGGGGAGAAGAGTTTAGATTTTGGACAGATTTTACAGGTGGAGCCTGCAGGGTTTGGGGACAATTGGATTAAGGAGAGGGGTCAAGGGCAATTCCAAGGTGTTTGGCCTGAGCCACTTGAAGGACTAAGCTGCCACTGACAGGGATGGGGAAAGCGGGAGGTAGGTTTGGGGGAAGATCGGCTGTGGGCCTCTCCTTTTCTCCTGCCTCCACATGACTGCTGTTCTGAGAGCACATTCTGGGACCCTGATTCTGGTGAAAGTCACTTTCACAACCTGTCAGGGAAAACCCAGTGAGACACCAAGCTAAGCAGTCTTCCCCAAGCCCCACAGATCTGGGCAAGGACTTCCAGAGAGCACCCTGTCCTGCTGAGGACCTACTGTGCACCAGCGCTATGCTACATGCTGTCCGTCACTGTGCCCCGAGGCCACAAAGGTCATCCCCATTTTCCAGATGGGTGAGGGGAAGCTTGGGGAGGCAGGGTGACTTGCCCCGCATCGCCAAATGAGGCAGAGAGGATATGTACTCAGGCCCCAGTGACTCCAAACCCCAAGCTTTTAACGTTGCCCTACACTGCCTCTTAGGCAACTTCCCCTCGTAAGGGTGAAACAATAATAGCGCAGAAATAATCATACTACGTTTCCTGGGGTTGTCCATGGGCTGGCCCCATGCTATGTCATATTCTCTCCCATACCACCCGGGAGGCAGAGACCATTTCTATGCCCATCTTACAGAGGAAGAAACAGCCTCTGAAAGCCTGGGTGGGGGGCGGGGAGGAGGGAGGGCTGGAGGTGGTTAATGGGGGGAAAAGGGGACATATGTAATACTTTCAACAAAAAAGATTTTAAAATAAAAGTAAATAATTTTTAAAAGGAAAAGAAACAGCCTCAGAAAGAATGTATTTTTCCAGGGGCCTAAAAACTGGCAGAGCCAGGGTTTCAAACCAGGCCTGCTGACCTGCATACCCCCTGCTCCTTCTGTGGGTCTAACAGAGACCCTTCCTTGTCCCCACCCCAAATACACTCACCCACAGCCCAGACTAAGAGCTTCCTGGCTAATAAGAAAAGATGAAATGCTGCCATTGGCAACAACATGAATGGATCCTGAGAATGTCATGCTGACTGAAATAAGTCAGAGTCAAGAACCATATGATTTCACGCATATGTGGGATATAAAACTAAAAGCAACAAATGAACAGACAAGATAAACAAACAAAAACTCACAGGCACAGACAATATGGTAGTTACAGAGGAAGGGGGTTGGGGGGTAAGTAAAGGGCAAAGGGGTCAAATATATGGTGACGGAGGAAGATCTGACTTTGGGTGATGAACACATGATGCGATATACAGACCATTTTTCATAGAAATGCACACTTGAAGTCTATAACCAATGTCATCCAGATATATTTAATTTAAAAAAAATTTGTAAAGGCGTTTCCTGGCTTGCCTGCTTGCTTTAATCATGGCCCCTTGCTCTGGGGTTGAGCAGGGGGTTCCTGGCACCTCTGTTGGGTGGTACCCACCGCCCCCTGAGTTCCAAGACCAAGACTTGGATTTGAAATACCAAGTGGGGTGGAGTAAATTCTTATTTTGAAATAAGTGCTCCAGAAATGTGATTTCCAAAAAGCATGAGGTTATAGGAAAACATCACTTTGTGATTGTGTTTTAGGGAAGGTGGAGGGGGAAGAAATATAAAATGCCTTATAATTTAGAAGAGTTCAGTGGCCTTATTTTGTGCCACTCTTTCTCTCACTTTTAAATTCTTATCTCATTTGTATTATTTTAGTCAATGCAAAGTGTGTTCTGGGTCACCTTGTTTGCTTACCAAATTGTCTGATATATTTACAAGTGTGACAACCCCAGAAAAACGAGGCAAGGGTATAGTTTTATTTTTTTGTGGGGATGTTTTGTTTGTTTTTTGTTTTGTAATTCCCCAACACTTTTTGAAAACCCCAAGTATAGCTGAAGGGCAAGGGTGCTGGCACTGGCCTGAGCTGGTCAGAACTGTGGCCTGTTACCTTCCGTTCAGTGAAGCCCAGGACAAGTTAGTTCATCTTAGCGGTTTGTATTTGTGCTCATTCATTAAGCAAAGATTTCCTGCCCTAGCCAGTTTGGCTCGTTGGATAGAGCGTTGGACTGCAGACCAAAGGGTCCTGGGTTCGAGTCTGATCAAGGGCACGTATCTAGGTTGCAGGCTTCTCCCAGGTCCACGCCCTGGTCGGGGCACATGCAGGAGGCAAACTCTCCCTCTCTCTTCTACTCTCTCTAAAAAATCAGTGGAAAAATATCCTCAAGTAAGGATTAAAAATAAATAAATTCCTGAGCACCCACCATGTTCAGGACACTGTCTGGGGAAGTAAAAAAAAAAAAATGCCCTGCC
This sequence comes from Myotis myotis, assembly GCF_014108235.1. NCBI lineage: Eukaryota > Metazoa > Chordata > Mammalia > Chiroptera > Vespertilionidae > Myotis > Myotis myotis. The sequence goes on from NW_023416323.1 coordinate 11,468,961, forward strand.
CTCCTAAAATTCTCCAGGAGTAAATAATCCACTGTGAGTGTGAGGAGAGTTTTACCCGGGCAGCGGGATGGCCACGGGCTTGGGGAACAGGAGGTCTGGGAGTGCGGGAAGGCCTTGCTCAGGGAAGTTAAAGCCAATGTTTACCTAGTTGGCTGAGAGCCAAGCCCTGCCTGGATCATTATGTCCTCTAATTCTCACCCCGAGCTTACAGATGAGAACATGGAGACTCTGCCAGGGCCCCCACTTGGCAGTGACACTGCAGAACCCTGAAACCTGCCTCTAGGTACGAGCTGGAAAGAGGTGGGTGAACAAAGGCTATAGTGCCAGGAGGGTCCTTCAAGGGTGTGAGAGTGCCAGGGGCAAGTGTGAAGTGAGGGCGTAGAAAGCCCTGCTGAGAGCCCAATGGTGGTGGGGAGCCATGGAGGGACTTGGCAGGGGCACGATCCCTCTGCCCTGCCCCTGATGCGACATGTGGTCTTGGGCAAGTCAATGCACTTCAATGGCCTCAGTTTCCCCACCTGGGGTGATGAAAATAGCTCCAGCGTCACCAGGCTATTGTGCAAGGGCCACAGCCAGGGCCTGGTATATGTGAGCCCTCACTATGGCAGCTCCCATTTCTTGAGGAGCCATAGCACGTAGAGGTTCTGCATAAGAGCTGAATCCAGCGGCCGGGTTCCAGACCCCAGAGCTTACTAGCTCTGTGACCTGCAGCATATCGCCTGGCCTTTGTGTGCCTCAGTTTCCCCATATTAAAATGGGCTGTTGTGAGGATTTAATGAATGGACACTTGTAGAGCCCAAGGCCTGTGCTTGGCACATGTAAGTGCTGCTATGACAACTAGCACTGATATTGGCTTCCCTTGTCTGAATTTTCATTTCTTCTCTTAATGTGAGCTGAGTCCTTTATGGAAGTAGATGAGGCGGGTGGGAGTGAAAAAGATATCCCATCACCCAACTTCCCCTTCCTTCCTGCTGTCCTGGACCACGAAAAGGCAGCTTGGAGTTGGCATTTTGGGCAGTTCATTCATTCATTCCACAATGAGCTTCTGTGCCTGTTATCAGTGTGGTCATTCTCTCCCGCCTGCTGCAGACACTTCGCTATCAGGCAAGTCTGAGAGCTACTCCTGGTCCCATCACTGACCAGCTGTGTCCTCTCTGGTCCTCACTTTCCACATCTGTGAATGGGGATAACAGAAGCTACCTTATAGAGGAGCTAGAAGAGCTCACTGGTTTCATACCGTGCCTCTCAGACATGTTTTGTCTACGCTCTGCAGTTAAAAACAAAACAAAACAAAAAAACCAGCTTTCCATCGTGATGTGGCCTTGAACTTATGTTTTCTGAGGCAAACCATGCCATGGTTCTGAGCCTCAGTTTCCCCATCTTTAAAATGGAGAGAATAACAATCCCACCCTCATAAAACCAAAATAAAAGATTAGCAAGAGTTTTCTTACTGAGAGAGACTCATTCGAATATTTTCTAGTCTCATCTACTTCATACGTTTTAAAATCCGATTTTCCACTCACTGATTTAATTTTATGATACATTAATGGGTAACACATTTAGAGTCTGGAAAACACTGGGTTAGACAAGTGAATTGCTTTCAGCAGCACCTGGTCCAGACAAGCACTCAGCACGAGTGCATTCATTCCAACCCCCTCCACGGAGCTCCCCCAGCACAGGCTCCTCCCGGGCGCCCCAGAGGGCCCTGCTTTACTCACCCGGATACAGTGGCTTCTGATCACTCCTGAGTAGAACGGTCACTGCAGAGAAGGCAGAGGTGAGGGCAGGTAGGCTGGGGCTGCAGGGGCAGGGGAGGGTAGAGGTGCAGGGGGCCGCTCTCACCAATGGCCCAGGACGCTGCCCCGATGCCTGTCAGGAGCAGCAGGGTCCCTGCAGTGAGAGCTGCTACCTTGGATCCAGAACAGCATGGCACAGTCCGGCCACCTGCAACAGAGACCATGCTGGGGCCACTGCCAGGCCGTCCTCATCAGGGTGGGGTCTGGGCGTAGGGCCAGCTCGGTCTCCCCCACATGTCTGAGCCTACCAGGCAGACAGGGCTGCCTCTGCCCTGCAGCGAGGACGGCCAGGTGTCCAGCTCCTCAAGGGTTGCAGCTGGGAAGGGGAGTGGCTGGGACAGCTGCCACCCTCGCTGCCTGCACTCCTGGCATTTCTCCTCCCCCAGTGACGCTGCTTTTAGCTCCGTCATCACGTTGGGACATCTCTTCCTGGACCTCTCACTTCTGCTAACTTTCCCAGACGTTCTTGGAGCCTCTTGGGGGCTGTGACTCCTGACCTTTGCCCTCTTGGCAGCTTTCTTCCCTGCTGCTTGGCATTCCCTCACTGCCTCATTTCTCTCTAATGTTCCAGACCCTCTGTCCCTGGGTACCAGACTTTCCCCACAGAACCCAGCTCCAAGGTCAAGTTTGCCCCTGAAGGTTAAGAACTTAAGTTTGAAAACTTGCCAGCCTTACTTATAAATACTAACCTTCCCCACTCTTAGCTGAGACCTTGGACAGGTGACATCACCTCTTTGAGCCTCAGTTTCCTCACCTATTTAATGGGCATCCACCTAGTACTCACCTCTAAAAACAATACTTTTAAATGACAAAGTTCTTTTAAATAATAATAGCCAAACTTTTTATCAGATGCTTATTATGCTCCAAGTACTGCTCTAAATGCATTAATTTATTCAGTCCTTATCTCAGTTATGAGTCCCATTTTTCATATAGGGGAAACTGAGGCCCAGAGAAGAATCACATGCCTGAAGTGACTCAGCTAGCAAAAGTCAGTGCTGGGTCCTGAACCCTGGGAAGATTTGGAGCTGGGGCTCAAATGTATAACCACTAAGCCATGCTACCTCTCCCTGTACATAGTCCCTGGCATATAGCAAGTTCTCAAAAAGTGCCTTTCAATCATTGAAGCAGTGTGGCCCTGGCAACTCCCTTCACCTCTGTGGGCCTCAGTCTTCTCATTGGTAAAGTGGAGCCTTATTCCTTCATTGTCCCGTTGAGCAGCGGCTGTGTACTGGGTACCATTCTAGGCTCTAGGGACACATCTCAAAACAAGATGGATGAGATGCTGGCCATGGGGCTCACATTCTCATGTGTGTAAGGTGAGGGGGAAGTAAACAAGTAGACAATAAATGAACTTGATAATTTCCAGCTGTGGCAAAGACTAAAGAAATAATGCATGTTGGGGCAGCAGGGTGCTCAAGGAGAGCCTCCCTAATAAGTGATTTTTAAAAAAATACGGGTTTGTGTTTTTTGGGGTTTTTTTTTATTGATTTTAGAGAGAGAGAGAGAGAAAAAGAGAGAGAGAGAGGAAGAGAGAGGGATAGAGAGATAGAAACATCAATGAGAGAGAAAGCTCATTGATCAGCTGCCTCATGCACGCCCCATACTGGGAATCGAGCCTGCAACCCAGGCATGTGCCCTGACCAGGAATCAAACCAGTAACCTCTTGGTCGATGCTCAACCACTGAGCCACACAAGCCCGGCCCTAATAAGTGACTTTTGAGCTAAGACCTGAAGGGTGAGGCCAGCCATGCAAAGATCTTAAGGAAGAACACTGGGCAGAGGGAACAGCATAGTCAAAGGCCTTGAGGCAAGAATAAGCATGATCTGTTAGAGGGCAAGAGAGGCCACTGATATGGCCAGAATGGCATGCACTTGGGGAAGACAGTGGAACCAAAGCTGGGGCCAGCCAGGGAGGCCTGGGGCCTGAGGAGAAGATGGCTTTTATTCCTTGTACAGCAAGGCCCTGGGGATTAAAAGCCAACCCCTTTGCTAGGCATTTCAGAAGGAACAAAGAGAAAAGGCTGCTGAAAGCCTTCAGCTGGGCCTGGCATGTGCCTTACTGCCCTTGGCATCTGCAAGGCACTCCCAGGGCTACAAGAGACCCCGTTCTCTCATCTGTGGCATGGTCGTCTGGCCAATAGGCACAGGGCCAGCCAAGCACCCGGAACAGAGCGGGAAGTGGTTCAGGACCTTCCTGGGATGGGCCACTGTCTGGGTGTCTTAAGAATGTGAGAGCCCAGCATTCTCGTCAGGCACGAGAGAACACTCCCTCCCTCCAAGGAGGCCAGCTGGCAGAGCTCGCCATGTCTCAGGAGGGCCTCCCAGGCCCACTCCCAACTCTGTACCCAAGCATTTTCCTGGTTCTGGTGGGCGTCCTGGTTCCTTTGTTTTTAGCCACGCTCTGCTGTGCCTGCTAAGGCAGGAAGCTGTCACCCATGTCTCCAAGGGTGAGAGGAAGAGACTCCTTCCATGCCCTCTGGTTCAGGGGACTCAAGCAACCCCCAAACAGGTGCCTCTGGCGGACAGGCAGCGCCCTCGCTCTGAGAGAGGGCCATCCTGGTCATGATGCTATGGGAGCCACAGGCCTTTGAGACCAGTGAGCAGCCCCCTGCCCCCGACCCCCACCCCCCGACTTCACCCAGAGGCTCTGCTCTGCACTGCTGCAGGGGCACCTCCTTCTGCCCCCACCATTTGTCTGTGAAACCCTCACAAGTGACGTCTCTGGCTCCTTGTCTCTGAGACTCCATTCAGCTGACGGCTTCACGTCTCAGTCCCCCTCAGACCCAACTTCAGCTTCCTGAATGGAAGGCCCCTCATTTAAATTCTGGGACACCCAAGGCCTTCTTTCCTTCTCCTTCTCCAACAGTGCCTTCTCCATCTCCTGACCTAGTTATCTCTGAAATCTGGAATTCACAGAGCAGGCCATGGTCTCTCCCCGCGCCCACCTCATGCCTCCTTACTTCCAAGTCTGTCTCACCCGCCTCCACAGCCTCAGTTTCCCTTTTCTGTCCTGGGCTGGGACTCTCCTGCAGATTAGGGTCCTGCAGCCTCTTAGACGTCCCCTCCTGGAATCCTCTAGGCCTTTCACACCTCAGGTCCCACACTGGCCTCCATGTCTCCCCAAATCCCCAGGTCCCGTCTGCGGCCCTCATCCTCAGGCTGCCCCTCCTCTGCAGGACACCTCCCTCCCGTCAGAGCTTGCAGGTCCCCAGCTTGCAGGCCTCCTGAATGTCTCCTGTCCACCTGCTCCTTCCCTGCCCCTGACTCAGGCTCCCCCTCTGGTCCAGCCTCTACATGGAAGCTTGGGGGCTCTTGCTAAATATCAAACCCAACCTGTCGTTACTTTCCCTAGAACTCTCCGTGACTCCCCAATGTTCCACAGGACACAGTCCAAGGCCCTCAGCCCTGTGGCGCCAGCAACCCTAGCACACAAGCACGGCTGTTAGAGATCTGAGAGTTGAACATGTATTTCCCCTAACCTGAGAGCCTTTCCAAAAACAACTGAAACCACAGGACTTACAGATACCAGTTAGAACAGAGAAACAACGAATACCAGACAGCGCCATCTTGTGGAGAGACCCAGCACACCCAGGCATCTGCCTGCCCCTCCTCAAAAACAGTGGGAACAGACCTCATCACCCGCTCAGCTCCATTTCAACTTTACTCCCAGGAATACCCAAAGCGGCCATGTGCCACCGCGCCCCCAGCAGTCTGTTACTTGCCGGCATTTAGCTAGGCCAGTGGTCGGCAAACTCATTAGTCCACAGAGCCAAATATCAGCAGTACAACGATTGAAATTTCCTTTGAGAGCCAAATTTTTTAAACCTGAACTATATAGGTAGGTACATTGTTATTAACTTAATTAGGGTACTCCTAAGGCTTAGGAAGAGCCACACTCAAGGGGCCAAAGAGCCGCATGTGGCTCGCGAGCCGCAGTTTGCCGGCCACGGAGCGAGGCTGTTCCCTCTGCCTGGCATACCCTGCTACTCCCTCCTCATGAGTGTCAACTCAGACGCCACCTCCTCCAAGGCTGAGTCCCCAGGAGCACCAAGGCCCTCGAGTTGGGCCCAACACAAAGCCGAGCAGCCACGCGGCAGCAATGGCTCTCAACCCGCATGCCAACGCAGTCCTGTCCTGCAGACCCTCAAGTCTTTGCAACTGTTCGTGAGGAAGGTGCCATGGTTATCCCCACCCTGGCTTATGGGTGAGGAAAAGAGGCCCAGAGGGGTGCAGCCACCTACCCCCGGTCACCCAGCAAGTAAGCACAGCACCACAACCTTTCAGCATCTGTGTCCAGGTTTGACCACACCCTCCAGCCAGACTGCCCCCCAAGACAGGGCCTGAGCTGACTGAGGACGCACTGGAGCCCACTGTGCCTCAGTTCTCTCTGTACCCAGACCCGTCCATCCTTCCCAATGTCGTCTGCAAAATAGAGATGGTACCCAGTCACACCTCACCAGGTGGTATGACTACTGGAATGCAGGGAGTGCCTCCTCCTGAGCCCCTGGAAGCTTGGCCGCACTCTGGCCACCGCTGAATGGTTGGGTCTCAGTGGCTAACTGTACTGAGACCCAAGGAGGCCAGGGATTCACACTGATCATTGCAGATGACATACTCAGCACTTCCTGCATTAAATACTCACACCACCCTGCGAGGTGTGCGAGAGTACCATCTCCATTTTACAGATGAAGAAACTGAGGCCCAGAGAGTTAGGCATGCTGCTTGCTCAGGGCCTTAAAGCCAGAAAGCACTACTGCCTAGGACCGAACCCAGCTAGCCTGGTTCCAGGAGGAAGAGCGGGAGTCCGCCCAGCTCGAGGGCGGGGAGGAAAAGCCGCCCCTCCTGGGCCCCCAGCTGGCTCCCACGCGTGGAGAAGGTTGAGATATCCAGGCTGTGGGAAGCCCTGGCTGGGGGCTGCCAAGAGCCCCTGAGTGCCAGCCACTCGGCAGTGGCTTCTTCCCATCGCCCTGGAGTAGTTTCTCTGCTCTCTCCCCTCTCCTTCTATCCTGCCAGGTCCAAAGTCCCCCCTCTGCCCTTTTGCCCACAATGCCAGGCGGCAGGAGGAATGTCTGAATTGGTGGGGGTCTCAGATCCCTGGGATTCCAAGTCTGCTGACCTCTGTCATGAGCTTTGGTTAACAGCGTACATCTCACATGCTAAGCCCCCGCCATCATCTTGCTCCCAACCTCACGCCCTGCCCTGCTGCTGTCCCTGCTCCCAACAACCTCATGTGGCATCAGGACCCATGCTTGACCCAGGGGGGAAATTGAAGTCCAGAAAAATGATGTCACGTGCACAAGATCATACAACAAAAGAGTGGCAGAAGCAGATTCAAACTCAGGCCCAAAGGTTCAACTCCAGAGTCTGTGTCCTTAACCGCCACAGCCAGTCTCCCCACCATAGCCCCAAAGGAAGGAGAGGCCCAGGGCCAGCTGAGGAATTGCTGGGAGGTGAGGGGAAACTGAGGCAAGAGCCGGAAGGTCATGCGGGGTAGCAGGTGGGAAGGTGGTGGCACAGACTCACAGAACATGTGGTTAATAGTTAATCAGGTGAAGGCTTCAGAGGGGGTGGGGATGGGCCTAGGAGGAGTGCCAGAGAGAGGGGGCTCCAAGGGGGTGGAGGGTTGGGAAGAAAGCACAGAGGGAGGGGCGTCAGGCAGAGCTAAAGCTGGGGCTCAGGGAAAGGGGGACTCACCCGCCTTCTCCGCCATGTCACAGCCTCTTGTTAATGATTCCCCGGCTGACCTCCTGGGCCGGGGCAGGACCTGTGGGGAGATGAACGGAAAGGCAGGGCCTGGGGAGCCCAGCCCAGCTCCAGTGCCCCCAGTCCCAGGCGCCCATCCAGGGAGGCTGGAGGACCTGGGCCCTGGCCAGAGCACGCCATGATCACGGACGCAGATTAGGCTGGGTTCAAGGATGGGGTCAGTGTCTGACCGGTGGCCAGGGAGACACCTTGATGTGCAGGCTGGGGGTTCCCATATCTGAGCCTGGAGGACAGAGGACTGAGGGTCTCAATTCCTAGGCGGAGTGGGGGCCTGAAACCCTGGGCCCTAGGGAAAGATGGTTTGGGGGGCCAGGACTCCGTGGTATGAGGTTGGAGGGGTGGAGGGGCAGGACACTTAGTTCTAAGGGAGAAGGAGACTGGGGCCCAATCTCTGAATCTGAAGAAGGGGGGGGGCTGCTCCAAGACCCTTGGAGAGAAGTCAGAGAGCCCACTCCTGGGGTCCCTGGGAGTCCCTCAATTGGGAAGGGAGCATTGGGCTGGGTGGGAGTGAGGGGACCCTGGCCTGGCGACTGGAACTGAGGGCCCTGGTCCTTACCCTGGGGTCCGGCCGGTGGGGGCGAAGCTGAGAGATGGTGCCAGTTGAGGGTCAGTCTCCAGGCCTGGGCAGGAGCATGGTGGCCCCGCAGCGGCGGCCAGGAGGCAGAGGCAGCAGCGGCGTGGGGCCTGCTAGGCCTGGCTGCCTCACCTGAGGAGGAGGGGGCTGGGCAGGAGGCGGGGAAAGGGGTGTGGAGGGGCGGGCAAAGGGATTGGCAGCGCCAGAGGCCACCTGGCTGGTGGGGCAGGGTTTGCAGGGGCTGGATCAGGGGAGCCCAGCCACCTGCCTCCCTCCAGCCTGAGGGGTGGGCCCAGGTGTGCCAGTCAGGGGAGGTGGGAGTAGGGGCCGGTTTGGTCTGGGTACACGGGTTTGGGGAGACAGAGCAGGCTGGGGTTGCTTACGAAGACTAAAGAATGGGGATATGAATTAGAGGGAGTCAGACAGAGTGCCCCAACTGCCCTGCTCCTTCTCCTGCCTCCTGCCCAGCCCCCGCCCTACCCCAGCTCAGGCCTAACTCTGTCCCTGTCCACCCCGGCCCCTTGCAACACCCCCTGTCCAGCTCCTGAACAAGGTAGTCCCTGTCCCTGCCCCAGTTCCCTCCCCGGACTCCTCCCCAGACTCCTCCCCCGCCCCAACTCTTGCTCCAGCCTCTGACCCTTCCCAAGTCCCCTGCCCAGCCCGTCTGCTTTGCCCTGCTTATACACACCCCCCCCCCCCCCCAGCCTCCTCCCCCAGCTGCTTTCCTACAAGTCACGGGGGCTGGTTTGCTTTGGCAGCCTCTCTGCTGCCTGCAGCAATGACCTCTGGAGCCTGTAGAGTCCTAGGTAGGGGGAAGGGGGCTTGGCCCGGAAAAGGCAGCACTGAGCGCTGAGGCCCAAGCCAAGTGGCCGGAAGTGACCAATGGCAAATACACACTGTCACACTAGTGGTCAAGAGTGACCCACGTCACACCCCAGGTCCAGATAAACAGCCAGACACCTGACTGTGCACAGCCACATAAACACAGACCACAGCTCTCACCCGGCGAGGCTGTCCTCGCACAATCAGACGCATCTGCTCATCCCACTCAGCCACCGCCTCCCCCAGGGGACACACTAGTGTAGACTTGGTGCTGCTCAGCCCCTCGTCTCCCTCCCCTCTCTCTCCTTCCCCCTCTCCAACTCCCACCACTCCAGAGAGACCCACACTGCTGAGGAATGAGTGAAGAAATGAAATGGAGTCACTATAGTCGGGCTGTTAAATGTCTAAAGTCAGTTAGGTTAAGGTATAAGGAAACAATTCTCTTTTTGCTTTGACTACACTTGGAACTAGAACTTTTGAACTTTTCAGCTGTGCATCAATGGCTGGAGATAGAAACCCTATAACCGCCCCCTGAAGAACTTAGGGAAGACTGTTCATGTACCCAGACCCCTGACATCTGGTCACAACTTCAGATCCATTCAGAAGCCAAGAATGCAGAACTGATTTTTCCCCTCAAGAATGTACTTTTTACTATAAGAACTCTCAATTTTCATCTCTTCTTGGGAACACGCTGGGTAGTACACGATAGTGTTTGTTTGCAAACCCCAACACCCTTGAATACTTTGCCGCTTTTAATTTTAACAAAGCCTCCTGATTCATTTATGCTGAATGAACCAGGACCGCCCGCACTGCCTCCTTGGCTCCCTCTCAGGCCCCCTCCCACTCATGGTGACTGCTGAGCTAATGACACCCCGAGTCCCACATTAATCAAGTACTAAGTGGCTGCACTTGCTGGGCTTCCAGGCAGGCGCTGCGCCTGAGACACTGCACCCACCTGCTCCTTCCCCATCCTTTTCCCTGAATGTGTGTGGGGAGGGCAGGTCCCAGGGAAAACTGAGGCTCTTGGATTTGGGGGTGGGGTGTAGAGGGCGACTGGGTTCACGAGAGAGACTAGAAATCAAGTCCAAGAATCTTTATTTCACGAACAAAACTACTTGTGTAAAGAGAGACGAGGCTGTCTGGACCACTTTCTAAGTGGCCACAATCCAAGGCTGGTGAGAGAGGGTGGGCTGGGCAAGAGTGCATCACAGGAGAGGAGACCCCAGGTCCAGCCAGAGGAAGCAGGAGGGGAAATGTCGGTGAGGGCTGAAGAGGGTTCCAGAACCCCCTGCGCAAAACCGTTCTGGCCTTCACGACCCTGCTGGGCAGGGAGGGGCTGGGCCCCATAGTGCGTGTCTGAGCGGCCAATGTGTGCAAATCAGCAAGAAGGAGGGGTGCGGAGCCGCTGCCCCCCTCACCGCCCCCCCCCCCCAAAAAAAAACAGGCAGCAGAAGCAGGGGCGGTGGCAGCGGCAGTATTGCTTTAGCCATCATGCATGGCGAGAGTGGGCAAGTGGGCGGGAGGAAGAAGGCTGGATTAAGGGTGTGAGCTAAGCCACCTGTCCCTCCCCCCCTAGCAGCTCCGCTGGCAGGACTCTGAGGCTGTGGAGGCCCAGGAATGGCCAACCCCCATTGGGGGCAGGCTTTGCCCGGAAGTTCCCCATTAGGGCTGGCTCTTCCTTGAGGAGCCCAGGGCCTAAAGGTGAGGGAGAAACAGGATCAGGGACCTAGTGAACTGACCCCCTCCCAGACTTACCAGCCCCTGCCCACACAGCCACCTTACCAGGGCTATTCAGCCACCTGGACACCCGTGCAGTTCTCTTTGCTTTCTGAGGTGATGGCCAGGTATTCCGAACTGTGGGAGCAAAGGCCAGGTGGACAGGGACCCCTTCATCAGACTGGCCCACCGCCAGGAGACTGAGGAGGGTTTGGTCTCTGCCCCAGGAGCACAGGGCTCCGGGGTTAGAGAAAGGAGGGGCGACAGGCTGGACTCCTAGTGACCCACAAGAAGTCCAGGCTGGAGTCTGGAGTCCTGAGTCTGAGGCAGGAGAGGACTGGGGGCTCAAACTCCTGGGTCCTGGGGAAGAAAGAGGCTGGGGCCTGGACTCCTATATCTTTGGGGGACAGTATGCTGGGCCTGAACCCTGAGTCCTAAAAGAAGTGGGGCTGAGAGTATGAGAGAGGAGGGTGCTGGGACCTTCTCCCATCTCTGATAACAAATGTCCCCCTCTAGGGACAACTGGCAGATGGTGCCCCGGGTTGCTCCCCTCCCCTCCCCACTTAACTCCTGCTCCCCTCTGGGTGTCCTGGGTGCCTCCCCCCTCCTCACCGACCCCACTTACGCATTTTCTTGCGCAGCAGCCTCTGTGGCAGCAGCGATCTTCTTGTAACAATAAACCATCTCAGCCACAAGCCATATGGTTAACACCACGATGAGCACATACATCATGATCTCAGACACGATGGACGCCATGTCTCTGTTGGCTGCAGGGGCCAGGCAGGACGAAGTGGCAGCTGAGGCCAGGCTCAGGAGGCATGACCGCCTGAGTTCCTCAAGCTTGTGTGCCAGCTGGGACAGTGGCTCGACCTCCCTGGGCCTGGTCTGCACATGGCATGGGGGGCTTCCCTAGTGTCGTCACTGTTACTGTGGTTCGCCACCAGCTGTGACGGGCTGCAGGGTCACCTCATCCTGCCTTCCTATGTAACTTGAGGGTGCATCGGTGAGGGTCAGGTGGCTGGAGGTGCCCAAGAGCTAAAGCTCTGCAACCAGAAGGCTCGGGTTTAAATGCAGGCTCTGCCGCTTGCCCGCTGTGTGACCTTGGCAAGTGCCTCAACCTCTCTGGGTCTCAGTTTCCTCATCTGTAAGAAGTTGATCATCCTATCTCCTTCGTGAGAGTGATGTAGAATTAAAAAGGCTTTAAAAAGTCGTAGACTAGTGCTTGACATATAGATGTCAATAAGTGTGTTCTATTATTAATATTATTACTGTTACTATTGGGGCAGTACAGCATGGTACTTAAGAGCAGGGGCTCTAGGGCCAGACTGTCAGGGCTTTGCCTCTTAGTAGCTGTGTGACCTTAGGCAAGTGACTCTCCCCCTCTGGGCCTTGATTCCCTGTAAAATGAGGGCGAGAATTCTCATGCCTTCTCACAGGGTTGCTGGGAAGAGAAAATGTCAGTCAACATCCCTCAGGTGCTTGGCTGCACTCACAGACACACTGTCTAAGCACTGGCTACTGCGCTGTTTCCGGAAACCCTCTGTCCTTCCACAGCACTGGCTCCTTTCATCGGGCCTAAATTTAAACTGTAACAGGAGTGCACTTAGCCAGGGGACCAGAGTTGAAGGCCACTGTGGCATCCTGGGCCAGATTCCGCAGGTGTCTGCATCCCCAGCCCCTCCTCTGGCTGGCCAGTACCTCATCTTCCCCCCACTGGGCCCATGTGGTCTTCCTCCCTGTCAGTGCGCACTTCCTGCTGCTCACCCGCGCAGATGGCACTGTTGCTTTCTGGGCCAGAGCGAGGGAGGGTACAGGGCCGGATGCTTCTCCCCTACTTCCCCACAGGAGGAGGTGGGGACAGGGTTTCACACTTCATTCATTCATTCATTCATTCACTCAAAGGATCTCATGAATGCATCTCATGCAGTGAATATGTGCTCTCAGCCAGGCTCTGTGCTTTGGTCTTCATCTGAGCATCTCCCTGACTCTTCAAAACAACCCCAAAGGTAGAGACAGTTCCAGTTTCCCATGTCAACTGCCCTCAGGAAGCACACTGAGTTGATTGATATATGTTCAATACAGCTCATATCACCAGAATTCTCAACCCTGCTCCAGGAACTCAATGCCCAAGTGGATTTAAGTAATTTTGTACCTCCTGCTCTTCCAATCTGATGAGGACAGTGACAGACACTGCTCTATAGCTCATTTTCCAGACAAGGATACTGGGGCCTAGAGAGGGGAAGGTGCTGAGCAAGAATGCACAGCCAGGGCTGGACTCGGCGCCAGGATTCAACCCCGACTATAACTGACTGCAGGGTCTGAGCTCCTATCTGCTCTGTAAAGCTTCCACAGCCAAAGAAAGACTTGGTAATAGCTGCTGTACAGAGAGTGCCGTCTCCATCGACCCACGCAGACATCTCAGGTGGAGGACCATCGTTCTCCCTCGTTACAGATGAGAAAGTGAGGCACAAGGTCACAGAGAAGCTCAGAGGCACCTTCTCTGGGGAGATCTTTGATATCTTCAAAAACCCCAAATCTTACAGGCCGGACTTCTCACCAGCCTCAAACACTGCTCTACCTCGAGACATTCTTCACTCCTACTGGGCACATCTGAGGAAAGAGTGAGGAAATCAACTGATATCACTGTGCTCAAGCTGCTAAATTACTAAAATCAAGTAGGTGGAGGCAGAGGAAATGATTCTACTCCTGATTCCGCTAGTCTAGAAACGTAAACTTTTGATCTAATGCTCACGTGTCCAGACCTACTACATCCATTATCCAGACCACCAGACACCTGGGAAATCACATCTCGGGTTAACCCAGAGGCTTGGAAGGTAGGACTGGTTTTTCTCATGAATGCACTTCTTACTGTGAGAGCTCTTAGCTTTTCTTTCTTCTTCAGAACACTCTGGGTATTGTCTAGTTGTGTTTCCAGTTTGCAAACCTGAAGACTTTTAAATAAACTTGATCATTTATTTCTAGCCAAAGACTCCTGATTCACTTACACTTGGCTGATATATCCAAATAGAATTAGCCCTCTTCTCCCATCTGCCAGCCCCACTCCCCGTGGGGGCCGCAGATGCCTCCTACCAGCTTCTGTACCTCTGCCAAGCCAGTGAAGGTCTCACCACCAACACCCACTGCCCCTCCTTTAGAAATGACTCAGTTCATTCCTTAGCAGTTAGTTATTACCAGGAAGCAACGTAGGCTGATAGGTAATGTTGAAACTGCAGGAAGAGAGTAACTAAAATAAAAAAGAATATATCCCAGCCAGTGTGGCTCAGTGGTTGAGCATCGACCTATGAACCAGAAGACCATGGTTTGATTCCCGGTCAGGGCACATGCCCAGGTTGTGGGCATGATCCCCAACAGGGGGCGTGCAGGAGACAGCTGATCAATGATTCTCTCTCATTATTGATGTTTCTATCTCTTTCTCTCCCTTCCTCTCTAAAACCAATAAAAATATATTTTAGAAAAAGACTAAACCGCCGAAACCGGTTTGGCTCAGTGGATAGAGCGTCGGCCTGCGGACTGAAAGGTCCCAGGTTCGATTCCGGTCGGGGGCATGTACCTGGGTTGCGGGCACGTCCCCAGTGGGAGATGTGCAGGAGGCAGCTGATCGATGTTTCTCTCCCATCGATGTTTCTAACTCTCTATCTCTCTCCCTTCCTCTCTGTAAAAAATCAATAAAATATATTTAAAAAAAAAAAAAAAAGAAAAAAAAAAAAGAAAAAGACTAAACTAACATGAAACTTTCAACAGTTTCTACACACAGACACCAAAATAAATAAATAAATAAATAAAGGATATGGCATGGCCAACAATGCTAATAATACAATAATATTATGGGTAGTAAAATACTATTATGTGATGAGTAAGGTTAAAAATACTACAATATGCCCTAGCTGGTTTGGCTCAGTGGGTAGTGTTGGCCTGTGGACTGAAGTGTCCTGGGTTCGATTCTGGTCAAGGGCACATACCTCAGTTGCAGGCTCAATCCCTGGCCCTGGTCAGGATGCAGGAGGCAACCAATCGATGTGTCTCACATTGATGTTTCTCTCTCTGTCTCTCCCTCTCCCTTCCACTCTCTCTAAAAAAAATAAAAAATAATAAAAAATCAATGGAAAATATCCTCTGCTGAGGATTAACAAAAAATTTAAAAATTACTACAATATGGTGGGTGATGAATATATCATAACAAGTAAAATTTTTAAATACTACAATATAATTGATATTTTAAAATACTACAGCATGGCAGGGAATGATAAAAATATGATAGTATCTACTTATATAAAAACCATGGGTGGCGTTCATCACGTCCAGAGGAACCATCACGACCAAGCAGAAGGAAGTCAATCCTGCAGGGGTTGTCTTGGCAACAGCTGCACCCTCCCCCAAGCTGTTTGTTTCCTGGAGCTGTTTCCCGGAGCTGTTTCCTGTACAGGCGGGGTTTGAGGCAGGAACCTGCCCTCTGAGCGTGGAGGCAGATCTTTCTAAAGTGTGCCGCGTGCCAGCATGGCCAGGGGTGAACCTGAGTGGGGTCGGCTGAAAGGCTTAGAAAAGACAGACAAGAGAATGAAAGCCGGGTCTTGGTGGGACACTGCTTCTCTGAGAGACAGCAACCACGCCCACAGCCATGTCTTTATTTTATAGCAGATGCCACGAGGCAAAGTAAGGGTGTGACCAAGATGTTTACAACATTCTCCCGGGTTTCAATCCTACTCAACTACATGCACCTGAACTCTATCAAGCCTACATCACTCAGGCACATGGGGCCACACGTTCGGACCATAGGTTCAAGCTTACAACTACAGCTATTGGCTATAATTGTGCTGGGAGGGCCCTGCCCTCCAAGCTGGGACTTGCACGTGGCAATGAGAGGACTGTGCCCTCTCATCAGTCCAAGGCTTGAACCTGTCCAAAACACTGTAGCAGCTCCCCACAATAAAGTTTTAATTCTGTTTCTTTGTTACTAATGTTGTGGCCCCACCCCATAACAAAGAAACAATTTCCAGAGGATGAGGCCCAGGAATAAGGATTTTAAAAAGATTCCCAGGTGATTCTAATGTGCAGCCAAGGTTGAGAACCACTGCTATAGATAATATTAAACATATATCTAAATGTGCAATTCTTTGTCCAAAAAGGGATCATGTTCAAAAATTAAATGAAGAAATTTTGGATATACTCGATGGAGATTTTCACACATATCTGAGTGATGATTCCATTGATTCCACAGATGATGCTGAAAAGGAAAAATTTCCCATCGAATTTCTTAATAGTATTACTTTTTTGGGAATGCTGTGTCATAAATTAAAATTGAAAGTGGGTGCAATCATCATGCTATTGAGAAATCTCAATAGTAAATGGGGTCTTTGTAATGGTACCAGATTTATTATCAAAAGATTACGACCTAACACTATCGAAGCTGAAGTATTAACAGGATCTGCAGAGGGAGAGGCTGTTCTGATTCCAAGAATTAATTTGTCCCCATCTGACAGTGGCCTCCCATTTAAATTGATTCGACGACGGTTTCCCGTGATGCCAGCATTTGTGATGACTATTGATAAATCACAAGAACAAACTCTAGACAAAGTAGGCATATTCCTACCTGAACCCGTTTTTGCACATGGTCAGTTATATGTTGCTTTCTCTCGAGTTTGAAGAGCATGTGATGTTACAGTTAAAGTTCTAAGTCCTTCATCACACGGGAAATTAGTCAAGCACTCTGAAAGTGTTTTCACTCTTACTGTGGTGTACAGGGAGATATTAGAATAATATCAGTCATTGTTTGCATCACTTGTTTTTATATCACGTTTTTGTTGTTTTCATATCATGTTTTTGTCATTTTTATATCATGCCTCTGTTGTTATATCCTTGTTACTGTTTATTTATTAATAAATTTATATATTATTTTCATATATTTTTACTAATTTCCTTTCATCTCTCACACTTCTATTATAGAGAAAGGGCAAATAGCAATATTAAAATATCTCCACTAATTAATTCCCTTTTTTAAAAAAATATATTTTATTGATTTTTTACAGAGAGGAAGGGAGAGGGATAGAGAGTTAGAAACATTGATGAGAAACATCAATCAGCTGCCTCCTGCACACTCCCACTGGGGATGTGCCCGCAACCAAGGTACATGCCCTTGACCGGAATCGAACCTGGAACCCTTGAGTCCGCAGGTTGATGCTCTATCCACTGTGCCAAACCAGTTAAGGCAATTAATTCCCTCTTAATGTGCACGAATTTTGTGCACCAGGCTACTAGTGGTAGATAATGTTAAAAATACTTTAGTGTGGCCAAAACCGGTTTGGCTCAGTGGATAGAGCGTCGGCCTGCGGACTGAAAGGTCCCAGGTTCGATTCCGGTCAAGGGCATGTGCCTGGGTTGCGGGCATATCCCCGGTGGGAGATGTGCAGGAGGCAGCTGATCGATGTTTCTCTCTCATCGATGTTTCTAACTCTCTATCTCTCTCCCTTCCTCTCTGTAAAAAATCAATAAAATATATTTTAAAAAAAATACTTTAGTGTGATGGATTATGATAAAAAATACTGTTGTATGCTAGGTAATGTTAAAACAGTATAGTATAGAGTATAATATAAAACACTGTAGTATAGTGGGTGATGCTAAAAGGCAATACTATAATAGAGTAGATTAAAAAAAACACTAGAGAATGGGGTCGGGGGCAATGCTGAAACCATAGGCTCTGCGAACACAACATAAAGAGCTCTCTATTATGATAGATGTTGTTAAGAACATAGAGTCTGAGAGTAGAGCAATATGGTAGATAATGTTAAAAAGGGGAGACCTTACTGATCCACGGGTGTGCTTGAGCCCAGCCTCCACCAGGAAGATGAGGGCGGCAGCCTGAGCCAGGCAAGACCACAGATGGAAAGAACCGCGTGCCTGACGGGATCACGGCACCTTCCTGCCCTCCGGACCCTCATCTCAGCATTGATTCCAGAGACAGGATTGACACAGATTATAAGACACAGTATGTGGGGGCATCTTTGTCACAGCCACTCCACTTTCTCCACACTCATGCAGGCGGGGCCCCATCTTCTGTGTGAGTGGCTGCCCACCCAGCATGGTGTCCTACACCAAAGAGTTGCTCAGACATGTCTCCTGCATTGAATTCTGCTAGATCACTTTGGTGTGTGTGTGTGTGTGTGTTTAATATATTTTTATTGATTTTAGCGAGGAAGGGAGATAGATAGAAACATCGACTGGGTGCTTCCTGCACCCCCCTACTGGGGATTGAGTCCGAAACCCAGGCATGTGCCCTGACCAGAAATCAAACCGTGATCTCCTGGTTCATGGGCCGATGCTCAGCCACTGAACCACACCAGCAGGGCTGCTAGATCACTGTGAAGACAGTGAGTCACGCCAAAGCAGAAACGGCAGTCACAGAGGCTTGGTTGGCTTCCAGTTCAGGTCCCAGCCCCATGACCTTGGCCATGAAATCTTACCTCCCTGAGCCTGGGCTTCCCCAACTGTAAGAGCCCCAGCCCAGAGGGTCTGCATCTGCACGAGGTGCTGAGCCTGTCTTGGGGAAAGGAGGGACGGCCACATTGCCCATGATGGTATGTGTGTGCTGCGGTCCCCAAGGGACATCTTTGCCACAGCTTTTTGGTGGTCCAAGGTCTGGGGTATCTCCCCGACTCTCTAAGCCGATATGGCTCAGAGGGCCCTGGAAAATTCCAACTTACATCCTTCAGAATATGGTTCAGAGAAGGGGTCCAAGGCAACTGAGAGCAAAATGATGAAACGGTTCAAAAACATCTTAGATCCTACTACCCAGGGTGGCCTCAGACCTGCAGCACCAGTCTTGTCTGAGCGCTTTTTAGAAATGGTCCCTGGGCCCAGCAGGTCTGCTGGGTCTAGATCCACACATTGGCAAGACTCCTGGAGGGCTGTGTGCAGAATTGGAGGAGCACTACTCTAGGTGATGCACTCATATCTCTTCCCCCATGGTGACACGGGAAGGCGGTTCTCAGGCTATTTGACAAGCCGAACTGCCACCATCGCCCCACATACAGGCATGCCAGCATCTGACACCCAGCGTATCACTCAATCCTCACAACCTCCCTGGGACATAGGAATTTTTCAAACAACATCCTGAAAGGTAGATATCATTACTGTCCTGTTTCCTACAGAACAAACCCTTCAGCTCAGAGACAGAAAGACACCTGCCAGAGGTCACACAGCACAGACAGCAAAGGTTCCACACCCAGAACTTCCATGGGAGAGGCCTTCTGTGACATCTCCATGAATTGAAGGGAAATGGAGGCCAAAGTTGGGGTTGGGGAAAGAGATGCTGTTCCCCTTGCTGCCGTAGGCAGTTGGCTGGCCCAGAATGCAGCCCGCCTGTCCCATACCTGCCATCTGTCCCTCCATCTGGCTGCCAGTGGAGGGGGACAGGCAGGGCCTGACTCACCTTTGTCCACCACCTCCAAGTGGATCTTCTTGACGACGGTGGTGTTGTGCTCATAGTTCTCAAAGAAGAGCAGGCGGTAGACATGGCACTCGTAATCACCCGAGTGGTTGTAGGTGACATTTGTGATGAAAATGGACAGGTCCTGCAGGTCCCTGGTGCCCCGACTGCCGTTCCACACCACACGGCCCTCAAAGCGCTCGTCCTCCTCCAGCTGCAGCACCTCGTTCTCATAGCGCAGGATCTACAGGCAGCGGTGGGGTCACTGCCTGGGCTCATGTCCCCCACCTAGACCTCTATTCTGTCCTTTGCCTGGACACACAGACAGACATATGGGTACACACATGGGCTCAGGCAGGGAGGGCACAGCGGGGCTGGGGTCATGCCTGGGTCTGCCTCAGACCCTGATTGTGCCCCTAGTCCTGAGACACACACTCACACGCATTCCCCTTCACTCCCCCAGCCACTATTCGTTCCTACAATTCCCCCCGGTCTCCAGATATCCGCCTCACTCTCGGACAGAGGCAGCCTGACCCTGCTGATGTAGACCCTAATTCTCCAGTGGGCCCTAAAAGTGTACGGCGCCCCCTCAGCTGTAATTCAAAGCACACATCGTGTAAAGGAGGTCAAAACGTTCTGCTTCTCCTCTATGACGGCCACCCAAAACATTCTGCTGGTACAAAATAATTCCACTGTGCCAACCATGGGCCAGGTGCATCAACTCAGCCAATCCTCACACAGACTACGAGCCGAACACCATGACCGCCCTATCTTTTCAGAGGAGAAAACGGAGGCTCAGACAGGCTCAGTGATCTCCCCAAGGTCACCAGCTGGTCAGTGGTGGAGCTGGAACTTGAATCCAGGTCATCAAGAATAGCACATTATTGAAAGCAAACAATCAGCCCCTCAATCCTGCCCCCACTCAGACACCTACGCTCACCCTCCCACGCCCCGGACTGGGCTCCCACACACCTTGACAAACTCCTCAGTGCCCTTCTGGCGGAAGGTCCACTCAGTGAAGGTCTCAGCGGTGGTTTCGCTGCGGCGCTTGCAAGAGATGCACAGAATTTTGAAGGTCTCCCCGTACACAGCCTCCGTCTCCGAGTCTACCTCCACACAGCCCGCCCAGGCTGAGGATACTGTGGGGACAGCAGGGGCACCTGTCACCCTAGGCCATGCGAGGCTCGCGGGTTGTTGGCCCCTAGGAAACCATCTGTTTCCCCTCAAAAATGATGATGAATGGACAGAGCCGACACAGCCTGGCTCTGCCACTTACTGTGTGCTCTTGGCAAGTCACCCATCTTCTCTGAGCCTCAGTTTTCCTCTGTGAATGGTGAGGGAAGCAATCATCTCTGCTTCTGGAGTTTGCTGAGCAGATTCCGTAAGTTAGGTAACACCCCAAAGGGGAGGGGGGGGATGGCACACAGCAGGGGGCTGGCACACAGGAGGCCCCAATCAATGGGGCTGTTACTGTGCTCAGTAACTCTGAGTATGTGCTGCCCAAGTACCCCTTCTTCAGAAGGCCACTTGTCTGAGGTACTGCGACATCTCAGTGGCGGGTCTGAAATTCCAGCTAGGTTAGAAGTTCAAGGTGGCAGTCATTTCCACCATTATTGCTCCGCAAAACTAGCCAGCTCCAGAGAAGGCTGGGAAAAGGCAAGGCCTCAAAGGGAGAGGTGGGCCCTAGAAGTAGGGAAGACCCACACTCCATTCCTAATCCCCAGTCCCCAACAGCTCCTGCCTCCGTCCTCAGGCTCCCACCTCCTATCAGCTTCTCCAAACTCACCAAGCTCTTTCCTGCCTCAGAGCCTTTGCACTTCCAGCGGATTCCAGTTCCTTTGGGTCCCTCCTCCACATTCTTACCTGCTACCTCCTTCCGGCCCCCACCCCACCCCCACAGGTCACTAACTAATGCTGTGCCTCCAGCTCCAGCTCTGGGTCTTTCTCTTTGTCTCTTCCTCTATTATTCTTGTCCCCTTACTCTGCTGTCCCTTTCCACATTCCTGAATAACTGTCTCTGATCCCCCTCCCCCCCCCTAGGTGTTTTTCTGAAGGTCCCACCACTTCTGTTCGCTCTCCCGCGCTCTTTCCACCTTTCCCTGTCCCTTTTTAAGCTCCATTCTTCCCCGTGTCTACCCGTGTCTCCATCTCTTTCTGCCTCTTTTAATTTGCTCTCTCTGCAGCTCAGATGAACTCTCCTCAATCTCTTTCTCTGTCAAACTCTGCCTCTCTCTCGTCTCTGCCCCTTTACTTCCATCTCCCATCTCCCAGTGGAGCACTCCAGAGTACTCCGGGTCCTTCTGCGTCTTTCGCCCCTTCCCTCTCCTGTCACTCTCTCTTTCAGCCTCTCCATCTCTCCAGCCTGTCTCCGGGCGCCGCCTCCTCCCCCACCCCTAGCCCCCCCTGCGGCGTGGGTGTCACATTGCAGCCCGCGGGGCTCCGGGAGCAGCTGACTCCACGTTTCCTCGCCCCCAGCTGGGCACCCGAAGCCGCGAAGCCGTGCCAGCGGGACCCCGCGGTCTCTGGCCCACCCGAAACTTCACCCTCCCCCCAAGCCCCGCGCCCGGCGCGCACAACTTCTGAGGGACTCAGCCAGGCCGGGGGATGGGCGGAAACGGCCCTCGCCCCACTCTCCGGGGTCCCGAGCGCGACCCCGCCGCCTGGCCGTGCCCCGCTGTGTCCCTCGCCGCGCGCCCCCCGTCCACTTACTCAGCGCCGTGCCGACCACGAAAGCCAGCAGTGTCCTCATGACTGCGCTGCGCCCCTCTCCCGGGCCGCCGGTATTAATAGCGGGGCAGAGGCGCCGGGCCCGGCGGCCGTTAGAATGTCCCCGGGAGCGCGCGGGCGCAGCAGCTGCGGCTCTGGAACCAGCGAGGTGGGGGAAGGAGGGGGGGCGCGGCCCCCCCGCTCCGGTTACCGCCGGGGGCCCAGCCCCGGGGCCCGGCGTCCGGGCATCCCCGCCGTGCGGGTGGCTGCTGTTGGTCAGGCTGCTGCGCTGGCGCGCGCAGCCGGGCGCATCCACCAGATGCCCGGACCCAGGCCCCTTTAGGCTTGGGCGCGGGCCCCGCTTTCCTGCGCACTGCAGCCGCGGCGGCCTGCGAGGGAGGAGGGAGAGGGAGGGGGCGGGATGAATCACCGCGGGGGGGCGGGGGGGGAGGGCGCGGCAGCCAAGCCTTTGCCGCAGCGGCCCGGGAGGCGCCCGCTCCACCGGCCTCTCCGGATGGCTCAGGGACCACGGCTTCTGGGCAAGGGCGCATGGTCTGGGTGTCCGGCCCCTTAAGATGCTGGGAACCCCCAGCATCAGAGTCTGGGAAAGGTCACCCCCAGAATCACAAGGGGGCTGGGAGGGCAGTTTGGGGGCAGGGCTTAAGAATTCAAATTATAGAGATCATCCCCATGGGATCAAGAGCGTCTTGCTGGACCACCAAGTGATCCCTGCATCAGGACAGGGCATGGGGAGATGTCAGGCTAGGACCACCTGTAATACTCCAGACCCCTCCCAAACAGGAGGAACACCCTGGATCCAAACCAGAGGACACCCTGGGAGGTTGGGGTGCTATCTTTCAGGAGGATGCCCCCTCCTTTGTCTCTGACATCATCTTGTATTCCTCTCTCTCCCATGCCTAAGCTGGCTGCCCAGGTCCCTGCTGTTTCCAACACACCAAGCTCATTTCCACCTCAGAGCCCTTGCCCTTGCCCCTCTGTCTGCCTGGACCACTCTTCGCCCAAGTATCCACAAGGCTCACACCAGCTCCTCCTACGGCTCTTGGCTTCAATGTCACCTTCGTCAGGGCTCTGTCCATTCCAGGGAAACTGCCTCCCCCTTCCTTACTTGACCTCCTTTACTTGTTACAATTTTCCCCTCACAGCCGTTGTCACCAGACATTGTACTCTTCCTGTATATAGTTTCTCTGTTCACCATGTGTCACTCCAGTCCTGGAATATACATCCCCAGGGTGAGGACACTGTCCTGTGCACCTGTCTCCAGCACCCTGAACTGTGCCAGGCACAATGTAGGTGCTTGATAAATATTTGTCAAGTGAATAAGCAAGTGCCAATGCCAGAGTCCTTGTGATATGCTGAATCCATTTCTAACCCCTAAACATGCGCAGCAAGTTCTATCATTAGCCCCATTTCAGAAAGAGGAAACTGAGGCTGAGTCGCTCCCTCGGCTAGGGCCATGCCCCTGGCCTCAGGTAGATCTGGAATCCTGCCCAATGATGGCAGGTGGCCTGTCTCGTCAGTAAGTTCTGCCAAATGGAGAGGATAGGCTGTCAGACTCTGGTGGGGGTGAGACTTCTGATTGGGGGATGTGGGGGTCACTGTTCAGGCCCTGACCACCAGTTCAGGGGTGGGGGGAAAGGTCCCAGAAACCCCCTGGCCTAGCCCTGCTGGCCAAGAGGAACCAGGGTGTGGGGCAGACCTGTGGCAGAGGGACAGGAAGCCAGGGACATCGGACACTTCTGTGGTCTGGGCCTCTGTGCCAGCATTTACTTCCTGGGTTGTGAAATTCCCCTACAGAAAATAACCTTCTTGCTATTCTGAGTTTTCCCTCTGGCAGGGGTGGTAGGCAGAGGCACAATGAGGACAGGTCTTAGGCCTGGGACATGGGCACCTACTGGCAAATGTTCCCTGAGCACCTGCTATGGGCTTGGTGCTGCTCTATGCACTTACTAACATTAACTCATATAATTCTTCCTACAAGGTGGGTATTACCATTGTGCCCACTTTACAGGTATGGGAAACTGAGGCTCAGAGTGGGTAACTTGCCATGACCACATAGCAGAGGATAGGAGAGGCTGACTCTGCTCTTCCCTACTTGTGGTCCATCCTGCCTGTCCCATTCCTCCTCCAGTCCTCTGCCCCAGGCCATCAATTACAAAAATTCTTACAGCCTCATTGGGACATATTGAAGGTCTCTCTTTATCCCTTAGTCACTCTGGAACCAGCACATGATTTGAGTGGACAAATTTAGGTTTTACCTGGACCAGAGACTATCTCTAGGCCCATTTCTTCATCAGTAAGACATGGGTTCAGATAGCCTCATCTGGGTGGGCTGTAGTGGGGTCCTGAAGAAGTTAGGACCTTCCATCTAAATGTGGAGCCACCAGGGGCCAGACCTACAGTCCCTGCCTTCCTACTGAAGGGCCTCAGGCATGTAACTATTTGTCTCCATCTCATAGAGCCAAGGCAAGAATTAAATTAAGAACATCAGCCTGGTATGCACTTGGTGCTCACTACACGAGTTACTTCTTCCCCCTTCATTTTTCTGAGTAACATTACTTAGTACCCTATCATAAGTGACCACATTTATTAACTCCTTGCATCCTCACAAAGCAGTTCTCAAAGTGGGATCCCTAGACAAGTATCATCAGAATCACCTGGGAACTTGCTGACAGTACAGGCTGTTGGCCCACCCCAGACCTGCTGAATCACACTTTGCCGGGGGGTCTGGCGATCTGCCCTCCAGGAGATTCTGATATAGCTTAAGTTCGAGACCCACTCACTTCGAACAACCCTGGGAGACTGGGGCTATTCTTCTGCCCACTGGACAGAAGACAAAACTAAAGCTGGAGGAGCCTGACCGGCTCCAGGTTACATGCCTGCTTAAGTACCAGAGGGAGGATCTGAACCCAGGCCGCCAGGCATTAGAGTCTGTCCTACGAGCCCCACACTGGACCCTGATGATGCACAGCTTGTGTGAGATGCTCGGGAATTTCAGGTCATGTCAGTGACTATCGTCCCAGGAAATGGACAGACCCCCTTCCCTGGCGCATGGGATCCGAGTGCAACAGGAGGCTCCCGCCCATTCCATAGGCACAGCCACAGCCATTTCCAACCCTTTATTAGGACTCTGTCAGCCCAAATAAATACATTAAACCCAGAGCTGAGGGAATCATGCACCCCAGGAGGTGCCCCCACAACCCCGGCAGGGCAAAATAAGTTAGCAGGGGGCCTGCCAAAGACCAGGCCAGCTCCCTGGCTGGGCAGGCAAAGGCAGCTGGACTCGCACACGCTGGTCTAAAGTGCATCTCGGTTCTGTGGTCCCATGTCTGCATGGCCCCTAGCGGGACCACTGGGATGGGTGGGCAGGAGGTTCCTGGTGCTCACACCGTGCCAGCAGTGGTCACCGAGGTTCTGTGTCCATCTGTCCATTTGGGGGAGTGACTGTGTGACCTGGCGTCCTCAGGAGAAGCTGTCGTCGGACCGTGGCTGGGAGTCGAAGGGGGGGTCTGACACAGTGATGCCTTGATGCAGCTTCTCCAGCGAGAACTTCATCTGGGGGAAGAGGTGAATGCTGAGAGGGGTGATAGCACTCCCCACTCTGCAGTTGAGGAACTGAAGGTCCAGAGAGGCCATGTCCCCTTGCCAGGGTCACCGTGTTACATAAGCGGAGCCATCCTGTACCCAGCTTCACTTCTTACAGGCAGCAGATGGAAGGGGCCCAGATGGCCTGGGTTCAAGTCCGGCCTCCGCTACTTACTGAATAACCTTGGGCAAGCCCCTTACCCGTCCCAGGTGCCTCAGCTGCAAGATGGTTCAGTAACATACCCACTGCACCAGGTTATTTCAGGGTTCTGACGGGGGAACACCTAGGACCTGGCACACAGGTTACTCTTATTCCCGGCTGCGCAACCTTGGGCAAGTTGAATCGCTCCATACCTCAGCATCCCTATCTATTACAGGGGGGGATAGGAGCACCTCCCTCAGGGGCTGGCCATGAGAAGCAAAGCAGTTGGTCATTTTGACTCTGAGAACAGCCCAGCTTGATCAGTGTCTGCTGTTAGCATACATTTGAAAAGTCAACTCTGTGCCCATAGCAATGTGAGAGGGAAATAACAAGAATTTAGCTGAGGATGGCAAGGCTCTGCCCTCCTCTCTGAGCTTCACACCCCTCTACCCTGTCCTATGGCCTTTCCCAGAGTGAGCTTATCTGTTCGAGCATAATTTCAGGGTGCAATGAGGCCCCTAGTAAGCCTCAGCATTATGGCCCATAGTGACCAGACACGATGTTCAGTCACCAACCAACTTACACTCAGATACCCTTGGGTGCCCAGCCAACGCCAGCTGCTCCCCAGCTTCCCACACCCGCTCCCCACATTGGGCACTTACCCCAGGTGTCTCAAATTTGTGCTGAGCCACCACTTTACTGAGCACCTGCTGTGTGCCTAGCACTGGGATTGCAGTACTAACAGCAAACACAGTGTTTGCTATGAACTTGGCACTATTCCAATTTGAACTCATTTAATCCTCATAACAGCCTTTGAGGTACCGTCAATTACTATCCCATTTACAGAGGACGAAGCCAAGGCCCCAAGTCACACACCGGAATTTAAGCCTGGCCTTCTGAATAGATGCTGCCCCTGAACTATAGGGGGTATATGGGGCACCCCTTCTAGAGGTGAGACCCCAGTATCCTTTGGAGAACTTTTCTCCCACCCTTACGTGATCCCTTAGTCACCCCAAGTCGGGGAGGGACTCAGGGACCAAGCCTGGCCCACCCCTGGCCGCCGTGACTGGTTCAGGGGTGGGCACATGACCCCAGCAGCCGGTGAGAGTGAGCACTTTCCTTTGTCAGCTTAGAGCTGCAGGTACCACCTGGTCATCCTGGGGGAGAGGATGCCCAAAACTAAGCCAAACCTGGGGGGCGGGGCAGTCAAAATATGGTAGCAGAGATCAATTCTTACTGCCATTTAGCAGCTGGACGCAGGATGAGAGCCAGTACATTCTATTTTTCCATTCTGCTGATTTTTTGGGCAACCCTGGAGGGTGGGGGACTACAAATGGCCTCCTCATTTTATGGAGGAGGAAACTGAGGCCCAGAGGCACCTGCCGCCTCCTGGGGGTGAGTGCAGGGTCCCACAGCCCCGGGCCACACCTCGTCCAGGAGCTCTACCGAGGCCCGCAGGATCTGCCGCCACTTGTGCACCTCGACGCTGTGGAACTGCTTCTGCAGAGCCAGGACCTCCGCCCACTCTGCAGCCGTCTGGGGGAACTTGCTGTTGGGGGAACAGGGCCTGAGTGGAGTTCTGGCCTCCCCCGACCTGCCCAAGCTCCCAACCCCCTCAGGGTACCCACTCACTCCTTGGCCAGGGCCAGACTGTGCCAGGACTCGAAGGTGTGGGCTGTCCTCTCCAGGGACCAGAGGCGGTAAAAAAGGAGGATGTTGAGGGCGATGAGGACGATGAGGCTGGGGGCAGGGGACAGAGGTCACGAGTTGGGCACACACACAACTTGAAAGGACACAACGACTCCCCCCTTACAGAGGAGGAAGTTAAGACGCAGAGAGGGGAGACACGTCCAGGGTCACACAGTGTAGAAGCAGCCAAGTCAGGGTTCTCATCCGGTCTGAAGCCCACACCCTTAAACGTCCACCAAATCACTTCCCTGGGAGAGCCAAGGGCGGAGAACAGAGAAGCTGCAGCCAGAGGTGAGAGGGGAGGGGAGGGGAAGGGAGGGGAGGGGAGGGCCAGGACCCTACCTCACACAGATCCTGAGGAGGCAGTGAGGGGAAACAAAGAAATGAGAACTGCCCAGCCCATCCTACCCACCCCACCCTCCTCACCCCAGGCCCAGACAGGCTGAGTGCGATCTGATGCTCACCCCTAAAGTTCACAGGATCTCACCTCCATTTCCTCGGTGTCTTGCCCCCCACGCCTCCAGACCTTTGCATGTGGGCTCCCTGCCTAACCCTCTGGGGCCTCAGCTGAGGAGTCCTCTTCTGTCCCAGGAGCCTTCCCTAACTGCCCACCGATCCCGCCTGGAGGAAGCCTCCGTTGGCCTCCCAGGCCCTCCCATCCCAGCCCTGTCCCCTCTGCCTGTGTTTCCCCTTCACTGTGGTCTGGTGCCAGGATTGTCTCCCCCAGAGCTGTTGGTAACTACTGTGTCCCCAGCATCATCCAGCTTAGGGTTAGGCACAGAAAACATGAACACAATGTGTAGCATAATTGCTTCTTTTGCATCTCTCCTGGTTCACCTAATTTCACCTCATTTGGGTACCTGCCCCTCCAGAAAGCCCTCCCTGCCCCCTGGGGGAGGTCAGGTCCCTCTAACCTCCCAGAGTCCCGGGGTGTCCCTCTCCCAGCAGGAAGGCTTCTCCACGATAAACAGAGCAGCGCACTGTGCACGGAGCTCTGCAGGGCACATCCCAGACAGCAACACCTTTTATCCTTGCTATGAGATGAGCACACACTCCCACTCAAGCTGAGGCCTACTGAGGCCATGGTCACACAGACAAGATGCAGATCCAGGCCTGTCTGACCCCAAAGCCCAGCCTCCTTACTCACACAACGCTGATGAGCACCAGGGCACTGGGGATGCCTGTCCCGGGACCCTGGTCCACGGACGGTTCTGAGAAGCGGGAGCTGAGGGAGCCTGTGGGAGAGCAACTCGGAGTCAGAGAGACTCATCTAGGCCTCCCCAGGGGCCCCCCTCCTCCGCCTGCCCTGCCCAGGCCTGAGGGACACACCTGAGGTGTGCATGCCAGCCCGGATGCAGGGGTCTGGGTCCGGGTGCTGGGGCCCATCACCGTGACCCCTCCAGCTCAGGGGCCGCTTCCGCCTCCGCAGGCCTGACAGCAATCCCCGGGTGTCCTTCCCGCCTTCCTCCAGGGATAGTTTCTCGGCCTTGGCAAGCTCCCGCTCTGCGGACACAAAGAGCGCTCTGAAGGTCTGAGCCTGGCCACGCCCCCTCCCCAGTCCTGTCGGGCTCTGTCCCCTACCCAGGTGGTGGAAGTAATCCTCAATGCCACTCCACGAGTTCTTCTCAATGAGAGACTTCACCAGGCTCCAGGGCTGCTTCCGGTAGCGGATCTCAGAGGACACTCTGGGGTGGAGGAATGAGGTAAGGGGTTGGGGTCTGACTCCAGCCTTGCTGCCCTGCCCCATTCCTGGGGGTGCTTTCCCCCTAATTCAGAGAGGGCCGTACACCCATAGACAAATCAGACACCCTGCCCCCACCCACCCATGGCTTCCCCATGATCCCTGCTCACCAGAAGCGCTGGCCAGTCAGCCCATAAACCCTTCTCTGTCTACCCACTACCTTGGCAGGTCTCCCATCCATAAGTGCTGCCTCAGCACTGCCCACCCAAACTGAGGCTTAATACCCTCTTCAGCCTTGAACCTCTTCCATCTCGCTGCTGCATGCACCTCTACATGGGGGTCTAAGATAGCTTAACACGTCCCCAACTGAGCTCCTGATCTTCCCCAAACCTACTTCTCCCCATTTCCCCATCCTGGTCAACCACAGCGCCATCCTTAGAAGCTCAGGCCAAACACCTCTGATGTACCTGGCCCCTTAGGGACCAACACTTCTGCCTGCCAGGGTAGCAACCAACTTTCTGCTGCTGACTCTGGCTGGGGAGAGTGGGGTGTAGAGGCTCTGGAACCACCAGGGCATCAGGTGGAGGCAACTGCTCACCGGAGACGGGCCTTGTTCCGGGCAAGGCCCAGGATGCAGTAGCGGTGGGCAGTGTAAAAGTAGTCCTGGTAAGGGATGCCCTGCGTCAGCACCTCCGAGTCTACCACACACCCGCCCGCCTGTGGGCCGCGCCGGAACAGAGTCTGCAGGGACAAGGGAGGGAGTCAGGGCTGCCCCACCTGGCCACCCAACCCAGCTGGCCACCTGTTGGCTCACCTGCGTCTCGACCACCGAGGCGCTTTTGGGACCCAACGGGTTGCTGATGGGAATGGTGTAGGTCAGCACTCGGCGCTGATGGCACTTGCTGTCCCCACTCCAGGGGCTCAAGGTCACGTCTGGGGCAGGAAGAGCAGAATGAGGAAACTATTCTCCAGCCCTTTGTCCATAGGCTGTAAGCCTTGCCCCTAAACCTGCCCTTCCTCCATGTCCCCACCTTAGTGCCTACCCCACCTTCCTTGAGACGTTTAAAACCTTATATGTTGATGATGGCAGGAACCTTTCCCCTCTCTACACTTCTCACCTCTCCTGAGGCTGTCTCATCCATTCCTGCTGCCTCAGTTTCCCTCTCTGTCCCAGTCCTGGCTTCTCCCCTAAGCCTCAGACCTAGGATCCTGTGACCTCCTGAACCCCTTCCCCAGAAAGTTCCCTGGACCCCTGGACCCCACATTGGCTTCAGCATCCCTTCAAACCTGCCCATCCTCTGGAGCCCTATCTCAGGGGTGGTCCAACTGTCCTCCAGGCTCTCCCCAGAGCCCTGGGCCTGGACACTCCCGCCCCCATCTGACTCCTGAACTCCTCTGCTGGTCTCATGGTCAACCCTTGCACTTTACCTGCTGCTGTGGCTTCCCGTGCCACACCTGGTCACAGGGGCCCAGCCTCAAGGCGTTTCTCACAGTGCCTGCCTCTAGCCTCAGGGCATCAGCAGGCTTCCTGGGTCCCTGTCCCCCACCTCCTCTCCTTTCCCTGGAAAAGTTCCTCCTTCAGGCCTTAGTTTCAATTTCACATCCTTCCAGCAGCCTTTCCAGATACTTCTCAGATCTCAGCTACCCTTCTGACACTCACCCTATTTGTGTGAGAATCTATTTCCTCTCATTCTTACTAGATTCTGGGTACATCTGTCCTGGTCTCTGCATAGAGTGGGCACTAAATGTATGATCATTACATCATATTTATGAAATGTGTACTGTCGGTTACTGTTCTAGGCACTTTTTTAGTATTAACTCATTTAACTCTCCTGAGACCCTGTTAAGACAGGTACTATTATCATACCTCTATCAAGCAGAAGAAACTGAGGCACAGACAGGCTGGAACCCTGCTAGTAAGAGGCAGCCCACTCTGGTCTCATGGCTGCTGTTTTAACCCCCGCACCTTACCACACCCCACCTGCACAGCAGTGCCTGTCTCGGGCTGGTCCTCCCCACCCTCCCTGTGCCTGGGGACCTCAGCCCTGACCTGTGAACTTGCACTGCTCCAGGAAGCCCTGCAGGAAGGACGAGTCTGAGAAGAGCATCTGCTGGAGCCGCTCGGCACCCACGTGGAAGACGGAATTGATGAGGAGGCGGCCGGAGAGGTCGGGGAGCAGGGCGGCCAGGTCTGTGGGCCACACACAAGGGCAGCGAATGAGGCCCCTGCGCTCCTCCTTTCTCAGAGTGGTTCCTCGGATTCCGTGGTGACCACTCCCCCCACTCCTGGCCTGTGGAGTGGATGGGCGGGCCTAGCCTCCTAGACCAGAGTGGACCCTGTGACACAGCACACTCCTCGCCCCCTGTGCCCCAGGGGTGGCTTTAGGGTGGCGTGTGCCCTAGGCCCAGACAATCAGAGCCACCAGGACAATCACAGAGGCCCAGCCAACTGCGTTTCCAGCCATCACAGGCTCATTGGCCTGTGGCTCTTGGCCACAGTGATCGGTTCAGGGATATGTGTGATCCCAGGCAACCAGCGATTGGTTCAGAGGGGTGGGTGCGACCCAGACCAAGCAGCCAGGGATGGCTTCAGAGGGGAGTGTGCGACCTCAGGCAGCCACATTGATTAGCTCAGGCGTTGGCTCACTCTCCGCTCAGAGCCCACCCCAGAGCTTTCAGTACAGCCACTGGGAAGCATCTTTTCCTTCTCCAGGCTTCTCAGGAGCAGGGCAGGGGCTCCCTCTGCTCCCACAAGAGGAGAAGCTGCCTGGAAACGAAGTTGGTGCAGAGAAATGGAGATGATGATGATGATAGCTAATACTAACTGGCCCAAGCACTTTGCTCGTATTAACTCATTTAATTCTTTTAACAACAACCCCACGAAGTGAATATTATTAGTGCTTATCCAATTTTTCAGATGGGGGAAATGAGGCTCACAGAGGTTAAATAATTCACCCAGGTTACATAGCTAGGAACCACTGTAGCCAGAATTTGAACCCTAGCAATCTGGCTTCAGAGTCTGTGCTCCTATCCACCCTGCCCTGCTACCTTTAAAGCAGAACTGAAGATACCAGGTGTCTAACAACACCATTTGAATGCCTCACCTGCCCACTCCCTGGATTGTTGTTTGTCCACTGAGCTAGCAAATCCTTGTTTATACCAGACTGAGTAAGGCTGTCACATGCAACTGAAACAAATGATTCAGGCCACCTGCCTCACCTTCCTCCCCCGTGGATGAGGAGGAGTTACTCGTGTCCGTCAACAGCTCCTCACTGGGCAGCAAGTTCAAGGGGCCCAAGGAAGTGGGTCCATCAGGTAGGGTGGGCTCTGCGCTTGGGGGTTCAGCCACTGGAGTCACTGTCTGGCTAGAAGAGGCATCTGGCTGTCTGTCCGTCTGCTCCTCTTTGTCCTCCTCTGCCTGCAGAGAATGGCTTAATCCAGCCTTGTCCCACCTCCATCCCAGCCTGAGGGCCTCCTGTGTGCCCACATCGGCCATTAGAATTCAAGACTGTAAGAAAACCAATTCCTGGAGGTCACATGTATATGGAGGGCTTATAGCAGAGGCCCTAGGGCCACCAAGACAAGGGCTGAGAGCCCCTTCCAGGCTTATCTTGGATGCCTGGGCCATAAGCTTTCTTATGCCTGACCTATCCGTCTGTCCTGTCCATGCCTTGCCTATATCCTAACTTATCCATCCATCTCTCTCTTGCGTTTTCTGTCTCTCACTCTTTCCATCTGTCTGTCTCTCCTTTGCCTGCCCCTAGTTTCCTTGCCCACTCCCAAGCTCCATCCTATCTTTCCATCCATCCCCTCTTACCCCTCCATCCACTTCTCTGTCCCTCTGACCATGCCCTCCTTTTCCCCTAGCCTGTCCCTCTCCCCAACAGCACCTCTAACCTTCGCCTGTCTCTCCCCCTCAGCGCCCTCCTCTCTCTTTCACCCTCCTGCTCACCCCATGGTCTGCATCACTGCTGGCTCGGGAAAGGTTGGGGGTGATGTGGCCACGGCGCAAACCCACTGGGCTTGGCTCCTGGCTGTGGTCGGCTGCCCCTGAGGGGGTGATGTCACTTAGGGCAATCACATCTCCTACTTCCTTGGGGCTCCTGCAATGAAAGGGAGGGGATGAGGTCACTGTATCCCTGAGCCCCATACACCCACCTCGGTCCACCCAGGAGTCCAGGAGCTCTGTACGCAGCCCCTCCTGTCTCCCCCAACCCCGGAACCAGTTGTCAACCTTTGACTCACCCCAGACCATTCAGCTGCAAGGGGCAGACATAGTCCTCATCCTCGCTGGTGAGGCCCAGCTCTGAGCCGTAGCACTGATGCACCAGGTGCCAGAGCTCGCGGGGACTCAGCGTCTGGGCAGGCAGGACGTAAGGGGGCTGGCCTCCACCTCTCCCAGGCCAGAGCCCTTCCCACCCGTCCCCACCAGCCTCAGCAGTTCCCCCAGTGCCCACAGGGGGCAGCATGGTCTTCCATCCTAGATCTCAGCCCCAAGGCAGCCCTGGGGAGGAGGAGTCAGTGTGCCCAGGACTTTCCCCTCAGTTTTCACAATATTCACACAGCTACAGGTCAAGGGTCCCAGTTTACAGAGACTACAAGGCCCAGGGAGGAGAAGTCATGCGCACGAGGTCAGGGATTCAAACCCAGCCAGCCTCCAGAACCTCTGCTCCAACCCCCCACGCTGTCCTGCCCCCACCCATTTCTCCAGTGTTCTCAGGAGCCCTGGCCTTTCAGCTACCCATGGACAGAAGGGGTAGATGACAATAACAAAACAGTAGTAACAGTAATAATGATAGCAGCAGCAGCAGCAGACACTCACTGAGCTGTTACCATATGCCAGGCATTCCCATTCCTTCACACGAGTTAACTTACTGAGTCTTTAAAACAATTCTGTAAAGTTGGTGCATTAATCGTCGTTTTAAGACAATGACTCTGAGGCACAGAGGTGCCCAAGTGGCAGTGCTGAGATGTGATCCCAGGGGCTGGTCTAGCACCCTGAGCTAACCACTTGACAACCCTGCCCCATAAGAAATGACACAGACTAGCACTTATTTTGAGCCCAACTCTGGCTGCTATGAAGTAGGGACAGTATTCCTTTTACAGATGGCGTTCAGTGACTTATCCAGGTCCCTCAGCTCCTCAGTGATGGGTCTGGAACTCCAGCCCTGGCAATCTGGCTTCGGGGCCTGAGCTTGGAACCCTCCTCTGTCTTCCCCTTCTTACAGACTTTGACACTGTGCTGTCCCCTGTCTTGAGCCCCTGCCCCAGCACGCTTGCCCCTAGTGACTGGAGCTGCCCCTGAGAGGACAGGCATGAGCACAGCACTGCTGGAGGAGCGGGTCTGGGCCTTTAAGGAGCTATAGCCAGCAGCAGCAGACCATGAGCCATGCCAACCTGACATCTAGCCACCCTCCCTCCCTGCCAGCAGAACTCTGATTTGTTTGGGGTGAAAATCTTCTCCAGCCAATTCATCTTTCCTTTGCCACAAACCCAGCTTCCTTTGCATCTGAAAGCAGTCATGTGACCCAGTTCTAGCTAAAGAAATAGAAAGAGAAATCTGCTGAAGGAGGCTTTTCCTCCCTGATAAAGGAAATTCCACTTTCTATTCACCCCTTTTCTCCTTCATGTTTAGGACACTTATATGAGGGCATGATGCCTGGAGCTGTAGCAGCCACTTTGTAACCACGAGGCAACAAGCATGTGAATAAAACATTAACATGCAGAAGTTGAGAGTATGGAAAAATGGACAAGAGCTTGGGATCCTGATAACATAGGAAAGCCTTCAAACCCACCCTGGGCCACCTGCCTCCAGACCTGTCATTACATGAGCATTAGGTGACGCAGTGGATGAGTGGAGTCCAGAACCTGACTGTCACATAAAAGCCCATGTGACCAGGGGCAAGTCTATCCCTCCATGCCTCACTGGTGAAGTAAAGATAATAACCCATACTGCCTCATAGGGTGGTTTGAAGATTAAATGAGTCAATTCATGTAATGCTCAGATCAGTGCCTGGCACTTAGCACCAGAAGTGTTAGCTATTATTACCTTATGAAATAATCCAGTATCTGTTTCTTAAACCATTGTTTGGTTGGCATTTCAGCCACTTGCAGCCAAATGCATCCAATGTAAACTTATGCAACCACAGTGGGCATTCCAGGAGAGCCGGCTCAGCTAGCACTCAATGGGCTATCAGATTACAGTAAGTAAAAATTTAAAGTCCCTAACTCAAAACCTTTGGGGCAAGATATGATTCAAAATTAAGATTTGGGATTTAAGAACGATAGTAGAGTGCCCATGATAAAAGCTAGTATATTGAATATCCAGTGCACTGTATGTCAGAGGTTCTCAAAGTGTGACCCAGAGATTTCTGGGGGTCCCCTGAGCCCTTTCTGGGGGTTCATGAGATCAAAATTATTTCACAAGTATAGTAAGTATTACTAGTAGTATAAGATGTTACTGAGCTTTTCACTTTTATTTTCTCATGAGTATACAATGGACTTTTCCAGAGGCTATGACAGGCCATGCTGTCATTTTTCTGGTGGCTAATGCAATGCGTGCTTGTGTATTCTTATGCTTAAAAACGTCCCAGTTTCAATTTCTAATACAGTAAATATCACTAGGTATAACCTACTCACACAAACGTTCTTGGAGTCTACAATTATTTTAATGAGTGTAAAGGGTTCTGAAATTATAAAGTTCGAGAGTCACTGGCAGATTCTATATTGGACACTATAACTTTATATTGATCACATCTAAGCTGTACTCCAGTCATGCACAGTAATAGCTTTTTGTCCTGAAACACATGAATAGTCATAGTGAGAGTTAGACCTGTGCTAGGCAATAGGCACGCATGACCACTTATGTTTAAATTAATTAAAAGTGCAGATCCTCAATCACACTAGCTACTTTTCAAGAGTTCAGCAGGCTCTTGGCCAGCGGCTACCCTAATGGGCAGCACAGACAGAGAACACTTCCATCGTAGCAGAAAGTTCGAGTATGCAGTGCTGACACACAGGATAATAACCACATTATTAGCTCAGATCAGATTTGCTGCCACATATATAAAACCAGTATGGTGAACAAGGGGCCATGGATGCATATTTCTAGTGAGCAAGGTCTGGTGCTAGAGCCCATGGTGGCCCCTCATGGTGGCTATGCAGGAAGCTGCCAATATGTGGGGCCAGATACTCATGGAGAAGAGCTGAGCGGTCCTGCAGTTCTGGCACCTCTGGCTCCATGGTCCCCGTGGCCCACCCATAAGTCTCCCCACCCCCCACCCAGGCCTCATCCAGGCCCACCTTTTCAAGCAGCGCATTCTGCCAGAGGCGGAAAATGAGCAGGAAGCAGCGGTCCCGGGCCCCGAACGAGGTGAAGAAATGCTGCAGGAGAGAGATGGGGTGTGGGAAAGACACGGAAGGATGGAGGGACGCTCCATCCCCATCCAGCTCCGTTCCTGATCTCCACCCTGATGTACATCCATCCATTCATTCCTTCCTTCGTTCCACAGGATGTTTATCCTGTGCCCAGCTCGGCAATGGTCCCTGGGCCAGACGCTGCCCCCGTCCCCAGAGCTCACAGTCCAGGGCAGGAGACAGGCACATCTCCAGATGGGGTCAGTCCTGAGTGATTGGGCTGTGAGGGGGAGGAGCCCAGGTTACTTTCCCAGCTGCCTTTGCCCAGTAGGGTGGTCAGCTGATCTTTTTTTGGCCAATAAAACACAAAGGGAATTCTGCTGTGAAGTGGGTGTGTGTCTGTGTGTGTGTGTGTGTGTGTGTGTGTGTGTGTCCCGGCCACATTTCTTCTTCCTTTCCTGTCTGGGCTGTGGGTGTGAGGCAGCCATCTTGGGGCCATGAGGCAAGATCGTGAGGACAGAATGGAGTGTCAGGGAAGGCTTTCAAGGAGAGAGGACATCTGAGCTGCAGATACGTGGGGGGAGAATTTTACCATTAATCCTGTCTCAGCAGCTGTGTGAGGGGATGGACTGCAGGGACTAAGGAAGTAGGAGGCTGGTGCTGAGATCCAGTCAGAGATGATGGGAGCCTTGGCCAGGGCAGGGGCAGGAAGAACAAAGAGAAAGCCACAGACCAAGCACAGATCAGGGTGCAGAAAATACAGGGCGTTGGTGGTGGGAGAAGGGAGGAGCTGGCTAAGATCAGTGACCACATGGCCTTGCTAGCAGGTCCTCTCACTCACCTTCTCGCTCTCTGTGCAGATCTGGATGGCATTGGGGATCAGCTTGGCTGTCTTTTCCTTCTTCAGACATGTCACTTCCTTCAACTGGATGGAAATCTAGAAGGACAGGTGCATCAGAAGGGGCCAGAGCCCTCCCTGCCCTGAGGCCCCTTCTCATCCCTGTGTTGGCTTACTGTTGTCTCCCAGCGGAAGATGTTGCTGTAGAAACAGATCCAGTTCTCGGAAAGATAGAGGCGGCCCTGGAGGAGGATCTCACGCTGCAAGGCACAGGAGTAATCTGAGGCGGCCAGGGAGAGATGGGCAGACAGACACCTGAGTCACACGGCTGGCCTGGCTAGCACCGAGGCGGGGAGGGTCGGGAGGGCAGAGCTGGGAGCTCAGGGTCAGGTCCAAGACTAGGTGGGCATCAGGCCTCACCTACAATGAGGCGTTCGGCTTCAGGGAGTTTGCTGAACAGTTTCCGGAAGTCCTCATTCCGCTGTTTATACGTGGGGCTCAGCATCTGGGGAAAGTTTGGGAGGTGTGAATCCAGATGGGGTTCATACTCTCAATTCTGCCCCACTGTTCTCCCAGGAGCCCCTCAGTCTCCGCTGTCCCAGACAGGCTCTCCGAGGCTTCAAGTCTAGCTCACGCTGGTTTCCACTGCCAGTAACATGAGAGTAACCATGATGAGAGCTCCCATCTACTGATTTCCACATAAGCCAGGCTCTATGTCACATACCCACCATCATCGACTCATAGTGACCTTCAGCCTTGGAAGATTGGGACTATTTCACAAGGAGAGAGGCCCAGAGAGGTTAAGCAATTCACTCAAGGTCACACAGCACATAAGTAGCAACAGAGGTATGACCCCAGGTCTGCTGACCCCAGCTCCCACTTCTTGACTGCTGTCTCCTCCCTCCCTCCCCGCCCTCCAGCAAGTCCCTCTGCCCAACACTTACACTGTACCAGCTCTGCATCTTCTGCAAGAGAAAGGAGTGGAATCAGAACAAGCCCCTGGATTCCCCACCTCCCACCCCTCTCCCCACCTGGCCTGGGCCTGCACCAACCTTGCTATTGCGAATGAAGTTCCGGCTGCCCAGGCTCTGGGTGCTGGGTGTCCCAGGCACCCCACCCTTCTCTGAGGAGCTATCTGACCCCTTCTCCACCATGGTGCCTAGTTCTGGCTCAGGCGGGGGTCGGCTTGGGGGCAAGAGCTGTAGCCGCTTACGGAGAGATGGGGAGCTGCTTGGCGTGCTCCGGCCAGAGTGGGGGGTGGTACTGGGGTAGGGAAAGAAGAAGGGGTTATGGGGTAAAACAAGCCGGGGTGTGGAGACAGGCCTATTTTGGGAGGCCTGCCCACCAGTCCATTGATCCCCACCCATCTATTCTACTCTACTTCCTAGCGGCATGGCCCAGAGCAGGTTCCCTAACTCTTTGTACCTCGGTTACCTCATCTGTGACCCAAGGGTGAGAAATACATGCTCTCATCTAGTTGTCTGCAGAATTAAATGAATCAATACATGCACAGTGCTTCTAATAGAGCCTGGCACACAGTGCACTCTCAGTATACCTGCTATTCTTTTTAATTAACTTATTAGTCATTCATATAATACTTATTGAGCAGCCACTTTCCACTCAGTTGCTTGAGCTAAAAACCCTAGCATTTTCTTTCTTGCTCCCCCTCATTTCTAATCTGTTAGCAAGTCCCACTTCCAAAATCTATTTCCATTATTTCTATTATATACCCACTTCCCCGCCTCCAGCGCCCTGGCTCTGCCTCCGGCACACCAGTAGCCCCTACAATCTACTCCCCACACAGCCAGAGGGGGCCTATGAACCTGAGTCAGGTCAGGACAGGGCCCTCCTGGTTGAGTTCTCACCAGGCTGCAACTCAATTCAGCTGAAAGCAGTCCTTACCTTGCACCCAAGGCCTAGTGTTGTCCCTGTCACTCCCCCCATTCCAGCCTCTGCACTTCTATTCCCTGTGCCCGTATATCCTTCCACAGGCCCAGCATAAGCAGCTCTGTCTTATTCCACCCAAATGGTCTTCCCCTGGTGGCCCTCCTCAAGTGGCCCCCAGCCCCACCCAACCATCTAAACTCCCCCTGATCACTTATTCAGTTGGTTCATTGTCTCCCCCAGACTGTGAACTTTAGGAGGTCCTGGTTACCACTGTGCCCCCAGCACCCAAAACTGGACCTGGCACGTAGTGAACTCTGAATACACATTGGTGACTACATGAATAACCCAAACGCTGCCCAGAGCCGGGAGCAGCAGATACCACTGGAGGAGGCTCCTGCCTCGGAGGGTTAGACTGCTGCTGGGAGACAGCCCCAGAACAAGCAGAACGCTCAGAGGACAGAATAAACACAAACGGCCACAGGGCTGTGGGGTCAGCTGGGGAACTGTAAAGGGACTCGAGTCAGGACCCAACATCATGGCCAGCTCCGCACATGATGAATGTACTCTTCCACAACATGCTGTGCATTTGATAGACTATCACACACATACCCTTTTCACAGAGGAAGAAACTGAGGCCCAAAGCAGCAAAGCACTTGTCCATTTAATTCAGAGCAGGATTCCAACACGGGGGAACTTGATCTCCCTGGGAAGGAGGTAGGAGCTCCTCAACCTCCCGGACTCCTCAAGCTTCTCTCCTGTCTCCAAGGTTTAGCACATGCTCTTTGCCTCCGTTCAGACCATCCTTTCTCTTCTTGGCCTAGCAAATTCTTATGCATCCTTCAGGACTCTTGCTCCACGCCTCCTCCCTCCTGGACACTGC
Source organism: Myotis myotis (assembly GCF_014108235.1). Classification (NCBI taxonomy): domain Eukaryota; kingdom Metazoa; phylum Chordata; class Mammalia; order Chiroptera; family Vespertilionidae; genus Myotis; species Myotis myotis. The sequence goes on from NW_023416323.1 coordinate 11,508,854, forward strand.
CCCCCACAGCCCCTATCCCAGCTCTAACCACTCTGCCTATGCTTCTCTCATCCTAGCCCTGACTACTCTATGCTGTCACTGTGTGATGACAACTCCATTTCCCCCACAGATCTGTAAGCTCCCTGTTGTCTTGGTTACTGCTCTGTTCCCAGGATTGCTCAAGACAGGGACCAGGGTAGGCAGTCATGTCCCCTGTACGTGTGAAATGAATTTGTGGAAATAAGTAAGTAAATAAGTAAAATAGATGGTGACCTAAGCCACCACCACTCCTCTTAAACTTTCAAAGACACCTTTTCCCTAGGTGTCCCTGCTCCATCCCTCTCCCCCCACATGCAGGGAGAGGGAGCCTATGAACCATGGGCAGGTCAGGGCCCTCCTCGTAAGCCCTCCCCTGCTGCACCTCACTCCAGCTAAAGCCCAGGGCTGGTTGCTCTCATTGCCTCTCCCCTCACTCACTCTTCCCCAGCTCCTGCCTTGACTAGTCCCTCTGCTCAAATGCCCTTCCTCCCAGATGTCTGCAGGGCTCCCTTGCCTCCTTCAGCTTTCTGCTCAATGGACATGTCTCCAAGACACCTCCCTTCCCCTCTATTTAAAACACACTTCCTACCTCCCATCCCTTCCTCCCCACCTCTTCATCTCCCCCATCCTGCCCAGAATTTGGATTCAACCAGGTATATGGCTTGCGCAATCCTCTGAGGGCTGAGGCCAAAGCTGGTCTGTTTGGCCACTTCCCTGGGTGACCTTGGGTAAGTGTCTAAAGCTTTCTGAACGATTTTTTGTGCCTGTTTCTTCTTGAGTATAATGGGAATATAACAGTACCAACCTCACAGGGCTGTCTGGAGGACAGACAGACAGCCCACCACATGGAAGGCACTCTGATTTGATCATTAAGGACTGTCAGCCTGAGATGGAGCACATGGCCACTGCCACTGGCCAAGCACACCTGTGTCGAAGATGCTATGCTGAGCCTGACAAGTATGGCAAGACACCTCAGCACGACTGACCCCAAACTGCAGTCATTCACTCTCTAACTACACACTGACCACCTGCCATGCACTAGGCACTGGACACACAGAAGTGAGCAAACCAGGTATAATCCCTGCCTGCAGGTCTGGATGTTCTGTTTGGGGAATAATCAATAAGGAAACATGTAAACGAGGATGATAATCTCACTGACTGGTCACACCAACAGCACCAGCAACACCTGGCAGTTGTGAGAAATGCAGGTTCTGGGACCCACTGCAGATCTACTGAATCAGAGATGGGATGGGGCCCAGGAGACTGATGCGTGCTCAAGTTGGAGGACCACAGTGATAAAGGAGGGCGAAGTAGGTGGGAGGGGTGCAGGGCACACTTAGGCTGAGCCCCGAGGATAAAGAGAGATCTGGCAAAGGGACGAAGACTGTTTAGGGAGCAGGAACAGTGAGCTAAGCAGGTCTTAAGAGTGAGGTGGTCAGTGGGGCTGGGGAAGGAGGACAGGAAGGCAGAGGCCCACCCACAGGTGCTGTGGGCTCTCGGCAGGAGTTTGGACTTCACCTTAAGGCAGCGTGGGCAAACTACGGATCGCCGGATCGTTTGAAATGAATAAAACTAAAAAAAAAAAAAAAAAAAGACCGTACCCTTTTATGTAATGGTGTTTACTTTGAATTTATATTAGTTCACACCAACCCTCCATCCATGCTTTTGTTCCGGCCCTCCGGTCCAGTTTAAGAACCCATTGTGGCCCTCGAGTCAAAAAGTTTGCCCACCCCTGGCCTAAGGGCACTGGTGAGCTACGGATGGGGCTGAAGGAAAGGTGACCACATCCCTCCCCGGCCTCATCTTCTCCCTTCTTGTCTGACTGCAGACCCCTCCTCAACCTGTCACAGGTCTAACACCGACAGACAGAGCAGGGCCGGGCCTGTGCTCCCAGATCTGGCTCCTTAGCAGGAGGAACAGGAAGTGCTCAAGGGCAGACACAGCCCTGAGGCTGCCCAACCAGGCAGGCTGCAGCAGACAGAGGGAGGAGCCCCAAGTGGCTGGAGTACCGTTATGGGGCGGGGACTAAGAAGAAATGGGTTTTTGCCACTGAAGACACCTCACCTCCAGCTTCCTGGGCTTAAACAGGCCCAGAGCTCCAGGCAAACTGCGTTTCTCCACAGCGGCAAGAAGTCTGCTCCACACCCCCACCCAGCAGTAGTACCACAGGTATGTTAGTCACACACAGAGCCACGAGTCCCAGCATAATTACACACAGCAGTAAAGTATGCTGCAGCCACAAAGTCCCAGAAGTTACACACATACACACACACACACACACACACACACACACACACACACACACGAGGCTGCAGAGGGTTACAGAAAACCATAGAAAGTCCCAGATAAATCACATTCACACATAAAGCTACGAGAACATCTCAGAGAAGACTTGAAAGCAAACAACATTCCCAGTTAGAGTCGGGCAGTGAAAGGACAGTCACAGAGGACCTCGGCGAACACATGCACAACCTACGGAAATGAAGTCACAGTGTTCGCCATGTGGTGGGGAAGACAAAGCCAGGGCCTGCCTAACACGGCAAGGGATGGAGGCGTCAGCTGCTGCTGCTGACAGAGAACCCTGACACCCGCACAGAAGCCAAGGACTCAGAATAACGGGGCCCCAGGGGTGTGGCCCCATCTCAACAACACGGAGGCCAGGTACTGATACAGTGCATGGAACATGCTTTACAAGCTGTACCAGGGGACAATGGCAGTTGTGATTATTGTTCCAAATAGTCAAGCGTACTGCAAGGTCTCAGGAGGGAGGGCCCCAGGCCCACTAAGAGTCACCAGGGGTCTCTTGCTCTTGCTCTTCACACACACAAAGCCTCAGAGGGTCCCAGCTGCACACATGGAAGGCCAGGCGCATACATAAAACAAAGTCACAAATGGACACACACTGGAACTTTCACACAAAGATGAAATCCGAGGTAAATTATAGGCACAACCCCAGAGAGTCTGAGTCATACATGTGTGGCCATGCTTGGACACCCAGGTAACTGACTTTTGCACAAAGAGTGAATAGGGCCGAAACCGGTTTGGCTCAGTGGATAGAGCGTCAGCCTGCGGACCGAGATGTCCCAGGTTCGATTCCCGTCAAGGGCATGTACCTGGGTTGCGGGCACATCCCCAGTAGGAGATGTGTAGGAGGCAGCTGATCGATGTTTCTCTCTCATCGATGTTTCTAACTCTCTATCCCTCTCCCTTCCTCTCTGTAAAAGATCAATAAAATATATTTTAAAAAAAAAGAGTGAATAGGGTCAGAGGTAAATTATAGACACATTCAGAGGCAGATGGTTGGTCATAAGAGTGAGCACAGAGCCTCAGACACATATGGTCACACATTACAGTCACACACACGGTCAACGTATAGTGACACTTGAAGCCACAGATGGAATCAGATGTAAATTACACACACGGGGGGGGGGGGGCGGGGGGGTCACAGCTGTCTGCACGAGGCACCTAGACACATGCACACCTACTCCCCATCCCAACGTGACAGCAGCGTCTGCTGGGATGAGACACGTCGCACGGACAACCACGGAAGCCGGGGCTACAGCCTGGGCCCCAGACACACACGCAGAGTCACAATCAGACACACGCAGGGACCTTACAGGAACACAAGGAATTCGGGGCAAAAGACACACACGCGGCCCGAGGATCACAGCGGCCTACCGGCTAGGACACTGACGCCCAGACACAAACTTTCCCTACGATTATTCGAAAACACCGGGCCCATCAGGGTGCGGGACCCCGGCGGGGCCAGGCACGCGGTCGGCCCGCTACCTGGAAGTCCCTACCCCCCCCCCCCCCCAACAGACCCGCGACAGAACGGTGGGCGGAGGCTCAGACCCGGAGGGGCTGCTCGGGGCCTGCGAGCTGCCCGCCTCCAGCCCAGTCCAGAGCCCCGGGTGAGCTCGCCCCGCCTCGCCTCCCCGGCAGGAGCCGGCCGGGCCGGGGCCCACCCCGCAGGCCGCGCTCCCGCGGAATCAGCCCGGGACCCGCAGCGACGGCCCCGCCAACCTGGCGCATCGCTCCTGGGCGGCAGCAGCCAGGCCGGAGCGCCCCGCCGTCGGCGCTCAGTCCCGCGTGCGCCCAAGGACCGCGAGCCCCTCCCCACCAGGCCGGCCCCCGAGCCCAGGCTGCGCGCCCCCGGCCCCGCCGGTCCTTACTCGAACATGGATGCGGCGGCGGGCGCGCCCGGCCGCGGGGCAGGGCAGGGCAGGGCGGGCGGCTGAGCGGGGCTGGGCCGAGCTGGGCGTCCCGGCAGCACACCCGCCGCGCCTTCCAGGCCGCCGCCCCACCGGCCCGCCGCCCGCACAAAAGGGTTCCGCAGCCGGAGGCCGCCGCGGCGTCACGCACCCCTGCCCGCCCCCGCCCCCGCCCCGCGCGTCACGGCGCCGCCCCCGGCCCGGGAGCCGGAGGGAGGGGTGGCCCCGGCGGAGGGCGGGGCCTGGAGGCCAGGGCGCGGGGTGGGGGTGGGGGGCGGAGAGCGGGGGGCGGGGCCTAGAGACCGGAGACCGGGCCGCTGCGGGGGGCGGGGAGAGGGAGACTCGGGGGTGCCCGTCCGGGCCGAGGGGCAGCGGCCGCTGGGGGCCGCAGGGCCAAGTGGAGACCGAGGGACTTGGGGACGCGGGGGGGGGGGGGGGGTTGAGACCGAGAAGTGGAGAGGCGGCTGGGACGCCCGAGATACAGAGCGAGGAAGAGGAGGCGGAGAGAGAGAAACCGGGGAGAGAGGAGCAACACAGGCCGGCTTGGTCCGAACGAAACGCCGCCATGGCAGCTGCCTGGGCACGGGCGGCCACTCTCTCCCCTGGGGCCGGAGGGTCCCCAGCTCCAAGGGCGCCCTGGCGGGAGCCCCCCCTCCCCCGGGGGGAACCTGAGAGGCGGGGCGGGGCTGCGGGTGGAGGGAGGGTGTGGGAAGCCGAGGAGTCGGGCGGCTGGCACGGGTGGGCATCGCGGCCCGGGAGGGTTGTCCTCGGGAGGCCCCAGCCGGGGCGCGGGGACCCCTTTGCGCCCGGCGGCTGTCAGCCGGGCCGTCGGAATCCAGCCTCCGGGGCGCGGATCGTGCGGTGACCGGGAGCTACCGGCCCCGTCCTGGGGACCCACTGCTTCTGCGGGGAGGGCAGCAGCGCCCTTCTCAGACTGGGAAGCCCGGCCTCAAGGATGGAGAGTGAGAGGCCGAGTCACCCCGCCGGCAGCCGCAGCGAGAGCGCCCCTGCCCTGCGGCCTAACCCGCGCCGCTCTGCGCCGCCGCCCGAGCCTGTTGGCCCCGCAGTCCTTTGCGGGACAACACGGAATGGGAGCCCCACCGCACAGCCTCTGGCCTGGCGCACCCGCAGAAGAATGCTCCCCACCCCTCTGCAGGAGAGGCTGTCCCTTCCTCTTGAAAAACTCCATTCCCATCCCTCTCCCCAGCCTCCAGACAGCCCGACTCAACATCTCCGTGTGGGGGGACGGCGGCCCCCAAACTTCAGCCTGTCCTGACTCCTCTTTTTCTCTCACACCCGCTCCAATCTCTCAGCAAACCCTGCGGGCTCCACCTACACAATCTACTCAGAATCTAAACTCTTCTCCCCTCCACCTCCAGCCCGGCCCGGCCTCCACCCTCTGCCTCCGGGAGACTGCAGCCTCCTCCCTGCCTCCTGCTCCTTTCCCACCCGCACCGGCAGCCCCCTACAGGCAGCCGGAGGGAGCCTGCGAGCCCCGTCAGGTCCCTGCGCTCTCCTGGGGCTCCACCTCATTCCAGCTAAAAGCGAAGCCCTGGCCTTGATGCCCAAGACACCACTTGGACGTCACCTGTCTCCCCCCTGCTTACTCCCTCCAGCCCCCAGCCTCCCTGCTGTTCCTCTAACTCACCAGACAGGTTCCTGCCCCGGAGACTTTGCACTTGGCAGTTCCCTGTGCTTGGAAGCTCTTCCCCCAGTTCTCGCCTCTCACCCTCAGATCTCAGAGAGACCCCCCTTCCATCGTCTCCCCCTGTCTCACTACCCTCTTGGCCTGTTTCTTGTTTTGAAATACTTTAACATTTTTAATTAGGGACTATTTGTTTCAAACAAGAAAAAATATAACAGTCATCTGTGTCCCCACCACCCATATATAATTGATGTGGACATTTTGCCATTTTTGCTTCAGACCCTTTCTTGTTTTTCTAAAGAAATAAGTGATTACAGTTGCAGCCAAAGACCCAGATCCCACCCTATTTCTCTGCCTCTGCCCTCAAGGTGCACACTACCCTGAAGCTGTGCACTTTTCCATCCTTTTCCACAGAGGGACGCATCTACCAGCAATGTAATATGCACTATTGTTAAATGTCTTAAAAAGATACACAGTTGGGCTCCTACTGTATCATTTTACAACCTGCTTTCTCCAGCGTCAGTTTCTGAGATTTGTCCACGTTGGCACACAGAGCTCTACTTCATAAACTTTAATTCTTATCACGAGCGGAAGAAACCACAGTGGGCATTTCTCTTCAGGGCCAATGTAGCTCTTTCCTCTTTTCCCCTGTAGCCTTGAACCTCCCCCTTCCTGTCTCTTTGTGCCAGAAATAGTGTTCTTTTGCAAAAGTTTTGTTTAAACTTTTTTTTTTTTTTTTTACCTGTGAGCTGCAGCAGGAAATACCTTTATATTGGCTTCCATACACACTTAGAAATATATGTAATGTCACAAAAGTTGTAAGGAACCTTACTTATTCACTATGCCTCGTATGCTGTGTTATTTCCAATTCTATCCTAATTCTGTTTGGGGAAAAAAAGTGCCAATTGCAATGCACTACATCAGTTTCATGGTCTTTGAATGGGTCATGATCCATAGTTTGAAATACACTGGGCGCTCAGCTGCGCTCAGGTTTGCTTGTCCCAATGTGTTCTCTCAATTGCCTTTTTTTGTTTGTGCATCTACTTTACAACTTCCAGTCAGGCTAAGGCCACATTCCTAATGAACATCAGCCCCGACCTGGGCAGACAGCCACAGGAAACCCACGCTTGAGCATGAGTCTCTAGAGCAGTGGTTCTCAACCTTCCTAATGCCGCAACCCTTTAATACAGTTCCTCATGTTGTGGTGACCCCCAGCCATAAAATTACTTTCGTTGCTCCTTCATAAATTTTGCTACTGTTATGAATCGTCATGTAAATATCTAATATGCAGGATGTATTTTCATTGTTACAAATTGAACATAATTAAAGCATAGTGATGAATCACAAAAACCATATGTAATTATATATGTGTTTTCCGATGGTCTTAGGCAACCCCTGTGAAAGGGTCTTTTGACCCCCCAAAGGGGTCGCGACCCACAGGTTGGCGACCCACAGGTTGAGAACCGCTGCTCTAGAAAGAGAAAAGTCCTTTCCTGCCCCACCACCCAGGTCTCACCTGTCCTGGGGCAGACTCTCCAGGTCTGGGGTCCTCAGCAGCTGCAGGTGCTGGAGTGCCTGGGTGCAGTGGGGCGACTCCCCATCACTGGATGGTGTTATCTGAATGGAGGGCACCTCCAGAAGCCTCCAGGACTCAGAGGCCAGGTCCTCAGCCCTGCCATCCTGTGGCTGCTGGCTCTGCCACTCGGCTGGGGGGACAAGTGAGTCCTGGTCTGGACTCTGGGTCAGCAGGGGCGCCCCAGGGAGCAGGGGCAAGAGCTCAGCCATGGGAAGGTCTCTGCCTGCTTTGTCGGGGCCTTGGACAGCAGGTGTGGTCTCTGGGGGAGAAAAAGAGAGGTGAAGGGAGCAGGTCCTGCCCAAGCTCTGCTCCTCCCAAAGGGGAGATGAGCTGAGGCGCAGAGCACTATGCGGGGATCAGAGGTTTGGGTGGGATTCCCAGCCCTGCCAGTGTCCGCCCTGCATGACCCCAAGCCTCCATTTCCTCTTCTGGAAACTAAAGGTCTTGATGCTGGCACCTTAGGGTGGCTGAGCAGTTCTGACATATGGAGGGCCTAGCCTAGGCCCAGCACACAGTCAGTGGTCAGTGAATGTTCATGAAACCTGTTCAGGGCCAGGTGTTTCTGTTTGTTTGTTTTTTTGAGTATTTACCAAGGCCAACCCCCGGGTTTTCTATAAACCTCGCCACCCAGCTCCCTTCCACACACAGGGCCAGGAAGGAGCCAGTCCTGAGGGGCCCCAGAGGCCTCAGGCCTGGGTAACGGCTGATCAAGAGGCAGAATCCAGCATTTCCCTTCCCTGTTTGCTCAGCAATTGACCCTCCCAAGACTAACAACGGGAGGGTGGCTGGGCTGGGCTGGGCTGGGCTGCGGCCTCCTCAGATGAGAGGAAGCCGGGTCAGTTTCTGCGGTTGCGGCTGTGATATTGGAGGCTGCCTGGGTCTGGGGAGGTCAGATCAGTCGGTCTGTCCTTACAAGAAGGGCTTCTTGGCACCCAGCTACCAGGGAATAGGGAAGGAGGACTGTGGGACCCAGAGAGGGTTCCCCTGGTTCACGGAAGACTTTTACAGGCCAGGCCTGGACCCCAGGGTCCTTTGCAGGCACCCCAATACCCCTACCTTACGGCTTCTACCTCCTTCTGTCCTCGCGGGGTTTGGACTTCCAGGGTAAGGGCAAAGAACAGGCTCTTCCCTCCCCCAGGAGTCCTGGCTGGGCCAGAGAGCTGTGACCTTGCCAATTGGAATAGCATGTCCACTGGCGTCATGTTCCCCTCTGGCCAGCGGGAGAAATGACAAAGTGGGGGTGGGGGTGTTCGTACCATAGAGGAGGCTGAAGGTAGTGCCCTTCCCTCTTGACTGCCCTGTTGAGGAAGGGGCTGTCTTCATCCTAGGCCTCTACTGACCATCCTTCTGTTGCCTGGCAGCCAGCCACAACCTAGCTTCTCTCCCCACTGCTCTCCCAGAACTGCTCCTCCAAGCCTAGAGACCCTCCAGGTGGCCAAATCCAAATCCCACACACTTTCCACTTCTCATCTGCCTGCCCTGCTCTCGGAAGCTGGAACCTGGAACCCGGGAGAGTGTTCTACCTTCTGGGAGGTTCTCATAGCCTCCAAAATGCCACAGGGCCTGGCTTTCCTCCCATCTCTCTTTTATTCCCAGGGCTTAGGCCCAGGCACTTCTCTCTGACTTTTTCATTTTTATTACATAATAATCGCCACATACTAAAATATGTCTGTACCATAGATGTGAGTGACAAAGTGTAACAGCAAAATGGACCTCATAACTCCCACCCACCCAATTTGAGAAACAGCACACCATGAAGTGTGCCCCTCCCCTCTGCCTCCCTCCAGAGTCTTCGTTCATCAGACAGATATCATCCACTCACATTATTTTGTTTTTATTTGTTGTTGTTTTTTATTTTGTTTTTTTGTGGGTTTTTTGTTTGTTTTTTTTTTCCCTCCCCCCCCCCCCGAACTCACATTTTTAAAAATATTTTTTTTTTATTGGTTTCAGAGAGGAAGGGAAAGGAAGAAATAAAAACATCAATGATGAGAAAGAATCATTGATCAGCTGCCTCCTGCATGCCCCCTACTGGGGATTGAGCTCATAACCGGGCATGTGCCCTTGACGGTAATCAAATTCAGGACCCTTCGGTCCCCAGGCACTCTATCCACTGAGCCAAACCAGCTAGAGCCCCACTCACATTTTGAATAGTTTTTATCACATTGGTATACATCCCTAAACAACATATTGTTTAGTTTTACTTACTTTTGTGCTTTATAAAATGGAATCATACCATACTTGCTTTTCTCACTCAACATTATTTTTAAGAATCATCCATAGGGGTGTAGATAGTTACACTTCATCTGTTTTGGCTGGGGCACAATATCCCATTGTGGGAATACAACACAACTTATTTATCCATATTCCTGTCCATGGACACGGGGTTGTTTCTTGTTCTCTGCTCTGATGACCAGAGCTGCCCTGAGTATTCCTGGTGTGCTTCTTGGGTAACTCCTGGGTTAGCCAGCGTCCCACCCATGCCTCACCTGTGCAGGTCTGTCTCTGTGTGCTCAGGTTGGTTCCATGGATCTGTCTAGCCCTAGGTCTATAAGAGATTGCCTCAATTACTTTAGCTTTAAAGTAAGTCTTGATATCTGGTAAAGCAAGCCTTTAATCTTGTTTCTCTTCACCAAAGTCAGCTTGTCAAGTTCCAAGAGGGAAAAATCAACAATGGGAATTTAATTGTTACCCTATAACTAGCAACTGATATCTTTACAATAAGGAGTTTCCCAAAATGTTCACATGGGGTCACTCTCCAGGTAGTTGGGTATTTTTTAAAAAATATATTTTTAAAAAATTGATTTCAGAGAGGAAGGGAGCGGGAGAGATAGAAACATCAATGATGAGAGAGAATCATAGATCGGCTGCCTCCTGCCTGCCCCCTACTGGGGATCGAGCCCACAACCCTGGCATGTGCCCTGACCAGGAATCGAACCGTGACCTCCTGGTTCATAGGTTGCCGTTTAACCATGGAGCCACACAGGTTGGGCTATTAGTATGTTTTAATGTCACTTCTGTGTGTTTAGGTATTTTTAAAAATCGTGATAAAATTCAATAACATAAAAGTTACCATAGTAACCATTTTTAGGTTAGAGTTTAGGGGTGTTAAGTACTTTCTCATTGTTGTGCAACTATTACCATCATGTGTTAGGTACTTTTTAAAAATAAAGTTTCTTGAAAAGTTCTTTTATAGTTTGTTAGTTTTTTTTCATTTGGTATTTCCTGTTTTAAAAAACCTTTTTGTGATAGCTAATACACACAGGAAAGAACATAAAATATACATGCCACTCACTGTATAATTATAAAGGAAACACCTGGTAAAAATAAAGCATGTCACCCTCAGCCCTGGATGCCGCAAGTCCTCCCCAGTCGAACCCTCCAGATAACACCCTGACTCTGTAATAATCCCTTCCTTTAGAGATTTACTACTTGAGTGCACGTTCCCCAACACCCTAGTTTAGTTTTGCCTATTTCTGAACTTCATATCAATAGAATAACAGGTTTTTAATTCTTTTATATTGGCCTTTCCCATTTAACCTTAGGCTTGTGAATCATACACCTTATTGTGTATAGGTGAGATTGTTCATTTTAATATTGATAATATTCCACTTATGAAATAAATTGTAGATAAATACTACTATATACTTATCGATTATGTTAGTGGACTTGCGAAGGCTTCCCAGTTTGTAATGTTACAAATAGTGCTGCTGTGAACATTCATTTACATGTCTCCTTGTGTTTCTCTGTCACACATCAAGTATCCACCCATTCATTCATCTTTTTCTGTGCAAAAGGCGCACTGTCCTAATTAAATAGACCTAATTATGATATATCTATATCTATATGTGCATGATTCTTGCCTGTCAGCTTATATTTAGGAGTGTGGCCCAGCATGAGGCTCAGCCTTTGGTTTACCAATGGAGGAGGAGTGGAAGACTGAAATAAGAAAAGTTTTGCAGAAAAACATCAAAAGTTCTATTTAGGAAAACTTGTTGGAGATGCATGTGGAACCTCCAGATGGAGAGGTTCATGAGGCAGCTGGGCAAACAGAGCAGGGCTGACCCTGCGGATCCTTAGCATGTCAATGAGGATTAGATGTTTAGCTGTCAAGATGTCCCTCACTTCGTAGGGCACATCTTTTCCCAGAACCCACCCATCTTTCCCCGCACAGGATTAGTGCTTTCCAGAAACAATGAGGTTGATGCAAGGTTCTTTCTAAAGGCTGAGTTATATGGGCACCTGGGTTTACAGTCATTATTGTCTTCACATTTTTTTTCTTTTGTGTGGGGTTTTGTGTTTTTTTGTTACTCCTCACCTGAGGATATTTTTTTCCTCATTGCTTTTTAAAGAGAATAGAAGAAAGGGATGGAGGAGGAGGAGGACAAGGAGGAGAAGGAAGAGGAAACTTGGCTCTTGCTGGGCCCCAATTGGGACCAGAGATCGAACCTGCAACCTAGGTACCCTTGCCCTGGAATCAAATGCAAGATCCTTCAGTGTGTGGGCTGAGGCTCTAACCACTGGGAACACTGACCAGGGCTTGACCTTTTCTGATCTCTGCCTTCCAAACAGATTTTTGAGTAAAGTTGATGGTTGGCATTAGGGCTGTGGAGAGAAGGAAACTTATTAGAAACTAATGTCCTTGGAAACATGGGAAGGGATGGTGTGTGGAAATGAAATCTCAAAACAGAACAGGGTTACTAAGAACTCCACGTGAAGGTCCCCATGTTTCCTATCCTGAAAGCTCTGTGGGCTGAAAACCTCCTGCTTCATTATTCCTGCCTCCCCCAAATTCGGGGAGGTAGCAGCATCATGAGACTGCCCACTGGAGTCTCCTCCCAGCGGGGCTGGCGCAGTGGGTTGAGGGGTCCAGATTTTATACCATTTCTGTGGCATTCTCCCATATGAAGAGTTGATGCAAAGAGAGTCAATGCTGACTTCCACTTTCCACTCTTCTGTGGGTACTCAGGAGAGTACGGGCTTATGACAATAATAAGCAATAAGGTGATACTCGCTTTCCCCAGATATTTCATGGTTTCCTGACTGTATCTATCTGTTTCCATTGAACTGTGACTTCTGGTTTTTTTCTCTGTATCCACGTGTGTTTGGTAAGTTGACTTCTTACCATATCTCACCCACACTCTATATATGTAAGGTTTCTTACTCAAGTGTGTCTGATTTTAACAAATCCCCTTCCACACTCTCCACCTTGGAAAGTCCCAAATGTTCTGAAGTCCTCCCCTTCAGTTCCTTGTTTGCCCAATCTGAGAGTCCTTCCTCTGGGCTAGACTCGGATTCCTTTCTACATAACTGATGCTTTTTCAGGTACTAACTGGCTGTTTCCTTCCAGCCACCTTCTGCCTTAACCCAGGCAGTATTACTGGGGCCTCTGTTTCTCATGAACTTCTGCTTTGTCTCTCCAGCATCTTGGATCCAAGTGTTGGTGCTGCTGCTCTCAGAGCAGACATCCTGTCCAAGACCATTTCCTGTCCTAAAAACTTGGGCTATCTGGGGAGGACTCTTCATGTGCCTTGAGTTCCCAAGGACTCAGCACCTTGACAAGGGCAGGAGGGATGAAGATGGATATATTTGCATTGTGTCAACCAGAGGATTAAAGACTAGGCCTTCCAAAGGTTTCTTCCTTCTCCCCAGCTTTTCTCCCAGCACCTAGTTTTCTGTTTTGCCTTCTCATTTTATATATTTTATTAGAGGCCCAGTGCACAAAATTTGTGCATGGGGGTGGGGCGGGGGGAGGGGAGTGGGGGTCCCTCAGCCCGGCCCGCACCCTCTCCAATCTGGGACCCTATGGGGGATGTCTGACTGCCTCTCACAATCTGGGACCACTGATTCCTAACTGCTTGCCTGCCTGCCTGCCTGCCTGCCTGATCACCCTAACCACCTCTGACTGCCTTCCTGATCGCCCCTAACTGCTCCCCTGCTGGCTTGATCGCCCCTAACCAGCTCTGCCTTGCCCCACACCTGGGACCTAGCATTCCCTCTTCCAGCCAGTCACAGGCACCCGGGACCTGGGCCAGCTTCTCCTGGGCCGGCCTCAGCCTCAGGGGACCGTGGGCAGGTGACTTCACCCAGGCTGCAGCTGCAGGCACCCAAGACCAGGGCAGGGTGGGTGGCTTGTCCCTCTCCCAGGTCACAGCCCCAGCTGCTGGTGCCCAAGACCATGGGGTGTGCAGCTTATCTCTCTCCCGGGCTGCAGTCTGGCTGGTCCCCATTCCTCTCTCACGAGCTCATTTGTGCCTGGCTGGTCCCCATTCCTCTCTCCCCAGTGTTGAGTGTCTGAGCCTTTATGGCATGATGGCATGAGGGCATGACGACCATTTGCATATTAGCTCTTTATTATATAGGATTCTGACTCTAAACACTGCAAGGAAGGGCACAGACAGTCTAAGAAAGGATGGCCTGTTCTTTTTCTCAAAACTTAAAGAACCACATTTTTTTTTTCCTGCAAGGATGTGTCAGGAACAAATACAATATTTTCTGTGGAAAATAACTGTTTTGGAGGCATTTATAATGAGAACTTCCATCCAGTGTTCTGCCCAGACTGAGAACTCCTCAAGGAAGATATTAGAGGCTTCATTTCAGCAGTTATGGTGGAGAGCCTTTTGAGACACTGCAGTGGTCTTCTAGGTTGTCTCCCCTCCCACTGACACTCCTTGTAGGCTGCTCTTCTAGAAAATGGGAAGTGAGCCATGGACAGGTGGACTCAGTCACAGCCCTCATATTTGAAGTGTGGAAAGTGTTATTACCCACCTCAAGGGTTTTAGAGACTCTAATCCAGCTGTGGGCAAACTACAGCCTGCGGGCCGGATCTGGCCCGTTTGAAATGAATAAAACTAAAAAAAAAAAAAGACCGTACCCTTTTATGTAGTGATGTTTACTTTGAATTTATATTAGTTCACACAAACACTCCATCCATGCTTTTGTTCCGGCCCTCCAGTCCAGTTTAAGAACCCATTGTGGCCCTCGAGTCAAAAAGTTTGCCCACCCCTGCTCTAATCTAATGAGATACAATAACAGAAGTAAAATGCTTAGGCTGGGCTGGGGCACACAGTGAGTGTCCAATTACTGTTTTAGCTATTACATGTTCTAGGGACTGAGGGAAGAGTGTTTAAATAAGTATCCATGGATCATGATTTCAACAACCATGCTGTTCAAGATACTGGAAATTAGATGCTTGGAAAATAGAGCTAGGACAAACATAAAAATTCTGGAACGCTTGTCATGTCCCTATGTTGGTTTTGTTTAGCTCTGGGTGATTTTACACACCACTTACTAAGCAAATTCTTTTTTTTAAATCTTTATTACAGGTGTTCCCCTTTATCCCCCCATTGTCCCCCTCCACCCAGTTCCCACCCCACCCCAGGCCTTCACCACCCTACTGTCTATGTCCATAGGTAAGATCTTTGGTTAATCTCTTCCTGTCCCACGATCTCCCTTCCTTCTGAGATTGTCAGTCCATTCCACGCTTCCATGCCTCTGATTCTATTTTATTCACCAGTTTATTTTGTTCATTAGATTTATTGTTTGTTTATTTTGATTTTTATATTCAATTGTTGATAGATATGTATTAGTTTCCATTTTATTCATATTTTTTATCTCTTTGCTGTTTTCTTCTTCTTCTTCTTCTTCTTCTTCTTCTTCTTCTTCTTCTTCTTGTCTTCTTCAAAAACCCTTCAACATTTCATATCAAGTGGTTTGGTGGTGATGAGCTCCTTTACCTTTTTCTTGTTTGTGAAGTTCTTTATCTGATCTGCAATTCTAAATGAGAGCTTTGCTGGGTAATCTTAGTTGTAAATCCTTACTATTCATCGCTTTGAATTTTTTGCCACTTCATACAAAGTTTCTGTTGAGAAATCAGCTGACTGTCATATGGGTACTCCCTATAGGTAACTAACTGCTTTTCTCTTGCTGCTTTTAAGATTTTATCTTTGTCTTTAGTCCTTGGTATTTTAATTATGATGTATCTTGGTGTGGGCCTCTTTGGGTTTCTCTTGTTTGGGACTCTCTGTGCTTCCTGGACTTGTAAGTCTATTTCTTTCATCAGGTAGGGGAAGTTTTCTGTCATTATTTCTTCAAATAGGTTTTCAATATCTCTCTCTCTCTCTCTCTCTCTCTCTCTCTCTCTCTCTCTCTCTCTTCCCCTTCTGGCACTCTCATAATGCAAATGTTGCTACACTTGAAGTTGTACCAGAGGCTCCTTACACTATCTTATTATTTTTGGATTCTTTTTTTTTCTTTTTGCTCTTCTTCCTCATATTCAAAATTGTTGATTTGATTCTCAGAATCCTCTACTCTACTGTTGAATCCCTGTAAATTGTTCTTTATTTCAGTTAGTGTTTAATTGCATGCAGAGGTGGTTAGGGGCATTAAATACTTAATTTCTGCCTGGTCCTTTTTCATGTCTTTGACATTCTCACTAAGATCCTTCAAAGTCTCATGGAGATCCTTGAGCAACC
Source organism: Myotis myotis (assembly GCF_014108235.1). Taxonomy (NCBI): domain Eukaryota; kingdom Metazoa; phylum Chordata; class Mammalia; order Chiroptera; family Vespertilionidae; genus Myotis; species Myotis myotis. The sequence goes on from NW_023416323.1 coordinate 11,524,778, forward strand.
GTATAACCATGGTTTTGAACTCAATGTATCCTGTAGTTTTCTTGCTTCCATTTCTTTCATTTGTGACATGTTTCTTTGTCTCTGCATTTTAGCTTCTCCCCTGTGTTTGTTTCTCTGAATTAAGTAGAGCGGCTTTGTATAGTAGGTGTCCAGTAGGGCCCAGTGGCCTAGCCTCCCCAGTCACCTGAGGTGGGCACTCTAGGTGTGCCCTTGTGTGAGCTGTGAGCACATTCTTGTAGTTGAGCCTTGATTTCCCTGGATGTCTCTGGGAGGAGTTGCCCTCCAATCCCATTTGCTGTGAGGACCAGCTGCGACTACAGTGGGAGAGCTTCTGTGCAGAACGTGAGGCATAGCTGTGAAGCAAGGCAGACTAGTGCTATTTCTGGGATTGGGACCTTTTATTGATAGATTTGGGGCATGCTAACACCAGCTGCATCTTGTTTGAGAGATTTTAGCAAAGTCTGAAGCCTGAGCCAGAACAGAACAGAATAGGAAAAGTTGCTGCAGGGAGAACCAAGATGGCGGCATAGGTTAACGCCGGAGTTTGCTGCTTTGAACAACTACTTCAAAAGTGAAACCAAAAAACGGAAGGGACATCACCCAGAACCACAGGAACGCTGGCTGAGTGGAAGTCCTACAACTAGGAGGAAAGAGAAACGCATACGGACACTCAGAGGAGGCGCAGTGCTGAAGTCAAATTCTGAGGTATGGAGTGCGCGGAGCGGGCTGGCGGCGGAGGGCGCGGTTGGCGTTTTCAATAGGGAGGGAGTCGCAGACTCTGAGCTCCAGATCCGGGCGAGTCTTTAGGGACCCAGACTCAAACGGGAGAAGCGGGACTGTCTGGCTTCGGTCAGAGCGAGTGCAGCTTTCTCTCTGAGCTTTGCAGCGGGTGCTGGGACTCAGAGAGGCAGAGCCCCTGGGGACAGGACTGAGAGCCGCCATAACTGCTCTCTCCGGCCCACCCTGTTGATCCTGTTCGACCTGCCCCGCCCAAGCCCTGCACAGAGGCATTTGCCGGATAGCCTCAGGCAAAGGCTAGATTAGCACCTCCCTAGAGGACAGAAGTTCTCTCACTACTGACACAGCTGATTCTCATAGCCACTTGGCCTGGAGGTCAAACCCTCCCTGGAATTAGCTACAACAATCAAGATTTAACTATAAGACTGCGAACAAAGACCACTAGGGGGTGCACCAAGGAAGCATATCAAAATGCGGAGACAAAGAAACAGGACAAAATTGTCAATGGAAGATATAGAGTTCAGAACCACACTTTTAAGGTCTCTCAAGAACTGTTTAGAAGCCGCCGATAAACTTAATGAGATCTACAAGAAAACTAATGAGACCCTCGATCTTATATTGGGGAACCAACTAGAAATTAAGCATACACGGACTGAAATCACGAATATTATACAGACTCCCGACAGCAGACCAGAGGAGCGCAAGAATCAAGTCAATGATTTGAAATGCGAGGAAGCAAAAAACACCCAACCGGAAAAGCAAAATGAAAATAGAATCCAAAAATGCGAGGATAGTGTAAGGAGCCTCTGGGACAGCTTCAAGCGTACCAACATCAGAATTATAGGGTTGCCAGAAGATGAGAGAGAGCAAGATATTGAAAACCTATTTGAAGAAATAATGACAGAAAACTTCCCCCACCTGGTGAAAGAAATGGACTTACAGGTCCAAGAAGCGCGGAGAACCCCAAACAAAAGGAATCCAAAGAGGACCACACCAAGACACATCATAATTAAATGCCAAGAGCAAAAGATAAAGAGAGAATCTTAAAAACAGCAAGAGAAAGAAACTCAGTTACCTACAAGGGAATACCCATACGACTGTCAGCTGATTTCTCAACAGAAACTTTGCAGGCCAGAAGGGAGTGGCAAGAAATATTCAAAGTGATGAATACCAAGAACCTACAACCAAGATTACTTTATCCAGCAAAGCTATCATTCAGAATTGAAGGTCAGATAAAGAGCTTCACAGATAAGGAAAAGCTAAAGGAGTTCATCACCACCAAACCAGGATTATATGAAATGCTGAAAGGTATCCTTTAAGAAGAGGAAGAGGAAGAAAAAGGTAAAGATACAAATTATGAACAACAAATATGCATCTATCAACAAGTGAATCTAAGAATCAAGTGAATAAATAATCTGATGAACAGAATGAACTGTTGATTATAACAGAATCAGGGACATAGAAAGGGAATGGACTGACTATTCCTGGGGGGGAAAGGGGTGTGGGAGATGCAGGAAGAGACTGGACAAAAATCGTGCACCTATGGATGAGGACAGTGGGTGGGGAGTGAGGGTGGAGGGTGGGGCGGGAACTGGGAGGAGGGGAGTTATGGGGGGAAAAAAAAGAGGAACAAATGTAATAATCTGAACAATAAAGATTTAATTAAAAAAAAAAGAAAAGAAAAGTTGCTGCAAACAGCTTGGGTGGGGCTGCAAATTGGATGGGGCAGGGTCTCAGGAAATTCCCTGGGTGGAGCAAATAGTGTGTTCCAGACTTATGGAGACTCATATATGGCTGCCAGTCAACCCTATAACAAGGGAGGTCCCAGCACAGGGACAATGACCCTTATGAGCACCTCTGTCTGGAAGAAAGTTGCCCTGAGTTCCTGCCCCAATGCCAGACAATCCAGTTCCTCCCCATATGTGTCTGGGTCCCCCCAGAACTGGAGCTCAGAAGAAGCAGGTCTATGTAAGTTTGTGTATGGGCCCTATAAGAGGAATGCCTGCGTTTCCAGCAGCCTCCGTGTCTCTCAGTCACAATCCTCACTGGTTTTTATGGCCTGTAGTTGTGAGGACTTCTCTTCCCAGCTCTGAAACCCTAGACTAGGGGTCTGGTGTGGGACTGGGGCCCCTTGCTCCTCACGGGTGGCCTCCACAGCCAAGATATTCCTCCAGATTTAAAAAACAAAACAAAACAGCATACATGGGTGTCAGACCAGTTCGTTCTGCACCTCTGCTCCTTCTACTAGTCTCAATGTGCTTTCCTCTTTACTTTTCTAGTTATAGGACTTCCATTCATCCAGCTTTCAGGTGGTTCTGGATGATGGTTGTTCTGTATTTTAGTTGTAATTTTGATGTAGTTGTGGGAGGCAGTGAGTTTAGGCATTTGTCTATGCCACCATATTGGTTCTCTTATTATTAGTAAGCAAATTCTTAAAATGAGAATGTGATATATGCTTGCTTGCAAAGAGACCAAAGAAGGGAGGAACTGGAAAGGTTTCATTTGGCTCCACAGTGAGGCCTGTGAGAAGGACACTCCTCCAAACAGGATGGGTTTGGTGTGGCTAAAATTTTTTCTGTTGTATATATTGGTACAGTGCATATTTTTTACTTTTATTTTTAAATATTTTTAAAATTTTAAGTATGGCTAATTTTATAGGAAACAACTAGCCTTGCCCTGCAAACCTGAGAAAAGAAAGGGAAGGAGTAGGGGAACTGGCCACACAGGAGAGGACACAGGCCCCTCAGGAACAGACACCCAGGTTGCGGGTTTGATCCCGATTGGGGTGCATTACCCCTGGTCCAGGTGTGTGTGGGAGGCAACACAATTGATGTTTCACTCTCACATGTCTTTCTCTCTCAAATCAATAAAAGCATGTCCTCAGGTGAGGATTAAAAAAAAAGGAAAAGAATTTTTTTTTTAAAATATATTTTATTGATTTTTTACAGAGAGGAAGGAAGAGAGATAGAGAGTTAGAAACATCGATGAGAGAGAAACATTGATCAGCTGCCTCCTGCACATCTCCCACTGGGGATATGCCCGCAACCCAGGTACATGCCCTTGACCGGAATCGAACCTGGGACCTTTCAGTCCGCAGGCCGACGCTCTATCCACTGAGCCAAACCGGTTTCGGCAAAAGGAAAAGAATTTAGCTTTGCAGAAAAGAGCAATATCTCAGAGAAAATATAAGCTGTAAGGTGGAATAATGAACAACAGAAGTGATGAATGTGTGGACAGAACTAAATGGACAGTGAAAGAATAAAACAACACATTTTTGTTTTTCAGGTTGAAAAAAACAGTCTAGAACTAAAATACATAATAATGTAGGTGAGATAGGAGCTACAAACTAAACCTGACAAGCTCAGGGAAGACCTGCATGGTGGGCCTTACAAACTCAGGGACTGAAAATAACCATATGGGATGGTCTGAACATACAAATTCCTAATAGTGGGTCATGGCAGGTAGTCATGTCTTAGGCCTGCAGCTTCCTTGACAAAGGTGACTCTTTACCTAAGTGAGCTGTCCATTGTTTTTTGTTGTCGTTGTTTTTGTTTGTTTGTTTGCATCAAAGATAACATACCTTTGAAATGTCAGAGCAATCTTCTTTTCCCGACCACTCAGGGCACAACCTCTGTTCTTCATTATCTCATTCCCTGCATAACATCTCTGTGTTGTAATCGTTAATTAGTAACTATCTGGTACCCACCAATGTAAAAGAAGCATGCGTCTCTCCATTTTACTCTTTATCCAATCTGAGAGTTCCCACTTTGCTTTTTCCCACTTCCCTAATCTACCACCAATGGATTTCATGTAACCCCCCTTACATCTTCTCCTTTTATTCTAATGTTTAAAAGAAGTTGCAAAATTGCCATTCTGCAGAATATTTTCTCAATTTGTGAAGATTTTTCTTCCTGGCAATTGTCATCAATTTGGCTCAAATAAACTCATAAAAATTATCTACAAGTTTGGATGTTTCTTGTACCAACAATAATAGTGGCCTAAAAGTCAGGATGGATGACTGGAACTGGTGTTCTAAAGTCCTTGTGTTGTTCAAGGAGAATAAAGATACTGATAAGAAACTTCAAGACGTTACACATGCATCTAAAATAGAAAGAATGTATAACATCTAAAAATGACGAAGGAAAACTCTCAATCCAAAATAAGGAGCAACAGATAAAAAAGCATGAAAAAGTGGGACAAAGAGAAAGTGCACAAAATATTGTGGCTGAAATATAAGAAACAGATCCATAATTATAATACAAGTAAAAAGACTAATAGCTCTAGTTAAAAGACAAGCAGCCAAAGTAGATGCAGAAAATATCTAGCTACATGCTGTTACCAGACAAACTGACATGTAGGGATAAAGAAAGGTTGAAAATAAACTTGTGAAAAAAGATTTAACAGGAAAATACTAACCAAAGAAAAGTAGTGTAGCTATAATAATATTGGACAAAAACATTTTTAGAGGTAAAAACGGCCATAACTTAACAATATAAAAGTTCAGTTTACTAGGAAAATACAACAGTTCTAAGCTTGGATGCACTAATGAATAAATTGTACCCATAAGGAAAAAATATACATTATTTTAAGCACACATGAAATATTTACAAAATTTCATCACAGTCTAGGACATAAAGATAGTGTCAATACAATGTTAAAGTTTTTAATGGTAAACAAATGCAATCTCTGATCACAATAAAATTAAATCAGAAATCAGTAACAAAAATATTACTAGAAAAATTCATATATACGATGTCCAAAAATATATGCACATGCCCTAACCAGTTTGGCTCAGTGGATGGAGCATCAGCCTGCACACTGAAAGGTCCCAGGTTTGATTCCGGCTAAGGGCATGTACCTTGGTTGTGGGCACATCCACAGTGGGGGGTGTGCAGGAGGCAGCTGACTGATGTTTCTCTCTCATCGATGTTTCCGGCTCTCTATCCCTCTCCCTTTCTCTCTGTGAAAAATCAGTGGAATATATTTTAAAAATTATATATATATACTTTGAATAATTATAAAGGAAGTGTTTATTAAAATACATTTCATTTTCAAAATTGAGCTATCAGCTGTTAAAGTGTGCATACATTTTTTGAGGACATGCTGTATTTGAAAATTAAGAAACACATCCTATATAATAAGAAAGAGCTAATATGCAAATGGTCATCACGCCCTCATGCCAGAAAGACTCAGACACTAAAACTGGGGAGAGAGGAATGGGTACCAGCCAGACACAAATGAGGTCATGAGAGAGGAATGGGGACCAGCCAGGCTGCAGTCCGAGAGAGGGACAAGCCACCTGCCCTGCAGTCCTGGGTGCCAGCAGCTGTGCCTGCGCCTGCGGCCCAGGAGCGGGACAATCCGCATGCCCCATGGTCCCCGTGGTCCCGGGCACCAGCAGCTGGGCCTGCAGCCCAGAAGAGGGACTGTTACAGAGAACCAGAATAAGTCAAGCAATGTCTGGAGAGTTTGGAGTCACATTTTATTCACCGCGGTGGGCTTAAAGAAAATGAATTCAAATTCTAAGCAGAGCTACAAGCAGGAGTTCCCTTTTTATTAAAGATCCAGCCCTACGTGTGCTTAGTGGTCATCTTGCTGGTGGCCTTGGAAACTACACAGTTCGATCCAATTAAAAAATACATCTGGCAAGGCATTGAGAGTATGGGCATATCTAGTCTCTGGCCTACAAGGTCAGACAGCTAAGTCTATCTTCCTCATTATTGAAACAAGCTAAAGCAGGCTAGAAAGCAAAGTTATTTTTTTAGAATAAGAGGCCATCTAAAAAATAGCAGAGAATTCTGAACAGTAGTTTTACAAAATAGGGGTTAGCCTTCTCAGGACAAGCCACCCACCCTGTGGTCCTGGGCACCAACGGCTGTGCCTGCACCTGTGGCCCGGGAGAGGGACAAGCCGCCCACCCCGCAATCCTAGTCACCTGTGGCTGTGGCACGGGTGAAGCCACCCATCCACGGTCCCCTGTGGCTGCAGCTGGCCCGGGCAAAGCCAGCCCAGGTTCTGGGTGCCTGCGGCTGGCCAGAGGGAGGGCAGTCCAGGTCCTGGCAACTGGCCAGAGGAGGGAATTCTGGGTCCCGGGTACGGGGCAAGGCAGAGGCAGTTAGGGGCAATGAGGCCAGCAGGGGAGCAATCAGGCAGGCAGGCAGGCTAGTGGTTAGGAGCCGGTGGTCCCGGATAGTGAGAGGCAGTTGGACATCCCCTGAGGGGTCCCAGATTGGAGAGGGTGCAGGCCAGGCTGAGGACCCCCCTCCCCCGTTCATGAATTTCCTGCATTGGGCCTCCAGTTTCTAAATAACTCATGAGTCCAAAAAGATATCATAATAACAACTAGATAATATATGGAACTAAAATAATTAAAACGCCACATATAAAATTTTGAAGGAAAATGATAGCATTGAGTGCTATTTAATGAAGTACGTATCCAAATTAGAAAGATAGAAAGAGAGAGGAGAACCAAAATGGCAGAATAAACACCTGTATGTGCTGCCTTCCACAACCACATCAAAGTTACAATTAAACTATTTTTTATTTTTTTAAATATATTTTTATTGATTTCAGAGAGGAAGGAAGAGGGAGAGAGAGATAGAAACATCCATGATGAGAGAGAGTCATTGATCGGCTGCCTCCTGCAAGTCCCCCACTGGGGATCGAGCCCACAACCTGGGAATATGCCCTTGACTGGAATTGAACCCGGGACCCTTCAGTTCGCAGGCCGACGCTCTATCCACTGAGCAAAACTGGCCAGGGCACAATTAAACTATTTTTTAAAATGATGGGAGAGTAGGAGGATGCTGCACGGATATGCTCCCAGAAACAAGCTGGAATTACAACTGAAATGTGGAAAGGCTTCCTGAATAATCAACAGGAAACTCACAGGAGAGAACCCTGATACCCAAGAACCAAAGGTGGAGACCGCATAGAGACTGATAGGAGGGGCAGAGGCACCAAAGGTCTGGTGCCACAGGCAGCAACTGAAGTCCCAGAGAGATATCTCAGCTGTCGGGGGGTGCCACTGAGAACTCTGGGATCTAATCCCAAAGCTGGGCTCCCCAGCAGAGAGCACCAAAACTGAGGAGGGTACCCACATAACACCTAGCTGTGAAAAGCAGTGGGGTGTTGTCTGTCAGGGAGTGACAGCTGAAAGTTTGGGCACTCTCTTGAAGGGCCAATGCACAAAAATTCCCTGTGGAGCCACCCACTTTGTGCTCTGGCAGAGGAGCTGTGAGAGCAGAACCAGGACTGGGGACTTGAGGGATAGAGCTCAGAAGACAGACACCCCAAGTTTCCTGGACTGAGTCATTCCCTCACACAGTGGAGGATATCTTTCCCACATAGACAACTGCCTTGCCTGTGGGGGAAGACAGTTGACACACCATATTGGAAAACACCTTGCCCTGAGGCTACTTAAGAGATTAAAAGTAACAATTAGCCTCCAGGCAGAAGCAACTGCCTCACCCAGTTGAAGAAACTCTCACCACAGTGAAGACAAGTACCTGGGGGCAATTAAGGTCAGAATCCTATTAATCTGTAGACAGAGGCAGTCTCTGGAGGCTTTGAGTCTTTGCCTGATACAATTAGTCAGAAACAGCCTTTAACACTGTCCTGCACTAGAGATTGAGATGTGTAGAGGATCTACCTAATACATAGTCACAAACCCAAACAGAAAGCCAAAATGAGGAGACAAAGAAACAACCCCCAAATAAAAGAAATAGAGAATTCTCCAGAAGAAGAGATAAATAAAGCAGAGAGAAATTTATCTGAAACAGAGTTCAGAGTAATGATGTTAAAAATGCTCAACAGTATGAAAAAAAGATATAGTAACTATGAAAAAAGAATATTCTGAGATAAAGAACAACATATCACAAATAAAGAATACATTGGAAGGAATATACAGCAGATTAGGGGAAGCTGAGGATGGAATCAGTGAATTAAAAGACAGGGTTGAAAATATCACTCAATTAGAGAACCAAAAAGAAAAAAACAAATAAAAAACAGGAGGACAGCTTAAGGGAGCTGTGGGACAATGTGAAACGTAACAATATTAGAATAGTAGGTGTGCCAGAAGAGGCAGAAAGGGAGAAGGAATAGAGAAGGTGTTTGAAGAAATAATGGTAGAAAATTTCTCTAACCTGGTAAAGGGAAAAGTCACACAAGTTCAGGAGTCACAGAGAGCCCCAAACAAGAAGAACCCAAACAAACCCAGACACATCATAATTAACACATTGTATGCGGGAAACATATTTATACGTTCTACCAGTGTAGTAGAGTGTGGGACACGTATTAATACGTTTTTTATAGACTAGCGGTAGAATGCGGGTAACGTATAAATACGTAAACTAAAGTTATCGTAATTTTACTGAACATTGCCATTTGCGCAAAAAAATTAGCAAAAATGGCCAGCACCACCTGTTAGCGTGTGATAAAAACTACCCACAAACAATGTGTTAAAATGCCAAAAATTAAAGACAAAGAGAGATTCTTAAAGGCAGCAAGAGAAAAGAAAACTGTTACCTACAAAGGAGTTTCCATAAGGCTGACACCTGATTTCTCATCAGAAACTCTACAGGCCAGAGGGAATGTCATGAAGTACTCAAGGGAATGGAAAGCAAGGATCTGAGACCAAGATTACTATATCCAGCAAGGCTGTCATTCAAAATAGACGGTCAAATAAAGAGCTTCCCAGACCAAAAAAAAAGGCTAAAGGAGTTCATCACCACCAAGCCAGCATTACAAGAAACGCTAAAGGGGTTGCTGTAAGAGATTGCTGAGAAGAAGAAACAGAGAGAGAAACCTAGCCATACAGAATTAAAATGGCTATAAATAAGTACCTCTCAATAAGAACCCTAAATGTAAATGGATTAAATGCTCTAATCAAAAAGTATAGGTTATGTGAATGGAAACAAAAACATGACTCAACTATATGCTGTCTACAAGAGACCCACCTCAAAACAAAAGACACACACAGGATGAAAGTGAAGGGATGGAAAAAAAATTTCCATGCAAATGGAAAAGAAAACAAATCTGGAGTAACAATACTCATATCCAACAAAATAGACTTTAAAATGAAGGCCATCACAAGAGACAACAAAGGTCACTACATAATACTAAAGGGATTGATCCAACAAGAGGATATAACCCTGGTAAACATTTATGCACCCAATATAGGTAAACCTAAGTATATATTTTTTTTAAAAAAAAAAAAACACTTCTAGAGGACTTTAACAGAGAGATTGACAACAATACAGTCATAGTAGAGGACTTTAATGACCCTCTGACTTCCCTGGACAGATCTTCCAGACAAAAACTTAACAAAGAAACAGTGACTCTAAAGGACACACTGGGTCAGATGGATTTAATAGACATTTATAGAACATTTCACCCAAATGCAGCAGAATATACATTCTTCTCAAGTGCACATGGATCATTCACAAAAGTATGGCGTTTCTTCAAAAAAAAAAAATTAAAATTGGAACTCCTATTTGAGTCAACAATCCCACTTCTAGGAATATATCCCAAGAAATCAGAAACACCAGTCAGAAAGGATATATGCACCCCAATGTTCATAGCAGCACAATTTACAATAGCTAAGACTTGGAAATAAGCACCCATCAGCAGATAAGTGGATTAGAAAACTGTGGTACATCTACACAATGGAATACTACGCTGCAATAAAAAAGAAGGAACTCTTATCATTTGCAACAGCATGGATGGACCTGGCGAGCAACATGCTAAGCGAAATAAGCCAGTCGGAGAAAGATAAATATCACATGATCTCACTCATTTGTGGAATATAATGAACAGCATAAACTGATGATCAAAAATAGAGCCAGATGGGGGGAAATATACTAGAATATAATAGAATTAATCCTGTTATTTGCAGATTTTTAATATTTCCTAAACTTTTGTGATACAATTCTATGTTAGTAGAATTTTGGTAATATTATTATACTTAAAATCCTTTTACTCTTGAAATATTTATGTTTATTGCATGTAATATTATTATATGTAAGATCATTTTTCTTGAATAATTGGTGTTTATTGCATGTAACATTATTATATTTAAGATCATTTTTCTTGAAAAAAATTACAATTAAACTAGAACAAGCATCATTCAGGACAACCAGAAAGCTGGCTGAATGGAAGTCCTAACACTAAAGAAGCAAAGAGGAAAGCATATTGAGACTAGTAAGAGGGGTAGAGGCATGGAACGGGCTGGTCTGACACCCATGTATGCTTTTTTATTTTTTTTAATCTGGAAGGATATCTTGGGGGTGGAGGCCACCCGTGAAGAGCAAGGGATCCCAGCCCCACACCAGACCCCCAGTCGAGGGTTCCAGAGCTATGGGCTATGAAAACCAGTAGGTACTGTGGCTAAGTGACACAACAGGGAGGCTACTGGAGACCCAGGTGTTCTTCTTAAAGGGCTGGCACATGAACTTACTCAAAATCAATCTCTCTGAGCTCCAGCACTGGGTGGCTTAGGGGGACTCAGACACATACAGGGAGAAACTGGATTATCTGGAATCAGGGAAGGAACTTGGGGGCAGCTTTCTCCCAGACAAGGGTGCTTAGAGCGGTCATTGCTCCTGTGCTGGAACCTCCCCTGTTACAGGGTTCACTGGAAATCATATCTTACTCTCCATTAGCCTAGATCACAGTTTGCTCTGCCCTACTGAATCCCTGAGACCCTGTCCCACCTAATTTGCAGCCCCAACCCAAGCTGTTTGCAGCACATTTTCCATATGAATGTCCTGTCCTGGCTCAGGCTTCAGACTCTGCTAAAAATCTCTGAAACAAGCATCAGCTGGTGTCAGCATGCTTATCAATAAAAGGCCCAAGACCCAGCACTAGCACCATCCTGCCTTGCTTCACAGCTGGGCCTCACCTGGGAACTTCCATGCCCAATATAAATAGCAGCCATCTGCAGAACTCTCTGTAGCTCCTGCAGGGTGGCCCTCTCGGGAGGCCCCAGAGCCAGTGTTCCTGGTGGTGAGCTTCAGACCATACCAGATTACAACTCTACACATCCACAAGCAACACACTCAAGACACAAACTCAGTGAGCACCAAAGCCCCACTGAAGCAAGTCCTGCTCCATAGGGCTGTTTCTTGCACAGCAGCTCTCCCACTGTAGTCACAGCTGGTCCTCACAGCCATTGGCCTGAAGGTCAGCTCCTTCCAGTGACGTCAACAGCAATCAAGCCTCAACTACATGACTGTGCACACAGCCCACACAAAGGTTCACCTAGAGTGCCCACCTCAGGTGACTGGGGAAGCTGAGCCATTTGGCCCTATAGGACACCTACTATACAAGGTCACTCTACCAAATCCAGGAGACATACCAGCTCTACCTAATACATAGAAACAAACACAGGGAAGCAGCCAAAATGTAGAGGCAAAGAAACATGTCACAAATTAAAGAAATGGAAGCAAGAAAACTACAGGATACACTGAGTTCAAAACCATGGTTATAAGGTTCTCAAGGATCTTCATGAGAGCTTCAAGGGACTTATGAGACTTTCAAGTATCTTAGTGAGGATGTCAAAGACCAGTCAGAAATTAAGCATACACTAAATGAAATAAAGAACAATTTACAGGGATTCAACAGTAGAGTAGAGGATTCTGAGAATCAAATCAACAATCTGGAATATGAGGAAGTAAAAAACACCAAATCAGAAGAGCAAAAAGAATCAAGATAGTGTAAGGACCTTCTGGAACAACTTCAAGTGTGCCAGCATTTGCTTTATGGGGGTGCCAGAAGGAGAAGAAAGATAGCAAGGTATTGAAACCTATTTGAAGAAATAATAACAGAAAACTTCCCCTACCTGGTAAAAGAAATATACTTACAAGTCCAGGAAGCACAGAGTCCCAAACAAGAGAAACTCAAAGAGGCCCACACCAAGACACATCATAATTAAATGCCAAGGGTTAAAAACAAAGAGAGAATCTTAAAAGCAGCAAGAAAAAGCAGTTAGTTACCTACAAGGGGGCACCCATATGACTATCAGCTGATTTCTCAACAGAAACTTTGTGGGGAATGGCAAAAAATATTCAAAGTGATGAATAATAAGGATCTAAAACTAAGATTACTCTACCCAGCAAAGCTCTCATTTAGAATTGAGGGTCAGATAAAGAACTTCACAGACAAGAAAAAGCTAACAGAGTTCATCTTCATCAAAACAGTATTACATGAAATGTTATGGGTATTTTTTAAGAAGAGGAAGATGAAGAAGAAGAAAAAGATAAAAATATGAACAAATAAATGGCAACTAATACATATTTATCAACAATTGAATATAAAAATCATAATAAACAAACAAGAAATCTAATGAACAAAATAAACTGGTGAATAAAATAGAATCAGAGGCATGGAAACATGAAACAGACTGATGAATCTCAGAGGGAAGGGGTGTGGGTTGGGGCTGTCGCCAGCAGCAGGTACAAGAGGTGGCTGTCAGCCCCGATTGCCCCTCAGGAGCAGCGGGAGGTGGAGAAGCCCTGAGGAGCCATCAGGGCTGGTGCTGGACGCCGGCAGTAGGAGTAAGCGGCCGCTCCAACACTAGCAGCAGGTGCAAGCGGGGCCAGTGCTGGCAGTGGGTGCAAGCGGTGGCGGCTCCTGCACCGACAGCGGGTGCGAGTGGGTCCAGCACCTGCTGCAGGTTTGAGCACTGGGCAGGACCATGGAGCGCGGGAGCAAAGAATTTTCAGTAACCACCAGAGGCTTGCCCCGATAACAGCAACCAGCACTCCGCCTTGGTCTGGCACCCCCACTCACCTGCTCCACCATCCCATCATGGCCAATGCTTACCATGTTCCGCATACGCCCCCTGGTGGTCAGCGCACATCATAGTGATCATTTGTTCTGTTGTTTGGTTGTTCCACCGTTCAGTCTATTTGCATATTAGCCTTTTATTATATAGGATGATTTAATGGGACATTATAATTAATTGTTTTACTTTTTCTATTATCAATATGCCTGAGTAAAAGTGCTAAGCTAATGTTTCAAAAACTTACTTGTAATGCCCTTAGGGTGTTGCAGATACTTAATAAACATGAGTGGAATTAATGTATTTAAAAACTCTAATAACAAAAAAAGGGGTGCATTTTATTATATATGAATCATTCTTCAATAATATTAAAATGCAGAAAATATATTAGGATATGCATATTATACAGCAACATAGAGCAACGTCAGAAGAGCTAAAAGATGAAAATGATTGCTTATGAGAAGTGGCTGGAGAGCAGGGGATGGCTGTTTACTTATATCTTTTTAGCATTACATGATGTGTAAATGTTAACTATGTGCCTTTTAATACAACTATATATATGTATCTAAAGTTTGAGAGTGCTATATGAAAATATAGCACTTAATTCTTCAAAAACTTATTTTGAGGACATTAGAACTATGTCCATTCAGTTCATGGTGGATAACAGTTTTGCCTTTCTTTTCTATCACTATTGATTCCATTCACCCCTTCCTGCAGGCCATGAACTGCCTTGTGCCCATTGTTGCCTCCATAGCCATGCTATATCATAATTGAGCTCATCATGATGGAGCTATCTGCACTAAATAAAGTTTCCCCCTATACCACACCCCAAATTGGAGACTCCTGTTCACCCTGAATTGACACCAATGACCATCAGTTGATACCTCAAACCTCCTCAGCTCGGCATTCAAGGCCTCCATGCTGACCCCACCTAACTTAAATACCAGACCACATCTCCCACTGCTCCTGAGTGTACCCTCCACTCAAGTCACACTGTCTCCCACATATACCCCGAGAAATTCTCCCTGCAAACACATCTATCAGGCTTCCTGGAGAATTCTTTTTCTTGTATTAATATGCCCATTTTTCAAAGTCCAGTTTCAGGCTCACCTCTTCTTTCTGGATCATCTCTGGACACAATGTTCACTCGGTTTTTGACTGGCTGGAGCATTCTGCTTCCTGCATACCCTTTGGCCTACCTGGTGAACACCCACTTCGCTTTCACACTCAGTTTACAGGCAACATTCACTGTAATGCTTCAGCAGTAATTAATCCTCTCCAAGAAAACTTTCTCACCTTGGTCCCGAAAGAAATGAATGTTTTTGTCAGAGCAGTTATCACCTTGAACAGGGTATTCATCAACATTTGGAACATCCTGATGGAAGGCGAGTTCCCCAAGGGAAAGTACTAGGTATTAGTCACACAGCATGAAAGTTTGCTGAATTAATATGCTCCTGTGGCACTTTTTCCCTCACTCTCATGTTCTCCTTCAGCATCCAGTGTAACTATTGCCTCCTCCAGACGGCCTTTCTAATTGCCCTGAGTAAGATGGGTCCTTCTATAACAGGGGTTCTCAACCTTCCTAATGCTGCGACCCTTTAATACAGTTCCTCATGTTGTGGTGACCCCCAATTTCATTGTTACAAATTGAACATAATTAAAGCATAGTGATTAATCACAAAGACAATATGTAATTATATATGTGTTTTCCAATGGCGACCCCTGTGAAAGGGTCATTTGACCTCCAAAGGGGTCGCGACCCACAGGTTGAGAACCGCTGTTCTATAATCTCTCCTGACATCCTGATGCTTTATACTGATTATGAAAGTCATCATTCACCTGAGTGATTATTTGAATGTCCATCTCTTCCACTAGACTTTGCACACAACAAGGCAGGGGCAGGGCACGACTGGGTCATCAGCTTCCCAGTGCCTAGCACGATGTTTGGCACACAGTCGATGCTCAAAAAATTGCTTGTGAAATGGAGGAATTCAAATGTGACTTTGCTTCCTAAGTTTAGCACAGAGAACATTTTTTCTACATTTTATTATGAACATTTTCAAACATTCCCAGAAGTAGAGAGAAAAACATAATGAACTGTGATACTTCCATCATCCAGCTTTGATAGTTATTGATAGGTATTCTTGCCAATCTTCTGATACACTTTTAAAAAAATCAATTTGAGGAAGTCCTCAGGGGAAGTCCTTCTCCTTGAGTTGTACTTGCCCGCCTGGCTCCCCAATATTTCCAAATTATCTCTTGTCTCTTGTCTCCTTTCTTTCTTCTGTGTGCGGCTCCACTTCCAGACCCCAAACCCTGAACCACGCAGAACATGGAGGGAAAACACATCAACAACATCTGGTGCCCAAACGGGTAATCTGGAAGTGAAGGTTTAACTAGAGCAAAAAAACGAAGTTTCACCAGCAAGATAATTTTTCCAAACCCGTGTGGATTCCTGCTAGAAATATTAAACTACAACAGGAATCCAAGAGAGAAACTAGCCAAACTAATGAGGACCTTGCGCCTGGAGCTACACTATGCAGCTGCAAAAGCCACAGAGAGCAGCGACTCCAAGCAGTCTACTGAAGATGAGGAGCAGGAGGAGGATGAGCAGGACAGCAAACAGCCCAGAGACCACCTGGGGCACAGTAAAGTGAAGTATGGTAACAATTATCTCAGGTAAAAACCATAGTTTCATGTTGGTCTTGGGAAGCTCATTCTCCTTTACCTGGGAAGGACAGCACAGTTGTCCCAAGGTCAGAGGGCTCCAGTTAACGTGTCCTTGTTGACTAAGTGTTTCGGAGACCCAAAACTGTGATTTAGATAACATACCTAAGTTTAACCCAGGTCACCAAAGGGCTCTAGACCCAAAACTGTAATTTAGATAAAGTGCCTAAGTTTAACCCAAGTCACCCAAGGGTTCTAGACCCAAAACTGTAATTTAGATAGCATGCTGTTTCTGCTTCTGTAAACTGCTCTTTTTTGCAAATGAGGTTCCTCATTCCAAACCTTGAGACAGCCAGTTTAAATTGAATTACCATGACCTAGAGCAAAGAATATCATTACATGGTATTTTTCTACAATGTACAACAGTATATTGTACATTTATCCCAAACAAACTTACAAACTAATTCTTTGAATGTTTGGCAGCAATTTAATAAGGATATGAAAGGATTTATTCCCTTCCACTGTGTGGAGGGCCCCCTGGGAAGGCACTTGAGCATTCTGTATTGACCTCTCTTGACCTATTTTGCCAAGAAGGTCCCTCTTCTCTTCCTTTTTGTTTAATTGATTTCAGAGAGAGAAACCCTGATTTGTTGTTCCATTTACTTAGGCATTCATTGGTTGATTCGACCGGGGATCGAACCCTCAAGCATGGCATACTGAGACAATGCGCTAACCAATGGAGCTACCCAGCCAGGGGTTCTTCTCACAATTCAATTGCCCACAGCTGTTGCCCAAGTTCTCTGTTCTTGCTGAGGTCATGGTGGCTGGTGCCATGGATCTGTCTCTTGCCCACTGGTGTGAGCTGGGCCCTCTCTGGAGAAGAAAACTGGGTTCCCCATGATCAATGCTGGGGCCCGGCCAGCAGGCAAGGGTATCCAAAGGCAATTGCTGGGCATGGAGGCCACAGGGGCATAGGCTATCAAGGAGAGAGAACTGAACCTCACATCACCCTACTTGGCCCCGGAGGATGGCTGGTTAGTCAAAGACGGGTAAGATTCTTCAGGGAGGAACGACCTAAGACAGGCACAGTCGCAGAGGGGCCTCAGGAGAGGACTTGGGGGCCAACAGAGGTGGGGCACAGATCCTCACCCCCCCAATTATGCAGGGGCTTGAACACTCGCCCCTTCTGAGGGAGGTCTCCTGCCCCCATGGCTGCTTATCGCTTCCCATGCCCAGCCCAGATCGGGACCCAGATAAGGAACTTGGCTAACAGCAGCTACCCTATGTCTAAATCCAGCCTAACAGGAATACTCAGGGCCTTCTCAAGGATGCAAAATGATCCTTTCCATTAATATTTACAGTGTAAACTAAGATTGATGCTAGAGTATTAAATTTGACAGTAAAATAGTAGTCAAGTTTTCAGATTAATTAAAATTGGCTCAAGAATTAAAGTTATCTAGACTGCATTATAAATTTTCTAAAAATCCTCTTAATAATTAAATCAAAAAAGGGGGGATAGTGGAAAAATACCATGTAAAGAAAAATATCTTGTAACTAAATTAAATTTAGATAAAATTTTTCATTTATAATGCTAACAGCGAGACACCCAGGAAAACACACATGATGTCAGGGAAAGCCATGGGAAAATCATTTTAAAGAAAAGACCCCAAGTAAGGTTTTCTTTATTAACCTTTGGTCGAGAATATGTTTGTATATTTTCAGAAGAACAGCTCCCAGACCAAGTGGATTCCTGCAACAACAGATCCCAACTGACCAAATTGATCCAGCCACAAAGACAGGAGAGACAGTTCAGAGATGGGGATGGTGAAGACGCCTTGCCATGCTAGCAGTCAGCAGCTGTGCGTCACTGCAGGTTGCCCAGGACCAAACCAGAGAGGGTCAGACCTGCATTGCCACCATTTATCCACCATCCAGAACTAGCATATCATTGCTGGCATGTACACATGAACTGTCGGACATTGAAACTTGGACTCAGAACTGTTGGACATTGAAATTGGGACTTAAACATTTTTTGTTCTTATATGTTTATTTCTTGTCTACAGATACAAGATTTTTTAAGGAAAAAAGAAGGGGGAGATGTCGGAGACCACCTATTGTCTTCACTAGCAGAGAAGCTTAGAGACCCCAAAAACTGGTGACCTTTGAAGCCCTAGCAAAGGTCAGAGCTGTGCACCACCCAGTTAATCTAGATAATGGTAGCTGAAGCATCCTCCTGACCTTTTACTCATGTAAATCCTTATTGATAAGATAGTCTGTGTGTAACTGGAACCTCCCTGCCTAAGGGCTATCCCATACCAATAAAAGCTTGGTGAGGCCTGAGCTCCAGTGGAAGTTCTCAGGGGAAGTCCTTCTCCTTGAGTTGGACTTGCCCGCCTGGCTCCCCAATATTTCCAAATTAAAAAAAAAAAATCAATTTGTTGGGGGTATAATTTACACACAATAAAATGTACCTGTTTTGAATGTACACTTCCATTAATTTTGGCAAATATATATATTCATGATCCCTAGAAGTTCCCTTGCGGCACACAGCTTTGGGGGTAAAAATTCTTAATGTCTGCTACCTCACTTGGATCTGATCCAAGCCCAGCTGAGGGAGGGGTCTGGGCCTTACAGAAACAGGAGATTTTTAAATACCCTGAAGGCAATACGAAGGGAAAGATTTGGGCTCTCAGGGCCTCTTCATTTTCCTGGGACCCAACCCCAAATTGGCCTCAACTGGTCCATTCATAATACTCTTTCTTTTTACCCATGTACTGGTGTAAGTTTCTTCCCTTGTGATCTGAGAATGAAGAAACAACGCTTTCCTTTCTTTTACACGGGGGTTACCATTGCTCCTCGTCAGCCTGCCTATCTTCAGTCTCCATGTCACTGGGGGTGGCCTCTTCACTCGCCATCACTGCCCCTCAAGGCCCTAAGTACAGGCCAAGAGCACCCTGGATGCCAGACGCTGATTCGTGGTGCCAGGGGCAGGGTGGGCTGAGCAGGAGCCTTGGCCACAGCCCCACCCTGGACAGGCACTGCAGGCCTTTGAATGGCCAGGTCTCAAGGAAGAAAGTGGGAGACAGTGGGAGGCAAGCCATGGGAGGGTGGGCTCCAGATGGGGCCTCCTCCTCATGGGTAGAAACTCGAGGTGAAGCCAGAGCACATCATTTCACATCCTTCCCACATCCTGATGTCTGGCGAGGAGAGCTCTTTAGGGGCCCAAGAAGGAGAAGGGTTTGTGGGCCCAGAGGAGTAAGGGCACTTGACAGAATAAGGGGAAGCAGGAAGGCCCTGATTGAAAGAGTCAACATCTGGAGATGTTCAGGGAATTCCCTAAAGAACAATATAGCATTTCCTTTGAGCAGGAAGTACATTCAGACTGTAGCTTCTGTTTTCTGCACCACAGAGAGGAGCAGAAAAAGGTAATGGCATGCAGGAGAACTGGCCATTATTTGAGAAGATAAAACCAACCCCCTCCTCGTGGCCCTGACAGTATTTTTTCTACATACCCCCTCTTCCACGTCAGATCAGAGGTTAGAACTGTGCCCACCACATCACCTGCAGACTCTTGGCTGGTTCCTCTTCTGTGTCTGCTTCCTCCCTCTCAGTTTAATTTTGCAAATCCCTTCATTTTATTTGTAGTTCACTCATTACACAAATATTTTGTTAAAGTGCTAGTGATACAACAGGAAACCAGTCCCTTGCATTCAAGAAATACTATTATTATGGCTAGCACATGTTAAGAATTTACTCCACATCAAGTGATTATTCCTATCATTAAAATGAGAAATGATGTCAGTGGACATTTGGGAGGAGATTAATGGAGAATTCCAGAATGACAAAACAAACCCTCCATGTGGGGAGGAGAACGGAGAAGGAAGAACAAAGACAAAAAACCCCGGGAAGGCTGGCATGCAGTGGGGAGAGAGCGGCCAGGAGTGGGATACTGCCGCATCCTGGACATCGTGCTGAGAAACTCAGGAAAGTTAGGAAAGCGATTTCTTGTTCCAATTCTGCTTGACTCACCCTGCAAATTTCAACATAACCATTTACCTCTCTGTCACTCACTTTTCACATCTGTACCAATCTAAGCTAAGCAGGTGGGTATTGTGAAAATGAAATAATGCACATAAAAGTGCATTGGAAATTACAAAGCTTTATATAAATGGGAAAGGATAACTATTTTTTAAAGTCCCTCCTGACATTGCTGCACTCCTCTATCCTCCAGGTGTCTTCTTTCTTGAAGTTCAGCCCATAGGGTCCAACATCAGGTGGGGTCTGCCCAGGTCAAGTAGCAGTGCCTCAGCCCAGCCTGCGCCCTCTCACAGTCCAGGAGCCCCGTGATCAATCGCCCCAAAGAGGTAGGCCCTGCCCACCCACCGCAGCCCGCCAGTCAGTGGCCTGGACCTCCCTCTTTGGGGCAATCATGGAGCTCCCCCAATTGATCGATTGCCCCTCCAGCTGGCGACCTGGGCCTCCCTCTTCAGGGCAATAATGGGGCGATGGCCAGGCCCCAACCAATCACATTGCACCCACCTTGGCTGTCCTGGTGCCAATGTGTGTGTGTCATAGTGTGGTCATCCGGAAGGTGGTCCAGATGGTTGTTATGCTGTTCGGTGGTTCGGTCAATTTGCATATTATGCTTTTATTATTATAGATTAATTTCAGAAAAGAAGGGAGGAGAGAGAGATAGAAACATCAATGAGGAAAGAGAATCGTTGATCAGCTGCCTTTTGCACGACCCTACTGGGGATCGAGCCCACAACCCAGGCATATGCCCTTGACCAGAATTGAACCTGGGACCTTTCAGTCTGCAGGCTCTATCCACTGGGCCAAACCAGCTAGGACACCAGGTGCAGATTTTTATTCATCAGGCCTGGGTTTAGGGCCTGAGATTCTGCTTTTCTAGCAAGTATCAGGCCATGCTGCTGCTGCTGGCATTATTTCATTTTCACAATGCCCACCTGCATTTGATTTGGTGGGTACAGATGTGGAAAAGTGAGTGACAGGGAGGTAAATGGTTGTGTTGAAAGGAGCTGGAACTCAGGCAAGTCTCCCACGGGACAGGGATTGTGGTTCTTGCATCCTCTGGTGGCCAAAACCTCCCTAGCAGCACTCAGCAGAGAACTGATGTTAGAAGCTTCCTCTAATAGATATCACTTCTGGGGCATTTACACGTTTTTCTCCAGGGCCCAGCTACCAGCATCTTCATTTCAGCCTTGCAGTAACCTGAGCAAATCCAGCCAAACCTGCTCGAACCTCTGACCTGTAACACTGTGAAGTATAAATGGGCATTGTTTAAGATGCTAAGTTGTTTTGCAGCAATAGAAAAGGAACACAGGGTGTTTTATAGGCTTTACAACAACAGGACAAATGAGAATCCCAAGCCCACAGTCTTGTCCAGGGACCCAGTGGGAGAGAGGCAGAAAGGATGGTACTTCCATGGACCAAGATTATACCTGCTGCCTCTTCACAACTGCACACGCCTATGGTGTTTGTTATCAGTGACACCCATGGAAGTTCAGGATGGCAGGGGGCTAGTTTGCTCTCTGTGGCAGATTGTGTTTTCCAAAGATAAATCCCATCCCACATGCCCTTCTTACCCGAGACCTTGAGACTCCTCCATCAAGATAGGGGATCTATGTTTCCTCTTGAATCCAGCTGACCTAAGACTATGATGAGGACAATGCTAGGTGACTTTTGAGGTTAAATCCTAAATGGTGATACACTCTGCTTGTCTTTCTCTCTCAGTATGCTCCCCTTGGAACCCAGACACCAGGCTGTGAGAAAGTCCAAGCAACCACATAAAAGGGCCACCTGTGGGTGTCCTGGCCACGACTCCAGGTGCAATCCAGCATCAGTTATAGACATGTGAGCGAGAGAGTCTTCAGAAGAGTCCAGCTCCGTGTCTTCAAGCCACCCCAGCTGATGCTGAGTGGAGCCGACATGCACAAACTGCAGATTTGTGAGCAAAATACATCTTTTTAAATGGGTAAACCTTGGGATGGTTTGTTATGTGGTAATAGGCAACTGCAACCCTCTCAGACTCTACCAAAGACAATACACTACACTTGCTGAGCTGGGGCGGGAGTCAGGGTGAGGAAACTCTGGTTTTGATTAATTACAGGTGAGTGGCCTATTTTTCATTAACAACTATTTTTAAAAGCCAGTCTCCTTAGAGATGAAGTCCAATGCTTATAAACTATTAGGAAATTAGCCCTAAGAAGTTTCAGAAGGACTGGCATTTTCCCAACTTTTCTTCTTTGCCATTAAATTCATTTAAAAGGTTGTCTCCTTAAATAGTTCTCCACAACAGTGTAGACCAGAGGGAAGTGCAGTTTGGGGTATTTTTCTCCAGGTACTGCCATACCTACGGGAGGCAGACTTCTAAGCAGGCCTCCAGTGACCTTCACCTCCTGTAATTGGCGCCCTTGTATAGTTTCCTTCCCTTCGGTGTGGCTCTGGTTTCCTGACTTGCTTCTAACCAATAGAATATGGCAAAGGGGATGGCATGTCACACCCATGATTAAGTTACAAAAGCTCCTGCTTCTCCCTGCTGGCAGACTTTCTTAATTGTCTTCTTGGCTTGCACATATGATGACACAGCTGCCATGTCGGACAAGAGGACTGAGAGCACCTCTGGCCACCCGCCAGGGAAGAGCGGAGGCCCCCGGCCTGTGAGAAACAGAATGACCTTGGAAGCAGCTCCTTCCCAGTTGAGCCACGAGAAGAGACATCAGCCCTGACTAGCACCTGGGCAGGACGCTGACCCACAAAACTGGGAGGTACTAAATATTTTTTATTTATTTAATTTTTTGTAAGTTTTTTTCTTTTCTTTTATTATTTTACAATACACAAAATAAATCTATTAACCGATTGTAGACACAAAATAATTAGCCATTTACATGCAATAAACATTAGTATTTCAAGAAAAAAGATTTTAAATGTAATATTACCAAAACTGTACTAACAGTATAATATCACGAAAGTCGTAGAAAATACTAAAAATCTGCAAATAACAGGATTCCTTCTATTATATTCTAAAATATTTTTTTTCTCTCACATGTCATTTCTTTATCAAAATCCCCAGTCACACTCAGGTTAAACATGTGCCCACACTCCCCCAACACAGCAGGGTTTCCACCCAAGTGTGCCAGCCAGTACCTAAATGAAGGAAGCATTTCAGTGCCACAGTGGCCTGCTGGCTCCTTTCCTCGGCGTCTACTGTTTGCTGAGCTGACCTTGAACACTTGACTCCATGCATTCCCTTGCAACCCTCCTCCCCTGGAGCCTGTGTCAGATTCTGTCTGATCAGGGAAGCCTCAGGCTCACACTCCACCCTCAAATGCCGTAAATTCATGGACGCGCCCGCTGGGCCAGGCAGGGCTCTGGCTCTGCACAAGTGGCTTCCTCAGGATGTACTGGCTCTTCCTGTGCCAGGAAAAACCATTTCCTCCAAGTCACGAACTGTCTCTCAGTTGAGCTCCTGCCTCTCCTTCTGTGGCAGTTCTGGACTCTGTGTCAGAAGCCGTTTATGCCTCTCCATGTCGGAGTCGAGAAGCCTTGCCTAGTACAAGCGATGGAGGAATTCTTGACTGGAGCAGGCCAGAGGAGGACAAGGCATATAGAGCTGCAGGGCTTCAGAAAGAGTTGCCCCAAGATGTGTGGCTGTGGTATATGGGTTATTTTGAGCTAAAGACAACCAAGAGCCTGCAGGCTCAAGAGAAACTTCTGCCTCCTGTCCTCGCAACTATCCAAAAGAATTTAATCAGGGACCTTGCCCATAAAAAGAATTATTACCAGAAATAACTTTTATGACCCACCTAGAGGGCAGGGCAAACCTAATTACTGACCCTCTGCTCTTCTTATCGTCCTGCTGAGACCTTCTTTCCCCTCTGAAGCCCCAGGGGCCTTACCTCATCCCTAACTCAGAATGTCATTTATACCCTGTTTTCCCTTTCTGTCTTTGAACCTGTCATGTATGTGCGGTCTCTAAATTTCTCAGGTATGTGGAGCTCCTGTGCACAGGAAATTAAGTTTTATTTTCTCTTGTGAATCTGTCTCCTGTTGAGGATGGAAGAACTAAAGTAATAGAGGAGGAAATTTTCACTTTCCCCACAGAACCAAAACCTCAGCCGATCAATGATTCTCATTATTGATGTTTCTTTCTCTCTCTCCCTCACCCTTCCTCTCTGAAATCAATAAAAAATACTTTTAAAAGACTGTTAGAACCAAGAGAGTCTATTTCTAAAAAAAAAATAATAATAATAATTGCTAGTAATATAGCAAAGGGTTAATTTTTCACATATATAAAAAGCTCCTAAAATCATTATGAAAAACAGCAATTCAGTTAAAAAATGGGCAAAGAATATGAAGTTATAGTTCATAGAAAATGAAAATTTAAGGTCTTATAAGAAAATCCACTCAATTTCATTCATCTGAAGAGAAATGCAAATTTAAACTATAAAGAAGTACAATTCTTCATGTGCCAGATTGGCTGTGACAGAAAGGAGTTTGCTGGCATTGTGCTGGGGATGATGAGGATCAACAGGCAGCACCTGCTGCTGGAGGGAACATGAGTGGGCCTCACCTCTAGGAAAGCTACTTCAAAATATTTGTTAAAATTATCAGTGCCCTTAGCTTTTAACCAGGAATTATGGTGCTAGACAATTTCTTACAGACATATTCACAAGCATGAGGTATGGCAAGTTATTAAGGTATTCACTTCAGCCTCCCCCCGCCTCCCGCCCCTGCTTTGTGGTACAAAAATATTGGAAACAATTCAAATGTTCACTAATAGGGAACTAGTTAAGTGAATTAGGTTAAGCACAGTAGTGCGCTAGCAAATGTTTACCAACTGCTCACTGTTGGGGGGGGGGGGGGGCGGGCGCCGGGAAGCACTGATCTGTAGCATTTGGATTCTGTATGCATATATAAACAAATATGAATCTAGATTCTGATTTTCTAAAGCACAAAATGTACCCCATATTGAAATAGTTTTATTTCTTAGAGCTTAGTCTGGCCCCTCCTGCTCCTCTCTCTATCCATCCTCTGTTCCTCACTCTCACTCCCCTAGTTTTAATTATTCCATGGAGACCAGTGACTCTCAAATCTCCATCTTCAGTGTGGTCCTCAGAATCCAGAATCCATCTGCCTCCTGGATGGCTTCCCTGCATTTCTTGCTCACTGTTGTACACTTTCGACACCTCTTAGCCAGATTTTCTCCTGACCCTTCAACAGCCCCCATCATCGCCACTTCCAGTGACCTCACCACTCCTTCCCACCCACAAGCACATTTTCCTGAAATGTTCTGCTCCTGAATCTATGTTTTGTAATTTTTTTGTTTTTAAATAATTTTAGATTCACAATAATACTCAGTTTCCATATACCAAACTATACTCAGCTTCCCCTAGTGTTAACTATAATACAATGGCCAAAACGAAAGAATTAAGATTGGTACAATACTATTGCCTAAACTCTAGACTTTATGAGGATTTCACCAGCTAACGGACTCTCTGTATTCTAAGATTCACTCTAGTAACCCTCATTGCCTTTTGTTGCCATGGTTGCCTTATTTGCATAGTGTCCTCCAATCCGTGATAGGTCCTCAGTCTTTCCTTGTCTTTCATGACCCTGACACTTTTGACAGTTAAGTTATAATTTTGCAATATACAATAAGATATATATTTGGTCTTTGTCCTCTTTCTGGCTCCAAACACCCTTGCACAAAGGTGTCTTTTTTATGCTAATAAGGTGACTTTTTGACCCTGCCTAAGGGTGGGGGCTGGTTGCCAGGAGAGCCCAACAATATGATAGAGGGTTTGAACTTTCAGCCCAACCCCACTCCATCTCTGCGGAGGGAAGAGGAGCTGGAAGTTGAATCAATCCACAAGGGCCAATGATTTAATCAATCGTATGAAGTCTCCATAAAAACCCAAAAGGATGGGACTAGGAGAGTTTATGGGTTGGTGAACATTTGGAGACCTGGGCATAGCAGCTCTGTGCCCTTTCCCCATACCTTGCCTTATGCATCTCTTCCACCTGATTGTTTCTGAGTTCTATACTTTTTTTATATACTTTTTAAAGTTTTTTTTTATTCCAGAAAGAGGAAGAAAGAGAGAGAAACATCAATGTGAGAAACATCGATTGGCTACATCCCATATGTGCCCTGACCAGGGATTGAACCCACAGCCTGGGTATGTTACCAGACCAGGAATTGAACCCCCAACCTTTTGGTGTATAGGACGACGCTCCAAACAACTGAGCCACACCGGCCAGGGCTGAGTTATAACCTTCTATAATAAACTGATAATCTAGTAAGTAACATGTTTCTTTGAGTTCTGTGAGCCACTCTAACATATTAATCAAACCTGAGGAGGAGGTCATGGGAACCTCCAATCTGTGGCCAATTAATCAGAGCACAGGTGGTAACCTGGGCTTGCAACTGGCATCTGAAGTGTGTGTAGGGGTGCAGTATTATAGGACTGAGCTCTTTACCTGTGGGATCTGACACTATCTTCAGGTAGATAGTGACAGAGTTGAGTTGAATGGTAGGACAACAAGCTGGTGTCACAGAGAATTACTTAGTGGTGTGGTGAACCACTCCCCCACACACATTGTAATTGGTGACCAGAATTACTACAAATCTTTTGTAGATTGTCCCTCAGTTTGGGTTTGTCTCATGATTTTCTCACAATTAGATTGAGGTTATGTCTATGATAAGGATGCCACAAGAGTGATGTGCCCTTCTCAGTGCTTCACAGCAAGGGGCTGTGATGTTAATACGACATTATTGGTGATGGTGACCTTGATCACTTGCTGGTTTTCTTACCATAAAGTTCCTATTTTTCCTTTGCAAATAAGAAATTTCCCCACATTTATTTTCCTCACAGGCTTAGCACATGGTACAGTAGGTACACAAAATAAGGTTGCAAAGGCCTAAAAATCCATTATCTTAGACTCCACCTGTGCTTTCCCTGCATCCAAGTCCTGCCAGTGAGGGAGGGAATCTGGAGTAGTCTTAAGTTGATTTGTTTTCAGACTGAAGGTCTCTGTGGTCTCAGCCCCTAGGACTAATGGAAGGGGATTTCTGGCACATCCCCTTCCAATACTCACTGCCTTCCCCCATTGGAGCAGGACTCAGTAGCTGCCCAGCAATGGCTGGTGCCATTGAGGCAGAGAAGGGGGGCATTGGGTCCTGCGTCTGCCCATTGAGGATCCTATGGTTATGGGAGTCTCAGAAGGTATGAGAGAGAGACTTCCTCACTGTGGAGGCAGGGATTGAAAGAATTGTCCCTGTACCCACTGGCAGCAACTCCCTCTTGAATGTGTCTGTCAAAGCCCCTTCTCCACAGTACAAATGTGCAAGCTTCATTCCATCCTTTCCAGCTCTCATTACATCCCACCCATCACTCTTCTGGTCATTTTACCCACTCATGCATGCCTCTGTCCATCTTCCTGATATGCATTTTATTCATGCCTGCTCTCAGTAACTATGCATCAATCACCCACCATTTGCTGCTTCAATGTTAGGGTGCAAGGGGGAGTGAGACACCCCAGTTTCTTGCCCTGATAGAGCTCAATGTGGGGCAGGGATGAGTTAACCTCCCACAGGAAGTGAACAGTTGCAGACTATATAATGAAGGAAGAGGAAGCCAGGAGGGTATCAGCTGGTAGGTGTGGAGGCTTCCCAGAAGAATTGGGGGAAGCCTCCACAAAATTCTGGCAGGAGATGAAGGTGGCCCAGACCACCACAGATGGTGGATGAGGTAGAATCTGCAGGGTTTGGAACAGAGTAGGAGGGAGGGATGAGGTGTGAGTGAGGTGCTCCTTGGGTGAGGACAATGAGCTTGGGCCACTGCATGTAACTCCTAGCCACAGAGTATCCCCACATACACTGATACCTGCTGCATAGGGGTCAGAGCCAAACATATCACCTATAGTGGAGGAGGGTCAGGTTGCTTCCTAGGGAAGGTGCCACAGAACTGTGCCAGTTGGAATTTTGTCCAGGTATCAGGACATAAAGGGTGTGGCCTGAACCAGGCCCTTGAGGAGAGGATATGGAGCGCTGAGAAGCAATCTCCTAGAATAACAGGTCGGGGAGCTGGAAGAGGTGGCAAAGGGAGGAGTCTAGATGTACACTGAGAGAGAAACATCATTGTGTTACAGACACATTGATTGGTTGTGCCCCAACCAGGGGTGGGGGATTGAACCTACAACCAAGGTACATGCCCTTGACCGGGAATGGAACCCGAGACCCTTCGGTCCATGGGTTGACACTAACCACTGAGCAAATCTGGCCAGGGCCATACACTGTTTTCCACACAACTTGTGGTTCAGAGAAGCTAGGATATCACATCCTTATCAACTGCAGACCCCATGCCAGATTACATTTTAGCTTTTGGCTTCCCTCACTATCACATTTAGCCTTATGACTTCTTCATTTACTGGGTCATCTATTCATTTATTCACTCAGAAAATTTTGTTGCAGCCATATTGTGTCTTGGCATTGAACCAAGATCTGGAGTTACATCAATGAATAAGATACATTCCTTGTACTGAGTGAGCTAATACAATGAAATATTTATTATCACAGATAGCACTGAGCACCTATCATGAGTAAGCCTTCTATGTTTAATATTTTCACAAACACTGTAAATTATCTTTTGCCCTCCTGCCACTCCTATTTTATAGTTTAGGAATCTGAAGCCCTGGGAAACTCGGTGACCTGGCCAATGTCACAGTTTTTATGAGGATTTGAAGCAGACCTATGAGTCTCAAAGCCTTCATTCTTAAGTGTTTCCCAATACATGCTGGATCAAAATTTGTCCTAAACTCAATCTGGTAGTCTGTTTACCCCAGGGCTGGACCCAGGTCTGGACATCCCACACTTCCATTCCATGCAGGGGACCCAAGGCAGGGCAGCTGGGGGAGTTGTTCCCTCGTGTTCTCTTCCCAGCCCGTTGTCAGTGTATGCGTCTTCAGTGGACACAACCTCCTCTGGGTCCGCTCTGGGTTGGTTACATGAGAATAAATGCAGACAATATTTTTTATTTGGCCTATCCTTCAGACCAGTTTTTAAATTTGAGAGTCACGTAGGCATTGCTAACAATCGGTGGCATTTCTCTAGTGCTTAAGTGTTTATGAAGTGTCCTCACATATAACATTCTAATGTATGCTCCCAATGACCCTGGTCATAGCCACTATTCTCATCTAAAACATGAGGAACCTAAAGTGTAGCGAGAGAGCTAATGGCCCAAATGAAAGGTGAATCCAGAATGAGAACCCAAATCTTCAGACTTCTTTGTAACAAAACGTACATTTTTCCATAAAAGAGGTTCTGTAGTAGAGAGAAAGTTTGGGAACGATATCAGGAAATCAGCAAGGTTTGTGAAAAGAGGACTCTTATAAGTTAGTAGACATTTTGTGGAAGAGTAAAAGAAGAAAATAAGTACAGAGAGAGGAAACATCAAAACATCTATAAGATGAGGGGGAAGGAGTGATGAGATTGTAAAGGGAGAACAAGGATGGGGTCCTGTATAGGAAGTGAGGCTGAAAATTACATATCACTGTGTCTGAGCACAGCATTTGGAAATAGGTAAGCTAGACCTTGTGTCAATTCTGCCTTACTAACTAAGAGGCATCAGGCATCTCTCCTAACCTATCATTCAGTTTCTTCAATAATCAAATGATCATAATTCATAAGGAGTGAAGACTAAGTACCACAACATCCATTCAAATACTTTGTGAGAAATTGAGCAAGTCCAGGTGTCAAGATTCTAATACTTCCTCTCATAATTCTTCTAAGTCACTTCCAATTTTATGTATTTAAATATCTTCATATTTAAACTCACTACATGAATATGTGTCATCTTGGTTAGACTAGAACTATCTTCCTCAGAAGCCCTTTTCCTGTATGATTTTGGGCCAGAGTTGGCCAGGAAAGCACTTTGCGTGAGACTTGGGTGCTGGGAGTGAAGCGGCAGCCATCGCTCTCTAAAAGTCATCGTGGTCAGACCAGTGACAGATGCAGAGGAGCCGGGGGGGTTCAGCTTGCCCTGCTCAACTCCACCCCGTGTCCTGCTCTCCTCAACTCTGGCCCTGCTGACCAACTAGCCCAGGTCCAACTCCAGGTTTCTGACTGTGAACCCGCAAAGGTAACAGTCTCCTCTGTGCACTTCACCAGCTCCTACTCTGCAGCCCCAGATGGGCAGCAGAAGTTCATGGCTTCTTGGGTTGACAAGTTGGTGACACCTATGGGACTCCAGCTCCCCTTCCAGGCCTTCCTTTCTCAGCTCATCCCACAGTTGTATGAGGTCGAATTCTTATAACCAACCCCTATCCCAGAATACTTATTGAGGTCCTACTTCCCTGGCTGAATCCTGACTGATCAATGGTTATCAGAACTATGAGTGGCTCCAAGGGAACAGAACCTCAAGGATGGGAATCTGGAATTGATTCTCTAATCCAATAGATGAACCTCATTGATGACCTTGTCTTCAATGGTAAAGGAGACATTGGTTGTCTATGGCATGCAGTGGCAAAACAGTGATTAAAATTATTGCCTGCGGTAGTGTAAGTGCCTGATAATTAAGTGCTAATTGCCAAGGCACCCATTTCAAAAGACATCCATGTCAAATAGACATACTGCCAGCTGTATGACAGTTACTAGCAAAACAACCAGATAAGAAACAAGGCTTCCACGCCCATGAAGTTCCCCTTTCAGAAAACCCTGGGTGACTTAGATAACAGACCACTTCAATGACCTGGCCTCCAGTCTCCTGTGCCCTAATTCCCACTCTTGTGCTTCAAACTGGCCAATAATGAGTGGCTTCATGAAGCCTCAGACACCCATGCTCAGATCCCAATAAAGTCAGAGCTCAGGTCTGCTCTCGCTCTGCCTCCCCCATCCCCCACACTTCAACCTCACTGTGTAGCCCTTGAGCATGCCACGTACTCTCCAGGACCTGAGAGCAATAAATACTGCTTTTCAAAGTTCCCTGATTGTTTTTGCCAAAGT
Organism: Myotis myotis; assembly: GCF_014108235.1. NCBI lineage: Eukaryota > Metazoa > Chordata > Mammalia > Chiroptera > Vespertilionidae > Myotis > Myotis myotis. The sequence continues at coordinate 11,555,986 of NW_023416323.1, forward strand.
GCATCCTGCAATCACAATAAGAACAAGGGCCAGTCCAGCCACAGCACTGGCCCTGGTGGGGAAAATGTCTGCGGGGCTGCAACAAGTAATATGGGCTGGGTGAGTGCCTCTGGCATTCCCAGGTGACAGCTGGGACTGCTGATGCCTGTAACGAAGTGACTATGAGGTAAGGTTCTGGGGTGACCAAGTAGTTGCTGCCATAGAACATTTTATTGAAAATTTAAAAAAGAATATAATGCACTTGGTTTGTTACTTCTAAGTGCAAAGAGAAAATGAGCTCTGGGCATTAAATTCTCAGCTCATGGTCAAGGTAAGGGATAGAAAGATTCTACAACTGTCCTAAAATTTAAAAAAATATTTTATCTCCTTTAGCAGCCAGGTTGAGATTTCTGAAAATTAAACCCAAAGCCTAATCCTGTGACTAGCTGAGTTACAATAAAAATTGAACCCCCTGCCCTAACCGGTTTGGCTCAGTGGATAAAGCATCGGCCTGCGGACTGAAGAGTCCCAGGTTCGATTCTGGTAAAGGGCATGTACCTTGGTTGCGGGCACATCCCCAGTAAGGGGATGTTTCTCTCTCATCGATGTTTCTAACTCTCTATCCCTCTCCCTTCCTTTCTGTAAAAAAATCAATAAAATTTTTTTTTTTTTAATTGAACCCCCAACTTTGCATGGTCTCCCATGTTAAAGAAAAAGCAGCTCAGAGATTTAAAAATGCAAGGATCCTATATAATAAAACATGGCGGGCATCAGTGACATGGTGCTGGCAGAGGGCAGCAATGGAGGCACTGCCGGCCCAGATGGGCCCTGATAAGAGTGGGACCGTGGTGGGATAGGGGAGCAGGTGAGCAGGCGCCAGGCCAAGGCAGGTGCGAGGGGGGGCCCAATTGCCCCGCCGATCGCCCCACAAATGGCGACCAGCAGCATTGGTGGGGGGCCTGGCCCTGATTGATCGCCCGGCAGGCGGGATGGTGGAGCAGGTGAGGGGGCGGTGCCAGGGCATAGCAGGGTATCAGGTGGGGCTGCAGGGCTGAGAGCCAGGGGGGCGCAAGCTGGGGATGCAAGCCTGGGGGCGTGAGTTGGGGCCTGATCCCTGCAGGCCACCCTGAGGGACCCCACCTGTACATGAATTCATGCATCGGGCCTCTAGCTATCTATACCGTATATATAAAGAACCAGGGGCCATCACATCCAAAACAACCAAACAGACGACCGAACAGGCTGAGTGGGGTGACCAGGCCAGCAGAGGGTCAGTGAGGGGTGACCAGGCGGCAGAGAGGGGCAGTGAGGGGTGACCAGGCTGGCAGGGGGTCAGTGGGGGGTGACCAGGCTGGCAGAGGGGGACAGTTGGGGGCGACCAGGCAGCAGAGGATCAGTGAGGGGTGACCAGGAGGCAGAGGGGTGCAGTTAGGGGTGACCAGGCCAGCAGAGGAAGTCAGTGAGGGGTGACCAGGTGGCAGAGGGGTGCAGTTAGGGGTGACCAGGCCAGCAGAGGGGGACAATTGGGGGCAACCAGGCCAGCAGGGGGGGGCAGTTGGGGGCAGCCAGGCTGGCAGGGGGTGCAGTTAGGGGCGATCATGTCAGCAAGCAGAGGTGGTTAGGGGTGATCAGGCTGGCAGGGCGGCCAGTTGGGGCAATCAGGCAGGCAGGCAGGTGAGCAGTTAGGAGCCAGTGGTCTTGGATTGTGAGAGGAATGTCCAACTGGGCCTAAACCAACAGTCGGACATCCCCCGAGGGGTCCCGGATTGGAGAGGATGCTGGCTGGGCTGAGGGGAAACCCCCCTCCGTGCATGAATTTCATGCACTGGGCCTCTAGTGTGTGTGTGTGTGTGTGTGTGTGTGTGTGTGTGTGTGTGTGTATCTCAGAGCTAGATGACATAGGAATATTTGAGTGTGGTAGTTTCATTATATGGAAAGAGGAAGATATGAAATTTTGGTGAATAGTTGGTGACTCCACTTAATTCCCAGAGGCTGAAACCCAGAAGAATGGCCCTGGTAAGCATGGGGGCCCTTGGTTGAGCTTTTGGAGAAAACAGTGAGAAGCCGTGTCATGCTGGTGTATAATCTGGGACCAGATCTAGAGTAATTGTTATGTGTGTGGATCCAGAACTGATGTCACTATCATTTGAAGCATTATAGTTGAGAACTTGTATAAAAGGGAAATCTATATTTTATTTTTATTTTTTTTAAAATATATTTTATTGATTTTTTTTTTTTTACAGAGAGGAAGGGAGAGGGATAGAGAGTTAGAAACATCAATGAGAGAGAAACATCGATCAGCTGCCTCCTGCACACCCCCTACTGGGGATGTGCCCGCAACCAAGGTACATGCCCTTGACCGGAATCGAACCTGGGACCCTTCAGTCCCCAGGCCAATGCTCTATCCAGTGAGCCAAACTGGCCAGGGCGGGAAATCTATATTTTTAAAGAAACATCAGAAAAACTACTAGCATAAAACAGACAACTTAGTAACTCAATTGCTTTAGATACATTTTCTCTTTTGTTTTTGCTTTTCCATGTAATTATTTTATTAGTCTTACTTTAATTTAAACATTTTTATTAAAGTATAGTAGGCATACAATATATATTTGTTTCAGGTTTGTAACATAGCGATTTAACAATTATATATATACCTTTTGATGTGATCACCCCACTAAACCTAGTAGCCATCTGTCACTGTGCAAAGTTATTACACTATTATTGACTGCATCCCCTGTGCTGTGCACTACATCTCTAGACACATTTTCTCATTAAAGTTCACAGCAGGCTGTTTGGAAGCATTTGCAGATGAGGCATTTGGCCAAGGTGAGTTAGTAAGCAGCTGAGCCAGGAGTGAAATCTGTGCCTGATTCCAGAGACATAGATATTAACTCTCACTGCACTCCCTCTCCTGACATTGCATTAGACCATGTACAAAATTACAAAATGTACAAAATTACACTAATACATTAAAAACATAGATAGCTTAAATATTAATCAGGGCACTTACACGTTATAAAAGTGGTCTGAAAAAGAAAGAGAAACCTAAAGAGACATGTAACTAAAGAAATTTTACAAGTATCTAAAGAGGTACTATTTCTTACCCCATACTACAAACAAAAGCCCATCAGGCCCAACCACCTTAATTTTCAAGTGCCATGAAAATTTTTAGAAAATTAACTTTTTGGTACTTGAAAAGAGACTTCTAAATTTCAATGGGAATAATAATTAGGAAGGCATTTTAATGCTCCAATATTATCTCTAAACAACGGTCTGCTTACCCCTCCTAGTGTAAAGTCAAAACTGGCCTTTTTAGTCCAATCTTAATCAGTTTATTCACAAATCTGAGTCTACCTTCTCTGAGGCCAATCTCTCAAAGACCATCCTTCCAACTGTTACTCCCTCATTCACTCCAACCTGACACACACTCCCACTTACCTCCTTCTCGTCCCTCCACGCCTCTGAACTTGTCCCTGTCACCATGCAGTATGTTCTGACCCTCCTTGTATTTACCCACCTCTGCCTAGCCTGTCCTGTGGCTTTTCAAGACCCTGTTCTTGCTCCCTCAGTAGGCAGACTCTAGAGAAAAAATGGGAAGGTGAAGGACCTCAGTTGCTAAACAAGCCATTGTAAAGCCTTGATCTCAATCTGACTAACCAGCTGTAATAAAAGACTTCCCTGATCCATGAAAAACAATGAACAATATTGCGCAATAGACATTTTGGGCTTTTTTACTTTATTTTTATTATTGACACTATTACAAATATACCCATTTCTCCCCAACCTTGGCCCACCTCCAACCATGCCCTGCCCACTGCCTTTCCCTCTGGCCACCACCTCACTATCATCTGTGCTCATGGGTGTACATTTATGTTCTTTGGCTGATCTCTTTACCTTCTTTCATCCAGTCCGCCATTTCCCTTCCCTCTGAGATCCGTCAGTCTGTTCCATGTATCCATGCCTCTGGTTCTATTTTTTTCATCCGTTTGTTTTGTTTATTAGATTCCACATATAAGTGAGATCATATGGCATTTGTCTTTCTCTGTCTGGCTTATTTCACTTAGCATCATAATTTCCAGGTGCATCCATGCTGTCACAAAAGGTAAGAATGCCTTCTTTTTTACATCTACATAGTATTCCATTGTGTAAATGTACCAGTTTTTTTATCCACTCATCTACTGATGGGCACTTGAGCTGTTTCCAGATCTTGGCTATCCTACATAATAAAAGAGTAATATGCAAATTAACCCTCACTCCATCACAAAGATGGCGGCAGCCATGGAGCTAGAGCGAGCAGGAGGCTTGGGTTGCCCCTGGCGATGGAGGAAGCCAAGCTTCCTGCCTGCCCTGGCCAACCTTGAGCTCCACTCAAGGCTACAAAGTTTCAATTATAGAAGATAAATAACCCCCAGATACCTGCTTCCAGCCATGGCCTCCACTCAAGGAAGTGCTGGGTTGCCAGGAAGCTTCTAGCCAGACCAAGGCTACAAAGTTTCAATTATAGAAGATAAATAAATCCCAGATACCTGCTTCTAGCCCATGGGCATGGCCAGCCTGAAAATGGCCATCAGCCCCTCACCCAAGCTGGCCAGGCACTCCAGTAGGGAGCCCCACTCTGAAGGGGCTGTGGCCAGCCTGGAAACAGCCCTCAGCCCTTCACCCAGGCAGGCTTGGCACCCCAGTAGGGACCTCCACCCTGAAGGGGGTGTGGCCAGCCTACAAACAGCCATCAGCCCCTTACCCAGGCTGGCCAGGAACCCCAGCGGGACCCCCACCCTTCAGGGCAAACCAGCCAGCCCCCACCCGTGCACCAGGCCTCTATCCTATATAATAAAAGGGTAATATGCAAATTGACCCTAACAGCAGAAAGACTGGGAATGACTGGTCACTATGACACACACTGACCACCAGGGGGCAGATGCTCAATGCAGGAGCTGCCCCCTGGTGGTCAGTGCGCTCCCACAGGGGGAGCTCTGCTCAGCCACAAGCCAGGCTGATGGCTGCCAGCACAGTGGTGGTAGTGGGAGGCTCTTCCGCCTCAGCAGCACTAAGGATGTCCAACTGCAGTTTAGGCCAGCTCCCCGCTGGCAAGTGGACATCCCCCGAGGGCTCCCGGGCTGCCAGAGGGATGTCTGACTGACAGCTTAAGCCCGATCCCCTGGGGAACGGGCCTAAGCCAGTAGGTGGACATCCCTCAAGGGGTCCCAGACTGCGAGAGGGCACAGGCCAGGCTGAGTGACCCCTCCCCGCCACGAGTACACAAATTTTTGTGCACTGGGCCTCTAGTTGTAAATAACACAGCTATGAACATAGGGGTAGGTACATTCTTTCTGATTGGTGTTTTGGGATTATTAGGATATATTCCCAGAAGTGGGATCACTGGGTCAGTTCCACTTTTGGTTTTTGGGGGTTTTTTTGAGGAAACTCCATACTGTTTTCCACAGTGGCTGCACCAGTCTGTATTCCCACCAACAGTGCATGAGGCTTCCACTTTCTCCATGTCCTCTCCAGCACTTGTTGTTTGTTGATTCACTGCCATTTGTTGATTTGTAGTCATTCTGGCAGGTGTGAGGTGATATCTCATTGTGGTTTTAATTTTCATCTCTCTCATGATTAGTGACAGTGAGCATTTTTTCATATGTCTATTGGCTATCTGTATGTCCACTTTGGAGAAGTGTCTATTCAGGTCCTTTGCCCATTTTTTAATTGGATGGTTTGTTTTCTTGGTGTTGAGTTGTATACGTTCTTTATATATTTTGGAAATTAACCCCTCATCATGTATCATTGGCAAATATGTTCTCCCATACAGTGTGTTCCATTGGTGATTTCCTTTGCTGTGCAGTAGCTTTTTATTTTGATGTAGTCCCATTTTTATGTTTTGCTTTGTTTCCCTTGCCCTAGGAGATATATTGGCAAAAATATTGCTACAAGAGATGAGATTTTACTGCCTATGTTTTCTTCTGTGATATTTATGGTTTTGCAACTTACACTTAAGCCTTTTATCCATTTTGAATTTATTCTTGTGTACGGTGTAAGTTGGTGGTCTAGTTTCATTTTTTGCATGTACCTGCCCAATTTTCCCAGCACCATTTATTGAAGAGACTGTCTTTACTCCATTGTATGCTCTTGCCTCCTTTGTCAAATATTAATTGACCATAGAGACATGGGTTGATTTCTGGGTGCTCTGTTTTGTTCCACTGATCTATATGCCTGTTCTTCTGCCAGTACCAAGCTGTTTTGATTACAATGACCTTGTAGTATAGTTTGGTATCAGCTATTGAGATATCTCCAACTTTGTTTTTCATTCTCAAGATTACTGAGACTATTCAGGGTCTTTTTTGGCTCCATATAAATTTTTGGAATATTTTTTGTAAGTTCTATGAAATATGCCATTGGTATTTTAATAGGACCTGAGTGCCATGGCGGGTCCCCGTGCGCCTTGTCACCGTGGACGGGGGTGGGGGGTGAGGGGGGGGGGCTCTGGTGGAGGTGACAGAGCACATTGGTGTGAGTCAGCCATCGCCCAGGTCCTGCAGGTGTCTGAGGCCTGTCACGCCATGTTTGTGACAGGCAAAGAGAGCCGGGGCGCTCGAGGGGTGCGGGTGGACTTCTGGTGGCGCTGGCTGCGGGCCTTCCTGTGGCTGATGGTGTGGGCCCCGCTGCTTCCCCTGCGCATCCAGCTGACGGACACCACCCTGGAGCAGGTCCGCGGCTGGAGGGTGCCCCGCCCGGCGGAGGGGGCGCCGGAGGCCGAGGCAGAGGCAGGGGAGGAGGCGGAGCGGCGGGCCGGGGCTGTCGCCTGAAGTACCAGCGGGAGGGCGTGCGCTTCCTCGTCCCCCTTGCGGCCCACCCGCTGGACGGCGGCCGCCTCACCCACCTGCTCGGCCCCGACTGGCTGCTGGACGTGTCCCACCTCGTGGCGCCGCACGTCCGTGTGCAGGACCCCCGCGTGGCGTCGCTGGAGGACGGCCGGGTGCTGGTGGGCCTGGAGCCCGGGGTCACCTCCATCGAGGTGCGGTGCCCACTGTCTGACTCCATCCTGGGGGAGCAGGCGCTGGCCGTGACAGATGACAAGGTCTCGGTGCTGGAGCTGCGGGTGCAGCCGGTCATGGGCCTATCACTGGCCCTGAGCCGGGGCGCCGCCCACCCCGGGGAGGTCACAGCCACGTGCTGGGCGCAGTCTGCCCTTCCCGCCCCAAAGCAGGTGACAGCTGGGGACCAGGGGGCTACGGAGGTGGCCCTGTCCCTGTGGCTGTCCTTCTCCGACCACACCCAGGCCCCCGCCGAGCTCTACCACCACCAGGACCTGGGACTCTCCGTCTCAGCCGAGGAGCCCAGCGACGCCTGCCAGCCGAGGGGCGGGGTGCCCGGCACGGGGTGGTGGTGAGCAGGGCGGGCACTGAGGCGCTGACTCTGCACGTGTCTCTGCACCCGCCGGAGCCCTGCTGCCGGGGCCGCCACCGCGTGCCCCTGGCCTCTGGCACCGCTTGGCTCGGGCTGCCTCCGGCTCCCACCCTGGCCCCTGCCCTGCCGTCTAGTCCTGCCTGGACGCACCAGCCACGGAGGCCAGTGTGGGGGGCAGCGGGCGTGTGAGGGGCAAGTTTGAGCGGACAGAAGAGGCCGGGCAGGAGGAGGAGGCAGAAGCGAGGGAGGAGGAGGGGGAAGAGGAGGAGATGGTCCCCGCCCCTCAGCGGGTCACCAACCTGGAGCTGGGCATGTACGCCCTGCTGGGCATCTTCTGCCTGGCCATCCTCATCTTCCTGGTCAAAGGGTGGTGTTTGTGCTTCGCTACCAGCTCAAAGGAGCCCCCCGACAGCGCCCCGGACCCCGCCTCCCCGCAGCCCCACAACTGCATGTGGCTGGGCACCGACCAGGAGGACCTGGGCCGCCAGCTAGACCGGCAGCCGCCTGGCCCCATCAAGGGGGGGGGGGGGGGCTGCCCCTGCGAGAGCGGGGCGGGGAGACCCTGACCCCGGCACCCCCAGCACCCTGGCCCGGAAAGAAGCTGGGGGGTGCCAGAAGCGTGTAGAGTTCATGACGTTCGCGCCAGCGCCCTCAGCCCAGCTGCCGGAGGAGCCTGTGGCAGCCCCTGCCGTGCAGTTCACCCTGGTGGCGGCGAGGAGGACATCCGCTGGTTGTGTGAGGACATGGGGCTGAGGGACCCCGAGGAGCTCCGCAGCTACATGGAGAGGATCCGGGGCAGCTCCTGAGCCCCCTGGCCTCCTGGCCCAGCCCGCCAGGCAAGCGGCCTACTGCTCCTCCTTTGGTGCTTACTGGCCCAGTCCCCACCTGGCCCCTCACCAGCCCCGCCCAAGCCCCTGCTCTGCTCCTGGCCATGGACCAGGGTCTCGAGGAGGGGCTCACCCCCCTTATTTATGGGAATTGTTTCATCTGATGTTGGTACAGAATAAATGAAGAGGGAGCGCCCCCCCCCCAAAAAAATGGAAAAAAACAACAACCAAAAAACATAACCCATTTATATGCTGTCTACAAGAGACCCACCTCAGAACAAAGAACTCACACAGACTGAAAGTGAAGGGATGGAAAAAACTTTTTCAGCCAAATGGAAATGAAAAAAAACCCCTGGGGTAGCTGTGGAGAGTGGCTACAGCAATTGGACAGTTTCAAGTATCGGACTAATAAGAGGGCATGGTCTTCTCGTGGCAAAGCCATGTGCAGGTCCCAGCTTGGAGGGCAAAGTCCTCCCAGCATAATTTTAGCCAAAGGCTATAGTTGTAAGTTTACCTTATGGTCCGAACCTGTGATCCCAGGTGGCTGAGTGATGTAGGCTGTTAGAGGTGCAGCAAGTGCTGCCAAAACAAAGCTTGATAGAGTTCTCAGGTGCATGTAATTAGTAGATTCAAAACTCATGAGAACATGTAAACATCTTTACCACGCCCTTGCTTTGCCTCGTGGGATCTGACTATAAAATAAAGACTCAGCTTGAAGGCTGTGGCACTGTCTCTCCATCCAAGAACAGTGTCCCAACTGGCCCCAACTGTATTCTCTTATCTGTCTTCCTTAATCCTTCACCACCCCTGCTCAATTTCACCTCTGGCTGTGCTGGACATAGTTCATATGGCACCCAACGTGGAACCTAAGTACAGGGGAATTATAATTGTAAGGTGAAAGGACACTCCAGTGAAGCACATGCAGAAAGTGAAAGTAGGGTGGGGAGTGAGGTTTGGTAGCAGCTGGGTGTAAAACATGGGAAATTCAGGATCTCAGGAAAGGGATCTCTAAAACAATACTCAAAGAAGCATAATTTAAGCAATTCTTAAATTTCTTAAGTTTTGCTAAGGACTGTAAAGCAAAAAATGGAAGTCCTGGTCAGCAGGATGCTTAAAGCTAAGCCAGGGCATTTTGCTAAGTACTGTAAAGCTAAAAATGGAAGTCAAAAGGACTGAAATGTAAATAGCAAAGGTGCTAACTGAGATATTGCTTAACATTAAAATTTTAACCTTTATAACAAAGAAACAGTAGGTGACATAAGTAGAACATAATTGTCATTTAAAGAAAGTTAGAGATAGCTAAACTATATATTAAATGCCATATTTAAAAGAGAAAATTGAAGGTGATTTAAGAGAGGCCTTCAAATACATGGCACAGGAAAGATTGCGTTATTTGAAGCCGAATTACTCTTAATGGCATTATTAGCTCAAGATGGGCAATTGTTAATTTAGAAGTCGTAGGATAAAATTTTGGAGTAGGATATACAAATTAAGTAGAAAATAAGGTATAGATTAAGTAGAAAAGTAGAAGATAAAAAATAAGATACAGATTAAGTAGAAAACTAGACGTAGAAGATAGTACAGGGACAAAATCAAGGAGAAAATTAAATTTTTAATAAGTTATATGCTTATGAGCACTGGACCTCATGAGGCTTTGCAGGCTCAGTTCAAGTGTAAAAGTTATAAAGGTTGCAACCCAGGGAAGTTTAAACAAAGGCCAGCCAAGCCTGCCTATAATTAACAAACCATTATCTTCCCCACCTGAGGCAAAGCAGGAGGGGAAGGAAAAAACTTTAAATTGGGTATATTTGACAACTTTTCCAAATGTAATATTTCAAGAATTTAACTGAGAGATAGCTTTGTGACATCTCAAGGGCCCTGAGATGACACGAAGATCTACTTTCTCCCTAAAAGAAATATTTTTTGGACAATGGTTTAGACCAGAGCCAGTAATGATGTGGGGCAGAGGTTATGTTTGTATCTTTACCCAGAGAAGCTCCTTGTCCCTCTGTTCAAAAGACAGGGTTGCTCTGATGATAGCGATGTGGAAGAAGATAACAAAGGCTACACAAGGGGCTGAGGTGCCAACATGGAATCAGCTAAAGAAGTTGACGACTGAGGCCCAGCAGCTGGTAGAAAAGCAAGGAGTGGAAGCTACTCTTTCAGCCATGTTTCTGGCTATGCTAGCATTGGTGAGCTGCCAGTTTTTTGTAAAGTCTTGCACAGCCAAATCCGATGACTCTGAGTAGATATACACCAGCAGCAAAAGAAACTATAACATATCTGTGGTTTGGTTTCTCTCTTGTTGCTGTGTTGTATTGACATTGTTTTGTTGTTGTTTTGTTAATAACCAGAGTTTTGTTCTTGATGTTTTGGTTATGCTGCATAATTTGCCTAGAGCTTTTGATGCCAAGTAAACAGGAGCAAGTTTTTACTTTTATGGTTATCTTAGTAGCTTAAAGTTTTGGACAATTCCTAATTTTGGAATAATCCTTATAAGTCCAAGTGGTTGTGATGAATAATATAAATAGAAATGATTAAAAACAGCCCTAGCCGGTTTGGCTCGGTGGATAGAGCATCAGCCTGCGGACTGAAGGGTCCCAGGTTCAATTCCAGTCAAGGGCATGTACCTTGGTTGCGGGCACATCCCCAGTAGGGGGTGTGCAGGAGGCAGCTGATCGATGTTTCTCTCTCATTGATGTTTCTAACTATCTCTCTTCCTTTCTCTCTGTAAAAAATCAATAAAATATATTTTTTTTAAAAAAGGGGGATAGGGGAGATGTGCAGAGCAGCTACAGCGTTTGGACAGGTTCAAGCCTCGGACTATGAGAGGGCACAGTCTTCTCATGGCAAAGCCATGTGCAGGTCCCAGCTTGGAAGGCAAAGCCCTCCCAGCACAATTATAGCCAAAGGCTATGATTGTAAGTTTGACCTTATGTACAAAAGGTGGCTGAGTGATGTAGGCTGTTGGAGGTGTAGCAAGTGCTGCCAAAACAAAGCTTGATAGAGTTCTCAGGTGAATATAATTAAGTAGATTCAAAACTCATGAGAACATGTAAACATCTTTACCACGCCCTTGCTTTGCCTCGTGGGATCTGACTATGAAATAAAGACTCAGCTTGAAGGCTGTGGCACTGTCTCTCCATCCAAGAACAGTGTCCCAACTGGCCCCAACTGTTTTCTCTTGTCTGTCTTCTTTAATCCTTCACAGGTAGCAATAAAATCTGACAAAATAGACATCAAAGTGAAGGCCATAACAAGAGATAAGGAAGACTACTTCATAATACTAAAGGGATCGATACAACAAGAGGATATAACCCTGGTAAAAATATATGCACCAATACAGGAGCACCCAAATGCATAAAAATACTGCTGGAGGATATTAAGGGAGAGATCAACAGCAATACAATCATAGTAGAGGACTTCAATACTCCATTGACATCACTGGATATAATAATATCAGGGAAATTAAAAAGAAGCCCTAAACACATTTCTGTTTCCTTTCTGTTCTATATCTCTTTTATCTCTCATTTTAAAATACTCTTCAGCCCAGATGGCGTGGCTCAATGGTTGAGCATTGACCTATGAACCAGAAGGTCACAGTTCGATTCCTGGTCAGGGCACATGCCTAGGTTGCAGGCTCGATCCCCAGTGTGGGGCATGCAGGAGGTAGCTTTTCAATGATTCTCTCTCATCATTGATCTTTCTCTCTCTCTCCCTCTCCCTTCCTCTATGAAATCAATAAAAATATATTTTTATTTTAAAAAACTGGCCTATATTTTATTTTAGCTGAATAAAATTTATAGAGCAAGAAGGAAACACTGGCTGAAGGTCACATTTAATTGCTAGGAGACCAGCCATTTTGTGATGTCACAGCTACACAGGTTGAGGACCATTGTGACAGTGTGAGCAGTTTATCTGTGTAAGCCTGCAAAGACAACCTTAGAAGTCGCAGTGTTCAAAATTATGCAGATATGGAAGGCCGCTGAAGAAAAGTTTATTTGAGATGGCCCATGTTTCCTCAGAAATTCAAATTGTTTCTCCTAACGATGGATCAAATGATTCAGAAACCTCCATTAGGTCTGCATTGTGTGATCACACTTACCCTGGGGACTCGGAATTGAGGTCTATGATCGAGGAATATGCCTTTCAGGCTTTGTGTGAAGAAACCTTGATAAAAAGGCCACGTTACACATTTTGTGCCTCCGAACCAGATGAAGATAATGATTTCCTTTCTATGACCTTTCCCAGAAAACTGTGGAAGATAGTTGAAAGCGATCAATTTAAGTCTATTTGGTGGGATGAGAATGGAACTTCTATAGTGATTAATGAAGACCTCTTTAAGAAAGAAGTTTTGGAAAGAAAGGCTCCTTTCAGAATATTCGAAACTGAGAGTATGAAAAGTTTAGTTCGACAGCTTAACCTTTATGGATTTAGTAAAATGCGACAGAATTTTCAGAGATCTGCTTCTCTAGCTGACTTTCTGGCAGAAGAAAAAGAAGTCTCTGTTTTGAGCAAGGTATTCAGAAATTTTCAGTTACAACTTATAGAGGGGATATATATTTTTTTTTCTTTTGTGCATCAATATGTTCATATATATAAGTTAAAACCAGATTTGTAAAATTATTTTTCTAAATTTAGGACAACTTGGGCATAAACATTCAGGATTATAAGAAATTTTGCTAGTAACTTTGAACCTTATCAATGAGGTCTACTTAAATAAAGGTCCTGAAACCATTTGAAATGGTATTCACAGGTACTGTAAATATACAACACATTTTTGCTTGAAAATTACAATTAAATGTCCTTGCTAATAAGTAAACTTTCAAATATATTAACAGCGTACATGTATTACTTGATGACATTAACTTTGTGTGATAAAACTGAAATCATATTTTATAGAATAGGTTTGTAACATTCTTGTATCTTGGTTTAAAATGTCACTAAATAACTTTCTCGTTTGGTTTTAGCTACAGTTTTTCCATAATCCCAATTTTAAACGAGGCTGTCCCCAACTCCTAGTAAGAATGAAAAGAAGAGTTGGGATTAAAAATGCTTCTCCAGCATCTTCTTTATTTCAAGATTTCAATAAGAAGCATTTTGGAGCAGATAGTCATGTGGATAACCATAATTCTGGTTTTGTTGCTGAATCAAGTGAAGAAAGTGTATTTCCACACTCCACAAATTTAAATATGCCTCTAATAAGAAATCCTGCTACCAGCCAGATAATTGCTAAGACAACTGCTCAAAGGAGAAGTAATTTTTCTCCTCCATCATCCACTTTAGTTAGACCATCAGAACAAATTGTAATGGATCGATATGCTATTTCAAATCAGTTGACTACCTTTCCTGTGCATTCACATAGCAGCTACACTCAAGCAAATACCCGCATGGTGAATTTCATTACAACTACAACTTCCGCTTCTCAGAACCACATTATTTCTCCCTTACAGAGAAGTTATTTTGAAAGGATGGTCCAGCCTTCTACTTTTCCAAATAGATATTCTTATTCACCAGTCATTGATGGTCTTCCTTCCACCCTGCAACCAGTAGGCAACCCAAACTTCCCAATGACAATGATAGCAGATACATCTGCCACCTCCCTTTCAAGATCAACTCCTCAGACACCTTGATTATATGAAAATCATCCTAATTACAACTGATCTACCAAAGAAATACCAGATGCCCCAGGAGAGCAAAAATTAAAATTTATGTTGGCAATATCAGTAAAATGCCTGCAATTCTCTTTTTGAACAATAAACTTACATGTTCAATTTTATGGTTTCATTGTTCTTATTTTTGAAGTAGTTGAGAGTAAAATGATGTCTTCTTTATATGGCAGTCTATTTAATATATATATACTTTTAATCCTCACCTGAGGATATTTTTCCATTGATATTGAGAGAGAGTGGAAGGCAAGGAGGACGGGAAGAGAGAGACATCGATGTGAAAGAGACAAATTGACTCTTTGCCTCCTGCACAGGCCCTGACCAAGGCCAGGGAATGAACCTGTTGAACCTGCAACCAAGGTACTTGCCTTTGGCCAGGAATTAAGCCTTGACCCTTCAGTCCACAGACCGATGCTCTAACCCCTGAGCAAACAGGCCAGGGATTTTATATATATATATATATATATATATATATATATATATATATATATATATATATATATATATATATATATAAAATCTTTATTGTTGAAAGTATTATTACATATCTCCCTCTTTATCCCCCCTTGACCTATTCTAGCTACCAATCCTGCCTCAGGCCTTCACCACCCTATTGTCTGTGGCCAGGGGTTATGCATATATGCATACAAGTTCTTTGGTTGATCTCTGCCCAACCACCCACCCTCCACCACCTTCCCTCTGAGATTCAATAGACTGTTCTATGCTCCTATGTCTCTGGATCTATTTTGTTCATCAGTTTATTTTGTTCATTAGTTTCCACATATGAATGAGATCATGTGATACTTGTTTTTCTCTGACTTATTTTGCTTAGCATAATACTCTCCAGGTCCTTCCATGGTGTCTCAAAGGGTAAGAGATCCTTCTTTTATACTGCTGAATAATATTCAATGATGTAAATGTACCACAGCTTTTTATCCACTCATCTACTGATGGGTACTTTGGCTGTTTTTATGTCTTGGCTATTGTAAACTGCACTGCAATGAACATAGGGGTGCATACACTCTTTCTGATTGGTGTTTCAGGTTTCTTAGGATATATTCCTACAAGTGGGATCACTGGGTCAAATGGCAGATCCATATTTAATTTTTTTGAGGAAATTCCATACTGTTTTTCATAATGGCTGTACCAGTCTACATTCCCACCAGCAGTGTTAATTCTCCACATCCTTGCCAGCACTTGTCATTTGTTGATTTGTTGATGGTAGCCATTGTGACTGGTGTGAGGTGATTTTAATTTGCATCTCTCTGATCAGTGACATTGAGCATTTTTTCATATGTCTCTTGGCCATCTGTATGTCCTCTTTGGAGAAGTATCTATTTAGGTCCTTTGCTAATTTGTATGAGTTTCTTATATATTTTGGATATTAACCCTTTATCAGATGTATCATTGCCAAATGTGTCCTCCCATAGAGTGGGCTCCCTTTTCTTTTTGTTGATGGTTTCTTTTGCTATGCAGAAGCTTTTTATTTTGATGTGGTCCCATTTGTTTATTTTCTCCTTAGTTTCCTTTGTCCTAGGAGATATATCTGTAAACATATTGCTTCAAGAGATGTCTGAGAATTTGCTGTATATGCTATCTTCTAGGATTTTTATGGTTTCACAACTTATATTAGTTTCACAACTTACATTTATTTTGAGTTTATTCTTGTGTATGGTGTAAGTTGGTGGTATAGTTTCTTTATTTGCATGTACCTGTCCAATTTTCCCAACACCATTTATTGAAGAGACTATCTTGACCCCATTGTATGCTCTTGCCTCCTTTGTCAAATATTGAGTGTAATGGCTTGGGTTAGTTTTTGGAGTCTCTGTTCTATTCCATTGATCTACACGCCTGCTCCTATGCCAGAACCAAGCTGTTTTGACTACAGTGGCCTTGTAGTATATCTTGATATCTGGTATTGTGATTCCTCCAACTTTGTTGTTCTTTCTCCAGATTGCTGTGGCTATTTGGGGTCTTTTTTGGTTTCATATAAATTTTTGGAGTATTTATTATAGGTCTGTGAAATATGCTGTTGGTACTTTCATAGGGAGTGCATTGAATCTGTAGAATGCTTTGGGTAGTATGGACATTTTAATGATGTTAATTCTACCAATCCATACACACGGGATATTCTTCTACTTATTTATATACTAGAGGCCCAGTGCACAAAAATTTGTGCACTTGGGGGAGGGGGTCCCTCAGCCTGGCCTGTGCCCTCTTGCAGTCTGGGACCCCTTGGGGGTTGACCACCTGCTGGCTTAGGCCCACTCCCCAGGGGATTGGGCCTAAGCTGGCAATCAGACATCCCTCTGGCAGCCCAGGAGCCCTTGGGAGATGTCCACTGGCCAGCAGGGAGCATGTCTAAGCTGCAGTCTGACATCCTTAGTGCTGCTGAGGAGGCGGGAGAGGCTACCACCACCACCGCTGTACTGGCAGCCATCAGCCTGGTTGTAGCTGAGCAGAGCTCCCCCTGTGGGAGCGCCCTGACCACCAGGGGGCAGCTCCTGCATTGAGCATCTGCCCCCTGGTGGTCAGTGTGTGTCATAGTGACCAGTCATTCCCAGTCTTTCTGCTGTTAGGGTCAGTTTGCATATTACCCTTTTATTATATAGCATAGAGGCCTAGTGCACGGGTGGGGGCTGGCTGGTTTGCCCTGAAGGGTGTCCTGGATCAGGGTGGGGGTCCCGCTGGGGTGCCTGGCCAGCCTGGGTGAGGGGCTGATGGGTGTTTACAGGCTGGTCACACCCCCTTCAGGGTGGGGGTCCCCACTGGGGTGCATGGCCAGCCTGGGTGAGGGGCTGATGGCTGTTTGCAGCTGGTCACACCCCCTTCAGGGTGCGGGGTCCCCACTGGTTTGCCTGGCCAGCCTAGGTGAGGGGCTGATGGCTGTTTTCAGGCTGGCCACACCCCCTTTAGGGTGGGGGGTCCCCACTGGGGTGACTGGCCAATCTGGGTGAGGGGCTGAGGGCCATTTTCAGGCTGGCCAAGCCCCCCGGCGACAGAAGCTCCCAGCCTCTCCTTTTTTTCTTCTTTATTCTGGGATTTATTTACCTTCTATAATTGAAACTTTGTTGCCTTCAGTGGAGCTCAGAGCTGGCCGCGGCAGGCAGGAAGCTTGGCTTCCTCCATCACCGGAGCAACCAAGCCTCCTGCTTGCTCCAGCTCCATGGCCACGGCCGGCTGAAAGCAGGTATCTGAGGTTTATTTACCTTCTATAATTAAAACTGTGTTGCTTTGAGTGGAGGTCAGAACCGCCACAGCAGGCGGGAAGCTTGGCTTCCTCCATCATTGGGGCAACCAAGCCTCCTGCTTGCTCCAGCTCCGTGGCTGCCGGCCGCCTTCTTGGTTGGGTTAATTTGCATATAGTCGCTCTGATTGGGTGGTGGGCGTGGCTTGAGGCATAGCAAAGGTACGGTCGATTTGCATGTTTGTCTTTTATTAGTGTAGATTCCTTTATTTCTGTTTTCAATGTTCTATAGTTTTCTGACTACAGGTCTTTTACCTCCTTGGTTACGTTTATTACAAAGTATCTTAATTTTTTTTTATTGTTACAATGGTAAATGGGATTGTTTGTTTAGTTTCTCTTTCTGATAGTTCATTTTTGGTATATAAAAATGCCATAAATTACTGGGTGTTAATTTTGTATCCTACTACATTGCCAAATGCATTTATTAAATCCAGTAGGGTTTTTTTTGGTGTGTGGAGTCTTTAAGGTTTACTATATACAATACTATGTGCAGATAATGAGAGTTTTACTTCCTTGTTTTCAATTTGGATGCCTTTTATTTATTGTCTGTTTACTGTAGTAGCACTTCTAGTGTTATGTTGAAAAGAGTGGTGAAAGCGGACATCCCTGTCTTGTTCCTGTTCTTAGGGAAAATGCTTTTAGTTTTTGCCTATTGAGTATGATATTGGCTGTAGGTTTGTCATATAAGGCCTTTATTATGTTGAGATATGATCCCTCTGTTCCCACTTTGCTGAGAATTTTTATTAAAAATGGGGGTTGGATTTTGTCAAATGCTTTTTCTGCATCTATTGATATGATCATGTGATTTTTTACTTTCAGGTGGTTTATGTATCATGTGAAATGCTCCCATCATTTCCTGACACTCCCTGGTTCAGGGAGATGAGGGTGGGGGATTTTTGTGTGTGTGACTATTGTACCAGCCTTGCATCCCTGGAATAAATCCCACTTCTTCATGGTGTATGATCTTTTTAAAAATATACATATATTTTATTGATTTTTCACAGAGAGGAAGAGAAAGGGATAGAAAGTTAGAAACATCGATGAGAGAGAAACATCAATCAGCTGCCTCTTGCACACCTCCTACTGGGGATGTGCCCACAACCAAGGTACATGCCCTTGGCCAGAATCGAACCTGGGACCTTTCAGTCCGCAGGCCGACGCTCTATCCACTGAGCCAAACCGGTCAGAGTGGTGTATGATGTTTTTAATGTATTGCTGGATCCAATATTTTATGGAGGATTTTAGCATCTGTGATCATCAGGGATATTGGCCAGTAGTTCTCTTTCTTTGCATTGTCTTTATCTGGATTTGGAATTAGGATAATGCTGGCCTCATACAAAAGGTTTGGAAGTGTTCTTTCCTCTTGAATTTTTTTTTGAAATAGTTTGAGAATAGGTGTTAGTTGTTCTTTAAAGGTTTGGTAAAACTCCACTCAGAGGCCATCCAGACAAGGGCTTTTTGTTTGCTGGGGATTTTTTATTATTGCTTCCATCTCTTCAGTTATTGGCCTGCTCAGGTTTCCTGATTCTTCCTCATTCAGTTTTAGAAGATGGTATTTTTCTAGGAATTTGTCCTAGGTTGTTTCTTTTCTTTTTTTAAAATATATTTTATTGATTTTTTACAGAGAGGAAGGGAGAGGGATAGAGAATTAGAAACATCAATGAGAGAGAAACATTGATCAGCTGCCTCTTGCACACCTCCTACTGGGGATGTGCCCGCAACCAAGGTACATGCTCTTGACCGGAATCAAACCTGGGACCTTTCAGTCCGCAGACCGATGCTCTATCCACGGAGCCATACTGGTTAGGGCTAGATTGTTTCTTTATTGTCTCTTGTGATGGTCTGCATTTGGAAATTTATTTTGACATCTCAACATTGTCCAGCTTGTTAGCATATAGTTGTTCATATTATTTTCTTACAATCCTCTGTATTTCTATGGTGTCCATTGTTACTTCACTGCTTTCCTTTCTTATTTATTTGGGTCCTCCCTCTTTGTTTCTTGATGAGTCTGCCTAAAGGGTAATCAATCTTGTTTGTTTTTCAAAGAATCAGATCTTGGTTTCATTTCTCTTTTGCATTGTTTTTAGTCTCTATGTCATTTATTTCTGCTCTAATCTTTATTATTTCCTTCTGCATACTCTGGGTTTCTCTTGTTGTTCTCTTTCCAATTCTTTAAGTAGTAGGTTAAATAGCTTATTATTTATTTTTCTTGTTTCTTGAGGTAGGCCTGTAGTGCTATAAACGTCCCTCTCAGAATTGCTTTTGCTATATTCTTAAGATTTTGGGTTGTTGTGTGTTCATTTTCATTTGTTTTCAGGAAGTTTTTAATTTCTTCCCTAATCTCACTGATAACCCATTCATTTTATAACACTATAGGCCTGATGCACAAAATTCATGCAAGAATAGGCCTTCCTTCCCCCAGTTGCCACCACCGGCTTCCATCTGGTACCCGAGACCCGGGCTTCCCTCTGGCCACCAGCAGGCACCTGGGATACAGGCTTTCCTCACACCCCTGGCTTTGTCCAGAAGGACATCCAGTCTAATCAGCATATTATGCTTTTATTATTATAGATGCTATTTAGCCTCCATGTGCTTGAATGGGTTTTTTTGTTTTTGTTTTGTTTTGGTGTGTGTGTTTTTTTTGAGGGGGGGGTTGCTTGTTTTTTGGTTCAAAACAATACAAATTTATTATGTTATAGTTCTGAAGGTCAGAAGTCCAAGCTACAGGGCTAAAATCAAGATGTCAGCAGGGCTGGTTCCTTCTGGAAGCTCTAGGGCAGAATGTTTCCTTGCCTTTGTCAACTTCTAAGGCTGCCTGCATTCCTTGATTCATGGCCTCTTCCTCCATCTTCAAAGCCAACATTGTAGTTACATCTTTACTGGCTATGCTCCTGATTTTCCTGACACTTCTTATTTTAAAATTATTGTTTAAAGTATTACATATGTCTCCTTTTTTCCCCTACTGACCCCCTCCGGCCACCCCCATCTTCTTTCCCCCCTCCCCACCCCAGGCCTTTAGTACCCTATTGTCTGTGTCCATGGGTTATGCATATATGCATTCAAGGTCTTTGATTGATTACCACCCATCTACCCACCCTCCCCACCTTCCTGCCAATATTCTGCACTCTGTTCCATGCTTCCATGTCTCTGGACCCACTCTGTTCATCAGTTTATTTTGTTACTTAGATTCCACATATGAGTATGATCATGTGATACTGGTCTTTCTCTGACTGACTTATTTTACCTAGCATGATACTCTCCAGGTCTCTCCATGCTGTCTCAAAGGGTAAGAGATTCTTCCTTTTTACTGCTGCAAAGTATTCCATGATATAAATTTTCCACAGCTTTTTTTATCCACCATCCACTTGGGCTGTTTCCAGATCTTAGCTATTGTAGGTTGTGCTGCTATGAACATAGGAGTGCATACATTCTTTCTGATTGGTGTTTCGGGTTTCTTAGGATATATTCCTACAAGTGGGATCACTGGATCAAGTGACAGATCCATATTTAATTTTTTGAGGAAACTCCAAACTGTTTTCCTTAATGGTTGCACCAGTCTGCATTCCCACCAACGATGTACTTGGGTTCCCTTTTCTCCACATCCTCACCAGCACTTATTGTTTGTTGATTTGTTGATGGTAGCCATTCTGATAGGTGTGAGATGGTACCTCATTTCATTTTGATTTGCATCTCTTGGATGATTAGTGAATTGAGCATTTTTTCATATGTCTCTTGGCCATCTATATGTCCTCTTTGGAGAAGTGTCTATTTAAGTCCTTTGCCCATTTTTAAATTGGGTTGTCGTCTTGTTAAGTTGTAGGAGTTCCTTTTATATTTTGTTTTGTTGTTTTTTGAGAATATATTTGCATTTTATTTTTTTTATTGTCTAAAGTATTACAAATAGTAGTACATATGTCTCCTCCCCCCCCCCCCCCATTGACCTCCTCCCGGCCTCCCCTACCCCCTGGCACATGCCCTCAATCCCCCTCCACCTGCCAATGTCTTCAGTCCATTGGTTATGCTTCTATGCATGCAGACAAGACCTTCAGTTGGTCTCTTATCACCCCCCCCTTATATTTTGGGTATTAACCCTTTATCAGATGTATCATTGCAAAATATGTTCTCTCATACAGTGGGCTCTTTTCATTTTATTGATGGTTTCTTTTGCTGTGTAGTTTTTTATGAGAAATCAGGTGTCAGCTTTATGGGAGCTCTTTTGTAGGTAACAATTTGCTTTTCTCTTGCTGCCTTTAAGATTCTTTGTCTTTAATTTTTGGCATTTTAACTATGATGTGTCTGGGCATCAGCCTGTTTGGGTTCTTTCTGCTGGGGACTCTCTGTGCCTTATGAACTTGTGTGATTTTTTCCTTTACCTGGTTAGGGAAATTTTCTGCCATTATTTCTTCAAACACATTCCCTCTCCCTTTCTGCCTCTTCTGGCACACCTGCTATTCTAATATTGTTGTTTCACATTGTTTCACAGTTCCCTTAAGCTGTCCTCCTATTTTTTCCATTGTTTTTCCTTTTGGTTTTCTGATTTTTCCAACCCTGTCTTCTAATTCACTGATTCGATCCTCAGCTTCCCCTAATCTGCTGTATATTCCTTTCAATGTGTTCTTTATTTGTGCTATGTTGTTCTTTATTTCTGTTTTCATAGGTACTATGTCTTTTCTCATGCTGTTGAGCATCTTTACCTTTATTATTATTCTGAATACTATATAAGATAAATTTCTTATCTTCATTTATCTCTTCCTCTGGAGAATTCTCATTCTTTCATTTGGGGGCTTTGTATCTCCTCATTTTGGCTGCCTGTTTAGGTTTCTGATTATGTATTAGGTAGAACTGCTATGCCTCTCAATCTTTAGTGTCAAATGCTGTTTCTGGCTAATTAGATCAGGCAAAGCCTCCAGAGACCACCTCTGTCTCCAGACTGATAGGATTCTGTCCTGAATTATCCACAAGTATGGAGACAGTTTTTAAAACAAGGTGGGACAATTGCTTCTGCCTAGAGGCTGTTATTCTCAGTCTGCTAATGGGCCTCAGATACTCCACACCTTCGGCCTTCTGAGCTCTAACCCCAGAGTCCCTTCACACAGTCCCAGTCCACTTTTCCCTCCCTCTGCTGGAGCACAAGGTGAGTGGCTCCACAGGGAATTTTGTGCACTCACCCTTTAAGACAGTGCCTGAATTTCCAGCTGTCTTTTCCTGACAGACAGCAACCCTGCTGCTTTTCACAGCCAGATGTTATGTGGGTACCCTTCTCAGTTCTGGTGCTCTCTGCTGGGGGGCCCAGCTTGTGAAGCATCCACTTACCCTCTTACTTTTTGTGCCTCCCAAGACACACAGCCTTGTCATATCTTTCATCAATGGCTTCTTTATAGATGGTGTTTTTTCTAACACATCACATCCTGTTGAAAGGTAGCATCTGACTCCCCCTTAGTGCCCAGCACAGAGTGTCTCCCATGAAATGCTCAATGATATGTGCCTTGGTTCTTTTATGATCTTTACCAATGACTGCACAATATACTATAATCACATCTGAGTAGCCCATAGCTAATGAAGCTATACTAACTTTCCAGGCATCAGTGACCTTCAATGACATGCATGTAACCTCTATTCAGGGACAAAGAGGGCAGCTGTACTTACCCAGAGGACCCTGTACTGAGAAGTGATCCTGAAGTTCTTCAGGCTTCTCATCTCACAGGATAAAGCCTCTCCTCTTCTCTATATGAGGACCTGAAGCTTCTTTCATTCTGTCCTTTCTCTTAAACAGCTCTGTAGGGCACCCTCCATTCCTGTAGCCCCGGTGTGTTCTTGTCTCACTTTCTCCTATCTGGTACTTTCTCTCCTCAGAGCATTTTGAGTAATAAGTATATTCTCCTCAAAATGGCTTGGAGACCAAGGAGAATTTATTGGAAGGAAATGAAACTGTCTTGTAAGAACCCCACAAAAAGTGAAACAATAAGTAGATAAAAGTGATAGATGATTAGGAGAACCCACTAGATGTGACATTTCAGGCCAGAATGAAGCAGCAGCCATGTGAAGATGATAATGATGAAAATAGTTAATACTCATTGAATGCTTTTAAGAAGCCAAACATTATAAGCATTTTATACCAACTAACTCATTTAATCTTCATAATAATCCTGTGAAATAGTTGTTATCACCATTTTACAGATGGGAAGCTGAGGCATGGTGCAGTGAAGTAGTATGTCCAACATCATACAAAGCCATTATGCATGCAACTTGGAAATATACCCAGATAACATGGCTCCAGAGCCTATGTTCTGCACACACACACATAGACATGTATATGTACACACACTTCTGAGCTCTTGAAGGGTATGGAGTGTGCCTTATTTATCTGCCCCATAGTTGATGCTCAAGAAATGGCTAACAGACATAACTGAGCATGATTCTGTATCAGTGACCATAACATCATTATGATCTCAGCCTTATCTTTTACCATAACAAGTTAATGTACTCATTGCTTCCTAAAAACCGTCTCTATTTTTATTTAAAACTCTGGCTTTCTTCTCCTAGTTCAGTATCACTGTAAAAGCATTTTAAATCAAAAATTGTAAATCATTACCATGTGTATGCTTTTTTTATTTCTTAATCTTTATTGTTGAAAGTATTATAGGTGTCCCCCTTTTCCCCCTATGACCCCCTCTACCTTTCTCCCAGCTTCTGGCTCCTCCCCAGGCTTTACCTGCACTATTGTCTGTCCTTGGGCTATGCATCTATGCATATAAGTTCATTGGTTAATCTCTTCCCACCCCATTTCCTTCTGAAATACACCAGTCTGTTGTATGCATCTTTTGAAATGACAATGTATGGGTATTTGGATGAATTCTCTCATAAAATAACAAAATGACATAAAATTATGTGTAGTGAAGGCAAATAAACCTGGGGAATTAAAAGGACTACTTCATTTGTGCAGTACCAGTGCTTAAGAGAGCAGAGAGTGGATAGAGAATAGGAGAAACAGAAAGTTACTGGCATTATCCCACAACTATATATTATGTAGTGGCTAGTCTACCCATAATTACAACATTTCTTTATCTTTTGATACCATGCCATGCTTCCTTCATTATCCCTCAAAGATCCTTCAACATTCCCTAGAATTTCAAAATCTCATGACTAAAAATCAAAGGATTAAGATAAGTCTCTGCTTAAGATTAAAAATTCTCCATTTCATTCCAAACCCCTCTACTGAGAATTGCTAAGGAATGTGCCTTGGTTTTCAGTTAAAGTAGCACATGTACTAGAGTGGTATTTTATCTAAAGTCTGAAACCCTATCACACACTCCACATCGGAATTATTATATCAGGATATACCATTCTGGTTTAAAATAATTTATTACAATTATCAGATGCCATAGAGAACATAATCTGAAATATAACTACATAAACTGCCCTTTAGTTCCAACAGTGTCCACACAATCCTAACCATTGATCTATGTTACCTTTCCAGTCACAAGATAGGAAACCATGGGAGACAGGAAACCATGGGGATAAGTAAGACTATTCCATCTCTTATATAATTCTTATATAAGCCTAGAGGCCCGGTACAAGAAATTCGTGCACTGAGGGACAGGTGTCCCTCAGCCCAGCCTACACCCTCTCCAATCTGGGACCCCTCGGGGGATGTCCGACTGCCGGTTTAGGCCCAATCCCTGGGAATCAGACATCCCTCTCACAATCCGGGACTGCTGGCTCCCAACCGGCAGTCAGACATCCCTCTCACAACCTGGGACTGCTGGCTCCCAACTGCTCACCTCCCTGCCTGCCTGATTTCCCCAAACCGCTTCTGCCTGCCAGCCTGATCACCCCCTAACCATTCCCCTGCCAGCCTGATCGACACCTACTGCTCCCCAGCCGGCCCGGTCCCCCCCAACTGCCCTCCCCTGCCGGCCCAGTCGCCCTCAAATGCCCTCCCCTGCAGGCCCGGTCACCCACAACTACCCTCCCCTGCTAGCCATCTTGTGGCTGTGGGCACCACCATCTTTGAGGGCATGGCAGTCAATTAGCATATTCCCTCCTTATTGGCTGTGGGCAACACCATCTTTGAGGGTGTGGCAGTCAATCAGCATATTCCCTCCTTATTGGCTGTGGGCACCACCACCTTTAAGAGCAGGGCAGTCAATTAGCATATTCCCTCCTCATTGGCTGTGGGCGCCGCCATCTTTTGTGATGGTGTGAGGGTAAATTAGCATGTTCCCTCTTTATTAGATAGGATATTTGAAGCCATGCTTCTTATAAACCGTAATTATCAAGGCTCATTGTAGGAAACAAAAACTCTCATTTCAAGACATATATTACAGAAAATTAATGCTTTCAAAATTGGTAGGTAGGCTGGAGAAGTAATGGAGACAGCCCTGGACTATTAATTTCAAGATAAACCTCTAAAACTATGATTCAGGAAGGGAGAAATGACTGCTGCTATTACTAGTAATGCTGCCAACAGTAATACCCCAAAACCATAAAATCTGAAACTAGACATTGGATCACAGGTGTCTACCTGCAGCAAATACAACAGAACTTGCTGGTCTGCTTTGCCTACAATGACCCCCAGACTGTGTGTGCTTGCAGTTTCATACTTAGTCCTCATCCTTTAGGATTCTAATTAAAAAGCATATCCAGCCTGACCAGTGTGGCTCAGTGGTTGAGCATTGACCCATGAACCAGGAAGTCATGGTTCAATTCCCGGTCAGGGCACATGCCCGGGTTGTGGGCTCGATCCCCATTAGGGGGCGTGCAGGAGGTAACAAATCAATGATTCTCTCTCATTATTGATGTTTCTATCTCTCTTCCCTTCCTCTCTCTGAAATTAATAAAAATATAAGTTTTTAAAAGCATACTCTGATCCCTCATAGTATGCTGTTCCTTGATTATGTTCTCACAAGTACTTGTTAAAAATTTAAATGTGTGAATTAATCCAGTGGAAAAGGACTATGAAATGTCCTTACCAAAAATGAAATTCTTAGCACAGAGATTAGGCAGTTTTTCTTTTTTAACATATATATTTTATTGATTTCAGAAAGGGAGAGGAAGAGATAGAAACATCAATGATGAGAAAGAATCACTTATCAGCTGCCTACTGCATGCCGCCTATTGGGGATTGAGCCTGCAATCCAGGCATATGCCCTGACTGGGAATCGAACCATGACCTCCTGGCTCACAGGTTGACACTCACTGAGCAACACTGGCTGGGCCAGTTTTTCTTTAGGTTTGCTAGTCTCCCACTAAAGGCTGTTGTCAGTCTGATCTTAATTCATCAAGAGGAAAGTAGTAGAAAGTTTTACAAGACATATCAGTGTCACTGTGAGTTTAATATATACAACTGGTTTTATTAGAGACCAAGAATTTCATTCACACCACTTACTTCTTTTGCAAATTTAATTTTCATCTTTATAACATTTACTCAATCCACTGAGTAACTAAATATCTTCCCATGCCTATTAACCAAAGATAATTTCTATGTAGAACTTACGTAAAATTGCAAGCTACTGCTATAAGAAATGCATATTTATTTATAATATGCTTGTTTGCTCTCCTGTAAAACTGTTTACAAATGGCATCATTGCAAAGATTTACATATAATTCCTACATCCTTCAGGTTGTTCTAGCATTAGTACACAGATTGTTCCAAACATTCCATGTCTAAGAAAATAAGAGCTCTTATGAACACTTTGCTACATTTCTTACATACGCTTTCTCTGCAGGGTGAGTTCTTTGATGTAGCATGAGGGATGCACTTTAACTAAAGGACTTTCCACAAATTTATATTCATATTTTGTCTCTCTTGTACATGTTTGTACATATTTCATAAGAGATTCATATTGCCAAGTCTTCCCCATATTTGTTATTACATATATAGAACAGTAAATACAGTGTGGGTCTACTTATTAAAAGATTAATACTGGCTAAAGGCATTCTCACATTTATTGCCTTCATATGGTCTCTCTTCAGTGTGAACTCTGGGCAACATGTCTTGTACCATTGCTAAAGACCTTCCTATAGTTATTATTCTCTTAAGACTTTTCTCCAATATAGATTTTCTGTTACTCAATCAGGGAGGATCAATGGCTGAAATATATTATGAAAAACACTGCATTCATACAGTTTCTCTCATATATGATTTTTCACATGTATAGTGATTCAGATAGCCTAAAGGTTTTTCCACACTTAGGGCACTACTGAGTTTCTCTCCACTATGTATCCTCTGATGGGCAGTAAGATTTGAGCCTTTGCAAAAAGCTTTCCCACATTCATTACATTTATATGGCTTTTCTCCAGTATGAATTCTCTGATGTACAGTAAGATTTGAACTACAACTGAAGGTCTTCCCACATTTTATACATTCATAGGGTTTCTCTCCAGTATGAATTCTGTGATGTTGAAGCAGGGATGACCTATGACTGAAGGCTTTCCCACATATATTGCATTCATAAGGCTTCAATCTAATGTGATTTCTCAAATGCATATTTAGTGATTCAGGCTGGTTAAAGGATTTCCTGCATTTCTGACATTCAAAGGGTTTTTCTTCAGTATGAATACTCTTATGCTGAATAAGAAATGAGAGGCTACTAAAGACTTTCAGACATTTGTTGCATTCAAATTGTTTCTCTATAGTGTGAATTCTTTGATGCCGAGTAAGGTGTGAGCTACAGCAAAAGGCTTTTCTACATTCACTACATTCATAAGGTTTCTCTCCAGTATGAATTTTCTGATGGTGAATGAGAGATGACCTATGAATGAAGGCCTTCTCACATATTTGACACTCATAGAGTTTTTCTTGAGTATGAATTCTCAGATGCTCAATGAGATGTGAAACACGACTAAAAGACTTTCCACAGTTCATACATTCATATGGTTTCTCTCCAGTGTGAGTGCTTTGATGATTAGTAAGTGATGAGACATGGCTAAAGGCCTTCCCACAGTCAATACATTTGTAAGGTTTCTCACCACTATGGCTTATCTGATGGCGAGTAAGGGATGAGCCATGGCTAAAAGTCTTCCCACATTCACGACATTCATAAGGTTTCTCTCCTGTATGAATTCTCCAGTGGCGATTAAGAATTGATTGTTTGCCAAAGGCTTTCCCACATTCACTGCATGTATAGATTTTCTCTCTATTATAAGTCTGGTGAAGGGTACGAGATTTGCTCTGGCTGAAGGCTGCCACACTTCCATTAGAATTCAAAAGTTTCTTTCCACCATTGATATTCTCATTTTTTATAAATGACTTTTTCGGTAAGATCTTCTTAAATATATCATGTTTATGTGATTTCCCTTCAGCAGAAATTCTCTGTAGTTCAGAAAGAATAGACTTTAAATTTAAATAGAAAATGTTTCTAAATGTATTGTATTTATAAACACATTCCCCATTGGGATTTTCTCTAAAGGTGAATGTCACTGGTCTAAAATGTTCTACCTAATTTACATGCTTTCCCTCCAACTTTTCTATATATTCCCAGTCCTTGTTAAAATTTAAAAATTCACAACTTTATCATTTTTTCTATTATTACCGTCTGGGGTGAGTCATCCTCATAAATATCCTCCTTCGCTGATAATTCTTTGTTTTCCCAATCTGCAATATATCAAGAAAGCAAAGCACTTCTTTTTATGTACTTCTTTGGAAAGAAATTTCTATGACAGAAATAGAATTGGATAAAAAATAAAGTCCCACCCACCCGCCAGCTCGAAAACACATAACTCTGACAACTCTCATATATTCCATCATTTCTGAAAAAAGTTAAAGCAGAGCACAGAAAACACAGATAGCTCACAGAGGCAGGAAGAGAGTACAATAAGGGACAGGGGTTAATTAAGGGCAATCAATATCTTGGAAAAAATGAAACTGTCAAGCAGAATGTGCAGAAGGCATTCTGGAATCCAAGCCAGTATTTTGTGCCTATATTTATGTGAAAGAACACATTCAATCTCAGAGCCTTGGTTCTAGAACAGGGGTGGGCAAACTTTTTGACTCGAGGGCCACAGTGGGTTCTTAAACTGGACCGGAGGGCCGGAACAAAAGCATGGATGGAGTGTTTGTGTGAACTAATATAAATTCAAAGTAAACATCATTACATAAAAGGGTACGGTCTTTTTTTTTTTTTAGTTTTATTCATTTCAAACGGGCCGGATCCGGCCTGCAGGCCATAGTTTGCCCACGGCTGTTCTAGAACCTTTAATCAATCTCAATTTGCTATCAGATTAGTATGCTTAAAATGCAGAATTTATAGTGTTGCATTAAACAGTTACAATGACAACAAAATAATCTAAATATACTTTACAGCTCACAAAAATTTAGGCTTTTGTGAGTTTATGTAGTACCTATATAAAATCATAATTTTCTTGGACATTAGAAAATATTGTTCTTAGAAACTTTCTTATACGTTCTTTATTTCCTCTAACACTTATTTATGTTCATATTTGATCTCTGAAGTTCAGCCTTAGCGGAAAAGTGATTTTCTATCCAACTGACAGCTTTTCTTAACCTAAAACCATCAATATAGTTTCCCTTAAGTGGATTTAAAAAGAATAATTTGCCTCCACTTTAAAATTTTTATTTATTTAATTTATTATTATTTTAATATATTTTTACTGATTTCAGAGGGAGAGGGAGAGATAGAAACATCCATGATGAGAGAGAATCATTGATCAGCCGCCTCTTGCACACCCCACACTGGGGATCGAGCCCACAACCCGGGAATCGAACTGTGACCTCCTGGTTCATAGATTGACGCTCAAACACTGAGCCATGATGGTCAGGAAAAAACCTCCACTTTTGATTAGATGACATGAATAATACAGAAAGATAATTTTGGATGGAGAAATGGTTATTCTGAAATCTAAGCTTAAGGATCCCTCAATTTTGTTATATTTGGGAATCTCTGAAGACAGTCTCCCTAAGATTTCCTAAAATGCCCGCCACTCCCCCACCCCCCACTTTCTACAAGCATCTTTAACAAAGACCTCTTTTGCCAGATTCACCATGATTTACCTGGAAACATACCTTTTCTCAGTTTTTTCTCCACCATCCAAGGTTCTTTCCCATCCTCCAATAAAGTGATCACATATGGCTTAGGTATCGAAAGACCTGCTTACAGGAAAAATATAGAATTTGTTTAAGCTGTGGTCCTCATGGGGAGATGCCATCATCACAAAAGGGACCAAAGGACGGTTTAAAGAATGTTCCCTGAAAGGGAAGATAAGCTTCAGGCAGGATATAACAGAGCTTCACTTTCCTTGGGAACATAAAAGAAAAATTCAGCCATTTACTCAGGAAGATTTCCATCAATTCAGAGTGGCAAAAAAAAAAAAAAAAAAAAAAAAAAAAAAATCTCCCCTGTTGGTGTGGAGGTGGAAGTAAGCAAATTATAATATGCTTACCTAGAGAGACCAGGTTCTCATAATTCTGGACCATCACATCCTTGTATAAATCCCTCTGAACAGAATCTAGCCATCCCCACTCTTCATGAGAGAAGTCTATGGCCACATCACTAAATGTTACCTGAAATAGCAAACACATTTAGACTCAATTATAACCCAAACCTCTTCTTGTCACTGGACAAAGGGTAAAGTTACCCTGGTTATAAAAGGGGACAAGATGCAGCAATTGTGACAGTAATTAGAAATCTGATATAAGTAAACTAATAATTGGGTAATTACATTCTTGGCATTGTTGTACAGTAAGGGTGAGACAAATTAAGAACTTTGCTTCAGGAGAGTTAATTTTTTCAAAGGGAATAGAGTTATAATTTTTTTTAAAAATCAGCATTCAACATTTAACAGCACACAGTCAAATTGTACTTTTTGTTGTCATTTTTTTAAAAATATACTTTTATTGATTTCAGAGAGAAGGGATAGGGAGAAAGAGATAGAAACATCAATGATAACAGATAATTATTGATGGGTTGCCTCCTGCATGCCCCTACTAGGGACTAAGCCTGTGCCCTAACCGGGAATCAAACTGTGACCTCCTGGTTCATAGGTTGACCCTTCAACCACTGAGCCATGCTGGTTGGGCTCAAGTTGTGTTTTTTATAACTTACATGCTAGGTAAATAAAAATGTTAAGAGTAGACATATACATAACTAATTTATAAACAAACAAAAAACACTTATGGTATACTTAAACCTTGTATTGATAATCAATCTGTAATTAAAATAATTTAAGACTCCTTGTACAAGAAGACTAAAGGATGGTTTCATGCCATAGGTAGTCCTTGAATAGAACCTTAAAGTAAGGGTAAAGAATAACATTTCACAGAAAATATTATAAGGAAGTAGATTTCTTCTCAGAAACAGTGATCATTCATGGTGGTATTAAAATATCAAAATATTAGAAAAAGTTTAAATGTTTATTATGCTTACTGGTTAGTCAAATTATAACATATGCAAAAATGTATGTATTTAAAATGGCATTATTAGTATCTTTCATTGGTAAAATAGACATTGTTTGGCCATGGTAAATTTTTCACTCCATAAGTGGTTGATTCAATATTCTATTACTGAGAACCAAGATGGTGGCATAAGTAAACACCAGTACTTGCCGCCTCCCACAACCACATCAAAATTACAACTAATTTTGTAAGCTGGCTGAATGGAAGTCCTACAACTAGAGAAGTAAACAAGAAAGCACGCTGAAACTGGTAGGAGGGATAGAGGCTCAGACTGGGCTGGTCAGGCACCCAGGGGGGCCATTTTTTTAACCCAGAGGGAGATTGTTCCTCCGGAGGCTGCTATGAGGAGCAAGAAGTCCCAGCCCCACACCAGACCACCCACCCAGGGCCCCAGAGCTGGAAAAAGAAGTCCCTGTAACTTTGGGCTGTAAAAACCAGTGGGCATTGGGGCTGAGAGATATGAAGGCTGCCAACGACCCAGGTGTCCCTCTCAAAGGACCAGGCATGAACTTACTCGGACTTGTTTCCTCTGAGCTCCAGCGCCAGGAGAAGTTAGGGGACCCAGACACATATGGGGAGGAACTGAATTGTCTGGCATTGGGGCAGGAACTCGGGGGTGGCTTTCTATCAGTCAGAGGTGCTTGCAGAGGTCATTGTTCCTATGCCAAGACCTCCCCTGTCCCAGGGCTGACTGGAAACCATATCTGAGTCCCCATCAACCTGGAACACACTGTTTGCCCTACCCTAGTGATTCCCTGAGAGCCCACCCCATCCAATTTGCAGCCTCACCCAAGCTGTTCGCAGCAGTTTTTCCATATGAATGGCCTGTCCTGGCTCAGGCTTCACACTTTGCTAAAATCTCTTAAACAAGCTACAGCTGGTGTCAGCGTGCCCCAAACCTATCCATAAAAGGCCCAAGACCCAGCACCAGCCTGCCTTGCTTCACAGCTGGGCCTCGCCTGGGCACTTCTAAACCTGATACAAATAGGAGAAATCTGTAGATCTTTCTGTAGCTCCTGCGGGACGGCCCCAGACAGTGGCTGACTTTGTATCTCCCTGGAGACCCAAGAACCTGTGCACCTGGTGGACAGCTTCAGACCATACTAGATTACAACTCTACACCTCAACAAGCAACACACTGAAGCAGCAGACTCAGCGAGCACCACCACCCTACTGAAGCAAGTCCTGCTCCACAGGGGTATTTCCTGCACAGCAGATCTCCCACTATAGTCACAGCTGGTACTCATAGCCAATTGGTCTGAAGGTGAATTCCTCCCAGTGACACCAACAGCAATCAAGTCTCAACTACAACAAAACTGTGCACACAGTCCACAAAAGGGTGCATCTGGAGTGCCCAGCTCAGGAGACTGGAGAGGCTGAGCCACTGGGCTCTATGGGACACCTACTACACAAGGCCACTCTACCAAGTCCAGGAAACATTACAGTTCTACCTAATACATAGAAACATAGGGAAGCAGCCAAATTATTGAGATAAAGAAACATGTCACAAATGAAATAAATACTAGAAAGCAGAGTTCAAAACCATGGTTATAAGGTTACTCAAGGGTTTTCATAAGATCTTCAAGGAGACTTTTAAGGATCTGGTGATAATGCCAAAGACATGGAAAAGGACCAGTCAGAAATTAAGCATACACTACATGAAATAAAGAATAATTTACAGGGATTCAATAGTAAAGGATTACGATAATCAAATAAATGATTTTAAATATGAGGAAGCAAAAAACACCAAATCAGAAGAGCAAAAAGAATCCAAAAATATGAAGATAGTGTAAGGAGCCTCTCAGACAACTTCAAGGGTACCAACATTCACGTTATGAGGTTGCCAGAAGGAGAAGAGAGCAAGATATTGAGAACATATTTAAAGAAATAATGACAGAAAACTTCCCCTACCTGGTGAAAGAAATAGACTTACAAGTCTAGGAAGCGCAGAGTCCCAGACAAGAGGAACCCAAAGAGGCCCACACCGAGACACATCATAATTAAAATGCCAAGGGTTAAAAGCAGCAAGAGAAAAACAGTTAGTTACCTTTCAGGGAGTGCCCATACGACTGTCAGCTGATTCCTCAACAGAAACGATACAGGCCACAAGAGAGTGGCAAGAAATATACAAAGTGATGAATAGCAAGAACCTACAACCAAGATTACTCTACCCAGCAAAGCTATAATTTAGAATTGAAGGTCAGATAAAGAGCTTCCCAGACAAGAAAATGCTAAAGGAGTTCATCACCACCAAACCAGTATTACATGGAATGTTGAGGGGTATTCTTTAAGAAAAGGAAGAAAAAAAATAAAAAACATGAACAATAAAATGGCAATAAATCTATCAACAACTGAATCTAAAAATCAAAATAAATAACAAGTAAATATACACTGAGTGGCCAGATTATTATGACCACCTGACGTTTGTAGGCAAATTAGCTATAATTTCACACTGAAGTTGCTAGAGGGGCCAGACCATTATAAATAGGGAAGCAGGTTGTTGGACAGTCGAGCATTGGAAAAAAGTCATGTGGTCTGATGAATCACGTTTACAGTTGCATCATGCAGATGGCAGAGTGAGAATTTGGAGGAAACAGCATGAAAGCATGCACCCCACATGTATGAGTATTTCCATCACACTCAAGGGGTCAAAGAGCCACAGTTTGCCGACCACTGTACTCGTATGTTCACTAGTGACACTGGTCTTTGGTTTCAAAATGGGAATTTACCTTTGTCAGATGTTGGAGAAATAATGAAAAACCATTATCTACAAACAAGAGGAACTGTCAAGCAGAAAATCTTCTCTACAATGTAGAAAAGAAAGAGACAGGTTTATTATTGAATAAGCATTAAACCAGACTGTAATGCACTTCATAGGACATCACTAATGAGACTTTAAGGATAGAAAGAAATCTGACCCTTTTAAAAAGCCAGGTAGATACAACCAATATATACATGCTTTCAAAATAAGTAACTTGTCCTCCATTTGCTACACATAGTTCATCCTACATTCACCTGGTAACTGATATAACCATCTGTGTTAATTGCCTTTACTCCAAAGAAAAATAAAACTTCTTTATCTTTATGACAAGCAGACAGAACTTGAAACCAGAAGCCTAGGCTAAACTCCCACAGACAGGTAGTTAAGGGTGCATCTTCCTTCATGTCTGTATTTCAAAGAGATGGGTCCAAAGCCCTAAGAAAGACTTTACTTCCTTGAAATATTGGCAGAGGGTATTAAGCTTTGAAAAAGGTTTATAAGCATCTCAAGGGGACAAGGAAAGCATTTACAATGACAGGTTTTTCTCAAGGAAATGTTCTAAGAAAAGGAAGGGGTGGAACAATGTCTGAATGGCACAACATACCTAAGTATCGTTGCTGATCAGGTTCATCCTATCATGTTGATGGCGTATCCCAATGGAGATGGCTTCTTCCAACAAGACAATGCGCCATGCCACGGTGCTCGCATTGTACAGGAGTGGTTTCAAGAACATCAGGGAGCCTTTACCTTGCTTAGGTGGCCCCCACAATCACCAGATCTCAATCCAATTGAGGACTTGTGGGATGAAGTTAAAAGAGCCATCAGGCAGCAGGTTCCACAACCATCAAATCTCACAGAACTGGACAGTGCTATTCATTAGGCATGGTGTCAGATTCCTCGCATCACCTTTCAACATCTCGTGGAGTCAATGCCAAGAAGAATCACCGCAGTATTGAAGGCAAAAGGTGGCCCAATGAAGTACTGATGGGGTGGTCATAATAATCTGGCCACTCAGTGTGTATATATATATATCCCATGTTCAAAGGCTGTTAAATCACGTTGTTTACCCATATCTTCAGAAAAAATTCACTTCTACTTTCGTGGTAAACAACCTGCTTCTCTAATTATAATGGTCTCGCCCCTTCAGCGCGAAATTATAGCTAATTTGCCTACAAACGTCAGGTGGTCATAATAATCTGGCCACTCAGTGTATATATTCTATTAATTTATTAGGATATTTTGCATGTACTAGTTACAGTGGTCGGCAAACTGTGGCTCGCAAGCCAATGCGGCTCCTTGGCCCCTTGAGTGTGGCTCTTCCACAAAATACCGACTTCTGCGCATGGGCCACGAAGTTTCAATCACACTGTATGTGCCCGCCCGCACGTGGTATTTTGTGGAAGAGCCACACTCAAGGGGCCAGAGCAGCGAAGCCTGACGGCCCCGGCCGGAACCCCGGCCAGAGCGAAGGCCTCGGTCCCAGGTGCCAGAGGCAAACTGGTGCCAGCA
Source organism: Myotis myotis (assembly GCF_014108235.1). NCBI lineage: Eukaryota > Metazoa > Chordata > Mammalia > Chiroptera > Vespertilionidae > Myotis > Myotis myotis. The sequence goes on from NW_023416323.1 coordinate 11,591,795, forward strand.
GCCAAGGGAAGGCAAGGCCTATTGCACGAATCTCTTCGTGCAACAGGCCTCTAGTTTTATATAATAAGAGGATCATTGTGACAGCTGTATTAAGGAGAGTCAAGGTCAGAAGCAGGGAATCCTGCTAGAAAGCTACTGCAATAATCAAGGTTGGCTTGGACCACAGTGGCAGTGGAGGTGGCAATGATGGGGTAACTAATGGTCAGATTCTGTATATATCCTGTACGTATATATTTTAGAACTAACTGAAGTGCCTGAATGTGAGTTATAAGAGAAAGGGGGAATCAAGATGACTCCAAACATCTCTTGACTTAAATAACTGAAAGGACTTATATACCATTAATTGAGACCACATGATACAGCTTTAACAACCATAAAGCAAATAGCCTAAATTTCCAAATTTGAATTTTGAATTGTAATTTTTAAAAGTTTAGCTCTAGCCAGTTTGGCTCAGTGGATAGAGCGTTGGCCGGAGGACTGAAGGGTCCCAGGTTTGATTCCAGTCAAGGGCATGTACCTCAGTTGCAGGCTCCATCCCCCGCCCTGGTTGGGGCAGCTGTGGGAAGCAACCAATCACATCGCTGTTTCTCTGTTTCTCCCCCTTCCTTCCACTCTCTCTAAAAATCAATGGGAAAATATTCACAGGTGAGGATTAACAACAACAACAACAGTTTGCTCAAGACTCTACAGAGGCTTCTAGCAGACAACTGGTAGAAAAGAGAAACTTAGAGAAGATAATACTTTGGAGTTCTTCAGGCTCCATCCTTTGCTACAGTGAAAGGAATCACAGATCCAGTCCCTAAATGGACTTTGTTAGGAGGGAACTGATAGGAGAAGGAAAGCAAACACTTAAGAGTCCTGATTAAAAGGTGCTTCGGGAAGATCTGAGGACTTACCTGGAACATGACTTTGCAATTTCCAGTAGTCAACACAGTTGTCTTTCCAGGCTCTTGTATAACTGGAGGGCACTGTCCTGAGATGGCAAATTAAGGGCAGGAAAAAGCAGTCATGAAAAATTGGGACTATCTTGCAGCTCTGTGACACACCTGCGTGGAGAAACACAGGGGAATCATTTTCTAGGGCTCCGACCTTATTTGAACTAACAGAATATTCCCTGGCACGACGTAACTAAACCATTTACTAGGTTCCACTTGCAAGTTAATCAACTTTTATATTACCTAAGAGAGAAACTCATAAAACAACAGTAGTAAGCATGTTAAATATGAGTTGATTTAATCGTCACCACTCTGCACGGTGGGCATTCACATTATTCCAGATTTCTTTTTTTAAACGACTTGACAATTGAAAGGGCGATATTGAAACAATTGTTCCAGGTTACACAACCGGAAAGCGTCAGCTTCTTCACTGGATGACACAAAAACAAGTGCAGACGGCGTTTTCTTCCGTCGGTACTCCGTGCACTCGCTCGCCCATTTTCTTTTCACGCGCTCTACGAGGTGCGCGCCGCCTGGCACCCCTTCCACACAGCATGCCAGAGGCCCGGAGAGCTAAGGCCCTCGCGGGCTCACACCGCGGGGAGACGCTGGGAGCAGCAAGGGCTCGGGCCGTGCCAGCGCCCGGGGCCGGCCGTTAGCCGGAGGCCCGCGCCAGCCCACCCCGGGACCCACGCTTGCCCAAATCCGCGCACCGGACGCGCCGGGTCGCTGTGCGCGGACAATGGTCGCCGCCCTCACGGGAACTGCACCGCCGCGTCCTCCCAGCGTCCAGGTCGGAGCATTCCGCCTGGCCCGACACTAGCGCGGGGTGGACCACGAGCGCAACCCCCAGCAAGGCGCCATTTCTCAGGCTTCTCCGCGCAGCACACACTAGTTACCGGTGCTGCGCCCGGTCGCCTCCAGCAAAACCACACTTCCCAGCAGTCTCCGCGGCCGCGCGCGGTCTCCGCGCCCCGCGAGAGCTCGGCCTGGACGCGGGGGGCGGCGGGACACGCGCGCAGAGTGAGGAGGGGCGACGGGAGCCTCTGGTGGACTCGCCGCCTGCTCCCCGCGGCGTTGTAAGCGCCATCGCGTGTGAATCCCGGAAAAGTGTGCGGGCGAACGTGGTCGTTCGCTCGTGGGTTCCGCCGGCCGCCTTCCGACCTGACCTTTCGGACGCGCTTAGGCGTCGGGAGTAGTTCACTTCTTAAAACCCTCTCTTCTCCCAAAACTCCCTCCAGCAAATGCTCCACGTCTATTCTCAGTAGAAAAACTTCTTGAAATGTTTTTCTAAGTTAATTTTCTATAATTTAAATAGGGAAACATTCCTATGACTTTCCTGGGCTGCTTTTCTCTGGGTCATTATCATCTCATTACTAAATATAAGAGACACGTTTCTTTTCTTGACCTCTTAGCATTTGCTATAACTGGCCATTTTTCATCAGTCTCTTCTCATGGTTCTATGATCCTACATTTTTCTCAAATTTCATCTTCACGGTTGCCGCTTCTCGGTTTCCTTTTCTTGTTCATCTTTTTTGAGCTCTAAATGGGTGTGCTGCCCTAGCAGGTCTGGCTCCGTGGATAGAGCGTCTGCCTGATGTTCGATCCCTAGTCAGGGCACATGCCCGGTGGTGGGCTCAGTCCCCAGTGGGGGGCGTGCAGGAGGCAGCCGATCAATGATTCTCTCTCATCATTGATATTTCTAGCTCTCCCTCTCTCTTCCTCTCAGAAATCAATAAAAATATTAAATAAAAAAAATTAAAATAGGTGCGCTTTTTAATTTTTTTTTTTTTTTTGTTAATCCTCACCTGGGGTTATTTTTCCATTGTTTTTGTTTTTGTTTTTGTTTTGTTTTTTAGAGAGAGAGAGGTGAAATGTAGGGAAGAGACAGACAGAAACCTCGATGTGAAAGAAACACAACGATTGGTTGCCTCCCTCACAGGTCCAACTGGGACAAGTCAAGCCTGCAACCAAAGTACATGCCTCTGACCCGAATCAAACCGGGGACCCTTCAGTCTGCCGGGCAAAGCTCTATCCACTGAGCCAAACCGGCTAGGGCTTGAACTCTAAATGTAAAAGGGACACAGGACTTGATACTTGGCCTCCATTTTTCATATTTTTTACATGTTTTCACTTTTGCATTTTCATGTGTTTATGAATCATTTTTAAATATGACTCAAGTCTTTATCTATAGCCCAGCCTTCCCTCTCCGTGGAATTCAATCCACATGTCTACCTCCCAGCTCACGTGGTTGTTCATTGTCAAACTGCACAAGTTTCACCAGACCCACACAGGTGTTGTCTCCTTATTCCCATCCTCTTTCAAGCCCCCACCAATTAGTAAAAGGAATCACCATCCCCCTATTCGATAAAGCTGACCATCCAGACATTTCACTTTATTTCACTCTTGTCCTCACCCTCCCCACATATACACAGTAACAGACAGTATTGTTTTCAATCTGCCTCAAAGTAATTGGCCATCAGGCTTCATTTATTCATATTCAGTTCTCACATTAAAAACTGCAATTGCTGAGGAAACTCCTTACTGTTCTCCACAATGGCTGCACCAGTCTGCATTCCCACCAGCAGTGCACAAGGGTTCCTTTTTCTCCGCATCCTCACCAGTACTTGTCCTTTGTCAATTTGTTGATGATAGCCATTCTGACAGGTGTGAGATGGTGTCTCATTGTCATTTTGATTTGCCTGTCTGGGATGATTAGTGACTTTGAGCATGTTTTCATATGTCTCGTGGCCTTCTGTATGCCCACTTTCGAAAAGTGTCTAAGTCCTTTGCGCATCATTTTATTGGATTGTTTATTTTTCTTTTGTTGAGATGTATGAGTTCCCTATACATTATGGCAAATATATTCTCTCATGCAGTGGGCTTTCTTGTTGTTTTGTTGATGGTTTCTTTTGCTATGCAGAAGCTTTTAATTTTGATGTCCCATTTGTTTATTTTCTCCATAGTTTCCATTGCCCTCGGAGCTATATCAGTAAAGATATTACTACGACATATGTCTGATATTTTGCTGCCTGTGGAGTTTTCTAGGATTTATGGTTTCCTGTATTACGTTTAAGTCCTTTATCCATTTTGAGTTTATTTTTGTGTATGGTGCAAGTTGGTGGTCTAGTTTCATTTTTTTGCATGTATCTGTCCAATTTTCCCAACACCATTTATTGAAGAAACTGTCTTGACGCCATTGTATGCTCTTGCCTCCTTTGTCAAATATTGATTGAGCATAATGTCTTGGGTCGATTTCTGGAGTCTCTGTTCTCTTCCATTGGCTCTTGTGCCAGTACCAGGCAGTTTTGAGATCAGTGGCTTTGTACCTTAATATAGCTGGTATTGTGATCCCTCCAACTTTGTTCTTCTTTCTCAAGATTGCTGCAGCTATTCGGGGTCTTTTTTGTTTGTTTCATATGAATTTTTGGAGAGTTTGTTCCTGGACTGTGAAATATGCTGTTGGTATTTAAATTGGGATTGCATTAAATCTATAGGTTGCTTTAGATAGTATGCACATTTTAATTATGTTGATTCTACCAATCCATGAACACGTATACCAGTATTCTTCCATTTGTTTATGTCTTCCTCTATCTCTTTTTTCAATGTCCTCTAGTTTTCCAAGTACAGTCTTTTACCTCCTTAGTTAAGCTTATTCCTAGGTATCTTAATTTCTTTGGTGCAATGGTAAATGGGAGGGTTTTTGTTATTTCTGTTTCTATGAGTTCATTATTGGTGTATAAAAAAGCCATAGATTTTGGGTGTTAATTTTGTATCCTGCTACATTGCCAAATTCATTTATTAAATCTAGTAGTTTTTTTATGGAGTCTTTGGGGTTTTCAATGTACAATATCATGTCACCTGCAAATAGTGATAGTTTTATTTCTTCTTTTCCAATTTGGATGCCTTTTATTTCTTCTCCTTGTCTGATGGCTATGGCTAGCACTTCCAGTACTCCATCAAACAGGAGTGGTGAGAGTGGGCATCCCTGTCTTGTTCCTGTTTTAAGGGGAAATTATTCTAGTTTTGCCCATGAGTATGATGTTGGCTGTAGGTTTGTCATATAAGACTTTTATTATGTTGAGATATGATCCCTCTATTCCCACTTTGCTGAGAGTTTTTATCAAGAAAAACTGTTGGATTTTGTCAAATGCTTTTTTCTGCATCAATTGATATGATTATGTGATTTTTGTCTCTCAGTTTGTTTATGTGATATATCATGTTTATTGTTTTGTGGCTATTGTACCATCCTTGCATCCCCAGAATAAATCCCACTTGGTCGTGGTGTATGATCTTTCTAATTAAGGCTGGATCCGATTTGTTAGAATTTTGTTGAGGATTTTAGCATCCATGTTCATCAGAGATATTGGCCTATAATTCTCTTTCTTTGTAGTGTCTTTATCTGGTTTGGGGATTAGGGTAATGCTGGCTTCATAGAAAGAGTTTGGAAGAGTTCCTACCTCTAGAATTTTTGGGAATAGTCTGAGGAGGATAGATTTTAGTTCTTCTTTGAATGTTTGGCAAAACTCCTCTGTGAAGCAGTCTGGCCCAGGGCTTTTGTTTGCTGGAAGTTTTTTGATTACTGCCTCAGTTTCCCCCATAGTTAATGGCCTATGCAGATTTTTTTATTCTTCCTGATTGAGTTTTGGAAGGTCATATTTTCTAGGAATATGTTCATTTCTTCTAGGTTGACCAGTTTGTTGGAATATGGTTGCTCATAGTATCCTATCTAATAAAAGAGTAATATGCAAATTAACCATCAATCCATCACACCCTCACTCCGTCACAAAGATGGTGGCGGCACAGAGCTGGAGCGAGCAGGAGGCTTGGGTTGCCCCTGGCAATGGAGGAAGCCAAGCTTCCCACCTGCCCTGGCTGGCCCTGGGCTCCGCTCAAGGCTACAAAGTTTCAATTATAGAAGATAGATAAATCCCAGATACCTGCTTCAAGACCGTGGGCATGGCCAGCCTGAAAATGGCCCTCAGCCCCTCACCCAGGCTGGCCAAGCACCCCAGTGGGGACCCCTACTCTGAAGGGGGTGTGACTAGCCTGCAAACAGCCATCAGCCCCTCACCTAGGCTGGCCAGGCACCCCAGCGGGATCCCCACCCTGATCCAGGACACCCTTCAGGGCAAACCAGCCAGCCCCCACCCGTGCACCAGGCCTCTATCCTATAAAATAAAAGGGTAATATGCAAATTGACCCTAACAGCAGAATGACTGGGAATGACTGGTCACTATGACACACACTGACCACCAGGGGGCAGACGCTCAATGCAGGAGATGCCCCTGGTGGTCAGTGCGCTCCCACAGAGGGAGCTCTGTTCAGCCACAAGCCAGGCTGACGGCTGCCAGTACAGCAGTGGTGGCGGGAACCTCTCCCGCCTCCTCAGCAGCACTAAGGATGTCCAACTGCAGCTTAGGCCTGGTCCCCACTGGCAAGTGGACTCCGAGGGCTCTGGGTTGCCAGAGGGATGTCTGATTGCCAGCTTAGGCCCACTCCCTGGTGGGCAGCAGGTGGACATCCCCCAAGGGGTCCCAGACTGCGAGAGGGCACAGGCAGGGCTGAGGGATCCCCCCAAGTGCAGAAAATTTTGTGCACTGTGCCTCTAGGTTTATTTTATAATTCTTTGTATTTCTGTGGAGTCTGTTGTTATTTCACCTCTTTCATTTCTGATTTTGTTTATTTGGGTCCTCTCTCGTTGATCTTCATGAGCCTGGATAGAGTTTCATCAATCTTGTTTATCCTTTCAAAGAACCAGCTCTTGGTTTCATTGATTTTTTTGTATTTTTTTGGGGGGGGATCTCTATGTCATTTATTTCAGCTATAATCTTTATTACTTCCTTCCTTCTGCTCATTCTGGGCTTTTCTTGTTACTCTCTTTCTAATTCTTTAAGTTGTAGAGTTAGATAGTTTATTATCAGTTTTTCATGTTTTTTGAGGTAGGCCTGTAATGCTATGATCTTCCCTCTCAGGACTACTTCCACTGTGTCCCAGAGATTTAAAATGGAACTCCCATTTGACCCAATAATCCCACTTCTAGGAATATGTCCCAAGAAAATCAGAACAACCACCGTCATAAAGGACACATGCACCCCTATGTTCATAGCAGCACAATTTACAATAGCCAAAATTTCAAATCAACCTAAGTGCCCATCAGAAGATGAGTGGATTAAAAAGCTGTGGTACATCTACACAATGGAATACTATGCTGCTGTAAAAAGGAAGAACTCCTAACCATTTACCACAGCATGGATGGACCGGAAGAGCATTATGCTAAGTGAAATAAGCTGGAGAAACCAAGATGGCGGCATAAGTAAACACCGGAGAATGCTGCCTCGCACAACCACTTCAAAAATACAACTAAAAGACGGAACGGGGAGTGCCGGGGTCCAACCCCAGCGGGTCCAGGGGTTCCCAAAGGTGTGGACGGAGTCGGCGAAGAAGGAATGACATGGAGGCAGCATTCAGTTGATCAGCATAGCGAGGATCTCCAGCCAGGATCTCCAGCCAAGTTCTGGTCTGGATCTCCAGAGAAGTTCTGCTTAGGATCTCCAGCCAGGTTCTGTGTCCATGTTCTCTTGCTAGGTTCTCCAGCCAGGTTCTCCAGGTTCTCCAGCCAGGTTCTGTAGCCAAGTTCCCCTCGCTAGGTTCTCCAGCCAGGTTCTGTCCAGGTTCTCCAGCCAGGTTCAGTTACCAGGTTCTAGTCAGGTTCTCTTTGCCAATTTCTGTAGTCAGGTTCAGTCCAGGATCTTTTTCCATGTTCTCTCGCTAGGTTCTGTCTCTAGGTTCTGAGGCCAGTTCTGTCCAGGAACTTTTGCCATGTTCTCTCCAGCGAAGTTCTTCTGTCTCTAGAGAACGTTCTGTGTAGGTTCTGTGCCTAGGTTCTGTCTCTCTTGGTTCCGTATTCTAAGTTCTGTCTCTTGCTGTCTTATTACATCTGTATTTATACCAGTTGACTCAATCCTATCAATCTCTATTACAAAGGTTAGGGCGTTTCTTATCTCCATTCCAGGGAGTAAAGATTATGTAGCTTAAGCATGATTGTTCATAGTTAAAGTGATTAATTACCCACCTGGCACTAGGTTAAGGAGTTTTATTATTCCCTCCCTAACCTTCAGGGGAAAATCCCTACCGGGGGAAACAACCTTTCTCAGAGACCTTGGTTAAAACACATAGTGCCAAGAAGGTGAGCAAACATATTAAGAACAGTATGCCATATATGCCAGGTCCCTTGAAACAGCAAAGATGGACCGGCTCCCGGCAGGGGAGAAACCAAGATGGCGGCATAGGTTAACGCCGGAGATTGCTGCCTCGAACAACCACTTCAGAGCTATAACTAAAGGACAGAACAGACATCATCCAGAACCACAGGAAGGCTGGCTGAGTGGAAATTCTACAACTAGGAGGAAAGAGAATATCATACCCAGACTCAGAGGAGGCGCAGTGCTGAAGTGAAATACTCAGGTGCGGAGTGCGCGTGCGGAGCGGGCTGGCGGTGGAGGGCGCGGTTGTTGTTTTCAATCGGGAGGGAGTTTCAGACTCTGAGCTCCAGATCAGGGCGAGTCTCTAGGGATCCAGACTCAAACGGAAGAAGTGGGACTGTCTGGCTTCGGTCAGAACTCAAAGGCAGCTTTCTCTCCGAGGTTTGCAGCAGTTGCTGGGACTCTGAGAGGCAGAGCCCCTAGGGACAGAACTGAGAGCAGCCATAACTGCTCACTCCGGCCCGCCCTGTAGATCCCCGGGGACCCGTCCCGCCCAAGCCCTGCACACGCCATTTGCCGGATAGCCTCAGGCAAAGGCTATATTAGCACCGCCCTAGAGATCCAGCACAGAAGCTCTCCCACTGCAGACACAGCTGACTCTCATAGCCAGTTAGCCTGGAGGTCAAATCACCCCTGGTATTACCAACAACAATCAAGGCTTAACTACAAAGTACTGCCGGCACAAAGACCACTAGGGGGTTGCACCAAGAAACGATAAAAAAATGGCGGAGACAAAGAAACAGGACGCAAATTCTCAGAAATGGAAGATATAGAGCTCAAACCACACTTTTAAAGGTCTCTCAAGAACTGTCTAGAAGCTGCCGATAAACTTAGTAAGGCCCTCGAAAAGACTGGTGAGACCGCCGATAAATGTAGTGAGATCCTCAAGAAATCTAATGAGACCCTCGATGTTATGATCAAGAACCAACTAGAAATTAAGCATACACTGACTGAAATAAAGAATATTATACAGACTCCCAAACAGCAAGACCAAGAGGAGCGCAGAATCAAGTCAAAGATTTGAAATACGAAGAAGCAAAAAAACACCCACTGGAAAGCACAAAATGAAAAAAGAATCCGAAAAATACGAAGATAGTGTTAAGGAGCCTTTGGGGACAACTTCAAGCATCCCAACATCCAAATTATGGGGGTTCTAGAAGAAGAGAGAGAGCAAGATATTGAAAACCTATTTGAAAGAACTAATGACAGAAAAACTTCCCCCACCTGTGAAAGAAATAGACTTAATGTCCAGGAAGCGCAGAAGAACCCCAAACAAGGAATCCAAACAGGACCCCACCAGACACATTCTAGTTAAAATGCCAAGAGGCAAAGTACAAAGAGAGAATCTTAAAAGCAGCAAGAGAAAGAAACCCAGTACCTACAAGGGAATCCATACGACTGTCAGCTGATTTCTCAACAGAAACTTTGAGGCCGAAGGGATTGGCATGACATATTCAAAGTGATGAACGCAAGACCTACAACCAAGATTACTTTCTCCAGCACGCTATCATTCCGAATTTGAAGGTCAGATAAAGAGCTTCACAGATAAGGGAAAAAGCTAACGGAGTTCTCACCACCAAAAACCAGGATTATATGAAAGGTATCCTTTAAGAAGAGGAAGAGGAAGGGAAAGAAAAAAAGCGCCAAACAAAAGAAAAAAGTAAAGATAGATCGTAAAGAAAAGGTATTTATAGAAGAGGACGGACAAAAGGTAAAGATACACATTTTAATGACAATAAGTACTGCATCTATCAACCAGTGAATCTAAGAAATCAAGTGAATAAAATAATCTGCTTGAACAGAATGAACTCCTTGGTTCTAATAGCACCGGGACATTGAAAGGAAGGACTGACATTCTTGGGGGGGACGGAAAGGGGTTGTGGAGATGTGGAAAGAGACTGGCAAAAATCGTTGCACCTATGGAAGAGGACCGTGGGTGGGGAGTGAGGGGGGAGGGGTTGTGGCTGGGTGGAAACTGGGGAGGAGTGCGTATGGGGGGCAAAAGCGGAACAAGTTGTAATAAAAATCTTGCACAATAAGATTTAAGATAAAATAAATTAATAAATAAAAAAAGACGGTTTCGGACATCACTAGAAACCACAAATGTGGTGAGTGGAAAATTCTACAAACTAGAAGGAAGAAAAGAGGAAAAGATACCGAGCTCAGGAGGTGCCGTTGCAGAAGTAAAATACCGATGTACCGCGGGAATGCGGGGAGCGGGTGGGGCTGAGGTGAGGACACGGTGTCTTTTTCAATAGTATGCGTCTTCAAGCTTGCGCTCCGTTCTGGGCAAGTCTCTGGGGGACCCAGACTCATACAGGAGAACCTGGATGTCTGGGCATCGGTTGGAAACTTGAAGGCAGCTTTCTCTCCGGAGTGCTTGCATCGATTGTAGGGCCTGAGAAGCGGGCCTTGAGGGCGGACTGAGAGCGCCATAACTGTTCACTCCGCCCTGTTGATCCCCTGGACTCGCCCCGCCAAGCTGCAGGAGGCTTTTGCTGGATTAGCCTCAGGCAAAGCTAGATTAGCACCTCCCTAGAGATCCCGGAGCCAGGAAACCAGAGGTCAGAGTGGGACCATCCAGTTTGAAGCCCGTGGGAACCATAAAGGAGACCACTCAGGGTGCAGACTCAGTGAGCACCAACGCCCCATTGAAGCAAGTCTTGCCCCAGAAGGGTTTGCTCCAGCACAGAAGTTCTCCCACTGCAGACACAGCTGATTCTCACAGCCAATTGGCCTGGAGGCCAATTCCTCCCAGTGATACCTACAACAATCAAGGCTTAACTACAACAAGACTGTGCACAAAGCCCACAAGGGGGTGCACCAAGAGTGTCCTCCTCAGGTAACTGGGGAGGCTGAACCACTGGGCCCTAGAGGACACTTAGCACAGAAAACCACTGTATCAACACAGGGAAGCATAAAAAATGTGGAGACAAAGAAAAAGGACACAAATGACCGAAATGGAAGAAAGCAAACTACTGGATATAGAGTTCAAAACCACACTTTTAAGGTCTTTCAATAATTTTCTAGAAACTGCCGATAAACTCAATGAGATCTACAAGAAATCTAATGAGACCCTCAATGTTATGATCAAGAACCAACTAGAAATTAAGCATACACTGACTGAAATAACGAATATTATACAGACTCCCAACAGCAGACCAGAGGAGCGCAAGAATCAAGTCAAAGATTTGAAATACGAAGAAGCAAAAAACACCCAACTGGAAAAGCAAAATGAAAAAAGAATCCGAAAATACGAAGATAGTGTAAGGAGCCTCTGGGACAACTTCAAGCATCCCAACATCCAAATTATGGGGGTTCTAGAAGAAGAGAGAGAGCAAGATATTGAAAACCTATTTGAAGAAATAATGACAGAAAACTTCCCCCACCTGGTAAAAGAAATAGACTTACAAGTCCAGGAAGCGCAGAGAACCCCAAACAAAAGGAATCCAAAGAGGACCACACCAAGACACATCATAATTAAAATGCCGAGAGCAAAAGACAAAGAGAGAATCTTAAAAGCAGCAAGAGAAAAAAAGTCAGTTACCTACAAGGAAGTACCCATACGACTGTCAGCTGATTTCTCAACAGAAACTTTGCAGGCCTGAAGGGAGTGCAAGAAATGTTCAAAGTGATGAACAGCAAGAACCTACAACCAAGATTACTTTATCCAGCAAAGCTATCATTCAGAATTGAAGGTCAGATAAAGAGCTTCACAGATAAGGAAAAGCTAAAGGAGTTCATCACCACCAAACCAGGATTATATGAAATGCTGAAAGGTATCCTTTAAGAAGAGGAGAGGAAGGAAGAAAAAGTAAAGATACAAATTATGAACAACAAATATGCATCTATCAACAAGTGAATCTAAGAATCAAGTGAATAAATAATCTGATGAACAGAATGAACTGTTGATTATAATAGAATCAGGGACATAGAAAGGGAATGGACTGACTATTCCTGGGGGGGAAAGGGGTGTGGGAGATTCGGGAAGAGACTGGACAAAAATCGTGCACCTATGGATGAGGACAATTGGTCGGGAGAGGGGTAAGGGCAGAGGGTGGGGTGGGAACCGGGTGGAGGGGAGCTCTGGGGGGGGAAAAGAGGAACAACTGTAATAATATGAACAATAAAGATTTAATTAAAAAACAATTCTTTAGGTTAGGAGCTGATATCGTTTTCTTTTTCTTTTTCTTTTTTCTTTAATCCTCACTTGAGGACATGTTCAGAGAGAGGAAGAGGGAGGGAGGGAAGGGAAAAAAACGGGAAAAGAAACTGCAATTGCTGCTTAGCTGATCTCCATGCTTTCACTCTTACATCCATACACTCCACACTCTATACAGAAATTAGATGATTTTTAAACTTCATTTCATAATGTCTTTAATGTCTACTGATTTCTCAAAGAATGTAATTCAAACTTTTTATGTTGGCTTACATAGCCTACCTGACTTGGCTCTGCCTCCTTCCATTTTTGCTCACATGTTAATTCAATGGCCTGACTTCTCTACCTCTCATAAGTCAAACTTGTACCACCTTCAAGCCCTTAAGCAAGCCTTTTGCCTGGAGGTTCATCTTCATGACCTCACTGTTGTTCTTTCTTGTTATCTAGATCTTTGCTCTACTGTCACCTTCTAACATAGGTCTTTTCTTATCACTCTCTCTAAAGGTGCATCTAGTCCCACTCTATTTTAATTACTTGACCAATACTCATTATTTTGCATTTGTTCATCATCTGTTGGCAAGCACTTGATTAAAACTTATTGAGAGAAGGAACAAGGTCTCTTTGTATTGAAGTACTTTATAAGTCAGAGAGAGAGAGAGAGAGAGAGAGAGAGAGAGAGAGAGAGAGAGAGAGAGAGAGACATGTCCTGGTGTGATTAATGAAAACTAATTTTTTCTCTGTAGATGACACCTGTGTTCCTAAAAATGTTTCTCTCTTTGGGAGAAAGGAAGACAGGCTTAAAGGGAACGGCGATTTCAGTAGTGCAGATTTCAAAAAGTGGAAACATCCAGGTCTACAGCAGGTGCAATATTGTTATATTTCCTGTGATGGGTTTCTCTGATTCTCGTGAATATTTTTTAGTCTAATTCTTCAGTCTCATTATTCACCTCCTTCTCTTTCAGTTTTCTCCCCTACAGCTTGCCATGCCTTACAGTATCCCTTATTGGTGAAGATGTGAATTATTGTGTGTGAAAAGCAAGAACTGCATGTCAAAGTCACATGCATGTTAAAGTGAATGAAAGGAGTGGGAAGAAATCTGAGGGCTAGAAAGCCCAACCCTTGCTATTTTGCAGGGAAAAAAAATAGAACTGGGAATTATTTATTATTGCTCCAATATGTAATGACAAAATGGGTCTCCAAAACACATCGCTGAAATTATGACTACACAGTTTTATATATGTGTGCCTATCATTCATCAAATTGATACTGAGTGAATAATTGTAAAATCCTCTTTGTTTGGAATGAGTATGAATTTGCTGTGATATAGAAATTTTAATGCTACGCCTCTGAATAATTTGTGAAGTTTGTGGGGTTTTTTTTAACATTTCCATTGTCACTACACTAATTTGATCTAGAACGCCACCCTGTCTCATATCATGGTAGAAACCACTACCTGTCATGATTCTTTTTGGGGGTCTTGTCCAAATCAGAACTGCTCACTTTGCTCTCATTGGTTAATATCATGTTTCTCGAGGGTTAAAATACAAACTCCTATTTGATCTAGCAATCCCTCTCCTGGATATCTACTGAAATTTTTGCAAACATTGATTCATAAAGATCTATGTACTCCTATGTTCATTATTCACAATAGCCAAGACATGAAAACAACCTACATGTCCTTTAATGGATGCTTGGGTAACGAAGTTGTGGTACATATATGCAATAGAATACTAAGCAATAAGAAAGGATGATATACTGCCATTTGTAACACAATGGATGGATCTTGAGAGTATTATGCTAAGCAAATTAAATCAGATGATAAAAATAAAAAACCATATGGTTTCACTCATATGTGGGGTATAAAACAGAAAGCAACAAATGAAAACAAACAAACTAACAAACAAAAACCTCCTAGACACAAGCAATAGAATGGTAGTTACCAAAGGTCGTTACCGGAGTGGGGGAAGGGCACAGAGGGAAAAGGGGGCCAATGACATGTGATGGAAGGAGGCTAGGCTTAAGTGTGAGCATGCAATAAGAGTGTATAGAGTTTGTACTATAAAGCTGTACACCAGAAATTTACATAATGCCAGTAACCAATGTTACCCCAATACATTGTTTTAAAAATGAAAATTACATACAAGTCATAAAGGAATACATAATATTATAGAAAAATTTATGGTTTGAGGAAATATATATTTCTAGAAATTATAAATTATGTTCATAAATTTATAAATCTAAAAATAATAGTGTGACAGTGCACAATTGCTTCTTAATTTTGACTAGAAATTAAGGTTTTAAAAGGTTAAGAATTCTATTATATATAATTAAAGCTACAAAAATTAATAGGAAAAACAACTGTATACAAGAGAAGTAAGATATGTTTTGGCTTTTTTTTAAGTTGTTTTTTTTTTTTTTTAATTTCAGAACATCCTGGGTGGTCACTTTAGGTGTCTGAGTTTGCAAGGCCAGGACAGGCCTCCACACAGGCCTCCCCAAAGTAGGTCAGGTTAGCATGTGGCCCCCCCCTTTTTTTAAATGTATTTCTTTATTGATTTCAGAGAGGAAGGGAGAAGAAGAGAGAGATAGAAACATCAATGATGAAAGAGAATCATTGATTGGCTGCCTCCTGCATGCCCCCCACTGGGGATCAAGCCCGCAACCCAGGCATGTGCCCTTGGCCGGAATCAAACCTGGGACCCTTCAACCCGCAGGCTGACGCTCTATCCACTGAGCCAAGCCAGCCAGGGCTGTTTTGGCTTTTTAAAAAGTTATGAGATATGCAGATGTGAAATGAAATAATTTTGTTCTGATTATGAATGGCAAGAGGGCAAGAGACAAACTCAGAAGACCACAGAATATTGTAGAAAGTTTATGTAAAAGGAATTGAGAAAGGAAAATTTATGTTTGATCAAATTGTATTGTTACAGGGTAGGGGACGGAGCCATGAAAGGGTTACAGAATGTTACAGAATGTGCTGAGGGGAGGAAAAGAGATATGAGAAATTGAATGTGCTCGAAGGGAGGGAGGATTGTGTTCAAGGATTGTGTCAGGGTAACCGTGGAAGCAGGATTGTATCAGGGTAACAGTAGAAGAAAAATTGTTGATTGTCTTAGAGAAATAATGAATTATGATATGCTCCAGCCAGGTGTGACTCTGTTTACCCCCCTTTGTTCTTGTGAACTCTTTATGAACTTTTAATGGAATGCTTTGTAATTGATTTTTAACACTGCTTTGCTATATAAAGATCATACTGCACCCTTGATCTCCGCCACATGCTCCGAATCTCCCAGAGGGGGAGATAGGCGCTGTGGTCAGCTGGCCAGCTTAATAAAGGCTCTTAAATTTAAATTCTGAGTCAGTGGTCTATCTCGTTGAGCCAACCCATAACATTTGGAGGCCCCAGCGAGATACCCGGCAGGGGTGAGAGGGACCCCTTATTTAGGGCTGGAGGCTCTCCCCCGGCAGGGGTGAGAGGGACCCCTTTTTTAAGGCAGGAGGCTCTCCCCTGGCAGGGTGAGAGGGACCCCTTATTTAGGGCAGGAGGCTCTCCCCCGGCAGGGGTGAGAGGGACCCCCCTATTCAAGGCAGGAGGCTCTCCCCCACTTGTCGCCGGGCACTCAGCGAGATACCCCACACCCGTGGAGAACGACTACCAAGGAGGCCTCCACTCCACCCAAAACTTTCAATTCGGAAACCGAGCCACCTGGACTCTCGAGAGAGGTAAGGACCGGTCGTTAAACTGGAATTGGGACGTCCCACGGAAGGACCTATATGGAGGGCTGGACGCAGCGGTACTCCTGGTCCTGACCCGCGGCCACGACGGTGGCCGGGGTCCCTGGTTTGTGCGGCTGTAGGCTGCACTGGGTTTGTCTGTGTGATATTTGTTGTCTTGGTGTTTGTCAAAATGGGTCAAGGGTCGTCGTCGTCGTCTGCTTCTGTGTGCACCCCGCTGCAATGTTTTTTGAACAATTTTCAGGAC
The DNA here is from genome assembly GCF_014108235.1 of Myotis myotis. Lineage (NCBI taxonomy): Eukaryota > Metazoa > Chordata > Mammalia > Chiroptera > Vespertilionidae > Myotis > Myotis myotis. The sequence goes on from NW_023416323.1 coordinate 11,608,136, forward strand.
TTCAAGAAGCGAGCTGAAGGATATGGTCATAATGTTAATGCTTTTGATTTGCAGAAATTCTGTGAAAGGGAGTGGCCCACTTTCCAGGTGGGATGGCCGGACGTAGGGACTTTTGATTTAACCACCGCTTATCGGGTTCACCATGTTGTCTACGGCCGGCCGGGTCACCCCGACCAAATTCCCTATATTCAAGTATGGGTCGATATTTTGACTGAAAAACCAAGGTGGATACAGAGTTGCCAAAATAAAGAAAAGAAATTGGGACAGAGACAGACAGTCCTCTTGGCCTCAGCCAAGAAGGGCAAAACTCCCCCTGTTCTGCAAGATACGGGTGAGGAGGCACTCTCCAAGGTCAGGCCTCCCCCATATGCTCCTCCCTCCACCGGCCCCACGGTGGCAAATGACCCCGGTCAGGAGCCCCGGCCTTCTCCACAGCCGGTTTCCGTTCCTCCGGAAACCCCAGTCCAGGGCCCGGCTCCGGTCTCCCCTTCTCTCACAAGGCAGGGGACAGCGTATGGAGAGAGAGAAGGAGGGGGGAAGAAGCTGCAGGGCCCTGCAGCACCCACCAGTCCTGCAGCTCCCATATTGCCATTAAGGCAAGCAGGCCCTTTAGATTTAGGTCCAGACGGGCAGCCTTTCATGGTTTATGTTCCCTTTTCTACCAGTGACCTGTACAATTGGAAGAACCAGAATCCTTCTTTCTCCCAGAACCCACAGGGGTTGATCTCTCTTTTAGAGTCTGTGTTTTTTACCCATCAACCTACTTGGGATGATTGTCAACAGCTAATGCAAACTCTTTTCACTTCAGAGGAGAGAGAGAGTCAAGGCGGAGGGGAGGAGATTTGTGCTGGGTCCGGATGGGCAGCCTACCACTGAACAAGACAGATTAGAGGCTGTGTTTCCCTCCAGGCGACCTACCTGGAATCCCAATACTGAGAGGGGAAAGGAGGCTCTCGATCGGTATCGCCAGACTCTATTGGGGGCCATCCGAGCTGCTGCTCGGAGACCCACAAACCTCTCTAAGGTGACAGAGACAGTCCAGGGGCCTAATGAGAGCCCGGCAGCTTTCCTGGAGAGGCTGTACGAGGCCTATCGAGTGTATACTCCCATTGACCCTGATGCCCCGGAAAGTAGAAGGGCTGTCATTGTTGCATTTGTTTCCCAGTCGGCCCCAGATATTAGGAAAAAATTACAGAAGTTAGAAGGCTTTGAGGGGAAACCAATCTCTGAGTTGGTTGAGGTGGCCCAGAAGGTTTTCAACAATCGGGAGGACCCGACGGCAGGTTTGAACACCCGGATGGCCAAGGTCCTCCTGGCCCTAAACGAGGAAAAAGACCCAAGGGGCCGGAAAGACAATAAGGGCAAAGGAAAGCCTCCCGGGAAAAAAGAATTCCGACCCCGGCTTGGGAAAAATTAGTGTGCACTTTGCAAAAAGGAAGGACACTGGAAAAGGGAGTGCCCTGAACGTGCGCGGGAGCCGAATCCTGTGCTGGTGGAGGAGGTGGATTAGGGTTGTCAGGGCTCAGCTGGCCCCCAAGAGCCCAGGATAACTCTGACAGTGGGGGGCCAAAAGGTGGACTTCCTTGTGGACACGGGAGCCACCTACTCTGTCCTACAACAGCCAGTGGGCCCGGTCTCTAAGACCAAGATCCCCATAAAAGGGGCAACTGGGAAAGTAAAATCCTACCCATGGACTAGAGGTCGGATCAGTGACCTAGGAAATGGCTCAGTGACTCACTCATTTTTAGTAATGCCAGAGTGCCCGTACCCTTTGATAGGCCGGGACTTGCTGAGTAAATTACGGGCCACAATCTCTTTTGAAGGGCCAGGGCCAGAGGTCAAGTTGCAAGACCCAGGGACTGCAGGAATGTATCTCCTGACATTGCCCTTACAGGAAGAATATTTACTACATGAGGAGGAGCCTGGGGAAGTCTCAGCAGATGCCTATCTTCAACAATTAAGACAGGCTATCCCGGGAGTTTGGGCAGAGGACAATCCGCCAGGGCTAGCTAAACACCGGCCTCCAATTGTAGTCCAGCTGACCAGCAGTGCCACCCCAGTCAGAGTCCGGCAATATCCAATGAGCCAGAAGGCGAGAGTAGGAATCGCCAAGCACATTAGGAGGCTGAGAGAGGCTGGAATCTTGATTCCTTGCCAATCTGCGTGGAACACTCCCCTGTTGCCAGTACAAAAACCAGGGACTGAGGATTTCAGGCCGGTGCAGGACTTAAGGGAAGTAAACAAGAGAGTTGAGACTATCCATCCCACGGTTCCGAACCCTTACACTCTTCTCAGCCTCCTCAAGCCAGAACACCGGTTCTATACTGTTTTAGATCTAAAGGATGCTTTTTTCTCCCTTCCCCTGGCAAAGCAGAGTCAACCTATCTTCGCCTTTGAGTGGGTGGACCCGACAGAGGGAGAGTCTGGACAGTTAACTTGGACTAGGCTGCCGCAAGGGTTTAAGAACTCACCCACTCTGTTCGATGAGGCCCTAAACCAAGACCTCCGGGAGTTTCGTCAGGACCATCCACAGGTGACTCTGCTCCAATATGTAGACGACCTCCTACTGGCCACAGAGGAGGAACAGGACTGTAGGCAGGCCACTCGAGGACTGCTGACCACCCTAGATCATTTGGGGTATCGGGTCTCAGCTAAGAAAGCTCAGCTATGCACTACCCGAGTGACATATTTGGGTTACAACATAGAAGCGGGTAGGCGAACTTTATCCAGCAGCAGAATAAAGGCCATCTTGTCAATCCCCAGGCCTACCACCAAAAGGCAAGTCCGGGAGTTCCTCGGGGCAGTGGGTTATTGCAGGCTATGGATACTAGGTTTTGCAGAAATTGCACGGCCATTATACTCTGCAACGGGGGGAAAGGAGACCGCCCTAGTCTGGACAGAAAAGGAAGAAGAGGCTTATAGGAAGCTGAAAGAAGCCCTGGTAAGCGCCCCAGCACTCACCCTGCCAGACCTAACCAAACCCTTTCAGCTATATGTAGCTGAGGACAAAGGGGTAGCAAAAGGGGTCCTCACACAACCCTTGGGACCATGGAAACGCCCCGTAGCTTATCTCTCTAAGAGGCTTGACCCAGTGGCATCGGGATGGCCCAACTGTTTAAGAGCCATTGCAGCCACTGCCCTACTAGTAAAGGAAGCCTCAAAGCTAACTTTTGGCCAAAATCTCCAAGTAGTTGCCCCGCATGCAGTTGAGACCTTATTAAGAAGCCCCCCGGAGAGATGGATGTCCAACGCCCGCATTACCCAGTACCAGGTGTTGCTGCTAGACCCACCACGAGTCAGCTTCCTGAAAACAGCTGCCTTAAACCCGGCCACACTCCTCCCTGACGAGGAGGCAGAGCCCCCTTTGCATGACTGCAAGGAGACATTGACTGCCCTCACTTCCCTCTGAGAGGACCTTGTGGACCAGCCCCTACAGAATCCGGATGAGACCCTCTACACGGACGGGAGCAGCTTCGTAGAAGAAGGTACCCGGTATGCAGGGGCGGCGGTGGTGACACAAAAGGAGGTTCTCTGGGCACAGGCCTTAGGACGAGGCACCTCAGCCCAAAAGGCAGAACTCATAGCACTCACTCAGGCCCTCCGGTGGGGAAAAGGAAAAAGAGTGAACATTTTCACAGACAGTCGGTATGCTTTTGCCACTGTACATGTGCATGGGGCCCTATATCAGGAAAGAGGCCTCCTGACCTCAGGAGGAAAGGACATTAAAAACGCTTCTGAAATACTTAACCTCCTGGCAGCCATATAGGGGCCAAAGGAAGTGGCAGTAATTCATTGCCGGGGGCACCAGAAGGGAAATAGTCCCGAAGCACAGGGAAATCGATTTGCAGACCAAACCGCCAAGGAGGTGGCTAAAAGACCAGTAGGGCCCTTAGAGGTTCTCGTAGCCCTGCCAGCACGAAGGCTCCCAGAGAAGCCTACTTATCTACCAGAGGAGCAGAGGCTAGCTGAGAAGCTAAGGGCCCGGGAAGGAGAGGCTGGATGGCTAATTCTGCCAGACGGGAGGCCTATAGTACCAGAAGCCCTGGGGCGGACCATAGCTTCCCAGACCCACCAAAGCACCCACCTGGGGGGAACGAAGCTATCAGAACTATTGGGAAGAGAATTCTACATCCCAGGGCTCCAGAAAATATCCCAAGACTTGGCCAGAAGGTGCCAAGTATGTGCCCAGGTGAACCAAGGGCCCCCTCTTGTGGCCGCGCCGGGGCAGCGATTCCGAGGTCAGAACCCTGGAGAACACTGGGAAGTGGACTTCACTGAGATACCAGGAGGACGAGGAGGATATAAGTACCTGCTGGTTTTTGTTGATACCTTCTCTGGATGGCCTGAGGCATACCCAACCAAGACAGAGACAGCACAGGTAGTAGTTAGAAAACTCCTCACTGAAATTGTCCCCAAGTTTGGCCTGCCACTATATATGGGGTCCGATAATGGTCCAGCGTTCATCGCCAAAGTTACACAATCCATAGTTAAGGCCCTGAGAGTAACGTGGAAATTACATTATATTTATAGACCACAGAGTTCTGGACAGGTAGAGAGGATGAATCGGACCTTAAAGGAAACATTAACTAAATTAAAATTAGAGACTGGCGAAAACTGGGTAAGTCTCCTTCCTTTTGCCCTCCTCAGAGCTAGGTGTACCCCGTATATAAAAGGACTTACCCCTTTTGAAATTATGTTTGGCAGGCCGCCACCTCTCCTTCCCCGCCTAAGGGAGGAAGAAATTGCCCGGCTGTCTACCCAAAATTTGCTTAAGTCCTTACAGGCTTTGCAGAGCAGCGCCAGGTCGGCACAACGGGTGGTGAGAGCCGCACGAGAGGAGGACGCACCGAGAACCAGCCCAACGCAGCCTGCCTTCTCCCCGGGTGACCTCGTCTGGGTGAAACGCCACGACCCTGGCAGCCTGGAACCTAGATGGGATGGACCCTACCAGGTGGTGCTGAGCACTCCAACTGCCATCAAAGTTGCAGGAAAAAGACACTGGATCCATCGTACCCAGGTCAAGAAGGCGAACGACAGCGTCGGGGAATGGCGGGTCCAGAGGACCGGAGACCCGCTAAAGGTCAGGTTCACCCGGTGTTCATCCTGACTCTTCTTGTCTGCATGCAGCCAGGACTGGGAAATCCCCATTCAGCCAAGAATTACTCTTGGGAGGTCACACGGACTATTGATGGGACTATTATAGGTTCTGTTATAGGCGTAGGGGCACCTGTCATCCGGACAGATCTCTGCAAACTGTTTGGAAAGAACTGGGGAAATTCCCATAGCCAATCCATGTTGACCAGGTATGGCTGGGGGGACCAACCCTGGGCCACCGGAGGCAAGAGTTATGGGTGTGGTAGCTTGGCTTTAGAGCAAGGATTATGGCACACTGAACATTATGTCTGCCCCCGGGAAGGGAGTGGTGACTGTGGAGGAGAGGACGACTTCTATTGTGCCTCTTGGGGCTGTGAAACCCTAGCCCTGTGGAAAAAACCTCCCACGGACAAGCTCCTCCGTCTGACCAGAGAGGTTCGGCCTGGGGCCCCAAAGAAGAACTGCATTGTTGGAGATTGCAACCCCGTCATCTTCATGCCTCTTGCCTGGTGGACAGACCAATGGGATGGGGGAAAGACGTGGGGGCTAAGACTCTATGTCAGCGGCCGAGACCCTGGCCAACTCTTCACCATTCAGCGCCGGGCTCTTCCCCAGTGGCTCAACCCGATTGGCCCCTTACTTCCCCCAGATAAACAGAGAAGGCCAAGCTTGCCACAGCACCCAGCCCCAGAAAAACCTCTTGGTTCCCCTGAGTCACAAAAGCCTGGGAAACCCAGTCCTGATCCAACTACAGAACAGCTTTTAGGAGCAGGTGCAGGAAGACCAAACCAGCAGCTGCTGGGGACTTTGGACTTGATGTTTTCTTTCCTAAATCGCACTTCCCCAAATCTAACCGCAGATTGATGGCTGTGCCTTAACCCTGAACCCCCTTATTATGTTGGAATAGGGGCGGAGGCCAAGCTTGGGAGGGATGCCTCTGCCATCAGGAACCTTTCGGTAGAAAGTCTGCCGGACGGACTGTGTATGTGGGGACATAAGAGCCCAGGACTTACTCTTGGGATCTCATGAACCCAGCGACTTGTGTGTACCCAAGGAACTACCCCCTTAGCAGTTCCGTTTATACAGGTCTATGTAATTCATCTATTGTACTTCCAAAGAATTATACAGGAGAGACCCCCACCTATTTAGTAGCTCCAGAGGGAACTTGGTGGGCATGTACAACTGGTATAACCCCTTGCATCTTCTCTCCAGCCCTCCAGCATCCGACGAACCCTGGACTATGCATTCTAACTCATATCCTCCCTCAGGTGTACTATTACTCGGGAGAAGGGGGCCGAGAACATTTAAACCTCGAGCCCAAGAGAGTCAGAAGGGCCCCCATCCTAGTTCCCCTTCTTATGGGAATAGGATTAGCAGGATCCACGGCAGTTGGAACAGCCGCCCTAGCAACTGGCCACCAAAATTATAAAGAGTTAAGCAAACAGATAGATAAAGATTTAAGCACTCTTGAGAAATCTGTTAGCCAATTGGAAGACTCCCTCAGTTCACTTGCAGAGGTAGTATTACAAAACAGACGAGGCCTAGATCTGCTTTTCCTAAAGCAGGGAGGCCTCTGTCTGGCCCTAGGGGAGACCTGCTGTTTTTACACCAACCACTCGGGGGTAATCAGGGAAAGCCTTAGCCAGCTACGTAAACGGCTGGCCGACCGAGAAGAGGCCAGGAGGGCAGAAGGCAATTGGTATGAGAATTTATTTTCTTGGTCCCCCTGGCTAACTACCCTGCTCTCTGCACTAGCAGGACCCGTCATTATACTCCTCCTAGGGCTAATATTTGGCCCCTGCATTGCCAGATGCCTCCTCAACTTCATACAGAGTCGAATACAAGTTGTAAAATTGATGGTACTACATACCCAATACACCAGAATCTTAGAGGAGGGAGCTGAATCAAAGATTTGATTCGGGCATAAGACCAGTAGGGAATGTTACAGGGTAGGGGACGGAGCCATGAAAGGGTTACAGAATGTTACAGAATGTGCTGAGGGGAGGAAAAGAGACATGAGAAATTGAATGTGCTCGAAGGGAGGGAGGATTGTGTTCAAGGATTGTGTCAGGGTAACCGTGGAAGCAGGATTGTATCAGGGTAACAGTAGAAGAAAAATTGTTAGATTGTCTTAGAGAAATAATGAATTATGATATGCTCCAGCCAGGTGTGACTCTGTTTACCCCCTTTGTTCTTGTGAACTCTTTATGAACTTTTAATGGAATGCTTTGTAATTGATTTTTTTTTTTTAAATATATTTTATTGATTTTTTACAGAGAGGAAGGGAGAGAGATAGAGAGTTAGAAACATCGATGAGAGAGAAACATCGATCAGCTGCCTCCTGCACATCTCCTACTGGGGATGTGCCCGCAACCCAGGTACATGCCCTTGACCGGAATCGAACCTGGGACCTTTCAGTCCCCAGGCCGACGCTCTATCCACTGAGCCAAACCGGTTTCGGCTGTAATTGATTTTTAACACTGCTTTGCTATATAAAGATCATACTGCACCCTTGATCTCCGCCACATGCTCCGAATCTCCCAGAGGGGGAGATAGGCGCTGTGGTCAGCTGGCCAGCTTAATAAAGGCTCTTAAATTTAAATTCTGAGTCAGTGGTCTATCTCGTTGAGCCAACCCATAACAGTATAATATTGCATGAATTTATACGTTTTTTAAATTAAGCTTTAATGTCAATAGTGTACTAAAGCAATGTTCTTTTATCTGTTAAAAAGACAAAGTTTTCTTGGACTAATAGTCTGTTACTGATAAGATATTGTAAAAATGTTTTCTGCCTAGAAAGCAAAGATTCTGCAGTTATCCTAACTTTCTAAGTGTTTTTTTGTTGAGGTAATGGTGATGGCGGTGGTGTCTTAATCAAGTCCTTGAATACTTAAGAAAGCTGGCCCAGCCATCTAGATTAGTGGTTGAGCATTGACCTATGAACCAGGAGGGCACAGTTTGATTCCTGGTCAGGGCAGCCGATCAATTATTCTCTCTCATCATTGATGTTTCTCTCTCTCTCTCCATCTCCCTTCCTCTCTACTAGTAACATCAATAAAAAAAAAAAAAATTTTTAAGTTGAATGTTTTCAACAGTAAGAACTCAGTTTTCAACCAAGATGGCGGCATAGGTTAATGCCGGAGTTTGCTGCTTTGAACAACTACTTCAAAAGTGAAACCAAAAAACGGAAGGGACATCACCCAGAACCACAGGAACGCTGGCTGAGTGGAAGTCCTACAACTAGGAGGAAAGAGAAACGCATACGGACACTCAGAGGAGGCGCAGTGCTGAAGTCAAATTCTGAGGTTTGGAGTGCGCGGAGCGGGCTGGTGGCGGAGGGCGCTCCAGATCCCGGCGAGTCTTTAGGGACCCAGACTCAAACGGGAGAAACGGGTCTGTCTGGCTTCGGTCAGAGCGAGTGCAGCTTTCTCTCTGAGCTTTGCAGCGGGTGCTGGGACTCAGAGAGGCAGAGCTCCTGGGGACAGGACTGAGAGCCGCCATAACTGCTCTCTCCAGCCCACCCTGTTGATCCTGTGCGACCCGCCCCGCCCAAGCCCTGCACAGAGGCATTTGCCGGATAGCCTCAGGCAAAGGCTAGATTAGCACCTCCCTAGAGGACAGAAGTTCTCTCACTGCTGACACAGCTGATTCTCATAGCCACTTGGCCTGGAGGTCAAACCCTCCCTGGAATTAGCTACAACAATCAAGATTTAACTATAAGACTGCGAACAAAGACCACTAGGGGGTGCACCAAGGAAGCATAACAAAATGCGGAGACAAAGAAACAGGACAAAATTGTCAATGGAAGATATAGAGTTCAGAACCACACTTTTAAGGTCTCTCAAGAACTGTTTAGAAGCCGCCGATAAACTTAATGAGATCTACAAGAAAACTAATGAGACCCTCGATCTTATATTGGGGAACCAACTAGAAATTAAGCATACACGGACTGAAATAACGAATATTATACAGACTCCCGACAGCAGACCAGAGGAGCGCAAGAATCAAGTCAATGATTTGAAATGCGAGGAAGCAAAAAACACCCAACCGGAAAAGCAAAATGAAAAAAGAATCCAAAAATGCGAGGATAGTGTAAGGAGCCTCTGGGACAGCTTCAAGCGTACCAACATCAGAATTATAGGGGTGCCAGAAGAAGAGAGAGGGCAAGATATTGAAAACCTATTTGAAGAAATAATGACAGAAAACTTCCCCCACCTGGTGAAAGAAATAGACTTACAAGTCCAGAAAGCGCAGAGAACCCCAAACAAAAGGAATCCAAACAGGACCACACCAAGACACATCATAATTAAAATGCCAAGAGCAAAAGACAAAGAGAGAATCTTAAAAACAGCAAGAGAAAGAAACTCAGTTACCTACAAGGGAATACCCATACGACTGTCAGCTGATTTCTCAACAGAAACTTTGCAGGCCAGAAGGGAGTGGCAAGAAATATTCAAAGTGATGAACAGCAAGAACCTACAACCAAGATTACTTTATCCAGCAAAGCTATCATTCAGAATTGAAGGTCAGATAAAGAGCTTCACAGATAAGGAAAAGCTAAAGGAGTTCATCACCACCAAACCAGGATTATATGAAATGCTGAAAGGTATCCTTTAAGAAGAGGAAGAGGAAGAAAAAGGTAAAGATACAAATTATGAACAACAAATATGCATCTATCAACAAGTGAATCTAAGAATCAAGTGAATAAATAATCTGATGAACAGAATGAACTGGTGATTATAATAGAATCAGGGACATAGAAAGGGAATGGACTGACTATTCCTGGGGGGGAAAGGGGTGTGGGAGATTCGGGAAGAGACTGGACAAAAATTGTGCACCTATGGATGAGGACAGTGGGTGGGGAGTGAGGGCGGAGGGTGGGGGGGGAACTGGGAGGAGGGGAGTTATGGGGGGGAAAAAAGAGGAACAAATGTAATAATCTGAACAATAAAGATTTAATTAAAAAAATAAAAATAAAATAAAATAAAAGAACTCAGTTTTGCTAACAATTATGTAACCTTCTGTATTCATCTTTGAAGTCTTTTTTTGTGTAAAACTGTTTAGTTTCCCCATTAATATGTTTGCCATTGCTTATTTGCAGATGCCAGCAGATTACAAATGAAGTAGTAAACGTGTACAGGAAGATAATTACAACTGTGAGGAGTTGTCCCTCTAACATTTTCCTCCCTGGGCGGTGGGGTTGCTCCTACTGCTTGGTTTGTGCAGGGAGTAGTAAGCTTGGAGCACCTGGGCTCACAATCCCCTTCAATGTTGAACAATGTTTTATTGTTACTTTAGCTAAATAGACAAGTATTGTTTTATAACTTGTTGGAATTATCATTGTCCCCATCACTCTGTTATCAGACAAAGGTGAGAAAACTAATGGAAAAACTGGATGCAAGCAGAAGTTTGAATTATATGCGACTGAATGAACTGTGGGGATGATTATAATTTTATGACTTTTTGTTTGAAATATTGCTGATTCTTTTTTCCCCCTTTAAAAAAATGTCTTTATTGTTAAAGTATTACAGATGTCCCCCCTTTTTCCCTCAGTGCCCCCCTCTACCCAGCTCTTGCCCCCACCCCAGGCCTTCATCACACTATTGTCTGTGTCCATGGGCAATGCATATATGCATGTAAGTTCTTTAGTTATATTTTTGTTGCTGCTGTTTGTTTCCAGATGTGGGAAAATGTTTTTTTCTCTTAGAGTTCTTACTGTTGAACTTAGAGCAATTTGATAAATGATGTCTTTGTAAATAGCATTGAAACACTTATTCCCCTAACTCAGTGGTCGGCAAACTGCGGCTCACGAGCCACATGCGGCTCTTTGGCCCCTTGAGTGTGGCTCTTCCACAAAATACCACGTGCGGGTGCGCACATACAGTGCGATTGAAACTTCGTGGCCCATGTGCAGAAGTTGGTTTTCGGCCTGGGCGAGTCTATTTTGAAGAAGTACTGTTGATATTTGGCTCTGTTGACTAATGAGTTTGCCAACCACTGAGACAGACGAAACAAGTATACAAGACGAGTGTGGATGGGAGAGTTGGGAGGGGTCGACCTCAGCGAACAGTACCTCAATCAGATTGAGGACGTTTTTAGCAAATGCCAGCTTAGGAGTACCCTAATTAAGTTAATAACAATGTACCTACCTATATAGTTTAAGTTTAAAAAATTTGGCTCACAAAAGAAATTTCAATCATTGTACTGTTGATATTTGGCTCTGTTGACTAATGAGTTTGCCGACCACTGCCCTAACTTGATCCCTGTAGAATTTGGAAACTTTTAGTCAATAAGTATTCTTTTTTTAAAAATATATTTTATTGATTTTTTTACAGAGAGGAAGGGAGAGGGATAGAGAATTAGAAACATCGATGAGAGAGCAACATTGATCAGCTGCCTCCTGCACACCCCCTATTGGGTATGTGCCCGCAACCAAGGTACATGCCCTTGACTGGAATTGAACCTGGGACCTTTCAGTCCACAGGCCGACGCTCTATCCACTGAGCCAAACGGGTTAGGGCTCAATAAGTATTCTTATTTTCATGGCAATATTGTTATTTGCATAAGTTCAATAAGGATCTGTTCACCTTGCAACAGGACACAATTGGAAATTGGTTATATTGTCAAGACTTTGAGGGGAATGTCAGAATTGAAAAAGACGTGCATAGACTCAGATATGACCAGACAGCTTTAAAGAATTAAGACTGACTTATGGAAGTCAATATAAGCCTCTTGGGAAAATCCACTGCATATAAGGATGAAACTCCATCTCCTGGGTGCTGCCATCATCGACCCAATGTCCCCTTGGCTCAGTGCTGTGGAGCTCTTCCCTTTGCATATCCCATCCCCCATCCCTTTCCTTAAATAAATTCAATTTTTCTTTATCCACCGTCTGAGATGGCTATTTAGCCTGCCTCACGCACCATCCACTTTAACCTTTCACTGGGTTTACTTGGTAACGAGTGATTACTAGAATTAGTGGGGTGATCACATTGTAAGGTATAAAATGTTGACTCATTATACACTTAATATAATCAGTTTAACATTGTATACCAACTATACTTAAATGAAAATAAATAAATAAATAAATAAATAAATAAATAAATAAATGAGTCTATATGATTAGTTATTATTCTTGTTGGACTTACAAATAATCAGGGCAAGTTTATTGAAACTAGACTTATTTTGCAAATAAATTAGCCTTAATTTGGCTATCTTTGTTAAAAATGAGAGTGATTTTAGAAAAAAACATGTTTCAGTAATACACTTTTGTGGATATTAGATTCTAGTGCTGTTTATCGTCTTTCGAGGTGTTGTTTTCTACCTATAAACTGGACTGGATGGTGAATGAAGTCTTCTAGTTTCCTCCATTATCTGCCTATGACTCTCCAAACTAACCTTTCCAATTTTTCTCCCATCCTGACTTGGAATCATTGAAACTAAAATTTCCCTTTAGCCAAAGCCATGCAAGCTAAAGTGGGGTGACTTGATATACTAGTAAACTTCAGAGAAATCACCACAACAGCTCATGTATGTGTAGTAGGCAGTTAGGTAAGCATGAGCAGAGTAGGAACAACATGCCAGGTGCAGGGGGCCATCAGGATGGAGAGCCCTGTGTTATGCAAAGTGCTGAAGAAACAGCCTGGAGAACTGTCTGTGAAAGGCATGGTTTATTAGGACTTACATGTGCACTGGTGGCGGCCAACCAGTGAAGTTTACCACCACACCTGCTGCTACCTGTGAACTTGTCCCGCAAGTCCCATCTGGCCTGCAGACAGGCTGCACCGGGGAAGGGGTGGGGGCAGCCTGCCAGTGTTATTGCTTTGCCACCCCCAAGACTTACCCAACATAAGGTTTTATCGAGTACAGAAAACAGAGAAACGGGACATGCAAGGGAGGGGAATGGGCCGCTGTATGAACTGCCACATCAAAACGCAAGCTATTTACAAACCAGGCTCACCTCTAGAAGCAGTTATTATGTGGCCTTTTCTTTTTTTAATATTATACTATTATTTTACATATTTTTAAATTGATTTAAGAGAGGAAGAGAGAGATAGAAACATCAGTGATGCTAGAGAATCATTGATCAGCTGCCTCCTGCACATCTCCTACCAGGATCAAGCCTGAAACCTGGGCATATGCCCTGACCAGGAATCAAACTGTGACCACCTCGTTCACATAGGTCGATGTTCAACCATTGAATCACACCTTTCTTAGACCAAGTTGCTGGCCAGGTTCCCAAGGTCTCACAATGTACTTATAGATTTCAACTGTATTTCCCACAGGGTGAGAGGGGTAGTTGAAGCACGGGAAGGGAAGAGGCCCACGTATCCATTTACCATATACCCTGGGTACCTAGCAACCACTTCCTTAAGTATCTACCCCTGGAGATGACATCTAGGCTCCAAGTTCAAAAAAGCAGTGAAACCAGATGGAGTGATGCCAGGGCTGACAGCAGGACCAGCTGCATGGTGCCAACCAATCAATGGAGACTGACCTCAAGGAGACACACCTGTAAAGCTAGTGAATATTCTATTGAGATCCTCCCCTGAGGCCTCCAGATAAAAGCCTCAGGATGGAGGATGAAGTGTGGTGCTCTCTTCTCCCAGACCAATCATGCTTTTCCCCACACCCTTGCCCCAGGCGTGTCTTCCTTAATTCTCTCTTTCTCCTAAGCTTTAAGGGCCCTTCTTTTGCCTCTATACTTTGTTTTTTGAGCCCATTTCTTCTAGGGCTCACTTCTTCTACCTCTGTGACTTTTTTTGTGTATTTTATAACTTAGAATTTTTATTTTTAACCACTGAAAGAACTGTTTTACTTCAAAAGAAAACCTTTTAAACCCACATTTCACTCTTCTAAAAGGGAAAACAAGCAAAGTCAATTGGTTAAAGCATTCTTAAAACATTTTCACATTCTGAATCTAACTCATTTTTCTACTCAGAATTGTCAAAATCCATTTTTCCCACACAATATTGTCCTCTGTGCCAACAAAAGTTCTCCATTATTGTTTCTGAGATTTTCTTTGAAGTTTGTGGACAAAAGGGGACACATGCTGACCTGACAAGCTCAGGGGAGGCCTGCATGGCAGTCTTGCAAACTCAGAGACCTAAAGTAACCACAAAGGATGGTCTGAAATTAAACTTTGACTAAAAGCAGTTATGGTGGGCAACATTACTTGGCGTAGTCGGCAGGATAGTAATGTTAACATAAAAAAACCATTGAAACCTGTAAAGAATTTTTGTGAGTTTATTTGAGCCAAACTGTCAACACATGCCGGGAAGCAGAACCTCAACAAGTTGAGATAATGCTCCGGGGAATGGCGGGGTTACATCTGCATTTATACATTGCAATCAAAGGAGGAACATAGGTGGGTTACATGAAACTCATTGGTGATAGATTAAGGAGGAGGGATAAAATGATGGACAGTACGTAGGTGAGTGCAGGAACAATTAACATGATAATGAAGGAATTTGTGGTATCTGTCCTGAGGCCCAGCACATTTGGTTGTGCCCCAGGGGCTCCAGATAAAGGGAAGTCACAAGCTACCCAGACATTTCAAGGGTATGTTATCATAGATGCAAAAAGACAGATAGGCTCAGTTAAGGTAAAGGTTGACCTTGTCAGTGAAGATACTGGCCTAGGACGTAACTGCCCACCATAACTGCTTTTAGTCAAAGTTTAATTTCAGACCATCATTTGTGGTTACTTTAGGTCTCTGAGTTTGCAAGACTACCATGCAGGCCTCCCCGGAGCTTGTCAGGTCAGCATGTGGCCCCTTTCGTCCACACATTGACTGTCTTAGAATGTATGTTAAGGAATTTTAAAATTGCTCAAACCTTGCTGCCTTGGGTCCGGTTCTGCGTGTGTAAGAAGGGACAGAGTAAGGTTTAGTAGCAGGAGTGAAGAGGCAGGCAGTGCAGGAGCAGGCCAGAAGAAGCTGGCAAGGCCATCCAAACCAACCAGCCGCTATTGGCCAGAGCCGCCTGAGGCAGACCTAGCTCCCAGAAAATTCTCTCATGTTGTGTGCTGAGGCATTTGTCTAGTTGTAAAGGGTGGGAAGCAGCATGGAGAATAGACATGACAGACTGTAATAACTCATGCACAAACCCAACAATGGGAACGTGCCTATACCCTAAGCCCAGGCCAGACACTTATGGGACTCATATTGTTCCCCAGGAATTTGGAAAATTTTAGATGGGAAATGCGATCTAAGACGTTGTGTCTTAAAAGCCCAGGTGTCTCGTTTGGTTCCTAAGCTTAATTCCCAGTAGTTCAACTGGCCGACATAGGGACCATCCTCAATAATACTAGAATACTTCCAATGGGAAGTAGATGGACCATATTTAAAAATAATAAACAATGGGAACCCATCTCACTGTCTGATTGTGAAAATCGGAAAGGTCAATGGTTATGCCCCCAATCCATATGGAATACTGAATTCACCCAGTCCTGGCCTATTGTATCTACCCCAACAAATAACAATATATGGTATATGGGAAAGGGACGTTTTTGCTGGAAAGGGTTAAAAAACTCTTCTGTTATACTAAGCGATTTTTACTGTAATATCACCAAGTTTACATTAAATAATACTGGAATATGGTGTAATACTGAAATTATAGGCAGAATAACTTTGCCTGAGGTTCATAAAACCTATGACAATATTGATACTAAAAAGCCAATGTATTGGGAAATTGAACTTAATCCACCCCATGAAGTCATTTCTATGGAAACTAACTGGCCAAAAGAAAAATTAAAGCTTCTAGATAATGAAATAGTAGAGAGTCTTAATTCATCTGGCCAAACGTATCATAAGGTACAAGTGACAGTGGATGAAGGAGGAAAACATATAATTAGCTTAATAAAAAATTTATGATGATGCATGAAAAGGGTTTTTCGGTTGGCTGGGATGCTTGTTACCCTCAGACTTTTTCCTCGTCTAGTATTAGACATTTTCTGTTCCTAATCAATGTTGGTTTGGTATTGTTACTTTTGTTCCTGATATGTAAATGTTATACTAGATGCAGAAAAACAAAACTTGACAAACAGCAGAAAGACTCGGATCATGGTGGCTCAGAATTGGAAATGATCCAGACTACTTTTTAACAAGGACATATAGGACCTGACTGCCCCCCATTTACCTGCCCTTTTTTAAATAATAATAATTCGACCTTAAATGCCATCTAAGGTTATGGTCTTGCCCCATCCCCAGTGGTCCACCTGTTCAGCAAGACATGCTGACACTGAGACATCCTAGGAATGAGCCTTCCTAGCAATGTGGGACTCCATTATCCAACCAAAAGGTTGGTCATCAATGCATCCTTTGGATTGATTTATGACCAAAAGGGGGATGTGTGGACGAAAGGGGCCACATGCTGACCTGACAAGCTCCGGGGAGGCCTGCATGGTAGTCTTGCAAACTCAGAGACCTAAAGCAACCACAAAGGATGGTCTGAAATTAAACGTTGACTAAAAGCAGTTATGGTGGGCAGTTACGTCCTAGGCCAGTATTTTCACTGACAAGGTCAACCTTTACCTTAACTGAGCCTATCTGTCTTTCTGCATCTATGATAACATACCCTTGAAATGTCTGGGTAACTTGTGACTTCCCTTTATCTGGAGCCCCTGGGGCACAACCAAATGTGCTGGGCCTCAGGACAGATACCACAAATTCCTTCATTATCATGTTAATTGTTCCTGCACCCACCTAAGTATGTGTCCCTCCTCCTTAATCTATCACCAATGAGTTTCATGTAACCCACCTACGTTCTCCTTTGATTGCAATGTATAAATGCAGATGTAACCCCGCCATTCCCCGGAGCATTATCTCAACTTGTTGAGGTTCTGCTTCCCGGCATGTGTTGACAGTTTGGCTCAAATAAACTGACAAAAATTCTTTACAGGTTTCAATGGTTTCTTTACGTTAACAAGTTGTAACTTTCTAAATAAACTTTCTCTTATAGTGTGAGTTGGTTCTGCATTTTTTCTTAGCCAGAATTCAAGTATTGAGGTTGCTAAACTGAGGTCCAGTCTGACTCCACCAGTCTAACACCTGGTGCCATTTTGCCACCAACATATAGACAATTTTCATGCCTGTTGCAGAAAAATACCAGAAGCATTCCAACTACAGAACCGGAGAATCTATCAGACTGTCACTACCTGCCTTCACGCCATCTGAAGATGCTTTGAGACAGACATGTAGAAATCTTAACTTCCTGCCTTCAGAACTTAGAAACTGGGATGAGTGTCTGCTTTAGTCATTAACCATTGTTTTTCTTTTGTTTCCATAGAGCAGTGGTTCTCAACCTTCTGGCCCTTTAAATACAGTTCCTCATGTTGTGACCCAACCATAAAATTATTTTCGTTGCTACTTCATAACTATAATGTTGCTAATGTTATGAATCATAATGTAAATATCTGATATGTGAAAGGGCGAGGAGTACGCCCTCCACCTTGCCCTAGGGTAAGGGCTATGCCCTTCATCTTAACTTGGCCATGTGCTCAGCAAGCTTCTTCCCGGAAGATAGTCAAGGGAAGTGCACGCCATCACTATGACCACATCCTGTGTACTCACGCCTGGCCAATCAGCAGGGCCCACAGTCCTTTCTCCTCCCCTTACCCCAAACCCCTATAAAACCTCTCTCCACACAGAGTTCTCTCTCTCGGCCACTGGAGCTTACCGTTGCATCGGTGAGTGTGGCAGGGGAGCCAAACCTAGGTTTGAAATGAATGACTCTTTGCTTTTGCATCGGACTCGCTGGCTCCCTGTGGGTTCTTGGGAATCATGAAATCTGGGCACAACATTTGGGGGCTCGTCTGGGATTCCCAAGACCATCGAGGGACCCCCGATCCGAAGAGTCTGACTGACCGCGGTATGTGTGTGTCGTTGTATGTTCTGTTCAGTGTGAGCTCGTTTCTGGAATCTGTAATTGCCTGAGGGGTCTAGGCGGACGCGCCGTGAACGACCACAGGCAGGGGAGAGTTGGAAGAAGTTCCGCTCCCCAGGAGGGATGGATATGCCCCTCACCCCAGGAGGGATGGATATGCCCCTCACGAGGGATGGATATGCCCCTCGCGGATTTGAGACGAGGCAGGTCGCTCCTGCCGGTTTGGCGTAAGGCCAACGTCTAGTTGCTTCCATGGATTTGGAAGCCTGTATTTTCGGGCCCTGTTTAGTGTTCTGTGTTTGTACTGGACGGATGTTATGGGATGGACTCAGACTGCTCCTTTGGGTATTGTGATTGATCATTTCAAGGAGATTGGGGGAGGCTTTAGAGCTCCCTCAGGAGTTGGGAAGTTGTTAGGAATTGAATGGATTGTTTAAAGTCTGAATGAATGTCTGGTGAAAGTGTGGGAGTGTGGAGGGAGGGGAATTGCCCTCCCCCCTCCTTTGTGTGGTGGTCGGGTGGCCGCCTGAGTGAGGGTCTGTGGAAACAGGTCACCCCCTCCCCAAGTAAATGCGTCTGGGACTTCTGTGCACGTGTTAGGAGAAAAGCTGGCTTAAAACTAATGTGCGCACCGTCCGTTTTCGGATAGGGTTTTGGGCTAGCGTATTTAATTTGCTACCTAAGATTTTAAAAAGTTCTGCAATATAATGTTGGCCGTCTATCTTTTAGGGGTTTTGGTTTGCTCTTCCCTTGTTTATTGTGAGAATGAGGAAATCATCTTTTCTGTCAGAGAACAGTTTAGACCGCCACAATGTTGAGCTGCCTGACTTGGCAGCCGCCATGTTGGCCGCATGGCATGCCGTGCCCCTGGGGGCCGCCATCTTGGAACAGTAAAGGCCCCTCCCTCTGACTTAGTCAATCACAAAAGGAATGTCTGCTCACTGAGGCAGGATGGGATTTCAGGGGTGGAGTTTTAAGGCGGAGTTTTACTAAGGAAATACAGATGGGGCAGAAAGTGTGCCTGCCTCCCAGATTTATTTAATACTAAATTAGCAATCATGGTCTTAATATAATTTTCATGTAAGTGTGGAAGTCTGTGGGGAAAAAAAAGGCACACGCTTGCCCCAAGAGCACTTGCTCTCTGTCAGAGGTGGAATCGGCCCACCTAACTAGTAAACATCTCTGTCTGTTTGTTTGCTGGGAACTTTGATTTGCTATGTGATATTCAGTGCTGGGTTGGGATTTTGGAATTCTGGGGTAGATTTAAAAGGTATTTGTGGCTTTTCTAGTCTGATTGGGACATTTAAGGGTGGGGCTCACAGTTCCTCAGGGCAGAGATTCCATGGGTCCTTCCCCCTGCCTGTGCTGAATTAAATAATACAGGCCAGTGTCATTTAGCTTGCTGGTTAAAGGAAAACAATGGGCCTTAGAATCTGTAAAGGTGGGCAGGAATGAAGCTGGTCAAATGTACTGCAAGGGTTTGGTACCTGTTGCTGCTAGCAAAGGAGGGGCTGATACCCACTTCTAACACACTCCCTTGAAAGAGGCCTGGTTGCTGCTCTGCCACAAAGGGAACTGATAGAAAGGCCAAAAAAAAAGCAGAGCGCTGTAGCTGATAAACAGCGTTACCTAGAAGCCATCAGGACTTTGAAGTTCTCCAAGAGAGGAGGAATCTGTCTGACTCGGAGACTGGCGAGGACTGGGTGGCTTTTCTTTAACAATCTCTTTCCTTGAGAGGGCTCCAGAGGGCGCACGAGGACATTTGGCCGCGCCTCCGCGCCATCTATGAGACCAGCCCAACCCCAACTCCTCATCAGCACAGACCAGGAGATTGGGTCCACGTCAGAAGGCACCACCAGGAGACCCTAGAGCCACGTTGGAAGGGTCCCTACATTGTGGTGCTGACGACCCCCACCGCTCTCAAGGTAGACAGCGTCGCGACCTGGGTCCATCCGGAAAGACTTCATCACCAAATGGAGCATCGATCGAGATCAACGCAACCCGCTCAAGCTCAAGCTACGGCGTGCTCGACCTGCCTGATGCCGGTAACATGACTTGGGATCACTCCTGTCACCAGGAGCCCCCACAATACTGTGTAATAATGCCTGCATCTTCATGGACATGGATCCAAAGAGACAAGGACAATTTATAGGATCACATGTTTAGTAGCAGAAGATTTGGCTGCCTGAAGCGGCCATGATGCCAATATTATGTTTCATTGTATTGATATGTTATATTAACCTTTGATTCTTTTGCAGGTTTGAATGTATGTTGGCTCTCCTGGAAGGGAGCTGTGTGGGGTGACCCCCAAAAGTAAAGGGTGCCTAGCTGCCAAGAGGGCAGGTGCCCAGCTGGGCAGGGAAGGGTGCCCATCAGGTTTTGGTCTCTGTTGAGAAACAGCTAACAGTTGGCAGCCTGTAATACTGTCTTGCAGGCCTGAGTCACCATGCCATGTCAGGGGTAGTAAAGCTGGAAAAAGCCTGTTTAGAATAGAAGGTCTGAGGCATGGTTATGCATAGAAAGAAGGTTTTATGCCAACAGTTACTGTTTTGTTTTAAATCCATGAAAAGGAATTAGCAAGGAAAGTCAGAAAATCTTAGAGTAGATCAGTATGTTTTTCTCCTTATGTAATTCCTCCAAAATCTGGCAATGCTAAATAAGTACGTTTCTTTGCATAGATCCAATGAGACTGATTCATAATAGTGGTTTTATTAACGGAAAACTTTGGAGTATCATGTTTTAAAGAGCCCTGTCTGAACTCTAAAGACTTGAAGCCACTAAGAATGCCACAAAGAAAGCCTGGTATCCTGCTTGGGAGCCCTGAAGATGGCTGGCGCTGGAGCGTCAGGCTGATGCCCTACCATCACTGGCGGTTGGTAAGAGTAGAAGGGGAGCAGTAAAGATGCCTCTGCATCCCTGAAGAACCCCACACACTCTGGGCCGCAACAAGTAGGAGGGCTACTGAGATGGGCCTTAAAGCCTGGAGCGTGGGCTCAGGTGGAGTTGCTACAGGTGAGGGATTCACCTAACTCAGCAGATACTGCAGGCAGGCTTGATGGCAGCTGGATGGCTTGGCTTCCTGGCCCTACGGGGCACATTAAGATTCAACCATGAAATTCCAGCAAAGGTAGTCAGTTACCATTCTTGTTGTGTGTATGCAAACATCAGGACAGTAGATAAATTAATCTTGATTTGGCTTTTTGATAGCCATGGAGGAATTTTAAGAAGAAAAATCCTGTTTCAATAGAAGTTGTTAAATCTAAAATGGTTTCTTTCCCTTCCACCGGGCCATTTGTTAAGCTTATAGGGATAGTTCAGTTGATAGTTCTGTGTGCCCAGTATGGGCCTCTAGCAATGGTGGAATAGAAATGCAGTCCGTCTCATGATTGAGCCGGAAGTTCCAAGACAAGGGGGGAATGAAAGGGCGAGGAGTACGCCCTCCACCTTGCCCTAGGGTAAGGGCTATGCCCTTCATCTTAACTTGGCCATGTGCTCAGCAAGCTTCTTCCCGGAAGATAGTCAAGGGAAGTGCACGCCATCACTATGACCACATCCTGTGTACTCACGCCTGGCCAATCAGCAGGGCCCACAGTCCTTTCTCCTCCCCTTACCCCAAACCCCTATAAAACCTCTCTCCACACAGAGTTCTCTCTCTCGGCCACTGGAGCTTACCGTTGCATCGGTGAGTGTGGCAGGGGAGCCAAACCTAGGTTTGAAATGAATGACTCTTTGCTTTTGCATCGGACTCGCTGGCTCCCTGTGGGTTCTTGGGAATCATGAAATCTGGGCACAACAATATGCAGCATGGTCTTAGGCGACCCCTGTGAAAGGGTCGTTCGACCGCCAAAGGGATCGTGACCCACAGGTTGAGAGCCGCTGCCATAGAGCTACCTATTATTAAATACGTGATTGCTTGCGCCATTGGCCTAGCTTTGGGAGCCCACCTATATGTCTGCCTCCTGAAATGAGACATGACTGTTTAACTGACCTGATTATACTCAAGACTGAGACTAATTTAGTGTCATATGGGACAATCAACTCAATTTCTGAAATGTGAAACTTCTCAGGAGGTTGAGGGTAGTTACCCCTTCAAGAGGACTGGAAAAGAGAATTACTCTGGCGTTTCAAATGGACAGGCTTGCTTAAGGCAAAGACAAACCTAATGAAGTTATAGGCCTGGGGTGTGACTACCCACTGTGACCTGCCCCGTTAGGAATTTATGATCAGATCACCCTTTGAGGTTACTGTAGTCACTGAGCTTATCAAATGTTATAATGTTATGGTCATAAGGAAATCCCTCTAATGCGTGAAATGATTATTGTGTGAAATGTTTACTGTGTGGAGACCCCAAGTCTGTAACTTCCAACATGTTATAAACATGGTGAACGCCCCACTATCTTGATGTAAACGCCCTAAGCCCTTAAAGTGTAAAGGCCCTGCTCCTAGCGTAACCGTCTGGCCCACACTGCTAAGACACAAGTTGTTTGCTGCTGGCTATATAAGCGCCGGACCTTCCTGCCTGATAAGAGGAGGACTCCACCTCGATCCGGGAGACGAGCCTCTGACTGACTGCTCTGCTGTGCGAGCCTGAACCAACCGCCGGCCGCCTGTTTCCGTCTTCGTCGTCTGTCTTTCGGTGTGCTTGGCTGGGTGGCCTTTGCCGGAGCCTAGGACCCACTAGGAATAGGTAAGTAAACCTTGTGTGATTGCATACTAATTCTGTCTTGTGTGTTCATGTGTTCCGGTTCTGCTCAATTGTTAGACAGTGAAGTACCAGGGGATAGGCCGTTATTGCTGACCCCTATTCACCTGCGTATGTCCCACTAAATCTAGGCAGATAATTAATTAATTGGGACATCAGATTTACTACATACACCATTTTTTGTTCACAGTATGTATGTATTAAATTTGGTTATTTTCTTTTGTTAGTCTATCTTCTATAGATTTGATTATTAGATCAGGAGAAGGAAAAAAAAACAAACTTGAGGATAGGGGCAAGTTTCTTCCTTCCCATAGTGGCATATGAAGTCTTGTGTCTTCTGTGATGGGTGGCAGCTAAATCTGGGTGCTTCCCCTTTAAGAAGATGCAAGCCTCATCCCCTTCCTACAAGCCACCTTTTCCCAGCGCCCCACCCAATCAGGTGGTGGTTCAGTAGATTGGGAAGGGCTCCCCGGGCCAGGCTGGAGCAAGAGAGAAACTACATTACCCAGAAGTCTGGGCGAGGTGAGGCTCCGACTACAGGGTATTCGGGACCTTGAAAGGGGCTGCGGGATAGTTGGGTGGGACTTCCGGCGCCACCGGCAAGTTGGCTCTTCCAGCCTAGGGGTATGTGCACTCTGCTCTCCAGGCTCTTCGGTACGTTGCAGAGAAGCACCGAAAGGAGAGGACAGCCACTCCGGCGCTAGCAGGACCTGGAGGAGGCTTCGGCGAGCCCACGGGACCACCTCTGCCGTCGCCTCTCTTGGCTGTGCTCCGCACACGGACTTCCTTGTTGGTGCTAGTTCACATGGACCTGGCGCAGGTAAGTGCAGGGTGGCCCGGTCCCTGCCCACTCCTTCATTGTTGGCGCCCTGACGTGCATTAAATGCAGGAGTCCTCGCCTTCCCCTCGCTGCCGTTTGGTCTGGGTATCCCGGCATGGGGTCACGCACAGCCCATGGTGTGGACTCCAGGATGGGGTTTACATGGAGAGATTCTCATTTCTGGCAATCACCGGTTTGCCACGTGGAAGGAAGAAGTGTAGCTTCTCAGACTCTCCACGGTAGGCGCGACTCACGTGGACCTTCCCGCTGGGTGGGACGTAGGCTGCTGAATGCAGAGACCTCAGTGTGGATTCTGGGTGGCACCCATTCCAGGGTGTGACCTGCCTGAGCCACTCGTTATCCTTGGCCTATCTTATCTCAGGTATAAAGTGGGAATGTTTACAGTTGTTCCCTCTTGGTTTCGGGAACTGGAAAGTGCACCTCTGTTATGTGTATCTGTCTCCCAGCACTGCCCAGGGAGCATCATTCTGTACCCATTTGCCTGAGAGGTGCCCGTGTTAATCTTAGGGCCTGATCTCAAGAAGAATCTGGCCCTTGGGCCTTCCTGGGCTCTGGCCTTACACATAACTGATGAGTGGAGTAGGAGGTGGGTAGCCTGGAGGGAAAGGCGGGTGGAGAAAACGCGTTTGGAACTGCTGCTTCTCTGCTAGTGCAAGGAAGATCATAGATCAGGCTGAGAGCTAGGGAAGCCCCCAAACTCACCTTTTGCAGTTGCCATCTTGTCAGTGCAGTTGACTTGCCTGATTCACAGTAGTGAATCAGTTTACCTTTTAAGACATTCACATTTGAAAAGAAAATCCATTACATATTCAGTGTGGATGAAAAGGGGCATTGTAATATATCTAACTAAAAGTGACCTCACAGGGTGATCTGATCATAAATTCCTAATTAGGTAGTCATACCCCAGGCATATACTTTCTTTAGTAAAAAGGTTTATCTTTGCCTTAAATAAGCAAGGTCCATTGTTCAATTCTCTTTTCCAGACCTCTTAGAGGGATAACTACCCTCAAGGGATAGTTAATCTTCTTAAGATCCTGTACCTTGCTTTCTCCCACCTTCAGTTAATTTTTAAACTTTTTTTTTTTTTTTTTTACTAAGATAACTAGAGGCCCAGTGCACAAAAATTTGTGCATTCGGAGGGGTCCCTCAACCCGACCTGTGCCCTCTCCCAGTCTGGGACCCCTCAGGGGATGTCCACCTGCTGATTTAGGCCCACTCCCTGGGGTATCAGGCCTAAGCTGGTAGTCAGACATCTCTCTGGCAGCCCGGGAGCCCTTGGGGGATGTCCACTTGCCAGCGGGGAGCAGGCCTAAACTGCAGTCGGACATCCTTAGTGCTGCTGAGGAGGAGGGAGAGGTTCCCGCTACCACCGCTGTGCTGGCAGCCATCAGCCTGGCTTGTAGCTGAGGAGAGCTCCCCCTGTGGGAGTGCACTGACCACCAGGGGGCATCTCCTGCATTGAGCATCTGCCCCCTGGTGGTCAGTGTGTGTCATAGTGACCAGTCATTCCCAGAGGTTCTGCTGTTAGGGTCAATTTGCATATTACCCTTTTATTATATAGGACTAGAGGCCCGGTGCACAAAAATTTGTGCACTCGGAGGGGGGGGTCCCTCAGCCCGCCCTGCGCCCATTCACAGTCCAGGACCCCTTGGGGGATGTCCACCTGTCGACTTAGGCCCACTCCCCGGGGGATCAGGCCTAAGCTTGCAGTCAAGACATCCTTCTGGCAGCCAGGGATCCCTCAGGGGATGTCCAACTAAAGGCTTAGGCCCTCAAGGGATCAGGTCTAAACCGTTAGTTGGACATTCTAGTGCTGCCATGGAGGTGGGAGAGGCTCCTGCCACCACCACTGCGCTGGCCAGCCATGAGCCAGCTTCTGGCTGAGTGGCACTCCCCATATGGAAGTGCACCGACCACCAGGTGGCAGCTCCTGCATTGAGCATCTGCCCCCTGGTGGCCAGTGCGCATCATAGCAACCGGTCATTCTGCCGTTCAGTCAATGTGCATATTAGCCTTTTATTATTATTATACTAGAGGCCCGGTGCACAAAAATTTGTGCACTCGGGGGGGAGGGGGGTCCTTCAGCCCGGCCTGTGCCCTCTCGCAGTCTGGGACCCGTCGGGAGATAACGACCTGCTGGCTTAGGCCTGCTCCCGGGTGGCAGAGGGCAGGCCTAATCCCTAGGTGCAGTCCCTGGTCCGGCTCAGAGCAGGGCCAATTGGGGAGTTGGGGCGCCGCCCCCTGTCATGCACAGAGCAGGGCGATCGGGAGGTTGTGATGCCACCCTCAGTCACGCTCAGGGTAGGGCCGATTGGGGGGTTGGGGCACCGTCCCTTGTCACACTCAAGGCAGGGTCGATGGGGAGGTTGCGGCGCCACCCCATCATGCACAGAGCAGGGCCATTCAGGGAGTTGGGGCACTGCCCCCTGTCACGCACAGAGCAGGGCGATCAGGGGGTTTGGGGTCTGCCCCCTGTCACGCTGATCCCGGTGCCGGGAGGCCTCATGGCTCCGCTGATCCCGGTGCTGGAAGGCATATTACCCTTTTAGTATATAGGGTAGAGGCCTGGTGAATGGGTGGGGGCCGGCTGGTTTGCCCTGAAGGGTGTCCTGGATCAGGGTGGGGGTCCCCACTGGGGTGCCTGGCCAGCCTGGGTGAGGGGATGATGGCTGTTTGCAGCTGGTCACACACCCTTCAGTGTGGGGGTCCCCACTGGGATGCCTGGCCAGTCTGGGCTGAGGGCTGTTTTCAGGCTGGGGGTGACTGAAGCTCCCAACCGCTCCTTTTTTTCTTTCTTTTTTTTTTTTTATTCTGGGCCAGCTTTAGCTTTGAGGCTCCAGCTCTTAGGCCTCCGCTGCTGAAAGTACGTTTCTGGCCTTTGCTTACAATGTTGCGATCCTGCTGGCTGAAGTCCGGTGGACTAAAGCAGGTTTCTGGGGTTTTGTTTAGCTTCTATATTTGTTACATAGTTGCTTAGAGTTGCAGCTCAGAGGCCTGCAGTGGCAGGCGGGGAACGTTGGAGTCCTCCGTCACTGAAGCAGGCAAGCCTCATGTTAGTTTCAAGCTGCCTGGCTGCCGGCCGCCATCTTGGCTGGCAGTTAATTTGCATATCGCCCTGATTAGCCAATGGGAAGGATAGCGGTCGTACGCTAATTACCATGTTTCTCTTTTATTAGATAGGATAGGATGTCCCCATCTCCCCCCTTTTGCCCCCTCTACCCAGCTCTTGCTCCCCACTTCTCTCTGGCCATCACCATACTGTTGTCTGTGTCCATGAGTTGTGCACATATTTTCTTTGGCTAATCCCTTCTTTAAATTCACTTCTTTAAATTTTTATTTTCAGATAAGTGCTTATAACTGCACTATTATATATTTCCTATTATGTCATTTATTTATTTTTTTAATATATTTTATTGATTTTTTTACAGAGAAGGAGAGAGAGGGATAGAGAGTTAGAAACATCAATGAGAGAGAAACATCGACCAGCTGCCTCCTGCACACCTCCTACTGGGGATGTGCCAGCAACCAAGGTACATACCCTTGACCAGAATCAAACCTGGGACCCTTCAGTCTGCAGGCCGATGCTCTATCCACTGAGCCAAACTGGTTTGGCTATTATGTCATTTACAATTAAGATATTTTTTAATTGAACCCTTGTAAATTTTAGCACAATTTAATAAATTATGCTAGAAGCAATTAGGAGATTTTTCATGTAATGCAGATACATTTCAATTAATATTTTATTAATTTTTAACTTTTTAATATTTTAATTTGAAATAATCTCATACATGTTAAAAAAAACTATAAAATACTACAGCATATTATATGTACCCTTCACCCAATTTCTTAGGTGTTAATAATTTAAACATTATACAACTAACAAAATTTGGAATATATTTTTCTTATAATCTCTTTAATGTTACTGAATCCATTTACTTTGTTTTTGTTAATCTTCACCCAAAAATATTTTTCCATTGAATTTTAGAGAGAGTGAAGGGAAAGGGAGAGACACAATGATTGGTTGCCTCCTGCACATGCTTTGATAGGGACTGGGGATCAAGCCAGCAACTGAGGTACATGCCCTTGACTGGAATTGAACCTGGGACCCTTCAGTCCAAGGGGTAATGCTCTATCCACTGAGCAAAACAGGCTGCAGCTTAATTCATTTACTTTTAATCTATATGTGTCTTTATATTTAAAGTGGGTTTTGTTTTTGATTCACCCTCATAATCTGTTTTGGCTTCTGGGGCTTCTGGGTCCAGCCTGCCTTGCCGACCCCCCCATCAGGTCCCAGGTGGCAAGGCGGGGCCGGCTCCTGGGGCTTTTGGAGCAAGGCGGGGCCGGGCTTGCCCTGGATGGCAGGGCTGGTGGCTCACGCTGTCCCGCCCTGCCTGCAGTATGCAAATTAGCTGCCATCTTTGTGGTGGCTAATTTGCATATCGTGCTGATTAGCCATTGGGAAGCATAGAGAAGGTATGGTCAATTACCATGTTTGTCTATTATTAGATAGGATAGAGGCCTGGTGCATGGGTGGGAGCTGGCTAGTTTGCCCTGAAGGGTGTCCCAGATCAGGGTAGGTGTCCCACTGGGGTGCCTGGCTAGCCTGGATGAGGGGCTGATGGCTGTTTGCAGGCTGGCCAAGCCCCCCAGCAGGGACCCTTACCCCATGGAGGTGTGGCCAGCCTGGGTGAGGGGCTGAGGGCCGTTTTCAGGCTGCCCACAGCCCCTTCAGGGTGGGGGAGTCCCGCTGGGGTGCCTGGCCAGTCTGGGTGAGGTATCTTCTGTAATTGAAACTTTGTAGCCTTGAGCGGAGCCGAGGGCCTGGCCAGGGCAGGCGGGAAGCTTGGCTTCCTCCATCACCGGGGGCAACCCAAGCCTCCTGCTCGCTCCAGCTGCGTAGCCACCACCATCTTAGCTGGGTTAATTTGCATACTCGCTCCTGATTGGCTGGTGGGTGTGGCTTGAGCATCACGGAGGGATGATTAATTTGCATGTTTCTCTTTTATTATATAAGATTTGTTTTATTTACCCTATTTTTCCAAAATGTAAATTACACTGTTGGAGTAAATTAGGCAAACTCCTTTTTTAAAAAATATATACTTTTTAGCCTTAGCCAGTTTGGCTCAGTTGATAGAGTGTTGGCTTGTGGATTGAAGGGTCCCAGGTTCAATTCTAGTTAAGAGCACACGCCCAGGGTTGCGGGCTTGATCCCAGTAGGGGGCATGCAGAAGGCAGCTGATCAATGATTTTCTCTCATTATTGATGTTTCTATCTCTCCCTCTCCCTTCCTTGCTGAAATCAATAAAAATATATTTATATATATATATATATATATATATATATATATACACACACACATATATATATACTTTTTATTGTTGATAGTATTATAGATATTTCCCCTTTTCTCTCCCTTTACTCCCATCCTCCCAGCCCCTACCCACCCTCCTCATGGCTTCACTACTCTATTGCCTGTGTCTATGGGCTATGCCTATCTATATATATAAAAGCCTAAGGACCGAACAACTGAACAACCTAAAGACCAGTCAACTAGTTGCTATGACCCGTACTGACCAGTAGCTGCCCCCTGGTGGTCAGTGTGCTCCCACAGTGGAAGTGCCCCTCAGCTGACCGATGGGTGCCAGACACAGGGCTCACGGCTGGTGAGCGCTGCTGTGGCGGTGCGAGCCTTTCCCAATGGGAACTGACTGCAGCAGGATCGGGATGAGCGGGAGCGGCAGGCAGGAGCAGCAGGTGGCATTGGACTGCCAGTTTTGGCCAGATCCCCACAGGCCACGCCGAGGGACCTCACCAGTGCATGGATTCATGCACTGGGCCTCTAGTAAGCATATAAGTTCTTTGGTTTATCTCTTCTCATCTCCGTAACCCCACAGGGAGGTATGTCAGTTTGTTCCATGCCTCCATGCTTTGGGTCTTACTTTGTTGTCGATTCATTCTGTTCATTAGATTCCACAAATAAGTGAGGTCATGTAATATTTGTCTTTCTCAGATTGGCTTATTTCAATTACCATAATATTTTCCAGTTCCATCCATGCTGTCCCAAAGGGTAAGAGGTCCCCTTTTTTATACCTGAATAGTATTCCATAGCATAGATGTGCCACAGCTTTTTTATCCACTCATCTACTGATGGGCACTTGGGCTGTTTCCAAATCTTAGCTACTGTAAATAACACTGTTATGAACATAGGAATGCATTCATTCTTTCTGATTGGTTTTTTTGGGTATTTCTCCAAAGGGGACATACAGATAGCCAAGAGACATATGAAAAAATGCTCAGAGTCACTAATCATCAGAGAAATGCAAATTAAAACCACAGTGAGATATCACCTCACACATGTTAGAATGGCTATCATCAAAAAATCAACAGACAACAAATGCTGGCGAGGATATGGAAAAAAGGGAACACTAGTTCACTGCTGGTGGGAATGCAGACTGGTGCAGCCACTATGGAAAACAGTATGGAGTTTCCTCAAAAAATTAAAAATGGAACTTCCGTTTGACCCAGCGATCCCACTTCTGAGAATATATCCTAAAAAATCCAAAACACCAATTAGAAGGAATATAAGCTCCCTCCTTAATTCCAAATGTGTATAAAAACTGCATCCAGAAAACATTTGAGATCTTGCTTTCCAGCAATTGTCATCAGTTTTGGCTCAAATAAAGTCTTACAAAAATTCTCTACAGGTTTGGATGTTTCTTATATAAACATCAGTAATGATGGTGTACCAGGGCTGTGTCTTTATTTATTTATTTATTTATTTATTTATTTATTTTTGTTTTATTGCTTGGGGCTGTGTCTTTAGATGTAAACACACAACAGGTCCTGTATTGCTCTCTGGCATGGCACCATCTTTACTTTTGTCATAACCTCATTACTGTCAAGACTTGTATTTATTTGTCCTCCACATGATTCCCTTTCTTACTTCATTTCATGCTCCCTCCAATGTCCCCTCCTTGGCGAGGCCTTCCCCACTGACCCCATTTAAGTCATCTCAATTTGTTACCCTCATCCTGTTTTGTCTGTAGAATCCTTAGGGCCATTCCAAATAGTATTTTGCATTCCTTCTCCTCAGACCTGGAACAGTGCAGGCCCTGTAATCAGTGCTCCATAAGTGGTTGATGAGTGAGTGACTCCTCTCTGCACGCTTCGACTAGCCTGCAAGGCCCTACTACATCCACCTCTGTCCCTTCCCCTTCAGTTCTCTCCTTCCCTTCCTCCTTGCTCATTGCTCTCCAGCTAAGCGATCTTGAACATTCCAAGCTCTTTCCCATTTCCAGGCTTTTGCCCATGCAATTTCCTCAGCCTGGAAAACTGCCTCCAGATCGCTGCAGGGCTGCCTCTTTACCTTCTTCCCAGCTCTGTCCAGTGTCACCTCTTAGATGGGTCTTTCCCTGGCTTTTCTGCTAGTTCTAGGTATCCCCATTCCCACTTGCCCATCTCCTGAAATCTTTGTGCACAGAATCTGGTACAGTTACAAAAGCAGAGATGGGGTTTAGTTGATTTTTCACCCCAGAGTATTCTGGGAGCAAAGAGAAAAAATAACTAAAACAAGCGAAGCAGCTGGCCTTCATTTAGCACTTGATCTGTGCTGAAGTGGAGTACCCTACCTCAGAGTTAGGTTCGTTTATCATCCCTGCTTTATAGGAGAGGAACTTCAGACCGGCCAAAGGTCACAGAGCTAAATAGCCGAAAGTCAACACACTGTACACTGACCATCAGAACGTGCATTCTCCTTTTTTTAAAAAAAAATATATATATATTTTTATTCATTTCATAGAGGAAGGGAAAGGAAGAGAAAGATAGAATCATCAATGATGAGAGAGAATCACTGATCGGCCGCCTCCTGCACGCCCCGCACTGGGGACCCAGGCATGTGCCCCTGACCAGAATAGAACCTAGGACCCTTCAGTATACAAGCCAATGCTCTATTCACTGAGCCAAGCCAGCCAGGGTGGAATGTGCATTCTTTTTTTATTCTTTTATTTATTTATTTATTTTCGGGATGTGCATTTTTTTTTTTTAAGTATATTCTGTTGATCTTTTACAGAGAGGAAGGGAGAGAGACAGTCAGAAACATCGATGAGAGAGAAACATCGATCAGCTGCCTCCACACCCCCCACTGGTGATGTGCCCGTAACCCAGGTACATGCCCTTGACCGGAATTGAACCTGGGACCTCTCAGTCCGCAGGCCGACGCTCTAGCCACTGAGCCAAACCAGTTTCGGCCGGAATGTGCATTCTTAATCACCTTTCCACCCACAGTGCACTGGGGGCCTAGAGATTACAACTAATGAAAACTTTGCAAGGCAGGAAGTGTCCCTTTGGCATGTGAACTTGGGAACAAGGGGGCATGGCGGACCTTCCCGCCAGATGGAAGTGTATGTACAGGGGCAGGGAATGTCTCTGAGATGTGCCTCAGGAGGGTGAGGTTGTGTGTGTTTTACAGATGTTCAAATTCTATCTGTGTTCCTGGGACATGTGACTCCAGGTGACTTGCTAGAGCTGCCTGAGCCTCATTGACTGCTGTGGAGATGACAATGGTGTTTGCATCATAGCTGTGGGTGGAGTAATGAAAGTAGGAAAAACGCATAGAGCACTGACATGTGCTAGGCACTGCAGTTTGCCTTGTGAACATTTTTTCTTTAATTCTCACAACCACCTCGTGAGGTGGGAACTGTTACTGTGTTGATGCAGAAATTGAGGCTCAGGAAAATAAGTTTAACTTCCCCCAGATTGCAGATCAGGCAAGAATCATTCCCAGTAGACTATATTCAAAATCGGAATCTAGCTCCAGGGCGGGAATGTGTAATTGCTAGAATATGGCATGTGAAGCCCCACCTGGCGCAGGAATGTGGTAAGGACCAGCGAGGCTCTACTGCTGCTGCTTTTGTCATGATGGTGCTTTGATCATTGTCATGTCCTCCCTGCTCCTCTTCATTCTCAAAGTGCTTGCTGTCTATGCCTCTCGGGCCGTTCGGCCTTGCCACTGTCCTGTGTTTGGTGAATGGTTCCAGCGTAGAAAGCTTTTGTCTCTAACACAGTCAGTGTTATTTGGTCCACAGCAGTGTCTGAGTCCTTGGGACCTGGGACAGAGTGAGGTTCCTAGGAAGTGCTCGATGATACTGGCCTTGGGGCTTGTTATGCAAAGAGCTGAGGTCTGAGTCCTGCTTGCCAATTTCAAGGAAATTACTCAGAGGACTGGCTGTGAAAGACATGAATTTATGAGGACTTAGTGCATATTGGGGGTGGCCTGTCGGTGAAGACTCCGCCACACACACAGGCTTTGGTAGTACAGGGTTACCTAGAGTCAGAAAATAGAGTCACAAATTGTGCATGCAGGGTGGACGGGCTCGTG
The DNA here is from genome assembly GCF_014108235.1 of Myotis myotis. NCBI lineage: Eukaryota > Metazoa > Chordata > Mammalia > Chiroptera > Vespertilionidae > Myotis > Myotis myotis. The sequence goes on from NW_023416323.1 coordinate 11,641,033, forward strand.
AGCAAGCTGTGTGATTAAAACACCAGCTGTTTACAGTCCAGGCTCACATCCGGCACAGGCTCTTTTTGGCCATTCTGTGACCGAGGAGCTGCCAGGCTTCCGGGGTCCCACAGTCCACTTACAGAGGGCCTTCATTGTATTCCCACAGGGTGGAGGGGGAGTTGGAGCTTGGGAAGGGGCTCATGTGCTCACATACCACTCAGGGCTCTATGGTCCTTTACAAACGACTGGGCATGAGGCTCTAATCTTATCTGACTGGCCCTGGGCCAACGAAGCTACCTCTGTTTGACTTTTCAGACATCAGTTACCTTCAAGGATGTGGCAGTGATCTTTACCCAGGACGAGTGGGAGCAGCTGGACCTTGCCCAGAGGACCCTATACAGGGAAGTGATGCTGGAAATCTGTAGGCTCCTGGTCTCTCTGGGTAAGGCCTCACTGCTCCTTTCTGTGGGGACCTACAGCCTTCTTCATTCCACCTTGTGTTCAGATTTCCACAAGACTACCTCTCTCCCGCCCGCAGCCCCAGTGTGTGTTGGTTTCATGTTCTCCTGTCTGTCTCCCTGTATCTTCTACAGGAAATTTTGGGCAAGAAATGTAGTTCTCTTCTGAATGGCTCAGATACCAAAGGAGAAGGATTTGTAGGAGGAAACATGGGTTTCTTTAACATCCAAGGGCAAGATGTGCAGTCCGGCATCATGAGAGTTAAAGCCAGAAAGTGAAGGAATCTGATTAGGCCTTGCCCCGGAGACTTCTGTTCCTCACGTCTCTTTGTGGGTCTCAGCAGATTGGCTTTTTCTGCCACGGGGAGTTGGTAGCTAGAAATGGCCACTCCTGTCCTTGCTCTAAGAAGCCCCCAATTCCTTGTCTCTACTTCTCTCTGTATATACTTTTTTTCATTCTCTCTCTTCCTTTCCACTTGGCCGTCTCTGCACAGAGGTCCCGAGCCCACACTTCCCTTTACCTCTCAACCTGGACTTCAGCACAGGCTGGCTTAGACTGTCCCTTCTCCAGGTTCCCGTGAGGTGGAAGCTGAGTAGCCAAACCTGATTGGTTCACAGCCCAGTCAGGAGGACCCATGAGTAATAGGATGTTGTTCAGAAATGAGTGAACCAGACAGCACACCCGGAGGTGTGAGTCCTACTGGTTATTGTTCTAAACAACAGTTCATTTTAAAGGCTTCTTTGGCCCTGACCAGTTGCTCAGTGGTTAGAGCATCAGCCCTCAGACTGAAGGGTCTCGGGTTCGATTCCTGGTCAAGGGCACGTACCTTGGTTGCAGGCTCAATCCGTGGCCTACATCAGGGCATGTTCGGGAGACAACCAATCGATGTGTCACTCTCACATCGATGTTTCTCTCTCTCCCCTTACCTCCTCCCTCCCTTCCAATCTTTCAAAAAATCAAAAGAAAAATATCCTCAGGTGAGAATTTAAAAAAAAATGCTTAAAAGACTTCTTTGACCCCTGATGCCTACCTGTTTATCCCTTGTGTCCAGAAGTCTGGGCCATGATTCTCTCTTGGCATGGGAGATCGTTTTAGGGGGTACAAACACAACAAATGGCATGGATGAGCAATCGGAGAAAGCCATTCCCTTTTTTTTCTTTTTTTCTCCCTGCTTGCTGATGGTTTTGGGGCAGGGGTGGGGAACCTTTTTTTTGCCAGGGGCCATTTTTATGATATTTATAACATCATTCAAGGACCATACACAATTATCAACTTAAAATTTAGCCTGTTCTAGGGAGTGAGAGTGGCCGGGGAGGGGTCGGTGGGAGAAAAAGGAGACATATATAATACTTTAAACAATAAAAAAAAAATTTTTTTTTAACTAGCCTGCAATATTTGGTCAAACATTTAATTAAAATTTAATGCCTTAGCAGGGCCAGACCAAATGATTTTGCGGGCCTTATTATGGGCCAGACTCCCCCCATCCCCCCTTCCCGGTTAAGGGAGAAAGTATTTATTTTTTGCTAAGTCTTTTTTTGTTTGTTTTCTATTTTAGAGAAAGAGGAACAGAGAGAGAGAGAGACACCAGTTTGTTGTTCCACTTTCTTATTCATTCATTGGTTGATTCTTGTATGTGCCCTGACCAGGGAGCGAACCCACAACCTTGGAGTAGGGGGACAATGCTCTAACCACCTGAGCTACCCGGCCAGGGCCGAGCTGAGTCTTTCTAAATGCCCCTTGCCTATTGGTAATTTCCCTCTTCAACAGAGGAGACAGCCTCAGACTCACAGCCCTGAGCAAGCAGTGTGAGTTCACTGAGACTTAATAGTGCTGTTTTGGCCCTAACTGGTTTGGCTCAGTGGATAGAGTGTTGGCCTGCGGACTGAAGGGTCCCAGGTTCGATTCTGGTCAAGGGCACATGCCATCGCCAGTGGGGGGTGTGCAGGAGGCAGCCAATCAATGATTCTCTCTCATCATTGATGTTTCTATCTCTCCCTCACCCTTCCTCTCTTAAATCAATAAAATATTTTTTTAAATAGTACTATTTTGATTTTCTTATAGTAACTTTCCATTTGTGGTGAATGAAACTAGTTTTTCAATTTCTCAAATTGACACAGGATTCCCTTTTTAAAGGCAGGTATTAAGATAAAATTAAAGTGGGCCAGTGTAAAGAAAAGCAGTCAGTAGCAGTGGCCATGCTGTTCTTTTGAGCACTGGTGCACGTGGGTCCTGTGACTACATCGGAACAATTTTGGGGATTCTCTAGGATGGAGGTCAAGGGAGGCGGATCGGCATAGAGGACGCACCACCTTATTCGGTGTTTAGGACCCAGTGACGGCGTTCTTGGCGTTGGTTCCCGGTTGCAGATCAGCTTAGACAAGAGCAGCCTCACTCCAAGGTCTTCTCTGTCGTGAAGTCCCAGACAGCACTGAGGCATTTCTTTTGTCTTTGCTAAAATATGTGTATCTTACTTCTTTCTCCACAAACAGGATACCCAGTCCCCAAATCAGAGCTTGTCCACCTATCGGAGCACAGGCAGGAGCTATGGATTGTGAAGAGAAGCCTCTCCCGAAGTGCCTGTGCAGGTGGGTGGCCGAGATGTAGACAGTGGGTGTTGTGGCAGCCTAACTGTTGCCTCTGGAACTCCGTGGGAAGCTCCTTGTTGCGGCCTCCTTGGGTGCCTGGGTGTCTTGGTGTCCTTCTGTCCTCCCTCCTCAACACATTCTTTACTGCCGCCAGATGAAGAACCTCGTCTGTCAGGTAAGAGTGAGGCTCTGGCTCCAATTCCTTGGCCTCATTTAGCTACGTCAGGCTCAGTTAATGCTCACTGCAGTAACAGATAACCTCCAACATGTCAGTGGCTCAACACATGAAAAATATTTTTCTCAATCATAACAGGGTCCATGTGGGTCAGCCTGGGAGTTCATTCACACAGTTGTTCAGAGACCATGTGCCCTTTGTCATCCATATGTGGCTTCATGGTCACCCTGGCATCATTCTGCTGCAAAGGGCTCATGAGAGGAAGGTAGAGTCCAGCTGCACATACGCATCACTTCACCTCGCATTCTGTTTGAGGACTCAGCGGTTGGCCCTCCCTCTGGATGTAGCAGGGAGGTAGGATTCAGCTGTGTGCCCAAGGAGAAGGCACATGGGTTTGGTTTACTCTGCCTACTCTTGAAAAAAGTAGAAATAATTTCAAACTCATTGGGCTGTTTGAAGGTATAATCGTGAATGCATGAAAAATGCTTAGCACCATGCCTAAGGTGTAGTTAGGAGCTCAAAAAAAGTCAGCTGTTAGGATCTTTCATGTGATGATATCAATCACAAAGCATAGTATCTCACATGTCATTCTGGACTCAGAAGAAAAAGAGCCTATCTTACTATATCTGTCTGTAATCTGTTCCCACCCTTCTGCATCCATTCTTCCATCCTCCTGTTTGTCAGGCAGAAGCAATCCCTGGCTCCATTGGCTTCCTGCCCCTCTTTTACTGTAAAACCTCAAGGTGACATTTGAATCTGTCTGTCCTACATCTCAGCTGCTGAAGGCAGTTGGAGTCATCGAGTGTGTTGATTGGCAGCACTGCAGAGCCATGGTCTCGCCTCTCTCCTGCTCAGCCTGCCAGTGAGTGTCTCTCACCAGCCCCTCCTCAGCCCAGCTGAGTCCCTTCCAAACACTTATTTTTCAATTATATTCCACATGTTCCATCAGATTCTTCATGCCTAGAAGGAAATCACGATCTTGCCCACTCCTCCTTCCTCTACTTGCACTGGATGACCTGTCACTCAGACAGTCGAGAAGGGGGAAACAACCTTGGCCAAACCCATAGCACTCTGCCTCCGTCCAGCCCAGCATCCAGCCATCCTCATCTTGCTTATTTTGTTTTTCACATCAAGTGAATCCACTACCTCCATGAGCTCCACCACTAACATCCTAGTCTAAGCCCTCATCACCTACTGCCAGTGTGATGCCCACACCTGCTCTTTGTTTCTGATCAGCCGTCTCCTATACCAGCTCTCCCACCCACTCAACCATTGATCCAAACTGACCAATCCCTGAGCCACTGATGTCTCAGCATACAACCCACTTCATGTCCTGCTCTTGCTCCTCCACTGACAGATCCATCTGTCTGTCTCATACCTGTAGCTCCCTTTCTCTATGGAAGAGATCTTGCCCCCTGCCATGCCCACTTCCTGTGCCAGAGACTAACTCACATCTCCTGCCTTTCCTGGGACCTCACTTCTTCACTTATTTTCTGTTTCTTTCTTTTTTCTTTTTTTTTTCAGTGAGGAAGCAGGAGGGAGAGAGAGAAACATCAATGAGAGAGAATCATTGATCAGCTGCCTCCTTCATGCTCCACACTGGGGATCGTGCCTGCAACCCAGGCATGTGCCCAGACCAGGAATCAAACCCTGACCTGATTCATAGGTTGATGCTCAAACATTGAGCAACACTGGCCAGGCTCTTTTCTATTTTTATCTACCTCTATTCAACATAACAAAACAAAAACCCACGCTCAGGGTGCTTGCTTGGGGAAAATAAAACACACAAAACAGTCCTGGCTCCATGGCAGTTTCTAAACGTTGACTAATACATTTGTACAACCAAACTCTTAGAGTTGTCTTATTCTTGGAAAAGTTGCCTACACTTGACTTCCTTAGCCCCACTACTCTTATTTCTTCTAGTTTTTTACCTGCATCCAGCAATACGCACATATCTTAGAGCTCACTGATGGATTTTTACCTAGATACGAGCCCGAACAGCCCCCACCCAGGGCAGACACGCACAGTGCTTCCAGCAAGTCAGGGGGCTCTGCTGCTCCGTCCTGGAAAGGTCACCTTATCTAGATTGTCACCATAGGTTCATTGTGACTGCTCTAGAATTATTGTAAATGGAACCCGACTATATATTCTAGTATGTCTCTGAGATTCATTCTTGAGGTTGCATATAGTTGAACTCTGTTCTTAATAACCTCGTTCTTTGACATGATTCATTCTAGCCTTCCTTCTTTGCTTATTTGCAACTTCTTTCTGTGACCATGAAAACCTGGCTTCCATTATCTACCATTTATTAACTTATTTTTTCAATTCCATTATACTTGTGAAGTAGTCTCCCTGGGAAACAGATTACTAACTAGAGTATAATATTTACATACATATTTTGAATCCGTGATTGGGAATTCACGTTTGCAGAGATGATTTCATTTATATGTGCATTTTCCACTGGGTGGGTGGTGGGTACCCCTAAATCTCCCCATCCCCATGTTCAAGGGTCAACTGTAGTTATTTTTGTCTTTAGCCTTACAGTGTACTGTCAAAACACCATTTTCCAAAAGTACTTGTTTTTCCCCCACCTCCTTCACTGAGGTAATGCCATACACACCTTTACAATTCACTCAAGTTAATTTGTCACAGTCTGCATTCCATTCTGGAATCCCCTGACATCCTGGGGTGTTATTGTTGTTGTTAATTTGAACACATTCATATTCACTCACTGTGATGTACAGTTCTTTGGGTTTTGAAAAATGCATAGAGGCATGTACTGTCCAGCCCAGTAAAATACAATATAGTTTCGTTATATACAAATGACCCTTGGCATCTCCTATATAGTCAACCACTCTCCCCTTCCTCATTCACTGGCATATAGTCTGTGTTGTCTCCATAGTTTTCCTCTTTTCAAATGTTATGTGAATGGAATCTGTAACACTTTTGAATCTGGCTTTTTCACTTGCAAAATGCATTTATTTATTTATTTTTGGGGAAAAATTTATTTTTATTTATTTTTTATTTTTGTCTAAAGTTTTACATATGTCTCCCTTTTCCCCAATTGACCCCCCCTCTCTCCCCAGCCATTCCCACCCAATGGAGACAGACACAGGCGGTGGGGGCTTGCAAAGTGCATTTAATATTCACCCACATCATTGAGTGAATCCACAGTTCATTCTTTTTTGTTTCCAAATAGTATCACAGTATATGGGTATGTACTAGTTTGTTTATCCATTCACAGTCCTGTCTGCTGTAATAATTCACATACAAGTTTTTGTGTAAACATAAGGTTTCAGTTCATTTAGGAATTGGATTGCTTGAACTTTTTAGGAACTTGACAAATTGCCTTCCAAAATGGCTATAGCATTTGGCATTCCCACCAGTAATGAGTGAGAATTCCTCATTCCATATCTTTACCAGCATTTGGTATTGCCAGGGTTTTTGGTTTTTATGTGTGTGTGTTTTTTTAATGTTAGCCATTTCTAACATATGTAGAGATAACTCATTGTGGTTCTAATTTTTTTCTCTAATGACAAGTGATTGACAATGACATGCTCACTTTTTATCCATATATTTTCTTTTGTGAATTATCTGTTCAGATCTTCTGCTCATTTTGTTGTTGTTATTATTTTCTTATATTGAGCTCTAAGTATTCTCTATTCTTGATATGAGTCCTTTATTGTGATTTGCAAATATTTTATTTCAATCTGTGGCTTGTATTTTCATTCATTTATTTTTTTAAAAATATATTTTTTATTGATTTCAGAGAGGATGGGAGAGGGAGAGAGAGATAGAAACATCCATGATGAGAAAGAATCTTCAATCGGCTACCTCCTGCCCGCCCCCTGCTGGGATCGTGCCCGCAACCTGGGCATATGCCCTTGACCAGAATCAAACCTGGGACCCTTCAGTCCACAGGCTGATGCACTACCCACTGAGCCAAATTAGCCAGGGATGTATTTTCATTCTTTTAACAATAGAGCAAACATTTTTAATTTTGGTAAAGCTCAATTTACTACTAAAGCTGAATTTTTCCTTTCAACAATTGTGCTTTTCTTTTTTTTTTTTTAAATATATATATATATATAATTTTTTTTTTAATATATTTTATTGATTTTTTACAGAGAGGAAGGGAGAGGGATAGAGAGTTAGAAACATCGATGAGAGAGAAACATCGATCAGCTGCCTCCTGCACATCCCCTACTGGGGAAGTGCCCGCAACCCAGGTACATGCCCTTGACCAGAATCGAACCTGGGACCCTTCAGTCCGCAGGCCGATGCTCTATCCACTGAGCCAAACCAGTTATGGCTAAAAAAATATATTTTATTGATATTTTACAGAGAGGAAGGGAGAGGGATAGAGAGTTAGAAACATCGATGAGAGAGAAACATCGATCAGCTGCCTCCTGCACATCTCCTACTGGGGATGGGCCCGCAACCCAGGTACATGCCCTTGACCGGAATCGAATCTGGGACCCTTCAGTCCACATGCCGACGCTCTAGCCACTGAGCCAAACCGGTTTCGGCTGTGTTTTTCTTTTCATATCAAAGTATTCATTGCCAAACACTGGTCTCACAGATTTTCTCCTTTGTGTTTCTTTAAAAATTTTATGTTTTTATATTTAAGTCTATGATCCATTTTGTGTTATCTTTTCTATGAGATGTGAGGTGTGTGTCAAGGTATATTTTTTACCCCGTGTGAACATCCAGAGCCATTTGTTGAAAAGACTATCTCCCTATTGAACTGACTATGCATCTTTCAAAAAGGAGTTTACTATGTTTGAGGGTAATATTTCTAGGCTCTTTGTTCCGTTTCACTGATCTATGTGTGTATTTACTTTTGCCAACACCACAGTTTTGATTACTATAACTTCATAGTTGGTTTTAAATTGGGTAAGGTATATTCTCTGACTTTGTTCTTTTTCTGAATTATTTTGTCAATGCGATAGCCTTTGCCTTTTCACATACATTTTATATATCTTCAAAAGGAACTTGATGAAATTTTTATTGGGATTGTGTTTAATCTAAAGAATTAGGGAGAGTTGATATCTTTTTAAAAATTTTTTTTTCTTTGTTCTGTAATCCCAGTAAGATTCTAAAATATATATTTTTTTATTGATTTCAGAGAAGAATGGAGAAGTAGAAAGATATAGAAACATCAATAATGAGAGAGAATCATTGATTGGCCACCTCCTTTACGCTCCCTACTGGGGATTGAGCCCACCACCCAGCCATGTGCCCTGATCAGGAATCAAACTAGGTCGACACTCAACAACTGAGCATGTACTGCATACTCCAACCCATGACCATAGAATATCTTTCCATTTATTTAGATACTAGTGACCTGTCGCGCGAAATCGCGCGAGACCCAGGATCACTCCACCCCCACTCCCCATGCCATGGAACTGCCCTGAGTCCTGGAGTCCTGCCCCACATGGCCGGCACACCACGGGACGGCCCCAAGTCCTGGAGTGCCACCCCAATGCCCCGCCTCTGGGCCGCGGGCAGCAGCTGCCAGGCCCAGCCCCCGTGGCATGCACACGGGGCTGCGGAAACCCTGGCAGAAGCTGCGCAAAGCGGCCACCAGGACCCCCACATCCCCACGGGGATGCAGGGACCCCGGCAGAAGCTGCATGGAGCAGCCACTGACCCCGCCCCTGCTGGCCCACCTCCACTGTGCACATCGCCATTTTGTGATGGCATGAGGGTCAATTTGCATATTACCTCTTTATTATATGGGATGCTCTGATTTTTTTCACCAACATTTTGTAGTTCTCAGCATATAAATTCTGCACATATGATTACATTTATACTTAGTCTTTTTTAAAATCATGACTGGATGTTGAGTTTTACTTACTGATTTTTCTGTCTGCTGATGTGATCATATAGTTTTCCTTTTTAGTCTTTTTTTAAAGAATCCAGAACCCAGAGTTTTTTGTTTGTTTTTTCAGAGAAAAGGGAGAGAGAGGAAGTGAAAAAGAGAAGGAGAGAGAAACATCTATCAGTTGCCTCCCACACACTCCCAACCCAGGATCAAACTCCCCAACCCGAGTTTGTACCCTGACCGGGAATCAAAACAGCTACCTTTTGGTGTTCGCCTGGATGCTTAAACCAACTGACCCACACCAGCCAGGGCCCTAAGTCTTTTAATAGGGTCAGTTACATGGATTTATTTTTAAATGGTGAACCAGCCTTTTATTCCTGCATGGACTTTCCATTCTTTTTTACATTTGGGATTCAGTTTGTTAATATATCATTCTGTATTTTTGTGTCTATGATCTTGAGAAATGTTAGTTTATAATTTTAATAATATCTGGTTTTGGTTTTAGTATTAAGGTAATGATGACCTCATAAAATGAGATGGGGAGTATTTCATCCTCTTTTTTTCTGGAAGAGCTTATATAGAATTGGTATTAGATATTTGTTATAATTTCTTCCTTAAATGTTTTGTAGAATTTAGCAGTAAATCATCTGGCCCTATAATTGTGTCCCTTTACTCTCCCACATAAGATCTAGAATTATCTTTTTGAGTTCTCTGAAAAACGCTGTTGTGAATTTATCTAGGGCTTATGGAATTAATAGATTCACTGAGGAAGAATGAACACTTATATTGTTAACATTTCCATTCTCATAATGCCTCTAATTAAGTGTTTAAAATGTTCACTATCCAGATTATGTCTTTTTTTAATCTTTATTTTTGAAAGTATTACATATGTCCCCCATTCTCCTCCATTGACCTCTTCGAGCTGTTTTGTGTCTTTTAACTTGCCTGTTTCTCTGGCACAGCTGACTCCACCTGTCCCCTCAGATTGTGCTCACTTCTGCCTTGGAAACCTTGTCAGGGGATAGCAGTGACTGTGCTCACTGGCACCCAAGTCAGAGTCCTGGGCATCTGCCTGCCCTCTGCCTCTGTCTGTCTCTAGCTCCATACCACCAACAGCCTCTCATGTGCTGAGCTTCCCTAGACATCCATGTCTCACTCAGAACGGACTTTGTACATTCTTTCTCCTTCACAGCACCCCTTCCACTTCCTCTGTCAGGTGGTTTCTGCCTCTCTATTAGGAAACAGCTGGCACACCTCCTGGGAAACCCCTTGTGATCTCTTTCCCTCTCCCATCTGGAAGGAAATTGGTGCCTCTGCTTGTGCTGTCCTAGCACCACGATGAGATGCTCCCTCTCAGAGCCAACCTACTGTATGTGATGTCATCCTTATACTGTCCACTCTCCTTGACTCTGGAATGTAAGGAGGGTTCAACCACCAGATCCTCTGTTCTGTGCCCAAGCACCCCCTCTTGAGTTTCCCTTTTTTATTTTTTTTAATTAAATCTTTATTGTTCAGATTATTACATTTGTTCCTCTTTTTTCCCCCCATAACTCCCCTCCACCCAGTTCCCACCCCACCCTCCACCCTCACTCCCCACCCACTGTCCTCATCCATAGGTGCACGATTTTTGTCCAGTCTCTTCCCGCATCCCCCACACCCCTTTCCCCATCAAGAATAGTCAGTCCATTCCCTTTCTATGCCCATGATTCTATTATATTCACCAGTTCATTCTGTTCATCAGATTATTCACTTGCTTTTTCAGATTCACTTGTTGATAGATGTGTATTTGCTGTTCGAAATTTGTATCTTTACCTTTTTCTTCTTCTTCCTCTTCTTAAAGGATACCTTTCAGCATTTCATATAATACTGGTTTGGTGGTGATGAACTCCTTTAGCTTTTTCTTATCTGTGAAGCTCTTTATCTGGCCTTCAATTCTGAATGATAGCTTTTCTGGATAAAGTAATCTTGGTTGTAGGTTCTTGGCATTCATCACTTTGAATATTTCTTGCCACTCCCTTCTGGCCTGCAAAGTTTCTGTTGAGAAATCAGCTGACATTCTTATGGGTACTCCCTTGTAGGTAACTGACTTTCTTTCTCTTGCTGCTTTTAAGATTCTCTCTTTGTCTTTTGCTCTTGGCATTTTAATTATGATGTGTCTTGGTGTGGTCCTCTTTGGGTTCCTTTTGTTTGGGGTTCTCTGTGCTTCCTGGACTTGGAAGTCTATTTCTTTCACCAGGTAGGGGAAGTTTTCTGTCATTATTCTTCAAATAGGTTTTCAGTATCTTGCTCTCTCTCTTCTTCTGGCACCCCTGTAATTCGATGTTGGTGCGCTTGAAGCTGTCCCAGAGGCTCCTTATGCTATCTTCATATTTTTGGATTCTTTTTTCATTTTTGCTTTTCCGGTTGGGTGTTTTTTGCTTCTTCGTATTTCAAATCTTTGACTTGATTCTTGCAATCCTCTAGTCTGCTGTTGGGAGTCTGTATAATATTCTTTATTTCAGTCAGTGTATGCTTAATTTCTAGTTGGTTCTTTATCACAACCTCAAGGGTCTCATTAGATTTCTTGTAGATCTCATTGAGTTTATCGGTAGTTTCTAGAAAATTATTGAAAGACCTTAAAAGTGTGGTTTTGAACTCTATATCCAGTAGTTTGCTTTCCTCCATTTCTGTCATTTGTGTCCTTTTTCTTTGTCTCCACATTTTTTATGCTTCCCTGTGTTGATACAGTGGTTTTCTGTGCTAAGTGTCCTCTAGGGCCCAGTGGTTCAGCCTCCCCAATTACCTGAGGAGGACACTCTTGGTGCACCCCCTTGTGGTCTTTGTGCAGTCTTGTTGTAGTTAAGCCTTGATTGTTGTAGGTATCACTGGGAGGAATTGGCCTCCAGGCCAATTGGCTGTGAGAATCAGCTGTGTCTGCAGTGGGAGAACTTCTGTGCTGGAGACACTCTTCTGGGGCAAGACTTGCTTCAATGGGGCTTTGGTACTCACTGAGTCTGCACCCTGAGTGTGTCCTTTATGTTTCCACGGGGCTTCAAACTGGATGGTCCCAGTCTGACCTCTGGGTTTTCCTGGCTCCTGGATCTCTAGGGAGGTGCTAATCTAGCCTTTGCCTGAGGCTATCCAGCAAAAGCCTCCCTGCAGGGCTTGGGCGGGGCAAGTCCCATGGGATCAACAGGGCGGGGCTAGCAGTTATGGCTGCTCTCAGTCTTGCCCTCAGAGACTTTGCTTCTCAATGTCCCGGTAATCACTGCAAGCCCCTTGGAGAGAAAGCTGCCCTCGAGTTCCGACGGCTGCCAGACAGTCCCGCTTCTCTCGTATGAGTCTGGGTCCCTAGAGACTCGCCCAGAACTGGAGCTCAGAGCCTGAGACTCCCTCCCGATTGAAAAAGACAACTGCGCCCTCAGCTGCCAACCCTCTCTGCATGCACCTCCGCACCTTAGTATTTTACTTCCGCACTGCGCCTCCTCTGAGTCTCGGTATGCTTTTCTCTTTCCTTCTAGTTGTAGAATTTCCCCTCAGCCAGCCTTCCTGTGGTTCTGGGTGATGTCCGTTCCGTCTTTTAGTTGTATTTTTGAAGTGGTTGTGCGAGGCAGCAATCTCCGGTGTTTACCTATGCCGCCATCTTGGTTTCTCCTAGTTTCCCTTTTTTAAATGACAAGAGCTCAAGCAAGAGAAAAGAACAAATTGTAAACCTGGGGTTCAAAGATGTGAAAACAAAATAGGCACAGAGACATTGTTTTCATCATTTTCTCTCTAATAAAAGTAGTAATTTTGATTTTAAAAAAAAGTAGTTATTTTGTTTCTTTATGTTGGCATCACTAATAAGTCATTCTTGTGTTATTATTTCTTTTCAGGAGCCAGAGAAAAATCAGAGACTACCACTTCTCAGCTTCTCCTGTCTGAGAGAGCCTCACTTCGGGGATGGATGAGGCAGGGAGCTTCAAGGGACTCCAGGGCTGGAAAAACCAAAACTCAGGAAGGGCTGTCGGAAATGCAAGAAGTCTTAAGGCCAGTGACAGACCCCCACAAAGAGATGAACCCTAAATGCAATGATTTGGGGTCAGATAATAGTCTACGCTCAAGGGTTTTACAGGAGCGAGTCTCTCTAGTAGGTGTTCTCCATAACAGTGATACACACAGACTAAAAGACCCCAGGAATCAAACTGGGAAGAACCATTATGAATATAGTGGATGCAGGAACACCAAGAATTGGGATCTTGCACGTGACTATGTTCATCCAAAAGCAAAGCCCTATGCGTGCACACAGTGTAGGAAAACCTTCAGCTGTACATCAGACCTCATGCAGCACCAACAGATTCACACTGGAGAACAGCCTTTTGAGTGCAAAGAGTGTGGGAAAACCTTTCGCAACAGTTCTACTCTCAGGCAACACATGAAGAATCACACTAAAGAGAAGCCCTATGAGTGCAATAAATGTGGAAAGGCCATCCATCAATCTAATTTAATTAAGCATCAGAAAACTCACACTGGAGAAAAACCCTTTGTATGCAAAGACTGTGGGAAAGCATTTTGCTACAAGTTTAATTTGGGTCAACATATGCAGATTCACACGGGAGTGAAGCCCTATGAGTGCAGTGAATGTGGGAAAGCTTTTCGTCGCAAGTCACACCTCACAGAGCACCAGCGGATTCACACAGGAGAGAAGCCCTATGAATGCACTACATGTGGAAAATCTTTCTCCTTCCACTCTGGTTTTGTCCAGCATAGTTGGATCCATACTGGCGAGAAACCTTTTAAGTGCAAAGAATGTGGGAAAACCTTTTGCTCCCAGTACAATTTGCGTCAACACATGAAAGTTCACATTGGAGGGAAGCCCCATGAATGCAATAAATGTTGAAAGGCCTTTGACCAAACTCATCTTGTATTCATATGACTCACACTGGATTAAAAAAAACCCTTTAAATGCAAAGTCTATGGGAAAGACTTGCTACTACTGTAATTTCAGTCAACACATGAAGATTCACTGGAGAGCATCAAGTGTAGGAAAGCTTTTATTCTCAAGTCATACCGCACAACAGACCAACAGATTCACATGAGATGAGCCAGTAAGTGTAGACTGGCTTTCACTTAGTGCTCGTCTTTATCCAGCATAATAGGGCTCTCACTGTAAGGAACAGCGTCTTTTACTACTCCATGAAAGAAACAACGCCTTTCCTGCCTGGCGGGTGTGGCTCAGTGAACCAGGTCACAGTTTGATTCCTGGTCAGGGCACATGCCCAGGTTGCAGGCTCAGTCCCCAGGAGGGGATGTGCTGGAGGCAGCTGATCATGGATTCTCATCACTAATGTTTCTAATTCTCCCTCTCCCTTCCTCTCTGAAAGCAATAAAAAAACACAAAAACAAAATTTTTTTTAAAAAGCCTTTCCCTTGCTCTCCTGCTCCCTTGGTTAAATCCTCTCATTCATCTTGCACCTCCACAGCCTGTTTCCTCCACAGCCGCTGGCTTCTGACAGGGCTGTGAGGTACCTAATGCTTATTGTACAGCTCTGGAGCCATAACTCAGTGTGAATCCCAACCCTGTAGGCAAGTTACGAGATCTGCCTCTACTTTAGTTTCCACATTGGTAAAATGGGTAATTTAGTGCGTACTTCACAGGGCTGTTAGGAGAGTAAATGGTGTGGGGACCCTACCCAGAGTACGCGGGATGTTAAAGGCCTGTTTGCCATACGTGCAAAGGCAATGACAGCAGTTTTACTGTATGCACTGTGCAGTGTTCCTATGTATCATGTGACACTGATGTCACTATTTTAGCAAGAAACCTCTTTTGTCTGAGTTAGTATAAAATGTGCTCCTGAACAGCGGGTGGCTGGCTGCTTTGCAATAAAGCATGTCCCATCTACCTGTGGCTGCTCTCATCTCCCAGTTCCCAGCTTCCAAGGAGGTCCCATCCCTAGCAGAGGGGCTCGGACCCAACAAATGGCTTCCTGTATGACATAAATGAGAACAGAATCTGTCCTCCCTGAGTAGGTGTAGGTTGGCAGTTATGATCCCTGCTGATGTGGCTCCTTATTATTGGTATTGTTACCACTGTCATGCCTGGATCCAAGACCCTGAGGAACAATTTTTGAAGCTTTGTGATTAAACAGCACAGATGCCAGAGGCAATCAAACCTGAATTCCCAACTTAGATCAGGTGATACCATTTTTGTCCATTTAAGCAATTAGGTTATTTCTTTGATCTTCTTTGTTTTCATCTACAAATGATGCCTTTCCGGGAATCTGCATCATTTGGATGCCAGGAGGAACACATAGAATGAATCATTTTCTTCCATTTAGCTTAGGACATAAAAAGACTAAGCTAGACAGCCCTAGTTGGTTTGGCTCAGTGGTTAGAATGCCAGCCTCTGGACTGAAGGGTCTCAGGTTCAATTCTGGTCAAGGGCATATGCTTGGGTTGCAGGCTCGATCCCCAGTAGGGGGTGTGCAGGAGGCAGCTGATCAATGATTCTCATTATTGATATTTCTCTCCCTCTCTCTGAAATCAATAAAAATATATTTTAAAAAAGACTAAGACGTACATGCGACATCAGCTAGACAGTGGAATAGAAGGGTCTAGTCTTCATTCTCTCAGAAACTTCAATTTGACAGTGATCCACCTACACAAAATGCCTTCTCCAAAGCTCTGATATCCAGGTGAAAGATTCCATTACTCAGGTGGAGCATAGAAATGAGAAAAGATGATTGGAGGAGGATAGGGTCAACAGTTTCAGTTTACCTGCATCGCCTCTACCTCAAACCTATTTGATAAGCACTGAGAGAAATCTCCATTCAAGCTCTTTCATGGGGAAGAGTGAAATGAATGTTTGAATAAAAGCCAGAGTCAGAGAGATGCATCTGTAGCTGTTGACAACATTTTTGTCCTTCCAGGCTAGTCAAGTCTGGGATTACATTTGTTATTTAACTTCATCCACATACACAATGCCCATTTATGGATGAGGGGATAGCTTGAGAAAGACAGAGCAACTTGTCCAAGGTCCTAGAGCTTGTCAGCGACAGGGCCTAAGCTCATCCTGGTTCTGCCTGACTCCAGTCTGCATGCTTTCACCATACGTCACGCCTCACCACCTCCCAGCATCCCCTGCCAGGCCTCACGTACTCCCTGCACAGCACAGACGCAGCACACAGATCTGAGCTGCAGTTACTTTATTAGAGTCAGCCTGATGAAGACAGCGTGGGGACAGGTGTCTGGATTCCAGCTTCAGGTGAGAATGGCAGGAAGACGGAGCTCAGAGAAACAGTTCAGTTTAGAAGTTCAGTGACATCCTTTTTTATCATGTCCACTGTGTATTGGATGCATTCCTTGCTGGTGGTGATAGTGCCCTAAAGAGAGGGCGATAACAAGAGAAGAGGACTTGAGCCTCCGGCAGGGCTATCCTATCTCCCCAGATCACCCCACTCCTCATCCTCGGTGATTCAGCTCCATCTCCAGCAAGAACCACAGGCCACCACCGGAGAGGGGCTGTGATCAGTCAGGCCAGGATGAGGATGCCCCTAATTGCCCACGCACAGGTATTCTGTGGTCTCTCCTGTACCTAAGACTCGTCTGTTAGGTGCACCGGGTGAATGTTTATGCATGTGTCGTAAACAATCTCATGTGCCCTGTGTGCCTACATTAATGCAAGAAGTTCTTGAAAAACCTTATTTTGCAGAGTCAACACTTTGGGGGAAATAGAGTAAGAGACAGATTGTTCAAAATCTATGTAACTGTAAAAAGAGCAGTAACAAAGACAGTTCATCAGGAGATGTATCTGTGAGCAGCTACACATAAGTAGAAGTTGCCTCAGGGGCCTTGGGCACTACCATGACATAGTGGAAATTCTGGCTGTGGACACTGCGACAATGCAGGTGGAAGTGGGGCTCGGAGCCGGAAGAAGAGCCATCAAGGTGGACACAAGAGGAAGTGAAACAGACCGAAAGCCAGAAGCCTTGCAAAGCCAGCAAGTCCCTTCTGGGAAGAGTCTAAAAGTGGTGCTCGTTTTTTGTTTTTGTTCTCTTGTTAATCCTCACCCAAGGATATTTTTTCCATTGATTTTTTAGAGAGAATGGAAGATGGCAAGGTGTGGGGGGAGGATGAGAGAGAGAGAGAGAGAGAGAGAGAGAGAGAGAGAGAGAGAGAGAGAGAGAGAGAAAGGCATTGATATGTCACATCGAGATTGATTGCCTCCCACACGCCCCTGACTGATGCTGGGGATTAAACCTGTAACCCAGGTACATGCTGTTGGCTGGGAATTGGACCCACAACTCTCCATGCATAGGCTGGCACTCTAACCACTGAGCACACTGGCCAGGGCAGTGGTCGTTTTTAAATTTTCTAAAATAGAGCAGCAGGACTCCTACTTGTACAGGAGCTGAAGTCTCTCCTGCCAAAGGTTAAAATTCTCCTGCAATGTTAGCTCCCTTAATCTGGGGGAAAATCACATGAGCCAACACACTCTCTATGTTACACTGGCATCAGTCCCCTATTTTCCAGTGTGAGCTAATCGACATAATAGGGACATGCATGATAGAAGAACAGGTTGGATGTGCATGTAACATGTGGTTGTATGTTATACATGCTGTAGAGTGGAGCTAAGATTTATGAGCTTGACTGTTTATAGCTCTTATCTCTCATGTACCCCATGATGTCATGGTCTATTTGTATGTGGCATTTTGCAATATGCTGCACGTATGTCGCCAGAGCGAGGGTTGGGGGAGGAAAGTAAATTACCATGAAGATCAGATCCAAGATCTTGGATTTGATTCCCGCCTCATTGTAGCAATCCTGGATTTTTTCTAAGGCTACTTTTTCTGGTTGGGTAGCGTGGACCAGATCGAGGCTGGCATCCAACAGTGATTTGCTTCCAATAGCGAACGTACCAAAGACTCCATAAAGAATAGGGCAAGATTCCGCTGAAGGCAAGAGACAAAAACACCCCATCAAAGGAATCACTAGGGTAAGAGGTTCCTGTTTCCCCACCACTTGGAAGTAATCACATAGCCAGTGTGTCCTGACGCACCTTCCACGGACACCTGCCCTCTCCCAGGACCGCTTACACCCCAGACAGAGCAAACATTCTCTAAGAGGCACTCCCAGCTGAAAGGAGCAGTAAGAGAGGCTAGGACTAGAACCCCTCTGCCCCTGACCATGGCCCCAGACATCCCAGCCCTTCAAATAAGCACCACTACCCCAACCAACTCCCCCTATGTGTGCATAACTGATGACCCCTCCATCTTCAAACCTCTCCCTCCATTGAAAGACTGAAAACCTCGGGGGCTTTCTGCAGGACTCATGGGCAGTGATCTCCCAGCTGACCCCTAAATTTCTTGCTAGAAGCTGCGCAGAGATCATGGGGGGAGGGAGTGAGACAGAGTAAGGCCAAGGTCAAGAAGGCCATTTCTTCCCTCCTTCCTATTCTTACCCATCTGGGTGCCCAGCTCTCTGGTCACCAGCAAGGCCAGCACAAGCAGTGTCCCCTTCATCATGTCAGCTGCCGGAATGCTCTGCCCAGGGCAGGGTTTCTGCTACTTTATAAACAAGTTCCTTAAGCCCATCCCACACCCCAGGAGCTCCAACAGCCTGTGGGCAGGAGCTGGCACACGTGGCCCCTCCGCCATCAGGGTGTTAAATGTGGGAAGCAAACTGAGAGCAAATCTGGAGATGATGTGGTTTTACCTTTGCCAAAAACCAACTGGAGCTGACATTTCCAAATTACTTCACTCTGAGCCAACTGCTCTGTTGTCCAGCGCCAACTGTCACATCTCCTGGTCATCCTTCCCCCACACTATTCTGGCTCCAAATGCTACACTCTCCCAAAATGTAGAGACAGAAATCACAGGAGGGGTCAAGGCGGGTCTGTGCCACCATAGCTAAACAAGGAATCACCCGGAAAACGGACGGGCAGGTTTAATTTCTTGAGGTGAGTATGGGGAGCTGGGCCTGAATGGAGCCCCTTAAACATCGTATCTGCTGCAGTCGCTGAATGGGGCCCCAAGAAGGGATGGCCACCGTCCTTGAGCTCTGAGTCACTCACTATCAGGGAAGTTGCAGGACTTGTGGCCACATAGGTTTTCTCAGGGCTGGTAATGCTCCATTTTTAGATCCCACCACCAGTTTCCCTCTCACCCTTAAGGGGGCAGATTCCTTGGCACCTCCTTGACTCCCAGTGGCCCCAGCCTTGTTGCTTCGCCTCGCTGTCTCTTCCTCCAGCAGTAAACCTGCCCTAAGAGGGGCTGACTGCACAGCACATCCAGAAACATGAGTGCGCAGGTGTGGGTTGTGCAGTTTGTCTCTGTCAGACAGACAGAGGTGTCCACAGCCCTACAGGCCACTGTGGGCTAGACTTCTCCAGGCAACCAGAAGTGGCACTCAATCTGCTCAAACTCTCAAGGTTAAACTGAGCCTTCCACTTTAGGAAAATCGTTTGTTGGCATTAACAAGTTGAGACAGTTCATGAAAACTCAGCAGAAAGAAACCTGAGAAAGCTCCCAATGGCCAAATCTGGAACAATTTGAACAAAAAAATAACAGTATTAAATTATAGTCCAAAGTATAAAGTAATAGATGCGAGTCCACCCTGATGTAAAAGATTGAATAAATAAAGCAATGGGGGGGAAGAGAAATGCTCCTTAGAGAAGACTCCAAGCAATCCACAGACCCACGCCCAGGAGGTGGCACGCACCACCCTCACCCCCTTAAGAGGGGCCAGACTGAGTAACTCATTCCCATAGAAAGAGTAGGGAAAGGGGGAAACAGTGCAGAAAATGACATTATCAAGTGACCAAGGCTAAAATAACCAGTGATAGGACATTGATACTACGGATGCCCGGAGGTGACAAGCACGGCGCGCCACCTCTGTGCTGGCTTCCCAAGAACCCAAAGTCCAAACCCCGGTCTACATTATGAGGAGAGCAGCAGACAAACTCAGCTCCGGAGCCACTCCACACTACCTGGCCAGTGCGCCTCATGGCAGCCAAGGCCATGACAGGAAACAAGTGTCCCCACCATCTGGAGATGTCTCAGAGGGCCTTGTGGCACCCCCCCTGGGGCTGGACGACATCAGCTCGCAGAGCTGTGGGGAGGACTGCAGGAACTCCCTGTGCAGGACCGGACATGTGGCTCTCGCCCAGGTGTCCCACCACGCGGAAACTGCTCTGGGTAGAGAAAGAGCCGAGGGCATGCCGTGTTTACTTTCTCAGCTAACAGGTGCCCAGGAGCCTCCGAAGAACATCAGTGACCTGAGCCCTCATGGGGTGATCTTCAGAGGGACAGGCCCTGGGCATCGGTAGCCATGGCAAGGAAAGGCTCTGTGGGAGCCAATCCACAGCTGGAGCTCAGTACTTGGTGCCTCTTTGCCAAGAGCAGTTACCGGATATGAATCCTGTTTGGCATAGGGTTCTGACTGGGGTCAGAAACATGTCCTGTCTTTAACTCTGGGCTTCAGCAAAGCTTATTCCAGCAAAAAGCTCCTTAATTCTGACTTATCAAAACATTTCAAACCTTTATCTTATTTAATTAATCCCAGGCAATGTTCATAAGCACATATATAGCAAATATAAGTGAAGTGTTCCTATTGATATAGATTCCAGAGACATGAGATATCCCTTCCATTCATCTAATAAACATTGGTGAAGCACCTACTGTGTGTCAGCTCAGGTCCCAGTCTTACAGATGTGGCAGCACACGCAGCAACGCCCTCACATTCTTGGTGCTCATCAGACATCTAAGGGGGAGTGGAGGACAAGCCATAATGACAAGAAGTGCTATGGAGGAAGATAAGTCGGGGAGAACAGAGTGCTATGGTAGAGGGTCCCCTTTTATAGAAGGGGCCAAGAGTGTGGGAGAGTCTCTCTGATAAGGTGACAGTTGCAGCGACCTGAGTAATTGGGCCATGAATCGTGCTGCACTTGGAGAAAGCTTTGCAGGCAGCGAGGGCGGCCCCTGCAAAGGGCCTCTGCAGGACACTTGATAAGGCCCAGAAGCAGAATGGGGGCGGTGAGGGAGGAGAGAAGCATAGAGATACATTTAGAGAGACAGCAGGGCAGGGAAGAGGGGGCAAGTGTACAAATCGCACAGGGGTTGTGGGCCACAGCGGGCGTGGCTTTTCCTTGGGTTGTAGCTCTAGACTAGAGAAATGATATGTGAGCGATACAGAGAAACTCAAAAGAAGCAGCTTGGAGGGGAAATGAAATTTCTGTCAGATTGAGGTGCTATCAAAGTAAGCAGGTGGCAGACTTGGTCTACAGACAACTAGGACTTCTGGGCCAGCATGTAGGGGAGGATTCAGGGCTCAGAAACAGATTCAGGGGACTGGCCCAAGGGGGGCCACTGAGCATGTCAAGGACATTGTGACGAGAGCAGGGGAGGCAGCAGTCACCAGAAAGCCTGACCAGGGGCCTGTGCTCTGGCCTTCCCTTGGCCGGTACTAGCTGTGAAGCCAGCTAAGCACTGAGCTTCCTGAGAAATCCTTAGTGAGGACCAGACTGCTGTCAAGGACATGGGCAGTTGTGACAGGCTGACACTGGGCATCCCTCGGGAGGCCTGATTTGGGGACCTTTTTGCCCCTTTTCCTAGTCAACCTAAGAAATTTCAGTTCTTAAGTTTTTAGTGTCAGCTGACCTCAGACAGGCCTGGAGTGGGGAAAAGGAGGCTGAGCCAGTGCCCTTTGTTGACTCGGTGACTTAGGATTTCGCCAAAGTATACACTTCCCACCTCCACAGCCCCAGGGAATTCCAAGCTATGGCCTGGGAATGGCGTTGGCAGAACCTCCTGGTAAAGGAGGCATCAGATACAGGCCCCTTCCATCCCCGCCCCGCTTTGTGGGGCCAACAGCAAGTATAAAAGGGCTCCAGGGTAGGTAGGGAGCACCTGCCAACTGCACCATGATGGGGACCGGTGCCCTCGCGCTGCTCTGGGCTGCCTCGCTCCTGATCTCCAGCGGAAGTGTGTTCCTGGGGACATGAATTCTCCGGGGTTTTAAGGCCTCCCGGGCAGTCCTAAGCATGTGGGGGGGGGGGGGGAGGGGTAGGGGAAGAGTGTGTTTTCATGAGTGTCTTTCAGGAGAGTGTCAGCTTGCTTTATGTTTCAGATTGTGACATTTGCCCAGCCATGAAAAAAGATGTTATCATATTTCTGACGGGAACCCCAGAAGAATATGTTGCACAAGTGGAAAAATACCAAAACAACTCTTTAATATTGGCCAATTCCAGGAAACTGAAGGACTGCATTGATCAGAAATTGACAGAAGAGGATAAGGAGCATGCCGTCACCGTGCTGGTGGGTCTGGCTGTGTGTGTGTGTGTGTGTGTGTGAGTGTGTGTGTGTGTGTGTGTGTGTGAGTGTGTGTGTGTGTGTGTGTGTGTGTGTGAGGCCTGTCTGGGGTCTGCTCAGGTCTCTCCTCTCCATATAGCCCTTCCCTGAGAATCAAGGAGGAAAAAGAGCTCCCTGAATGAGGAGGTGGAGAGGATGGGCGGGCACCAAAGGTGTAGGGAAGGGCCAGCTGGGAAGGCTCAGTCTAGCCCTTGAGCCCTTGGGCTGGCCCTGACCGCTCGCATCTGCCGGGCCACAGCCTAACACCCTCCAGGCCCTCCTGACTGCATGACACCCCCTGGCCTCGGTGTCAGGCCCTGACTCAGCCTCTCCAGCTCACCAGCCTGGGTCTTCAAACCATTAGCACTGCATCCTTCACCTTAACTCCTCAAGTCCCCGACTCCATTCCCACTAAAGCCCTCATTTGCCTTGTTCTCTGGACCCCAGAGGGCCATTCTGCACCTCAAATGCCAGGAGAGGAGGCACCTTCCAAAAGCCCCCTTCCAACCTCCCAACTTCAGGTTGCCCCAAATGATGATGGAAACGCCACTACTTTAGCTGCAAGTGTCCACAGGACAGGAGGACAAAGGAGACTGGGCTCCTCATTCCTGAAGACTCCCAGGTGCACTTGGACCCACCAGGTCCTCCTCAGCAGCCTCTTCCTGCTCTACCCAAGACGGCCCTCCATCTCACCACGGTGACCCTTCCTCCTCTCTCTGTTCCATCGGCGGAAGCTTCCAGGCACATCCTGGGATTCTCTTGTGGGGCAGGAGATAGAGAGGAACCCACTTTTACCTGCTCAGATCCAGGGGTCACCCTTCAAACAGGCCTGCAGGCCCTCCTCAGAGGGCCCAGGGCGTGTCCCATGCAGCTTGGTGTCTTCTACCCCTGAGGTCACCAGGTTTCCTGACTTTCTCTTTGCAGAATAAAATATTCTCAAGTCCTTTATGTTAATGGAGCCATCCTTGCCAGGAGCCCCAAGGAAGCTGCTTGCCTGATCATTAAGGAGTCTCTGCAACCGCCATGTCCAAGTGTCTGACTAAAGGATTCCAGCAATAAAAGCTTTGGAATTCAAGCGAGAGTGCTTGCTCCTTGGAGACTGGGCTTTGGGGAGCGGGCAGCACAGTGGGAACCACTCGTGTGACTTGCAACTGCAGCTGGATTTGAGTGCTGTCAGATGTCGTTCCTCCACTGAATTCAATGTATGGGGAGAGGGGGGTGATAACTAGAACAGCTTCTCACGTCTGTGGACCAGGATCCACTATCTGTCATGCACTATCTACCAGATTTTAGCCTCTCAGCAGCCCTCAGAGATGGGAGTAATCATCATAGTCTTACAAGTGAGGAAGCTGGGGCTCAGAGATGTAATGTGTCTGCCAAAGACCACAGAGCTCCTGGGCAGCGGAATGTGCTGCACCCACTCCTGCCCGTCCTCTGCGGGGGAGACAGGCTCGGGGAGCTCACCTCGTGGCTGTACACATATCGCAGTCCCTCCCTGGGCCTCTGGTTCCAACCTATAAAATGGTTGTACCTCCCCTCTCCAGGGCCTCTTCGGTGGGTGAGAAGCGGCTCCTGTGAGGAGAGAAAGAGCAAAGGGTCAAGGTACCAGTGCTGAACCTGGTCACTTCTTGTGCCTCAGTTTACCCGCATGCCAGCCCCCCAGTTGCAGATTCTGCTGCCTTCAAGTAAATACCCTACAGGTTGGGTCTAATGCTCAGAGTGGGGTCCAGGGTCCTGGAGCGTCAGACGCCTCCTGCGGCTCTGCTCCATGACCATGGCCCGAGGCCTCTCAGGCCCATGCCACCCGTCGTTTTGGCCTGACCAGCATCGCCTCTCTTCCTGCTCCATCCGACTGAGAGCTCACACCACCGGGCTCTCCCAGGAGGAGTCGCTAAGAGCCTCATGGTGGAGAGGCTCAGAAGAGGCCCCCAGAGGTGATCCAGAGCAGCCGTTTCCCTCCTTGTGCTCTGAGGGCTGCAGGAGTAAGACCTGGCTCTTGGTCTGTGCCCACCGCTCTGGGTCAGGGGGTGGGACTTCTTCTGAAAGGGATAACTGCCTCTGAGAGCTGAGGAGATGGGGGGCATGTGCAGGTTATGGGGCAGAGACCCTTCTCATCACCCTCCCATGTGACCCGGGACACGTATCCCACCACGCTCCCATTCTACAGATTTAAAGTTCCAGGCCTTCTAAAAGAGCGGCACCCACATGAGTTGGGTGGGTCTTACAATGTCTTAGAGAAAGACGCCCTCTTGCCTGTGGAGAGTATATGGGTGTCGTGGAAACCCGTCCAAAGAGGAGGAGGCGATGAGTGATGGGCAATTTATCCTCACTGGGACACAATCAGTTTCTTGGCCGTTACTTAACTCCCACAGAACTCCCTAGGGAATGCTGTGTACAGAGACATCTCAATATTGTCCACGTGCTCCCTCCCCTCCCGCTGCCTTCCTCCGACCCGTAGAATCTCTATCTAATCTGGAGGTGGGGGTGAGGGAGAGATTAGCATCAGATGCCTTTCCAAACCTTTTACTGTCTGGCATCCAAACCTTAGATGCTTAAATGGTAAATGTCAAAAACTGTGGGGTTTTTTTATCTCTGATTCTAACATGAATTTGCCTCTGAGATCATAGAAGTCCTGCCCATCTCCTCCTAGGCCCAGCTCCACCTGACTTCACTTGAAGCTGTGGT
The DNA here is from genome assembly GCF_014108235.1 of Myotis myotis. Lineage (NCBI taxonomy): Eukaryota > Metazoa > Chordata > Mammalia > Chiroptera > Vespertilionidae > Myotis > Myotis myotis. The sequence goes on from NW_023416323.1 coordinate 11,666,050, forward strand.
AGACAAGCCTGTACTTGCAGACGTCTGTCTCCTCAAACACGTGCATTTCTCTTTACTGCTTGGTGGCTTTCTCCAGTCCCTGGGAGCTTGTTGAATGTTGTTAAGCTCACTCTGAAGTCTGGGGGAGTTACTGTCACAGGGCGACCCTCTAACACTACCCCAGCCTCCCTGACTTCTGCTGGGTCAGCTCCGAGGTGAGTTCCACAGTGTCTCTGAGAAGGTGCCTAGTGAGCTTGAGCCCCAGTTGCCCACCCCCGTGGCCTTTTCTCACTTTCCTATTTCACGTCCTCTTGAGCACCCTGAGATCACTTCCCAGATAAACTGCCTGCCCCCAAGTCCTTCTGTCTGGGTGTCCTCTGGTCAGAACCCAAACGAACATAGTAACCTGTATCCATCTGCCTGATCGGGAAGGAAAGGCAGGCTAGTAAAAGAGGCTCAGTGAAGGCAGCATGAGGAAGGAGTGGGATACACCAGTTGACTCTTCAGAAGTATCATCCATCCTTCACAGACAGCAGGGTACCCCAGTGGAGTAGGGTGGCACTCTCTTGCCATTTATTTCTCTAGGGACCTTGCACTGCTGAATTCTCAAACTGCCCTGACAAGGTGCTTTTGTGGTGTGCCCCAACTCCAGCACATGGGAATCAATGGGGGATTTCAGACACAAGTCTACACTGCTGAATTTGATTGAGATCAGGGAGTCAGGAAGCGATAGAGAGATGAAAGGAAATTCTGGGTGCTAGTACAGAGGCATCGGAACTGAGACAAGCTCCCAACTTCATTAAAAAAAAAAAAAATGAGACACCAATTACCAATCAGAAATAAAATGATGTCTATTATTCTACAATAAAAATAATAATAACTAGATGCTATGAACAAATGCCAATACATTTGATGGCTTAGATGAAATGGACAACTTGCTTAAAGATGCGAATTACAAAACTGAAAGGCAAAAGAGAATATCTGAATAGTCCTATATCTGTTAAGAAAAAAGCTTCTAGTTAAAACTTCACATATAGAAAGCTCCAGCCTTATAGAGCTTTACTGGTGAATTATATCAAACACTCAAAAAAGAAATAATAGCAACCTTATATTAATGCTTTAAGAAAATGGAGAACAAAGAAATTTCCCAACTGATCTCTTGAAGCCAGTATCATCCTCATAATAAATCTAGGCAAAATTATTACAAGAAAACTATAGACCAATACTCTTCATAAACATATTCACAAAAATTCTTAACAAAATATTAGTAAATCAAACCCATCAACACATGAAAAGGGTGATACATTATGACAAGATGCTGTTTATCCTGGGAATGCAAGATTGGTTTAACATACAAAATCAATCAACACAATCTACTACATTAAGAACAATAGAGCCTGCCGGCATGGCTCAGTGGTTGAGCATCAACCCATGAACCAGAAGTTCACAGCTCAATTCCAGGCCAACGTACATACTCAGGTTATGGGCTCAATTCCCAGTGCGGGGCATGCAGGAGGCAGCCCATCAATGACTCTTGCTCATCATTGATGTTTCTCTCTCTCCCTCTCCCTTCCTCTCTGAAATAAATAACAAATATTTTTTAAAAAATGTCTCTAAAACGAATAGCATTTTGTTTCTTTCCCCACAGGCTCTTAAGAGTTGGGCCTTTCTTACCAATCGAGGTCAGCTACTTACAGGTAGCCAAATGTCTGAAATCAATATAGGCCCAGGAGGAATCAGCCTCAAGTCTTGCTAAAAACAAGTGACCCCGTTAGGTCAAAAAAAAAAAAAAAAAAAAATGTCTCTAACTTCTGCCACCATTTCCTCTCCTCCCAAATGGCTTTTGCTACTATCACTCTACCAACAGCTCCCTTTGTTCTCACTAGATCAATGAAGAACTTTCAGTCCTCTTTTCAACCTCCGGTCTACTTGTCTCCTCTCTTCTTATTGAAGTCCTCCCCCTTGTCTCCCACAACCTCACCTGGATTTCCACCTATCTCTGTAGCTGTTCCTCCTTACTCTCATTCATAGGCTAATGCCACAGCCTGGATGGCCATGCAATTTACACCGCCATAGAAAGGCACCCTTGTCACAGTGGGCATCTCTCTTACCAAGCACAGTGGAACTTTGTAATGGGCCCCCAATTGCCGGGGTCCAACCCCAGCAGGTCCAGGGGTCCCCAAAGGTGTGGACGGAGTCGGCGAAGAAGGAAGGACACGGAGACAGCGTTCAGTTGATCAGCAGCCTAGCCAGGATCTCTAGCCAGGATCTCCAGCCAAGTTCTGGTCTGGATCTCCAGCGAAGTTCTGCTTAGGATCTCCAGCCAGGTTCTGTGTCCATGTTCTCTTGCTAGGTTCTCCAGGTTCTCCAGCCAGGTTCTGTAGCCATGTTCCCTTGCTAGGTTCTCCAGCCAGGTTCTGTCCAGGTTCTCCAGCCAGGTTCAGTCACCAGGTTCTAGTCAGGTTCTCTTGCCCATTTCTGTAGTCAGGTTCAGTCCAGGATCTTTTGCCATGTTCTCTCCAGCGAAGTTCTTCTGTCTCTAGTTCTGTGTAGGTTCTGTCTTCTTAGTTCTGTGTTCTAAGTTCTGTCACTTTCCATCTTGTTACATCTGTATTTATACCAGTTGATTCAATCCTATCAATCTCTATTACAAAGGTTAGGGCGTTTCTTATCTCCGTTCCAGGGAGTAAAGATTATGTAGCTTAAGCATGATTGTTCATAGTTAAAGTGATTAATTACCCACCTGGCACTTAGTTAAGAGGTTTTATTCCCTCCCTAACTTCAGGGGAAAATCCCTACCTGGGGAAACAACCTTTGTCAGAGACCTTGGTTAAAACACATAGTGCCAAGAAGGTGAGCAAACATATTAAGAACAGTATGCCATATATGCCAGGTCTCTTGAAACAGCAAGCATGGACCAGCTCCCGGCACCCAATCACATTGAGATCCTCTGAATACAAGGATTATAGAGAACATAGAGTTTCCATGGACTAGAAGAAACTTTCCAATGTTTTCCCCAAAGCAGAATGTCTTCCTTACTGACAGGCTCCTCTCATTACTCCTTCTGTTTGGCAGACATTTGTTTCCGCCCTGACTTTGGCAAAGAGAAAGAACAGGTTTATCCTAATGAGCTGTGTCCTAAGTCCTCGGTATCTCTGCTTACTGCGGTTGCTCTTTCGTTGAACAATGTGCGTGGCTAGGTTACACGTTCAAAGGGTTGTCTCTGGATAAAATTTTATTTAAATGAGAAAATCTAAGCACCATGTCCTCAGCTTGAAGTGGAAAAGGTTTCCTCTTTCAATCAATGACGATGTCGGCAACTAAGTAATTCCTAATCACCGTCGGCAAACAGGAGACCTGCTGAGACCTGGGGCTTCGTCCTTGAGGGATGCTGTCTTTAAAAGATGAGCTGATGGAAAATGAGCTGAGGTGCCTTAAAAGCAAGTCTATGTATTACTCTGTCACAGGAATGTTTCTTTGCTATTTTGAAAAAGGTATCAAACTATTATAGTGTACATACTGTATAGTATAAGTAGGTTCCCTCTCTGTATCTTGAGAAAGCTGTAAATTGTGCTAATCCGCTTCTTTGCTGCTGTCCAGAAAGACTTGTTTCTGTTAATGGCATGGTAAATCAGGAGACTTGTTAGTGAAACTGCTTCGAAAATGGGTCTTGAAAATGAAAGCTATAATATTTGTCAGATTTCCACATTCCCTCTTAGCAACAAAGATGGTAACCATAACATATTTGCTAAATTCCATCACTTACAGTGGTTCTCAACCTTCCTAATGCCGCGACCCTTTAATACAGTTCCTCATGTTGTGGTGACCCCCCCCCCAACCATAAATTATTTTTGTTGCTACCTCATAACTGTAATTTTGCTACTGTTATGAATCGTAATGTAAATATCTGATATGCTATATGTGTTTTCCTATGGTCGCGACCCACAGGTTGAGAACCACTTAATACATTTAACAAAGTTTAATACATTCATGCTGCTTGTGATAGGGGATGCTAAGGAAGGCACACACATAAATCAAGGGTAAAAACATTAAACCAAATCCAAAGATAGATACTATGCCTGGAAATTCAGACCTGATTTCAGGGTTAATATTCTGTTAGATTTGAGTGCCATCACTTACATGCTTAAAGGACCTGCTCAGCCTCCTTTGTGGCCCCCAGGCAAATTCCTAATGAGAGTGTGATCTTACCACTCCTGCCAGCTGCCTGCCCTGGACCTCCAAGTCAAATGACCCCGCAGCATCCTCTTCACAAAGAAACTCACTGGCTTCCTGCGCAGCACAGAACAGGCCTCAGTTGCTCTCCTGTTATTTATTGAAAACCCTTTCTAGAGGAAAATAATTCAAGAGGTGCTAAACTCAGTCATGATCAGAGAAATGCACTTGAAAAAAATAATGTAACAATAGCTTGGCAAATGTTTAAAGTGCGATAATACCAAGTGTTGGTGATAGCATGAGGAAACAGGTACTTTCATACAATGCAGAGGGACAGGTGATTCAGTACAATCCCTTTGTAAGGGGAATTTGGCAGGATCTTAAAAACACATATATGCATATACATACACAGATGTCATATCATATGCATATACATGTATGTACACAACATACATATATGTTACTTTTTCAAATCTACCTAGAAAAACTATTTTACTATTTTACATGGGAACAGGTAAAGAATGCTCACCCTAGGATCATTTTTAATAGTGAAAACAATAAGGAAAAGGTTAAATGAAGTAACTTATGATAGATCCAAACCATGAAACTGATACAGAATTAAAATGAACGACATATTTGCACACCTATGAACATGGGAAGATGTCTAAAGTACGTCGCATAGTGAAATGGTAAGGCTGTTGACATCTAAGAATAGGAGAGGGGACAGATCAGGGGGTAGTTGAAGCCTTATTTGTGATTATTTAATTTTTATTTACCCTCTGGCTTAGATTTCTGGCTTAAAACCTCAGTTATGCCACTCACTTCCTGGGTGAGTCCTGTGCCCCAATATTCTCATCTACAAAGTCGATGGCACAGCCAAAACGGGGACAAATGGCAGTGCCTGGCCCTTGGTAGGTGCTCACTGAGTACTAGAAGCCTTTCCCTTGTCACCTTTCCAACATCATCTTACAAATGAAATCAACATTTTCATAACCTCAAGGATGGAGAAAGAACTTTCTTTGTGGTGGCTTTTCTCATGCTCCTATTTACTGCCCTTTCAGTTTGTGTCCATAAGCTCTTCTTACTCCCATTCTTCTCAATCCCTCTTGCATTATCTTTTGTGCATCTGCTGTAAGAATTCTGCTCTGATAGCATTGTGGGAAAGCATAAGGCATTCAGTGACAATGTTTTGCTAGGTCTCCACATAACCAAATGAGATTATATCTGAAATTCCCTAGAAAGTAGACAAAGAGATATCAAAGGCTGTTAGATTTTGCTTAACAGAAATACAGGGAGATGGAAATTATACAAAATGAGCTCCATTACTTCAAAGAAGAAGAAAGTAACTCATTTCATGTAGGCAATAATTCAGCAGTTCTAAAAAATCAGAACAGCAGAGAGAAAGAAGGAGTTTATGGAACTACCCCATCTCACTTTATTTTGCAAAATGAGGAAACATATGCAAAAAGGTCCCAGGATTGTCCAAAGTCAATGAGCTAGTCAGCTGAAGACCAGAGTAAAACTCTGGAACTTTTTACTACATTCTTTCCTTTCCTCCCCAGTAGAGGTCAGTGAGATGTGCATTCAAGAGATACTGTAGCCCTGGCCTGATCTCAGTGGTTAGAGCATCAGCCCATGCATTGAAGGATTGCAGCCTCAGTCCCCAACCCCCGGCAGGGTGAGTGCGGGAGGCAACCAATCGATGTGTCTCTCTCACATGAATGTTTCTCTCTCTCCCTCCTTTTCACTCTCTCTAAAAATCAATGCAAATATATCCTCAGGTAAGGATTAACGCACAAACACAAAAATAGATACTGTAATTAGGGAATATGCTGTCTCCAGTTAACAGGTTGATCCTGGATAATAAGCAATTCTCTTTGGTCATTTTAAGAGAAAAAGAACACAATTTTAAAATGACCCAAGATAGTCCAACCAGAGTGGCTCAATTGGTTGAGTGTCATCCTGTGCACCAAAAGGTTGCTGGTTCTATTCCCAGTCAGGGCACATACCTGGGCAGGTTCAGTCCCCAATCCAGGCACATACGGAAGACAACTGGTCTATGTTTCTCTCTCACATTGATGTTTCTCCTCTCTTCTCACTAAGTATGTATGCAATAATTAGGGTGAGGATTAGATAGATAGATATGTATGTATGTATGTATAAAATGACCCAAGATAGCCCTAACCAGTTTGGCTCAGTGGATAGAGCATCGGCCTGCGGACTGAAGGGTCCCAGGTTCAATTCCGGTCAAGGGCATGTACCTTGGTTGTGGGCACATCCCCAGTAGGGGGTGTGCAGGAGGCAGCTGATCGATGTTTCTCTCTCATTGATGTTTCTAACTCTCTATCCCTCTCCCTTCCTCTCTATAAAAAAAAAAAAAAAAAAATCAATAAAAATATTTAAAAATAAATTAATTAATTAAATAAAATGACCCAAGATAAAGCTGAATACATGTGTTAAGTTTGGAAGAACCTAAATAGGGTTTATTAAATTCCCCAAAAATCATTGCTGTAGACCAAGTTGCATATAATTACTCTTTGACAGTTTTTCTCCACACACAAAATACTTCATTATGGCTTTGGAGGGGTAAAATCTTGAGATTAATTATTCCTTTTGATACCATTGTAATTAGCTAGTTATTAATGATAGAAATGGAGAAAAGGGGGAAGGGTAGACATTGTAGGCATGTCATTTGGGCAGCTTCACCAACAAGCTGCAACTTCACACTCCAGGGATTCAACAAAGGGAAGTTGGGGTGACTAGGGAAGGTTCTGTCCATCACATCTGGGGACAGAGATCATTGGCCAGAATGGATGTGGTCACTGCAAGGAAGTGAAGATTTGGGAATGCATAATTCCCTAAACAAAGAAGGTCTCTCTGGGCTCTCTTGTTGCTCACGTGGCTCTTGGCTCTTGGTTCTCGTATGTTCGCCTGTGTGGCCCACAGTCATGCAGATCTCCACACACAATGAACTAATGGACTTCAGTGGAGAAACACAAGCTAAGCTAGCCTGATGCTGGGCTGGACCTGGCTCCAACATGGAAAGGAACTCTGGATACAATCTGGGGCTCTACTGAAGCCCCAGCTACACTCTTTCTATGGCTTGACTAAGGGAAATGGAACTCTTGAAATCCAGGGGTGTAATTCCATGGAAGTAAACCTTTCTACCACCTCTCATCCTCCCATGGGAGCCTCTGGAAATGCTTATTCTAGCGGTACTCCAAGAACCCCACTCCAATGAGCAACCGATGGAAGATGAGCCCCTCTGCTATCCTCTAACACTTTCACCCTTTACAAGAAACAAAGAGTATCCTTTCTCTTCTAACAAAACATAAAGCCTTTAACTTGAGGGTTACCCTTAGGCCCACAAGGAGGGGTCTCCAAGATAAGAGGTCAGTGGGCCCATCTTCCAGGGATCCTTAGCACCAAAATCAAGATATGATGTCATTTTTACCTAGATGGTGTTGCTCTCCTGTTTCTTCCTTATATTTATTTTTTAAAATTTTATTTTATTGTTAAAGTATTACAGATAGCACTACATATGTCTCCTTTTTTTTTTTCTCCCATTGACCTTCCCCTGGCCGCCCCTACCCCCTGGCACATGCCCTCACCCCACCCCACCCCCAGTCTCTTGTGTCCATTGTTTATGCTTATATGCATGCATACAAGTCCTTCGGTTGATCTCTTACCTCCCTCCCCACCCCTTCCTTATATTTAAGTGTTAACTCCCACTCATCCACTCCAACTGGGCCCCTGGCCCCTACCCTTGACCTGAAAATCCTCCACTTTTCTCACGCTGCCCTTCCCAGCTACCAGACCTCTCCCTGCTGATCTGCTGCCCAAACTGCTAAAGAGAATGATCTTGCAACCTCAACCAACAAACACCCTATTTTCTTTGCCCTGCAAAACAACTAAAAAATGTCAATTGTTCTTTCTCTTTTGGGAAAAAATATGAGGCCATTATTTCAAAAAGATTAAACAAATAAAAGCAATTATAATAACAGGTTACTTAACAATCTGGCTAATTCTTTCCCTTTTACATGGCATTTGGAACATGGGTTGTGTGGATAAATCTGGCAATGTCTGTTGTCAATAAAGGCAATTTAAGTTTTTTGTTTAAAAACATGTTCTCAAATCCAAAAGAATATACTTGAAACTAGATGTTACTTATCATTTGGACTAAAAACTTTATTGGTCTTGCTCTCTCAAAGACAGCTACTTCTGCCCTGGCTGGTTTGGCTCGGTAGATAGAGCGTTGGCCTGGGGACTGAAAGATCCCAGGTTTGATTCTGGTCAAGGTCACACGCCCGAGTTGTGGGCTCGATCCCGGGTGGGGAGGTGTGCAGGAGGCAGCTGATCAATGATTCTCTCTTATCAATGATGTTTCTCTCTCTCCCTCTTCCTTCCTCTCTGAAATCAACAAAAATCATTTTTAAAAAATGATATATCAGCTGAAAAATTTTTTTAAAAAGACAACTATTTTTTCTCCTACCTCTAGTTGCCTTGGAATTCACCCTCAAGATGTTTGCTAGGTCCACATCTCATCAGTCTTTGCTGGGCTATAGTAGAGTATATCAAAGCTGGCAAATTTCACCTTATTACCTATACGCTGTGCTCCTCAGTTGTGCTTTCCTGTCATAATGCAAGCCTTTGTCTCTGTGGATCTAAAACTTCCCGCTGGAGTTGAAAAGGCACATGAGAACCCGTTCAAGGGGAAAACCTTATGAGTGTTGTATTTGTCGTGCGCGATTTACCCAAAGTGTACCATGAAGATGCACACTCTACAGAAGCGCACAGAAAATGTGGCCACATCTCACCGTTCCCGCCGTGACAGTGCCAGAGCAGAGAACGTGATTGGGGTCCACTTGCGATTGGGTGTCCACTTGCGAAAGCAGCGTTCCCACACTGAGCAAGGCGAGGAATGCCCATACTGCGAGGCTGTGCTTCATGCGCGCTCAGCCCTCACTCAGCATCACAAGTCACACAAGAATGAGAAGCGCTTTCCGTGTGATTCCGCCTGCAGACAGGAGAGGCACACGATCATGCAGCCTTCCGCCTGCAGCCACTGCGACAAGACTTTCCGCCAGAAACAACTCCTCGACGTGCACTTCAAACGCTATCTCGACCCCAACTTTGTCCCTGCGGCCTCTGTCTGTTCTAAGTGTGGGAAAACATACCCTAGCAAGACATGCTGATAATTGTGCTGGTCCAGATGGTGTAGAAGGGGAAAATGGAGGCGAAACAAAGACCCTCCGACAGCGAACATGCTGAGCCAGACCTGGATGACACCGAGGATGAAGAGGAGTCTGCCGTGGGAATTGAACCTGAGCCTGTGACCCCAGCCCCACCACCTGCCAAGAAGCTGAGAGGACCTACCCCCCACCCCACCCCACCCCACCCCAAACAGACCCAGCCAGCTCTCATCCAGGTTGAGGATCAGAATACAGGTGCAATTGAGAACATTGTAGTTGAAGTAAAAAAGAGCCAGAGGCAGAGCCCGTGGAGGGGCAGGAAGAGGAGGCCCAGCCCGCTGCCACAGACGCCCCCAACGGAGACCTCACCCCGAGATGATCCTCAGCAGGATGGACCGGTGATGGCAGGGCCTTGTCTTTAGCAGGACTGCTCAGGGCTGTTTAAACGGCCTGCATCTTCATTTTTCTCCCCTTTTTCTTCTTTTGGCTTTGGGGAAAGCACCACTTTACACCGTTTTACCAAACATACCGAGAACTAAAACTTCAAGGATGATGTTAGGAAAATACGATTTAACTAGAACTTGCGTCGGCAAATCATGAAATGTTCTGAGTCCCTGCGGGTTCACCCGGAAGTGCTGAGGGCGGGGTTGATGCCTAACTGGTTTCTTAGATGGAAACAGACATTGGACCCTCCTCTGGCTGCGGTGAACCACTCCAGAGCAGCCACCGCTTGCCCAGAGTTCTGTGGTCTTCTTCCCAGGAAAGTTTTTAATCGTAAATGCAGACTTGGGAAGGACTTAGACTTTTAAACTGGTTTTTGCTTTTGCTTTTTGCCTGACTCCCTTTGCACACCAATAACATGGCATGCGGCAGTCAGTTTTTGTCCTGAAGGCTTTGCCTCTTTCTTGGCAAAGTTTCTGGTATGGTCAGCTTGTAAATAACTATTTTTACATTTTAATCTTTTCCATTAATTAAGAGGTTGAAAAGAAGTGCAGTGTAAGAAAACCCAGCATTTTGATCACTTGCAAGTTAAGTTACCACAGACTGTAGTGTGTAAATGTTGACAAAAAGGGCACCCAGACTGCTGCCCGCTAGACGGACACCCATGTGGGAGATCGTGATTCCAGCCGTGAGCCAGCATTTGAACCTTGTACAGTTAACTTTCCGCTATGATTTCCCATCCACGTTTTCTTTGCTCTGTTTGTAGATGAGTTTTCTGTTTTATAAATCCTCTGTTAAAGCAGAAAGGTGACTATGAGCCGGTTATAGCAGCCCTGAGCAGGTGGGCCAGAAATTTTCATTCGGTCAGTAATTTAAACTTTGGATCTTCAAAAAAATAAGTAAATAAAGGTAGTAATGTGAAGCGAAACCAACTAAAAAATGATTCTTGCACATGAACTGTCACGTTTAAAATGTGTGTTTTAGAGAGCCTCAGTCTTGCTGATTTCAAACACTTTTTCCTTCTGTGTGTTGCTTTGAAGGAAATACTGTAATTAGGGAATATGTAATTATAGACTCTAGGTTGATACATTTTGTTCTTAGCTGTACTGTGTGATATTTTTCATTATTTTAGGACACCAACATGAGACCTGTAATAAAATATCTCATGGGGTTGAAAGCTGGGGAAGAGGATCTACTGCTGTATAGCTTATAAATCATAACAGATTAACAAGTGCTCCAAAATAAAATAAAATAATAAAATTAATTAATTAATAATTAAATTAATTAAATAAAATAGCCCTGACCGGTTTGGCTCAGTGGATAGAGCGTCGGCCTGCGGACTGAAAGGTCCCAGGTTCGATTCCGGTCAAGGGCCTGTACCTGGGTTGCGGGCACATGCCCAGTAGGAGATGTGCAGGAGGCAGCTGATCGATGTTTCTCTCTCATCGATGTTTCTAACTCTCTATCCCTCTCCCTTCCTCTCTGTAAAAAATCAATAAAATATATTTAAAAAAAAAAAAAAAGAAATCTGAGTACCTCTGGCCGGTGTTGATTGGTGGTTAGAGTATTGGTCCTCGGACCAAAGGGTTGCAGGTTCAATTCCCGTGCAGGAGGCAACCAGTGTATGTGTCTCTCACTGGGAAAATATCCTCAGGAGAGGATTAAAACCAAAAAAGAAATCTGAGTATACAACTGGGCATCAAATGATAGGGAAGAATGGATTATGATCCAGGGTATTTCCACCTATTGTCCAGATAAAAATTCTCTGGGTCAAAAGAAAGAGAAATACAACAGACATGGTAAAGGGGACAATGGCATCTCATCTCTCTGAGCTGCATTTCAAAGCCCAGTTCAGCAAGGGAGCAAAAGAATGATCCCCACATGCTTTAGGAAGGAACTGAACATTGAAGAGAGACCTGAAAGACTTGAATCACTCTTCAGCTCGAAGGAGAAGAAGACTAAAGTCCAGATGGGTATATAACATCTCAGTGGATGCCCCAGTGCCTCCCACCAGTCACGTGCCATGGCAGTATGTAAGCTTAATAGAAATCAGACAACAACCTAGGGGATTATGGAGGCAATGAATGGACTTAAGTTTCCACCAACTGGTAGAAAGGGTGGTCAAAATAGAAATGCATGCAGAGACCGTTGTCTTATTGGCATCTCAGGGCTTGTAAGTAGGAGATCGGTACTTCCTGCACACATCCCCACTTCTATCTGATACAGTATAGCACATCCACGTCATACTGGCAAGGTCATGCCTTTATACTCTCCCAAGACTTCCTCCAACAAAAGCTCCTTTAGAAATCACTGGGCTATGAGAAAAGTTCCAAATCAGACTCTCACACTCTCACACTCAGTCCCTAAATTGTATTTTTATGAAGTCTTTTTTACTTTGACTCTCACTCATGGAATAGCATTCCCACTTGTCATACTCATATTTGGGCATTTCTGATTGCAGTCTCCAGCTATCTGGTCCCATATCCGTGCAGGCCCCTGAACTATATTTTGGTATACTGCCCAAACACTCCTCTGGCATTCTGCCAGATTTTGGCCACATGCATCTGTTTCTCTGTGCACAGCTTGAACCAGCTATGCTACTCTGCATAGCTAAGATAAGCCAAGGACTAGATTTGGACAGCTGTAGGATTTACTCATCAAATGAGCAGAAAGGCCAGAAAATACACAAATTTACAGTTACTTTGGTCTTAGGGGTTACCAATCAACTTAATTATCTGATCATTTCTCTCTTCTGTACATGGCCCCCTTCCTCTCAGGTTTTACAACCTGTCTCCCCACCAAGGTTTGCCATACGGGGTCCTAACAGGGAGAAGAATGCATGGGAGTGGTGGCTGGGAGTGAAGATAGAGGCTCCCCATAAAAATGAAAGGCAAGTTCACACTCTTCTGTGATAAAGTCTTGGGAACCTTATTGATGCTTGGAGTTTTATGTTGATGGTTTTCCTTTAAGCCTCTGGATAATGCAAGATGGATAAGGTGAGAGCACCAACGGTGGATGTCTTCTAATTAAGTAACCATGAGTAACTCTGCTTACACCTGAAATGGAAATATGGAGTTAGGGAAGGTGGGAAAAACAAAGCTGAGGAGCCGGTGCACATTCTTTGAAAACTTTAGATTATTTTTTCTAAATTTCCTAATATATGTTACAATTTAGATACACAGTTTTAACCCTAAACTGCACTAACGGGTTATCAATTCATAGTCTTTATTCCTTTATTGGATACCTAATCCAGGGAATTGTGTTCCATTATATAGTTTTAGCATTTGCTATGTACTCTGGAGAGTAAGAGCAGGGAGAATCCAACAAATATTAAGTGTCTACCATGAGCCATATCCTGGGTCAGCTATGTCATGTATATGGTGTCCCCTATTCCACATGGTGACTCTATAAACCATACATTACATCCAGCATTGTTCATGTGGGAAAAGTGAGGGAGAGATGCATGTAGTAGAATCAGGATCCAAGCCCATGATGATCTGATAATATGAATTCCCAGTGTTGTTATTTTCTCTTCTTTTTATTATCTACCACACCTAAAGACTTAAACTGACTGCAGGAGCATTTGAGTTATTCTCTAAATTTTCATTTTAAAAAATGATGAAAAATTCACATTCTGTCTATATGCTGGCAATAAAAAACATTTTTCAGTCTGAGCTGCTCAGACATCCCAAATGAATTTTGCAGTTTGAGTCTTGGGTGCTATAAAAATCAGTAACTTGGGAAGATAATACCATGCCTCTTCCAGAATTCTGAGATGAAGAAGGTCCAATAAGCAAAGGTGAATGGATGTTCATTTTTCAGAAAACAAATAATAGTTGTCATTCAAGGATAAAGGAGAAATATTCAAAATCAAGGTCAACTTAAATCTTTTACCCCTAAGTCTCTATGATGCTATCCCAGCACCATGGACCACATCTCTGTCAGGGACAGGGTAGCTGAGCTGTGGGTGGTTTAGAGCTACCCAAGGTCAGTGAGAGAAACTGGTCAACAAACAGCAAAGCAAACACTTCAGTGCAATCTGTGCCTTTTTCTAAAGCTGGGAATATCTATGCAGCTGAACTCCAGGGCCGGCTGTGTTTCTGCCATGGAACAGCACGTTGGAGGGGAAAAACAAACATACAAGGATGAGTCCATCCCAGGCATCCAAATGGATGTGTTACCATCTCTAAAATTGCACACGGCTCTCAATGGAGTTTGTTTCAAAGCGAGGAAATGCAAAGGTGAAGTGCACAGATGAGAAAGATGAAGGCAGAGAGTCAGCTGTGATTGTTGGGAGTCACATGGAAGTTTGCTCCTTGGCCACTTCAAGTACACTTTTCAGGCAGCCAAGGAGAGAGATAGGAATGTTGCCTGAACATTTGATAAAGGTTGCCCTTCACTTCTCCTCAGTATACTCAATTTTAAAGCTATAGCCACTATTCATAAATCCTCTGTCCTAATGCACCTCCCTCCCCATATTTCCCCCCGTTTCATCGAGGTATAATTGACAAATTAAAATATATATCTTTAAGACATACAATATGATTATCCTATATAATAAAAGGCTAATATGTAAATAGACTGAACAGTGGAACAACCAAACAATCGGTAGCTATGACATGCACTGACCAACAGGGAGCATGCATGGAACATGGTGGGCGTTGGCAGCAGGTGGCAGAGCACGGAACATGGCAGGTGTTGGCCACGGTGGGATGGTGGAGCAGGTGAGCAGGGGCGTCAGACCAAGGTGGGGAACCAGTTGCTGTCATCAGGGCAAGCCTCTGGTGATTACTAAAAATTCGTTACTCCCGTATGCTGCAGTCCCACCTAGAACTCGCACCCGCTGCCAGCGCCCAGGGCCAGTCCTGATCATTCGGCACCACTCCCGATTGCTTGGCACCATCAGTGGGTGTAAGTGGCAGCTGTCGGCCCTGATCGCCCTTGAGGGCTTCTCCACCTCTCCCTGCTCCTGAGGGGCAATTGGGGCAGCAGCTGCCACTTACACCCACTGACAATGCCTGCCCCACTCACACCCACTGTTGGCACCAACCCCAATCGCTCAGCACCATCAGTGGGTGCGAGCGGCAGCAGCAGGAGCAGGGCTGCTGGCAGACAGGAGACCGGGGGCCGCAGCAGGAGGGGCCGGGCGGGGGCATGGAAGATGGGCCAAGACCCGCCCCTGTGCCCACCACAGCCTCTCAGCCCACAGTTACTCTCAAGGTGCACGAATTTGTGCACTGGTCCCCTAGTTTAATATAATTGTGAAATGATTACCAAAGTCAGGTTAAATACTACATCTAGGACCTCATAGTTACCTTTTTTATGTGTGGTGAGAACACTTGGGTTCTACACTCTGAGCAACCTTCAAGTGTCAATATAGTATTTGTTAACTATAGTCATCGTGCTGCACAAGAGATGTCCAGTCTTGTTCATCTTAGAATAAAAGTTTGTACCTTTGATCAATATCTCCCCATTTCCCCAACTACTAACCACCCTTCTATTTTGTTTCTTTTTTTTTTTTTCTTTTTTTTTTTAAATATATTTTATTGATTTTTTACAGAGAGGAAGGGAGAGAGATAGAGAGTTAGAAACATCGATGAGAGAGAAACATCGATCAGCTGCCTCCTGCACATCTCCTACCGGGGATATGCCCGCAACCCAGGTACATGCCCTTGACCGGAATCGAACCTGGGACCTTTCAGTCCGCAGGCCGACGCTCTATCCACTGAGCCAAACCGGTTTCGGCTATTTTGTTTCTATGAGTATCTGCTTTGGGGAACAGAGCCTAAGACACTGAGGGTTGGCATGAATGTGGATGACAAGCTTTTAGAACTGTTCCCTCCCCCATCTCAATCTATACCTCTATAGGGTCAACAGTTCAAGAACTATTAAAAGATTTGGGGTAAAAAAATACTTGGAATCATTTTATATGCTGTGTATGGGTTAGTTGAAGAGATTACCCTGGTATTTTCAAGTTCTTATTCAGTGTCTTCCAGTTAATTTTTGTACTGCCCTTGATTACTGACCTCAGAATTTTATGGTAGCTCCTCTTGTTACCATGTGTCAACACCCTTGACTAAACAGTCAAGTATTGTTGATTCAATAATCAATAGCAGTAGCCTTACTGTTCTCAGCCCTGGCTGCTCATCATGACTTAATGTCTGTGATCAAGGGCTGCTTACAGTAGTTGCTGACTTGATAGGAATTCAAGGGGCAAGAGAGGTTCCTGAGAGATTGCACCAAGCTACAAGGTCCTGGAGATAGAGTTGATTAGTCAGGGTTTTTCCCCAAAGCATTTGAATCTATAAAAGCAAGAGGTCTCTTGAGGAACATCAAGCCAGGAGGTTAGATGGACCCACAATGAGGACAATGATTCATAATTCAGCAGCCAGGTTAACTGGAAGCAGGCTCAAAGTATTTTGTGAGATGGGTTGCCACAAGACTCAGGAATAAACCTGTGTATAACTCTTGGGTATTGGCGGCCATCTTTGTGAGTCTCTGTAGGGTGGAGGATGAGTCTGAGAACCTCTGAAGTCAAGCATAATTGGATACTTGCTGTTTAGTACAAAAGAACACCAAAATAACCTAGTTTTTGAGGATCAAGAACTCCTAAGACATAAAAAATTTAAACACTGATCTTAACCTTTGCTCAATAAGCATCACAAACATGTGACTTTATGCTGCTTTTGAGTTTCAGGACCTCCTATTCCATTTTCCCCCTTGTTTAGTGGTAGAAAATATACCAAATGAAGTCAAAAGAAGGAAAAAGACAATGAGATACCTAAAAATCCACATGTTGAATTTAAGTAATTGAATACTGGCTACAAATGAGGAAAATAACCAAACTTAACATGACTGGGTTTCTCATCTGAGACTCCCAAATCCCAGAATAAACATTAATCAGCACAGGATCCATTTCCCTTTGGGCTTTAAGTAAATCTTATTCATTTTCTGTTATATCATGAGGTGGGCAGTTGAATGACATGACCAAGTAAGCTAATATGTGGTAAATAGGCCCAAAATCATGTATCACTCCCAGATCCCATTATTTAAAAGAATTAATTAAATTTATTTGTTCTTAACCTTTCTAGATCTTAAGCCCTTTTGTTAATGTGATGATATTTGTGAAAAAATGTCTACACATACAGCATTTTGCATACATTTGAAGGTTGATGGGACTCAGGTCCATCCCTTGGTCTCTGTTCCATGGATCTCAAGTTAAGAACTCTGATTTATGTTTGGGGGATCACCTAGGAATCTCTTCACTACAAGGAAGATCTGTTGGGAGTGAACTGCCACCATTTTGTCTCAAGTTCGCTGAGAAACCCACTGAACTACATACGTATTGACATAAAAGAATCATAGAGTTTTAAAAGAGACCTAGCCCAACTGAAATGGAAAGCAAGATTTGGACAAGCCAACTTTATCTTACTACAATATAAATAGATGAATGTGCAATAGTTAACGTCAACCAAAGAATTGGGTATCTTTTCATTACAATGGTACCAACCATATCCACTAAAAGTGCAAATTCATTTGTGTGAAGTGGGCAGATCCTCAGAAAACATCTGCTTAGGAAATAGATGCTCATTGCTTGTAACAGCATGTCATTATAATGCAGCGATTTCACCATTCCTATTTAGGAGCCAATAAATTGCCCAATAGGACAGCTAGAAATCTGGTAGTGGGCTATCCTAATATCAGGAGATAGACAGAGATACATGTTGGAAATGAAAAAATCTACACTCCGTTAGAAAGCCCTATTCAGTAGACACCATGTTTTTGTTTATATTTTCCAAAAAGTACAAAACAATTTTTTTTCTATTTGAAAAACATCTCTGTTCATTGTGGAGACATACAGTCCCACACTACATCAGAGACTAAACGTGAAAAAATGAACTGAACCAACTTTCTCTGAGAAGTCACTGATGAAAATAAATGAGTATAAATGAATACTAAACAAGAGTTTTCCATGTATTTTCCCTTTATTGAACGGTGGAATAATGTTGAGGGGGCCCTAACCGGTTTGGCTCAGTGGATAGAGCGTTGGCCTCCAGATTGAAGGGTCCCAGGTTCGATTCCAGTCAGGGGCATGTACCTTGGTTGCGGGCACATCCTCAATAGGGGATTGCAGGAGGCAGCTGATCGATGTTTCTCTCTCATCGATGTTTCTTTCTATCCCTCTCCCTTCCTCTCTGTAAAAAAATCAATAAAATATATATTTTTAAAAATAATAATGTTGAGGGAAAACTAAATTCATATGTTTTCCCTGGTAGCATAGCTTAACAAGAGGTGCTTCCACAGTTTATGAGCTTTCATAGCAAACCGCTGAGTACATCCAGATAGTAGGGTTAAAAGCCCACCTTATGATAAATTACTCTAGACTCTAATTTGGCTAAATTATTTGTGGTCCAAAAAGAGATTTAATGCCAAGCTCCTAATTTGAGCTACACGTAATATTTCCTTTTTTAAAATAATCCTCACCTGAAGACATGTTTTATTGATTTTTTAGAGGGAGAAGAAGGGGAAGAGAGGAACATCAATGAGAGAAACATTGATCAGTTGCCTCCTATAACTCACAACCTAGATATTTGCCCTACTAGGGAATTGAACCCACAACCTTTTGATGTATGGCACAACACTCCAACCAAGACACCCACCCAGGGTACATACAATATTTCAAGACCAACTTTCATTACTATCATTTTACATATGAATTATGTGTAAGCAACTGAATAGTGTAACAACAACAAAAAACATGTATCAGGCTTTTCTTTGATCACACTCTAGTTTTATTAACACAGTGTTTTTTAAGATGCTGAAAGAAATTGGAGAGATTACTGACTAGTCTTTTTTTAAATATATTTTTATTGATTTCAGAGAGGAAGGGAGAGGGAGAGAGAGAAACAACAATGGTGAGAGAGAATCATTGACTGGCTGTCTCCTGCATGCCCCCTGCCGGAGGGGATTGAGCCCACAACCCAGGCAGGTGCCCTTGACTGGAATTGAACCCAGGACCCTTCAGTCCACAGGCTGATGCTCTATCCACTGAGCCAAACCAGCTAGGGCCTGACTAGTTTTTTATCTCCAAGTTTATCTATTGTTCTCTGCGTGGAATTACTATTTTTGAACAGTCATAAAAGGTGTGAAATTTAGTGGTTAAGTGAGGACTCTGGTGGCAGACTTCCTGGGCTAGAACCTCACCTCTGCCAAGTTCTAAATAGCTTCTTGGGTAAATTACTTAATGCCTCCGGGCCTCAATGTCTTCATCTGAAAAAAGTGAGAGCCCTAGCCGTTTGGGCTCAGTGGATCGAGCATAGGCCTGCGGACTGAAGGGTCCCAGGTTTAATTCTGGTCAAGGGCACATGCCCAGGTTGCGGGCTTGATCCCCAGTAGGGGCGTGCAGGGGGCAGCCAATCAATGATTCTCTTATCATTGATGTTTTTCTCTCTCTCTCTCACCTTCTCCCTTCCTCTCTGATATAAAAATATATTTTATTATTTTTTTAATATATATTATTGATTTTTTACAGAGAGGAAGGGAGAGGGATAGAGAGTTAGAAACATCGATGAGAGAGAAACATCGATCAGCTGCCTCCTGCACACCCCCCACAACCAAGGTACATGCCCTTGATCGGAATCAAACCTGGGACCCTTCAGTCTGTAGGCCGACGCTCTATCCACTGAGCCAAACCGGTCAGGGCAATATATTTTATCTTTAAAAAACCCTTACTTAAAAAAAATAAGTGAGAATCAGAACTATGCTCACCTCCTAGGGTTATTGTCAGTATTAAGTAGGATGATCCATTTAAGAAATAGGTCAGTGCCTGGGACATGGCAAATGTTCAATAAGTGGTAGCTATGACGCTGATGCTGCTTCTAAATACGAAGACAGAGAGAAGGATAGAGGAAGAAGAAAATAAAAACAGAGAAAACATAATAGTATTTCCTGAGCATGTCTCTCTTGAAAACTATACTTGGGGCTTTCAAATACATAGATTTGAAAAATGCTACAAAAAACACTGAGTGATATGTACAACCTTCCAATATGTGCTCAATGCCCCTTAATTTAACCTTAATTAAAATGGTAAATTTGATGTTATTTTACCACAATAAAAAGGGAAGGAAGAGCGGGAGGGAGGAAGGAAAGGAGGGGGGAGGGAGGGATTGAGGGAGGGAGGACGGCAGGGGTGCGGGGGGGAAGATCCAGTGCCCAGGTGACTAGCAGACACATGAGGTAGGCAGGCCCTTCAGAGGAATCATCCCTGATCCTGCAGGACACCGAGTGGTTAGTCTCTTTTCTGCACCTGTACTCCCCACCTTCACAGAGAACCTCATGTTCTGTCATGAATTAGAGATCTTTCCATGTAGTCTTTCTGTGTATGGGATATTTTTTCATAGGATACATGAGTGGTAGTGAAATTTCTGGGTCAAGAGTGAATTTTTTTTTAAGAGTGAAACTTTTGATATGTAGACTAGAGTTTAATTGGAATTGAGGGGCAGACTTTGGGTGATCCATGGACTCCCTGAAATTGTAGACATATCTGAGTGCGTGAGCATATGTAGTTTCCTAGGATTTTAGTTTCTCACAGAGTCTCTTAGACTAAAACATGCCTGCGGCTAGATGTGTCCCCCCGAACAGAATTCTGAACATTGTGTCTATAATCATCCGGCTTTGGCAAATGGAGTGTTTTAAAGTAACTTTATCATTCGACAATTCATTGTACATGGGATCTTTTTTTACACACGTATCTCATTCTTGTAAGGTCTGAGCATTTCTCCTTCCCCTAAATGTCCTTGTGACCTCCCTCTCTCATCAGTTCTGAAATAGGAATGGGAAAGGAGAGAGTCCAGCCTATTTCAAGTTCAGAATGGAGAGAACACAGCATCTCCTGGGGAGGGGTAAAGAATGATGCTGCCATAGAGGAGAGTGTTGGAGGCTGGACAGAGGCTGTTGGGTCAGTGGCAGGAGGTATGGTTGACCCCCGATTCCCAGGAGCAGTGCACACATGGCAGTCCATGGGTTTGGATCCTTCAAGCTGCTTGCCAGGTTGGAATGAATAATGACATCAGAGGTTTCCGACCTTCCTGATTGGAAGGACCAAATTCCGTGGTGCTTGGCAACAGAGGTGGGCAACAGCATCTTCTCCAAGAATTTGGACAGACAAGTGTCTAGGTGTCCTGAAAGGGAAGATTTGGGAGAAATAATGGCCAGTTGTGAACCAAGTTTCCAGGGTGAGAACCAGAGACCACAGCCTAACTGCTCAGGGTGCCCCCTAGAGGTGAGAGTGGTTGAAGTCGTCCCAGGACCATCAGGTGAGGAAACTGGGGGCAGAAGGGATTTGAGAGGGTTGACCATTGAGGAAGGGGGACCTGAGTAGTGTGTGTGTGAGAGAGAGATCCAGAAAGCCAGGGATTGGAGATCACAGGAACTGGGGACAAGGAAATCCCCACGAAAGGAAAGCCTGGGAAGGAGGCTAGGAGATGAGATCCAAGGATGAGAGAAGGGAAGGGAGGAAATAGTGAAGGGTTCCTCTCTTTTCCCCTCCAATGGGAGAAATTATCACCAACAAGGAAGGGTTTTGAGGACAGAGACATAGAACAATGACAAGATGACTGTGGGACAGGTGGGCATCCCCAAAGGAGTGAGATGGAGAGATGGCTGGGGGGAAGGCCAGTAGACTATGAGACTGGAGACAACGGAGGGGTTTGCTTTGGGGACGGGGAGTACATGAGGTGGACTGGGTATGCAGCTTGTTTTATGTGACCAGTAGCTGAATTCCAGAGGCAAATGCTGTGAATTGTAGCTGGTTTTTTTTACTCAGGCCCCTGTGCAGAGGGCAGCGCCCGGCCTCGATCTGCTGGACGGAAAAGGAAGAGGGAGTGGCCCACAGAGGAGGGGTCCGAGGAGGAGTCTGCCCCTGGGGCTCAGGACCTCTGGGTCGTGGAGACCCTCTGCGGGCTCAAGATGAAGCTGAAGAGGCAGCGGGTGTCTTCAGTGCGACCTGAGCACCATCAGGCCTTCACCAGGCTGCTCGGTAGGAAGGGGCCCTGCAGCGCACCCTCCAATCCTACGCTTTAAAAAGGACCTTCCAATAACTACTCCTTCCCAGTAGGAAAGAATTCCCTGCCAGTTAGCGAGCTCCCTCTCCTAGGAGGGCTCCGTGTCCATCACTCACTGGGGGGGCACTAAGAGATAATGGAGGACTAGGCTACACTTCAAATGGGGCTGCACTTGGGGTCAGGCAGCTCAGTTTCAACTGCACCCTCTGCAACTTCTCAGCTCTGACTGGCCTTCTGATTCTAAACACCTTCATCTGTGTAAGAGGGCACATAATAAGGCCACCTTCCCACCCTGAAGGGACTGTCCACTGACAACGGCCATGGCATCGGATTATTTCAGCTCTGAATCGTGCAGATGTGTGACTGACACCCTAGCTGTCACTCAGTCACCCCAGACTTGGGGGGTAAGGTTCAGGGGTCACCACTGCTTCCTTGTCCCAGGAACTATCTCCTCTGTCCCTCTTCCTACTGGCCTCGGCCTTGGCCACAATCCTGAAACTTCCCCAGTAGGGCCATAGTTCTGCACTTGGCCCTGGAACGCTCCCATGGCAACCCTGTTGCTGTCCTCAAGCGAACATATGCCCTCTTTCACAGAGGATCCTGTCATTAAAAGATTCCTGGCCTGGGACACAAATCTGAGGCTCTCTGACAAGGTAAGAAGTACCCCTGCTCTGCCATCTATCCTGGGGCAGGGGAGAGCTTTCTGAGCCCACAATTCTCTCTCCAGCCTGATGCCTTGTCACCCCTTCCCTTCGGGGACCGAGGGGTTTCCTGCAGTGTGGACGGGCAGCCCTGCCTCAGCCCTGGCTCCTCTGGGATCTTGCCCCTGTGGTTTTGGCCACATCAAGTGCCCTCTTCTCTCTGCCTTTGGGGACACCCCTTTGCTCCAGCCTGTCAAAGACCCTCCTGGAGCTGGCTGTCCTGAGCACACGCCCTGAAACCGCAGCGCTTGCTACTGGGAGCATCAGCCAGTCACTCACCCCACTGTTCCTCCTCTTTCACAACGGGAGTCCTTTTATGTTTGTTCTCTTTCCATCAGTATCTCCTGTCCATGGTGATAGCTTATTTCAGCCGCGCGGGCCTCTTCTCCTGGCAGTACCGACGCATTCATTTCTTCCTGGCCCTGTGAGTATCTTGCTTATTCCCACCAGTCAGTATTCATACCCTGGGGAGGAGGAGGGAGACGAGTTGTATCTCTGACCTTTCATCTATTTTTTTTAATTTTTGTTAATTACCACCCAGGGATACTTTTTCCATTGATTTTTTTAGAGAGAATGGAAGGGAGGGGGAGAAAGAGAGAGAGAGAAACATCAATGTGAGAGAGACACACCCATTGGTTGCCTCTCACAGGAGCCTCGACCAGAGCAGGGAACTGAGCCTGCAACCGAGGTAGGTGCCCATGGACTCTGAGACCCTTCAGCTGATGCTCTAACCACAGAGCTAACCAGCTAAGGCCCTTTCATCTATTTTTATAACCTATTTGTACTCTTCCGTCTAGTTATAAAAATGATAGAATTGTAGTATAGGGTTTTTTATACTCTTCTGTGTAAAAGCCAACAACCCTAATGTCAATTAAAAGATTGAACAAAATAAAAGAAAACACAAAAGCCTCATAAAGAATTGCTACCACTTCACTTTACCCCCAACTAATAGGCTTGGGACTAGCCATTTCGAATTCATTCTCTCTCTCTCTCTCTCTCTCTCCCCCCGCTCCTCCCCCATAACCACGGCAAATGTAATGGTCGCCGTCCTCAATGCGGGCCTTCATTAAACAACACAGATCCAGCCCTGGCTGATGTGGGCTGAGTGGGTAGGAGTGTTGTCCCCTAAACCAAAAAGTTGAGGGTTCGATTTCCAGTCAGGGCACATATGCAGGTTGTAGGTTCAATCCCAGCCCCAACTGGGGTGCATGCAGGAGGCAGTGGATCAGAGTTTCCCTCTCTCTCTTTCTCTCTCTAAAATCAATGAAAATATTCTCAGATGATAATTAAGAAAAAAAGTATTAAACAACACTGATCTATTGTAAAATGCTACCCAGGGGTGTTTCTTACAAATCTTCCTGAATATCCTTCCAAAACACAGGTTTAACCACTTCACCAACCACCACAAGAATTTCATTTGCTAATTGCCTTCTAAATCAAGGCCAAAGTTTTCAGCTTGAATTCAGCTGTCTCAGGGTCTCCATCAATACCACCCCGATATCCCATTCTTTGTTTCACTGCTCTTCTAAACACCTTTTCCTGTTTTCTTCCTATTGCTTTCTGTCTAGGTATTATTTACACATATGTATTCGAAAAAAAAGATGTATTCTTATACTGATTCAAACAAAAAATATTCAGATAACTTCTCTGACCCCCTAATTTCTACATGCCAGCAGTTGGTTATTCAAACTGTATTACAATGTGATACCTTGGATTACAATGACTTCTCTTCTCCCCCTTTCTCCTTCCCCAATCCCATTCAACTAGATACCTGTAGAGGACAGCTCTTGTCAAGATATCAATGGCTTCCTAAAACACTCCACACAGGGGTTTTTTTATTTTGCAAATGTTCAAGTTATATTGAGTCTGTAAGGTAATCAGTTTTCCACTTGACTATGAGAAAAAGCATTCATTCATTCATTCATTCATTCTGTGCAACCTTATAAAGCCCATTCATGGCCAAGGAATGTGAGGATGGGAAGAGAATTTAAAAAGTCCTGTTGAGCCCTAGCCGGTTTAGCTCAGTGGATAGAGAGTCAGCCTGCGGACCATAAGGATCCCAGGTTTGATTGTGGTCAATGGCAAATGTCTGGTTGTAGGCTGGATCCCCTGTGGGGGGCATGCAGGAGGCAGCCAATCAATGAGTCTCTCTCATCATTGATGTTTCTATCTCTCTCTCCCTCTTCCTTCCTCTCTAAAATCAATAAAAATGTATATTTTTTAATAAGTACTGTTGAGTTAATGGGCCTGTTAGTCATTTGGCAGGAAAGCAATGAAGACAGAAAAGGACCGCGTGGTCTCTGCCCTCAGGAGCTGTATGGGCACTGACACTATAGGGAGACAGGTGTGTGCACACACAACAGGGTGAAAGGAAGGGGCCCGGCTTCCCCGCTGAATTTTATCTTCCTCATCAAGGTCTGAGAGGTGCCCTCAGGTCCCGCTCAGCTTCCTGATGCCTGGGTGGCCCTCAGAGATACTGGATCGGGCTCCCGAGGTCCTGTGTGAGGAGGATCCAGCCTGTGTGCTTCCTGGGAAGCTGACCACAGGCGGGTGCTTCCTGCCTGCTCCTGACTGGCAACCTCATGTCCTTCCCCAGCTACCTGGCCGTGGACATGGAGGAGCATTACCACGCCCCTAAACAGGCCATCTTGTCCTTCCTCTATGGGGAGAACATCTGCTCCCAGCGCCCCTTGTTCCACAAACTGCGATTCCAGTTCTTCCGTTCCATGGACTGGAGGGCAAGGGTCACGCGCGAAGAGTGCGAAGAGGTAGGTGGGCTGTGGGATTAGGGGGAGGGGACCACATTGGAGAGACAGGGGACCTTGGGGGATCGGTTTGGGGATTTGGGGGTGACTAAGAATTGAAGGCTGGACCAGGGACGGGATGGGGTGCACCTGGAGAGTCATCATCTTCTCAGGGGGCTGTTTGTCCTTCCAGATCCAGGCTTTTGATCCAGGGCTCTGGGTGTGGAGGCGAGATCGCGCCCTCCTTTCTGAGACCACCTAAGGTAGGTCTGAAGGAAGGCGGTCGGAGTCCTCACAGGTACAGATGAAAGGATGTGTTGTCTCTTTAAGAAATCCCAGGAATCCAATGGCTGGACCCATGCTCATCGTCCCCCTCCTCATCACCTCCCCACACACTGAAGTGGACCCTCCAGGCACACAGCCAGGGACTGACTCAGCTCCCAGCCACAAGCTGACACACAGGCACCTCAGTGGGATGTGTGGGGGCCAGACCTCAAGATTTGGTGGAGTCATTTTAAACAGAGCAACTAGGTCCAAGCAGTCAATTTGTTGAAATGTTGAGTTTTTTGAAAACTGAGTAAGTTTCCAATTTTTTCCATATATTGTGACTTCCTGTTGTTCATTCACTTGGGCCTTTCTCCCTCAGGAATGCCAACCACAGGGATGTTCTGCACTGAAGTCAATGTCTAACAATAGGGTATCAGATGGAACAGTCTCTAAATCCAAAGATAAACAGATAAATCCCCACTAGCTCTGTCTTCATCCAAGTTTACATGCAAACAAGTAGCCCATGGCCAGATCACCGTGTGTCCTTCACTTCCCCTGGCTCACAATCTCTCCCCTTGGATCATTACACGTCTCCCCTCAAGTTCATGGTCAAGGAAGTTTGTCAGGATGAGCGAAGGTTGAGAAATACTGGTCCTGCATGGCTTGCCCTGATCGACACATGGGAGTTACAGATCATGGCAGAGGACTGAGTTTTGGTTAAAATCTTGTGACCTCGCTACCTTAGTCCGTTTTGGCCGCTATAACAAAACACCACAGACTGGGTGGCTGATCAACAACAGACATTTGTTTCTCACCGCTCTGGAGGCTGGAAGGCTGCGATCAGGTGCTGGCACGGTGGGGTTCTGTGCTGCAGACGGCCAACATGTCGCCATGTCCTTACACAGTGGAAGGGGCGAGGCATCTCTGGCGCCTTTTCTAAGGGCAGACAATAAGCTCATTCTTAGGGGCCCACCCAATGACCTAACCACCTCCCAAAGGCCCCCACCTCCTAATACCATCACCTCAGGGGTAATGAATTTGGGGGACACAAACACTCACACCATAGCCCTAGCCTCGTTCAGACTCAGTATGATAGTTAAACATCCGGATCCAGGGTTAGGAGCAGGTATGGGGCACCTGGTCTCGTGGTCTGTGATGTGGACATGTCAGTGACGTTTGCAGTGTGCCTGGAAGTTTAGATGTGAAGCAGCACAAAAGGACCAAGGTGTGAGTGAGTGAGAGCAGCTCTCTCCCAGATGTGCTGCCCCCAGACAGTCACCTAGAGTCCTGGCTGTAAGCAGGTCACTGGGTTCATTAAGGAATGTTGGGACTCAGAGTCGTCAAAGTCCAAGCATCACACCTGGAAACAGTGGTTCAGGAGTGGGGTTGAGAAGGGAGGACTGGAGATAAAATGGGGCCTACAGGTTAGCCAAACTCGGTAGAATTGCCTGAGATTTTAATAATCTTTACATGTGGAGAGCTGCCTGTTTGGAATGTGACATCCTGTCTCTTCCTCTTACCTCTAGATCGCTGAGCCCAAGGCAGACTCCATTTTCAGCAGGAAGTCAATCCAGATGCTCAGGACAGACAGGAGGAAGGGAAACACCATGCAGAGGAGCCCAGAACGGAGTCTGTAGGAGGACAATACGGAACCAGGGTTTTTTCAGATTCCATCCCTCCCTAAGGCTCCATCCCAAATTTCACATTGTTTAATTCAAACCTCCCCTGAGGCAGAAGCTGGAGGTCCCACATTTTCTACACCTGGTTGTAGCCTTCCAGAGCCATCTGAAGGTGGCGTTTGGGGTCTCAGACGCGGAGGGAAATACTTTAAAGTATAAAATTAGAGCCCTAAGTTTGTGATAGCTGAATGTAGGCCATGCATTCTATGGTTTGTTTAGAAAATGTGGCCCATAGGATTATTATATTTAGTCTCATATTTAATATTTATATATTTATGTTAGGTAGATTTGAATAGTCAGTAGTTTTAAAAAGCTTTCTGATGAGTATTATAGCTGGCATACATATGCAAATACTGTATAATTTTGTTTCCATTTTCAAGAGAGGTTTCTCTGGTTTTATCTATGATATTTATATAATATCAATTATCTTATAGGTAGGTGTAGTTCCCCCATATTCTTAAATTTTTTTATTTTTTAGACTTTATTATTGAATTGTGAGAATTTGAGTGTAATTTATTTCCTTGCCTGGATGGCATGTTTGTATGTTAATTTAGATCATTAAAGAGCACAAGGCAATGCATCTCTGGAGAAAATATAATACAGATGAATTCTCACCTTTGCGACGTGTCTGGTAATGTCAGTTTAATTAGCCTATTCACTATCAAATGATAATGTAGCTAAATGGGGCTGTGATTATTCAACCAAATTTCTTAACTCTGAGAAATAATCCCAAATTGTTTTCCACGTATTAGAAAAAAACAATAGAAGTTGAGGCAGATCCTAAGTTAGAGTCTGAGAGGGGAAAGAAGGGGACTATATTGAGGTAGAAGAATGGTGAAGAGCAGAGAGAAGGAAGAAAGCACCCCAGGTACCCAGACAATAACCTGAAATTCAAAGTCAAGGACAGGTGACTCCACTAGACAAGCTTTCCTGGAAATGGGCTTTGACAAGGGAACCCCTGGGCACAAGAGAACACACAGTGTTCACTCTTTTACCCCTCATGGGAGTCCTTTTCACAACCTCCAATAACAGTTTTAGCTGGTAGAAGGAACTAGAGCCTGTGGTGAAGCAGGAACCATGGAAAAGAAATGAGGGTACTGGGGAAATTTCTGGGATGAGTTCAGGCTGTTAAGGGAGATGGGCCTGGAAAAGGAGGAACTACTGCCGTGAACAGTTGCCGGGGTCCAACCCCAGCAGGTCCAGGGGTCCCCAAAGGTGTAGACGGAGTCGGCGAAGAAGGAAGGACACGGAGACAGTGTTCAGTTGATCAGCAGCCTAGCCAGGATCTCTAGCCAGGATCTCCAGCCAAGTTCTGGTCTGGATCTCCAGCGAAGTTCTGCTGTTTATTGTCTTGTTACATCCGTATTTATACCAGTTGATTTTAATCCTGTCAATTTCTATTACAAAGGCTAGGGCGTTTCTTACCTCCATTCCAGGGAGTAAAGATTATGTAGCTTAAGCGTGATTGTTCGTAGCTAAAGTGATTACCCACCTGGCACTTAGTTAAGGAGTTTCATCCCCTCCCTAACTTCAGGGAAAAATCCCTACCTGGGGAAACAACCTTTCTCAGAGAGGTGACCTTGGTTAAAACACACAGCGCTAAGGGGAGCAAACATATTAAGAACAGTATGCTATATACGCCAGGTCCCTTGAAACATATGCTGTGCAGATGTTTCTTTCCTGCAGCGACTGTGTCAAGCAGCAAGGATGGACCGGCTCCCGGCAAACAGTGGATTGTGGAGGAAAGCTTCCTGGGAGAGGGGTGGTCAGAGAATGCTGGGACGGTCCCGCACCCCAAGCTTCCATGTCCTCAGCCTGTGGCCTCCCTCACAGCGCACAGATGTGCTTCACCCATCAGAGAAGCTCATCTGAGCTTCCGGAACCTGGTTTTTCTTGGGATTTCAGTATGTAGCACCATCTAGTTTCTAGTCAATCAATCACTGTCCAGGAGGTTGAACTCAGTCCCCAGCGCCCTAGACTGGGCTCCAATCCCTGACCTGCAATCCCAGGGCTGGTCTTTCTGGCCTGACGGGCCCACGCCCTGAGGCCCCTCCACCGCATAAGCCCAGGTGTGCTCCAACGGGCCCCACGTGGAGCGCCCACACCCCTACCACCCAGGACATTCCTCCAAGGAACCAGGGACAAGGACCAGCCAAAGAGTTCAAGATACAACACACTGAGCATGGCCGGTGGTCAGGGCAGGGAAACAGGTGTGGCTGCAGGAACAGTTTAGGCCAGAGCTGTGGCAGCGGAGACGGGGACGCTGAAGCAGTGAGGAGTGGAACAAGGGGGTGCTCACAGCCTCTGGAGGAGCTCAGGAGATGCACAAATTCAGGACATGGGGCGAGTCTTCTCCATACAGTGTCTGGGCAAAAGGAATATGGGAGTTCTATATACAATGCTTGTAACTGTTCTGTAAATTGGAGGTTTTTTCAAAATAAAATACTGATTAAAAAAGAATGCTATCAAATACATAGGGAATGACTCAAAGGGACTCAGAAGAAGCGATTCACAGATGTACCCACTTACACATCAAAAGGAGTAACAACTTCAACCTACCAAAGTACTTAAACGTTTAAATCCATCAGCTCATAACAGTAACAAAAGGAAGCAAATGTAAAATCCTGTTCAATATTTTGGAAATTGTCTTCTTGTATGAACCACAGAACCAAGTAAAGAGGAGATGCTTTTCTTCAGAAAAGTAGTCCAGCTCATAAGTGAAGGAGAAAGGGTAGAGAAGCACCTTACCATTCAATGATTCTAATGAATCATTTGGTCACGGTAACGGGTATCAATCAACAGAAGCTAATCTCACAAGACAAAGACAGGAGGATAAAACGGGCTTCCAGAAGAAAGAGGGCACATGTCATGGACAAGAGTCTTGCCAAACATTCTGAACTGGTCCAAGTCAATTTCCAATCTAACTACCAATCTTACAAGGCCTACAAGGAATTAAAAAAAAAAAAAAAAAAGTAAAGTTAAAACAGATGGCAATGCAATCCCCACAATCCATACTGTGAGAAACAGGATAAACAACCCAATTTCTTCAAAAAACAAATTTCTTTTTTTTTTTTTTTTTTTATTGCTTAAAGTATTACAAAAAAACAAATTTCAAAGAAATAACACAAGAGACATAAAGGGGAGTTACTATTAATAGATTTAAAACACCAATCTCCCACCTGAAAAATATGGACGCTATTTGTGTCCTGACTGAAAAGAACAAACCAAACAACATTTAGAAAAGGGAAACTTTGAACACTGAATATTATCGAATCCTATATAATAATCCTATATAATAAAGAGGGAATATGCAAATTGACCATCACTCCAACACACAAGATGGCTGCCACCATGTGGACACAAGATGGCTGGCAGGGGAGGGCAGTTGGGGGTGACCAGTCCTGCAGGGAAGGGCAGTTAGGGGCGACCAGCCCTGCAGGGGAGGACAGTTAAGGGCAATCGGGCCAGCAGGGGAGGACACTTAAGGGCAATCGGGCCAGTAGGGGAGCAGTTAGGTGTCGATCAGGCTGGCAGGCGAGCGGTTAGGGGGTGATCAGGTTGGCAGGCAGGTGAGTGGTTGGGAGCCAGCAGTCCTGGATTGTGAGAGGGATGTGTTGACTGCCCTTTAGGGGTTCCAGATTGGAGGGGGTGAAGGCTGGGCTATGGGACACACACACACACACACACACACACACACACCATGCACAAATTTTGTGCACCAGGCCTCTAGTATTATATAAGAAAGAATGGTACTAGGGTTATCTCCACTCACTTTTTTTTTTTAATATATTTTTATTGATTTCAAAGAAGAAGGGGGAGGAAGGTAAAACATCAATGATGAGAGAATATCATTGATTGGCTGACTCCTGCACACCCTGTACAGGGGATTGAGCCCATAACCTGGGCATGTGCCCTGACTGGGAATCGAACATTGAACTCCTGGTTTAGAGGTTAACACTCAACCACTGGGACACATCGGGTAGGCTCCACCCACTTTTTCACAGACTCTTTATCGATCAAGGATACACACAGAAATTCTCACAGGTAAACTTTTTTAAAAGTCAGGTAAAGGGAGAAAATAACAGTTTGGAAGAAACTCACGTCAAAAGCAGATGAATGGTCACCTGATGAAAAGAACTGGAAAAAGTCCACTGGATTTGACTATAATTAGGTCACTACTAATCTTTACCCACAGGTGCAGGAAAATGGTAAGGACAAAGCCAAGACACTGAGAAATGAAGTGGGAATGGGCAGCGAGGGCATCTTTACTAGAGAATACTTTTATCCCTGGATTAAACGGTAAACATGGAAGCATATCTATCTGTATCACAACATGCTGATGCCCGGAAAAATCATAAGCACCAAGTTCTCCCGGGGCAGGAGAACTACTTACAAAAGTGAGTTTAAGCCATAGATTACAATGATTTATTGGTTGTTATTACAGGAGCTATCTATATTTTTTTTAAGTTTATAATGGTCTTTATTATCCATGAATGGGTGAGATCATGTGGTATTTTTCCTTCATTGACTGGCTTATTTCACTTAGCATAATGCTCTCCAGTTCCATCCATGCCATTGCAAATAGTAAGAGTTCCTTCTTTTTTTTTAAATATATTTTATTGATTTTTTTACAGAGAGGAAGGGAGAGAGATGGAGAGCTAGAAACATCGATGAGAGAGAAACATCGATCAGCTGCCTCCTGCACACCCCCTACTGGGGATGTGCCTACAACCAAGGTACATGCCCTTGACCAGAATCGAACCTGGGACCTTTCAGTCCGCAGGCCGACGCTCTATCCACTGAGCCAAACCGGTTACGGCAAGAGTTCCTTCTTATTTACAGCAGCATAGTATTCCATAGTGTAGATGTACCACAGTTTTCTAATCCATTCATCTACTGATGGGCACTTAGGCTGTTTCCAGATCTTAGCTATGGTGAATTGTGCTGCTATGAACATAGGGATGCATATATCCTTTCGATTGGTGTTTCTGGTTACTTGGGATATATTCCTAGGAGTGGGATCACAGGGTCAAATGGGAGTTCCATTTTCAGTTTTTTGAGGAAACTCCATACTGTCTTCCATAGTGGCTGCACCAGTCTGCATTCCCACCAGCAGTGCACAAGTGTTCCTTTTTCTCCACATCCTCTCCAGCACTTGTCGTTTGTTGATTTGTTGATGATAGCGAGTCTGACAGGTGTGAGATGGTACCTCATTGTTCTTTTGATTTGCATCTCTCAGATGATTAGTGACTTTGAGCATGTTTTCATATGTCTCTTGGCTTTCTGAATGTCCTCTTTTGAAAGGTGTCTATTTAGATCCTTCGCCCATTTTTTGATTGGATTGTTTATCTTCCTTTTGTTAAGTTGTATGAGTTCCCTATAAATTTTGGAGATTAGGCCCTTATCAGATATGACATTGGCAAATATGTTCTCCCATGCAGTGGGCTTTCTTGTTGTTTTGTTGATGATTTCTTTTGCTGTGCAGAAGCTTTTTATTTTGATGTAGTCCCATTTGTTTATTTTCCCTTTAGTTTCAAGTGCCCTAGGAGCTGTATCAGTGAAGAAATTGCTTCGGCATATGTCTGAGATTTTGTTGCCTTTGGATTCTTCTAGAATTTTTATGGTTTCTCGTCTTATATTTAAGTCCTTTACCCATTTTGACTTTATTTTTGTGTATGGTGTAAGTTGGTGGTCTAGTTTCATTTTCTTGCATATATCTGTCCAATTTTCCCAACACCATTTATTGAAGAGACTATCTTGACTCCATTGTATGTTTTTGCCTCCTTTGTCAAATATTAATTGAGCATATTGGTTGGGGCCGATTTCTGGACTCTCTATTCTATTCCATTGATCTATATGTCTGTTCTTGTGCCAGTTCCAGGCAGTTTTCAGAACAGTGGCTTTGTAATACAGCTTGATATCTGGTATTGAGATCCCACCTACTTTGTTCTTTCTCAGGATCGCTACAGCTATTCGAGGTCTTTTTTTATTCCAGATGAATTTTTGGAGAGTTCATTCTAGGCCTGTGAAATATGCCATTGTTATTTTAATGGGAAGTGCGTTGAATTTATAGATTGCTTTGGGCAGTATGGACATTTTGATGATGTTGATTCTACCAATCCATGAACACGGTATGTTCTTCCATCTGTTTATGTCTTCCTCTATCTCTTTTTTCAACATCCTGTAGTTTTCTGAGTAGAAGTCTTTTATCTTTTAATTAAGTTTATTCCTAGGTAGCTTAATTTTTTTGGTGCGATGGTAAACGGGGTTGTTTTTATAATCTCTCTTTCTGCACATTCACTATTGGTGTATAGAAATGCCTTAGATTTCTTGGCGTTAATTTTGTATCCTGCTACATTGCCAAATTCATGTATTAAGTCTAGTAGTTTTTTGATGGAGTCTTTAGGGTTTTGTATGTATAATATCATGTCATCTGCAAATAAGGACAGTTTTACTTCCTCTTTTCCAATTTGGATGCCTTTTATTTCTTCTTCTTGTCTAATTGCAATGGCTAATACTTCCAGTACTATGTTGAACAGGAGTGGTGAGAGGGGGCATCCCTGTCTTGTTCCTGTTCTTAGGGGAAATGGTGTTAGTTTTTGTCCATTGAGTATGATGTTGTCTGTGGGCTTGTCATATATGGCCTTTATTATGTTGAGGTATGATCCTTCTATCCCCACCTTGCTGAGAGTTTTTATCAAAAATGGGTGTTGGATTTTGTCAAATGCTTTTTCTGCATCAATTGATATGACCATGTGGTTTTTTTCTTTCAATTTGTTTATGTGATGTATCACGTTTATTGATTTGCAGATATTGTACCATCCTTGCATCCCTGGGATAAATCCTACTTGGTCATGGTGTATGATCTTTCTGATGTACTGCTGGATCCGATTTGCTAAGATTTTGTTGAGGATTTTGGCATCTATGTTCATGAGGGATATTGGCCTGTAATTCTCTTTGTGTTGTCTTTATCTGGTTTTGGTATTAGGGTGATGCTGGCTTCATAGATTGAGCTTGGAAGTGTTCCTTCCTCTTGGATTTTTTGTAGTAGTCTGAGGAGGATAGGTTTTAGTTCTTCCTTGAATGTTTGGTAAAACTCCCCTGTGAAGCCGTCTGGTGCTGGGCTTTTGTTTGCTGGAAGCTTTTTTATGACTGCTTCAATTTCTTCCATAGTTATTGGCCTGTTGAGGTTTTTAGATTCTTCCTGATTGAGTTTTGGAATGTTGTATTTTTCTAGGAATTTGTCCATTTCCTCCAGGTTGTCTAGTTTGTTGGAGTAAAGTTGTCCATAGTATTTTTTAACAATCATTTGTATTTCTGTGGGGTCTGTTGTTATTTCGCCTCTATCATTTCTGATTTTGTTTATTTCGGTCCTCTCTCTTTGCTTCTTGGTGAGCCTGGCTAGTGGTTCATCAATCTTGTTTATCCTTTCAAAGAACCAGCTCTTGGTTTCATTGATTTTCTGTATTGTTTTTTTGGTCTCTCTGTCATTTATTTCTGCTTTGATCTTTATTATCTCCTTCCCTCTGCTCACTCTGGGGTTTTCTTGTTGCTCTCTTTCTAATTCTATGAGATGTAGAGTTAGATGATTTACTACCATTTTTTCTTGTTTTCTGAGATAGGCCTGTAGAACTATAAACTTCCCTCTCAGGACTGCTTTCATTGCGTCCCATAGGTTTTGGATTGTTGTGTTTTCATTGTCATTAGTTTCCAGGATGTTTTTAATTTCTTCTTTGATCTCATTGGTAACCCAATCAATATTTAATAACGTGCTATTCAGCTTCCAAGTCTTTGAGTATTTTGGGTTGTTTTTATTGTAGTTTATTTCTAATATTATGCCCTCGTGGTCTGAGAAGGTGCTTGGTATGATTCCAATCTTCTTGAAATTGGGGAGACTTTGTTTGTGACCCAATATGTGGTCTATTTTTGAATATGTCCTATGAACACTTGAGTAGAATGTATATTCCCTGGCTTTGGGGTGAAGTGTTCTGAAGATGTCAATTAAGTCCATCTGATCTAGTGAGTCATTTAGGATTGCTGTTTCTTTGCTGATTGTCTGTCTAGAGGACTTATCCAGTGATGTCAGTGGTGTATTAAAGTCCCCTACTATGATTGTATTGTAGTCGATCTCTCCTTTGATATCTTCCAGGAGTTTTTTTATGTATTTGGGTGCTCCTGCATTGGGTGCATATATGTTTATCAGGGTTATATCTTCTTGTTGTATTGATCCCTTTAGTATTTTGAAGTGGCCTTTCTTATCTCTTGTTATGGCCTTCACTTTGAGGTCTATTTTGTCCGATAAAAGTATTGCTACCCCAGCTTTCTTTTCATTTCCATTTGCCTGAAAGATATTTTTCCATCCCTTCACTTTCAGTCTGTGTGAGTCCCTTCTAATGAGGTGGGTCTCTTGTAGACAGCAAATGTATGGGTCATGTTTTTTTATCCATTCAGCCACTCAATGTCTTTTCGTTGGAGCATTTAGTCTGTTTACGTTTAAAGTTATTATTGAAAGGTACTTGTTTGTAGCTATTTCTTTTTTTGTGTGTTGCTGTTTTCTTTGAACTTTTTATTTCTTCTTTTTACACCAGTCCCTTTAGCATTTCTTGCATTGCTGGCTTGGTGGTGATAAACTCCCTTAGCCTTTTTTTGTCTGTGAAGCTTCTTATTTCCCCTTCAAGTTTGAATGATAGCCTTGCTGGATAGAGTATTCTTGGATTCAGTCCTTTGCTTTGCATCCATTCTTTTCTGGCCTGATGTGTTTCTGTTGAGAAATCATTTGATAATCTAATGGGAGATCCCTTGTATGTAACTTTCCGTCTCTCTCTTGCAGCCTTTAAGATTCTCTCTTTGTACTGAACATTTGCCATGGTAATTATGATGTGTCTTGGTGTGGGTCTTTTCGGGTTCACCTTGTTTGGGACTCTCTGTGCTTGTGTGACTTTTTTCTTCCCCACCTCAGGGAAGTTTTCTGATATTATTTCTTTTTTTTAAAATATATTTTTTATTGATTAAGATATTACATGTGTGTCCTTATCCCCACGTTACTCCCTATCCCCCCATACCCTCCCGCTCATGCCCTCACCCTCCCCATTGTCCGTGTCCATTGGTTAGGCCTATATGCTTGCATATAAGTCCTTTGGTTGATCTTTCCCCCTTACCTCCACCCTCCCCTACCTTCCCTCCAAGGCCCGACAGTCCAATCAATGCCTCTCCGTCTCTGGATCAGTCCTTGTTCATCAGTTTATGTTGTTCATTATATTCCACAAATGAGTGAGATCATGTGGTATTTATCCTTCTCTGACTGGCTTGTTTCACTTAGCATAATGCTCTCCAGTTCCATCCATGCTGTGGCAAATGGTAAGAGTTCCTTTTTCTTCTTCTTCTTCTTAAAGAATACCTTTCAGCATTTCATATAATGCTGGTTTGGTGGTGATGAACTCCTTTAGCTTTTTCTTATCTATGAAGCTCTTTATCTGACCTTCAATTCCAAATGATAGCTTTGCTGGATAAAGTAATCTTGGTTGTAGGTTCTTGGTATTCATC
Source organism: Myotis myotis (assembly GCF_014108235.1). Taxonomy (NCBI): domain Eukaryota; kingdom Metazoa; phylum Chordata; class Mammalia; order Chiroptera; family Vespertilionidae; genus Myotis; species Myotis myotis. Next base: position 11,702,831 of record NW_023416323.1, read on the forward strand.
ATTTTGAATATTTCCTGCCACTCTCTTCTGGCCTGCATGGTTTCTGTTGAGAAATCAGCTGACAGTCGTATGGGTACTCCCTTGTAAGTAACTGACTTTTTTTCTCTTGCTGCTTTTAAGATTCTCTCTTTGTCTTTTGCTCTTGGCATTTTAATTATGATGTGTCTTGGTGTGGTCCTCTTTGGATTCCTTTTGTTTGGGGTTCTCTGCGCTTCCTGGACTTGTAAGTCTATTTCTTTGACCAGGTGGGGAAGTTTTCTGTAATTATTTCTTCAAATATTTTTTCAATATCTTGCCCTCTCTCTTCTTCTGGCACCCCTATAATTCTGATGTTGGTACTCTTGAAGTTGTCCCAGAAGCTCCTTACACTATCTTCATATTTTTGGATTCTTTTTTCTTTTTGCTTCTTCGGTTGGGTATTTTTTGTTTCTTCGTATTTCAAATCTTTGACTTGATTCTTGGGATCCTCTTGTCTGCTGTTGGATCTCTGTATATTATTCTTTATTTCAGTCAGTGTATGCTTAATTTCTAGTTGGTCTTTTTTCATATCCTCCAGGGTCTCACTAAATTTGTCGGCGGTTTCCATAAAATTCTTGAAAAACCTTATAAACATGGTTTTGAACTCTATATCCAGTCATTTGCTTTCCTCCATTTCTGTCATTTGTGACCTGTTTCTTTGTCTCCGCATTTTTTATGCTTCCGTGTTGGTAGAGTGGCTTTGTGTGCTAGGTGTCCTATAGGGCCCAGTGGCTCAGCCTCCCCAGTTACCTGAGGTGGACACTCTTGGTGCCCCCCTTGTGGGCTTTGTGCACGGTCTTGTTGTAGTTATGCCTTGATTGTTGTAGGTATCACTGGGAGGAATTGACCTCCAGGCCAACTGGCAGTGAGAATCAGCTGTGTCTATGGTGGGAGAACTTCTGTGCTGAAGACACCCTTCTGGGGCAAGACTTGCTTCAGTGGGGCTTTGGTGCTCACCGAGTCTGCCCCCTGAGTGCGTCCCCTATGGATCTGAGGAGTTGTAATCTGGATGGTCCCACTCTGACCACTGGGTACACTGGCTCTTGGATCTAAGGAGGTGCTAATTTAGTCTCTGCCTGAGGTTACCCAGCAGGAGCTATGAAAAGATCTGCAGATTCCCCTTCCTTTTTTGGAGTTTGGAGGTGCCCAGATGAGGCCCAGCTGTGAAGCAATGCAAGCTGCTATGGGGCCTTGGGCCTTCTCTTGGAAGTTCTGGGTCTGTCTGGCCCAGCTGTAATTTGTTAGGTAATTTTCAGGTTGCAAAGGGCCAGGGCATTCGTATGCAAAAGCCTCTGCCGCAGCCTGGGTGGGGCAGGGTCTCATAGAATCAACAGGCGGAGCAAGCAGCTATGGCAAAGCTCAGCCCTGCCCTAAGGGGCTGCGCATCTCAGTGTCCCAGTAATTTAATTGCTGCAAGCACCTCTGAGGGAAAGCCACCCTCGAGTTCCGAGTTCTGCCCGCTGCCAGACAGTCCAGTTTCTCCTCGTATGAGTCCTGGGTCCCCAGAGACTTCCCAGAACTTGAGTTCAGAGCAGTCAGGAGCTTGTGACTCCCTCCCGATTCAAAAAGACAGCCGCGTCCTCAGGTACCAGCCCCTTTCTGCATGCACTCGAGCCTCTGTACCTTTGCACTTTACTTCCGCAGCTCCTGACTCAGTGTGCTTTTCTCTTTCCTTCTAGTTGTAGAATTTACACTCAGCCAGCCTTCCTGTAGTTCTGGATGATGTCCGATTTGTCTTTTTGTTCTATTTTTGAAGTTGTTGTAGGAGGCAGCAATTTCGGTGTTTACCTATGCCGCCATCTTGGTTTATCATGATATTATTTCGTCAAATAGGTTTTGTAACCCTTGTTCCTCTTTCTGTTGTTCTGGCACCCCTATTATTCATATGTTGTTTCATTTCATGTTGTCCCATAGCTCCCTTAGGCTCTCCTCCTGTCTTTTAATTTTTTTCTCCAATTGCTGACCAGTTTGGGTGTGTTTTGTTTCCCTGTCTTCTAATTCGCTAATTCGGTCCTCCGCTTCTCCTAGTCTACTGTTGAAAGTTTCAATGGTGTTTTTTATTGCAGCTATGTCACTCTTCATTTCTGCTTGGTTCTTACATAATTTATTGATTTTTTCATCTGTTTCTTCTTGCTTCTTGTATAAGTTGTTGATTTTTTCCTCCATCCGGTTTATGCACTCTAGGATCCTTAATCTGAATTCTTTTTCTGTCATGCTGCATGCCTCGGTTTCACTTAGCTGCTTTTCTGGTGAATCCTCCTTTTCTTTCCTTTGGGGGTTTCTTTGTCTACCCATGTTTGATCTCACCGACATATCTAGATGTTGAGTCATTCATTGGCTGCTCCCTGGGTGGCAGTGGCTCCTTGGGCTGCAGTTGGTCCTCGCGCGGTTATGGTAGCAGCTGCTCCTCAGTTGGCAGCAGCGCCTGTGGTGGGTGCTGTTCACCGCTGTGGTGGCTCCTCTGGCTGGTGAGGGGAGGCTTCACACACAGCTTGGAGCTATCTATATTATGTCAGCTTTATTAAAGAAAACTTTCCAGGTCCTAGGGAATCTTTACAACCCACAGGAACAAATATGGTTTCTCTTCTTATAATCTATAAAAATCACGTAATGGAAGGCATTTTCTTCATTCTATGACTGTCAAAGACATTGGTCCTATTTGCAGCTCAAATTTGATACAAAGATTCTTGGTGCTGATCTGACACTCTAATACAGAGGTCCTCAAACTTTTTAAACAGGGGGCCAGTTCACTGTCCCTCAGACATTCCATACGTGCGCACTGCGGGCCTGGGACGAGTCGGCTGCTAAGCAGGACAGGCATTGGCAGCTAAAACACCCGGCGGGCCAGATAAATGTTTTCAGCGGGCCGCATGTGGCCCCTGGGCCGTAGTTTGAGGATGCCTGCTCTAATAGCTGCATTTTACATAATGTCTTTTATCTATTTCTACATTCCCATTTTAAAATATGGCCCAGAAGTCAGCTGGGACGTGCCCTTCTACGCCAGACACTCATGCTTCGATCGCCAGCCAGGCCTAGGGACCGCACATGGTGCACGAATTTCATGCACCGGGCCTCTAGTCCTATCTAGTAACAGCCAAACATGGTAATTGACCGTACCTTTGCTACACCTCCCATTGGCTAATCAGCAAGATATGCAAATTAACTGCCAACAAAGATTGTGGCTAAGTTGCATACTGCAGGCAGAGCGGGACAGTGCCAGCCGCCAGCGCGAGCCGCCAGCCCGGCCCCCATGGGTGACCCCAGGAGCTGCCTGCCTGCCCCCCGGGACCTTATTGGTCCCGGGCTGCTGGCGGGCACCAGAAGCCCCAGAAGCCTCCAGATATGGCAGTAACTCTATCCGTAAACACTCTGAAAGTCAGTGGCATAAATGCACCAATTAAAAGACAGATTATGAGGGTGAATCAAAAACAAAACCCACTTTAAATATAAAGACACATATAGATTAAAAGTAAATGAATTAAGCTGCAACCTGTTTTGCTCAGTGGATAGAGCATTAGCCCTTGGACTGAAGGGTCCCAGGTTAGATTCCAGTCAAGGGCTTGTACCTCAGTTGCTGGCTTGATCCCCAGTCCCTATCAGAGCATGTGCAGGAGGCAACCAATCAATCTGTCTCTCCCTTTCCCTTCACTCTCTCTAAACTTCAATGGAAAAATATTCTTGGGTGAAGATTAACAAAAACAAAGTAAATGGATTAAGTAACATTAAAGAGATTATAAGAAAAATATATTCCAAATTTTGTTAGTTGTATAATGGTTATGTTTAAATTATTAACACCTAAGAAATTGGGTAAAGGGTACATATAATATGCTGTAGTATTTTATAGTTTTTTTTACATGTATGAGATTATTTCAAATTAAAATGTTAAAAATTAATAAAATATTAATTAAAATGTATCTGCATTACATGAAAAATCTCCTAATTGCTTCTAGCATAATTTATTAAATTGTGCTAAAATTTACAAGGGTTCAATTAAAAAATATCTTAATTCTAAATGATATAATAGAAAATATTTAATAGTGCAGTTATAAGAACTTATCTGAAAATAAAAATTTAAAGAAGGGATTAGCCAAAGAAAATATATGCACAACCCATGGACACAGACAACAGTATGGTGATGGCCAGAGAGAAGTGGGGAGCAAAAGCTGGGTAGAGAGGGCAAAAGGGGGAAAATAGGGACATCCTATATAATAATAATAAAAGGCTAATATGCACATTGACTGAACGGCAGAATGGCCGGTTGCTATGAGGCGCACTGGCCACCAGGGGGGCAGATGCTCAATGCAGGAGCTGCCCCCTGGTGGTCAGTGCACTTCCATATGGGGAGTGCCACTCAGCCAGAAGCTGGCTCATGGCTGGCCAGCGCAGAGGTGATGGCAGGAGCCTCTCCCACCTCCGTGGCAGCACTAAGAATGTCCAACTAATGGTTTAGACCTGATCCCTTGGGGGCCTAAACCTTTAGTCGGACATCCCCCGAGGGCTCCCTGGCTGCCAGATGAATGACTTGACTGCAAGCTTAGGCCTGATCCCCCGGGGAGTGGGCCTAAGTCAACAGGTGGACATCCCCCAAGGGGTCCTGGACTGCAAATGAGTGCAGGCAGGGCTGAGGGACACCCCGCCCCCCCACCGCCAGTGCACAAATTTTTGTGCACCGGGCCTCTAGTCATTAAATAAACCTCCTAAAATGCATCAGGAAGTGGGAAAACTCACCTGGGATTCATGCGTTTTCTGCTGCTCTGGGAAAAGTGTAGAGATTGTTAACAGTGCGTGGACCTAAGGGAGAAGAAACAAATAATTGGAGTCATGAGGAACCTGAGTTGCTGAGGCAGGAACCTCTAGCACAGTGGTTCTCCACTTTCTGGCCCTTTAAATACAGCTCCTCATGTTGTGACCCAACCATAAAATTATTTTCGTTGCTACTTCACAACTGTAATGTTGCTACTGTTATGAATCATAATGTAAATATCTGATATGCTGCATGGTCTTAGGCGACCCCTGTGAAAAGGTCATTCGACCGCCAAAGGGGTCGTGACCCACAGGTTGAGAACCACTGCATAAGAAACACCAAAGAAACTCAATAAAATGACACCCTGTGAACACTCAGAAGGGCCTAAAAGGGTGATCGAGGAGAAACAAACTCTTAAGTATTGTTAACTCCAAAAGGATGCGAGGCAATTAGACCAGGTACTCCACTGGTGAATATAAACATGGACTCCTTTTACAAATAGTTGTCCATCCTATGTAATAAAAGCCTAATATGCAAAATGTCCCCTTGACCAGGAGTTCGACTGAGAGTTAGACTGCTGTGATGTGTGCTGACCACCAGAGGGCGGAGTGAAACATGGCGGGCATTGGCCACGCAGTGCTGGCAGCAGGCAGCAGTGAAGGTGCTGGCAGCCCCAATGGGCCCCAAGGAGAGCGGGACCACGTGGGATGGTGGAGCAGGTAAGCAGGCAGCACCAGGCCAAGGCGTGTCAAGCAGGGCCTGATCATCCCACCAATCACACTGCAGATGACGACCAGTAGTGGGGGGTGGGGCCGCCAACCAGCTCCCAGCCGCTGAGGGAGCCGAGCAGGGAGCCCGGCCCAGATCAATCATCCCACATGAGGTGACCAGTGGCCGGCAGGCCCTGATCGTCCGATCAGCGCCAGGCCCCAGGCTGGAACAGGGAACTGGGGGTGGGTGGTGGCTACCAACCTCTTGCGGCACCCGGGCAGGGGGCTGCAACCTCTCGCTGGATACCTGGGGGCGGGGGTGACCAGACAAAGGTGTAGTGAGAATGTGGTGTGTCCACCGAGCTCACTCTCACTCCCCCTGCTACCCTTCCTTGGGACGTCAGGGCTGGCACACCAGGAAAGCCCCACGCTCAGGTGCCAGGTGCCCGCGAAGAGCCTGCCCCACAACGGCGCAGCCTCTTCCAGGTGAGCTAGGCTGTAGGCCAGGACCGCAGGGGCCTGTGTGTGAGGCCGGACAGGAAAGAACGCTGCCTAACCAGCTTCCGTGTGGCACAGCTGGGCAGCCCAGAGGCCCATGCTGCGCCCTGGCCCGCAGCGTCCGGCCACACTCACCACAACTCTGCGTGAGGACTCAGGCACCATGACTGAGGCAGAGGAGGGCACGTGGGGGCCCAGGGGCCCAGGTGCTGCCCAGAGCCTGAGATCAGCTGGGACCTGCCCTTCCATGCCAGACACTGACACTTCGATTGCCGGCCAGGCCTAGGGACCGCACCGGTGCACTAATTTCATGCACGGGGCCTCTAGTCTACACTAATAAAAGAGAAACATGGCAATTGGCATACCACCGCTACCCTTCCCATTGGCTAATCAGCGAGATATGCAAATTAACTGTGAGCCAAGATGGCGGCCGGCAGCCAGGCAGCTGAGAACAGGAGGCTTGGTTGCCCCAGCGATGGAGGAAGCCAAGGTTCCCTGTCTGCAGCTGAGGGGCTCTGAGCTCCTGAAGCAACAACTCCAAAAGATACAATGTTTCAATTATAGAAGCTAAAAGATGGTGGTTAATTTGCATACTCAGGCTCCAAGCAGAGCAAAGCCAAACAGCCCTGAAGCGGCAGGGCAGACAGGCCTCAGGGACCCGGGATCAGCGGAGCCGAGAGGCCTCAGGACCCTGGGATCAGCGGAACCGAGAGGCCCCGCAGCCCCGGTTATCAGTGGAGCCGAGAGGCCTCCTGGCCCTGGGATCAGCAGAGCCAAGAGGCCTCAGGACCCTGGCATCAGCGGAGCCGAGAGGCCTCCCGGCCTGGGATCAGCGGAGCCGCGAGGCCTCAGGAACCCGGGGATCAGCGGAGCCGAGAGGCCACCCGGCCCCCAGATCAGTAGAGCTGAGAGGCGTCCTGTCCCCTTGATCAGCGGAGCAGCGAGGCCTCCCAGCACCAGGATCAGTGTGACAGGGGGCAGCGACCAAACCCCTGATCGCCCTGTGGGCTCTGGGTGTGACAGGGTGCGAAGCCCCAACCCTCTGATGGGCCCTGATCTGTGTGTGACAGGGGGGAGCTCCCCAACCCCCTGATGGGCCCTGCTCTGTGTGTGACAGGGTACGGAGCCCCAACCCCCCTGATGGGCCCTGCTCTGTGCGTGACAGGGGGTGGCGCCGCAACCTCCCTATGGACCCTGCCTTGAGTGTGACAGGGGGCGGTGCCCCAACCCCCCAATCGGCCCTGCTCTGAGCCCAACCAGGGGCTGCACCTAGGGATTAGGCCTGCCCTCTGCCACCCGGGAGCAGGCCTAAGCCAGCAGCTCGTTATCTCCCGAGGGGTCCCAGACTGCGAGAGGGCACAGGCCCGGCTGAGGGACCTCCTCTCCCCACCCCGAGTGCACAAATTTTTGTGCACCGGGCCTCTAGTCATTAAATAAAAGGAGAAACAAACATTGTTTACACTCTTTCCATTGCCAAAAAAAAACAAAGTATCCACAGGAGCCCAGAATATGAGCTCTCAAAAGTGGGATAAATGTGTATCAGAGCATAGTTTTTATTATCTAACTTAAAGTTGGTTGCCACTGAGCTTAATCTTTTATCAAGAAAACGGTAATACAATGGGCAGAACCCTTGGCCTGGGGGTCCTGTTAGCAACGCCGCCCAGAGGCCCAGAGACCTAGGACAAGCCGCCGCCCTATCAGGCCTCCCTTCCCGTCACCCAGGCGGCAGAGCATGGCCCTCCGGGACGGGGACGGACCCTGCGCTGCAAGGGCCGGCACACACTTGGGTCCGATCCAAGGCGTGAGGGGCGCGCAGAGTCACAGTGGGAACCCGGGGAGGGCGAGAGGCTGAGCGAGGGCAGCTGGGGTGCGCGGGGAGGAGGGGACGCAGCTGGGGCGCCATCGTCACCTCGCCATCCCCCAGGAGACCGAGAAGACACCCTCCCGGGGCACCCACTCGGGAGCAGCCCGCCCTGCCCTCGGTGCCCACCCGCCGACCTGCCGGAAGCGTCCACTGCTCCCCCCACGCACCCCTGGCCGCCGCCCGGGAGGAGCCACCCAGCCCTGCCCACCGCGGGAAGGTCCAGAACTGGCCGAGGCCGCGCACGCACCACCTACCCCATCGGGAGTCGCTGAGCTGCCCAAGGCCCCGCCGCTGCGCCCCCCAAGGAGCCGGCTCTGCGCCTGCGGGACAAACTCATTCAGAAGATCCCGGCGCCCCAGGCCTCACCCTGCCCCTCGGCCCCTCCGGGATGGCCCTGGGGGTCCCCGCTCGCGACGCCGCCCGCACAGCCCAGCGTCCGCCCCCCGGACCACGGCACCCTAGCCCAACGGACGCCGGCGCCCGGGAACCGCGGGCAGCACCGGCCTGGGCACGCACCTCTAGCGCCAGCAACGGCAGCGGCAGTGCGCGTGCGCGGACGGGCCCACAGGACACGCGAGGACCACGCGGGGGCCCTGCCAGGGGTCCACCCCTCAAGTTAGGGACCTCCCCACGGTCTCTCCTCCGCCGTCCGGGGAGGAGGCGCTGAGCTCAGAGCACTGGCCGCCTGGACCCGGCCCGGTTTCCCACTCACCCATCGGCGCTGCTCTTAGGGACCAAGGAAAGGTGTCGCCTGTGTGATTGCCACCGGCGATCCTGGTCCTTTCTTTGATCTGGGACTTTTCCTGTTAGAACCCGAGGTTCCACCACAGCCAGGCGAGGAAAGGGAGGGGCGTATCATGTCCACTTACCTGAAATACTGGGCGTTTCACTGAAACACTAGGAACCTGCAAATGCCCAGCCATGTCATGAAATAGCATTACCCATGTCCATATGGTTTCTCCAAGGACAGAAAAGATCATAGAAACGAAGTCTTCTACATTACACAACTAATGCATAAAAACTGTAAAAGCAATCATCAGAAAATACAACCGAAAAATAAAAGCAGAGCTCACCTCTCAAGGAGCATTGTTTACATTGGGTAAAAGTGTCACTTTTTTTAAAATGGGATCTTGCCCAGCCGGTTTGGCTCAGTGGAGAGAGCCTCGGCTTTCGGCCTGCGGAATGAGTGGTACCGGGTTTGATGTCCCTCAAGGGCACATTCTCGGTTTCGGGCTTGATCCCCAGTAGGGGGCGTGCAAGAGGCAGCCAATCAATGATTCTCATCATTGATGCTTCTCTCTCCCTCCCTCTCCCTTCCTCTCTGAAATCAATAAATTATATATATATATGATTAACTGGGATCTTAAGGACTATGATTAACACTTCTTGGCAGTGAAATAATACAACCGTGTTTTGGGCCAATTGTTTCTTAAAAGCTGGTGGGAGGGGGGCAGGATTAAAAATAAAATCTCCTGCCAACCCAGAAAAATCATCTCCACAACTGTAGAAATAAAGAAAACAGTTGTGTTTATTGTTGAATAACCATTAAACCAGATTGTGAGGCTCGTGGCAAGCAAACCAAGGAGATTTCAAAAACAAACGAACCTCATCTTTCCAAATAGCTCAGCAGGTCCAGTCATTACAGAGGTGTTCTCAAGCTCATGGTTACTCATCTCGTGTAAAAGGGCAGCACCATTTGCTATACATTCTTTCACAGTCCATTGTAAATTTACCTGGTAGTCTGGGTAGCCATCCATGTTGGGTAATTGCCTTTATCCCAAGGAAAAAGGAAAGCACTCATATCTCCATGAAAAGTGGGTAGTTCAAACAAAGGGTCAAAAGCAAGTCTCAGGGCCAAGAGGTGGGAACAAGCCATGTATCCATCAGCAGATGGATGGATAAGCAAAATGTGACCCTTATAATGAATTCTAGTGGCCCAGTGCATGAAATTTGTGTGCAAGGGGGGGTGGTCCCTCAGCCCAGCCTGCACCCTCTCCAATCAGGGACCCCCTGTGGGATCAGGCCTAAACTGGCAGCTGGACATCCCTCTCGCAATCTGGGGCTGTTGGCTCCTAACCACTCACCTGCCTGTCTGATAGCCCCTAACTGCCTCCGCCTGCCTGCTTGATCACCCCTAACTGCCCTACCCTGACAGCCTGATCTCGCCCCCAACTGCCCTCCCCTGATGGCCTGATCGCCCCTAACTGCCTCTGCCTTGGCCCCCACCACCATGGCTTTGTCCGGAAGGAAGTCAGACATCCGGAAGATGGCCAGTTGACCCGGTCTAATTAGCATATTACCCTTTATTAGTATAGATCAGCCGTGGGCAAACTACGGCCCACGGGCCGGATCCGGCCCTTTTGAAATGAATAAAACTATTGAAAAAAAAGACCGTACCCTTTTATGTAATGATGTTTACTTTGAATTTATATTAGTTCACACAAACACTCCATCCATGCTTTTGTTCCGGCCCTCCAGTCCAGTTTAAGAACCCATTGTGGCCCATCGAGTCAAAAAGTTTGCCCACCCCTGGTATAGATAGATTATATAGGATAGGATTGCTTAAATGGGGGGGGGGGGGAGCCTTTTTCAGAAGGAGGAGATGCTCTTGGCAGACAAAAATACATAATCCCTATATCTGGACTGATAGCCAGCCGTATGCACTATACTGCCAAACCTGTCATTAAAAAATTGAGCCGAAACCGGTTTGGCTCAGTGGATAGAGCGTCGGCCTGTGGACTGAAGGGTCCCAGGTTCGATTCCGGTCAAGGGCATGTACCTGGGTTGCGGTCACATCCCCAGTGGGGGGTGTGCAGGAGGCAGCTGATCGATGTTTCTCTCTCATCGATGTTTCTAGCTCTCTCTCTCTCCCCCTTCCTCTCTGTAAAAAATCAATAAAATATATTTTAAATATATATATATATATATATAAAATTGAACTGCTTTCTTACACCAAACAGCTGTTGCCCTTAAAACCCCTCCTCAGCCCCCACCTTAGGTTCTGCCTTCACAGTTTACCCAGATAAGGTTCTGATTGGTTGATTTCTATGCCAGTCAGCATCAGAAGCTCCGCCTCCTAGGCAGCCATTGGTTCCTCACAATTCACACAGATTTGGTTCTGATTGGTCAGTTTCTATGCCAGTCAGCATCTCCGGGCCTATCTCCGGGCCTGATCAGAGAGGCGGGGTTGATGAGCAGCCCCCCTGGAGGCCCTGAGAGAAAGAGAGGCACAGCTGCTGGACGGGCCCAGAGAGAAAGAGAGAGGCAAGGGCTGATGAACAGCTGCCATGGAGGTTATGGATCAGACCCTGCCTCTCTCTGGGCCTGATCCGCAGCCCCTTCGACAGTCAGTGCCGGGTCACCGACACCGGTGACCCAGCACTGACTGCAGGACTGACTTCTAGTCGGTCAAGCTTTCGGTCGTTTTGGATGTTACAGACCCTGGGTTTTTATATATTAGGATTATTCATCCTTAAAAAGGAAGGCAATCCTGACACATACTACAACATGGATGAACCCTGAGGACATTATGCTGACTGAATGAGCCAGAAATAATGGACAAATACTGTCTGATACCACTTATATGAGGGGCCTAGAGTGATCAACCTCATAAGGACAGAACGGTGAATGGTGGCTGCCAGGGACTGGGGAGAGACAGGGGGAGTCAGTACTTAATGGCTGCAGAGTCTCAGTTTGGGAAGATGAAGAGGTTGTGGAGATGGATGATGGTGATTGTAGCACAACCATGTGAATGTGCTCAATGCCACTGAATTTAACCCTAAATGTGGTTAAAATGTTAAATTGTGTTATGTTATTTTACCACAAAAAAAGAAGAAAGGGAGAAAGAGAGGGAAGGAGGGAAGGAGATCTCTCCATGTAGTCTCTTTGTGCATGGGACATTTCATCCATAGGATACATGAGAGGTAGTAAAATGTCTGGGTCAAGGATGATACACAGGCTGAAAATGTGTAGACTAGAGTTTAATTGGAATTGAGGGGCAGGCTTTGGGAAATCCAGAGACTCCCTGAAATTGGAGACACCATCTGAGTGTGTGAGCACATGTGTAGTTTTCTAAGATTTTAGGTTTGCACAGTCTCTTGGACTAAAAGATGCCTGAGGCTGGAAGATGTGTGTCCTCCAGTACAGAATCCCGAACATCGTGTCTGCGACCAATGAGCTTCGGCAAATGGAGTGTTTTCAGTAACTATTTAATACGAGGAGTCAATGTAGCTGGGATCTTTTTTACATACATATCTCATTCTTGTAAGGTCTGAGCACTTCTGCTTCCCCTAAATGTCCTTGTGACCTCCCTCTCTCATCAGACCAAGCTCTGAAATAGGAATGGGAAAGGAGAGCCCAGCCTATTTCAAGTTCAGAATGGAGAGAACACAGCATCTCCTGGAGAGCAGTAAAGAGTGATGGTGATATGTGAAATCTAATTAACAAAATAAACTGATGAACAGAGTGGATCCAGAGATAAGGAAGCATGGAACAGAGTGTGGAATCTTGGAGGGAAAGTGGGGGAGGGTGGGTGGAGAGGAGGTAATCAACCAAAGACCTTCAGTGGTTCTCAACTTTCCTAATGCCGCGACCCTTTAATACAGTTCCTCATGTTGTGGTGACCCCAACCATAAAATTATTTTCATTGCTACTTCATAACTGTAATTTTGCTACTGTTATGAATCGTAATGTAAATATCTGATATGCTATATGTGTTTTCCGATGGTCGCGACCCACAGGTTGAGAACATGGACATAGACAGTGGGGTGGTGAGGCCTGGGGCGGGGTGTGTGGGGGTGGGGGCTGGAGGGAATCGATGGGGGAAAAGGGGGGACATATATAATACTTTCAACAATAAAGATTTTTTAAAGAGAATTATGCTGACATTTGAGGATAGTGTTGGAGGCTGGACAGAGGCTGTTGGGTCAGGGGCAGGAGGTATGGTTGACCCCCGATTCCCAGGAGCAGTGCACACATGGCAGTCCATGGGTTTGGATCCTTCAAGCTGCTTGCCAGGTTGGAATGAATAATGACATCAGAGGCTTCCGACCTTCCTGATTGGAAGGACCAAATTCCGTGGTGCTTGGCAACGGAGGTGGGCAACAGCATCTTCTCCAAGAATTTGGACAGACAAGTGTCTAGGTGTCCTGAAAGGGAAGATTTGGGAGAAATAATGGCCAGTTGTGAACCAAGTTTCCAGGGTGAGAACCAGAGACCACAGCCTAACTGCTCAGGGTGCCCCCTAGAGGTGAGAGTGGTTGAAGTCGTCCCAGGACCATCAGGTGAGGAAACTGGGGGCAGAAGGGATTTGAGAGGGTTGACCATTGAGGAAGGGGGACCTGAGTAGTGTGTGTGTGAGAGAGAGATCCAGAAAGCCAGGGATTGGAGATCACAGGAGCTGGGGACAAGGAAATCCCCACGAAAGGAAAGCCTGGGAAGGAGGCTAGGAGATGAGATCCAAGGATGAGAGAAGGAAAGGGAGGAAATAGTGAAGGGTTCCTCTCTTTTCCCCTCCAGTGGGAGAAATTATCACCAACAAGGAAGGGTTTTGAGGACAGAGACATAGAACAATGACAAGATGACTGTGGGACAGGTGGGCATCCCCAAAGGAGTGAGATGGAGAGATGGCTGGGGGGAAGGCCAGTAGACTATGAGACTGGAGACAACGGAGGGGTTTGCTTTGGGGACGGGGAGCACATGAGGTGGACTGGGTATGCAGCTTGTTTTATGTGACCAGTAGCTGAATTCCAGAGGCAAATGCTGTGAATTGTAACTGGTTTTTTACTCAGGCCCCTGTGCAGAGGGCAGCGCCCGGCCTCGATCTGCTGGACGGAAAAGGAAGAGGGAGTGGCCCAGAGAGGAGGGGTCCGAGGAGGAGTCTGCCCCTGGGGCTCAGGACCTCTGGGTCGTGGAGACCCTCTGCGGGCTCAAGATGAAGCTGAAGAGGCAGCGGGTGTCTTCAGTGCGACCTGAGCACCATCAGGCCTTCACCAGGCTGCTCGGTAGGAAGGGGCCCTGCAGCGCACCCTCCAATCCTACGCTTTAAAAAGGACCTTCCAATAACTACTCCTTCCCAGTAGGAAAGAATTCCCTGCCAGTTAGCGAGCTCCCTCTCCTAGGAGGGCTCCGTGTCCATCACTCACTGGGGGGGCACTAAGAGATAATGGAGGACTAGGCTACACTTCAAATGGGGCTGCACTTGGGGTCAGGCAGCTCAGTTTCAACTGCACCCTCTGCAACTTCTCAGCTCTGACTGGCCTTCTGATTCTAAACACCTTCATCTGTGTAAGAGGGCACATAATAAGGCCACCTTCCCACCCTGAAGGGACTGTCCACTGACAACGGCCATGGCATCGGATTATTTCAGCTCTGAATCGTGCAGATGTGTGACTGACACCCTAGCTGTCACTCAGTCACCCCAGACTTGGGGGGTAAGGTTCAGGGGTCACCACTGCTTCCTTGTCCCAGGAACTATCTCCTCTGTCCCTCTTCCTACTGGCCTCGGCCTTGGCCACAATCCTGAAACTTCCCCAGTAGGGCCATAGTTCTGCGCTTGGCCCTGGAACGCTCCCATGGCAACCCTGTTGCTGTCCTCAAGCGAACATATGCCCTCTTTCACAGAGGATCCTGTCATTAAAAGATTCCTGGCCTGGGACACAAATCTGAGGCTCTCTGACAAGGTAAGAAGTACCCCTGCTCTGCCATCTATCCTGGGGCAGGGGAGAGCTTTCCGAGCCCACAATTCTCTCTCCAGCCTGATGCCTTGTCACCCCTTCCCTTCGGGGACCGAGGGGTTTCCTGCAGTGTGGACGGGCAGCCCTGCCTCAGCCCTGGCTCCTCTGGGATCTTGCCCCTGTGGTTTTGGCCACATCAAGTGCCCTCTTCTCTCTGCCTTTGGGGACACCCCTTTGCTCCAGCCTGTCAAAGACCCTCCTGGAGCTGGCTGTCCTGAGCACACGCCCTGAAACCGCAGCGCTTGCCACTGGGAGCATCAGCCAGTCACTCACCCCACTGTTCCTCCTCTTTCACAACGGGAGTCCTTTTATGTTTGTTCTCTTTCCATCAGTATCTCCTGTCCATGGTGATAGCTTATTTCAGCCGCGCGGGCCTCTTCTCCTGGCAGTACCGACGCATTCATTTCTTCCTGGCCCTGTGAGTATCTTGCTTATTCCCACCAGTCAGTATTCATACCCTGGGGAGGAGGAGGGAGACGAGTTGTATCTCTGATCTTTCATCTATTTTTTTTAATTTTTGTTAATTACCACCCAGGGATACTTTTTCCATTGATTTTTTTAGAGAGAATGGAAGGGAGGGGGAGAAAGAGAGAGAGAGAAACATCAATGTGAGAGAGACACACCCATTGGTTGCCTCTCACAGGAGCCTCGACCAGAGCAGGGAACTGAGCCTGCAACTGAGGTAGGTGCCCATGGACTCTGAGACCCTTCAGCTGATGCTCTAACCACAGAGCTAACCAGCTAAGGCCCTTTCATCTATTTTTATAACCTATTTGTACTCTTCCGTCTAGTTATAAAAATGATAGAATTGTAGTATAGGGTTTTTTATACTCTTCTTTGTAAAAGCCAACAACCCTAATGTCAAAAGATTGAACAAAATAAAAGAAAACACAAAAGCCTCATAAAGAATTGCTACCACTTCACTTTACCCCCAACTAATAGGCTTGGGACTAGCCATTTCGAATTCATTCTTTCTCTCTCTCTCTCTCTCTCTCTCTCTCTCTCTCTCTTTCTCTCTCTCTCTCCCCCCTCCCCCATAACCACACCAAATGTAATGGTTGCCGTCCTCAATGCGGGCCTTCATTAAACAACACAGATCTAGCCCTGGCTGATGTGGGCTGAGTGGGTAGGAGTGTTGTCCCCTAAACCAAAAAGTTGAGGGTTCGATTTCCACTCAGGGCACATATGCAGGTTGTAGGTTCAATCCCAGCCCCAACTGGGGTGCATGCAGAAGGCAGTGGATCAGAGTTTCCCTCTCTCTCTTTCTCTCTCTGTGTCCCTCCCTCCCTTACCCTCTCTCTAAAAATCAATGAAAATATTCTCAGATGATAATTAAGAAGAAAAGTATTAAACAACACTGATCTATTGTAAAATGCTACCCAGGGGTGTTTCTTACAAATCTTCCTGAATATCCTTCCAAAACACAGGTTTAACCACTTCACCAACCACCACAAGAATTTCATTTGCTAATTTCTTTCTAAATCAAGGCCAAAGTTTTCAGCTTGAATTCAGCTGTCTCAGGGTCTCCATCAATACCACCCCGATATCCCATTCTTTGTTTCACTGCTCTTCTAAACACCTTTTCCTGTTTTCTTCCTATTGCTTTCTGTCTAGGTATTATTTACACATATGTATTTGAAAATAAAGATGTATTCTTATACTGATTCAAACAAAAAATATTCAGATAACTTCTCTGACCCCCTAATTTCTACATGCCAGCAGTTGGTTATTCAAACTGTATTACAATGTGATACCTTGGATTACAATGACTTCTCTTCTTCCCCTTTCTCCTTCCCCAATCCCATTCAACTAGATACCTGTAGAGGACAGCTCTTGTCAAGATATCAATGGCTTCCTAAAACACTCCACACAGGGGTTTTTTTATTTTGCAAATGTTCAAGTTATATTGAGTCTGTAAGGTAATCAGTTTTCCACTTGACTATGAGAAAAAGCATTCATTCATTCATTCATTCATTCTGTGCAACCTTTAAAGCCCATTCATGGCCAAGGAATGTGAGGATGGGAAGAGAATTTAAAAAGTCCTGTTGAGCCCTAGCCGGTTTAGCTCAGTGGATAGAGAGTCAGTCTGCGGACCATAAGGGTCCCAGGTTTGATTCTGGTCAATGGCATATGTCTGGTTGTAGGCTGGATCCCCTGTGGGGGCATGCAGGAGGCAGCCAATCAGTGAGTCTCTCTCATCATTGATGTTTCTATCTCTCTCTCCCTCTTCCTTCCTCTCTAAAATCAATAAAAATGTATATTTTTTAATAAGTACTGTTGAGTTAATGGGCCTGTTAGTCATTTGGCAGGAAAGCAATGAAGACAGAAAAGGACCGCGTGGTCTCTGCCCTCAGGAGCTGTATGGGCACTGACACTATAGGGAGACAGGTGTGTGCACACACAACAGGGTGAAAGGAAGGGGCCCGGCTTCCCCGCTGAATTTTATCTTCCTCATCAAGGTCTGAGAGGTGCCCTCAGGTCCCGCTCAGCTTCCTGATGCCTGGGTGGCCCTCAGAGATACTGGATCGGGCTCCCGAGGTCCTGTGTGAGGAGGATCCAGCCTGTGTGCTTCCTGGGAAGCTGACCACAGGCGGGTGCTTCCTGCCTGCTCCTGACTGGCAACCTCATGTCCTTCCCCAGCTACCTGGCCGTGGACATGGAGGAGCATTACCACGCCCCTAAACAGGCCATCTTGTCCTTCCTCTATGGGGAGAACATCTGCTCCCAGCGCCCCTTGTTCCACAAACTGCGATTCCAGTTCTTCCGTTCCATGGACTGGAGGGCAAGGGTCACGCGCGAAGAGTGCGAAGAGGTAGGTGGGCTGTGGGATTAGGGGGAGGGGACCACATTGGAGAGACAGGGGACCTTGGGGGATCGGTTTGGGGATTTGGGGGTGACTAAGAATTGAAGGCTGGACCAGGGACGGGATGGGGTGCACCTGGAGAGTCATCATCTTCTCAGGGGGCTGTTTGTCCTTCCAGATCCAGGCTTTTGATCCAGGGCTCTGGGTGTGGAGGCGAGATCGCGCCCTCCTTTCTGAGACCACCTAAGGTAGGTCTGAAGGAAGGCGGTCGGAGTCCTCACAGGTACAGATGAAAGGATGTGTTGTCTCTTTAAGAAATCCCAGGAATCCAATGGCTGGACCCATGCTCATCGTCCCCCTCCTCATCACCTCCCCACACACTGAAGTGGACCCTCCAGGCACACAGCCAGGGACTGACTCAGCTCCCAGCCACAAGCTGACACACAGGCACCTCAGTGGGATGTGTGGGGGCCAGACCTCAAGATTTGGTGGAGTCATTTTAAACAGAGCAACTAGGTCCAAGCAGTCAATTTGTTGAAATGTTGAGTTTTTTGAAAACTGAGTAAGTTTCCAATTTTTTCCATATATTGTGACTTCCTGTTGTTCATTCACTTGGGCCTTTCTCCCTCAGGAATGCCAACCACAGGGATGTTCTGCACTGAAGTCAATGTCTAACAATAGGGTATCAGATGGAACAGTCTCTAAATCCAAAGATAAACAGATAAATCCCCACTAGCTCTGTCTTCATCCAAGTTTACATGCAAACAAGTAGCCCATGGCCAGATCACCGTGTGTCCTTCACTTCCCCTGGCTCACAATCTCTCCCCTTGGATCATTACACGTCTCCCCTCAAGTTCATGGTCAAGGAAGTTTGTCAGGATGAGCGAAGGTTGAGAAATACTGGTCCAGCATGGCTTGCCCTGATCGACACATGGGAGTTACAGATCGTGGCAGAGGACTGAGTTTTGGCTAAAATCTTGTGACCTCGCTACCTTAGTCCGTTCTGGCCGCTATAACAAAACACCACAGACTGGGTGGCTGATCAACAACAGACATTTGTTTCTCACCGTTCTGGAGGCTGGAAGGCTGCGATCAGGTGCTGGCACGGTGGGGTTCTGTGCTGCAGACGGCCAACATGTCGCCATGTCCTTACACAGTGGAAGGGGCGAGGCATCTCTGGCACCTTTTCTAAGGGCAGACAATAAGCTCAGTCTTAGGGGCCCACCCAATGACCTAACCACCTCCCAAAGGCCCCCACCTCCTAATACCATCACCTCAGGGGTAATGAATTTGGGGGACACAAACACTCACACCATAGCCCTAGCCTCGTTCAGACTCAGTATGATAGTTAAACATCCGGATCCAGGGTTAGGAGCAGGGATGGGGCACCTGGTCTCGTGGTCTGTGATGTGGACATGTCAGTGACGTTTGCAGTGTGCCTGGAAGTTTAGATGTGAAGGAGCACAAAAGGACCAAGGTGTGAGTGAGTGAGAGCAGCTCTCTCCCTAGATGTGCTGCCTCCAGACAGTCACCTAGAGTCCTGGCTGTAAACAGGTCACTGGGTACATTAAGGAATGTTGGGACTCAGGGTCGTCAAAGTCCAAGCATCACACCTGGAAACAGTGGTTCAGGAGTGGGGTTGAGAAGGGAGGACTGGAGATAAAATGGGGCCTACAGGTTAGCCAAACTCCGTAGAATTGCCTGAGATTTTAATAATCTTTACATGTGGAGAGCTGCCTGTT
Organism: Myotis myotis; assembly: GCF_014108235.1. NCBI lineage: Eukaryota > Metazoa > Chordata > Mammalia > Chiroptera > Vespertilionidae > Myotis > Myotis myotis. Next base: position 11,721,944 of record NW_023416323.1, read on the forward strand.
TGGAATGTGACATCCTGTCTCTTCCTCTTACCTCTAGATCGCTGAGCCCAGGGCAGACTCCATTTTCAGCAGGAAGTCAATCCAGATGCTCAGGACAGACAGGAGGAAGGGAAACACCATCCAGAGGAGCCCAGAACGGAGTCTGTAGGAGGACAATACGGAACCAGGGTTTTTTCAGATTCCATCCCTCCCTAAGGCTCCATCCCAAATTTCACATTGTTTAATTCAAACCTCCCCTGAGGCAGAAGCTGGAGGTTCCACATTTTCTACACCTGGTTGTAGCCTTCCAGAGCCATCTGAAGGTGGTGTTTAGTTCAGACTTGGAGGGAAATACTTTAAAGTATAAAATTAGAACCCTAAGTTTGTGATAGCTGAATGTAGGCCATACATTTTATGAGTTTGTTTAGAAAATGTTGCCCATAGGATTATTATATTTATTCTCATGTTTAATATTTATATACTTAGTGAGGTAGCTTTGAAATAGTCGCAGTTTTGAAGACACACTGTTCCTACAATGTTTTTAATTAGTATTATAGCTGGTATACATATGTCAATATAATTTTGTCTACATTTTCAAGCGATGTTTTTGTAGTTTAATCTATTATATTTATACAATATCAATTATCTTATAGCTAGGTGGTAGTTCTCCCATATTCTTTATTTTTTTGGTCTTTATTAGTGAATTGTGAGAATTCAGGTGTAATTTTTTACCTTGCCTGGATGACATGTGTGTATGTTAATATAGATCATTAAAGAGCACAGGGCAATGCATTTCTTGAGGAAATACAATAAAGATGAATTCTCACCTTCAGGATGTGTGTGGTCCTGTCAGTTTGACTAGCCTGCTCACTGTCAAGTGATAATGTAGCTTTATGACTTTGTGATTATTCAACCAAATTTCTTAACTCTGAGAAATAATCCTGAATTGTTTTCCACGTATTAGAAAAAAACAATACAAGTTAAGACAGATCCTAAGCTAGAGTCTGAGAGTGGGAAAGAGGGGGACAATAAAGAGGTAGAAAAAAAATGGGAAGAGCAGAGAGAAGGAAGAAAGCACCCCAGGTACCCGGACAATAACCTGAAATTCACATCAAGGACACGGATTCCCCAGGCACAAGAGAACACACACAGTAGTCACTACTTTACCCCTAATGGGAGTCCTTTTCACAACCTCCAATAACAGTTTCAGGTGGTAAAAGGACCAGTTTCAGGTGGCGCAGTGTGTGGTGAAGTAAAAACCATGGAAAAGAAATTAGGGTACTGGGGAAATTTCTGGGAAGAGCTCAGGCTGTTAAGGAAGATGAGCCTGGAGAAAGAGGAGCTACTAAGGTGAACCGTGGATTGTGGAGGAAAGCGTCCTGGGGGATGGGATCCTCAGAGAATGCTGTGACTTAAACTTCAGTGAGAGCCATCACTGCCGTTAAGAAGACAGATTAACTGCCTGAGCACTAGCCAACACTTTATGAGCTTACCATCTGCTAGGGAGGCTGCTAATCACTTTCCAAGTGTTGTCTCATTCAACACAGCAGGACTATTAGGGAAGTAATTTAAGATCATTCCTTTCCAGATGAGGACGCTAAGTAGGCTAGTAGGATTAAGAAAGCTTCCCAAGCTCTCAGGGTACAAAATTGGTAGAAGTGACATCTAAACCCAGGGTTATGTACCCACAGCCAGTACCCAGGATTCCCTGCTTACAGAAGACTGATTCCTTGGAGCAAATCCCTCACAACTTGATGGGCACAGAATCAGGTTATCTGAGTGCTAAAGAAATGCCTATGCACTTATCATTGCCCAAACTCCTTTCAAAAAATGTGGTGTAATCGTACATTTAATTCAACACAATATTCTAGCTAAGTGTACGGCAAAGGGGTATATGTTGTGATTGCGATTTTGTTGGGAGAAAGTCTTATAAAACCTGCACTGAAGAAAAATGACAGACAGTGCAGTGTTTATAGCCCTTTTTGTGGTACCTCTGGGGCTCCCTAGAAGACAATGGAATACTTATAAAGACACACTGAGCCCCCCAGGCACCATGGGCATTGGATAGCTGTACCAGGAAGAGGATTTATGTTCTTATGTCCTAGAATATTCACCAAGCTCCACACTGATGAGACAGCCGTGGACACCAGATCAGTGATGAGTGGATCCCTGGTTCTCTGGAGTCCTCTGGGCCTCCCTGCACTGTAGCATGTACCTATCGTCACATTTATCAGCGTCTTCCTTTTATTTGAATCATTTCTACATGAGTCCCTTACCTACTATACTGAGCCCCTCAAGGGCCATGGATTGAACATAGAAATGTATATGGAAGGTGATGAGTAAATACTTCATGGAACTGAACTTTGGACTCTATGTAAAACCAATAGGACAAAGGAATGCACTGTCTAGGCCAGGGGTGGGCAAACTTTTTGACTCGAGGGCCACAATGTGTTCTTAAACTGGACCGGAGGGCCGGAACAAAAGTATGGATGGAGTGTTTGTGTGAACTAATATAAATTCAAAGTAAACATCATTACATAAAAGGGTACGGTCTTTTTTTTCAATAGTTTTATTCATTTCAAACGGGCCGGATCCGGCCCGCGGGCCGTAGTTTGCCCACGGCTGGTCTAGGGGCATTTAAACATCATTATCTACACAGAAATGCCTAATATATTAAATATTGATTACTTTAGGCCCGTGGTCGGCAAACTGCGGCTCGCGAGCCACATGTAGCCCGTTGGCCCCTAGAGTGTCGCTCTTCCACAATATACCACGTGTGGGCGCTCATGTACAGTGCGATTGAAACTTCGTGGCCCATGCACAGAAGTCGGTATTTTGTGGAAGAGCCGGTATTTTGTGGAAGAGCCACACTCAAGGGGCCAAAGAGCCGCATGTGGCTTGCAAGCCACGGTTTGCCGACCATGGGCTATGCTAAAAAATTAAGAGCAGCTGGCTGGCGTGGCTCAGTGGTTGAGCATCAACCTATGAACCAGGGGGTCACAGTTTGATTTCAGGTTAGGACACATGCCCAGGTTTCAGGCTCAATCCCTAGTAGGGGGCATGTGGGAGTCAATGGATCAGTGATTCTCTCATCATTGATGTTTCTTTCTCTCTCTCCCTCTCCCTTCCTCTCTGAAATCAATAAAAAAAATATTTTTAAAAAACAGAACCATCTCTGTATATCACTTTGATAAGTTTGTAAAGCATGCTGCCATGTTTGGGAAGGGAGCTGCTAAAGAAAGATGCCTTCGCTGCAGTTTACAAGACCATTTCCAAAATGTGCTTCTTCAGCCCTTACAGTCAGCCTCCACTGTAGAAGCCTGTAACACTTACCCGGGGACCCCCTGTCACAGAAGGACACTCTCCCCATGAGTGGAGAGCACACTTTAGTCTGTCACATTGGATACTTGGATGTTAAGTCTATATCCTAAGACTGTCCTAACTGACCATAAAAGGGACAACTGAACACACAGGATTTGATCACCACGCATACAACACTAGTGCTATTACCACCAAATAAGGCCATTTTGCAGAGAACATCAGGCCTGAGTTCTGTTTGAGCTGTCTCAGGGTTACATTTCATCACTTTCAAAAAGTGAAAGTTTAGACAATTGCACATACCTGATAAGGGTAAGGGAGGGAGGGAGGGAGAGACATCTTACATGTTTTCTTAGGATTAAAATTGAACTTGGGCCTGATGGTCACAGTGGCACCTTTTGGTACCGCTGGATTAGTGATGTTATAAATAATGAGTGAAACAAATTTGGTACATGAACTCAGGGACCATCTTGTGCAGAGAACACAATGTCTAGATGCAGCACGTCACTTTCACGTTCTCTGCGCTCTCATGAGTGGCAGATCCCGGACAGCACGCCCGCCCCTCCACGCTGAGTGAGAACGCACTGCCTGCATCAGTTCTGACAGGCTTCAGAACAGGCGATACGCTTTGAAAAATCACAGCTTCCGTTTCTTTTTCTGTTTGATTTTAGAAATATTTTCATCTGGAGGAAATCAGACTTGTTAACTACTGGTAGGTGCCTGGGTCCTTTTAGAGAGAACAGTATTGGCAAGAATCATGGTTAAGACACTTGCAGGAGGTTGAGCTGGAAAAACTGGCCTATTCCACTGTTTACTAGCTGTGCAACAATAGGCAGTCTGCTGAAAACTGCTAGGTAGGCTCCTTCCCTCAGCCTCCCCCGTTATCAACTTCCCTGGCCAGAGGAGGGCATCTGTCACAGCCGGTGAGTCTACATTGACACAGCACCCACCCAAGCCCATAGTTTACATTAGGGCTCATGCTTGGTGTGGCACATGGTGGGTTTGGACAAATGCATAATGACTTGTATCCACCAACAGAGTCCTACTGAGGAGCTTCCCGGCCCCAAAGTCCTCTGTGCTCCGCCTATTCAGCCCTCCCACCCCTTGGCCCTCGCTAACCACAGTCCTTTCACTGCCTCCTAGCTTTGCTTTTTCCAGAATATCACATAGTTGGTATGGAGCCTCTCTATTTTATTCCTCACCTGAGGATATGTTTATTGATTTCAGAGAGAGAGAAACACCGATCAGCTGCCTCCTGTATGCACCCCGACCTGATCGAACCCCATTTTTGGTGTCCGGGACAATGCTCCAACAAGCCTCCTGGTCAGGGCAGATATGAAGCCTTTTTAGATTCGCTTCTTTCTATTCGTGACATGCATTTAAAGCTCCTCCAGGTCTTCCCAAGGCTTGATCACTTACCTGATTTAGTGCTGAATGGTATTCCGTTGTCTGGGTGTGCCAGGTCACCCGTGCACCTGCGGAAGGGCATCTTGCTGGCTTCCAAGTTTTGGCGATTATGAATAAAGCTGGAACATCCACGAGCAGGCTTTTATGTGGACGTAAGTTTTCAACTCCTTTGGGTAAATCCCAAGGCGTGGATTGCTGGGTCACATGGGAAGAGTATGTTCAGTTGGCCAGTGGTTCTCAACCTTCCTAATGCCGCGACCCTTTAATACAGTTCCTCATGTTGTGGTGACCCTCAACCATAAAATTATTTTCGTTGCTACTTCATAACTGTAATTTTGTTAGTTATGAATCGTAATGTAAATATCTGATATGCAGGATGTATTTAGGCTTCCCCTGTGAAAGAGTCGTTCGACCCCCATAGGGGTCGCGACCCACAGGTTGAGAACCGCTGTTTGCTCTTTCAATGCGGTGCTGCCTTGCATGGCTGGAGGGCCTTCTCCAACTCGTGCTTTGCCAGCTTTTAAAGGAGGGCTGCCGGGAAGGTGAGGCACAAACACCCGGGTCCCTTGCCCCTCCCATGGAGCATGCTCAGCTGGTTCTCCGTCCGAGTTCCCTTAGGATGAAGCTCCACTGACTCCCGTTGGTAACCATCTAACACGAGCTGCACCAGCTAGCTGCCTTCCCTTCCCTTTCCTGTCTCAAGCCCTTACAACTCCACCTGTGTCTCCTTCATCTCCCACTAAGCTAACTGCCCTTCCACCTGTCAGGGTCTGCTCCTGGTGCCCAAAGTCAGCTAATCCTCAGTGCTCCCTCCTCCCCATCCACACCCTGATTCATCACACCAGGCACTTTCCAACTCCAGTGGCCGGTGCTTGTTTTGCATGCTCCACTGGCCTTGGCGGCACAGTCTCCTTTGGCCTGTTCCCCCCTGACTGCCTCACGGACCTATTCACAGGTGGCTCCACTGGCTAAGGCCTGGACTTCCACCCTGTTCCCTTTATTACAGCCCTGGAGTTGGGGGGGGGGGGGGGGGGAGGAGCAGGTGTCAGGCCCAGGGTTGGGAGAGAGAAGCTCCAAGTGCAGTGGGTGAGGGCACAGTGTGTGCCTGGAATAACATCCCCCCGCCCCCCGAATCCCTGCGATGTCCTGGACCCGCAGCACACGTCACCCAGAAAATCCCAGGTCCACACGTCTCCGTCTCCTTAGGCCTGCTGCCTGCCCTTTGTGGAGGGGGGTGGGGGCGGGGTTTAAGCTGCGATTCACTTTGTATCAGAAAACACTTTGTAGACAATTTTAAAGTCCATTTTATTTTTATTTTTTTATTTTTTTAAATATATTTTATTGATTTTTTACAGAGAGGAAGGGAGAGAGATAGTTAGAAACATCGATGGGAGAGAAACATCGATCAGCTGCCTCCTGCACATCTCCCACTGGGGATGTGCCCGCAACCCAGGTACATGCCCTTGACCGGAATCGAACCTGGGACCTTTCAGTCCGCAGGCCGACGCTCTACCCACTGAGCCAAACCGGTTTCAGCTTAAAGTCCATTTTAAATTTTGGGTTGCATTTCTACTGAGTGGGGGTTTTTTTGTTTTAATTAAACCAACATTTACTCAGAGAGCCTCATTCACCAATGCAAATAATGAGACCATCCAGTCCCACCCCCATTTTATGCATTTTTAATTAAGGCTAAAGACAGACTTTACAATATTGAGCAACAAATATTTGAAGAGACACACTTTTTAGGCACTATTGTCCTTAAGTGCACTAATAGAAGACACACATTATAGTGGGTTTCTCCCTCCCGGAGACCAATGGAAAGAGTATTTTAATCAAACTGTTTTGTGTACTTCCCTGTCTTTCATTATTAATCACTCATCTGCTTTAAGAAGCATCGTTACCTAGCAGAGGACTTTACACTAGCTGGGGAGACACCAGTCATATGAGAACACATCGGCCTATGTGCATTCATTCGTGCATTAATTTCGTAATTGTCTGAACTCCACTTACATGTTGTAGAGATGCATAAAGGTTTTAGAGTAGAAATTTTTAGTTTAGCTGGATCAAATTTTGTTTCTTCCCTGTGTGGCAGAGGGCTCCAGTAATGTCAATCTCCCACCTTGATGAGTTTACTAAATAGTTAAGAAAACAAGACAAACATGTAAAGCGACATATTAACACAAAGAGGCAAAGATTCTGTCTCAAGGGAGAGACACAGACAAGGAAGGGAAGACACAGCTCAGGAATGTGGCAGCCCCAGGGCACAGGCCAGGCACAGGGCCCACCTAAGAGGCCTGGGAACCCCATTAGCACCAGCAGCTCAGGTAACAGATGGAGTCTCCCCAACAACTTAGGACTGAAGGAAGGTGAGCAAGCATCAAGCTGGTAACACACATCTCCTGACCGCAAACCCGCCCTGTGTCCACAAGGCTGGCCGTGGACAGGGCACTGATGCCCAGGCACTGTCACAAAGGACTGAGTGAGCCTGCTGTGTCAAGCAGGTGCCCACAACAGGTGTGTGGCAGGTAACTTCAGGGAGATAAGGTGGAGGTTGTAGGACAGTCATGTAATCAGTAGGAAAATCAGGTATGTGTGGCATGGGCAGCTGTATCTGCCCAGCAGACATAAGGACAGTGTGAGAAGACAGGACAGGCCCTAGCTGGTTTGGCTCAGTGGATAGAGCGTTGGCCTGCAGACTGAAGGGTCCCAGGTTCTATTCCCATCAGGGGCACATGCCCAGGTTGCAGGCTCAATCCCCAGAAGGGGGCGTGCAGAAGGCAGCCTATCAATGATTCTCTCTCATCGATATTTCTCTCTCTCTCTCTCTCTCCCTCTCCCTTTCTCTCTGAAATCAATAAAAATATATTTAAAAAAATAAAAAGAAGAAGAAGACAGGACAGGGGCGCAGCTGGGCACAGACTGGTAGCACTTCCCCCCAAAGTCCCAGATGTTTCAGAGCCATAGTCCCCAGCCCAGGAGGCCCGCAGAGGCCTGGTGTCCTTGGGAGCCTCCCAGGCCCTCTCTGCTCCCCAGGATAACCCTCCTTACAGAACAGGAAAGGATCCACCTGGACACCCCCCACACCCCAGGCTTAGGAAGGAGAGCCCAACAGTGCCCTCAGGGACAGAGAAGGAAGACAGAGGGGAGAAGGTACCTTGTGCTCCAGCTGTGGGTGTTTCCCTTGGGTTCTCCAAGATCACAGACACATCCTGGCTCTCTGTCTCCAGGAACCAGGGACCTGGTGGGTACCTGCTGCCCCGACTGCTCCTGCTACCCCAGGACACAGTGCCACACACACTTCCTCCCAGGACGGCTCAGGAAGACCTTCCCACCTCCACCCCAGGCCATACGGCCCCTCCCATCTCTGAGCCCCTCACCCAGGCCTGCTCTGAGCGGTCACCCAGTCGCCAGAGCACACACCTTCTCCCAGCCAGGCACCCACCACACACTCAGAGCCCACACAGACCCAATGCCCACACACCATGCAGGTCCTTCAGAGCTGCAGGGCGGGAAGCCACCTGTGACTTGGGCCCTTCCCCCACTCCCAGACGTAAGCTGGGTCCCAGCCCTCCCGGTGGCCCCGACAGGCTGAGCCTACTCCTATCCTGCAGCCCTCGCCCCTCTCAGGGAGCATCTGCTAAATAGAAGTGCACATGCCAGGCCCCTCCCAGGCCCCATAAATCACAGCCCCAACTGCCCAGCCCCTTCTGGCTCCCTCCCAAGCAAGACCCTCAAAGTTTACCTGCAGATCAACAAGCTCTCATCTGTGTCTCCTGACCAAAGAGGGGCAGGAAGCATTGACCATCCCCTCATGCCCTAGGACCATGAGGGCACCCCAGGCCTAAGACCCACCCAGAACCTTCCAAAAGCCCACCATCCCAACGTCACACACACACACACCACACAATGGATCTAGCATTCAAAGGTCTTGCCTCCATGCATGAATACTGAACTGAGGACCTAGCACAAAGGCACACCCGTATGGGTATTGCCTGGGCCACACATGGCACACTTGGTGCAGTGAGTGTAGTACTTAAGTAAACCCTGATTTTGGGGCTTTTATATCTCATCCTTGGCTCCTTTACTGGGCAACTCAGGCTGCACTTGGACTTGCTGACCAATGGTGGGTGTCCTAAGTCTGGACCCTAAAAGCCAGAGCAGAGTCTGCTTGGGCTATGGTACCAACCATGTACCAGGCATTGGGGAGACCCAGACAGACCCGGGCCTGGAGGGCACACCATCTTGTGAGGAGATAGAGGTCTAGAAAGAACTTTCGTTCTCTTGATACATGAAAGCACAGCAGTGATCACAGGCAGGCACAAGTGTCACCAGGTACTGATGTCAGGGAGATATCCCAGGAGCAGGTGCATTGGCATCAGGGTTGGATGGTCATGGGCAATCTGGCTTGGAGTCTCATTCTCACACTGCTTCCTCAGTCTCAACTCCTGAAAATGGACTAGAAGAGCTTAGCCAGTGTAGCTCAGTGGTTGAGCATCAACCTATGAACCAGGAGGTCATGGTTTGATTCCTGGTCAGGGCACATCCCAGGTTGCAAGTTTAATCCCCAGTAGGGGGAATACAGGAGACAACCGATTGATAATGCTCTCATCACTGATGTTTCTCTGTCCCTCTCCCATCCTCTCTGATATAAAAATATAGTTTTTTAAAATGGACTAGAATATGCTACTTTTGGAAAATGAGCTTGGAGAGCAGGAGTCCAAAATTCTGCGTGTTTGGTGTAGTAACTGGGAGTCTGGCTTATTTGTGTAACTGGGGCTGAAGGACTGGATGAGGAATTAAAGTATTGGGCAGGGGGTGGACTAGGCAGAGGGAGCTGCGTGTGCAAAGGCTCTGTGGTCAGAGGGATAGTGGCAGTCAGCAGTCCTGACAGAGCAATACAGGCCCTGGAGTGCAGACAGCGCAAAGGTGGCCAGAGATGTGCCCGCTCCCCAGGGCCATGCATTCCCTTGCCTCTGACTTTTAGCAAAGTATGGCACTTGAACCCAGTCCAGCTGGGTGTGGAAGCTGGGTAACCCGCACGGAGCAGGCGTGGAACTGGACGATCCAAGGCCCCCTCCACAGCAGACACAGAGGAAGAGAAAAGAGAAGGGCTGTTACCAACAAGGAGAAACCTAGGGCAAAGCAGCTTTGACATCAGAAGCAAGAGGGCAATCAGAAGAAAGCTTTGCAATTACTGGCTAGAAAGCAAAGCAGCCCGGCTTATAAAGAAGAGAAAGCCAGAAGTGGGCTCCTGCTCCTGGAATTTACTCTCACCTGCCCTGTTGGGATCACCTCCTTCAAGAAACCGCGCTGATCCCATTGAAGTCCCCTTCTCCAGACACTTTCCCCATCTCAGAACCACCTCCGCGTTGAAACACTCCCTTCCTCAACAAACTCCTCGGGTACTTGCTTCCTCAGCCCACTAGGGGGCCTCCCAGCCCCAGGCCTCAGCCCAGAGGGACACCCCTGGCTGCCACTTCCCCTCCCATTCTCCCCAAGGACACTCCCACAACATCCGGTTCCTACTGCCTGGCTCCCCCAGATGAGTGGTCCTACCAGCAGAGACCCACTCTAACACTGAAGGAAAGGGAGGGCAAGCGCAGGAGCCAAGAGAAGGTGCAGGTTCCCACAGAAACAAAGGGACTGAAGTCACAATATTCCGTGAAAAGCACTGTGATTTATCAAGACAGGTCACCTGCCCCTGGGGCCAGCCACAGGGCAACTCCAGCACAAGCCATCAGTGGGCTTCCAGGCTTCCCAATGCTGACGTGTCTTTCAAAGAAAAAAATGTGATCTACATTTCTTCAAACCACATTAAGGTTACCACTCCTAAGACATTGACAGACATCCCCCCCCCCAACTATTCTAATGTCTAAAAGGCAGACACATATATTGAGATTTTAGAGCCATTTATACAAAAATAGTTAAACTACAATGCTTTTACCCTGAAAATATGACATACAAGTGGACATTTGCTTCTTGTAACTTTCCTAAAAATAACAACGTGGGCCAAGTTTTAGAAGAAAACTATATTCTTTTAAAGAAAATGAAAACATTCTCAATGGAAAAACTTAATTTAAGTCAAATCATATGCGTTGGTCCTGGAGCCCCATCCAGTGCTTTCCTGCAGCGGCGCTCTCCCGCGGGCAGGGCTGGGATTCGCGTGGTTCTTTTCCGAAGCTGAAAGATAGGGGTGGGGGAGTCCCAAGCCAGGAGCTAGGGATGGGAGCCCCGGGTGGGATTGTGGCTGAAAACACCCACTGGAATCCAAGTGGCCAAATCCCAGTGACCACAGTGGCCAAAGGCAGGGCTCCTTTGCAGGCCCCACACCATCCTGTGACCCCACCCAAACAAGGCACATACTGGTGTGCAAGCCGCTTATGAGACACACAAATATGTGCGCCCTTAGGCCAAACACCGCCTGCTCCCAGCGCTCTGCAAAGGGGTCCCTGGCCCATTCTGAACAGGAAACTGGCTCCATCCAGGCGGTCTGGGAGCCTGCCCCTCCTTGATGGGGTGGGGTGGGGATGGGGTGGGGGGAGGTGGGCAGAGCCTGCCTGAGGGAAGCAGCTGGAGAAGGCACAGACGGTGAATAAATAGAAGTAGCTTCGCCGTGGGGCCGGCCCCTCGGACAGCAGCTTGGTGGCAATTGGCAGGGTGGGCATTGGAGGAGGAGTGGCTGTGCCACCCTGACGCAGAGCTCAGCCCAACCTGGGTCACCCATCCCGCCTGCCCTCATACATACACACACACACACACACACACACACACACACACACACACACACACACACGGCCCCAGGGTCGGGCTCCTGCTCCAGCTCAGAGCTCCGTGACATGCACAGCAGGTGAGGGAAGTGGCCCAGGCCGGAGTCGCCTGAGGTGGCAGCGGCGGCACAGCAGGTGGCCCTCCAGCGGGTAGCAGCGGCGTCCATCCTCCCCGCTCAGCTGAAGCCCGCAGTCCTAGGGAAGAACACAGCCCCACCCCAGGGTGAGTAGACAGGGGGGCCATACTGGCACCTCAGGGTAATGGGGTGTGGGGCAGAGTGACAGGGCTCTGTCAAACTTCCAGCGGACTCTGGCTTTTATTCTTAAGATGGGGGATCAGGAGCCCAGTGTGGGACACACAGAACTGGGAGCCTCTTGAAGGAAGACACAGCCTGGAGTCTCAAGAGAGGGCTGGACAGTAAATGGGGGCTCGGGCATAAAAATGAGATTGATCTTAACAAAACAGATTACATCTCCCTAGGACAGTGATGGCGAACCTTTTGAGCTCAGCGTGTCAGCATTTTGAAAAACCCTAACTCTGGTGCCGTGTCACATATAGAAATTTTTTGATATTTGCAACCATAGTAAAACAAAGACTTATATTTTTGATATTTATTTTATATATTTAAATGCCATTTAACAACGAAAAATCAACCAAAAAAATGAGTTCGCGTTTCACCTCTGACACTCGTGCCATAGGTTCGCCATCACTGCCCTAGGAGCACAGAAAACTAGAAAAGAGAAGAGGGCAAACGGCTTGAGCCATGAAGGCTCCAATATGAAGAGCGAGCCCTGGCCGGTGTGGCTCAGTTGGTTGAGCATCTCCCATGCACCGAAAGGCCGCCAGTTCAGTTCCAGTCAGCGTGCGTGCCCAGGCTGCAGGCTCAATCCCTAGTCAGGGGTGCATGCAGGAGGCGGCCGACTGATGTCTCTCTCACATAGATGTTTCTCTTTCTCCCTTCCTCTCTCTGTAAAATCTATTTATTGTTTTATTTTTAAAATATATTTTTATTGATTTCAGAGAGGGAGAGACAGAAACATCAATGATAAGAGAGAATCACTGATCGGCTGCCTCCTGCATGGCCCGCACTGAGGACCAAGCCTGTGACCCGGGCATGTGCCCTGACCACGAATGAAACCGTGACCTCCTGGTTCATAGGTTGACACTCTATCACTGAGCCATGCCAGCCGGGCTCTCTAAAATCAATTTAGAAAGAAAGAAAAAGAGATTTGAGGAGAAAACAAAAGGGAAGAAAACCAAAAATGGATGGTCCTCGGGGCACTGTGACAAGTCAAGAAGGGACTAGTCAGCATGTAGAGAGCTGCTGAGAGGTTAGGGCAGCGACAACTGAGAAGTGTCTCCTGGATCCTAACCCGGGGGGGGGGGGGTGGGGGGGGGGGACTGGTGACCTTGGGAAGGAGAGGTTATCAAATGCCTGGGGCGGTGGCCTTAAGAGATAACGGAAGAGAAAAACTGGTGATATCAAGTAAACAAGTTCAGCTTTAAGTCCTTCATCTTACCATTTTATCTCTGTGCTGTACTTTACAGGCTAATTTTGTTTAACAAGTTATGTGATTGGTATGTGACCTCTGTAAAAAATTGGCAGGAAGTGTGAGGGGCAGCCAGGGAGGCTGTTGGAGACAGTGGGACCCTGGGCAAGACCAAGTGGACTTTTTCCTTCCTTTTGCCTCCTACCTCAAGGAGGTTACGCTCTCACTGCATCCAGAGCTGAACTCCTGCCTCGAACATTCGACACTTGTTACCCAAAGGCCCTGAGACCAACACCTGCCCTGCCCCACAGCAGTAATGGAGTCGGAGGACTGCGATGGAGCCTCACGTTCCAAGCCACGCATGTTTCAAGTGTCCTCCCTCCCCCCACCCGTCCTGACATAGCCCCTGTCTGGGTCCTGCTACTGATTAACACACACCAGAGAGGGGAGGAGAAAGGGGGCCTAGAGACCCTAGTTCCCATCTACAGGTCTCACAATCCCGAGGATCTGAGTGTGGACCACCCACAGCTTGGCTTGCTCCTTGCCCTAGGGATTGTGCTTAGGGATCCCAAGGGACACCACCGTGTCCAGGACCGCAGAGCAGGATGCCGTTACTGTTGAGGGGGATCCATGGCCCTCTTCTGACCATGACCCTCCTTCCCTGTCCCCACTCAGGATTCCTGTTCCCACTGGACCACTTGCCCCCACCAGGACAACCTGGTTCCAAATGGACCTTTGATGACTGAAGATGTCTCCCTCACACTCCCTCCTGCTCTTCCCGGGCTCTGAAACCCAACTCCTCCTCCAGGTTTTCTCCTACCTCCTCATTCACTCACTCTTGGCCTCCCCATGTCGCTGCTTTGCCGCCATGCATCTCCCAAACATGGCTGCTCTTTGGGCCATCACGAGCCCCGCTCCTTCCTGGAGCCCTCCGTTCCTCCCCTGGCTTCAGCAGCCATCTGTAGGCCCAGGATGGGGCTGTTGCTTCAGGCCATGATAGGGGCAAGGACTGGACTCCCCATCCTACTTTTAATAATGAAAAGCCAGGCAAAATACATGCAAAATGGATTCTCAGACCCTAGGCCACAGGCAAGGCAGGTCGGTGATCTCCGAGAGAAGGGAGCTACTCTCCAGGCTGCCCAGAGACCCTCTAGTCCCCTTGGCTGAGGACTCCGAAGCCGAGGGTCTGGAACCACAGGGCAGAGCACCAGAGAGGAAAGGGCTGTATACGCCATGACTCCAGATTCCTGTGCCTGTAGTCAGAGGCTTTGAACTGCAGCACATCTACCTGCTGCCTGCACATCTCTATCCAGGTGTCTCCAGCTGCCAAAAATAAGAGCATCTTATCCCCTCCTCCTCTCACCTTCCTGGGGTCCTAATGGACACCTCCAAACCCCAAACTCCCACATCCAATCACTGACCAATTCCAGTCCTTTCTACTGCCTAACCATCACTCAGCTCAATTCACTTCCCTGAACCCAGGACCACACCCCTGACTCCACCCACCTCTTCAGAGAAGCCCAGCCCCCCTGTCCCTCTTCCTTTAGAAAGGGTGCTGAGTGCCCTTTCTAAAACCCAAAAGCCATCCTGTCACTTTTTTTTTTTAATTTCTTTATTGATTAAGTTATTACATATGTGCTGTCACCCTTTTTGATCATTCTCCATTGCCCAGATAAGTCCACACTTCTTAGCTCATGTGGCCTTTTGTCCCCAGCACCTGCCAACTTCTCTAGTGACACAAACAACACACCCATCTTCACACCTAAGCACATTCTGCTTCGACTGCCTGAAAATGCCTTCTCACTGCCTCCTTGGCTCTTATTCACCTTTCAAACCCTCCAGAAATCTTTCCCTCCAAGACCTCCTATGCACTACAAAAACTCCCTTGTTAGCAATGATGACCTGTAGATACTGCCTGAATACCTGTCTCTCCCATGGGGGTAGGGACTATATTCTATGTGATCCACAACACCCTACACACTTTAAATTGTTAGTAAATATTTGATTAAATAGGAAACAGGCTGAGAGAGAACATGTCTTGTGGACAGGGCTCACTGGGGGTGGGGGGGCTGGGAAGACAGGTAGAATGGGTAAGAAACATAAAAGAGGATGTGGGCTCGCACAACACCTAGAGAGAAGGAAACCTGTGTGAAGGGGAACTGCCCCAGCCTCCAGCCTTCCAGGAGACCAGGCTCACCTCACAGTGATAACATTCCACGTGGTAGTCTCTATCCATGGACACCACACGGATAGTTGTCTCACAACCCTGGAGGAAGAGATGGGGTTCACACACAATAAGCAAGCTGGGGTTCAAGGTGAATTGTGCATGGGGGCACATGCCTACACCATGTGCTTTGTCATGGTAGACGTGCATTCGTGCCTGTGTGACAATGACTCAGGGCAAGAATGGGCATCGGTAGGTGCACATGAATGGATGTGCATGTGCCAAAAGCATGCACACGTGTCCATGAGAGCCATCACGTGGGTGTGAACGTGCAGGTACATATTCTTTTCAGTTCTTTGGAGTCAGAAGACCACTGCCAGTCCTGCTTCCCCAGCTTGGGACAGAACCAGCATATGTGGGAGACCCAATGCCTGGGAGAGCTGCACTACCCAAGGGTGTCTCCTGCACAGGCTGCCCCATCTCATCTCATCTGCTCCCCCGCCACCTCTACCTGCAGAGGTAAGAGACCCAGGGAACAGTCCTTCCTTCATCTATGGGCAATGGAGCTGAACTCGGCCAAGCAGCAGGGGCCACCGTTTCCCTCTAACTCACGCAGGGACACTGCACTCCGCACAATGGGCACATACCCATCCCTCGGCCCTGAGGGGCATGGGCAGGAGCATCTGCTCATCCCTCCCACAGGGGCCCAAGAGCTGGGGCGGACGCGGGTGGGACCTGCCCCTGCTGGGCCAGGCACCTGATCACCTCCTGGTGGGTAGTTCTTACCTGTGCAGGGAGAATAGGACGAGCACAGGAGGCGCATTTTGGTGCAAAAGCCCTGGAAAATAAAGGAAACCAGAGTGACCCGCTGAGTGACCACAGGCCAAGGGCACAGGGCAGGCCTGCCCACAGCAGCCCCATGACCTTGCCCACGTGTCAGTCCCAGGCCCTTATGTGGACACATAGGGTGGGAGCAGCTTCTGCCATGCCTTCTTGGCAATGGCCTTTTATCTGACTCCCCAATACCCCTCCGTTCCATCACCTCCTCCAGGATGGGTTCAGGTTCCACTCAGCACTCTCTCTCATGCTTCCGCAAGATCCCTGCCCCCTAACTTCCAGGTATGGGCTGCCCTCTAGCTGAGATGCCTGCAAAAAAGCTGGCTCCACGCTGAGGAACAGGACCTATGCCAGGTACCAACCCCAGGCATGGCAGCAACACAGGACCACAGCTCCGAGGGCTGAGCCTGGAGTCACAGCAAGGGAGAATGGATTGGCTGCTCGCATGAGTACCCAACAGGAAGGAAAAAGAATGTGTGGAGATCCCAACCTCCATCTCATATAAAAGAGGCCTGGCCTGGGGACAGACAGATAGAAGCCAGGTGTGGCCGTGAGAATCCTCAGCACTAGGAAAAAGGGAGCATGCAGGCACAGGTGGGGAGAGGAAAGACATGGCTGGTGGCTGAACCATTAAGAAATCTGGCAGAGCCGAAACCAGTTTGGCTCAGTGGAGAGCGTCGGCCTACGGACTGAAAGGTCCCAGGTTCGATTCCGGTCAAGGGCATGTACCTTGGTTGCGGGCACATCCCCATTGGGGGATGTGCAGGAGGCAGCTGATCGATGTTTCTGGCTCTCTCTCTCTCTCCCTTCCTCTCTGTAAAAAATCAATAAAATATATTTTAAAAAAAAAAAGAAAAAAGAAATCTGGCAGAGATCTGTACCCTGACCCAACCAGTAAGCACACACAGGGAGGCTGGAAGTGAAAAGGTCATGAAGGAAGAACAAGCCCTAGCCGGGTGCTCAGTGGTTAGAGCATCAACCCTCAGACTGAAGGGTCGCAGGTTTGATTCCAGTCAAGGGCAGGTATCTCGGTTGCAGGCTCAATCCTCGGCCCTGGTAGGGGCATGTGCGAGAGGTAACCAATCGATCTCTCTCTCTCTCTCTCTCTCTCCCTCCCTCCGTCCCTTCCACTCTCTCTAAAAAAAATCAACGGAAAAATATCCTCGATTAACAAAACAAACAACAAAAAGGAATGGAGAACACAGACAGGCGGGCCAGGAAGATGTTTCCAGGGAAGGAAACACGGGAATCACACCTGCCCCGCACGCCGGCTACTCACGTATGATAGTCTCTGACGCAGTAGATGTTGTTCTCCACGTCCACAGTGAAGGGCACCCCGTCCAGGCACTCACCACACACAGAGCACCGGAAGCAGCCTGGGTGATAGGACTTCCCAAGGGCCTGGAGGATCTGGGGGTGGGAGGCACTGAGGGGTCAGTGCAGGTGGAAGGCTCAGCACAGCCCCCGGAATAGGCTCTGGCTCTGAGCCCCTGGCAGGTCTGCAACAGGTGAAAAGGGCGGGGTCCTAAGTTTGCCCAAGACAGAGGAGCTCCAGGGGCTGGGGGAGGTTCTCACCATGTCCATGATGAGGTGTCCACACACGCTACACTTGTCAGCTGTTTGCTGGAACCCGGAGTACTATCAGGGGACACAGGACCCAGGAGGTTACGAGACAAAGGGGCACTCTGCCCAGCCAGCACCTGCCTCCTGGCCTCAGGTCTCCATGGGAATCAGGAGGGTCCCTGCCCTGCTCCAACCAGGGACCGGCCAGTGCACAGCTTTGACTCACCAGGAAGTCCTCCTGGCAGTACACTTTCTCGCCCACATTGTAGAACGCCTTCCCACGAAGCCGTCTCCCTGCAAGGACGAGGGTGGAGAAAGGGGTCCCTGGGCCGATGGAAATCAGGGATGGGGTCCCTGCTGCCATTTCTCAGCACCCTCCTCCAACAGACAAGAAGCGGATTGTGGACAAACTTTAAGTTTTCCCTTTAATGTGATGTTGTTATCATTATACTAATTAAGCTTATTTTTCTATTACAGTTGGCATGCATTATATCAGCTTCAGCACAGTGATTAGACATTTATATAACTTACAGAGCGATCACCCCAATAAGTCTAACACCCTCTGACACCTACACAGTTATTACAGCATCACTGACTATATTCCCTGTGCTGTGCTTTACCTCGTGATTATTTTATAACCACCAATACCACTTAATTCTTTCACCTTTCACCCAGCCCCCCAAACTCCCATCTGGCAACCATCAGTCTGTTCTCTGTGTCTAGGACTGTTTGTTTTGTTTGTTGATTTATTTATTTGTAATATTCCACATGTAGGTGAAATCATACGATATTTGTCTTTCTCTGTCAAATTGATTTCACTTGGCATAATACCCTCTAGATCCTCCCATGTTGTTGCAAATGGTAAGACTTCATTCTTTCTATGGTTGAGTAATATTTCATTATATATTATATGCACCACAGCTTATTTATCCACTTGTTTATTGACGGGCACGTTGGCTGCTTCCGTATCTTGGCTGTAAATAATGTTGTAATGAACACAGGGAAGCATTTATCTTTCCGAATTCGTGTTTTTGGATTTCTCTGGATAAAGAACCACAAGTGGAATTGCTAGGTCATATGGTCGTTTTCCTGTTTCACTGTTTTCCCCACAGTGGCTGCACCAATTTAGAATCCCAACAGAGCACAAGGGTTCCCCTCCTCCACATCCTCTCCAACACTTGTTGTTTGTTGATTTATTGATGACAGCCTTTCTGACAGGTGATCGCTCACTGTGGTTTCAACTGGCATTTCCCTGATGATTAGTGCCGTTGAGCATTTTTTCATATAGTAATTAATATTTTTTAGGACACAAAGTTTTATTTTTTTTGGGGGGGGGAAGGGACACCACACTTCTACTCAATTAGGAGAAACCTTTTTATCAGTACACAGGTCTTTTTTTATATATACTCATCATGCCATGAATTCACAGGGAAGGGTTCCAGCAGCTCAGCTCCTTTCCATCGGTTCTCACTGTGCTCTGGGTGGAGCAGGCTGGCGCTTCAGGTGAACCAGGTACCTTTCGCTCTGGCTTCCTTCTTTTTCTGATCACTTTCCCTCACACATTTCAGGAAGCTATCACGGATCTTGGAGAGCTTTATATGCTCAATACGTACATTCTCTTGGCAAGAATTTTGCCTTTAACTTGTTTGTTCGCAAAAATGCCCACTGAGCCCTAACCGGTTTGGCTCAGTGGATAGAGCGTCGGCCTGCAGACTGAAAGGTCCCAGGTTCGATTCCGGTAAGGGCATGTACCTTGGTTGCGGGCACATCCCCAGTAGGAGGTGTGCAGGAGGCAGCTGATCGATGTTTCTCTCTCATCAATTCTAACTCTCTATCCCTCTCCCTTCCTCTCTGTAAAAAATCAATAAAATATATATTTTTTTTAAAAAATGCCCACTGCATGCTGGGTGACATTGCAGACTCTTCCAGTTTTGCTATGGTAACATTTGTGGGCATTCCTTTTTGAACAGGGCCGATTCCCTTGATGTCCACAATATCACCTTCTTGTAGGTGCACATGTAGGTGGTCAAAGGAACAACTCCATGTTTCCTAAAAGGCCTAGAGAACCTATAGGGGTGCCTCTCCTCTTTCCTTTGTGTTAGTCATTTTAGTGAATTATTGGGAGATGGCAGTTCTGACCGAAAAGCTAATTAATATTTTTTTAATTAAATAGAACATGTCAACATAACTATTGTAAGAGGTTGTCAAAGTAAATAGTGGAAGAACTTGTTTCAAATGTAAACTGATCTTCTAATTTTTTTTTAATCACATTCATTTCAGTTAAACTGAGAACACTTTTCAGAATGACTTTCCTTCTTTCATGAACATCACAAGTACAACTCTCACCAGGTGAAGTAGCCTAATATGAAAGAGGCGTCCTTGTCAAAAGAGCCCCAGCAGCTATGAGAGGCACCCCCATGAGACGGGAGACAGCCCAGGCCTAACTGGGGACAAGAGGGCTCCTCCGGCACCAGGACAGCACCCGTGAAAGCGCACAGCCGACGGCAGACATGAGGTAATACAGTAAACGCACTAGCCCTCCACGGTGCAGTAAGACATGTAAATAAACTTAAAAATTGGGTAGAAAAAGTAAGGCTATTTTTAAACACAGATGATATTATGTTATGTAGAAATTCATAAGGAATCTACAAAAA
The DNA here is from genome assembly GCF_014108235.1 of Myotis myotis. Classification (NCBI taxonomy): domain Eukaryota; kingdom Metazoa; phylum Chordata; class Mammalia; order Chiroptera; family Vespertilionidae; genus Myotis; species Myotis myotis. The sequence goes on from NW_023416323.1 coordinate 11,742,124, forward strand.
AAAATCTCCCTAGAACTAATATGTGAGTTTATCAAGGTTGTAGGATAGTTGGTCAGCATGTGAAAACCAAATATATTTTTATATTCTAGCAACAAATGATTGGAAATGAACATAATTTTTAAAATTGCACTTATAACAGTATCCAAAAAAATCCATAAATACTAAGGGACAAATTTAATGAAGACATGTCTGGCCTTACTCTGAAGAACTAAACTTTGTTGAGAGGAGTTGTAAAAGACCTACATAAACGGGGGGTGCCACTGCTGGAAGGCGGCGCTCCACTGGACGGCTCGCATTGCTGCACATCCTACAAACAGAGCTTCAGATTTCATTCTGGATCACCTTTTCCTGCTTTTTTGTTTTCTGTTAATCCTCACCTGAGGATATTTTCCCCATTGATTTTCAGAGCGCATGGAAGGGCCCTAACTGGTTTGGCTCAGTGAATAGAGTGTAGGTCTGTGGACTGAAAGGTCCCTGGTTCAATTCCCAGTCAAGGGCACATGCCTGGTTGCAGGCTCGATCCCCAGTAGGGGGTGTGCAGGAGGCAGCCAATCAATGATTCTTTCTCATTATTGATGTTTCTATCTCTCCCTTCCTCTCTGAAATCAATTAAAAAAAAATTTTTTAATATATTTTATTGATTTTTTACAGAGATGAAGGGAGAGGGATAGAGAGTTAGAAACATCGATGAGAGAGAAACATCAATCAGCTGCCTCCAGCACACCCCCTACTGGGGATGTGCCCGCAACCAAGGTACATGCCCTTGACTGGAATCGAACCTGGGACCCTTCAGTCCGCAGGCCGACACTCTAGCCACTGAGCCAAACCAGTTAAGGCTAAAAAAATTTTTAATGACACAAAAATATACACAGCAAACAACCCCAGTATAATAAACAGAGTGTGGAAAAAATAAGAAATAAATAAACAGTGTGTGGAAGGGAAGAATAGAGGGAAGGAGGGAGGGAGGCAGGGAGGGAGGCAGGCAGGCAGGCGGACACATCAACTGGTTGCCTCCTGAACATACACCAACCAAGGCTGGGGATCGAACCTGCAACCCAGGTACGTGCCCTTGACCAGGAATGGAACCCGAGACCCTTCGGTGTGAGGGCCACCGCTCTAACCATGTAGCAACATCAGCCAGGGCAGGGATTATCTTTCCAAGGACATCTGTGGAGCAAACTGTTTAGAAGACAGAGGTAGCATCTCCCTCTGAAGCAGAGGGCAGGTTTGTTCGCTGTCCAGAGTAATAAAGATGCGTTCCTCCAGGACAAGGGTCAGATAGCTTTGCTGGCAGCCCATTATAAAATACTGGGGTTCCCTAAGCCAGGGTTCCTCGGACCTGACTCAGACCCACTGCATGTGAGCATCCATCGCGGCCACTCCATGTGACCCGTGGGGCTCAGGAGGGCAAACACAATGTGAATGTTAGTGACGTGCATGCAGCTTGCGGTGCTGCGAGTCTGCCCAGCAGCTCATGTCTTCAGGCAGCATCGTGAACCGGTGGCAGGCTGACTGGTCAGCTTGCAAGTAGGAAAAAATCTCACTCAGACCCTGCACAGCTCCTGACAACCATCTTTATGGCTTCAGATGTTGACATCAGCTCTCCCCAAATTGATCTATACATTCAAATGCTTTTCTTTTAAGAACAGCTAAAATTTATTTAAAACCAGTAAAATACATATTAAGACAAAACCTCAAGAAACAAAAGCTTAGAATTTATACAAAAAATAAACACTAGCCCTAACCGGTTTGGCTCAGTGGATAAAGCGTCGGCCTGCGGACTGAAGGGTCCCAGGTTCGATTCTGGTCAAGGGCATGTACCTTGGTTGCGGGCACATTCCCAGTAGGGGGCGTGCAGGAGGCAGCTGATCGATGTTTCTCTCTCATCGATGTTTCTAGCTCTCTATCCCTCTCCCTTCCTCTCTGTAAAAAATCAATAAAATATATTTTAAAAAATAACAATAAAAAAAATAAACACTAGTTTGATAAAATATAGAAAAATTATTATGCAACTTAGGATTTGAAATCCTTTAACTGAAAATGGATTATGCGCCTTTTGTTTCTCGATTTTGCCCAAACAAAATGCCAGCCCTCGTGTGTGTGTGGAACCTGACCGGCCAATTTTGAAATTTATATAAAAGTATAAAGAACAGCGAATAGCCAAAATAATCTTGAAAAAAAGACTGACAAAGCAGGAAGACTTATTCTACTTCCTATTTTAAGACTTACAGTAATCAAAGGCAGTGTCATAATATTGGGATGAGGAGACAAAAAAATCAGTGGAACAGAACAAAGTCCAAAAATAGACCCAGAAATATTTCAACAAACACACAAGTGGGAAAACAAAGTCTTTTCAGCACATAGTACTGCAACAACTGAATATCCATGTGGGGAAAGAACAACATTCAATTTCATAACTTCACAACATACACAAAATTAGTATGAAGTGAGTTATCACTCTAAACATAGAAATGGGAAATCTAAAGCTTCCAGAACACTGGAGACTATCTTTATGACTCAAAGGAAGACCAAAAAAACAGGTACAAAGAATAGTAACTATAAAACAAAACAAAAAAAACCTGACGCATTGGATTTCATCAAAATGTGAAATTTATCAAAAAATATATCATGCCCTGGCTGGTTTGGCTCAGTGGATGGAGCGTCGGCCTGCGGACTGAAAGGTCCCAGGTTCGATTCCGGCCAAGGGCCTGTGCCTTGGTTGCGGGCACATCCCCAGTAGGAGATGTGCAGGAGGCAGCTGATCGATGTTTCTCTCATCGATGTTTCTAACTCTCTATTCCTCTCCCTTCCTCTCTGTAAAAAATCAATAAAATATATTAAAAATATATATATATATCATTAAAAATATTTTTAAAAATCATATTAGGAAAAAATATTCACAAAACATACATGTGAAAAGAACTTGTACTCAGAAGATACATATTTTTTTCCTACAACTAAATAATAAAGACAAATAACCCCCAATTTAAAAATGGAACAAAACACTTGAACAGACTTCACCAATGATGATATAAATCAGTGGTTCTCAACCTTCTGGCCCTTTAAAAACAGTTCCTCATGTTGTGACCCAACCATAAAATGATTTTCGTTGCTCCTTCATAACGGTAATGTTGCTACTGTTATGAATTGTAATGTAAATATCTGATATGCAGGATGGTCTTAGGCAACCCCTGTGAAAGGGTCGTTCGACCGCCAAAGGGGTCGCGACCCACAGGTTGAGAACCGCTGATATAAATGGTCAAGCAGCAGACAAAAAGATACTCAACCTCATTGGTCCTCTGTGAAATGCAAATTAAAAACCACAATGAGATACCTCTCCACACCTATTAGACTGGCTCAAATCAGCCCACCAGTGTGGTTCACTGGTTGAGCATCGACCTATGAACCAGGAGGTCATGGTTCAATTTGCGGTCAGGGAATATGCCCGGGTTGTGGGCTTGATCCCCAGTAGGGGGCGTGCAGGAGGCAGCCGATCAATGATGCTCTCTCATCAGTGATGTTTCTATCTCTCTCTCCCTCTCAGAAATCAATAAAAATATTGTTTTTAAAAGACTGGCTTAAATTTAAAAGACTAAAATACCAATTGTTGTCAAATATGTAGAACAGCCCAACTCTCTTATATTTCTAGTAGGGGTATAAAATGGCGCAAGCCCTTTAGAAAACAGTTTGGCAGTTTCTTATGAAGTTAAACATACACTTAGCCTATGACCCAGAAATTCCAGTTCTTGGAATTTACCCAAGAGAAATGAAAACATTTGTCCACAAATGACCTGTACAAGAATGTTCACAGCACAATCTGGTGTCTACCCACACTTAAATGGATAAACAAACTGTGGTATATTCATACAACAGACTCCTACTCAGCAATAAGAAGGAGTGAGTTACAACTCCTTTACTCCATGTAACATGGGCAACAACAACAACAGACACGGTTACAAAAAAATCAAAACAGTGCATACGACGACTGCATTTACATGAAGTTCTAGGGCAGATGAAACTGATCTATGGCGTAGAAATCAGGACGCTGGTTAGGTGGATACGATGGGAAAGCACACGGTGAAACTACAGAAGTACAAGATAGAAGTTTCTAGGGTGTTGAAGATGTTCGCTATCTTTGTTAGGGGTGTGAGTCACATAAATATATACACTTGTCCAAAATCTTTTCCTACAGCTCTGCAGCACCGTCCCTCCCACCGAGGGGTGGCAGGTTCAGTCCCTGTCTGGGCACGTGCAGGGGCTAACCCATCGATGTTTCTCTCACACTGATGTTTCCTTTTATTTTAAAAAAAAATGTTTTTATTGATTTAGAAAGAGAGGAAGAGAGAGGGAGAGAGAAACATCGATCCGCTGCCTCCTGCATACCCGCTACTGGGTATCGAGCCCACAACCAGGGTATCAAACCAGTAACTGCTTGGTGCATGGGACAACACCCAAACAACTGAGCCTGCCCAACCCCCTCTCTCTAAAATCAATTTTTTTAATCTTTTTTTACTGTATACTTAAGATCTGTTTGCTGTACTGTATGTAAATTGTACTCAATTAAAAACAAAGATAAACCTAGAACATCTGTGCTTGAGTAGAAGTGCTCAAAGAATGATGGGGATATGTCAAAGGGCACAGGGGCCAACTGGAAAGGACTTAGTCTGGCCAAGTCTGAAACAATTCGTGCATCAAAAAGAATAATGACTGGCCCTGGCCAGTGTGGCTCAGTTGGTTGGGCATCATCTGTGCATTGAAAGGTTGCCAGTTCAATTTCTGGTCAGGACACATGTCTGGTTTTGGGCTCAATCCTCAGTAGGGGGTTGCAGAAGGCAGCTAATCAATGTTTCCCTCTGACATAGATGTTTCCTTCTCCCTCTCCCTTCCTCTCTCTCTAAAAATCAATTTTAAAAATCTTTTTTAAGCCCGGCTGGCGTGGCTCAGCGGTTGACGTCCACCTACGAGCCAGGCAGTCACGGTTCAATTCCCCGTAAGGGCACATGCCCTGGTTTTGGGCTTGGCCCCCTAGTAGGGGTCATGCAGGAGGCAGCCGGTCAATGATTCTCTCTCATCATTGATGTTTCTCTCTCTCTCTCCTTCTCCTTTCCTCCTTGAAATCAATAAAAATATATTTTTTAAAAAATCTTTTTAAAAAATGTCTGTATTGCCATACATTGCATGAATAAAAGCCCATGAGTATGTAAGAATACTCACGAAAGAATAAAATACACTTTCCCCCATCTAAATTTAAAATTTTTCCTTAATAGAGAGGTTTCAGACATTCCCTAGGGAAATGCAACTTCAACACAGACCTCAACAAATTCCCACAGGCATATTCCACAATCAAAAATTATAAAACACATGAGAAAACAAGGTCTCATGACCGAGAGTGAGGAGAAACAGTAAACAGTAGAAATAGGACTTCAAAAGACATCAGGTATTGGGACTATTAGATTCAGAATACAGAATAGGTATGTTTAATATGCTCACAAAATAAAAACAGATGTCTAAAACATGAGACTACAAAGATTTCTCAGGGAGGGCATTAAAAGCAGTAACTATAAACAAAGAATAATTGGATTTTATTAAGAATTTCTTTTCATCAGAAGACTTCATTTAGAAAGTAATGAAGCAAGAATAGGTTAGGGAAAGAATTTATAATACATATATCCAACAAAGATCTTTTATCCAGGACATTTAAAGAACTCCTACAGCCCTAACCGGTTTGGCTCAGTGGATAGAGCGTCAGCCTGTGGACTCAAGGGTCCCAGGTTCGATTCCGGTCAAGGGCATGTACCTTGGTTGTGGGCACATCCCCAGTAGGGTGTGTGCAGGAGGCAGCTGATTGATGTTTCTCTCTCATCAATGTTTCTAATTCTCTATCCTTCTCCCTTCCTCTCTGTAAAAAATCAGTAAAATATATTAAAAAAAAAAAAAAAAGAACTCCTACAATAATGGAAAGGGAAGTGTTTGTCTGCTATGGTAAAAACAGCTTCTCAGAATGATGTGATGTAACACTGTGCCTATATTATACTTTAATAAAATATTAAAATGTTTCGTGTAAATAAATGAAAGATGTCTGCTTCTGGGCAAAGCTTAAAAGGACTGTAGAATATCAAGAGTGCAGATTTATTATGCTGCTTGGGTTATAGTTACTTTTCTCTTTTTATAACTTTCTCTAGATTAAATTACATTTATAGTTTATACTGTGTGCAAAATTCAGATAAAAAAGCAATTGCATGGAAAAGAAATATTAGCCCTGTATAATGGCAGAAGGCATGGTGTCCAGGCAGCCAGGAGACTTCAGTACCCTACAGAGGATGAAGGCTCCAACGCCCAGGGCCAGAGGGGCAGCCTTTCCCTGTGGCTAGCAAATGGCTCCTCTCTGACCCCACACCTCTCTCCAGGGGGCCAGCAGACCTTCCCAGGGCTTAAGCCTCTCAAGCAGGCCAGGCCCAGAGAGAAAGGGGCCATAACTCAGCCTCCTCCACACTTCAGCCTGGGTCAGAGCTGGTGGTCCATCTGCCTGGGATTTAGGTGCAAAGCAGTCCATGGTGCAAGAAGGGCCAGAAAGAGGTTACCTACCACAGGAGTCACAGATGAAGCAATCGGTGTGATACAGGCTCCCCATTGCCTGGCACGCTTGTCTTGCTCCGTAGATCCCAAGCCCACATTTGATGCAAATGCCTACGGGAGAAGAGGCAGAAAAGAGCAGTGGTTAGCGCCACGACCATGGTGTTAGATAAACATGCATCCAATTCCCAGTCCTAGTGCTGCCCACCCACCTGATCTTGGGCAAGTGAACTTCTCTAGACCTCCATCACACAGTTGCTAACGGCTCACATGGGGCAGTTAGGGTCCCACTGATTAGGGTTTGTTGCTGTTGTTGTTTAGCAGAGCACCTGGCACAGAGCCATCCTCGCCATCAAAATCATCATGACCTCTGCATACCTACAAGGTCATTCTGAACCCATTCCCCATGAGCTGCTCTTGGACATGGGGAAAATCCTTTCTTCAGTCTATGAACCAAAAAGAATGAAGACCACACGGCACACCCAGGGCAGAGTCGCTGACCCTCCCAGCCACAGTGTCCTCATCGGTACCGTAAAGTTCACTCATTCTCTTGTTCAGTCAGCACATCAACAGCAATGCCTGCCACATGCCCTGCACACTGAGATGCCAGAGATTCTGCAATGCACCAATCAAGTCCCCACCCTCAAGGAGCCTGTATTCCAGTGGAGGAAGACAGACAACACATAAATAATACCTTAGGAGGAAGCAGCAAGTGCTATGGAAAAAAAATACTGATTAAAAATATGTCTGAGTGTGTGATTTTTAAGTAGGGCAGTCAGAAAAGGCTCTGATGCCCTGGTCAGTTTGCTCAGTGGTTAGATTGTCAGCCCTTAGACCGAAGGGTACAGATTCGATTCCCGGTAAAGGGCACATACCTGGGTTGCAGGTTTGATCTCTGCCCGGCTTAGAGAGTGTGCAGGAGGCAACCAATCAATGTGTCTCTCTCACACTGATGTTCCTCTTTGTTTCCTCCTTCCTGTCCACTCTCTCTAAAAAGTAATGGAAAAAATATCCTCGGGTATCCTCAGGTGAGGATTAAAATAAAATAAAATAAAATAAAATAAAATAAAATAAAATAAAATAAAATAAAATAAAATAAAATAAAATAAAATAAAGGCTCTGGTGATAAGGTGATACCTGAGTAGCATCTGGGACTACCAGGTGGAATCAGAGACCAGCCCTGGCAACACAGAGCAGGATATCCAGCAGTCAGGAGATGGGTGGTAAAGGGAAGGGTAACCAGCAATGCCAGGGCAAAGCCTGGCACTAGCCCCTAAGGGACTCCCTGACTGGCCCTCCTGGAGACCCAGACCATATGTGGCCAGCCCACACATCAGAAGTCCCCTTCTGCCCTAGCCCAGTGGTCGGCAAACTGCGGCTTGTGAGCCACATGCGGCTCTTTGGCCCCTTGAGTGTGGCTCTTCCCCAAAATACCACGTGCGGGCGCACATGTACAGTGTGTGGCCCATGTGCAGAAGTCGGTATTCTGTGGAAGAGCCACACTCAAGGGGCCAAAGAGCCGCATGTGGCTCGCAAGCCGCAATTTGCCGACCACTGCCCTAGCCGGTTTGGCTCAGTGGATGGAGCATCAGCCTGCGGACTAAAGGGTTCCGAGTTCGGTTCCAATCAAGGGCACGTGCCTGTGCTGTGGGCTCGATCCCCAGTAGGGGGTGTGCAGGAGGCAGCCGATCGATGATTCGCTCTCATTATTAATGTTTCTATCTCTCTTTCCCTCTCCCTTCCTCTCTGAAATCAATAAAAACATATTAAAAAAAAAAAAGAAGTCCCCTTCTCAGAGTTACCCAGGGAGTCCCAGGCCCCAAAGGGCCTGAAGACAGGCTCTGCCCTCTGGACCAGAAGTCTTCTGGCTGCTCTAGGACATACTGCCCTCACCCTCTCCCTCCTACTCTCTACCAGACCTCTCTCTTTAACATTTACCCATGGTCAAGCCTCTTCCATCTTAAAAACCCCCTCCTCCCCATCAGCCATCCCATTTCCCCCTCCCATCAGTCAAGAAAGAAAGCAAGCTTAGTCCACACTCAGTCATCTCCTAACTGTGCAAATCCATGACTTCCTGTCCAGATAATACCAGGAGACCTCTCCCCATTGGTTTCCAGGACATGACCTGCACCTGTCTTTCTGGTTCCTCTCCCTTCCTGTTCTGTCTTGGGTCACCCATGACTGCTCTCTCAAACCCAATCAGGAATGTAAAGGTGGCTGGTGGAGGCTGGTGAACGGAGAAGAGAGCCATGGCCGCCAGAAGTCGCAGCCATGCCTTGGATCTGCTAACAGTTACTGGGTGGGAATGCAGGCCCTGCATTGCTAAAGATTCTAATTTTTCAAGAAAAGTCAGGTATATAGATTTGTATGTAAAATCTTTCCATAGTGAAATTAATTACTAACTTAAATGTTTTGAAAAATGCAGAAGCCAAGCACACCATATCTGCAGGTCTCTCTGGGCAGTCCCAGCCCCTCTCCACGCCTCCTGCAGAGGGCTCTGCGCCAGCCAGGAGCTCTCTCCTGTCACTGCTCCACCTCCCAGATGGCCCCCACACCACTCCAGGTCCAGAGCAAAGGTCCAGGGTCCCCACAAAACTGCCCTTGCCCTGGCCGGTTTGGCTCAGTGTATAGAGCATTGGCCTGTGGACCAAAGGGTCACGGGTTCGATTCCAATCAAGGACACATACGTCAGCTGCAGGTTCCCCAGCCCCGTTAGGGGTGCATGTGGGAAGCAAGCGATCCATGTGTCTCTCTCACTTCAATGTTTTGCTCTCCCTCACACACCCTCCTCCCTCTCTTCCATTCTCTCTAGAAATCAATGGAAAAAATATCCTCAGTTAAGGATTAAAAAGTAATAATAATAAAACTGCTTCTGCCTCTGGGTTCCTGCTCAGGAAATGGCACTTTGGGGTAGCCAGGTTTCAGGGAGCACCCAGGAATGCCCCTCTCTCACACCTCCAATTTGGGCTCCTCTGTTCCCTAATCTTGACTTCATTCCCTACCCTCACTCCCACTAGCCTGATTCACCATCATCAATTCTCATCCCAATGGTTATTTCAGCCTCCTCATGGTGTCCCAGCCTGGCCTCCAAAACACATCCCAAAAATTGCAGACAGACTTTCTTTCTAAAATGAAAATGATCCACTCTCACACCTTCACTCCTGTCCATGTACTTTGAAAGTCCGACCTTGTCACTCCTCTAAGTTACTGGACTATGTGAAGAAACAGAAGCCAGCTGCCTGTGGACACAGGACAGAGGATGCGCTATGACCTCGCATCATTAGGTCTTGGGTTCTGTTTGATGTTTTCTTAAGTATGTGCCTGCGTCACTTTAATAAAAATACTCTGAAGGAGGAGAACCAAAGCATGAGGTACCTCAGAAATTCAAGGAACAGAACATGTCAAGGGGAGTCAACTCCACCTGTGGGTGCAGCAGTGCGGTCCAGACCAACAAGGCCTGGCAAACACCCACTGGGGCTGGGGAGTCAGCTGGGTCAGCCCAGTGAGGGGATATCAGAGGCGGAGAAGCGAAGACAATGCCAAGCAGACACTCGGATGAGAGGACGAAAGGGCCAGCCGGACGTTGTGGCCATGCAGCTTTGGGGTTTTTGTTTTTAGTGAAAGATCCTTGTCCATATTTACAGCCAAAAGAAAAGGGCCAGTGGACAAAGGAGAGCTGAAGGTGGAGTTGGGGTGAAAGGACCCTGTCCTCAGATCTGGATGTGTACTCAAGAGCCTGTGGAGAGAGGAACAGGAAGCATTGGGGAAGCAAGCTGCTGACCTCCATTTTCTCAGCAAAGTAGAAAAGGCAGGGCTGGAGGAGAGAGGAAGGTTTCTGAGGGAATAAAAGTGGGGACTGACCAAGGCTTAGGGAGATGGATGGCGCGAAGACCAGACCATCACTCTGTCCCCCGGCAATGCAGCAGGGCAGACAGCGATTAGAGGGATCAAAGTCACCAGTGAGATGCAGGCCACAGTCAGAACTGAAGACCGCAGAGGGCGGCAAAAACAGGGTGTGGCTCTGGGAGTGGGTGGCTGAGGAGAAGGCAGAGAGGTCATCTAACTTAAAGAGGTTCCGGAAGGTCCGGCCTCTGTGGTTCAGTGGTTGAGCCTCGATCCAGGAACCAAAAGGTCAACAGTCGACTCTGGTCAGAGCACATGCCTGGGTTGTGGGGGGCGTGCAGGAAGGAGCTGATCGATGTTGATGTTTCTCTCTCATCGATGTTTCTATCCCTCTCCCTTCCTCTCTCTCTAAAAATCAATAAAAACGTATTTTGTAAAAAAAAAAAGAGAGAGGCTCCAGAAGCCTGAGGCTGGTGACTGGCTAATGGCAATGGAACTTGTTGAGATGGGAAAGTTCCAAAGACATCAATGAATGGCAGAGGGATCAGGAGGTCAGCTGGTACCAGGGCCAAGGAGAGGAAGGAATGGCACAGCAAGGGGAAACACACCCTGAGGATGAGGTTCATCAGACACCACTTGAGCTGGGCTCCCTGCAGACTTCCCTGTATAAAAACTTTGTATTATTCAGGTTGAATAACATAAAATTGCCACTTTTATAGTTCTAAAATATCAAATATTAGCAGATAAATTTCAGCAGTTCAAGCAAATAGATGCCCTTTTTTTTCATCCTCAACAGAGAATGTTTTTAATTAATATTTTAGAGAGAGAGGAAGGGAGCAAGAGAGAGAAACATCAATGTGAGAGAGAAACATCGATCAGTTGCCTCCTGAACGTGCCACGACTGGGGATCAACCCAAAACCTAGGTATGTGCCCTGACCAGGAATTGAACCCAAAACCTTTTAGTGCACAGGACGATGGTCCAACCTAAACTGGCTTCTCTTGAAAAATAAAGATCTATCATCACTCACCTTCCCCTTCCACGTGGCTTCAATGGGCCAGGACTGAGTGGCAGCTCCCTTTAGAAAGGATGACCCAATATCCCCTATGCCTATGGTCTTGTGCCTTGGGCCCCTTTTGGTCTCACATTATCTGCCTGGGTCTAGCCACCTCAGCTTCACACAAGGACTCATGAGTAGCTGCGGAGGCCCACAGAACACACCTGCTAGTTTCTGCAATGGGCAGGGACAGGAAAGTGAAGAGCCTTTTGCAACAAAGCAATGGAAAGTCTTTCTCTTTAGAAGACAGCCCCTGCTTTTGCTCCTGGCACCTGCCAGGCAGGAGAGGCAACAGCTTCTACCTCATCTCCCTGATGCCAGGCCATGCCACAACAGCCACACCAGAAATTCTCACCTACTGTTCCCAGATGAGCCTGAAACCCTTCCACATTTGCCCTCCCAAAGGCAGGCCACACACTCCCTTGATCACTCGACCCCTCCCTCCTGGGCTGCAACCCTGGGGAGTGTAGTGGAACAATCCACATCCTTACTCGCCTTGCCTCCTCTTGGCCATTCTTCCCTCTGCCTGAAATGCCCCCATGTGACCTATCACATAGAGCTTCCTCCTCCCTCAAGACCCAGTTCAGGGCGTCCTGAGCTGCTAGCTAGAATGAATGCATGACACCCCAGGACAAGCCTCCGTCCCTGGCAGGATAACCAGCAGCCAGCAACCCCTAGAGCTGGGGGCCTCGGCTTTCCTGCTCATCAGTGAGGGAGGAAAGGAAGCCCTCCCCCGGGTCTCTTCTCCGAACCTCAAACCTAGAGTCCCAAGTACTGTCCAAAGAACTAACCGGGGTCTGTGAGGGCCTGGGTTAGACTGGGAAAGACTGGCTGACACCGGTGAGCTTTGCAAAAGCTGTCAAGGAGGATTCTCTTTGGAAACATCCAATGTACAAAGCACAGCCCAGAGAGAGGACAGCCCAGTCTGACTGGCTTGGTCCCCTCGTCCTCAAGGTGAATTCTCCCTCCCTCCCACACTCTACCTCCAACAGCGACCATCATGGGAGCCTCAGGTCAGGCGGGACCGGGTACTTGGACCCCGCCACCACCCCGCTATTGTCCACAACCTACACCGCTGGGGGCGAGGAGGAGTGCCGGGAGGGCGGGTCCCTCCACTGCTTAGGCCGACCTGGGTCACAAAGCATCGAGCAGGATGAACAGAGGCACGTGCCAAGGGTGCAGAAGAATTTCTCCGGCAATGGCTCGTTCTGCCTGTTAACATCACTTTTTCTCCGTTAGGATGAAGGCTTCCATTCACTTTCCCAGAAGCCCTTCTCCAGGTGGGAGACCAAGAGGCGAGGGCGGCGGTTCACCCGTGTGCTCCCTCTTCCCACGCGGGCCCGGCCCCGGCCACCCCGAGGCCGGCCCAGCCGCCACCCCGAGGCCATCCCGACCCGCTCACCGAAGTAGTCCCGCGCCGTGCGCGCTTCCAGCGCCCGCTCCAGCTCTCGGGTCAACGCCTCCAGCCGCCGCTCGGCCGCGCTCGGGCCGCCCTCTCGGCCCGGGGGCAGCGGGAGCGAAGGCAGAGGGAAGGGGGCCGGCCCGACAGGCTCGGGGGAGCGGGTTGGCGCGGGACCGGCGCCGGGCAGGAGCCAGTCGGCATAAGCCCCAGCAGAGCCGCGGGAGCCGAGACTGGACACACTGGAGCGGGCGCTGCCCACCGACGGCGGCCCGGGGCCCGGGCGCGGGTCCGAGCGGCCGGAGCGCGGACTGCCGTGGCGCTGGTCGTAGCCCAGGCTGATGCCGCTGGAACGGGCGCTCCCGCCGCCGCCGTCGGAGCCCGCCAGGCTGACCCGTGGGCTGCCCGCAGGCTGCGCGCTCAGCTCGGGGGCCGCCGCGCGCCGCGGGCCTCGTTCCCCGCGGCTCAGTCCGTCCGTCCCGGCCTCGGGGACGCCGGCGCCGCCCTTCCCTCGGCGGCCCAGCGCCAGCGCCGCCTCGTCTCCGGGCCCGGGCCGCGGCCCCCGCCGCCCCCGACCCGGAGAGTCGCCGCCTGGCTGCAGCTCCCGCAGGTCCAGCCCGGCCAGGAGCAGCGCCGCCTCGTCCGCGGCCGCCCCGGAGCGCTGCATGGCCCGGCCCGCCGGCCCTCGCGCGTCACCTCCGCCTCGGCTTCCCGCCGCCGCTCCGGCCGCGCCGCCGCATCGTCCGCCGGTACCCGGAGCCCGCCCCGGGACCCCTGGGCGCGGGGCGGGGCAGGCGCGGGGCCGGGTCGCTCGGCCAGCCACGCGCGGCCCGGGTCGGCGGCGCTCCGCTCAGTGGCGCGCGAGGCGGAGGAATGTGCGCTCTGCGGCGCCGGGCCGCGCCCCCTCCTCCCGCGGCCGCGCGGGGGCGGAGGGACTCCTTTGTGGGGGCAGGAATGCGAGGAAGGAGACGGCGCTGCGGCCTCTGGAATGTGGGGGAGTGGCGGCGGCGGCGGCGGCGGCGCCGGGAGCAGAGGGGCGCGCAGGCCGGACCGGACGCCGCGCCGGGCGCCCGCGAGCTGAGCGGGCCCCGAGGTGGTCCGGCGGCGAGCTGCGGCCTTCGTCGCGCGCCCAGACGGTCGAGCCTGTGGGTCCCTGCGGGCTGAGCTGGCGGCGGCTCCCGCAGTCCGGCAGGAGAAATAGGAGCAGCTGGCGGACGTTTCCCACGTTCTCCCCCATCTGACTTCCCAGCGATGCCACACTTTCAGGCTCTTGGCCTTCGGCTGAAGCTCTGCGCCCGCTCCAGGAGCCTAAGAACACTGTGCGCCTGGTGCACGTGCGCCACCAGGACCTCGCCTGACCCTACGACCCCCAGCCTGTCCCTGGGCCACGTGGTTGCTCACTGGTTTGAGGAGCCCCCACCTGCCAGGGGGGGAAAGCGCCTAATGCTAGGAGCCAGGGTTGGTTGGGAACTGGTCCGTGCGCCTGGTCCTTGTGCTCAAGCCCCCAAGGCCACGCCAGCTGAAGCAGACCTCAGGCTGAGCCAGTGGACTGATGACCGTCGGCTGTGACCACCACATGCAGTCACCAGGAGATGTGAGGACTCCCTGTTTTTCCAGCACCTGCCCTCAGGGTCTTGGGTGAGGCGCCAAGGGGATGCTCCTGAAAACACTTGCGCTGCTACAGGTCCTGAGATTAGGTGGGGCCTTGGGGGCCACATGAGGGATGGAAGAGAGGTGACCAGGGCTTTGTCCCCCCAAACAAATTACAAAGCCCTTGTCATACATTCAAACAGCTCACCGAGAAAAGCAAGCCATTATCCATCGGGACCTGATGGATCCAGGAGAACAACCTTGAGTGGATAAGGTCTCTTTTCCAGCCCCCCACCCCCGAGAATTCCAGCAAGGCACCCAGTGTCACAGGGAGATTGGACCAAGAATTGTGCTGGTACAGACTGACCAAGATGTGGGGCCTCAACATTGCCGAGGAACCCGCTGTGGCCCATTCTCCTTGGCTGGCAGTTGAGCAGCGTCTGACCCAGCACCTCTCAGACCTTGCAGAATTCCACCACACAACACCCACGCCCTAAGCTCAGAGTGAAGGGGGCAGGCACAGGTGGGGACAAGCGCTTGGGGAGCTATTATCCAGAGAAGCTACCTAATGAAAAATCATCTGAGAAAGGAAAGACAAATTAAATCAACAATGAGCTATCACATTTCACATTGTCTCCCATTTAAAAATGAAATTTTGGCAAGACTGTGGTGAAACTTGCCTGTACTTTACTGGTAGGAGATAAGTTGGTATATCCTGTCAGGAAGAGCAATTTGCTGGTATTAATATCCTCACAAATGAAAACTCTTACAAGCAGTAGTGCTCCAAGAATCTATGCTAGGGAAGTAATGCAAAATGCAGATAACAATGCAAGCAAAAAGTGTTTATCACATTGTTTAAGTAATCAATACAGTACTGGGGTCTCCGGCCTTCTGAAAAGGAGCTCAGCGGGAGCTCTCTGCCCTCAAAGGTAGTTCTTAAATAACTTCCATCTCCACATGCCCCACTTAAAGCTTCCAAGATTTAAACAATATCTTGGAGTTCAGGGTCAGCTTAAATGCATTACTCACTCTAATAGTAATAAATAAAAACAAACACCCACAATCAGAAACAGAAACAACCCAAAATAGTTTGCTTTCTCACTTCTGGCCATCTTGTTAGCTGTTCTTGTTTGGGGGCCATCCAGCACCTAAAACGGGAAAATGGTGGCCACAGAGAAGACAACAAAGACATGGGAGTCAATCAACTCTAGGCTCCAACTGGTTATGAAAAGTGGAAGTGAGTACTACTGGGTACAAGAGACTCTGAAGATGATCAGACAAGGCAAAGCAAACCTGGTCATCCTCATGACAGCTACCGGATTTGAGGAAATCTGAATAGAGTACTACCCCATGTTGGCCAAAACCATGTCCATCACTGGGATAGCAGTGATACTGACTTGGACACAGTGTGTAGAAAACACTCAAGTATGCTCACTGGCTACCAGTTACACGGGTGATTTTAGTGTTGTTAGAAGCATGACAGAACAAACTGGTAAGGAGTAAATTATACAAAATTGGCCAGAACTCATTTAAATAAATAAAATGGCCCTGGCTGGTGGCGGGTTCAATCCCCGGTCGGGGCTCATAGGGAAAGGAACAGATTGATGTATCTCTCTCACCTCTCTCTCTCTCTCTCTCTCTCTCTCTCTCTCTCTCTCTCTCTCTCTCTCTCTCCTCGTTCTCTCCCTTCCTCTCTCAAATCAATTTTTTTTAAAAAGTTTAAATATATAAATAAAATGTTCATTGTTCAACATTAAAACAAAGTACATACTTCCATGAAGTGGGAAGTACATTAAGCAAGTGTTTATAAATATATTAAAAATATTTAAGAGTGTGGGAAGTCATACCATTGTCATGCTAAATAATACAGAGTACCATTCAAAATTGTGTGGTCTCATATATACATTACCCGAATGTGTCCCAGACCCCACCTTCTTTTGTAGCCTCACTACAAAATGCTGAGTATTTGATCTCAATTTGTTAGCTCTTTCTGTCTGAGAAGAACAATTAGGGGAGAAGGAAAGATCAGGGGCTGATTCATAGGGCTTGAAGCACCATCCAAGGACTCTGCCCAGCCTGCACTGATGCCTTCCCTGTTCTCCACTGATACAGGGGTTCTCTGTGCTCACCTCTCTCTCTGGCCTTTTTCTTCCTGGGTCCAGGGATGTGCTGGATTTAACAACCAGTGCTCTGGGAAAGGTTTGTACAAATCAGGAGCCCTGATTTATAGCATTTGCCAATGCCTCCATGGTCAATTTCAAACTGCCAATATGGTATCACTGAACAGAGTTGGGAAGAAATTAGTATAATCAGCTTGGAAAACTAGTATGAGCTGGCTCCAACTACCACTGCCTGGGTCCCACTGTTGGAGAAAGGAAAGGTTCACAACGGAATTGCTGGGCCTCTAGATCTGTCATCCTCCAAATTCACCAAAACCTTCCTTTGCCAGTGGTCATCTAACGGCGGCTCGGCAAACCGCGGCTCGCGAGCCACATGCGGCTCTTTGGCCCCTTGAGTGTGGCTCTTCCACAAAATACCTACTTCTGCGCATGGGCCACGAAGTTTCAATCGCACTGTACGTGCACGCCCGCACGTAGTATTTTGTGGAAGAGCCACACTCAAGGGGCCAAAGAGCCACATGTGGCTCACGAGCTGCGGTTTGCCGACCACTAGAGATGGACACACTCAGAGGCTGGCACAGAACATGCTCAATACAGTCTCACACCAAGTCCTGAACCCACCATCTTTTCCTTCTAAGGCTCCAGGGGCTTATCCTATCCAGACTGTCCACACTAATGGTGATTTTTTAGAGGTGTTTAATCTCTCCTTGTAATCTAACTTCCATCAGACCCCCTTATCTGTCTGTAGTGTGTGTATTATCTGGACCCCAATTATGGACACAATTCAGGGGTTTTCCTACAGTCTTGGGATACATTCAGATGTCAAATGTGGCTGGATAACTTGGGTTAACTAGAGAAGTGTGGATCCCAGCACTTGCTGCATGTGGAGTTTACCGTGGAGGAAGCGGTGGGACCCACGCTTCTTTCTCTCCCTAAGCTGGCAGCAGTCTTCACCATTGCAATTTTTCCTGGGAGAGCAGCAGTAATCTTTCACCTAGAGCACACTTTGGCCCGGCTGGTAAGGCTCAGTGGTTGAGCATCAACCTATGAACCAGGAGGTCACTGTTTTCGATTCCCGGTCAGGGCACATACTGGGGTTGCGGGCTCGATCCCTAGTAGGGGGCACGCAGGAGGCAGCCAATCAATGATTCTCTCTCATCATTGATGTTTCTATCTCTCCCTCTCCCTTCCTCTCTGAAATCAATAAAAGTCTATTTTAAAATATATATAAAGCACCTCTCCTGGCTCAACTCCTAAGAGCCGGTGATCCCATACACCCACAGCCCCAGACCCAAGATACATTTCCTGCCTGATCCACTGGGAGGCCGTCCACTGGAAATTGTGCCCATCCCCTCTTTGGAGGCCCAGCTCTTTCAACAAGATTGAGGCCAACTTCCCCTGGCCCTGGTATCACCTTAGGCCCCTCTGGGGACATAGAAGTTTCAATGCATTGATAGCTGAAGCCATTGATGAGTTGGTTCCCCAATCTACGAATCAGGATGAAGATCTGACAATTACAGCTTGCTTCCTTCACCAGGAAGCAAATAGCCTTTAAAAATTTTTATTTTAGGAAGGGAAACATTGACTCATCCATGCATTATTGGTTGCTTCCTGTTTATACCCTGACAGGGTATCAAACCCACAACCTTGGTGTAGGGACGATGCTCTAACAATTGAGCTACCCTGGGGAGAGCCTGCAAGGGCCATCTTGGAAGAACTCTCACTTTCTTGTCCTGAGAGCTTACCCTACACTCAGGAATAGGAATTCTGCACAAACTTTGTATAAAGCAAAGACCCCAGAGACTTCCAAAATGGCGACCAGCAGGAAGGTAGGGAGGGAGAGAGTGTGAGAGCGCAAGGAAGTGATAGAGGAGTGTGTGGACACGTGTGGTGTGTGTGTATGAGCTAGGGACAGTTAGATTCTGCAGGTCTTCTAAGGGGCTGCTAAACCGGGCAGTCTTAGGCGGAGTCCCTCTCCCTGCGCGGACACTCCTGGGCGGCCAGCACAGGCATAGCGACCACGCCATCTTGGGAAACAGAGCTGCTTGAGACTACAATCCTGGCCTCAGCACCACCCAGTCTGATCTGACGCATACCAGGACCCTGCAGCCACTGGGGACAGAGACCTGTGGCCATAGCTACAGACCTGCGGACACCAAAAGTTCAGAAATCCCCTTGGCAGATCCGTGAATAACAGAGCCCATCCCCCCTTCCCGCAGGCATGCAGGCAGCGCCAGAGTAACTAACTGATAGACCCACCCCTTGCTGGGGCCTCAGCGCTCCAGGAACTTTAGCCTGGAAGTGCAGGAGCACCTTGGAACTGATCCTACGCACACTGCCAGCTTCTGAGCCCTGGGCTGGAAGCAAACGCGCGAACCCCAGGAACTGAGCCTAGGCACACTGCCGGCTTCTGAGCCCTGGGCTGGGAGCAATCGCGCGAACACCGGGAATTTGTCCCACATATCACAGGCCCAGGAACCCCGATTCTCTGGGCAGGTAGCAGCACCAAGCACCAGTGACTTGACTGTGTTTCTTTTCACCTGCGCCTGAGATCCTGATTTCCTGTGCATTCATACTAAGAGCCAGTGACTCCAATTCCTGGTGCAAGGGCACACAGGGACCCTGATTCTCAAGGCAAGGTCGCGCGAAGCAACAGAGACTCTGATACTGGATTCTGGGGAACTCTGACTCCTGGCGCACGCTAGGGGGCTCTGGTTTTCAACACGCTTCAGGGGGGTCTCTGTTTCAGCACGGTGCAGGCAGGGTCCCTGATTCTAAGGGCGCATACGAGGCCACATTGAGTGCTGACAACACTGACTCTGAGCGAGCCTGGTTCCCACCAACTCACAACAACCACACATCTTAGTGTCAGAGCTCTTCAGTGACACTAGGGTGGTGGGAGGCTCCCACTGCACACGGCCCAGGCCCACGCAACTCGACCTTTGAACCATCGGGAGATAATCAGAATGAAGAGACGAAACAACACCCAGAGGAAAGACAATGAGGAGTCACCAAGAAAGGCCATTAATGAGGTTGAAGCATGCAACATGACAGAAAAAGAATTCAGAATAATGGTTGTACAATTCATTCACAGGATGGATGAGAAAATCAACAACCTATGCAAGAATCAGGAAGAAATGAAAAGTGATATAGCTACAATCAAAAACACCATGGAAAGTTTCAACAGCAGACTAGAAGAAGCAGAGGACCGAATTAGTGAATTAGAAGATAAGGCAGAGAAACAAGCTCAATCTGAACAGCAACTGGAGAAAAAAATTAAAAAGCAGGAGGAGAGCCTAAGGGAGCTTCGGGACAACATGAAACGAAGTAACATATGCATAATAGGGCTGCAAGAAGGACAAGAAGAGCAGCAAGGATTAGAAAATCTATTTGAAGAAATAATGTCAGAAAACTTCCCAGATGTGGGGAAGAAAAAAGTTACACAAGTACAGAGAGTCCCAGGCAAGATGAACCCCAAAAGACCCACACCAAGACACGTCATAATAACGATGGCAAATGTACAAGACAAAGACAGAATCTTAAAGGCTGCAAGAGAGAAACAGAGAGTTACCTACAAAGGATCCCCCATCAGATTATCAAATGATTTCTCAACAGAAAAACATCAGGCCACAAAAGAATGGACAGAAATTTACAAAGTGATGCAAAGCAAAGGACTGAATCCAAGAATACTCTATCCAGCAAGGCTATCATTCAAAATTGAAGGGGAAATAAGAAGCTTCACAGACAAAAAAAGGCTAAGGGAGTTTATCACCATCAAGCCAGCAATGCAAGAAATGCTAAAGGGACTGGTGTAAAAAGAAGAACTAAAAAGCCCAGAAAGAAAACAGCCACACAAAAAAAATAGAAATGGCTACAAACAAGTACCTTTCAATAATAACTTTAAACGTAAATGGACTAAATGGTCCAATCAAAAGACATCGAGTGGCTGAATGGATAAAAAAACATGACCCATATATTTGCTGTCTACAAGAGACCCAACTCATTAGAAGGGACTCACACAGACTCAAAGTGAAGGGATGGAAAAATATCTTTCAGGTAAATGGAAATGAAAAAAAAGCTGGGGTAGCAATACTTATATCAGACAAAATAGACCTCAAAGTGAAGGCCATAACAAGAGATAAGAAAGGCCACTTCATAATACTAAAGGGATCAATACAACAAGAGGATAAAACCCTGATAAACATATATGCACCCAATGCAGGAGCACCCAAATACATAAGAAAACTCCTGGAAGATATCAGGGGAGAGATAGACAACAATACAATCATAGTAGGGGACTTTAATACACCACTGACATCACTGGATAAATCCGCTAGACAAAAACTCAGCAAAGAAACAGCAATCCTAAATGACTCACTAGATCAGATGGACTTAATTGACATCTTCAGAACACTTCACCCCAAAGCCACAAAATATACGTTCTTCTCAAGTGCTCATGGGACATCTTCAAAAATAGACCACATATTGGGTCACAAACAAAGTCTCCCCAAATTCAAGAAGATTGAAATCATACCAAGCATCTTCTCAGACCACAAGGCCATAATATTAGAAATAAACTACAACAAAAACAACCCAAAATACTCAAACACTTGGAAGCTGAATAGCACGTTATTAAATATTGATTGGGTTACCAATGAGATCAAAGAAGAAATTAAAAACATCCTGGAAACTAATGACAATGAAAACACAACAATCCAAAACCTTTGGGACGCAATGAAAGCAGTCCTGAGAGGGAAGTTTATAGCTCTACAGGCCTATCTCAAAAAAACAAGAAAAAATGGTAGTAAATCATCTAACTCTACAGCTCAAAGAATTAGAAAGAGAGCAACAAAAAAAGCCCAGAGTGAGTAGAAGGAAGGAGATAATAAAGATCAGAGCAGAAATAAATGACATAGAGACCAAAAAAACAATACAGAAAATCAATGAAACAAAGAGCTGGTTCTTTGAAAGGATAAACAAGATTGACAAACCTCTAGCCAGGCTCACCAAGAAGCAAAGAGAAAGGACCCAAATCAACAAAATCAGAAATGATAGAGGTGAAATAACAACAGATCCCACAGAAATACAAATGATTGTTAATAAATACTATGGACAACTCTACTCCAACAAACTAGACAACCTGGAGGAAATGGACATATTCCTAGAAAAATACAACATTCCAAAACTTGATCAGGAAGAATCTAAAAAGCTAAATAGGCCAATAACTATGGAAGAAATTGAAGCAGTCATCAAAAAGCTTCCAGCAAACAAAAGCCCAGGACCAGACGGCTTCACAGGGGAGTTTTACCAAACATTCAAGGAAGAACTAAAACCTATCCTCCTCAGACTACTACAAAAAATCCAAGAGGAAGGAACACTTCCAAGCTCATTCTATGAAGCCAGCATCACCCTAATACCAAAACCAAGTAAAGACAACACAATGAAAGAGAATTACAGGCAATATCCCTCATGAACATAGATGCCAAAATCCTCAACAAAATCTTAGCAAATCGGATCCAGCAGTACATCAGAAAGATCATACACCATGACCAAATAGGATTTATCCCAGGGATGCAAGGATGGTACAATATCCACAAATCAATAAACGTGATACATCACATAAACAAATTGAAAGAAAAAAACCACATAGTCATATCAATTGATGCAGAAAAAGAGTTTGACAAAATTCAACACCCATTTTTGATAAAAACTCTCAGCAAGGTGGGAATTGAAGGATCATATCTCAACATAATAAAAGCCATATATGACAAACCCACAGCCAACATCATACTCAATGGACAAAAACTAACACCATTTCCCCTAAGAACAGGAACAAGACAGGGATGCCCACTCTCACCACTCCTGTTCAACATAGTACTGGAAGTATTAGCCATTGCAATTAGACAAGAAGAAGAAATACAAGGCATCCAAATTGGAAAAGAAGAAGTAAAATTGTCCTTATTTGAATTAAATCTTTATTGTTCAGATTATTACATTTGTTCCTCTTTTTTCCCCCCCTTAACTCCCCTCCTCCCAGTTCCCGCCCCACCATCCGCCCTCACTCCCCACCCACTGTCCTCATCCATAGGTGCACGATTTTTGTCCAGTCTCTTCCCGCATCTCCCACACCCCTTTCCCCCCCAAGAATAGTCAGTCCATTCCCTTTCTATGTCCCTGATTCTATTATAATCACCAGTTCATTCTGTTTATCAGATTATTTATTCACTTGATTCTTAGATTCACTTGTTGATAGATGCATATTTGTTGCTCATAATTTGTATCTTTACCTTTTTCTTCTTCTTCTTCCTCTTCTTAAAGGATACCTTTCAGCATTTCATATAATACTGGTTTGGTGGTGATGAACTCCTTTAGCTTTTCCTTATCTGTGAAGCTCTTTATCTGACCTTCAATTCTGAATGATAGCTTTGCTGGATAAAGTAATCTTGGTTGTAGGTTCTTGGTATTCATCACTTTGAATATTTCTTGCCACTCCCTTCTGGCCTGCAAAGTTTCTGTTGAGAAATCAGCTGACAGTCGTATGGGTATTCCCTTGTAGGTAACTGAGTTTCTTTCTCTTGCTGTTTTTAAGATTCTCTCTTTATCTTTTGCTCTTGGCATTTTAATTATGATGTGTCTTGGTGTGGTCCTCTTTGGATTCCTTTTGTTTGGGGTTCTCTGCGCTTCTTGGACCTGTAAGTCCATTTCTTTCACCAGGTGGGGGAAGTTTTCTGTCATTATTTCTTCAAATAGGTTTTCAATATCTTGCTCTCTCTCTTCTTCTGGCACCCCTATAATTCTGATGTTGTTACGCTTGAAGCTCTCCCAGAGGCTCCTTACACTATCCTCGCATTTTTGGATTCTTTTTTCATTTTGCTTTTCCGGTTGGGTGTTTTTTGCTTCCTCGAATTTCAAATCATTGACTTGATTCTTGCGCTCCTCTGGTCTCCTGTCGGGAGTCTGTATAATATTCGTGATTTCAGTCCCTGTATGCTTAATTTCTAGTTGGTTCCCCAATAGAACATCGAGGGTCTCATTAGTTTTCTTGTAGATCTCATTAAGTTTATCGGCGGCTTCTAAACAGTTCTTGAGAGACCTTAAAAGTGTGGTTCTGAACTCTATATCTTCCATTGACAATTTTGTCCTGTTTCTTTGTCTCCGCATTTTGTTATGCTTCCTTGGTGCACCCCCTAGTGGTCTTTGTGCGCAGTCTTATAATTAAACCTTGATTGTTGTAGCTAATACCAGGGAGGGTTTGACCTCCAGGCCAAGTGCTATGAGAATCAGCTGTGTCAGCAGTGAGAGAACTTCTGTCCTCTAGGGAGGTGCTAATCTGGCGTTTGCCTGAGGCTATCCGGCAAATGCCTCTGTGCAGGGCTTGGGCAGGGCGGGTCGAACAGGATCAACAGGGTGGGCCGGAGAGAGCAGTTATGGCGGCTCTCAGTCCTGTCCCCAGGGGCTCTGCCTCTCTGAGTCCCAGCACCCGCTGCAAACCTCAGAGAGAAAGCTGCACTCGCTCTGACCGAAGCCAGACAGTCCCGCTTCTCCCGTTTGAGTCTGGGTCCCTAAAGACTTGCCTGTATCTGGAGCTCAGAGTCTTCGACTCCCTCCCGATTGAAAACGCCAACCGCGCCCTCCGCCGCCAGCCCGCTCCGCGCACTCCATACCTCAGAATTTGACTTCAGCACTGCGCCTCCTCTGAGTGTCCGTATGCGTTTCTCTTTCCTCCTAGTTGTAGGACTTCCACTCAGCCAGCGTTCCTGTGGTTCTGGGTGATGTCCGTTCCGTTTTTTAGTTTCACTTTTGAAGTAGTTGTTCAAGGCAGCAAACTCCGGCGTTAACCTATGCTGCCACCTTGGTTCTCTTCAAAATTGTCCTTATTTGCAGAGGACATGATATTATACTTAAAAAACCGTAAAGACTCCATCAATAAACTATTAGACTTAATAAAAGAATTCGGCAATGTAGTAGGATACAAAATTAACGCCAAGAAATCTATGGCATTTCTATACACCAATAGTGAACTTTCAGAAAGAGAGACTAAACAAACAATCCCATTTACCATCGCACCAAAAAAATTAAGCTACCTAGGAATAAACTTAACTAAAGAGGTAAAAGACCTCTTCTCAGAAAACTACAGGACGTTGAAAAAAGAGATAGAGGAAGACATAAAGAGATGGAATAACATACCATGTTCTTGGATTGGTAGAATCAACATCAT
This sequence comes from Myotis myotis, assembly GCF_014108235.1. Taxonomy (NCBI): domain Eukaryota; kingdom Metazoa; phylum Chordata; class Mammalia; order Chiroptera; family Vespertilionidae; genus Myotis; species Myotis myotis. The sequence goes on from NW_023416323.1 coordinate 11,766,923, forward strand.
TAAAATGTCCATACTGCCCAAAGCAATCTATAAATTCAACGCACTTCCTATTAAAATACCAACGGCATATTTCACAGGCCTAGAACGTACTCTCCAAAAATTCATCTGGAATAAAAAACGACCCCGAATAGCTGCAGCGATCCTGAGAAAGAACAAAGTAGGTGGGATCTCAATACCAGATATCAAGCTGTATTACAAAGCCACTGTTCTCAAAACTGCCTGGTACTGGCACAAGAACAGACATATAGATCAATGGAATAGAATAGAGAGCCCAGAAATCAGCCCCAACCAATACGCTCAATTAATATTTGACAAAGGAGGCAAGAACATACAATGGAGTCAAGATAGTCTCTTCAATAAATGGTGTTGGGAAAATTGAACAGATACATGCAAGAAAATGAAACTAGACCACCAACTTACACCATACACAAAAATAAACTCAAAATGGATAAAGGACTTAAATATACGATGGGAAACAATACAAATACTAGAAAAATCCAAAGATAACAAAATCTCAGACATATGCCGAAGCAATTTCTTCACTGATACAGCTCCTAGGTCATTGGAAACTAAAGCGAAAATAAACAAATGGGACTACATCAAAATAAAAAGCTTCTGCACAGCAAAAGAAACCATCAACAAAACAACAAGAAAACCCACTGTGTGGGAAAACATATCTGCCAATGTCATATCTGATAAGGGCCTAATCTCCAAAATTTATAGGGAACTCATACAACTTAACAAAAGGAAGATAAACAATCCAATCAAAAAATGGGCAAAGGATCTAAATAGACACCTTTCAAAAGAGGACATTCAGAAAGCCAAGAGACATATGAAAACATGCTCAAAGTCACTAATCATCCGAGAGATGCAAATCAAAACAACAATGAGGTACCATCTCACACCTGTCAGACTGGCTATCATCAACAAATCAACAAACAACAAGTGCTGGAGAGGATGTGGAGAAAAAGGAACACTTGTGCACTGCTGGTGGGAATGCAGACTGGTGCAGCCACTATGGAAGACAGTATGGAGTTTCCTCAAAAAACTGAAAATGGAACTCCCATTTGACCCTGTGATCCCTCTCCTAGGAATATATCCCAGGAAACCAGAAACACCAATCAGAAAGGATATATGCACCCCTATGTTCATAGCAGCACAATTCACCATAGCTAAGATCTGGAAACAGCCTAAGTGCCCATCTGTAGATGAACGGATTAGAAAACTGTGGTACATCTACACAATGGAATACTATGCTGCTATAAAAAAGAAGGAACTCTTACCATTTGCAACAGCATGGATGGAACTGGAGAGCATTATGCTAAGTGAAATAAGCCAGTCAGTGAAGGAAAAATACCACATGATGTCACTCATTTCTGGATAATAAAGACCATTATAAACTTATGAACAAAAATAGATACAGGGAGAGAACCAAGATGGCAGCATAGGTTAACGCCGGAGATTGCTGCCTTGAACAACCAAATCAAAACACACCTAAAAGACGGAATGGACATCATCCAGAACCACAGGAAGGCTGGCTGAGTGGAAATTCTACAACTAGGAGGAAAGAGAATATCATACCCAGACTCAGAGTAGGCGCAGTGCTGAAGTGAAATACTCAGGTATGGAGTGCGCGCGGAGCGGGCTGGCGGCGGAGGGCGCGGTTGTTGTTTTCAATCAGGAGGGAGTCTCAGATTCTGAGCTCCAGATCCAGGCGAGTCTCTAGGGACCCAGACTCAAACAGCAGAAGCGGGACTGTCTGGCTTCAGTCGGAACTTGAAGGCAGCTTTCTCTCTGAGGTTTGCAGCGGTTGCTGGGACTCTGTGAGGCAGAGCCCCTAGGGACGGAACTGAGAGCCGCCATAACTGCTCTCTCTGGCCCACCCTGTTGATCCCGAGCCTGAGCGACCCACCCGCCCTGCCCAAGCCCTGCGCAGAGCCATTTGCCAGATAGCCTCAGGCAAAGGCTAGATTAGCACCTCCCTAGAGGACGGAAGTTTTCCCACTGCAGATACAGCTGATTCTCACAGCCACTTGGCCTGGAGGTCAAATCCCCGTAGTATTAACTACAACAATCAAGGCTTAACTACAGGAGGACTGCACACAAAGACCACTAGGGGGTGCACCAAGAAAGCATAAAAAATGCGGAGACAAAGAAACAGGACAAAACTGTCAATGGAGGATATTCAGTTCAGAACCACACTTTTTTTTTTTTAATTATTTATTGACTATTGCATAGTCATTTTCTCAGATTGGCCTTTTATTTTTATTTATTTATTTGTTTTAATATATTTTATTGATTTTTTACAGAGAGGAAGGGAGAGAGATAGAGAGTTAGAAACATCGATCAGCTGCCTCCTGCACATCTCCTACTGGGGATGTGCCCGCAACCCAGGTACATGCCCTTGACCGGAATCAAACCTGGGACCCTCCAGTCTGCAGGCCGACGCTCTATCCACTGAGCCAAACTGGCCTCAGCAGAACCACACTTTTAAGGTCTCTCAAGAACTGTCTACAAGCCGCTGATAAACTTAATGAGATCCTCAACAAATCTAACGAGACCCTCGATGTTATGATAAAGAACCAACTAGAAATTAAACATACACGGACTGAAATAACGAATATTATACAGACTCCCAACAGCAGACCAGAGGACCGCAAGAATCAAGGCAAAGATTTGAAATGTGAAGAAGCTAAAAACACCCAACCGGAAAAGCAAAATGAAAAAAGAATCCGAAAATACGAAGATAGTGTAAGGAGCCTCTGGGACAGCTTCAAGCGTAACAACATCAGAATTATAGGGGTGCCAGAAGATGAGAGAGAGCAAGATATTGAAAACCTATTTGAAGAAATAATGACAGAAAACTTCCCCTACCTGGTGAAAGAAATAGACTTACAAATCCAGGAAGCACGGAGAACCCCAAACAAAAGGAATCCAAAGAGGACCACACCAAGACACATCATAATTAAAATGCCAAGAGCAAAAGACAAAGAGAGACTCTTAAGAGCAGCAAGAGAAAGAAACTCAGTTACCTACAAGGGAATACCCATACGACTGTCAGCTGATTTCTCAACAGAAACTTTGCAGGCCAGAAGGGAATGGCAAGAAATATTCAAAGTGATGAATGCCAAGAACCTACAACCAAGATTGCTTTATCCAGCAAAGCTATCATTCAGAATTGAAGGTCAGATAAAGAGCTTCACAGATAAGGAAAAGCTAAAGGAGTTCATCACCACCAAACCAGTATTATATGAAATGCTGAAAGGTATCCTTTAAGAAGAGGAAGAAGAAGAAGAAAAAGGTAAAGATACAAATTATGAACAACAAACATGCATCTATCAACAAGTGAATCTAAGAATCAAGTGAATAAATAATCTGGTGATCATAATAGAATCAGGGACATAGAAAGGGAATGGACGGACTATTCTTGGAGGGGAAAGGGGTGTGGGAGATGCGGGAAGAGAGTGGACAAAAATGGTGCACCTATGGATGAGGACAGTGGGTGGGGAGTGAGGGCGGATGGTGGGGCGGGAACTGGGAGGAGGGGAGTTAAGGGGGGGAAAAAAGAGGAACAAATGTAATAATCTGAACAATAAAGATTTAATTAAGAAAAAATAAAATAAAATGTTAATCAGCATACTTAGAGTCTGACCAGTGCCTAAAAAGATTTATTGTTTACACTAGAAATAAAACTTGGCTTATACTACTTCATTATAATGCCTTTGGGAAAAGAAATAGATAATAACTGTTTTCAGACTTAATAGACTAAACAGACATTCTAGGGTAAAAAAAAAAAAAAAAAAAAAAAAAAGATAGAGGCAGAGCTGCCTCTACAGACTGTCAAACTATAGCAGGAAGGCCGAGGAGGGTGGGAGGGCAGGAGGGGGGTGGGTAAAGATCAACCAAGGGGCCCTAGCTGGTTTGGCTCAGTGGATAGAGCGTCGGCCTGCGGACTGAGGGGTCCCCGGTTCGATTCCGGTCAAGGGCATGTACCTTGGTTGCGGGCATATCCCCAGTGGGGAGTGTGCAGGAGGCAGCTGATCGATGTTTCTCTCTCATCAATGTTTCTAACTCTCTATCCCTCTCCCTTCCTCTCTGTAAAAAAATCAATAAAATATTTAAAAAAAAAAAAAAAAAAAAGATCAACCAAAGGACTTATATGCATGCATATAAGCATAACCAATGGACATAAGACACTGGGGGGTAGGGGAGGCCAGGGGATTGTCAAGGGCGGGGGAAAAAAAAAGGAGACATATGTAATACTTTTTTTTTTTTTTTTTAAATATATTTTATTGATTTTTTACAGAAAGAAAGGGAGAGAGATAGAGTTAGAAACATCGATGAGAGAGAAACATCGATCAGCTGCCTCCTGCACATCTCCTATTGGGGATGTGCCCGCAACCCAGGTACATGCCCTTGACCGGAATCGAACCTGGGACCTTTCAGTCCGCAGGCCGACGCTCTATCCACTGAGCCAAACCGGTTTCGGCTGTAATACTTTTTGTAATACTTTAAGCATTAAAAAAAAAAAGAAGAAAAAAAAAGAAAAGAAAAAAAAAAAACAAAGACCCCAGCCAATCTGCAGCATCGTGGAGAGGATTGGGACAGCTTAGGTACATTTTTGAGCTTGAGGTTGGTGTTCATGAGTCTTAGTAATGCTGGAAGCTGCTGTGAGGATCAACTGGGAAACTTGGCAACTTAGAGGATGTGGAACCCCAGGTCCCCATTCCACCACCTATCGCTGCCATGAGAAGTTGAGTTTCTTTTGCACACCAGCCCTTATAGTGTCCTATAGCTTTCAAACATTTCTGCCCTGCTAGCAGTGGTTGAGTGTTGACCTATGAAACAGGAGGTCACAGTTCGATTCCTGGCCAGGGCACATGCTGGGGCTAGGTGCTCAATCCCCAATGTGGGATCCCCAATATATATTTTTATTGATTTCAGAGAGGAAGGGAAAGGGAGAGATAGAAACATCAATGATAAGAGAGAATCATAGATCGGCTGCCTCATGCATGTCCCACATTGGGGATTGGGCACCCAACCCCAGCATGCGCCCTGGCTGGGAATCAAACTGTGACCTCCTGGTTCATAGGTCAATGCTCAACCACTAAGCCTCGCTGGCTGGGCTAAAAATATATGCATATTTTTAAAATTTCCAACTAGGCTGGCAGGGTTGGCAAGGTTTTCCAAGAAGTGCAGCATAGTGCAGAGTAGGGATGCAATACATATTTACAGAATGAGTGAGACAGTGTTTGTACAATGCCTAAATTTTTTAATATTTGATCTAAGATTTTATTTTCCTTCTGAAACCCAAATAAATTGAAGATTTAAGTAAAAACCTGAGGGCTCTCTTGGTGCATTGTACATTCTAGTACATTTTTTTTGCTCACAACCTCTTTCCCTATGTAGTAAAGTCATTAATTGTTGCAAGATTTAAAAATTTTAAAGCTGCTGAGTCAGACAGCAAAACTTCCAAAAATATTATTTTACCAGGAGATAATGGTCTTCAAAATACAACCGAAGCCATGGCTGGGTAGTTCAGTTAGTTAGAGCGTCATCCCACATTAAGATTGTGGGTTTGATCCCCAGTTAGGACACATACAAGAATCAACCAATTAATGTATCAATAAGTGGAACAACAAATAGGTTTCTCTCTCTTCCCCCGTCTCTCTCAAATCAGTAAATTGAAGCAGAATCATAGTCCTATAGTTCAACTCAGTTGAGTTAGTGAGAGCAGTTCAAAATTTTCTCAAATTTTTGGCTAGATTTTATTATTTTAAAAAAATATATATTTTATGCCGAAACCGGTTTGGCTCAGTGGATAGAGCATCAGCCTGCGGACCGAAAGGTCCCAGGTTCGATTCCGGTCAAGGGCATGTACCTGGGTTGCGGGCACATCCCCAGTAGGAGATGTGCAGGAGGCAGCTGATTGATGTTTCTCTCTCATCAATGTTTCTATCTCTCTCCCTTCCTCTCTGTAAAAAAAATCAATAAAATATATTTAAAATATATATATATATATATTTTATTGATTTTTTACAGAGGGAGAGGGATAGAGTTAGAAACATCCATGAGAGAGAAACATCGATCAGCTGCCTCCTGCACACTCCCTACTGGGGATGTGCCCGCAACCAAGGTACATGCCCTTGTCCAGAATCAAACCTGGGACCCTTGAGTTCGCAGGCTGATCGATGCTCTATCCACTGAGCCAGACTGGTTAGGGCTAGATTTTAAATTAGATGTGGGGTTTCCTTCTGTGAGCAGAATGCAAATAATGTATTTCCAGTATGAAAGTGTTTATAAAAATACTTCTCTAAATATATCCTCCTGGAAAAGGGTAAAATGGAGATTCCAGACCTCAGAAACACCATTTTAAGATGCAAAGAAATGGGAGGCCTTTGCTGCCTCTAAAAGTTACAGTAACTAGAAACACCTCCCAATATTTTTCTCCCGTTTTTTTTTTTTTTTACTTAAATAGCTTCCATTTTCTGCATATTAAAAAAGGCTAGTAGAGGCTTAAATTTGCTCATGTTCAACAGGACAAGTACACTTCAGGAATGTGTGCCACCAATGGACAATATTCAGGAACAGGAGCAGTTATTATGAACCAAATGCTTCTGACAGCTTCTAATTAATTTACTAGGAACAACTTGGCTTTTCCTAGTTCTCTGAAGGCTCAAATGAAAGAGAATTCTAAGTCACAGCCTAGCAACAAAGATGAATGCTAACTTTACCAATGTTGGACCCAGAAATCACTAACACTTTCTCATGCCAACTTATTTTTAATAACCTTTATTGCCTTCTTGATTTCAAGCATAGAATATACTCAATACAAAATATGAAAGTCACAGGGATTAAAGGAAAATACAGACTATATGTAATCTCCACTTTTATGAAAATTTTCAAAGTTGGATAATACAATGAACAATGTATATAGGTCCCACCTAGACTCTATGTTAATTTTGCTTTGTTTTTCTCCCTGTGTTATATATTTTGCTCAGCCATGGAAAAGTTGTATTACAGAGCTTCATCCCTAATATTTCAAGAATCAGGACAGTCATACACAAGATTATCATACCTAAGAAAATAATTCCACCATCACCTATTTCATTTTAAAATTTCCAATTATCACAAGAATTGTTATAGCCATTTATTTTGCACTTGAGTTGTAGTATGACCCACATTGTGTACTTGTCCGATTGTTAATGGGTTCCTCTACCCTTCTATTTCCAGTCAGCTGGAAATTAAGTCTAGATACTGGATTAGAGTCAGGCTTTTTTTTTGCCTAGGTGCTATTGTTTTCCTTTAGGAAGTACGTATCAGGGTTGTCCCATTCGTGATGCCGGGTTTGGCCACTTGATTATGGTAGTGACAGGCATCAGTCCATTGTCAACATCGTTTTTCTTTTGCAAGTTATCTGTACAGCATTTGAGCACTGAGCAGATTCTTTTACTAAAGGTTTTGGCATCCACTGATCTTTGCTCAACCAGTTATTTCATTAAGGGTCAGACACTATTAAAACACTGAATCTTGCCCTAGCCGGTTTGGCTTAGTGGATGGAGCGTCGGCCTGCGGACTCAAGGGTCCCGGGTTTGATTCCGGTCAAGGGCATGTGCCTTGGTTGCGGGCACATCCCCAGTGGGGAGTGTGCGGGAGGCCGCTGATCGATGTTTCTCTCTCATCGATGTTTCTGGCTCTCTGTCCCTCTCCCTTCCTCTCTGTAGAGAATCAATGAAATATATTTAAAAAAAAAAAAAAAAAACACAACACTGAATCTTCATGGTAGAATGAATAATTCTTTCCCTTAAGCCTTCAGTAATGTAGATTGACCTTTGGGGCCATGGACTTGTTTGGTAAACTTCAGTTACCAGACTGCTCCCAATGAGGCTGGAAGATGTTGTCAGGCGTATTTCAGGCTCGAGTACTGCTCCCGGCTCCACCACTGAGAAGACAACTCACATAGGAAAACCACAAATACAAGGCCAGACCTAACGTGTCTCCATAATCTAGGGAAGTAGAGGCAGCTTGGATTTGCTAAGTCTAATTGAGCAAGATCCCTAGAGTCAGACCTGCCTTAATGATAAACACTGATTTTATAAAAAGAGGTTGAAAATTAACAGAAACTACTGAAGAAATTAAATTGTTGAAAAAATGAAAGCCATTGCTGTCAAAACAAACACACTTTTACAGATCAAACTGGCACTTATTGCCATGTAATTCAACTTAGGAAGAACAAAAGAACATACACAAAATAGAAACTGTCAGAATTGTGTCTAAATAGGCAGGTCAAGGTTTTAAAGAATGAAGATAATTTTGAAACACAAATTTCTGATTTTCAGAATTCAAAATAGAAAACGATTTTCAGTGATTAGTTAACCGAAAATTATTCTGAGAGCTGATATTCCAGGATATTTCTTTTTATGCTACATAGTTCTGTAAATTTGAAACTTCTTTCTGGAGGAAAATGAAACTCCTAAAAATCTAAAAGCAAAGTGAACCCCACAAGCTCCCGAGGTTGTGGATGGGGACCCAGCCTGCTTGCAGTTGCCTCCAGCTTGCAGGCTGAAGTCAGTTCATCTGGGAGGGTCATATGACTTTTCTGAAGGCTTTGATTACATGCCGAGCTTACAAATGATACAAGGTATAAGAATTAACCTGAGTGGCAAATAAGAATTATACAAAGTGAGATAATATAATAAACTATCAGTTTGAAATTTAGTTGACTGTGGCAAAAAACTCCCAAAGGCAGAGATAGAGAATGGGTAAACAGCCTCATGGGTTTCTGTTATCTGAAAACTCAAGGCACATCTGTGTGAGGAGAGTACCCTAACAGCCCTCTGGGGTCTAGGCAGATGGGAGTGTTGATCCATTTGGAGCAGGTCTGGCCACATCTACAGGCTGGAGTTAGGCCCAAAATGAATGGTATACTCAAGAAGGACTCTGATGAAGTGGGGAACAATCCAGAGTCCAGAGAAGACTGCAGAATAAAGGAAACTCTGGCCATCTGGAATCTCAAACTCAAGGCTCTAAGTTACAAAAGCTGGCCAAGGATAACGGAAATGGTCTCAATAAAAGGCCAACTGTTTACAATCCAAATTTAAAAAGCACCACTACCATTAAAAACTTTATTTTAGAAAGTACTCATCTATGGCAAACAGTGGAGATCTTTTAACCTTCATATCCATCACAAGTTAATTTTTTAAAAGGAAAGGATTTAGCATTCCTGCAGAAAATACAATGAATAAACCCAACAAGGCAGCAGATACTGTGCAGGCATGTACAACAAGTATGCAGAGGCCATTTATTTGGTCCATAAGTACAGTATAGTTGTATTTGAGTTTTACAAAACATCAAATATAAATAACCTGAAACTGTAACAATACACAAAAATTGGCTTCTTACACAGACATACCAGGCAGTACAAGCTGAAAACTTGAGTAAATTAACATTGTTTTACATCAATATACATAGTGCCAGTTCATATTTAAAAACAAGTTTCAATACAGCACTTGATACTTTTTTTAAATCTGTTTCAGTTAAGAGTATGAAAATGGTTAGATCTAGGCTAAAAATAATTCTTTTTCTAACCAAAAATAAAGGCATAATATTTATAACCAGGTATCAACTTTACTAAACCACAATATTTTAAACTATTAAATGATACCTAAGAATATTTACATTAAAAAGGCAACATGCATTGTGTTGTTTCTTCTCATGACTAGTTATGCAAACGCTTTGTTCAGAGGGTTTTAAAACTATATTCCTACTTTCCATACAGCATTCCACAATGTGTCTGATAGTTCTAGCAAAATGAGTGCTTTCATAGGGAGCAGAATCATCTTCAAGTCACTGGGGTCAACTTTTTCCTTTTGGAACAAAGGACATTGGGTGATCCATGCAGTCAGAGGGTTCTGCTGGAGGCACTGCTGTTCAATCTAATGCTATAATATCATCAAGCTCTCTTGTCTGTTCTGTGCGTGACCTCTTTGTACTGATATTCTCTTTCTCATCCAATTTCCTCTTGCGACTTCTCTCTTCACTGATGTCAGCATTATTTGAAGGACCTTCTTCATCAGAATCAACTATGAGCACATCATCTTGCTCTTGTGCTTATTTCAGAAAAAAGAAAAATGGTTTAAAGTGTGGGAATTACTAGTGGTTCATTAATATATTCATATAAGTGAAAAGCTAACTCTTCTGATATACACCAGACTTAAGAAAGGCTACCCTTCACTTTATACATCACATATTTCTATACTGCCTAAATGTTTTCTGTAACAAGTACCTATTCCTTTTCTAATCAAAACAAAAAATTATAACAGGCATGATATAACTCATATAAATTACTACAGTTCCGTATTTCTATTTCGCCAACAGAAAAGGGAGGGTAAAAATCCTAGTACTGTGGTAGTGGTGGTGGTAAACAACAACAACAACAACAAAAACAACAACATATACACAGCACTTACAATGTGCCAGGAACTGTTCTGAGCACTTTGCAAATAACAACTCATTTAATCATCACAACAACCCTATAAAGAAGATAACATTATTATCCATTTTCCAGAAAAGGAAACTAAGGTACAAAAAGGTTGACCTGCCCAAAGTCAAAAGCAGAGGATGAGGTCAGGATGCGGTTTTGTGCCCCCACCCAACAAATCAAAGGCAGAGTACTATCTTACTCATTGCTCCAGCCTCCCAAAACCTACCCACAGAGGATCAATCAATCCACATTTCAAATTATGATTTTTAAAAACTACCCTAGTCCCTGCCTCAAAGAATGATGGGCCTCTCTATTTTCAGAGAAGAAAGGTCATGAACCCATGACCCACAAATGGGCCAAACTGTAGATAGTCTCAAAGACCATCTTTAAAACTCTCAGAGAACATCAGAACCTAGAACCACACTCCAAAGAACATCAAAGACCCAGGGTCAAAGAAATGAAAAAAGAAGTACAAAAATTGGTACCTTTTTGTTTCCTGACTTAAAGAATGAAGAGGGGTATGTGTAGGGAGGGATAGTAGACAACCAAATCCAGCACAGTCAAGTACAAGCACCAGCACTGAAAACCTAGCATCAGGGCCTCTGATACACTGTTCCCAGTCATACTGGTTCTGAGAAAACTGTGAAATGCTATAATTCTGTACTCAGCAAGCATCTGCTCACTCCAAAGTCAGATGTACTGATCTGTCATCTCTAAATAAAACAGGGATACAAAATCCAAAACTACTACTACTACTAAGAATGGTCTTTATGATCTAGTGCAGTGATGGCGAACCTTTTGAGCTCGGCGTGTCAGCATTTTGAAAAACCCTAACTTAACTCTGGTGCCGTGTCACATATAGAAATTTTTTGATATTTGCAACCATAGTAAAACAAAGACTTATATTCTTGATACTTATTTTATATATTTAAATGCCATTTAACAAAGAAAAATCAACCAAAAAAATGAGTTCGCGTGTCACCTTTGACACGTGTGTCATAGGTTCGCCATCACTGATGTAGTAGAAAACTCACTGACATGTCCAGTTGTAAAAATCCATTAACAAAAAAATAACACAATGTTTCTAAATGGCTTCATGGGTCATACATCAAAACTCCATTAAAATAATCAATGCCAGCCCCTAACCGGTTTGGCTCAGTGGAAAGAGGGTCCTGGGTTCGATTCCAGCAAAGAGCATATACCTAGGTTGCAGGCTTGCTGCGTGTGCGAAAGCAACCAATTGATGTCTCTCTCTCACGTCAATGTTTCTCTCTCTCTCTCTCTCCTCCTGCCCCTCTCTCTAAAAACCAATGGAAAAATATCCTCAGGTGAGGATTAACAACAACAAAATCAATGCCAAACCAAAACATACCTCTAGTAGTCCTATGGATTTCTACTTTATTGTCAATGTTTATGAAATAATCATAATTTGTTTCTATATAGTCTTGCCTGTTGGTTGGGTAAATAACCGTCTGGCTGGGACCATGACTCACCTGTGGATGTCGAAGGCTGAGCTCCATCGTCACTGCCATTGGTTATGCTTTTGGCAGCATCTTCAGCTTGTTTGGGCCCCACTTTTTCTGGGGCATCACCAACAACTTCAAATTCAACATCCTTTCCTAGGTCTTCACTGTAAAAGAACCATACGCTATAAAAATAGACCAGCACTACAACTATTTACAAAAGCAAGGACACACTAGAAGAGATCCTGCTCCTCAGTTTGAAGGATAGGCTATATGCACACCAAATACTTGAATTCTGATTTTCTTTCAAAGAGCTAAAATAAAAAGCAAGGCTATACATAACAGATTTTTGTGACAATTCCGAACTCTCCAACTCAAATTGTAAATACCACTGCATCTTCAAACTGGCACAGGGTGGTTTTGTTTTTTATGTTAAATAACTTTTATTGCTAAAGCAGAAAATTGAGCCTAATACTCTATGGCCCAATGTAACTTGTTGGCATTATTTCTTCAGCTACTATGCAAAAAGATTCTACACTTGACCAACTCTGATCTTGACCAAAGTAATTTGGTGTTTTAGAAGTAGGGTACATGGATTCTATGTTTCCCCCATCTTTACAGGCAGCACCCTACTTTTTGTAATGAGTTCCCAAAAACATGTACACCACTGGCAATCAATTGGTGACTAATTGAGGCTAGAGCTCATTCCTAGCATTATCTTTGCTCAATTGTCTGAGTTTGTGAAACATACTTATTATTAACTAGAGGCCCGGTGCACAAAATTCATGCGGGGGGGTGGGGGGGGGGAGAGGGGTGTGTGTCCCTCAGCCTGGCCTGTACCCGCTCCCAATACGGGACCACTGGCTCCTGACCGCTCTCCTGCCTGCCTGCCTGATCACCCCTAACCCCTCTGCCTGCCTGCCTGATCACCCCCAACTGCTTGCCTGCCTGACTGATGGCCCTTAACCGCCTCTGCCTCAGCTCTCGCCGCCACAGCTTAGTCAGGAAGGACATCCAGAATGATGCCTGGAAGGTCATTTGGCTGTCCGGTCTAATTAGCATATTACTCTTTTATTATTATTATAGATAACTCACATTCAGTCTTTCCTGTCATTTTATGCTTTTTATAAACTAAATACATAAAATACAATGTTCTCCAAACTATACAAGTTGTATATGTTTGTACAGAGATGGTAATACTGGCAAAAACAACTGGACAAAGCTGTTGGTTAGATGGCACTCAAAAGTCCTAAGTTAAGATGCAGTTTAGGGGTATAAATGAGTATGTAAAAAACTGCACCTTAAAAACAGATAAACAAACAAAAAAACCTGCACCTTCTTTTACCAGATAAAATTACCAAAGTGGAGGATTATCTATATTTGTTATATATACAAAAATATTCTATAATGCAAGCACTCTGAATGCTTATTATAAAGGTTGTAAAATCAAATTTAAAAAATATGTGACCCAGGAATCTATACAGGATTAATTTTAATATTCTCTTGTATTGTTACAGATCACAAATAAAATATTTCTTCCATTCTTCTAATGAGTCTTTACAAAGAATAGACATTTTTATTCTAGTTCAATTATCAAAATGAACTCACCTCTGATTATAACTATTCAAACACCTGCATTTCTACCCTCATTTTCAGCAGGCATCATCGACAACAGTTATCCTTAAACATTTTTTGTCTACCCCTTTTATTTCTGAACTAGAAGCCCGGTGCACGAAAATTTGTGCACTGGGGGTGGGGGGGTGGTCCCTCAGCCCAGCCTGCGCCCTCTTGCAGTCCAGGACCCCTTGGGGGATGTCCACCTGCCAGCTTAGGCCCAGTCCCCGTGGAATTGGACATCCTTAGCGCTGTCGAGGAGGCGGGAGAGGCTCGTCAACTGTGATCATGAACCCTGCTTGTGGCTGAACGGAGCTCCCCCTGTGGGAGCGCACTGACCACCAGGGGGCAGCTCCTGCAGTGAGCGTCTGCCCCCTGGTGGTCAGTGCACGTCATAGCGACCAGATCCTGGTCATTCTGCCATTAGGGTCAATTTGCATATTATCCTTTCATTATATAGGATACCCAATTTTTTCTGTCAGTCAAACAAACCTCAAGGAATTTAGGGCCAACTTGAACAAATGTACTGTGCAGTTTCAAATGAATATTAGGGTTTAAGGATAAGAAAACATATTTTCTCCATTTATTTAAGTGCATATATGAAAATAATTTCTTACATTTAAAATATTAATAGTTCTTACCTATGAAGGATGTTGATCAATAAAGTATAGTCCTGAAGAAAGTCATCTGCTTGAAGCCGGCTCCCATTTCTAATTCCAAATTCTGACAACTTCTTGTGATTATTAGCTACGAAAAATTTTAAAGAAATTTAGATACATTAATTATATTTCCATGGAGCAGTCACGTCAATTAAAAAAGGTTAACATCCACCCTAAGCTGAATCGTGCCCCCCAATTCTTATGTTGAAGCACTAACCCAGGACTTCAGAATGTGGCTGTATTTGGAGATAGTGCATTTTAAAGTGATAAAAAGAAGGCTGTTAGGGTAGGCCCTGATCCAATCTAACTGGTATCTTTCTGAGAAGCCATGGAGATAAACCTCAGGAGAAAACAAACCTATTGCCACTTGAAGTCCTCTAGCCCCAGAACTATGAGAAAATAAATTTGTTATTTAAGTCACCCTGTCTGTGTATTTTGATATGGCGGTCCTAGCAAACCAATCCATTAAAATATTAGGCACTTAGGAATTTGTCCTTGAACACTCAACTACTAAAACTACTTCAAAGGCACCAAACAGAAATTCTGAGAACTTTCTCCCATTCAAACCAAATTAATCTGGAATCCTGAGGAGTCAAAGACAACTTTTAGGGCTGTACAAAATATATCCTTTATTGACATGTGTGTGTGTGAGAGAGATCGAGAGAGAGATCAATTTGTTGTTCCACTTATTTTTGCATTCACTGGTTGCGTCTTGTATATGCCTTGATTGAGATTGAACCCACAACCTTGGTGTATTGGCATGATGCTCTAACCAACTAAGCTACCTGGCCAGGGCCAAAATATATTCTATGTTGCAAACAGGTTATCCACAACAAAACTTTTTAGACAATTTTACAATTCAGAAGTATAAGAAAACTTTAAATAAAAACTTGATTTCTCAACATCAACATTTCTCAATGAAGAGCTAGTGGGGCCTCCCCAAAATAAACATTCCAACCTAGTTCTATCTTCCACATGTCTTTTCTGTTTCCTCTGAATATCCCTAGTAGGCAGAATGTGCTTAGCACCCAGTTAGCACTCAACAGACCTTTGCTACATGGAGGTAAATACTCCAATGAAAAACAATCCCTCCAACCACACTTTTGGTGTCACCTATTCTAGAGCCTTTCTGCCTTACTTATGCTTTCTCTCCTGCATGTTCAAATGCTCCTTCTCTCTGACCTGTAAAAACATACAAGTCTCATCTAGAGCCTTTCTGCCTTACTTATGCTTTCTCTCCTGCATGTTCAAATGCTCCCTCTCTCTGACCTGTAAAAGCACGCAAGTCTCATCTATAGCACAGGGAATTAGTCAATAATATTGTAATAACTATTTGGTGTCAGGTGAGTACTAGACTTATGGGGGTGATCACTTTGTAAATTATGTAATTGTCTAACCACCATGTTGTACACCTGAAATTAATATAATATTGTATGTAAACTGCAATAAAAAAATTTTAAAAAAATTTATTCCTCACCTGAGAATACTTATTCCACTGATTTTTAGAGAGAGTGGAATAGAAGGGGAGAGAGAGAGAAACATCAATGTAAGAGAGACACATCGATTGGTTGTCTCCGGAACGCGTCCCAACAGGGTATCAAACTGCAACCCAGGAATCAAACCTGAGAGGCTGACATACTAACCACTGAGACAAACTGAAGAGAGCTAAAAATTCTTTTAACTGAAGTCTTAAGGAAAATAAAACCCTGTTTCCTCATCCTGCTGCCTATATACATTCCCTCCTTACTACACTCAGCCCACTTTATTGAATATTTGTTTGTGAGGGGCACAGACTGTATAGCACCTGCTGATCTATATCCACAGTGCCTGACATATACTGAGTAAACTATATTTTAAGTTCTAGTTGTCATGTTTAACTTTATGTAATTTCTTCCTTTAGTTTTTATTTCTTTCTTTCACTGCTTAAGAGGGAAAATGATTTAGGAAGTATCTCCCTACCTAGACTTTGAAACCCAGAAACTACTGACAGTTTCTAGTTCTCTCACAATTTTTTTTATTATTTTAACTTTCCAATCTACCTGGAATGTCTTCAGAAAACCATAGTTCCCTCCCATCCTTCCATCCCAAGACCTTTCACAAACTCCCCACTTTACAAACTCCTCAAACCCAACATATTCAAAAGGAAAACAGTTACTGTGCATTGTAACCTGGTTATCAGCATCATCTATAAAGCTACAGTCCTGGCAACAGTCCTGTAATAATGCTGTTCTTCTTCACCTGTGCCCTAAATTCTGACCTTGCAAATCTCAAGTCTTGTCATCTGCTTCTATCTTAGTAAAAATCCTTCACTCCCGGCTCCTGCCTCCACTCTCACACCCTTAATTTACCCTCTGCAAATCATACTAGAAGGTAAACATATTATATTACTTCACCTCTTAAACCCTGGTGCAAGTAAGATATTGGGGGTTTGGGGAAGACAAAGACACCTTACATGTAGCCACAGAAAGTCCTACAGTGCACTTCCATGAACCAGCACTGCCACCCCACAGCACCCTAACTTCCAGTGAAACAAAATAACTGGCCATTCTGAAAGTCTTTTCTGTTGTTCTATAAGACATGCCTTTATAGAAGCTGCTCATATGCAGACACTCCCTTCTCTGCCCAGAGGGTTCTTACTTCTTCAAGAACTGGTCCAATAGTCCTTTCTCCTGTGACCTCCCTTTGAACCTCCCTTCACAAAGTTTCAATTCATATACTCTTTTCCACAGTATTTCTTAGACTGTACTAAATCCACTAGTTGATAATCTCTCCTCTTCTTCCAGGCTACAAAGAAATTCAAACCAGAGACTACTGTCGCACTCATCCTTAAATTATGAATACCTATGACTGTGCCTATGATATATAGGACTACACACGTATTTGAGTAAATGTCATCTCACCCTCAGCAGCACACGTATTTTGTGAAGAAGGGCCACATTTAAGCCACTGAGATTCTTGACCAGTTTCTATTTTTAAGGACCTAGCATTTGAAAGGAACTAAAAGAACAGTGTATAGTCATGAACAAATTTTTATTTTTTATTTTTGTGAAGACAGCTGTCAAGAATGGGGCCTAAATATTCAACTAGACTCTTAAAATAGACTACTACCCAGCCAAAACATGGCCTCCAAACGGCCTCCAATTACTCATGACCTAAAAGCCCAAACAATTTGACAAGTAACTACAGCCAAGAAGAATCCCGACACTAAGTTTTAATTTAAAGAAAGCTTAACATCCCCATCAGGATCTGGCAAAGTGTACTGAATAAATAACCAGTGAAGAAACAGGTAAATAAGTAAATTAATATAGAAAAAAACAATGCCCCTAGATTTTCAAAGCAATGGTATACTGACAAAATCTGAAATATAAAGAAATCAACTAAAACGATAACCCAAGAGATTGAGATGCCAAAGTGATGGAAGAGAACTGTTAATTCCAATCAGACTGACTAGTGTAGGCCAAAGGAGGCATAACCAGAACCAATCAGAAAGCTTAAACAGAATCAAATACATTGAACCTTATATAACAAATGCAGTAACAAAAGTTGACAGGCTTCTTGAACATAAAAATAAAGTCTAGCCCTAGCCACTTTGCTCAGTGGATAGATTATCAGCCTGTGGATTGAAGGGACCGAGATTCAATTCCAGTCAAAGGCACAAATTGCGAGGAAAACAATCAATGTGCCTCTCTCATTCCACCGCCCTTCACTCTCTCTAAAAATCAATGAAAACATATCATCGGGTGAAGATTAAAAAAATATATATCTAAAAAGCCAAAATTAGGTACTGATTTGCAGCACTACTTTCTGCTCTATAGTAGGAGCAGGCTATGAAGGGTTCTCCTCTTGGGTCAAACACCTAAAAGCCTTAGATTACCACCTACTCTGATTTAACAGCCAGAACAATTTTCTTATCACCAATTTAGCTCCAGGATCCATGATACAGGCAAGGCAGTTCCTTCAAATTGGACAAGAGCATTGAAGTCAATGTAAATGATGACCATCCATTGGGTTATTGAAAAATAGCACCTGAGACACACTGACAGCATGGAGTTCCCGAAACTTTAACCTGTGATCCTACCAAGGCAATGCCATCTTGGGAGAGCACCTCCTTGAACACATATTGCCTCTTTCAGCTATGACACTGAGTAACAAACATAGCAAATGAACAACCTAATGTGCACTCCTTCATTTAGACATCTCCACTCAAAAGAGCGAAGTGAATAAATGCAATGTATCATACCTTCCGTCTCTCCCTCTTCCGAAGATATTAGGATTGTTCCTTTCCCATCCTCGATTTGGACATCTGGTGCTACCATAGCAAATTTTTCTTTCACAATCTACAGAAGAAAAAAAAATCAAAATATTGATATAAGTAATTAAAGACCATATAATTTAGACCCTTTTTTCCATATAGGGTCTTACTTTCCCCTTCCATTGGAAAGGAGCCAAGTAGTCCTGTAAGATACCTTAGGCTAGCTAGGGCAAGTTGGAAAGCAGTCGGAATTCACCCAATTACTTCATGCCCATGTTCCATCCTCATGTTTGACCACAGATGAAGATCAGATACAACTTGCTCCAAATGGGGGACTGAGAACTCTTTGATTGGCTCTTGGTATTTTGCACCTCCCTGCACTGGCAGATGTTTTACAGATTCAAATTTTCTCATTAACCTGACTCTCAAAGATGGCGTTCCCCTTCCCAAATTCCATTTCGCTTTAAGTTCTAAGATGAATCAAAAGCAGTAATATTCTGTCAAATCTACAAGCTCCTAAACGGGGGAGGAGGGGGGGTGGGGAAACCTCTCTAAAGGTTTATAAAGAGTGGAATTACCTTTAAACTCAAGAATGAGTAGATACAAACTATAATTATTTCCTAAGAAAAAAGGTGAGGCCCTAGCTGGTTTGGCTCAGTGGATAGAATGTCAGCCTGCGGACTGAAGGTCCCAGGTTCAATTCTTGCCAAGGGCACATGCCCAGATTGCGGGCTTGATCCTCAGTGTGGGGCATGCAGGAAGTAGCCGATCAATGATTCTCTCATCACTTGTCTCATCAGATGTCTCTGTCTCTTTCTCCTTCTCCCTTCCTCTCTAAAATCATTTTTTTTTAAAAAAATTTTAAAAACAACATTAAAAGAATTTTTGGAAGGAAGGAAGGAGGGAGGGAGGGAGGGAGGGAGGGAGGGAAGGAGGGAGGAAGGAAGGAAGGAAGGAAGGTAGGTAGGTAGGTAGGTGGGGAAACCATCCTCTGCTGGCCAGTATTACAAGTCCTGCCGTCTTCCTATCCAAAACATAAGATCCAACCAACAAGCTCTTGGAGAAAGGAGATTTCCTTTTAAGCAGCCTTTAGACCATGAAGGTCTATGAGGCATACACACACACACACACACACACACACACACCACGATGGATATAATCAGAGAATAATCTGAAGTGACCCCAAAAGTGGGAAGTGATACCCATTGGGGCCATATTTTATATGTTCCCTAATAAAAACACTAGAGCCTGAGAAGCTCATGGTGGCAAGTCGGAAGCATTCATACCAGGAAGGCAGTGGCTGGGGCAGCAGCGATGGCAGGCACAGAAAGGATTAGGAAGGGCCAGGAAAGGCTGCTCCATCCTTGCACCTGGAGAGCCAGCCAGAGAGCACAATCTAGGTGCAGCACCACGACACTGCCCTGCCCCAGATTTAATTCTGCAATGGGGGGTTTTGCGAGCAGAATTCTGGTGGCTGCTGCAATTCCGGTGCAAATCTTATATTTGGATTAAAAATGGCGGCAGAGTAAGCAGATGCTACACAGACACACTCCTAGGATCAAACTGGAATTACAATTAAAATACACACACAAAAAAATCCTAAATAATCAACTGAAAACTATGTGGAGAGAACCCTGATAACCAAGAATGAAAAGTGGAGACTGCATAGAGACTGACATTTGCTATCCAGGTGGTATGGCCTGGGGGAAGACCAAGTCGACCCACCCTAATGGAAAACACCTTGCCCCATAGAGTAGAGTTTCTGAGGCCCATTAAGAGATTGAGAGCCGAAACCGGTTTGGCTCAGTGGATAGAGCGTCAGCCTGCGGACTGAAAGGTCCCAGGTTCGATTCCGGTCAAGGGCATGTACCTGGGTTGCGGGCACATCCCCAGTAGGAGATGTGCAGGAGGCGGCTGATCGATGTTTCTCTCCCATCAATGTTTCTAACTCTCTATCTCTCTCTCCCTTCCTCTCTGTAAAAAATCAATAAAATATATTAAAAAAAAAAAAAAAAGAGATTGAGAATAACAATTAGCCTCCAGGCAGAAGCAATTGCCCCACCCTGTTGGCAAAACTGTCGCCATACCTGTGGACCATTGCCTGGAGACTACACAACTCTAAGTCCAATCAATCTACAAGCAGAGGTGGTCCCTGGAGGCTTTGAGTCTTTGCCTGATCTAATTAGTCTTAAACAGCGTTTGACAGTGACCTGTACTAGAGCCTGAAAGGCATAGCAGATCTACCTAATACATAGTCACAAACCCAAACAGGCACCCAAAATGTGGAGACAAGAACAACCCCCAAACAAAAGAACAAAAGAATTCTCCAGGAGAAGAGATAAATGAAATGTAGACAAGATATTTATCTGATACAGAGTTCAGAATAATGATGGTAAAGATGCTCAACAGCATGAGAAAAGATATAGTAACTATGAAAACAGAAATAAAGAAAAACATAGCACAAATAAAGAAAACATTGGAAGGAATACATAGCAGATTGGGGAAGCTGAGGATCGAATCAGTGAATTAGAAGACAGTGTACAAAAATTACTCAATCAGAGAACAAACGAGAAAAAACAAGAGGACAGCTTAAGGGAGTTATGGGACAGAGAACGTGTTTGAAGAAATGATGGCAGAAAACTTCCCTAACGTGGTGAAGGAAAAAGTAACACAAAATCAGGAGGCACAGAGAGTCCCAAGCAAGAAGAACCCAAACAGGCACACGCCCAGACACATCATAATTAAAATGCCAAAAATTAAACACAGAGAGAGAATCTTAAAGGCAAAAAGAGAAAAGCAAACTGTTACCTACAAAGGAGCTCCCATAAGACTGTCATCGGATTTCTCATCAGAAATTCTACAGAACAGAAGGGAATGGCATGAAGTACTCAACGTAATGGAAAAGCAAGGATCTGAAACCAAGATTACTATATCCAGCAAGGCTATCATTCAAAATAGATGGTCAAATAAGGAGCTTCCCAGATAAAAGTAAAAAAAAGGTTAAAGGAGTTCATCACCACCAAGCCAGCATTATAAGAAATGCTAAAGGGACTGCTGTAATAAGAACAGAGAAACTGCCGAAACCGGTTTGGCTCAGTGGATGGAGCGTCGGCATGCGGACTGAAGGGTCCCAGGTTCGATTCCGGTCAAGGGCATGTACCTGGGTTGCAGGCACATCCCCAGTAGGAAATGTGCGGGAGGCGGCTGATCAATGTTTCTCTCCCATCGATGTTTCTAACTCTCTATCTCTCTCCCTTCCTCTCTGTAAGAAAATTAATAAAATATATTAAAAAAAAAAAAGAACAGAGAAACTTAGGCATACAGATCTAGCAATAAGAACCTTAAATGTAAATGGATTGAATGCTCCAATCGAGACATAGAATAGCTAAGTGGGTACAAAAACATGACTCAACTATCTACTGTTTACAAGAGACCCACCTCAGAACAAAAGACACACAGAATGAGAAAAAATTTTCCAGGCAAATGGAAAAAAAAAAAGCTGGAGTACCAATACTCATATCTGAAAAAATAGACATCAAAATGAAGGCCATCACAAGAGAGGGTAAAGAACACTACATAATACTAAAGAGATCATTCCAACCAGAAGACATAACCATGGTAAACTTATATACACCCAATATAGGAGCACCTACATATATAAAAAGAAAATTCTAGAGGACTGTAAGGGAGAGATCAACAACAATACAGTCATAGGAAGGGACTTTACACCCCGCTGACCTCAGTGGATAGATCTTCCAGACAAAAACTTAACAAGAAAACAGTGACTCTAAAGGACACATTGGATCAGATGGGCTTAACTGACATTTATAGAACATTTCACCCCACAGCTGCAGAATATGCATTCTTCTCAAGTGCACATGAATCATTCACAAAGATAGACCACATGTCAGGACACAAATCTCTACAAGTTCATACCAAGCATCTTCTCAGATCACAGTGGAATGAAATTGGAAATCAACTACACTAAAAACACCCCAAAACATTCAAACACATGGAGACTTAAATATCATCTTATGAAACTTCATGAATGGGTTACCAATAAGATCAAGAAAGAAATCAAGAACTTCCTGGAAGCAAATGAAAATTAAGACACAACAAACGAAAATCTCTGGGACACAGCAAAAGCAGTCCTGAGAGGGAAGTTCACAGCACTATAGGCCCACCTCAAAAAACAAGAAAAATTAATAATAAACTACTTAACCCTTCAGTTTACAGAATCAGAAAGAGAACAAGAAGAGCTCAGAGTAAGTAAAAGGAAGGATATAATAAAGATTAGAGCCGAAATAAATGACATAGAGACTAAAAAACAATACAAAACAAATCTATGAAACGAGAACTGGTTCTTTGAAAGGATAAGATGGACCTTTAGCCAGACTCATCAAGAGCCTTAGATGTTTTGGCTCAGTAGATACAGCATCAGCCTGCAAACTGAAGGGTCCAGGGTTTGATTCCGGTCAAGGACATATGCCTGGTTTGCAGGCTTGATTCCCAGTAGGGGTTGTGCAAGAGGCAGCCGATCAATGACTCTCTCTCATCGATGTTTCTCACGCTCTCTTTCTCCTTCTCCCTTCCTCTGAAATCAATAAAAATATATTTAAAAAATGAAAGAAAAGAAACAAGGAGAGGACCCAAATAAATACAATCAGAAGTGAAGAAGTAACCAGTGACACCACAGAAATACAAAAGATTGTAAGAAAATACTATGAATAACCACATGTCAACAAGCTGACAATGGGGATGAAAAGGACAAATTCCTAGAAAAATACAATCTCCCAAAACTAAATCAGAAGAATCAGAAAACCTGAATAGGCCAATAACAACTGAGGAAATAGCAGCAAAAATGAAAAGAACTCCCACTAAACAAAAGCTCAGGTCCGTATGGCTTCACAGGGAAATTTTACCAAACATTCAAAGAAGAACACCTATACTCCTCAAACTATTCCAAAAAATCTAAGAGAAAGGAACACTCCAATCTCTTTTTATGGAGGCCAGCATTATCCTAATTCCAAAACCAAATAAAGACACTACAAAGAAAGAGAATTACAGGCCAATATCATTGGTGAACATAGATAGATGCTAAAGTCCTCAACAAATTATTAGCAAATCACATCCAGCAATATATTACAAAGATCATACACCATAACCAAGTGGTATTTATTCCAGGGATGCAAGGCTGGTACAATGTTTGCAAATCAATAAATGTGATACATCACATAAGCGAATTGAAAGAAAAAAATTGTGGGGCGCGGCTACAGTGTTTTGGACAGGTTCAAGCCTTGGACTAATGAGAGGGCACAGTCCTCTCGTGGCCACGTGCAAGTCCCAGCTGGAGGGCAGAGCCTTCCCAGCACAATTATAGCCAACAGCTATAGTTGTAAGCTTGAACCTATGGTCCGAAGACGTGGCCCCACGTGCCTGAGTGATAGAGTTCAGGTGCATGTAGTTGAGTAGGGTTGAAACCCAACGAGAATGTTATAAACATCTTGATCACGCCCTTACTTTGCCTCATGGCATCTGCTATAAAATAAAGACACGGCTTGTGGGCGCGGGCGCTATCCATCAGAGGAGCAGTGCCCCACCAAGACCCAGCTTTCATTCTCTTGTCTGTCTTTTCTAAGCCTTTCATCGCCCCCACTCAGGGTCACTGAACCAGGCTGAGCTGGCATGAGTATGCCATGGCTGTGCCGGCTCCCCCCAAAAATCTCGTGATCATATCAATAGATGCAGAAAAAGCAATTGACAAAATCCAACACCCATTTTTGATAAAAACTCTCAGCAAAGTGGGAATAGAGGGAGCATATCTCCATATGACTAAGGCCATATGACAAACCTAAAACAAACATCATACTCAATCATGCAAAAACTATAATCATTTCCCCTAAGAACAGGAACAAGACAGGAACGTCTGCTTTCACCACTCTTATTCAACGAAGTCCTAGCCACAATAATCAGACAAGAACAAAAGGCATCGAAATTGGAAAGGAGAAATAAAACTCTCATTATTTGCAGATGATAAGATACTGTACATAGAAAACCCTAAAGACTCCACCAAAAAACTACTAGATTTAATAAATGAATGTGGTCATGCAACAGGATACAAAAATCAACACCCAAAAATCGATGACTTTTTTATATACCAAATAATAAATTCTCAGAAAGAGAAACTAAACAAACAATCTCATTTACCACTACATCAAAAAAATTAAGATACTTAGGAATAAACTTAACCAAGGAGGTAAAAGACTTGTACTTGGAAAACTATGAGATGTTGAAAAAGAGATTAGAAGATATTAACAAGTGGAAGAATATACTGTGTTCATGGATTGGTAGAATCAACATCATTAAAATACTACCCAAGGCAATCTATAGATTCAGTACAATCCTATTAAAATACCAAGAGCATATTTAACAGATCTAGAATAAATACTCCAAAAATTTATATGGAATCAGAAAAGACCCTGAATAGTTGCAGCAATCTTGAGAAAGAAAAACGAAGTTGGAGGAATCACAATACCAGATTTCAAAGCCACCATAATCAAAACAGCCTGGTACTGGCACAAGAACAGGCATGTAGTTCAATGGAACAGAACAGAGATGCCAGAAATCAACACAAGCTATTATGCTCAATTAATATTTGACAAAGGAGGCAAGAGCATACAATGGAGTCAAGACAGTCTCTTCAATTAACGGTAGTGGGAAAATTGGACAGCTACATGCAAAAAAAATGAAACTAGATCAACAATTTATACCATACACAAGAATAAACTAACTCAAATGGATGAAAGACTTAAATGTAAGTCGTGAAACCATAAAAATCCTAGAAGAAACCATAGGCAGCAAAATTTCAGACATCTCTTGTAACAATGTTTACAGATACATCTCCTAGGGGCAAAAGAAACTAAG
Organism: Myotis myotis; assembly: GCF_014108235.1. Classification (NCBI taxonomy): domain Eukaryota; kingdom Metazoa; phylum Chordata; class Mammalia; order Chiroptera; family Vespertilionidae; genus Myotis; species Myotis myotis. The sequence continues at coordinate 11,792,318 of NW_023416323.1, forward strand.
GAGAAAATAAACAAATGGGACTTCATCAAAATAAAAAGCTTCTGCACAGCAAAAGAAGCCATCAACAACAAAAAGGGAGCCCACTGTATGGGAGAACATATTTGGCAATGATACATCTGATAAAGGGTTAATATCCAAAATATATTAGGAACTCATGCATCTTAACAAAAGGAAGACAAAACAATCTAATTAAAAAATAGGCAAAAGACCTAAATAGACACTTTTCCTAAGAGGACATACAGACGGTCAAGAGACATGAAAAAATGCTCAATGTCACTGATCAGAAAAATGCAAATTAAAACAATGAAGTATCTGCCCTGACCAGTTTGGCTCAGTGGCTAGAGCATCGGCCTGTGGACTGAAGAATCCCAGGTTCGATTCCGGTCAAGGGCATGTACCTTGGTTGCGGGCACATCCCCAGTAGGGGGTGTGCAGGAGGCAGCTGATGGATGTTTCTAAAAACAAACAAACAAACAAACAAACAAAAAAAAAAAAACCCAATGAGGTATCATCTCACATCTGTCAGAATGGCTATCATCAACAAATCAATAAATGACAAGTGCTGGCAAGGATGTGGAGTACCCTGATGGTGGGAATGCAGACTAGTGCAGCCATTATGAAAAACAGTATGGAATTTCCTCAAAAAATTAAATATGGAGGAAAACAGTAGGGAGTTTCCTCAAAAAATGAAATATGGAACTGCCATTTGACCTAGTGATCCTACTTCTAGGAATATATCCTAAGAAACATGAAACACCAATCAGAAAGAATGTATAGCCCTGGCTGGTTTGGCTCAGTAGATAGAGCATTGGCCTTCGAACTGAGGGGTCCCAGGTTCGATTCTGGTCAAGGGCACATGCCAGGGTTGAGAGCTTGATCCCTAGTAGGGGGCATGCAGGAGGCAGCTGATCAATGATTCTCTCTCATCATTGATGTTTCTCTCTCTCTTTCTCTCTCTCTTTCTCTCTCTCCCCCCTTCCTTTCTGAAATCAATAAAAATATTTTTTTAAAAAATATATTTTATTGATTTTTTATAGAGAGGAAGGGAGAGAGATAGAGAGTTAGAAATATCGATGAGAGAGAAACACTGATCAGCTGCCTCCTGCACACTCCCCACTGGGGATGTGCCCACAACCAAGGTACATGCCCTTGACCGGAATCGAACCTGGGACCCTTGAGTCCGCAGGCCGATGCTCTATCCACTGAGCCAAACCGGTTAGGGCAATAAAAATATTTTAAAAATTCTTTAAAGAAAGAAGGAATGTATGCACACACATGTTCATCGCAGCGTAATTTACAATAGCTAAGATCTGGAAACAACCCAAGTGCCCATCAGTAGATCAGTGGATAAAAAAGCTGTAGCAGCCCTGGTTAGTTTGGCTCAGTGGATGGCGCATCAGCATGCAGACTGAAGGGACCCGGGTTCGATTCTGGTCAAGGGCACATGCCCGGATTTCGGGCTTGGTCCCCAGTAGCCAATTAATGATTCTCTCATCATTGATGTCTCTCTCTTCCTTTCCCTTCCTCTTTGAAATAAATAAAAATAAAAAATAAAAGCTGTAGCACATTTATACTATGGAATGCTATGCAGCAGTAAAAAAGAATCTCTTACCCTTTGAGAGAGCATGGAGGGACCTGGAGGGTACCATGCTAAGTGAAATGAGTCAGAGTATCACATGATCTCACTCATATGTGGAATCTAATCTATACTAATAAAAGCCTAAGTGCCCCTCATGCGACGCCCCCACGTCACACAAGATGGCTGCCACAAGATGGCCAGCAGGAGAGGGCAGTTGGGGTGATTGGGCCAGCAGGGGAGCGATTAGGGAGCGATCAGGCTGGCAGGCAGGCAAGTGGTTAGGAGCCAGCAGTCCCAGATTTGAGAGGGATGTCCCCCTGAGGGGTCCCAGTTTGGAGAATGTACAGGCTAGGCAGAGGGACTCCCCTCCCATGCACGATTTTCATGCACCGGGCCTCTAGTTAACAAAATGAATTGATGAACTGAGTAGATCCAGAGACATGGAAGCCAGGGGAGGTAGGAGGTAATCAACCAAAGACCTTGTGTGCATATATGCATAACCCATGGACACAGACAATGGGGTGGTGCAGGCCTGGGGCAGGGGTAGCAGGGGCAGGCAGAAGGGGGCCAATGGGGGGGAAAGGGGGACATACGTAATACTTTCAATAATAAAGAATTATAAACAAAAACAATAAAAACTAAATTAGCCAGTTTAGGAGGAACCTAAAATCCAGGCAATAGAACCAAACCACATTTTTAACCCCATTTCTACTCATTCAACGAAAGGTGGTAGGTTTGATTCCCAGTAAGGGCACATATCTAGGTTGTGGGTTCAATGACCAGTCGGGGTGTGTTTGGGAAGCAACCCATCAATGTTTCTATTTCTTTCTCTCCCTCCCCCTTCCTCTAACATTTAGGAAAAATATACCCTCAGGTGATGATTAAAATGAATAAACACACACACATACATAATACATGAATAAATAAAATAAATGCTGCATCTCTACAACAAAACATCACCAGACTCTTTTAGGATACCTCCTGTCAGCCAAAAATACAGAATTTATACACTATCTGGGAAATAGCGAGCAAAGCGTCTCTAGTTTGCCAAGATACTGCGCCACCTCTGCAATACCCATGGTGCATTTTGTAGTCAAATGCAGTTAATTCCTTTCTGGGATGTGAGGCACGTATTCTGGAACAACAGAGAAAAAGCCAGCAGGATCCCAAATGGTAAAGTGATCAAGGATATCAGAGCAACACACTTCAGTAGCCAGAGTCTTTCAGAGTAATTATGAGGCTTTTATTTTGCAAAAGGAAACTTGAGAAGTTTTTTGTTTTGTTTTGTTTTTTAGGAAAAGGAACAAAGTTGTGAAAGAGAACTAACTTCTGCACTTACCTTATCTTGTAACGTGAGAACGGTCACTTTATGGACATTCAGGCGCACAGTCACCTCTGGCTTGCTGGCACATACGTAACAATTAGGGTTGGGAGGATCCAGTGCACAAGGCACAAGGAGCTTCTTCCTTGGGTTTGGTTGTTTATTCAAAAAGATCTTTGGGGGAGAAAAAACACAAGCATAAATCAGAAATTCAAGCCACAGTTTTATACACCATACATATGAAGCTTACTGTCTTTTATTTATGTCACTTAACAATGACAAATATTCCCTTCTGGATGGCAAAAAGGATAAGGAAAAGCATGACCTTAAGAGCCTGATTTCCCAAACTTCTTTTCAAATTAGCTACCATGTAGGGAGAAGTGTGGGTGGAGGTGGAAGAGAGCATAGAGGGAATAAATAGTGATAGAAGAAATAAAATAAATTGGAAAAAAATTAGCTACCATGTAAAAGGCTTATCTTACTGAAAAGAAATTTACTTATATTTAAGACTGTACCCTAACTGGTTTGGCTCAGTGGATAGAGCGTCGGCCTGCAGACTAATTAAGTAAGACTAAGGGCTGAGTCATATTCATTTCTGGTTTCTTTAAATCAGTTTTTGGGTGCCTTGCTAGTAGTTATTCTTATCAATTTTAAGCCAACTTCTCAGCTAATAAGAATGCTTTCACAGATGTATGGAACCAATGTGCTTAGCTTCCTTTTCAAATTTTCTATGACTATAATATTAACACTTACATAATTAAGAGAAAAAATAATGTATTTCTGGCACTATAAGCACCTAGTTACCATTTCTCTATTATCCAAACAAAAAAACAATAAGAACCAAGGCAAATTTAAAAAAAACTACACTGAAATTTAAAAAGGCACCTGGCCAGTGTGGCTCGGTGGTTGAATGTTAACCCATGGACCGAGAGTTTACATGTTGTATTCCCTATCAGGGCACATGCCCACATTGTGGGTTCGAGCCCCAGTAGGGGGCATGCAGGAGGCAGCTGATTGGTGTTTCTCACTCATCCAGGTTTTTATCTCTCTATCCCTCCTTCTTCACTCTCTAAAAATCAATAAAGACATATTAGAAAATAAATTAAAAAGCCCTAACCTCATACTACTACGAAGCTTGGAGAACACTAGCCAGATTCAATACAAAGAAATGTTAGGACAACAATGAAAGCTAATATACAATTTATCATCTTGTGACTAGTAGGTTCTATGGTATTTGCTAAGATTAATTAATTCTAAAGGGGAAAACCCCATAGATTCCCACATAAATTCCTTAAGAGGCGGTAAGTGGTAGGAAACAACCTCCCATAGTAACAGTATTACTGGTACTAGTCATTGTACTAGTGGGCCTGGAAGCAGGGTAGAAAGGGGGGAACAGATTTGTTTAATCTTGAGCTTCACTGGAAAGGTAACTGTGCCTTAGCAAACTGACAGTAATGAAAGTAAGCACTAATACTACTAATACCCAGGCTAACACTACTAACCCATCCTGAAATTCATTATGGACAAATAAAACTCAGAAGTAAGTATCATTAGCTCAAGAGAGAATAGAGCTGAGTCAGCAAGGAACCAATAAGGATGTTACAGGAACAGTAGATATTTTAATAAATTCAACAATTAGCAATGTTTGTGAGCTCAACGGGATACTATAGCCACAGGATAAATTAAGGCTTCTATAAAAAGGTAGAACTAAAAAAATGAAGTTCTTAGAAATTAAAAATAAGTTAGCTTAAAAAAATTTTTACTTTTTTCCTTGTCTTTTTATTTTCGGCATTAAGGTATTACATATGTGGAGGGAAACCAAGATGGCGGCATAGGTTAACACCAGAGATTGCTGCCTCAAACAACCACTTCAGAAAAACAACTAAAGACGGAACAGACATCATCCAGAACCACAGGAAGGCTGGCTGAGTGGAAATTCTACAACTAGGAGGAAAGAGAATATCATACCCAGACTCAGAGGAGGCGCAGTGCTGAAGTGAAATACTCAGATCCCCGGGGACCCGCCCCGCCCAAGCCCTGCGCAGAGCCATTTGCCGGATAGCCTCAGGCAAACGCTAGATTAGCACCGCCCTAGAGGTCCAGCACAGAAGCTCTCCCACTGCAGACACAGCTGACTCTCATAGCCAGTTAGCCTGGAGGTCAAATCACCCCAGGTATTGCCGACATCAATCAAGGCTTGACTACAACAAGACTGCGCACAAAGACCACTAGGGGGTGCACCAAGAAAGCATAAAAAATGCGGAGACAAAGAAACAGGACAAAACTGTCAATGGAGGATATTGAGTTCAGAACCACACTTTTAAGGTCTCTTAAGAACTGTCTAGAAGCCGCCGATAAATGTAGTGAGATCCTCAAGAAAACTAATGAGACCCTCGATGTTATGATAAAGAACCAACTAGAAATTAAGCATACACGGACTGAAATAACGAATACTATACAGACTCCCAACAGCAGACCAGAGGACCGCAAGAATCAAGGCAAAGATTTGAAATGCGAAGAAGCAAAAAACACCCAACCAGAAAAGCAAAATGAAAAAAGAATCTGAAAATACGAAGATAGTGTAAGGAGCCTCTGGGACAGCTTCAAGCATACCAACATCAGAATTATAGGGGTGCCAGAAGATGAGAGAGACCAAGATATTGAAAACCTATTTGAAGAAATAATGACAGAAAACTTCCCCCACCTGGTGAAAGAAATGGACTTACAGGTCCAAGAAGCGCGGAGAACCCCAAACAAAAGGAATCCAAAGAGGACCACACCAAGACACATCATAATTAAAATGCCAAGAACAAAAGACAAAGAGAGAATCTTAAAACCAGCAAGAGAAAGAAACTGAGTTACCTACAAGGGAATACCCATACGACTGTCAGCTGATTTCTCAACAGAAACTATGCAGGCCAGAAGGGAATGGCAAGAAATATTCAAAGTGATGAATACCAAGAACCTACAACCAAGATTACTTTACCCAGCAAAGCTATCATTCAGAACTGAAGGTCAGATAAAGAGCTTCACAGATAAGGAAAAGCTAAAGGAGTTCATCACCACCAAACCAGGATTATATGAAATGCTGAAAGGTATCCTTTAAGAAGAGGAAGAAGAAAAAGGTAAAGATACAAATTATGAACAACAAACATGCATCTATCAACAAGTGAATCTAAGAATCAAGTGAATAATCTGGTGATCATAATAGAATCAGGGACATAGAAAGGGAATGGACTGACTATTCTTGGGGGGGAAAGGGGTGTGGGAGATGCAGGAAGAGACTGGACAAAAATCGTGCACCTATGGATGAGGACAGTGGGTGGGGAGTGAGGGCGGAGGGTGGGGCGGGAACTGGGAGGAGGGGAGTTATGGGGGGGAAAAAGAGGAACAAATGTAATAATCTGAACAATAAAGATTTAATTAAAAAAATAAATAAATAAATAAATAAAAAGGTATTACATATGTGTTCTTATCCCCCCTTAGCTAAAAAATTTTAATAAAAGATGGCACACTGGCAACGATTCTACATCAAGCATGTCAAACTCACAGCCTGTGAGCCACATGCAGCCCATAATGAGTATTTTTGTGGCCCAGCCAATATAACGATATGTAAGAAATGTCTTGATAAAAATTTCATGACAATTTTTACAATATCCTGTTATACATAATTATTAACACATTGTTTGCGGGTAGTTTTTATCGCGCTAACAGGTGGCGCGGGCCATTTTTGCTAATTTTTTGCGCAAATGGCAACGTTCAGTAAAATTACGATAACTTTAGTTTACGTATTTGTACGTTACCCGCATTCTACCGCTAGTCTATAAAAAACGTATTAATACGTGCCCCGCGCTCTACTACACTGGTAGAACGTATAAATATGTAAAACGTGTAAACACGTTTCCCGCATATAATGTGTTAATAACAAACTACAATGTTCGCTAATGACTGATTACTATAATCGTGTTGCATTCATTTCCCTTACACGCAGGTGCACCATTTCTCTCCACTAATAGTGGCAGTGAATATTTTAGCAGCCAATGACCACATCATTAGTCTTGGACAAACTTGTTTAGTGTGCGTAACAAGAAATATTTTGCTTTTGGAGAACAAGAAAAATAGGTTTATTTGTGTAACGCTTATTAATTTGTGTAGTTATTCAGTGTCTGGTAAGTTAATGTTCAAGAAAAAATATTAACTTTTATTAAAATGTCCTATTATTTTAACGATTACTCATTTATGTCAGCCCTTTGTATTCAGCATGTCTCCATCAAAATAAAACTATATTTCTATTAAAACTGAAGCTTTTGTTTTTTTTGCGGCCCACATGAACTTAAACCTTGTTTATTTGGCCCGTAGCCTTTGAGTTTGACATGCTTGTTCTACATTCCTTCACCCTGAAATTTCATGAAAACAATAAGATATTTAAATACTACATCAGTAATGGCACTAAAGCTCTGGCTGGCATGTCTCAGTGGTTAGAACATCGGCCCAAACATGGAAGGGTCACGGGTTTGTTCCCGGACCCTTAGGACTCAAGCAGGAGGTAACCAGTGGATGTTTCTCTCCACTCTCCTACTCCCAACCGGCCGCCACCTTCTACTCTCTCTGAAAAGCAATGGAAAAAATATGCTCAGGTGAGGATATTTTTTACAACAACAAACAAGGGCTAATGGCACTGAAATACCATCACAGACTAGGGTTTGTTTTTTTAAATAGAAATTCCTAAAAGTAAATTGACCTTTCTATAAAAGGAGAAACTACACTGCAAAAAATATAGGCCACAATATGTTTAAGGAGATTTTTAATTACCCAGCTGGTAGGAAATCAAAGCACCTCAGACACACAAATTCAATACAGAATGAAAACAAGAATCCACAGGGGATATCCAAGTGGCTTACTCTTGAGATACACCTAAGACGACACATAAAACAAGGACCTGCAAGGGGAGAAGAGTAAAGAAGAAAAGGATGGCTTCCCCACAAAAATTACAAGAAAAATTATCTTGATCTTGGTGTGTCAAAGAGGGAGGAAACTTCCTTTATAAAATTACAATAATATAGGGCTCATGCAGATTTGCTGTCTGAATATGTATGTGAATTAAAAAACTAAAAAATTTTAAAATGGCCCTGGATTGGTCAGACCCTAGGCACCCAGAAATAAGTAAACACAAATCCTCTGAAGAAATATATCTTTAAGGGGTCCTTAAAGAATTATCAGAGTTTTAACAAATACTAAGTCAGTTAAAAAAACAAATTATACACCAAACAATATTCCTGTACTATAAGAGATATCTGGCAGACGGAACACTATGTAAAAACACTATGATTGTCTAACCACACACTGAACACATGAAACCAATATAATATAAAATGTAAGCCGTAATTTGAAAAAAAACAAAACAGGGGACTATAAAACAACCAAACAAAATTAAAAACCCATAAAGAACTCAGCACTCACAAGGTAACTGGAACAATTATTTTTCCACTGCTTTAAACCAGTTTTATTGATTTTTTTAAAAAAATGTCAGTTTAATGTGGTTTTTTTTATAAATTGTTTTTTCCCTGCAAATATATATTACTTTACAAAGAGAGTGAATAAAAAACAAATAGAAATACTCACTGTTCTACACTGGTCTATTTTTCCTGATAAAATCTTCAATCCTTCCAATACTATTAACCCAGCAATCACCGCATTAGTAGTAGCGATAGCAGGAATAATGTTCCCTGCCATTGCTAAAAGACATTAAAAATTAAAAAGATGAATAAGCTTAACTATTAAAAAAGAAAAGAATAACTTAGTATTTTAGATGTTACAACTGAAGTACAACTTACATTTTATATCAAATCTGCTCTTCATATTCATACTGAAAATATGCATCCTGAGATTTGCAGCAGAGGTGACAAAATCCATTGCAGATGGATCATCCTGCCAATAATTTAAATAACTTAACAAGTCTCCCCACAATTTTACTAATTTGATTAGTATTACTTTCAGAACAGTACTTTCACATGTTTATAACATTGCAGTCAGTCAACTAGAACATGAGATGGCCTTGCGGGAAATAAAGCCTTACGGTAGCGTGGAGATAGATGAGTAGGGAGCAGGGTCTCATCATCAGCTCTTCTGACCCAGGAATGTAATCTGACAAGAATGTCATGAGCCACCAGGCTCCTAGGAACTTGGACACCAATTCCATTAATGACAATGGCAATCTTTTTCTGGGTCCATCAGTCAGTACAGGCATACCTCGGATATTACAGGTTCCATTCCAGACCACAGCAATAAAGTATCATAATAAAGTGAGTCATAAACTTTTTGCTGGTGGAGGTAGGTTCTTGCCTTCAATTTGTTAAAAACACAACATCCGCCCTGGCTGGTGTGGCTCAGTTGATGGAGTGTCATTCTGTGCCCCAGAAGGTCATTGGTTCGATTCCCAGTCAGGGCACATACGGGAGGCAACCTATTGATGCATATCTCTAAAATCAATGTTCCTCTCTCCTTTCTTCTCTCTCCAAAATCAACTTAAAGAAATAAGAGAACACAGCATCCGTGAAACGCAACAAAGCAAAGTACAATAACATGAGGTATGCCTGTAATAAGAAGGTTGTTTGACAAAAGATTTCAGGCAAAGAAATGGAGGCTTTAAAAAACAAAACAAAACAAATACCTGTTGAGATAAAGTCTCAGAAACACCTGGACAACTCCTTTTGGCTTTCCTTCTCCTTCATGTATACACCACTCTCCTACATTTGCTATTTCTTTTCAGAAATGGCAAAACAATAAAAGTTTTTCCCTGACAATTTATATTCTTCCTGAAACTATATCCTAGTCTCTAGAATTAGATTTCAGTAAGGTTTCCTGCTTTCCTGAGAAGATTCTATTCTACCCTATAATTCAGAAGCACCAAAGAAAGGAAAAGTATTGACAGGATGTCAGTCCTTTATATATTTACTAGAGGCCTGGTGCACAAAATTCATGTGGGGAGTGGGGGGGAGTGTCCCTCAGCCCAGCCTGCACCCTCTCCAATCTGGGACATCCCTCTCACAATCCAGGACTGCTGGCTCCTAACCACTTGCCTGCCTGATTGCCCCTAACCGCTTCTGCCTGCCAGCCTGATTGATGCCTAACTGCTCCCCAGCTGGCCTGGTTGCCCCCAACTGCCCTCCCCTGCCGGCTTGGTCACCCCTAACTGCCCTCCCCTGCCAGCCATCTTGTGATGACATCGCACATGACGCCACTTAGGCTTTTATTATATAGGACTGGCTGGCTGTGAAACTTCAAGGCAAATAAACTTCCCTGAATCAAAATTCCTTAATCTGTTAAAGAGTAAAATTAGATAAATACTTTGGAACGTTGTAGTTGAAATTAGGTTGTTCCTAATCCTGAGAATTACATTGAAATATTTAACAGTATCCAACACTGTGTCTATCAATTACTTTCCTAGGCAATTAGCTTATCACACCCCTTAGGTATAGATTTTACTCAGAGGGTAACAATTCCCACTTCCAAGGTTTCATTATCTAGCCCCTGTGTACAGATGAAAACCTCCCAAATCCCTGTTGTAACAATAACAATGAAAATATTTTTAAAACATAGTTACTCCTAACATCACATGTACCTAAAAGACTGAATCCCAAAAAATCTAAATTCACCATCTTCACTTTAGATGCCTGATTCAACCACAATTCCAGAATTTGCAGAGTTATCATATTGTTTGCCATCACAGGAACATATAATGTTTGTATCAGATATATCACTTATAGCCCTGGAAAATATTGACTGCATTAGAAATAAGTAAAACTCATTAAACCTCAAAATATGACATCTAGCTCTGGCTGGTGTGGCTCAGTTGGTTGGGCATCGTCCAGCGCACTGAAAAGTTGCTGGTTCAATTCTGGTCAAGGCACATGCCCGGGTTGGGGGGCTTGATCCCCAGTAGGGGGTATGCAGGAGGCAGCCAATTGATATTACGCTCTCACATTTCCCCTCTCTCTTCCTTCCTCTCTAAAAATCAATAAAGCCCTGACCAGTTAGGCTCAGTGGATAGAGTGTTGGCCTGCGGACTGAGGGGTCCCAGGTTCAATTCTGATTGGGGGGCATGTACCTTGGTTGCGGGCACATTCCCAGGAGGGGATGTACAGGAGGCAGCTGATGGATGTTTCTCTCTCAGTGATGTTTCTAACTCTCTATCCCTCTCCCTTCCTCTCTGTAAAAAATCAATAAAATATATTAAAAAATAAAAATAAAAAATATTTTAAAAACATACTTCTATATATAAAAGAAATATGACATTTAATTGCAAAATACTATTATATATTAATTTGTAAGGATAATTACATGTCATTTTTGGATTGTGGGGTCTTAGACTTCTAAAACAGTTATTACTATTGCAACAGAAAGGCAATTTATTTTCTTTCACAGTCAAACTGGCCCAAAGCTGTTGTCTCCAAAAGGATTTTGGCTTCTACTAAATCTATACCACACAGGAAGCTTTCTTAAGTCTGTAAGACATTTTACTCCAACACATTCACAATATTTCTCTTATCAACGTAATATAAAACATGAACACATTAGAATCTCAGTGAGGTTTTATGATGTTGCCTGAATTCATGTATAGAAAATTCATAGTTTAATGTAAAAATTAAAGATAAAAACATGCAAACAAAAATCAACACTATGCCCTATGTGGCAGAATAAACGATTTTCAAAAACGACTAGCTTCTGACTATAGTTCAAGAACTAAAATATACACCTGATATCTCAAAACGAACCTTGTCCCAAATGAGCTCGGCTCCATCCCCCTTTTCTGCTAAATGAACTCTCAAAGTCTCAATGCTCTTTGAAAAAAGACGTGCATAGCTCTTTACATCTAGAACTTGCTGGTCTTTCAGACCTAACTGGGGTTCATTTTGTTGATCTGCTGCATTGATTTCCTCTCCTAAGGGGAAAAAAAAATATTAGAAATTTCACTATTAAACATCATTCCTCTACTGTTTAACAATTCAATGCCTGACCAATAAGAAAATAAGTAATATGAAACAAATTCTACTGAAGTAATTATCACTATGATACAAATATGTATACAAGAAAATTGCTAATATTGAGATGGGAAAGGTGCAAGATTGTTTCAGAACCTCAAAGGGTTACTGGGGGATATAAGGATATAACATAGACAAAGATGATGAGCATTATGCCCAGCACATAGTAAGCACTCAATAAATGCAAACTCTTAGAGCCATACTTAAATTGGCCTGTAAATTCAAGTATCTATTATTATAGAAAACTGCTCCAAACTGACATCCCTAATCTCCTGGGACCGTTTAAGATCCAATGTGCTGACCATTGCTGTGCATACATTAATTGCAATACAATTCAGATAAAGCAGAGAGACTGTGTGTTGAAGGGGAGTGGGATAAGGAAGTTGTCACTACCGGAAAAGCTTTACTCACATTTAGAATTATAAATGTTTCTAACTTAAAATCTTAAAGAAATAATCACACAAAGGTATAAAGATGTATGTACATGTATACTCATCACAACATTGTTTCAGAGAAAATTAAGCAATTAAATGTTAACTGATAAAGGACTAGTTAAATATTATTTACTAATAAGAGTAAGTCACGCCCTAACTGGTTTGGCTCAGTAGAGCGTCAGCCTGTGGACTGAAGGGTCCCAGGTTCGATTCCAGTCAAGGGCATGTACCTTGGTTGTGGGCACATCCCCAGTGGGAGGTGTGCAGGAGGCAGCTGATTGATGTTTCTAACTCTCTATCCCTCTCCCTTTCTCTCTGTAAAAACTCAATAAAATATATTTTTTAAAAAGAGTAAGTCAGAACATATGAATTTCTATGCCTCTATTATGTAAAGTGCACACATAACTGCTTGTGCCTAAATGCATAGATCTGATTCCCAGACATTCCGTAAAACATAGTGACTATTTCTCTAGGTGATAAGATTTCCAGTGATTTTCCCTCTTTCATACTTTTCTGAATTGTTTGAACTTCTTACCATGAACCATTTTCAAGAAACAACAGGGCTGCCGAAACCGGTTTGGCTCAGTGGACAGAGCGTCGGCCTGCGGACTGAAAGGTCCCAGGTTCGATTCCGGTCAAGGGCATGTACCTTGGTTGCGGGCACATCCCCAGTGGGAGATGTGCAGGAGGCAGCTGATCAATGTTTCTCTCTCATCGATGTTTCTAACTCTATCTCTCTCCCTTCATCTCTGTAAAAAAATCAATAAAATATATTTTTTAAAAAAAGAGAAAAAAAAAAGAAACAACAGGGCTAACGACTGAGGGAATTTCCAATTTAGATATTCCAAAAGACTAAAATGTATCCTTTACCTTGACTCTGTACTTCAGCCCAGTCCAATGGAACCGGAGGTTTCCTTTTCCGCCATAGTTTGTCCATTGTCAACAGATACCTGATATCATCTTTAAAAAGCTTTAAAATAAACAAACAGACAAACTCCATGAACCCTACAGTCCCTTTGCTAATAAAAGTCAGCAAAACTTCACTGGTGACTTATTATCAATATTATACTGTAATATCTTCTGATTTAAAGACATGCTGTATACCAGTAAAATGGCAATGTTTTTTAAATTTTTATTTATTGACTTGAGAGAGAGAGAGAGAGAGAAACATAGAGTTATTGTTCCACTTCTTCATGTATTCACTGGTTGATTCTGAGAGGGATCGAACCCACAGCACTGTGGCATATAGGGACGACACTCTAACCAATTAAGCAACCTGACCAGGGCCTAGGCTAACAATTTTTATAAAAAAGCTCAAGTCTTTTGTAAAAGGAAATTTGACACAGAGCCCCTACATCTGAGACAGTTAAAAGGAGAGGTGCTCTGCCCAGCCAGTGTGGCTCAGTTGGTTGGGCGTCATCCCGTGCACCAAAAGGTCACCAGCTAATTCCTGGTCAGGGCACATGCCTGGGTTCCAGGCTCAATCCCCAGTGTGGTGTGCAGTAGGACACCAATCAATGACTCTCTCTCATCAATGTTTCGCTCTCTCTTCTACAAAAACATACATACATTTATACACATACACATACACACACACACACACACACACACACACACACACACACACACACACGCATATATATTTTAAAGAAGCAGAGATGCTCTGAGGAAAGCAGAGTAAGGGAATTCCTAGTTATGAAGACTGACCCTGCCCTCCCAATCACCTCCCTAAAAGCTCCCCTAAGGCTTCAAAGATCGTCCAAAGCACAATACCAATCAAGGGATTAAATAAATATACACCAACTCCCTAAGAATTGAACACAATCATTGAGCCTAGAGATACCAGTTAGCAGTATCTCCAAATCTGTGGGTATACACCAATAAAGCATACATATTCTAAAGTTATTAAGAACAGAATTTCTTAACCATCTGTAACATCTCTGAAATGTGCCCCCCCCCAAATAAACAAACAAAAATTACTATTTCAAAAACATAAACATTACTACATGTAGACTGAAAGACTATCACATAAATCACACTATCCTATGTGGTAGAATTTCAAATGATTTTATCTTATCCTTAGTTGCATTTTCTATTCCTAACTGATTTATTGAATGTATTTATTATATTTATCTCTAGGAATTTAGATTTGGCTTAACAAAAAAAAGTTAAAGTTAGAACTATACTATATTCTATCAAATCTACTCAATTCAATCAATATTTATTAAGCATCTTTAATCTTTGGAAAACCAGCCATATATACATATAATTAGAATATAGTGTGAAAATCAAATAGCTTGGATTATTATCAGGAATTTTGTTGTATCAATCTGAGAAATGAGGCAAGAATTCAAGGAGAAGGTAACATCTGAAATGGGGACACAGGAAAGGAATGTGAAGTCCGATATGGTATGGGTCGCAAATGTGGCCGGAGACATTATGTAGAGGACCTTCAGCACTTGACTGAAAAGTCTTCCAGGCAATGGGAAATTAGCATTGTTTCCCAAGCACAAGCTCCATGTCCTTTTTTATCCAATTATTAAATGCCGAGAGTCCCTGTACAGAGGTATCTTCATACTCTTCTCTTTCTATAAACCTATGAATCCCTAATACATGTCTAGTCCAAACCTCTCTACTCACCTACAAAATCTCTTGTCATTTCTCCAATATTTCATAGGATTCCTATCTCCTTCTCTATGCTCCAACCCCTACACACCTGCTTCCTACCACACCTACCTCAGAGAATGGTACCTCTGTTCATCCTGCTGCCCAGCAGGAAACCAGGTATTGATTCTTATTGATTCTTCACCTCATATGTCCTAAGTACTCCAGGTCTATTTTTCCTCCACTCTCCACTAGGAATAGAGAGTAGAGGAGGTTGCCCTTCAGACTACTTTGGTGCTGCACAATTCCAGAAGTACTGTCCCATATTGCTCACAACAGGAACATCAGGTGCTATAGTGGTGCACTGCATACCTTATATATCCTTATAGTGACACTATACACTATCTTCTAATGGATTCCCACTGTCTTCATATAACCTAGAAAGCCCTGCCTGATCCAGCCTCAGCTTACCTTTCTAATCCTCTTTCCATTCTCCCCTTTAATGGAAATGATTTCAGTACTGTAACCTGAGACTTTCTTTATATTTGTTGCACTCATCTCCACACTTATTCTTTAAAATCTTAGTTCACCCTAAGAAATGTCACTTCCTCTGGAAAGCTTCTTTTAAACCCTTATACTAGGAAATAATAATGTCTAATAATAAGTACATTAAGTCTAATTATTAAAGGATTCCAATGCAAATTAACTTAATGTCTTAACACTGAACTGAAATTACTTGTTCAATGTTTGACTTCCCCTCTAGACTTTGAGTTCCCTATAAAGAGCAGGGACCCTATTTTCTGTTTTGTTCCACACTAAATATCCTGTACTTTTAAAGTAGTGTCTGACACACAGCAGATGCTTAAAGTTACCTGTTGAATAAAAGAATGGAAATGTATGTCAGATTATTCTGGCATTTAACTGTTGCTCAGATTGGAATGGAAATAGGTATATAGACACCAGTTTGGAAAATACTGTCACTATCCATATCACAGTTAAGTGCATTTTAATTACAATCAAAATAAAAACCTTCTCTCCCCCCACCCCCAAGGAAAAGGCAATAGTGAGGAAATAAACGCAATAGGTTTAAGAAAGTCAACCTGTGACATCTGTGGACAGTAAGCAAAGAGATGAAATGCAAGCTGGATGAAACAGTAGGCCGTTTGCTTTTAGGACAGTGAGACCTGTACATGTTAGAAAGCAGACAGCAGGAGCCAGGAGAGATTTAAGATGCAGGGCAGAGAGAAAATACTGTTTGAAAAATAAGGTACAAGGGGAAGGGAAAATAGAAGGTAGGAGAGTTAGCCTTAACTCAGAGAATTTTCTCAAACAGAAAAAAGAGTTTGCAGTGAAGTAGGATATTCTCTTAACAGGTAAATTATGTGCAATGGCATCAAACCTGTTAACGTATCTTTAAAGTCATCTGCTTAGTGAGGGAAGGAAGAATATATTAGGCAGTTTAAGAAGAACTGAGAAAGTTCCAAGTATCTGTTAGATAAACTTACTAAGGAGCAAAGTAGAAGAAATAAAAAGACTTTAAAACACAGATTTGAGGGCCTAAACCAGGGGTGGGCAAACTTTTTGACTCGAGGGCCACAATGGGTTCTTAAACTGGACTGGAGGGCCGGAACAAAAAAATGGATGGAGTGTTTGTGTGAACTAATATAAATTCAAAGTAAACATCATTACATAAAAGGGTACGGTCTTTTTTTTTTAGTTTTATTCATTTCAAACGGGCCGAATCCGGCCCGCAGGCCGTAGTTTGCCCAAGGCTGGCCTAAACTATAATTAAGTAGATCCAATTAAAACAAACTTGAGTATTCTTCTAGAAATACTCAGAAGACAAATAATATATACTAATGAAAAGGAATTCAGCCAAGAATAAGAGGCTTTGGGATTCAAAAACAATTCAGAACATGTCAAAATGCCAATAGAAAATTTAAGCAGGAAAGGTGTATAAGATGAGAAACAGCAGGAACCAAAGACTAATTATAAGGAAAACAAACTTTCAGTGAAAGTGAGAGAAGGGAAGACAACCAAGAGTGTATAAGCCTCTGTATTTTACCTCCTATACAGACGCTACACTAATTTAGTAGATGCCAAAATTTCATAACCTCTTATCTTGACTATATCAATAAATTTATTGACAGTATTAGGCATAAAAAGCTTAATTCAACTTCACATACTATTTTTAAAACAAACTGAATCCATAATCATAAAGTAAACCTAACCTTGGTAAAAAGTTTAACTGGATCATATCCAGTTGATTTAGCCCATTCCTTTGTGGAAATACGCTTAATGTCACCATCTTCATTTGATGCTCTGACTCTGGCTTCAGCTTCCATTGGTTCCCCTACAAAACAAACACCACTTTTATTTTCAACTGTAATAAATATAGAAGTAAGCTCTCATCTACCTTGGCAAGGGGGGGGGAGAATGTCACTTTTGGACGTTACCTGCACATGACACATTTTTAGTTCAAGGAGAAAGAAAAATAACATGTACATCAGCATTTTTATTTTACCTGAGATTCTGAAGGCCACATGTAGAGCAGTTCAATGTATAACCTATAATTAGAACTGGTAACAACTCCCAGCTCTTTTACTAGGTTTGTGCAATTTCTCTGCACCCTGTTCTCACCAGTAAAAGGAGACTGCCCAGTGTTTAAAAGATGAAGTAATACATCTTAAACATATATTATCTAGCACATAACTGCATTCTCCCTCCTAAAGCTATCAATATTAAATCAGCAAAATAAAGGTGCTCACTAATAAGAAAAAATATCATCAAGCGTTTACTCACAGGAAGCTTCAGGGTCAGCTCTGTCAGGAGATACTTCTTGATCAGCATCTTCTTCCCCAAACAACTGGCTATAATTTGAAAGTAGTAAATATTTACGTGCAACAAAATAGTCTGAACTAATGTTTACTTTTCCAATTTTCTTCACAAACAGCTAATTTACTTTTTTCCTCTAAAATATATTTTTATTGTTTTCAGAGAGGAAGGGAAAGAAAGAGAGAGAGATAGAAACAGCAATGAGAATCATCGACCGGCTACCTCCTGCACATCCCCTATTGGAGATCGAGCCCACAACCCAGGCATGTGTCCTGGACCGGAATTGAACCCGGACCCTTCAATCCGCAGGCCGACGCTCTATCCACTGAACCAAACCAGCTAGGGCACAAACAGCTAATTTAGAATAACCCAAATCTTTAGTAAGGATGAAGAACAAATAATTGATAAATACTATGTAAAGTAAAAATATTAATCTATTGACAGCTTACATCTTAATTTCAACTCCAACACAAGCAAAGTCAAATTTTAATAGACCTATATTCATTCCTGTCAGCTAGGCTCTGCAAATTCATGTTAAAAATCTTTTATCAGCCCTGACCGGTTTGGCTCAGTGGATAGAGCATCAGCCTGCGGACTCAAGGGTCCCAGGTTCGATTCGGTCAAGGGCATGTACCTTGGTTGCGGGCACATCTCCAATAGGGGGTGTGCAGGAGGCAGCTGATCGATGTTTCTCACTCATCGATGTTTCTAACTCTCTATTCTTCTCCCTTCCTCTCTGTAAAAAATCAATAAAATATATTTAAAAAAATAAAAATAAAAATAAAAAATTTAAAAAAAAATCACCCCATTTTCTAGCATCGTACTAAAAATATACCCAGAAATACACATATATTCTTACTTGAACAAATACTTTGCCCAAACAATGCAATGAATAGGTTCTGAAGGTGTGTTACGAATTGTACAGCCAGGAAAAGTTCTCTGAGTTGGTTTGGGATGACATTCATAACATTCAGTCACACCCTGCAAAGTCAGAATGTGAGAAAAACAGTTACCCCACGAGGGTAGTTTCGCAATACGATAATATTATCATAACCATTTCATTCATTCATCTCCCTTTCAACTTAACTGTATACTGTCAAGGAAATTTTAAAATATCAGTGACTGCAAAACCCTTACACTTTACAGAGAAGGAATTATAATATAAAAGCTAATTGAATCAAGCAGAGTCACAGCTAAAACTAAGCCATCTCCAATATCACAGGGTTCCTCTGACTCCTGGACCAGTGACCCCTTACAACAGTAAAATAAAAATTACCAAACCTAAATATCAAATATGGGAATTTTATCTTGATTACACCAAAGAGAAAGATTACTACTAGAAAGACAAACAGCTTTCCAACAACTTCTCTCTCAAAGTTGTGAAACTCAATTACTTAAATATTATTCATAGCCTTACCTTAAAAATTAAATGAACTAAAAGTAATTATATATTTCAAGACCTATCCAGATACATGGAAACATACTAGATATTATCAAACAAAATAGAAATATTCTTCATTTTGTTGACAGGGTTACCTTTTAAGTTACACTGTAAGAAATCCCTAGAAGTCTACAGCACCCGAGATAATTTTTCAAAACCACCAAATGAATATTTTTCCTCTCAGCCATTCTCAACCTCAGTTTTAATACATATTAGTATCTCAGAATCATGGTAATGAGAAGTACCTTTCAAATAATGTTTAAAGAACCAAAACCGGCAAATAGTGTTTTACTATTAATTACAGCAGCTCCAGAGTTTTCCCCATAATACCATTTCTGGAGCCTTCCAATATGCTTTATTGGAGGCAGTCATATGGAGGCAGTTATTTCCCATTTCACAGCTGAGAAAAAAAGAACTGTCTTGACTTATCATCAGATTTGAAGGCCTCCACTGATTTCATTAAATCCAATACACTTTGATATTACAAGTCTGCAGAATAATCTTCTATAATAATAAAAGCGTAATATGCTAATTAGACCGGACATCCTTCTGGACAAAGTCGGTGCTGGCAGCCAGGGGAAGGAAGGACTACTCTTGCACGAATTTCGTGCATCGGGCCTCTAGTACTAAATAAGCTTCCAGGAGTAATTGTGACAATTAAAACAAAGTAGAACCAGAATTTTCAAGATAGGTAAACTGCCAAATAATACATAAAAACAGCAAATTTCAAATAGAGTGTAATTTGTTTTAGTTTCAAAATCTGTAAAATCATTCTTCAAATGTATTTATGTTTAGGTTCTTGAAAGAATTAAAAGTAAAAAGATGTGAACAGCAAATGAATCACAATGCTGAGATTTTATAAAATTGGGTTATGAGTATATGAGTACACTGATATTTCCTGTTATTCTCTAGTTTTATCAAAACATTTGAAACATTTCAAATACACCAAAAATATTTTTAAGCATACTCTTCAGATCTATATATGCAGACTTTTTTTACACAAAAAGTCACTTTTTAGAAGCCTGATTTACTATGTATCAACTATAACATGATATGCTTCAGGTCTACAAAGAATTTTAAAAGTCAAGTTCATTAGGCTTACCATTTTACAGATTTTAATATACAAGTTATATGACCCAAAGTAGCAAAAATAAAAAGATCTATCCTCTTTTGGGGTACCTTTATGGTATCCTAAATTTTATAGGGGCACAAAATTCCTTATGTCCTGGATCCTGACCAGCCCATATCATGTAAATCCAAAGTCTACATCTTTGAGTTCCCAAATAAGGATCTGTAAAGTATATAAAAAAAGTTCTTTACCTTTTTGATAGTAGTTACTTGCCCAAGATAACCAGCAGTTCCACTCTCAATAAGAGGGACGTCAGCTGCCAGACACATCCTATTAACATGGTTGCGGGCAGCTGGAAGAAAAATACTAGTTAGCAGGACTTTATGGGGGAAAAGAAGAAATTAATTAATCTTTAACTAGGTTGACATTTACGCAAACTATTTCTTATTGCTTTTATTTTACATGCAATTTCTTTCTTTTTTTTTTAAAAAAAGTGTATTTTTATTGATTTTAGAAAGGAAGAGAGAGGGAGTTAGAAACATCAATGATGGAGAATCACTGATCAGCTGCCTCCTGCACAACCCACACTTGAGCTCAAGCCCGCAACCCAGGAATGTGCCCTGACCAGGAATCGAACTGTGAACTCCTGGTTCATAGGTCAACACTCAACCACTGAGCCACACCACAAAAGTTGGGCCTTTTTTTAAAAAATAAAAAATAAAAATGTATTTTTATTGATTTCAGAGAGGAAGGGAGAGGGAGAAAGAGACAGAAATATCAATGATGAGCCCTGGTAGGTTTTCTCAGTGGTTAGAGTGTCGGCCCGTGGATGGTTCAATTCCTGGTCTAGGGCATGTACCTTGGTTGCAGGTTCCCCAGCCCCAATAGGGGCACATGCGGGAGGCAACCAATCAATGTGTCTCTCTCACGTCCATGTTTCTCTCTCTCTTTCTCTCCACTTCTTCCCACTCCTTCCACTCTCTCTAGGAATCAAGTGAAAAAATATCCTAGAATGAGGATTAAAAAAAAGAAACATCAATGATGAGAATCATTCATCAGCTGCCTGCTGCACTCCCCCTACTGTGGATCGAGCCCGCAACCACGTTAACAGGATGTGCCCTGACTAGGAATCAATCCGAGACCTCCTGGTTCGTAGGTTGATACTCAACTACTGAGGCACATCAGCCGGGTTACGTGAATTTTCTGACAGCTATGACCAGAATAATACAACTGTTACAGACATTTAAGATACATTCACCAGTAAAATTTCAAACATAAGGAATTTATATCATAAATTTACTCCAGGAAAAGTACCCCTATATCTATTTTTTAAATTCCAAAGTGCCATCTTTTATTGCTGTGCCTACTCTTTTAACCTTGGCTAAAACATTGTTTCAATGTGTTCCTATTCCTTAACTTGCTATTATTCTAATACAATTATCAAGTAATACATATAAGTTTAGAACATGGGATATCAAGTTGGAACTATTAAGGCAATATAAAACTAGGTGAAAGATGAGTCCAGTTAAAAGAGTCATACTGGCCCTCGCAGGTTTGGCTCAGTGGATAGAGCATCAGCCTGCGGACTGAGGAGTCCCAGGTTCAAGTCTGGTCAGGGGCACATGCCCGGGTTGTGGGCTCGATCCCCAGTGGGGGGTATGCAGGAGGCAGCCGGTCAATGATTCTCTCTCATCATTGATGTTTCTATCTCTCTCTCCCTCTCCCTTCTTCTCTGAAATCAATAAAAATATATTTTTTAAAAAAAGAGTCATTCTGACTCTTTCTCATGCTACTCTGTATGGTTTTTTTCTTTTGGTATTTCTGGCACAAATAGTTACAAACTCACTTGACAGATGTACTTTTACATGTGGAAGTAATTACAGGCAAGGAATATTAAGTATTTTCATCCCAAATTATAGACACAGATTTGCTAACAATGACTAGCTATAGTACAATACTGGATTATACAAGACATCACCGCATATTGTGAAAAGTTGAATTAGGATATAATGTGTACATCTCATAGAATCCAATATGATATCTTACAGCACCAGATATACTTTAAAAAGAGCCATAGCTTCTGTATTAACTCTGGGATCCTGTTGTCTCATTCTCAAAATAGTGGTTTTCAGTCCTGACTGCACTTTAGAATCATCCGGGGAACTGAAGAAATATGGTCCCATAAATCTGACTGAACTGGTGTTGGGTGAGATCTGGTAAGACACTGGTAATTCTTAGATTTCCACATAGATGAGGGGTGTGACACTGTTTAAGTGCTGGGATAATCTGAATCAAACACCCATGAATGCACCCTATGTAGTTACCCTTTTTAGTATTTTAAGTTCCTTTATATTCATCCACATCTTTTGGTAGAACAGCAGAATATATGACAGCTAAATTCCTGCCTGGAACCAGTTTTAATTAAAATTACAATCATCTGTCAAGACTTAAGCCTGATCATACTTCCCCTTTAAATTCTAACTCATAAGAAAATATTTTGATAAATTCTAAATGTGTAAACAGCCTTGTTATGGGGGAAGAAAAATACTTAGAAATTAAAAGTATTAAAATAATCTCACCTCTGTTATCTAAAGCATTCATAACCAATATAAATTGTCGAAAAAATTCCACATTATAGTCGGGGCTACAAAGCAAAACAAAAAAAGGTCAACAAAACAACTGGCCTTACATATAGGATCTTCACACAAGGTCCTAAAAAGCACTATTACTATATTAAATAATAGTAATTATTATTCAATGTGTTCCTATTCCTTAACTTGAAGGCTCTCTACCATTTACATAGGTTTGACTTTTTCTAAACACCAGAAGTGGATTTTAAAGAAATTACTGCCCCTAATCCCTATAACTACACATCCTTTTTGAACAGCTACCTAGGGTACAAGAGCAGGATCTCCAACTAGCAGAAAGATGGCATGACCTCACTAGTGCCACCAGGCCTTCTCTGGGCACCAAGTGCCTGGGAACATACAAAGAACACATTCCCAGGATCTGCCTGGCCTCTGGCTTCACCTCACATGGTTAGGATCAGGCAGGGTTCAGGCCCCTAGAGTCCCTGCTTTTAGCAGCATTGGGAAAATAACACAGGGTAAGGGGATTACAGGGCTATAGGAAGGCTTGTAGAGCAAACATCCAGAGAATAAAAGGCTGGAGATACAAATTCCCTGAGAAAGTATAAAACTTCCTCTAATTCCAGGCCTCAAATAAGAACTTATTTTTAATACTGAGTTACATAACTATAGGTAAAGAATTGAGGCCCTATGGCCTGACACCTCCAAAATGTTGTATTTACTCTATCTTTACTAAGATCAGAACATATTTATATACTGTTAAAACTACTGCTCCATCACAAATTCCTAGGGTTATGTTACAGAAATCACAATCCTAAAAAATGAATTATGTTGGGAAGGAACCTTTTAAACTGAAAAAGACCACAACTGAAATCAATCAGAATGAGAGCAATATATTTAGAAAAATCTGAATCATCACATAAAAGGATTTATCATCATTTAGAATATATTTTTCTTTAAAACAAGATGATAAGATCCTTATATTGTTTCCAAGTAAATTATTTATTGAAAGTATTAAAATATATTACCTCTTATCTAAATCATTCAAATCATATATATAAACTTATTACAAGAATGCCATTCAACTTATGTGGGCACAAACTATCACATTCTAATTATTCTAGAAAAGTCATTTTTTTAAAAAGCAGACTGACTTCAAGCTCACATATTTTGCTAGTAAAAATACCTTATACTTTAATAAAACTTTAAAAATTCACAACAAACAATTTTGCAACGTAATAATTAGAGCATACTTCATGATGCTGTCATGGTAGGCTATGATATTAGCTTTCGGGTAAAACTGCAGTACACTTTCTTTGGCAACCTGGAAAAACAAATAACACTAAATTACTAATTTACTAAATTAATACAACATTTTTATCTGTATTTGAAATATTTTTATGGCAGACAATACTGTTATTTCACCTACTGACATAATCTTATATTAAAAACTAAAGAAATATTAAAATGTTACAAAATTTCATTAAAATTAAGCTACGTACACATAATTATAAACAGTAGGACTGCCCCACTCCTATATATAATTCTACAAGAATGTCAAGCATCAGAAAAAATATAAAATATAGTAAAGAAGTGTCATTCATTCCTTCAACAAATATTTACTGAGCATCTTCTATGTACCAGGATCTGTACAAGGCACTGGTGAGCAAAAATGACATTAATCAAATAACCATCTAGATAAATATAACTACAAAGTATGATAAATGATACTCAGAAAAAGTAGAGGTTGTTATGAAGAACTGGTCTGGTCCAAGAGGTTTGGGCGAGTACCCCTAGAGAAGAAAGCCAAATAGAGAAAAGCGTGGGAGCCTGCCAAAAGGGCTGGGAAAAGATACTTTACGACCCTGAATCAAAATGGAACACTCAAGGAACTAAAGGTCAGGGTGGCTAGAACCTCAAGGGAGGCTGTCTCCTATAAAAAGAGACAACAGCATAAGCCAATACAGGGGCAGCCAACCTCTAGGGCAGCGGTTCTCAACCTGTGGGTCGCGACCCACAGGGGTCGCCTAAGACCAAGGGAAAACACATATATAATTACATATTGTTTTTGTGATTAATCACTATGCTTTAATTATGTTCAATGTGTAACAATGAAATTGGGGGTCACCACAACATGAGGAACTGTATTAAAGGGTCGCAGTATTAGGAAGGTTGAGAACCATTGCTGTCAGGAATGTAGGAACAGGAGGTTTATCCTAAGCAATCAATCAGAAATTTAAATCAGAAAGGGACACCATTTAAGGATTTGGTAGAGCACTTCCATTTCCTCTGTAGACACCTCCACTCCCCCTATAGAGGGCATCTTTAGTTCTTTTCTCTCTCTCTCTCTCTCTCTCTCTCTCTCTCTCTCTCTCTCTCTCTCTCACACACACACACACACACACACACACACACACACACACACACACACACACGGTTGCAGGCAGCTGGAAGAAAAATACTAGTTAGCAGGACTTTATGGGGAAAGAAGAAATTAATTAACCTTTAACTAGGTTGACATTTACCCAAACTATTTCTTATTGCTTTTATTTTACATGCAATTTCTTTCCTTTTTCCTTCTTTTTATTCTTAACAATCCCTCAGCTACAAAGAGGTATTGCTTCCCCATACTCTTCTTAGTAGAGTACAAATTAATCTGATATCATAAATAGAAAATCCATTAAAGCATAGAATATATAAATGGATAAATAGAAATGGTATGAGAAATTACCTGGGCCTTTGATCTTCCAACATGTTTCTTTTGAAACAAAAACTGCCTGTTGAGGTTGCTGACATCAATAGTATCCAGATCAATCTACAAATACATAAACCCCAGAAAAATCACAAATTTTCTGGTATGTTTGAGCAATATCACTATTCTCAGCAACCATAACCCAGAACTTTTGATATTTGCTACATTTAGTGGAGAAAATGCTTTTTTACAAATACCAAAATTCTTAAAACCGATAACTTAATGAATAACTTGAGATAACTTTCTCAAAAATTTTTTTTAAAAGTATTTTTTTTTCTTTTGTTCAATCATCCTAGCAAATGTTAGTAACTCAGATGGTTAGAGCATCGTGGCAGTAGGCCAGGGTTTCAGATTCCATCCCAGGTCAGGGCACATACAAGAATCATCCAGTGAGTTCTGGCCAGTGTTTCCAATGGTTAGAGCGCTCAAGCATCCAAGAGTTTTGGATTCCATTACCGGTCAAGGGCACGTACCGGGTTTGCAGGATTCCTGGCAACCAGGGCCTGTGCAGGAGGCAACCAATCATGTGTCTCTCTCACATTGACATTTCTGTTTCTTTCTCTCTCCCCTTCCATTCTCTCTCTTAAAAAAAAAAAAAAAAAAAATCAATGGAAAAGACATCCTCCAGTGAGGATTAACAACAAAAAATAATCAACAGTGAATGTTTAAATAAGTAAAACCAATGGGTGTTTATCTCCCTCTCCCTTCCTCTCTCTAAAAATCAATGAGCAAATTTAAAAATAAAAAGTTCCATATTTATTTATTTTTTATTTTTTTATTTTTTTATTTTTTTTTCCCCCTTGATGTCTGTAGCCAAACTTATCCCTGAGGCCCAGCAGAGGGGATCAGGGCCCATGCACCACAGTGTTTCTGTGGCAGCCTTCTGGGCCAGTGCCCGCCATGGGTGGGCAGGCACCGAATTTGATACGGCTGCAAAAAAGTTCCATATTTAAAATGCATTATAGTTCTGGGCAGTGTTGCTCAGTGGTTAAGAGTGTTATTGGCCCCTGCACAAGGGATCTCAGGTTCAATTCCCTGTCAAGGGAAACATCACATGGATGTTTTTCTCTCCTCCTCCTCCCTCCCTTCCACGCTCTCTAAAAATCAATTGAAAAAAAAATCCTCCTCGTGTGAGGATTAATAAAAAACAATATATAATTAATCTCTATTAATCTAATTAGTCTTTCAAAACCACATTATTAGATTTAACTGCCTTTTTTCTTTTTTTATTTATTTTTTTAAATATTTTTTATTGATTTTTTACAGAGAGGAAGGGAGAGGGATAGAGCGTTAGAAACATCGATGAGAGAGAAACATCAATCAGCCGCCTCCTGCACACTCCCTGCTGGGGATGTGCCCGCATCCAAGGTACATGCCCTTGACCGGAATCGAACCTGGGACCCTTGAGTCCGCAGGCCGACGCTCTATCCACTGAGCCAAACTGGTCAGGGCTGCCTTTGTTTTCTTAAGTGATACCTGACAAATTGTTTTTGCTATTTCTTTAATTCAAAAGTCTTCACACATGCAAATACCATTTTTAAAAGTATATTTTTATTGATTTCAGAGAGGAAGGGAGACGGACAGAGAGATAGAAACATCAATGATAAGAATCATTGATGAGATCGGATACACAACCCCGGCATGTGCCCTGACCGGAATAGAACCGTGACCTCCCAGTTCATAGGTCGATGCACAACCACTGGGCCACCTCGGCCAGCCCCCACAATATCGTTTATAATTCTTTCCTGAGAGCTGTAAGAAAAATCTCTACACAAGGTTTTTTTCTAATTATATTTTTATTGATTTCAGAGAGGAAGGGAGAGGGAGAGAGATTTAGAAACATCAATGAGAATCATCGATCTCATCTGCTGCCTCCTGCACACCCCGCACTGGGGATCAAGCCCGCAACCCGGGCTTGCGCCCTTGGCTGGAATCAAACCCGGGACCCTTCAGTCTGCAGCCCTGCGCTCTACCCACTGAGCCAAACCAGCTGGGGCTCAACACAAGATTTTAAATGTGTTGTTTTGAGCCTTATCTAACTGCTGCTCAGACCTAATATTAAGGGGGAAAAAAGTAAATATTAAGGATGAAAATGACTAAAGCCATTTTCATTCCATTTCAATAAATTTATATGAAGAGAAATCAAATGTTCTAATTGTGAAACATCTTAACGGATTTGGTTATAATTTGTGAAAATCATCAAAACACATAAACAACCTAAACAATTTTTTATTTGTATGTTCAAAATTTACTACAAAACTTTGAATAAAAAATTTTCCCACCCTGGCCGGTTTGGCTCAGTGGATAGAGCGTCGGCCTGCGGACTGAAAGGTCTCAGGTTCGATTCCGGTTAAGGGCACGTACCTTGGTTTCTGGCACATCCCCAGTGTGGGGTGTGCAGGAGGCAGCTGATGGATGTTTCTCTCTCATCGATGTTCCTAGCTCCCTATCCCTCTCCCTTCCTCTCTGTAAAAAATCAAAAAAATATATTACCAAAAAAAAATCTTCCCACAAAAACTGGCTGGCAGTCCAAACCCAGGCTATAAAGGATCAGCATGTACTTCTCAGGTGTCTATTACCAAACGGTTCTTTCAAACATGTGTCACTGTTGATCGGGTAAGGCACAGCCACACTGGGATTTGTGGTACAGAAGAGAGTGGGAAGAAAAGCCCTATAAAAAGCCCAAGGGAACATGCTTGAATTGTGTCCCCATCACCCATTATCAGCTCCGTCAGCCATCTCTACTTTTTCTTTTTTCATTCCAAGTTTTCATTACATCTTAAGACACCTTTAAACTCACATCCAATTCCAGGAAACAGCTCTAATCTCTAAAAAGTTCACTGTAACAGAAATACCTACACTTAAAATCAGTCACTGTAAACCAACGCAAACGTTAAGATCCCAACCAACATCTCTGAGGAAATAAGCAAGTGTATTGTCTATGGTAACAGTCACGCAGACGGACCCAGGACGGAAAAGCGTGAGGCCGAAAGTCTTGCCACTTGCTTGGTGACCAAGGTAAACTGCCAAGCGTCACTGCAGCTCACTGCTCTTCCCTGAAATCTGTTGACTGTGATGGCACCTGCGCTCGCAGCCTCCGGTGGCAGGAAGATTAAAGCGTTCACGCGGTAAGGCCCTCGGGTCCCCTCAGGCTCGGGACAGGGGCTCAGCGTGCAACGATGACCGCCACCCTCCGCTCTGGACCCCCGCTTCTGGCTTAAACAGTCACAACCTGCACTAGAAACGCCTCCCATTAACGCTAGGAACTGCTCTAAAGCTAAACGACAAGAAAGAGGCCGCTTCTCCACCCGAGAAACGCCACACATCGGCGCTGCCCGGGAAGCGGAGCCCGGCCCCGCGGGACGCCCGGAAGACCGGGCCCGCGGCCTCACAGCGTCCCGCGCAGGCCAGCGAGCGGCGAGGCCCGCTCCGTCCCCGTCGGGGGGCTCCCTCTCTCCAGCCGGGACCCCGGCGTCCCTTGGCCGGCCGTGGCACCCGCACGCCGGTCCCGACCCCCGGACCTCGGCACCACGGCCCCCCATTCAGCCCGCGCGCACGCCTGGCCCTCACCAGGTCGATGTGGGAGAAGCCGGTGATCACGAGGTTCTTGAGGAGCTCACAGCCGATGCCGCCCGCGCCCACCACCAGCACCCGGCCCCTGGCCACGGCCTCGGCCAGCTCTCGGGGGAGCCCCCGCGACAGAGCCATGGCGGGACGACCACGAGCCGCGACGGAGGCGGAGGCGGGAGAACTGAGCCGAGGCCGGAAGCGGTGGGGGAAGGGCGGCCCGGCTTCCGTTCCTGCGCACTGCGGCCTGCCCGAGCGCGGTGGGCTGTGCGCCGGGAAGGCTCCTCGGAGCCGGGGCTGCGCTCCTGCCGGGTTGTGTCGTTTGCGATGTCCTCACACCCACGCTCCAGTTTAAGAAGCGTAAGGGTCGCTTTGTAGCCTGGGGTTTGAACTGCCAGCCAAGGTTTTCTTACAGGTGACAAACAGATGCCCCTGTATGTAAAGAGCTCTTACAAATTAAGAAGAAAACAAATGTCGCCCATCGAAAAAATATAGGCAAACGTTATGAACGGGCACTCATAAAGAAAATGGGTAATACGGTCAATAATGATATTGAAATTTAATCAAAGAAATGCAAAATTGTTCTTAAATTATTTTCACCCATTGGCGTGGCGGGGTTGGTTAGTTGGTTAGAACATCCTCTGGATATACCAAGGTGGTGCGGGCGGGTTCCATCCCATCAGGGCACATACAAGAATCAAACGGTGCGTGCATACTAGTAATAACAAATCGATTTCTCTCTCTCTCTCCTTTCCTCTCTCTAAAATCAATTTAAAAATTGTAAACTGTTAAAATATATAAAACAAGTAAATTACTTTTACCAAATAAACTGGCAAAAAGTTGGGAAGGGATTTGGGAGGATTGAGTGAAAAAGGTGAAGTTTAAGAAGTACAAATTTTTTTTTAATATATTTTATTGATTTTTTACAGAGAGAAGGGAGAGAGATAGAGAGTTAGAAACATCGATGAGAGAGAAACACCGATCAGCTGCCTCCTGCACATCCCCCACTGGGGAAGTGCCCGCAACCCAGGTACATGCCCTTGACCGGAATCGAACCTAGGACCCTTTAGTCCACAGGCCGACGCTCCATCCATTGAGCCAAACCGGTTTCGGCAAGAAGTACAAATTTGCCGGAACCGGTTTGGCTCAGTGGATAGAGCGTCGGCCTGCGGACTGAAGGGTCCTAGGTTCGATTCCGGTCAGGGGCATGTACCTGGGTTTCGGGCATATCCCCAGTAGGAGATGTGCGGGAGGCAGCTGATCGGTGTTTCTCTCTCATTGATGTTTCTAACTCTCTGTCTCTCTCCCTTCCTCTCTGTAAAAAATCAATAAAATATATTTAAAAAAAAAAAAAAAGAAGTACAAATTGGTAGTTACAAAAGTGTCATGAGGATGTAAAGTACAGCATAGGGATTATAGTCAATACTAGGGGCCCGGTGCACGAAATTTGTGAACTGGGTAGGGGTGTCCCTCAGCCCAGCCTGCCCCCTCTCGAATACTGGGAGCCCTCAGGGGATGTCCTAGTGACGGCTTAGGCCCGCTCCCTGCTCCCCTTGGGGATAGGGCCTAAGCTGCAGTCTGGCCTCCCTTTGTGGGAGGTGACCGGTGACCGGGCTGATCAGGGGAAAGCACCAGCCCCATCACCCCGCTGCTGCAGCCACTGCCAGTCACCACAGCCAGCAAGGTTTTTTCATCAACACGAACTCCAGTCCCTTCACCATGAAAAAATGACAACTTTCTTTAGGCATTTTCAAGATGTGTCTTTCATATAATAATAATTTATTTTTTTTTTTATCCTCACCTGAGGATATGTTTCCATTGATTTTTAGAGAATGTGGAAGAGAAAGGGAAGGACAGAGAAACATCAAAGTGAGAGGAACACTGATTGGTTGCCTCCTGCATGAGCTCTGACCTGGGCCCCGGCCAGGGAGGAGCCTGCAACCTAGGTACATGCCCTTGGTCAGAATTGAACCCAGACCCTGCCATCGGCAGGCCAAGGCATTATCCACTGAGCCAAACTGGCTAGGGCAGGATATGGCATTTCTTAGCCCTCCAGCAGTGGACCTTTGTTTTTGTCGCCAGGAGTGTGGTGAAAAACCCTAGATCACCTTTTTGGATTCTTATTACCCAAATTACTAAGAATATTACCAGTGGCATACAGGGAGCTTAACCAATGAACGGTCAGAAAAGGTGTTTCCTCTGTAGTTCACACCAATCGCCAGCTTGGCCCCCCCACACGCACCCCCCCCCCGCCCCAGGCCTGACACCTCTGGCCCAGGCTTCAGGCCTGGGCAGGGAACCCCCATCTCCCCCCCATCACCGGCTCCGCCCTCGCCCAGGACTGACGCCTCAGCCAGAGGCGTCGACCCCCATCACCCTCCAATCGACGGATCAGCCCCTTGCCCAGGCCCCTCTGATTGCCAGCTCCGCCCCCCCAATCGCAGGATCATCCCCTTGCCCAGGCCTGACGCCTCCGCCAGAGGTGTCAGGTCTGGGCAGGGGATCCCCATCTTCCCCCGATCACTGGCTCCGCCCCCTGCCCAGGCCTGATGCCTCTGGCCCAGGCGTCAGGCCTGGGCAGGGGACCCCCCAGACCCTCTGATTGCCGGCTCCACCCCCCGCCCAGGCCTTATGGCTCTGCCAGAGGCGTTGACCTCCATCACCCTTGGATCGCCGGATCGGCCCCTTGCCCAGGCCTGACACCTCCGCCAGAGGTGTCAGGACTGGGCAGGGGACCCCAATCTCCCCCCAATCACCGGCTTCTGGGCGGCTTCTGGGGCTTCTGGGCCCGGCCTGCGGCCCGGGATAGCGGCTCCCGCTGGTGGCTGCGCTGTCCCGCGCTGCCTGCAGTATGCAAATTAGCCGCCATCTTTGTTGGTGGATAATTTGCATATCGCGCTGATTAGCCAATGGGAGGCGTAGTGAAGGTACGGTCAATTACTATGTTTGTCTGTTATTAGATAGGATAATAACTATGTATGATGCCAGGTGGTTACTAGACTTATTGGGGGGAATAATTTCATAAGGTATATAAATGTCTGATCACTATGTTGTATACCTGAAACTACTGTAATATTGTATGGCAACTGGAATTGAAAAATTTTTTAATGTGGAATTGAAAAAAAAATTTTTTAATGGCAAGAAAAGTATAACACGCTTGTCAAAGAATAAGAAAACAGCCCCGGCTGGTGTTCTCAGTGGTTAGAGCACCTGCCCATGCACTGATTTGATTCTCACAGGTTTGATTCTCATTCAAGGGCACATAGCTGGGTTGCAGGTTCAATCCACAGCTCCAGTCTGGGCATGTGTGGGAGGCAACCAATTGATGTTTCTCTCTCTCTCTTTTTCTCTCTCTCTCCCCTTCCCTTCCACTGCCTCTAAAAATCAATGGAAAAAATATCCTTGAACGAGGATTAACCAAAAAAAAAAAAAAGAACAAGAAAACAAGCATGGCTACAGCAAAGTCTTTCTAGAGTATGTTAAAGATAAACTGGGGCATATTAAAAACATTAAGAGTTTATTTGAGCAAAAATCAATTCAAATCAGGCAGGGCCCAATCTAAGAAAGAAGCTCTGAGGAGCTGTACAAAATAAAACTTTTATAGGCAGAAGGGAACAGGAAAAAGAAAGTTATACTAGGCAAAAAGTGGGTTGGTTATTGCAAAGCCACTTTCCTTCCTATGATGACAGAGTTTATCAAGCAGAGTACCTAATTTGGTGATGTGGGGTTTAGCATAAGTAACACCATTCTGGGCCTGTTATCTTTTTTCTTTAACTAGGATAATTTGGAAAAATGATTCAAAAACCCTAAAATTATGCATTGCTTTTTACTCATTCATTCCAATTCAAAGAATTTGTCCTATGACAATTATCACTGATTTAAAATTTTAAAAAAGAGATTTAGTTCTGGCCAGTGTGGTTCAGTTGGTTGAGCCTCATCCCATGCACAGGGAGGTCCCTGGTTTAATTCCTGGTCAGGGCACATGCCCAGATTTCCAGCTGCATACCCAGTAGAGGGTGTACAGGAAGCAGCCTTCTGATGTTTGGCTCTCCCTCTCCTTCTCTCTCCTTCTCTGTCTCTCTCTAAAAAATCAATGAGTCCTAGTTGGTTTGGCTCAGTGGACAGAGCATTGGCCTGCAGACTGAAGGGTCTTGGGTTCGATTCCAGTCAAGGGCATGTACCTTGGTTGCAGGCTCAAACCCCATTTGGGGTGCATTCAGGAGGCAACCAATCAATGTGTCTCTCTCATTTTGATGTTTCTCTCTCTGTCTTTCCCCCTCTTTTCCAGTCTCTCTAAAAATCAATGGAAAAATGCCCTCAGGTGAGGATTAACAAAACAAATAAAAAATCAATGGGAAAAAAAAGATTTAGCTATATGCATGTTCATCATAAGAACAAAAAATAGAAAAAACAAATGGCAACAAAATAAAATAATAATAATAAAAGAAATAGAAAAAAAAGAATGAAAATTGGCAAAGGTTTCTTTTTTTTAAATTTTATCCTTCTTTTTTTAACCTTTCTTTTTTAATATATTTTATTGATTTTTTACAGAGAGGAAGGGAGAGGAATAGAGAGTTAGAAACATCGATGAGAGAGAAACATCGATCAGCTGCCTCCTGCACACCCCCCACTGGGGATGTGCCCGCAACCAAGGTACATGCCCTTGACCGGAATCGAACTTGGGACCGTTGAGTCCGCAGGCCGATGCTCTACCCACTGAGCCAAACCGGTTAGGGCAGGTTTCTATTTTTATGCATATTTTTAAAAAATACTTTGCAGGTCCTAACCGGTTTGGCTCAGTGGATAGAGCATCGGCCTGCGGACTCAAGGGTCCCAGGTTCGATTCCGGTTGGAGGCATGTACCTTGGTTGTGGGCACATCCCCAGTAGGGGGTGTGCAGGAGGCAGCTGATCGATGTTTCTCTCTCATTGATGTTTCTAACTCTCTATCCCTCTCCCTTCCTCTCTGTAAAAAATCAATAAAATATATTTTTTTAAAAATACTTTGCAGCAATACAAATTATGTCCTGAGCAAATATTATTGGAGGAAATGGTTTCAATGTTAAATGAAACAGATACAAAACCATTTGTATGATTAAATTTTGTAAAAAACAAAAAATGTATTTGTTAAACTCAAAAGCAAATGGAGATCAGTCTTGGAGGTCCCCTGAACAGACAAAACCAGTTTAGCCATTAATTTAGTTTAATTACCAATCACTGTGAAGATACTGCTTTCTCACTGTATAAGCTGCTTTGTAATAATATACCCGAGCTTCAGTCCATGTTTTGGTTCAAGTGTTCCTGGTTTACAAACTGTCTTTTTGGTGTTTGCACAATAAACTTTTACTAATTACTACTTCAGTGATTCATTGGTTTTACTTTGGCTATTTCTAAATCTTTGACAATTAAAACACAAGAGGAAAACCACAGTTAATATTTTTGCATATGAGTGTGGTGGAATTATAATTTTTATTTCTTCTTTAAAGTTTTGTGTATTTCCCAGATGCTCAAGCTCCAGGAAAAAATTATTATCCAACGACTGAAAAGAAAGGATAATTATCTACCGTGATAGAAGCACTACATATCACTACAATCCTATCTAATAAAAGAGAAACATGGTAATTAGCGTACAACCGCTACCCTTCCCATTGGCTAATCAGGGCGATATGCAAATTAACTGCCAGCCAAGATGGCAGCCGGCAGCCAGGCAGCTGACGCAAACAGGGAGGCTTGCTTGCTTCAGTGATGGAGGAAGCCAAGCTTCCCCGCCTGCCTTGCCGGTCTCTCAGCTGCACTCTAAGCAACATTGTAACAAATATAGAAGGTAAACAAAACCCCGGGCTTCAGCCAGCAGAACCGCAACATTGTTTCAAATACAGAAGGTAAACAAAGGCCAGAAACCTGCTTTCAGCAGCAGAGGTCTCATAGCTAGAGCCGAGCCTCAGAGCTAAAGCTGGCCCAGAATAAAAAAAAAAAAGAAAAAAAGGAGTAGTTGGGAACTTCAGTCACCCACCAGCCTGAAAACAGCCCTCAGCCCCTCACCCACGCTAGCCAGGCACCCCAGTGGGGACCCCCACCCTAAAGGGTGTGTGACCAGATGCAAACAGCCATCATCCCCTCACCCAGGCTGGCCAAGCACCCAAGCGGGACCCCCACCCTGATCCAGGACACGATTCAGGGCAAACCAGCCGGCCCCCACCCGTGCACCAGGCCTCTATCCTATATAGTAAAAGGGTAATTTGCCTCCCAGCACCGGGATCAGTGGAGCCGCGAGGCCTCCCAGCACCGGGATCAGCGTGACAGGGGGCAGCAACCAAACCCCCTGATCGCCCTGCGAGTCTGTGTGTGACAGGGGGCGGGGCCACAACCTCCCTATCCGCCCTGGTCTGTTCATGACAGGGGGGAGCTCCTCAACCCCCTGATTGGCCCTGCTCTGTGCATGACAGGGGGGAGCTCCCCAACCCCCTGATCGCCCTGCAGCTCTGTGTGTGACAGGGTGCAGTGCCCCAACCCCGCCCCCCCATCGGCCCTGCCCTGAGTGTGACAGTGGCGGCACCCCAACCCCCTGATCCGCCCTGCTCTGTGTGTGACAGGGGGCAGTGCCCCAACTCCCCTATCGGCCCTGCTCTATGAGTGACAGGGGGGAGCTCCTCAACCCCCTGATCGGCCCTGCTCTGTGCGTGATAGGGGGCAGCGCCCCAACCCCCTGATCAGCCTTGCTCTGTGTGTGATAGGGAGTGGCGCCGCAACCTCCCTATTGACCCTGCCTTGAGTGACAGGGGGAGGTGCCCCAACCCCCTGATCGGCCCTACTCTGTGCATGACAGGGGGTGGCGCCCCAACTCCCCAATCGGCCCTGCTCTGAGCCCGACCAGGGGCTGCACCTAGGGATTGGGCCTGCCCTCTGCCACCTGGGAGCAGGCCTAAGCCAGCAGGTCATTATCTCCCGAGGGGTCCCAGACTGCAAGAGGGCACAGGCTGGGTTGAGGGACCCCCTCTCCCCCCCGAGTGCACAAATTTTTGTGCACCGGGCCTCTAGTCTACACTAATAAAAGACAAACATGCAAAATGACCGTACATTTGCTATGCCTTAAGCCACGCCCTCCAGCCAATCAGAGCGACTATATGCAAATTAATCCAACCAAGATGGTGGCCGGCAACCACGGAGCTGGAGCAAGCAGGAGGCTTGGTTGCCCCAATGATGGAGGAAGCCAAGCTTCCCGCTTGCCACAGCCTGGCTCTGAGCTCCACTCAAAGCAACAAAGTTTCAATTATAGAAGGTAAATAAACTCCAGATACCTGCTTTCAGTCGGCCATGGCCACGGAGCTGGAGCAAGCAGAAGGCTTCCCTCCTGCCCACCCTGGCCAGCTCTGAGCTCCTCTCAAGGCTACAAAGTTTCAATTATAAAATGTAAATAAATCCCAGAATAAAAATAAATAAATAAAAAAGGAGAGGCTGGGAGCTTCTGTTGCTGGCGGGTTTGGCCGGCCTGAAAACGGCCCTCAGCCCCTCACCCAGACTGGCCAGGCACCTCAGTGGGGACCCCCAACCCTAAAGGGGGTGTGACCAGCCTGCAAACAGCCATCAGCCCCTCACCCAAGCTGGCCAGGCACCCATGCGGGACCCCCACCCTGATCTGGGACACCCTTTAGGGCAAACCAGCCAGCCCCCACCTGTGCACCAGGCCTCTAGCCTATATAATAAAAGGGTAATATGCAAACTGACCCTAACAGCAGAACGACTGGGAATGACTGGTCACTATGACACACACCGACCACCAGGGGGCAGACGCTCAATGCAGGAGCTGCCCCCTGGTGGTCAGTGCACTCCCACAGGGGGAGCTCTGCTCAGCCACAAGCCAGGCTGACGGCTGCCAGTACAGCGGTGGTGGTGGGAGCTTCTCCCACCTCCTCAGCAGCGCTAAGGATGTCTGACTGCAGTTTAGGCCTGCTCCCTGCTGGCAAGTGGACATTCCCAGAGGAATATCTGACTGCCAGCTTGTGCCCGATCCCCCAGGGAGCGGGCCTAAGCCAGCAGGTGGACATCCTCCGAGGGGTCCCAGACTGCAAGAGGGCATAGGCCAGGCTGAGGGACCCCCTCCCGAGTGCACAAATTTTTGTGCACCGGGCCTCTAGTGGTAATCATAATACAATATATCAATGTATCAAATCAACACATTGTACACCTAAAATTTTTACACATTATATGAAAAATATGTTTAATTAAAAATTATTAGAAAAGCCTGGCCAGTGTTGCCCAGTGGTTAAACATTGGCCCATGAACCAGGAGGACACAGTTTGATTCTCAGACAGGGCATATGCCCAGGTTGTGGGCTCAATCCCTAGCAGGGGGAAGCTGGTCAATGATTCTCATCATTGATGTTTCTATCTCTCTTTTCCTTCCTCTCTCTGAAATCAATGAAAATAAAATATAATTTATTTAAAAAATATACTTGCCTGTGTCTTGCCATTCCTTTATTTAAAAAATTATTAGAAGAAAAACGGTAAAGGTAAAAAACAGAAAAAAATGCTTTTGACTTCTGTGGTCTTTCAAATCAATTGCTTGGTTCACCGACTATACACCTAGTTGATTTGTGAGGAGTACTTAGGCTGTTGCCCTGAAGCATGAGGTGCAGAAGTGTCAGAGTGCCCAAGCAGAGTCAGGGCATCCCTGCATAGAGGATTGCTCATATCCCTTTCCTACATTGGGCGGCTCTCACAAAGGCCCCACCCTGGCAGCTAAACAGAACAGAGGCCCCCAAAGATGCTGGACCTACTCCTCTCTCCAGATACTCAGTGAACGGGAGCCACTTCCTTGGCTTCTCTCCTGCCTCCCTCTTCCTTCCCTGGGCCTTGGGTTTTCTCTGTGAATGTGTCTCTGTGAGTATGTAAAGTGTAAAATACTTGCCCACCAAATTCAAGGTTATAAATGCAGGAAATAACAACTGAAAAAGTCCTAATCCTACTCCTCAGGGCCCTTGCTGGCCTTTGTCTCTCTAGATCTAGGTTCTTACATAGCAATATGCAGTTTTACATTTACATGCATTTACACTATACTTTCTGCCTTAACAATAGCTAACCCTACCTTTGTTTACTGTCTAATAACCTTTCATTACTAGCTCCCTCCTTGTTTCCCAATAATTTTTCTCTTTAACTGAACAAGGTCTTTAGGATGATGGCTTGCACCATTTCTGAGAGTTACTCAGTTTTCCTGGGTCTCTCCCTTATATACAAGAGGTATAACATGTTATTAAAACTTGTTTTTCTTCTGTTAATCTTTTATTACATTGGGGGTGTCTCAGACAAGTATCTAGAAGGGAAAATTGTCTTCCCCAACAAAATCCAGCATGCCTGAAGCCTCACTGACCAGCACCTTCAGTTTGTACACAGCCAGCCACTTTCCCTCAGGGGCCCCAAGGTAGGGAGCAGCTCTAGGGTCAAGCCTCAGGCTGACCTGTGGCAGGGCCACAAACAAGTCCCAGCCTGGAGGGTAGAGCTCTCCTAGCATAATTAAGCCTGGCCTTGCATCTCTCCCTAATTCCTTCCTAAGTAGCTAATGGGCTGTGGGAGGTGCAGCAAGTGTTGCCAAAACAAGAACATTTGTATACATGTTAATCTACCCTTGTTTTAATGAGAACGTGAAATAAAGCATCAGCTTGCAGGCTGGATCTTTCTGTGTCCTCATCCAGGCATGGAAGATTCGAGGAGCCCCAGCTGTATTCTTAGTCTGTCTTTAATCCTTCACCGCCCCATCCTCAGGTTCACCCTTGGCCATGCTGGCACGGCACACCCCAAGGGGAAGGATCAGATGGGGTTCTAACCAGACATGCACTGTCCAGGAAAACCCCATCTCATGATACTCTGGGCCTAATGTGTTATTTACCAGAGTTGCAAATCAAATTGTTCATATCCAGTTTCCTCATCTGTGCAAAGAGCAGGTCTGTACAAACTGGTGGAGTGTTTTCATAGTGCTGTCAAGGCGTAGCAGAATGGAAGGGGTCAATAACAAAAAGTGAATGGAAAGAGAACTTGGAAAAGTGGATGGCTGGATGGAAGGACAACGTCCAGAATTCAGTAAGGGCCCCTTCCTATGATGCTGCACAGGCAGAAGGTAGTGTCAAGAGACATCAAAACCTTCAGAAAATTTTTATGAGTTTAGTTGAGCCAAACTGATGATAGGAAGCAATAAATATCAACAGATTGAAAAAATGCTCCAGAGGGTGTAGTTTATTTTATATCAGAATAAAAGGAGGAGACATAAGGAGGGTTACATGAAATCCACTGGTGGTAAATTAAGTCAAGATAAAAGCAAACTGAGAAATTTCTGGGGTTGGATAAGAAGGCAAAATAAAGAAACCTATTTCCTTTACATTGGTGGGTACAGGAGAGTAAATAACTAACATTTACAGCAGAGAGATGGTATGCGGGAACAAGATAATGAGGGTTCTGTGGTCTGGAGCTCTGGTACAGCAGTTGTGCCTTGAGGGGTCTGGAAAAGATAACTCCTATTTCAAAGGCGTGTTACCTTAGATGTGAAAAAACATAGACAGACTTACTTAAGGTAAAAAAAAAGGACCTTTGCCAAGGAAGCTATATGCCTAAAACATGACTACCCACCATGACTGACTGTTAGGAATTTTTATGTTCAGAACACCCTATATCAGTGATGGCGAACCTTTTGAGCTCGGCGTGTCAGCATTTTGAAAAACCCTAACTTAACTCTGGTGCCGTGTCACATACAGAAATTTTTTGATATTTGCAACCATAGTAAAACAAAAACTTATATTTTTGATATTTATTTTATATATTTAAATGCCATTTAACAAAGAAAAATCAACCAAAAAAATGAGTTCGCTATCACCTCTGACACGCGTGTCATAGGTTCGCCATCACTGCCATATATGGTACTTTCAGTCCCTGAGTTTGTACAGCCCGCAATGCAAGCCTCCCCCGAGCTTGTCGGGTTTGGTATGTGGCCCCTTTTTCGTCCACAGTAGAAATGGGTGAGGGCAGGGAGCCTGAGGTGGGGAACATGGGGCAGTATAAACAGCTAGTGTCACAGTGTGGGAGCCTGAAGCAGCTGATCTGTCAGCATCCAGGGACTGCAAGAGTCCAGAGAGGGGCAGAGGCAGCAGGGGTAATTAGAGGCTGATGGCTGCTCCTGGCTCTTCAGCTGCTCACCCTCCCAGAATGCCCACCAGCCTGCTGCGCAGGGAACAGCTGCCCTCTGGGTTACAGAGGAGCCTCATTCCAAGCGTACCCTGTGGAGAAAGGCCACTGATCCTGGTAGACCTGCCCACAGCCAGGAGGTTCTAAATCTCGCTTCAGTCCCAGCACAGTGCCAAAAAGAGAGACAACACTTAACAAGAGTGAATAGCTTGTAAGTCAAAATGAAGTAAAAACACAAATTTGGACATTAAAATTTATTTGAATTTATATTAAAAATGGAAATATTCTACTTAAATAATAATTCATCTGGGTCTTCTTGTACAATACAAACTTCTTCCATGGGAGTCTGCTGATTTTGAGGCCAGCAACTCTTCTCACATGTGTAAATTAGAACTGTTCCAAATTCCACAGAAAGACCTGAAAAATATAACAAAGTCAGGATCCCAGCAAAGAGCAACTGTTATGAGATACACTCAATATTTGAGTTTGCTTAGTGGATAGAGTCCGCTCTGGAGCAAGACTTTAGGTTCGTATTCCAGCTCTACCACTTTTAGCAAGTGACTTCACCTCTGTGTAATAATGATTAGATTCATCTCAATGTTGTGAGGGGGATTAAATAAACTAGTCCAGCCCTAACCGGTTTGGCTCAGTGGATACAGCATCGGCCTGTGGACTCAAGGGTCTCAGGTTCGATTCCGGTCAAGGGCATGTACCTTGGTTGCGGGCACATCCCCAGTAGGGGGTGTGTAGGAGGCAGCTGATCGATGTTTCTAACTCTCTATCCCTCTCCCTTCCTCTCTGTAAAAAGTCAATAAAAATATTAAAAAAATAAAATAAAAAATAAATAAACTATTCTATGTAAGATACTTATAACATATCGTGGCACATGTTATGTGCTTACCATCAAACAAAGAGATTAGTAATTAGATGATAGAAGGAAAGGAGAAGATGGCTCAATATCAGGATAACTGATACAAGGAGTGATTTCAACTTACAAGCTGAAAAAATAATTACGTAAAGCAAAAACAGTGTTCACTAACTTTCATTCACAATACAGTCACACTCTTTCCTACATTAAGTGACCACTGATGACAAAAAGCAGATTTAACAGGGAAAATAATTTAAAAATAAACGAAAATCGAAACAAGTCTTCATTACAGCTGTCTAGACCATCTGACATTTAAAAATACATCACTCCAACAGAACACACTACCACCAAGAAAGGACTCAGGCAAAAAATAGAAAATAAATCCTAAGAGTTATAGAAATTTATCAGTGGATGGAGCCATGAAGAATGGTACCAAGGAAACATGAGCAACACAACTCCTGCTAATATCAGAAAAGGAAGACAGGACAACAGGATGAGGTGGATAACTGGTTTGAAGCAGCCCAGGGGGAAAAATGTAGACAGGTTTAATGGAAAGAA
Organism: Myotis myotis; assembly: GCF_014108235.1. Classification (NCBI taxonomy): domain Eukaryota; kingdom Metazoa; phylum Chordata; class Mammalia; order Chiroptera; family Vespertilionidae; genus Myotis; species Myotis myotis. The sequence goes on from NW_023416323.1 coordinate 11,834,142, forward strand.
AATTATCAAAGCCAGACGACAGAAGACCAAAATAGAGCTGATTTTGGGGAAATAACCTCGTGTATTTGAAATAATTTCTAACAAGCATGTGCAAAAGCATTTGCAGAGGACAGGAGAAGGCTGGAGCCTCAGAACTATGAACCACCGGGTTAGGAAAAAAGGTAGCACACGAAATAAAATACCACCTGGCTGGTGTGGCTCATGGTTGAACTTTGACCTATGAATCAGGAGGTCACGGTTCGATTCCCGGTCAGGGCAATGCCCTGGTTGCGGGCTCGATCCCCAGTGTGGGGCATGCAGAAGGCAGCTGATCAATGATTCTCTCTCATCAATGATGTTTCTGTCTCTTTCTCGCTTTCCCTTCCTCTCTGAAATCAATAAATACATAAAGAAAAAAAGAAATAAAATACCGAGTACCTGAGTAGTGATACTGAGCACCTGAGTAGGGTACATGAAGGCTGAGCTCAGAGACCTGTCACAGTTGGGAGATATGGAGGGGGTCAGAAAAAGAAGAAACATGGAGGTCAAAACAGCCCATTAAACATCTAACGAAAAATATCTGAAAGCACAAGGAACAGAAAAGACAGGTGAAACCTAATTATAGGCAGAAAGGGAAAACTTGAGAGAATCTCAATGAATGCAGAGGTAAAGGAAAAAGATGTTAAAACATGGATTTCAGAGGGTAAGGTGACTAAAGCAACTGGTGTTGCTTCAGCAGAAAAGCTACATGCAACAAAAGATATTCAGAAATTAAAAGAAAGTAAAATATATTGGTCCAAAACCCCATCTTGTCCCATGATAAAAGGATTATAGAACAATTATAGAATAATAGGACAGCAAGATGTAACTAGTTTAGTGACTGGACTTCATGAATAAAGAAAATTCTACAGGTGTCCTAGCATGTTAGTTACAAAGGGGGAAAATAGGTTTTCTAAAAAGCAACATTTAATACCAAAAGATCTATATATATAAAAGGCTAATATGCTAAATGTCCGACCTTCTGGGTAATGACGTCACGTAGCAACGCCCGGCTTCCTCTCCCTAGCGACTAGCCTCCTTGCAGCTTCTTCAGCCCAGGAGCACAACTTGCTCAAAGTCACTGATCATCAGAGAGATGCAAATCAAAACGACAATGAGGCATCACCTCATAGTTGTCAGAATGGCTACCATCAATAAATCAACAAATGACAAGTGCTGGCCAGGATGTGGAGAAAAAGGAACCCTAGTACAATGCTGGTGGGAATAAAGACGGGTGTAGCCATTATGGAAAACAGTATGGAGTTTTCTCAAAAAATTAAATATGGAACTGTCATTTGACCCTGTGATCCCACTTCTAGGAATATATCCTAAGAAACCCAAAGTACCAATCAGAAAGAATGTATGCACCCCTATGTTCATAGCAGAGCAATTTACAATAGCTAAGATCTGGAAACAGCTGAAGTACCCATCAGTAAATGAGTGAATGAAAAAGCTTTGGTACATTTATACCATGGAATACTATGGAGCAGTAAAAAAGAAGAATCTCTTATCCTTTGAGAGAGCATGGAGGGACCTGGAGAGTATCATGCTAAGTGAAATAAGTCAGTCAGAGAAAGACAAGTATCCCATGATCTCACTCATATGTGGAATTTAAGTAACAAAATAAACTGATGAACAGAGTGGATCCAGAGACATGGAAGCAGGGAACAGAGTGCGGAATTTCAGAGGCGAGGGATGGTAGGTGGGTGGAAGGTAATCAACCAAAGACTTTCTATGCATATATGCATAACCCATGGACACAGACAATAGGGTGGTGAAGGCCTCGGGCAGGGGGTGGAGGTTGGGGGCAGGCCGACGGGGGGTCAATGGGGAAAAAAGAGGGTATATGTAATACTTTCAACAATAAAGATTTATTAAACCAAAAAAAAGGAAAATGCAAATGAAAAGTATGATAAACATAAAGCATAACAAAAGATGATACATATAAAAACAAACTCAGCCCTAACCGGTTTGGCTCAGTGGATAGAGCGTCTGCCTGCGGACTCAAGGGTCCCAGGTTCGATTCCGGTCAAGGGCATGTACCTTGGTTGCGGGCACATCCCCAGTGAGGGGTGTGCAGGAGGCAGCTGATGGATGTTTCTCTCTCATTGATGTTTCTCTCTCTCTCCCCCTCTCCCTTCCTCTCTGAAATCAATAAAAAATATCTCTCTATATAAAATCCTAATATGCAAAGTGTCCCCTCGGGAGTTCAACCAGGAGACCAGGAGTTTGATTGCTCGCCATGACGTCCACTGACCACCAGGAGGTGGCACGGAAAGAAGGAAGGCCCGGCCGGCAGCCTGAAGGCCCTGATCGGCCCTGATCACTGCCCAGGCCTAGGGACCCTACCTGTGCATGAATTTCATGCACTGGGCCTCTAGTGTACATATATAAAAAATAAAATAAAGTAAAATAAAAAACAGCCTAACAACAACAAAATAAACTATTATTAAAAAAAAATTAGCCCTCACCCTAACCAGTTTGGCTCAGTGGATAGAGCGTCGGCCTGTGGACTGAAAGGTCCCAGGTTCGATTCTGGTCAAGGGCATGTACCTTGGTTGCGGGCACATCCCCAGTAGGGGGTGTGCAGGAGGAAGCTGGTCGATGTTTCTCTCTCATCGATGTTTCTGACTCTCTATCCCTTTCCCCTTCCTCTCTCTCTTTTTTTTTTTTTTTTAAGGAAAGAAGGAAGGAAGGAAGGAAGGAAGGAAGCAAGGAAATATAAGAGAATATATATATATATATTTTTAAATATATTTTATTGATTTTTTACAGAGAGGAAGGGAGAGAGAGAGAGTTAGAAACATCGATCAGCTGCCTCCTGCACATCTCCTACTGGGGATGTGCCCGCAACCCAGGTACATGCCCTTGACCGGAATCGAACCTGGGACCCTTCAGTCCGCAGGCTGACGCTCTATCCACTGAGCCAAACCGGTTTCGGCTCCCCTTCCTCTCTTTAAAAAATCAATAAAATATATTAAAAAAAAAAAAATCAGCCCTGGCTGGTTTGACTCAGTGGATAAGGCATCGGACTGCAAACTGAAAGGTCCCAGATTCGATTCTGGTCAAGGGCACGTGCCCGGGTTGCAGGCTCAATTCCCAGTTGGGGGCGTGCAGGAGGCAACTGATCGGTGATTCTGTCTCATCATTGATGTTTCTATCTCTCTCTCTCTCCCTTTTCCTTCCTCTCTGAAATCTATAAGAATATATTAAAAAAAAAAAAGTTAAAGCCTCTGTCCATATAAATCTTCATAACATCTTTATTTGTAACAGCTCCATGTGGGAACACATTAACATTAAAAAAATGTCCATTAATAACAAAGTGTGATGTATCCATAAAATAGCAATCAGCAGCTATAAGATGCAATCTATTGCTCTAGTGGCCCAGTGGTTGGAGTGTCAGCCCACACACCAAAGGGTCCCACGTTTGATTCCTGGTCAAGGCCATGTGCCTGAGTTGTAGGTTCAATCCCCAGCCAGGTTGGGATGTGTGGGGGAGACAACCGATTGATATGTCTCTCTCACAGCAATGCTTCTCTCTCTCTCTCTCTGTAAAAAATCAATAAAAAAATATCCTTGGGTGAGGATTAAAAAAAGAAAAAAGAAAAAAAGGTGTGATCTATTGATATACAATATATGAATGAATCTCAAAGTAATTATTAGTAAAAATAAACAAACAAAAAGTAAATGATTCCATTTATAAAATTTCTAGAAAATGCAAACTAATCTATAATGAAAAGTCAATCGGGTTAATAGACGGGGTAAAACAGGATACAAAGTGCTTGAGAAAACTTCTGAGAGTGATGAACACATTCATAACTTTGACACTGCCAGTGATGATTTCCTGTGCATACATATGTCAATACTTAGCAGACTGCACACTTAAAACATATAGTTTTGTTATATGCCATTACATCTCAATAAAGCTATTTGCAAAAAATTCTAATATATTAAAATGGAAAATATTACCCAAGTATATCAGAAAGAATGAGAGGCTATAAAACAGTATACCTATTTTTGTCCAAAAAACTGTTTTACATGTGTATACACATAAAATGTTTAGAGGAAAGTATAAGAAAATAAACATGCAATAAAAAAAGTTTCTTCTAGCCCTAACCGGTTTGGCTCAGTGGATAGAGCGTCAGCCTGCGGACCGAGAGGTCCCAGGTTCGATTCCGGTCAAGGGCATGTACCTTGGTTGCAGGCACATCCCCTGTAGGAGGTGTGCAGGAGGCGGCTGATCGATGTTTCTCTCTCATTGATGTTTCTAACACTCTATCCCTCTCCCTTCCTCTTTGTAAAAAAATCAATAAAATATATTTAAAAAAAAAAAGTTTCTTCTAGCCCTGGCCAGTGCGCCTCAGTTAGTTAGATGGGCGTCATCCTGTGCACTGAAAGGTTGTTGGGTTTAATTCCTGGCCATGTGACTGGGTTGTGGGTGTGATCCCCAGTGAGGGGTGTGAAGGAGGCAGCCAAGCAATGTTTCACTTTCACATTCAAATCGGATGTTTCTCTCTCTCTCTAAAAATCTATTAAAAAAGAAAAATTCCTGCGGGAGGGTGGGAGTGGAGGGCAAAAAAAAAAAAAAGAAAAAGAAAAAGTTCCCTCCAGTAACTGACATTAGGAAGGCCTTTACTTCTTTTTGTTTTTTTTAATCCTCACCTGTGGTTTTTGTTTCCCATTTTTTTTTTTTTTAAAGAGAAGAGAGAGGGAAACATTGATGTGAGAGACAATAGGTTGCCTCCTGCATGAGCCCTGACCAGGGCCTGGGCCAGGGAGAAGCCTGCAACCAAGGTATGTACCCTTGACTGGAATTGAACCTGGGACCCTTCAGTCTGCAGGCTGACACTCTATCCACTGAGTCAGACCGGCTAGGGCTTCTTTTTGTTTTGTTTTTAAGATTTAATATATATATTTTTTTATTTCAGAGAGCAAGGAAAGAGAGAGAGAAACATCAATGATGAGAGAGAATCATTGTTTGACTGCCTCCTGTACAGGACATTTTTTTATTATTATTGATTTGAGAGAGAAAGAGAGAGAGACAGAGACAGAGAGAGAAAGAGAGAGAAAGAGAGAGAAACATCAATGATGAGAAACATCTACCAGTTGCTTCCTGTGGGTGACCTCCTGGGATGGAACCACAACCTAGGTATATGCCCTAGGGAATCGAACCCACAACATTTGGGTGTACGGGACGACACTCCAACCAACTAAGCCACCCAGCCAGGGTCTTTTCATTTTTTTCTAAAAATTTCTAAAAATAACTATAATCATGTAAATGCAATTTGTAAAAGATGATAAGAGAGCAACACTGATTGGCTGCCTCCTGCACACCCTTACTGGGGTTTGAGCCCGTAATCCAGGCATGTGCCCTTGACCGGAATAAAACCCAAGACCCTTCAGTCTGCTCTATCCACTGAGCCAAACCGGATAGGGTGAGATGAAAGTAATTTTAAGGACAGAAAATAGTGTGACTTTAAATCAACTAAATTGTTATCAGTGCATTCATTAGATTGACTGAATTATAAATTTCCTTACCATAATTTCAATTTCCCAAATTTTCTGTAATATGCTTATATTTTATTAATAAGTAAAACAAAATAGTCTTTCATTTAAAAATAATTCCAATTTAGTGTCATAAATCCACAAACTCAAATTAATAAAGGGCTCATTACCTAAATTAGCACTTCTTAGGATGCTGACCAGTGCTGGCATAAGCTGAAACTCAAATGTCCTTCGGGCTCCACAGTGGCTGCAGGCCGGGAGCTCAGTGGCTTCTGATGTAGGGCAGGTCAAAAACAGTGGTTGTCCACTCCAGGAATACCTAGGCACCGAAACAAAAACACAGAGTCAGGAGCACGTCGTACAAGTCATATTGCAACATCTAAGAGCTCACTTTGCAGACTTTGTTTCTTTCTTGCAGAGTACCAGGCCTAAGCCAGAGAAAAAGAAGATCCATAGGCTCACAACACCAGCAGCAAGCCTGTAAAGCATGGCAAGATATCTGAAGTTTTATCAATACTTGATTCAAAGTTTGGATGAAGGCACAAAAGCCAATGTGGAACTGAATCTAAATAAAAATGCCACAAAGCCCAGATTCAGCTCAACTGCAAATTAAATCGACTCAGACCTCCTCACTACTGGCATGCCCTTCTAAGGAGTAAATATTTACTTTAGTAACTACCTTTCTTCAACATATAATTTCTGGTAAACAATTTTTTTTAAAAAAGCTATTAGATATGCAAAGAAGCAGAAAAATTTAATCCAGCCCTAACCGGTTTGGCTCAGTGGATAGAGCATCGGCCTGGGGACTGAAGGGTCCCAGGTTTGATTCCGGTCAAGGGCATGTACCTTGGATGCGGGCATATCCCCAGTAGAAGGTGTGCAGGAGGCAGCTGATCGATGTTTCTCTCTCATCGATGTTTCTAACTCTTTATCCCTCTCCCTTCCTCTCTGTAAAAAATCAATAAAATTTGTTAAAAAAAAAGAGAAAAATTTAATCCATAAGGCAAGTCAATACAAGGAAACCCATAGACAAGATAATGGTATTATCAAAAAAAGATTTTAAAATACCAGTAATACACATGTAAAAAAATCTAGAAGGAAAGGTGACCATGCAATAAACAGATTAGGAATTTAACATAGAAATGGAAACAACAAGACTGAAACAGAAATGTGATATCAGAAATAACTTCATTCAATAAAGGAAAATAGTAAACTGGAAACAAAAAAATCTGTACGTCTGAGGAAAATAGAAATATCCAAAATGAAACAAAAAGTGAAAATTTAAAACAAAAGGAAAAAAAGCTTTAAAAATCATGAGACAATTTCATATAATCTAACATGCAATTCACCTAGAAGGAAAGACAGAAAAAATATCTGGCCAAAACCGGTTTGGCTCAGTGGATAGAGCATCGGCCTGCGGACTGAAAGGTCCCAGGTTCGATTCCGGTCAAGGGCATGTACCTGGGTTGCGGGCACATCCCCAGAGGAGATGTGCAGGAGGCAGCTAATTGATGTTTCTCTCTCATCGATATTTCTAACTCTCTATCTCTCTCCTTCCTCTCTGTAAAAAAAAATCAATAAAATATATTTAAAAAAAAATTGAAAATAATGACCAAAATTTTTCCAAAATTAATGAAAAGTAATCAACCCATAAATCCAAAAAGCTCAGCAAATCCCAGGCAGAATAAATTGAAACACACAAATTCTAAAGTACACAAAGTGTAAATATATGTTAAAAACAGAACAACAAACAATAAGAATTTCTAATGGATACACTAAAGAAGATAATAGAACAAAATCTTTTCAGTACTGAAAGAAAAAAGTAAAAAGTAATATTTATATCTAATAAAAATATCCATTAAAAAATATTAATGCATTTTTATTTTTTATTTATTTATTTTAATTAAATCTTTATTGTTCAGATTATTATATTTGTTCCTCTTTTTTCCCCCCCATAACTCCCCTCCTCCCAGTTCCCGCCCCACCCTCCGCCCTCACTCCCCACCCACTGTCCTCATCCACAGGTGCACGATTTTTGTCCAGTCTCTTCCCGAATCTCCCACACCCCTTTCCCCCCCAGGAATAGTCAGTCCATTCCCTTTCTATGTCCCTGATTCTATTATAATCAACAGTTCATTCTGTTCATCAGATTATTTATTCACTTGATTCTTAGATTCACTTGTTGATAGATGCATATTTGTTGTTCATAATTTGTATCTTTACCTTTTTCTTCCTCTTCCTCTTCTTAAAGGATACCTTTCAGCATTTCATATAATCCTGGTTTGGTGGTGATGAACTCCTTTAGCTTTTCCTTATCTGTGAAGCTCTTTATCTGACCTTCAATTCTGAATGATAGCTTTGCTGGATAAAGTAATCTTGGTTGTAGGTTCTTGGTATTCATCACTTTGAATATTTCTTGCCACTCCCTTCTGGCCTGCAAAGTTTCTGTTGAGAAATCAGCTGACAGTCGTATGGGTATTCCCTTGTAGGTAACTGAGTTTCTTTCTCTTGCTGTTTTTAAGATTCTCTCTTTATCTTTTGCTCTTGGCATTTTAATTATGATGTGTCTTGGTGTGGTCCTCTTTGGATTCCTTTTGTTTGGGGTTCTCCGCGCTTCTTGGACCTGTAAGTCCATTTCTTTCACCAGGTGGGGGAAGTTTTCTGTCATTATTTCTTCAAATAGGTTTTCAATATCTTGCTCTCTCTCATCTTCTGGCACCCCTATAATTCTGATGTTGGTACGCTTGAAGCTGTCCCAGAGGCTCCTTACACTATCCTCGCATTTTTGGATTCTTTTTTCATTTTGCTTTTCCGGTTGGGTGTTTTTTGCTTCCTCGCATTTCAAATCATTGACTTGATTCTTGCGCTCCTCTGGTCTGCTGTCGGGAGTCTGTATAATATTCGTTATTTCAGTCCGTGTATGCTTAATTTCTAGTTGGTTCCCCAATATAAGATCGAGGGTCTTAGTTTTCTTGTAGATCTCATTAAGTTTATCGGCGGCTTCTAAACAGTTCTTGAGAGACCTTAAAAGTGTGGTTCTGAACTCTATATCTTCCATTGACAATTTTGTCCTGTTTCTTTGTCTCCGCATTTTGTTATGCTTCCTTGGTGCACCCCCTAGTGGTCTTTGTGCGCAGTCTTATAGTTAAATCTTGATTGTTGTAGCTAATTCCAGGGAGGGTTTGACCTCCAGGCCAAGTGGCTATGAGAATCAGCTGTGTCAGCAGTGAGAGAACTTCTGTCCTCTAGGGAGGTGCTAATCTGGCGTTTGCCTGAGGCTATCCGGCAAATGCCTGTGTGCAGGGCTTGGGCGGGGCGGGTCGCACAGGATCAACAGGGTGGGCCGGAGAGAGCAGTTATGGCGGCTCTCAGTCCTGTCCCCAAGGGCTCTGCCTCTCTGAGTCCCAGCACCCGCTGCAAACCTCAGAGAGAAAGCTGCACTCGCTCTGACTGAAGCCAGACAGTCCCGCTTCTCCCGTTTGAGTCTGGGTCCCTAAAGACTCGCCCGTATCTGGAGCTCAGAGTCTGCGACTCCCTCCTGATTGAAAACGCCAACCGCGCACTCCGCACCTCAGAATTTGACTTCAGCACTGCGCCTCCTCTGAGTGTCCGTATGGGTTTCTCTTTCCTCCTAGTTGTAGGACTTCCACTCAGCCAGCGTTCCTGTGGTTCTGGGTGATGTCCCTTCCGTTTTTTGGTTTCACTTTTGAAGTAGTTGTTCAAAGCAGCAAACTCCGGCGTTAACCTATGCCGCCATCTTGGTTCAAAAAATATTAATGCATTTTTAGACAGACATAACCTTAAAGACTGTCTCCAACAAGTCTTCACTTCAAAAAAATAATTAAAATAAGTTCTTCAGACAAATAGCACCTGGAAACCCATATCTGCATGCAGAAATGTAGAGCACCAAAAGGTTAAATAGGTGAATAAATAGAAAAGCCCTCCTAACAAGTATTTTTATTTCATTTTGCACACATACATTTCTTTTATTTAAAAACTGTTGATTATTTCAAGCAAAAATAATAATGTGTATGGGGTATATAGCATCTACAGAAGTGGATATATGAAAACAAGACCACAAAGGGCAGGGGAAAGGTAAATGGGAATCTGGATGGGTTCTCAGCTCATAGGAGTAAACTACTAAGTGAAGGTAGACTAATAAGTCAAAGCTGCACATTATAATCCCTAAAGCAAACACTAAAAAGGCTACAGAGCTTTTACAGAAAGTTAGGAAAGGAGATAAAATCATAAACCACCTCCGCTGGTGTGGTTCAGTGGTTGAGCATCAACCTATATAATTAAAATAAGTTCACAGCTCGATTCCTGGTCAGGGCACATGCCTGGATTGCAGGCTCTAACCGCAGTGGGGAGCGTGCAGGAGGCAACCGATCAATGATTCTCTCTCATCATTGATGTTTTTTTTTCTTTCTCTCCCTCTCCCTTCCTATCTAAAATCAATAAAAATATATTTGAAAAAATCATAAACTAAAAAAACTCAATTCACTGAAAAGAAGGTTAACCAAAATGGAAAACAGGTGCAAAATAAACAAAGGGAAAAAATCCAATTCTAGAATGATTAAAATTAACCCACCACCACCAGTAATTACATTAAAGGACTAAAAACCACATAGCCCTGGCCAGTGTGCTAAGTGGTTAAAGCACTGGCCCTTGTATCAAAGGGTCTCAGGTTTGATTCCAGGTCAAGGGCATGTACCTGGGTTGCAAGTTCGATGAGGCAACCAATTACTGTCTCTCTCTCACATTGATGTGTTTCTCTCTCTTTCTCTTTCTCTCCTCCCCTGGGCCCTCCCTTCCACTCTCTGTAAAAATCGATGGAAAAAATATCCCCAGGTGAGGATTACAAAAAAAAAACACAAAACATGTAAAAGGCAAAAGGCAAACAGCCTGAATTTTAAAAAGGCAAAACCCATATATTTAAGCTGCTTAAGAAAAATATTTTAGATTATTACCTCACACCTGCTAGAATGGCTATTATCAAAAAGAAGTAACAGCCTGGCCTGTGTGGCTCAGTAGGTTGGGCGTCATCCTGTGCACTCACAGGTTGCTGGTTCGATTCCAGGACAGGGCACATGCTCAGGTTGTGGGCCACATCCCCAGTAGGGGGTGTGTAGGAGGCAGCTGATCCTGCTTCCCTTTCACATTGATGTTCCTCTCTCTAAAAATCAATAAAAATATATTTTTTAAAAGACAACAGAAATAACAAGTATTGGTGAGGATGTGAAGAAAAGGGAACCTTTGTGGACCGTTGGTGGGAATGTAAATTGGTGCAACCAACATGGAAAACAGTATGGAGGTTCCTCAAAAATTCAAAACAGATCTACCATATGATGCAGCAATTCCACCTCTGGGTATTTATCCAAAGAAAATAAACACAGTACCTTGAAAAGATATGTGATGCACCCCCATGTTCATTGCAGCATTACTTTTTAAAAAATATATTTTATTGATTTTTTTACAGAGAGGAAGGGAGAGGGATAGAAAGTTAGAAACATCGATGAGAGAGAAACATCGATCAGCTGCCTCCTGCACACTCCCCACTGGGGATGTGCCCACAACCAAGGTACATGCCTTTGACCAGAATCGAACCTGGGACCCTTCAGTCCGCAGGCTGACGCTCTATCCACTGAGCCAAACTGGTTAGGGCCATTGCAGCATTATTTATACTAGCCAAGATATGGAAACAACGTAAATGTCCATCAATGGATAAATTGGTAAAGAAATTATGGTATAGCCCTGGCTGATTTGCCCAGGTTGTGGGCTTGATCCCCAGTAGGAGTTATGCAGGAGGCAGCCCATCAATGATTCTCTCTCATCATTAATGCTTCTATCTCTCTCTCCCTTTCCCTTCCTCTTTGAAACAAAATTAAAAAGTAATTGTGGTTTAAGTGTGTATATGTGTGTGTATATATATATATGTGTATATCCCATATAATAAAAGCCCAGCAACCAAACCACAGAACAACCAGAACGACTGGTCGACCAGTCGCTATGACACACACTGACCACCAGGGGGAAGACGCTCAACACAGGAGCTACCCCCTGGTAGTCAGTGAGCTACCACAGTGGGAGCACAGCTTGGCTGACTGGGATGAGCAGCTGCTCCCTCCGAAAACCCTGGGCCAACAGGCAGGAACCCAGGCTGTGATTGTTGCCTCCTTGCTCCAGGCTCCTCCTCCTCCTCACTCCCTGCTGCCTCCTCTGGAGGCCTGCAGGTTGTGCAGTGCTGCTGCCAGGCTCGCAGAGCTGACCCTGGAGGCTTGGAAGCGGGTTCATGGCTGCCACAGGACTGAGGCCTACTCTGCCATCTCTCAGTGCTACTCTCCCTGGGCCCAGCTCCTACTGGGGCCCCTGGAGAGGCAAGTGCTCCGGCTCCACGCAAGATGCCGGACCAGGGAATAGCCGCTAAGAGGGTGGGTCCACAGCCACTCAGCTGACTGGGATGAGTAGTGGTGCTCCCACAGCGGGCCGATCCCTGCAGGCCATGCCCCCCACCAGTGCATGATTCCCATGCAGTAGGCCTCTAGTACATATTTAAAAGAATGAATATTTCCATTTATGTAAAGATGGACTGACTCTAAGCGAAATAAGTCAGAGAAAGATAAATACCATGTGATCTCTCTTATATGCAGAATTAATAAAAAGAAAACAAAAACCAAGCTCATAGATACAGAGAGCAGTCTGGTCATTGCCAGAGGTGGAGGTTGGGAGGTAGGCAAATAGGTGAACTGTTTTTGTTTACTTTTTCGTTTAAATAAGTTGATAACTTATATAAAAATACACTTTATATTTAATATAAGAAAAGAAGTCGAAAGTAAAAGAGTGAACAAAGACTAAACAAAAGGTTAGTGTGGCTATATTAACATCAGACAAAATACATTCAAAGGAAGGAGTATGAGCAGAAATAAATAGGAACATGTCATAATTATAATACCGCCAGTTCCTCAGATAAATATAATAACACTAAGTGTACATAACTTAAAACAGCACCAAAATGCGTGAGACAAAATGTTAGGAGAAAAAGCTATCCATAATCATAGTTGGAGGTTTTAACATTCCTCTCCCAGTAAGAGATAAGAAGACAACACTAATCCCATATAATAAAAGCCTAGTGGCGTCACACGTGATATCATCACAAGATGGCCGGCAGGGGAGGGCAGTTATGGGCAATCAGGCCGGCAGGTGGGGGCAATCAAGCTGGCAGGGGAGGGCAGTTGGGGACCATCAGGCCGGCAGGAGAGGGCAGTTGGGGGCGATCAGGCTGGCAGGGAGCAGTTAGGTGTCAATCAGACTGGCCGGGGAGCGGTTAGGCCAGGGGTGGGCAAACTTTTTGACTCGAGGGCCACAATGGGTTCTTAAACTGGACCGGAGGGCCGGAACAAAAGCATGGATGGAGTGTTTGTGTGAACTAATACAAATTCAAAGTAAACATCATTACATAAAAGGGTACGGTCTTTTTTTTCAATAGTTTTATTCATTTCAAACGGCCGGATCCGCCCGCGGGCCGTCGTTTGCCCACGGCTGGTTAGGGAGTGATCAGGCTGGCAGGCAGAAACAGTTAGGGGCAATTAGTCCCGAATTGTGAGAGGGACGTCTGAAAAAAAGCCCAAGCGACTGGTCAACTGGTCGTTATGATGCACACTGACCACCAGGGCAGATGCTCACCACAGGAGCTGTCCCCTGGTGGTCAGTGCACTCCCAGATTCCCGCAGGCCACGCTGAGGGACCACACTGGGCATGAACAACTGGCTATTCACATGGAAAAAAATAAACCTTGATCCTCATATGTCATATTAAAAATATGAAAATGGATCACAGACCTATATGTAAAAACTGAAACTAGCCGAACCGGTTTGGCTCGGTGGACAGAGCGTCGGCCTGCGGACTCAGGGGTCCCGGGTTCGATTCCGGTCAAGGGCATGTGCCTTGGTTGCGGGCACATCCCCACTGGGGGGCGTGCATGAGGCAGCTGGTCGATGTTTCTCTCTCATCGATGTTTCTGGCTCTCTATCCCTCTCCCTTCTTCTCTGTAAAAAATCAATAAAATATATTAAACAACAACAACAAAACTGAAACTAAAAGTTTCTACAAGAAAACAGAGAAAAAAACCCTTCTTTATCTTGGTTTAGGCAGAACTTTCTTAAGCAAAACAAAAACAAAAAACCAGCCTCTCCACCATCTGGGAACAGGAACTCTAAAACAACAAATATGTCTGGAAGGCTGCTGGCTGTAAGTGGGGTCTCTAGAACCAGAGGGAGCACACAGCTCTTCCTTCTTATTTTTAAACTAGTGGCCCAGTACACAACATTTACGCACATTAAAAGGGAATTAATTAGAGGAAATATTTTAATATTGCTATATACCCTTTCTCTATAATAGAAGTGTCAGAGATGAAAGAAAATTAGTAAAATGTATATGAAAATCTCCCTCCTGTCAGAGTCTAGGATGTGCCGCGGGACCCAGAGTCAAGTCCGCATCCACCCGCGCACGCCTCAAAATTGCGCAACCCAGACCTGGCCATCCCCACCCCCGTCAAGCCCCACAGGGCAAGGGGTGCAGCCTCAGGTTCCCGAGCTCCAGCATTGGGGCAGGGGGCATGGCCTCAGGTCCCCTGACCCTGGAGTGAGGGCGCAAGGGTACGAGGGCATGACGACATTTGCATATTAGCTCTTTATTATATGGAAGACTGTCCTCGGGTTACGTCAGCCTCAGCGTACGTCATTTCATGGTTATGTCGCCATCTCCCATTTACTTATATATAAAAAAAGTTCCGCCGAAACCGGTTTGGCTCAGTGGATAGAGCGTCGGCTTGCAGACTGAAAGATCCCAGGTTCGATTCCGGTCAAGGGCATGTACCTGGGTTGCGGGCATATCCCCAGTGTTAGATGTGCAGGAGGCAGCTGATCGATGTTTCTCTCTCATCGATGTTTCTAACTCTCTATCTCTCTCCCTTCCTCTCTGTAAGAAATCAATAAAATATATATTTAAAAAAAAAAAAAAGTTCCGTCATTTCGACGTATGTACGTACATATGTGCTTTATGTTTATTATTTATTTACCACAAGTAAAGATCAGAAATTATCTTTCTTTTAAATTTTTTTTACTGTTTCACTTCATTACTGCTGAGTATGTGCTCCATGTGAGTGATGTAGGTGCTTATGTAGGTGGGTTCCAACTTATGGCTAAAATCATGTTACGAAGCGCCTTAGGAACGGATCTCTGATGTAACCCAAGGACCTACTGTATAGGATTTTTTATTGATTTCAGAAAGGAAGGGAGAGGGAGGGAGGGAGAGAAACATCAATGATGAAAGATAATCGTTGATCGGCTGCCTCCTGCATGCCCTCTACTAGGGGTTGAGCCGGGTATGTGCCCTTGACCAGAATTGAACCCGGGACCCTTCAGTCTGCAGGCCAAGGCTCTATCCACTGAGCCAAACCAGCTAAGGCAGCTCTTCTTAAAACTGAAGGTGCTTATGCTTGAGATGAAACTGAATTCCATGTGGGAAAAACATGTGCTCAGGCAAAAAACAGCAGTGACTCCTGGTGGGAAACCTAAGAAAACCAGAGCAATCTGGGGAAAGTCAAGGTCCTCATGGAACAGTGGCATGGCCCGAGACAAATTCCAAAGCAGCCTTCTGCTAAGGCCACTGGACACAGGATTTGTGTAATGCTGTACTCAAGTACTTAAACTTATTAAAAAGTAAAAAATATAAGAGGGGATAAAAAAACCCAAACTGTTAAGTTGGACTCGATCAAAATTTAAAACTTTGCCTTAAAAGACCCTATTAATAAAATGAAAGGCAAGCCACAGAAAGGGAGAAAATATTTGAAATGTATATAACCTCAAAAAGAACTCATATCCTGAAAATATCAGGAATTCCTACAGTTCAACAACAAAAAAATAAATGACCCAATAGAAATATAGTGGAAAGATCTGAACTGATACTTTCCTAAAGATGGCAGATACAGGTGGAAAACAAACACTTGAAAAGATATTCAGGATCATTAGTCGTTAAGGAAATACAAATTAAAACCACAAGGAAATACTCCTCCTCCTACTACTACACATCATCTAATATGGCTAAAATTAAACACTGACCATATGAAGTACTGGCAAGGATGTGGAGGAACTAGAATTTATTTTTAAGGCTTTTATTTATTTTTTAAGAATATGTTTTTACTAGAGGCCCAGTGCGCGATATCGTGCAAGACCCAGACCTGCTGCACTGGTGGGACCCAGACTGACTCCCACGGTGCCGGGCGGGACGAGGGACTCAGAGTCAAGTCCCCCCCCCACCCGCGTGCGCCTTGCTGTGCACACAGCCTCCTGGTGACCAGTCTTTGGTCATTCTGCGTTACAGCATCACGGCACAGGCCTTTTATTAGTAGAGATTGATTGCAGAGAGAGGAAGGGAGAGGGAGAGAGAGAAACATCAATTGTCAGCAGCTTCCTGTACACTCCCACTGAAGATGGCCGGAAACCTGGGCATGTGCTGACCCTGAATCAAACTGTGACCTCCGGGTTCTTGGGTCAATGATCAACCACTGAGCAACACTGGCCAGGCATAAGGTTTTTATTTATTAGTGGCCCGGTGCCGGGGTCCAACCCCAGCAGGTCCAGGGGTCCCCAAAGGTGTGGACGGAGTCGGCGAAGAAGGAATGACATGGAGACAGCATTCAGTTGATCAGCCGCCTAGCCAGGATCTCTAGCCAGGATCTCCAGCCAAGTTCTGGCCTGGATCTCCAGCGAAGTTCTGCTTAGGATCTCCAGCCAGGTTCTGTGTCCATGTTGTCTTGCTAGGTTCTCCAGGTTCTCCAGCCAGGTTCTATAGCCATGTTCCCTCGCTAGGTTCTCCAGCCAGGTTCTGTCCAGGTTCTCCAGCCAGGTTCAGTCACCAGGTTCTAGTCAGGTTCTCTTGCCAATTTCTGTAGTCAGGTTCAGTCCAGGATCTTTTGCCATGTTCTCTCGCTAGGTTCTGTCTCTAGGTTCTGAGGCCAGTTTCTGTCCAGGATCTTTTGCCATGTTCTCTCCAGCGAAGTTCTTCTGTCTCTAGAGAACGTTCTGTGTAGGTTCTGTACCTCCTGGTTCTGTCTTCTTCTGTTCTGTGCTCTAAGCTCTGTATTCTAAGTTCTGACTCTCTTGGTTCCGTATTCTAAGTTGTGTTGTTACATCTGTATTTATACCAGTTGATTCTAATCCTATCAATCTCTATTCCAAAGGTTAGGGCGTTTCTTATCTTCATTCCAGGGAGTAAAGATTATGTAGCTTAAGCATGATTGTTCGTAGTTAAAGTGATTAATTACCCACCTGGCACTTAGTTAAGAGGTTTTATTCCCTCCCTAACTTCAGGGGAAAATCCCTACCTGGGGAAACAACCTTTCTCAGAGAGGAGACCTTGGTTAAAACACATAGTGCCAAGAAGGTGAGCAAACATATTAAGAACAGTATGCCATATATGCCGGGTCCCTTGAAACAGCAAGGATGGACCGGCTCCCGGCAGCCCGGTGCATGAAATTCATGCACAAGTAGGGTCCCTAGGCCTGGCTGGCTATCAGGGTCGATTGGGGCCTTCTGGCTGCCGGCCGGGGCCTCCCTTTCCCGGCTGCTGGGGCCTTCCTTCATTCCACGCCACCCCCGGTGGTCAGTGCACATCATAGTGAGCGATCAAACGCCCAGTATCCTGATCGAACAACCAAGGGGACACTTTGCATATTAGGCTTTTTTATGTATAGAAAATATAGAAGATTTTTACATGTATTTTTACTGATTTCAGTAATGCAGCACTAAACTGTGCAAAACTGAAACAAATTGGATGGGAACACTTAAATACCCAATGATATATCTATAAGCAAAATCAAATAACAAATCAAGAAAATTAATCATAATAATAAAGGCTAATCTCTGTAATACAGAGTGTCCCCCAAAAAATATATACACACTGTAACAGCTGATAGCACAATTTAAAAAAATTTAAGTTTTATTGATTTCAGAGAGGAAGGGAGAGGGAGAGTTAGAAACATCAATGATGAGAAACACTGATTGGCTGCCTCCTGCACGCCCCCCACTGGGGATGGAGCCCGCAACTCAGGCATGTGCCCTTGACCAGAATTGAACCTGGGACCTTTCAGTCTGTAGGCCGATGCTCTACCCACTGTGCCAAACTGGCTAGAGCTGATAGCACAATTTTGAAAATGAGATGTATTTTAATAAACACTGCCCTTATAATTATTCAAAGTGCATATATACATTTTTGGGGATACCCTAGATAAGAGTTCCTGAAAATCAAAAGGACTAAGAACTTATGGGAACATGAGTAAAGGATATGAATAGATAGAAATCATTCAAAAACATAGAGAAAGTGCCGGGAGCCGGTCCATCCTTGCTGCTTGACACAGTCGCTGCAGGGAAGAAACATCTGCACAGCATATGTTTCAAGGGACCTGGCATATATGGCATACTGTTCTTAATATGTTTGCTCACCTTCTTGGTGCTATGTGTTTTAACCAAGGTCACCTCTCCAAGAAAGGTTGTTTCCCCAGGTAGGGATTTTCCCCTGAAGTTAGGGAGGGAATAAAACCCCTTAACTAAGTGCCAGGCGGGTAATCACTTTAGCTACGAACAATCACGCTTAAGCTACATAACCTTTACTCCCTGGAATGGAGGTAAGAAACGCCCTAACCTTTGGAATAGAGATTGATAGGATTGGAATCAACTGGTATAAATACAGATGTAACAAGACAACAGGACACAGAACCTAGAGACAGAACATAGCGAGAGAACCTGGCTGAAGAACCTAGAGACAGAACCTGGCTACAGAACCTGGATAGAACATGGCAAGAGAACCTGACTAGAACCTGGTGACTGAATCGGGCTGGAGAACCTAGCGAGGGAACATGGCTACAGAACCTGGCTGGAGAACCTGGAGAACCTGGCTGGAGAACCTAGCAAGAGAACGTGGACACAGAACCTGGCTGGAGATCCTAACCAGAACTTCGCTGGAGATCCTGACCAGAACTTGGCTAGAGATCCTGGCTAGGCTACTGATCAACTGAACACTGTCTCTGTGTAGTTCCTTCTTCGCCGACTCCGTCCACACCTTTGGGGACCCCTGGACCTGCTGGGGTTGGACCCCAGCACTCTTTTCCTCTTTTTCAAAAATTATATATTGCAGTAGACCCCCTGCCACAACTTTCTGTAATTGAATAGCCTATATCATGTGATGTCTTTGGCCCCTTTTAGCTTTCGTTGCCTCTGACTTCCTGGATAGAACCAGTTCTTGGCCACAAATCTGACTTATGAAACTATTGGTTCAGAACGAGGTGTGATTTTTTTTTTTTTTTTTTAGTAAATGTTCATCAAGAGAAGAAGTTTCTAGTCTTGTAAACAGGAAAACGGATTGTGTTTGATTCACTGATGTGTATCCAGCAGCTGGCACAGAACATGCATGTAATAAGCACTCAATAAGTAATGAGAATCTGAAAGAAAAAAAATATCACACCTCGTTCTGAACCAATAGTTTCATAAGTCAGATTTGTGGCCAAGAACTGGTTCTATCCAGGAAGTCAGAGGCAACGAAAGCTAAAAGGGGCCAAAGACATCACATGATATATGATATAGGCTATTCAATTACAGAAAGTTGTGGCAGGGGGTCTACTGCAATATATAATTTTTGAAAAAGAGGAAAAGAGTGCTGGGGTCCAACCCCAGCAGGTCCAGGGGTCCCCAAAGGTGTGGACGGAGTCGGCGAAGAAGGAACTACACAGAGACAGTGTTCAGTTGATCAGTAGCCTAGCCAGGATCTCTAGCCAAGTTCTGGTCAGGATCTCCAGCCAGGTTCTGTGTCCATGTTCTCTTGCTAGGTTCTCCAGGTTCTCCAGCCAGGTTCTGTAGCCATGTTCCCTCGCTAGGTTCTCCAGCCCGATTCAGTCACCAGGTTCTAGTCAGGTTCTCTTGCCATGTTCCATCCAGGTTCTGTAGCCAGGTTCTGTCTCTAGGTTCTTCAGCCAGGTTCTCTCGCTATGTTCTGTCTCTAGGTTCTGTGTCCTGTTGTCTTGTTACATCTGTATTTATACCAGTTGATTCCAATCCTATCAATCTCTATTCCAAAGGTTAGGGCGTTTCTTACCTCCATTCCAGGGAGTAAAGGTTATGTAGCTTAAGCGTGATTGTTCGTAGCTAAAGTGATTACCCGCCTGGCACTTAGTTAAGGGGTTTTATTCCCTCCCTAACTTCAGGGGAAAATCCCTACCTGGGGAAACAACCTTTCTTGGAGAGGTGACCTTGGTTAAAACACATAGCACCAAGAAGGTGAGCAAACATATTAAGAACAGTATGCTGCCCTGACCGCTTTGGCTCAGTGGATAGAGCATTGGCCTGCAGACTGAAGGGTCCCAGGTTTGATTCCGGTCAAGGGCATGTACCTTGGTTGCAGGCACATCCCCAGTGGGGGGTTTGCAGGAGGCAGCTGATGGATGTTTCTCTCTCATCGATGCTTCTGGCTCTCTATCCCTCTCCCTTCCTCTCTGTAAAAAATCAATAAAATACATTTAAAAAAAAAAAGAACAGTATGCCATATACGCTAGGTACCTTGAAACATATGCTGTGCAGATGTTTCTTCCCTGCAGCGACTGTGTCAAGCAGCAAGGATGGACTGGCTCCCGGCAAGAAAGATGTCAAAAAAAATTATACCAACATGCCCTTTTACCTTGAATTGGTAGAAATACAAAAGCATGAAGCTCACACTATTGGTAAGACTATAGGAAAACAGACACTATAGACTGCCAGTAAGAATTAAACTTTGCTATATCACCAGTAGGAATTAAAGTAGCAAAAGTTTGGGAATAACATTAAATGTCCAAGAAATACTGACAAGGGACTACACAGTACTATAAAGCTTTTCTTAAAACAAAATTCTCAATGTACTACAAAAATACAGTACTCCTAGATACAATGTAGAGTTAAAAAAGCAAGGTCCAGAATCTGCCTCAAATGCATCCTTTTGTGTAAAAAAAAAAAGTAATACATAATCATTATATTTGTTTATACATGCATAAAGAAACTATAAGCACACATAGGAAACTAACAACAGTAGGTACCTCAGTAGACTGTGGATGGCAAGAAAGGAATCATTATATTTATACATATATGCTTATGTACACATTTTTATATTTGAGACTTAGGAATACAGTACCTATTAAAAATTTAGTTTAAGGAAAAGCAGAAAAAAGATTTTGAAGAATTTTTAATATACAACAACCTTTCAATATCAATGAATGTTTATTGAAAAGAAAAATTATTAATACTAGGATCCCAACCCTTGAGTCCGCAGGTCGACGCTCTATCCACTGAGCCAAACTGACCAGGGCCCAATTATATTTTGAAAAAATACGCAATACCTACCTGCATCCATGCATCCAAATGCATAAAAAAATAAGTGAATGTAATATACTAAAATCTTAGCTTCAGTTTGAGGCATACTGGTTTTCTCACTTTACTTTCCTGTGTTTTCCAAACTAACATATCAAGAGAAACAATAAAAGAAAATTGTACCTTTACCTCAAAATCTGCTCCGGACAAGCAGAAATTCTCTTCATGAATTTGTAAAATATCTTATCTCCACTTTTAATTATGGTCTTCTCATATTTTTCATTACCATCACTAGGAAGACTAAAAAGAGAATCAGAAAATAGTTCTGAGTGTCTATATCTAGAGAATTATAGTATTTAGAAGAGCAAACAAGGTAATTTAAAAAAATTTTTTTTACCAAAGTTAACATATGCAAACAATTTAAATATCATCAATTTAACACATTATAATGTATAACAGTAATCCCCTTGCCCACCCTTTTCCCACGCCCTGTTCCCTAATTTTCAACTCTGGAATAATGGTTTGCAATGTGAAGAGTCATTGTGCCCAATGACTCCTTCCATTTCTTTCTCCATGTGGATTATTTTCAAACACCAACACGTCTTTTTGCAACCCCAAATTATTCCGAAAAAGCTTATGAATGAAAGCGCTCTGGTACAGAACCCGGTCATCTCTCCAAGTATCTTGTTGTAATTATATTATAACAGCAAAATAATCATGCTTACGTCGTTAGAGGGCTTTGGTTTATGTAGCCCTTCAAGACCTCCTCTCTCACTTGACTCCCAAAACCATCTGATAAGACAATATTTATCAAAGTCACTTCCATTTTACATGTCAGAACAGAGGGTCATCCAACTGAGCCACACTGGCCAGGGCACAAATAGCATTTTTCTAACTTACCTGTCTCAGCTATACATTTAGAAAGAGAAAACGAAAGAGATAGTGAACACATCTTCTTCTGTAAGTAGGTAGCATCCCTAACTTCTGTTTTCAAGCTAACTCAAGAAATTGAAGCAAAAAGGTCTTACACAGACAAGCTCTGCCTGAAAAAGTTCTCCCATGTATTAGGGTAAAACCAAAGGGTATCTGTGGCAGCTTTCTGATCAAGTCACCTCTTAACCTCAGCTGCACACATTCTCACCTTTGGGAAAGCAACTGTTCCATATCAATTCCTTCTCGTTGTTGATATTCCCTGAGAAGACTATGCGCATGATCTAGACTGACAACGTCTCTGTAATCATCCTCATCTACCACACAGATGTAGCGGGGCAGGAACTGTGGCACCACAGAAGGCAAGGCCATCCCTTCCCCAGGAGGCACAGGAAGAGCAGCATTCGTGTGAGTTTCCTGAAGGTGGAGGTCTTGGAGCTGGGCAGTCCAGTCTATGTCCTTGGCACTGTTCGAATCATTTCCAAAACCCAAGGTAAGCTGTGGTGAAGGCGCCTCCTCATTGTCACTTCCCCAGTCATCCGCACCTTCACACCAATCCTCAGCTGCAAGGCCATTTTCCTGTTTCTGGAAGAACATCCAGTGAATGAGGTCACACCTGGGTGACCTCACCTATTCCCTTGGCTGCAGCCACTCATGCCTTCACCTCCCGGAGGGAGGCTTCACACAGCCACTTCCCTTCTAGCACAATCTGACCACTTCATGGACCCCATTGACTCAAAGGCACGTTGGAGGTGGCAGATAGTGCCTTTCCCCTTTAGGGGCAGCATGGCAGATGCAGTACAGTGCCTTGTTCAACCACCTGCTCCAAACTCTTTCAGCTGTGCTTCATGTATTGCAGAACCTAGCAGAAAAGAATTACATTTCCCAGGCTCCTTAGCAGCTAGGGGTCCAAATATGATCAGGGGTCTGCTAATCAGGTCCACCAGAGAGAAAGACAAACTTGAGAGGCCATGAAGCAAAAGTCTGCAGATGGAGAGAGAGCATGGCTCTGGAGTCAACAGTTCTGACCAGGGCAACTACCAGTTCACGAGCCCACACCTCAGCTTCCTGACTGCAGCAGAGGTAGCCTAGCAGCTCCCTCACAGACCTGTTCTGAGGTGTCATTCTGGAGGTCATTCCTGAAGTTGCCTTCTCCAGCCTGTCCAGTACGTTAGCAAAAACCTAATTTTAAGCCGAAACCGGTTTGGCTCAGTGGATAGAGCGTCGGCCTGCGGACTGAAAGGTCCCAGGTTCGATTCCGGTCAAGGGCATGTACCTGAGTTGCGGGCACATCCCCAGTGGGAGATGTGCAGGAGGCAGCTGATCGATGTTTCTCTCTCATTGATGTTTCTAACTCTCTCTCTCTCTCCCTTCCTCTCTGTGAAAAATCAATAAAATATATTAAAAAAACAAAAAAAACAAAAAAAACCCTAATTTTAAGTCTCACCTTTAAAAAGTCAAATTGCTTGTCTATTATCTGCAATTGAACCCTGCAAATATAGGCAGACACCACGGTCATCTTTTTATCCCCAGTATTGCTAGTACTGTGCTTGGCACATATTAAGAACTCTCTCTCTCTCTCTATATATATATATCTATATATATATATATATATATATATATATATATATATATATATGGCAACATTTATAGGCAAAGGGAGGCTGAAATTTGTTCTGCTGCTACCAATTTGCCTAACTTTTAGATTATTAAAGTCAGAGTTTGTCTTATTAAATGAGTTATATACATATACATATATACATATCACAGTAAGACTATTTACTATAAACACATATATGTATCACATACAACCATGTATATGTATATACTCATACTTTTTCTCAAACAAAAAAATCAGTAAGCTATGTGCCTCAAGACCTTCAGTGTATATTAAAAGAAACAACTAGCCCTGACTGGTTTGGCTCAGTGGCTAGAGCGTGGGCTTGCCAACTGAAGGGTCCCAGGTTCGATTTCAGTCAAGGGCATGTACCTTGGTTTCCGGGCACATCCCCAGTAGGGAGTGTGCAGGAGGCAGCTGATCGATGTTTCTAACTCTCTATCCCTCTCCCTTCCTCTCTGTAAAAAAATCAATAAAATATATTTTAAAAAAAGAAACAACTAACAAAACCTTAAGGAAATAGCATTTTATGGTTCAGAAAAGAGCAAACAACATTCCAAATGCCCCTAGCCGGTTTGGCTCAGTGGATAGAGCATTGGCCTGTGGACTGAAGGGTCCCGGGTTCCATTCCAGTCAAGGGAACATGCCCGGGTTGCAGGCTCGATCCCCAGTAGGAGGCATGCCGGAGGTAGCCGATCAATGATTCTCTCTCATCATTGATATTTCTATCTCCCCTCTGAAATCAATAAACATATATTAAAAAAAGAACACGGCTTAAAGTTTGTCTTAAACGATATTCTATAAAATACCCTGAAGTCACAGCAAATCCTAACATGCACAACCGCTTTACCTGAGTGTCCGGCACTTCTTTCTCTCGCATCTGCAGGAACTGGGAGCGGAACACCTGCCAGCTTCAGGGTAAAGATAACTGCGGTGAGGGCCCCACTCCCGACCGCCGGCCGGCTGCCCACCCAGCCCGGTGCGCCGGGGCGGCCCCAGCACCGGCACCTACCTGCGCGCCCCGCCGCCGCCGCACCCGGGGCTGGGGCAAGCGAACACGTGCAGTAGCCGATGGAACGCGGAGCCTTCCAGCGGGCAGTACACCTGCACGACCAAGGCAAGCGGCTGCCCGCAATGTTCACACACTGGCCTCGGCGCTGCTACCGCGGGCAGGGCGTCCTGAGGGCGGGGGCGGGGGCGGCGCTCAGACCGGACAGCGCCCGGGACCCGGCCCACCCCTCACCCCGCACCAGCACCCGCCGACCCGACTCCGGCGCCCCATCTCACCGGAAGGCCGCCCAGCTTGCTAGCAGTCCAGGCGCCTGGCCCTGTGGGGCAGCCATGCACCGCTGCGTCCGGAAGACCGAGCAGTACTGGCTTCCGAACGGCCGCCATGACGACGGGGGACCCACGTGAGCAGACGAACTACGGCAGCCCGGACGGTGCGCCCCGCTGCGCACGCGCACCTCCTACCTCCGCGAGCCGGCCCCGCCCCCTCGAGGGCCTCTCTGAGGTGGGAGCCCAGCTGCAGGCTGCTGCTCTGCTGGCCTCAAAATCCGGGAGCCCCAGGCACTTGTGTGCCTCCCAATGCATTGCAATAGGAAGTACGCACACTTATGCAGTAGTATTGCCATAAAGTTTTACCTGAAATAAGCGAGATAATAGTATTATGGTTAACAAGAAAAAGCAAAGTCCATAATTTTTAGAGATACACATAAAAATGCTTATAGATGAAAGGATGTATCGGAGACTTGCCAAAGCATGATGAAGGGGTAGATGAAATAAGGTCATGAGGTGGTAATTATTGAAATTGGGTGTCAGGTACATGGAGGTTTTCTATACTGTTATACTTTGAAGTTTTCCATAATACAGTTTTTTAAATGCACAACCTTAGGTGAACTTCAAAAACATGCTAAGTGCAAGAAGCCAGACATAAAAGGCCGCATTCTGGAAAAGGTGAACTTTAAAGATAAAGGAATCAGACCACTGATTGCCAGGATTTGGGTTTGGGAGGTAGGGATTTGTTAGAGGAGGTGGATAGAAAGATGAGCTGGGAGAGGCAGCTGGGGCTTGGAGGAAGTAAGTGCCAGACCTGACAAGCTGAAAACAATGGAGGTGGCAGGCCTTTCTGTGAGCAGGAAAGAGTCAGAGCTCTCCAGGATGAGTCTAACAGGGGTGGGCAAACTTTTTGACTCGAGGGCCACAATGGGTTTTTAAACTGGACCGGAGGGCCGGAACAAAAGCATGGATGGAGTGTTTGTGTGAACTAATATAAATTCAAAGTAAACATCATTACATAAAAGGGTACGGTCTTTTTTTTTTTTAGTTTTATTCATTTCAAACGGGCCGGATCCCGCCCGCGGGCCGTAGTTTGCCCACGGCTGGAACTGGTGGCATAACAACTAGATGAAGGAGTCTTGTAACTTAAAGATGTGCTAGGGGCAGGGGCCTGACAAAAAAGAATTACTAAGTAGACTGAGGGGCAGGTACCATGGGAAAGAAAAATTGCTAATTATCTCGCTAGAAAAGCAATGTGTTATGATTGAACCCAGCCAGGTGTGACCCTGCTCGTAAATTTTATGTAAACTTTTTACCCTGCCAGTACCAGGAACGGCTAAGGACCCGCTTTGCAGTTTGTTTTTTCTTTTTTTAAAAAAGTACTTTGTAATGTTGCAGATAAAAGGTCTTGCTGTACTCTTGGTCTGCACTGCAAGCTGTGGGCTCTTATGGGAAGGACACGGCTAGCAGTCAGCTGGTCAGCTTAATAAAGGCTCTTAAAATTTAAATTCTGCGTCGGTGGTCTATCTCGCTGAGCTAACCCATAACAAAGATATATTTTTGGGGGGAAATAAGGGAAGGGAAGACTTACCAAGGGGCACTCCAGTCTAGGGATATAAATATCCCAACCCCCACCGGGCAGGACACTCGGTCCGATTCGGCCAGCTTAGTTGCCCGCTCAGGTCCTCTCTGAGTGTACTGCTTTCCTACAAATAATTCCTTGCCTGTTTTTGCTGTTTTTTTTGTTGCCTTTTGTTTGACTTTATTTGTACAAGCGAGATAAAAAGAGGGGATACAGAGGATTGTCTCTGGCCAGAAGTTATCTCCGGCCAGAGACCCCCTTGTCCACCGCTGACAGATTAACCATAAAGGGAGGCCAGGAACTTTTTTGGGTGATGAAAAATGCTGTGTATCTCAACTGTGTGGTTACATGACTGTATACATTTGTCAAAATTCAGAACTGTACACCAAAGGAAGGTGAATTTTACTATATGTAAATTATATCTCAATAAACCTGACTTTTAAAAAAATGCTTGTTGCAAAAGCACTATCTCAGGCTTCACATCATAGGGTGCAAAAGAAATTAATGTTTTCAGGGACCCACACTGCTACCAAACTCAAGGAGTTTGCCACTTGGGGTGCTCTATTCAAAAATGAGGCATGGGCCCTAGCTCGTTTGGTTCAAGCGTCAGCCTGCCAACAAAACGGTCCCAGGTTCGATTCTGGTTAAGGGCATATACCTAGGTTGCAGGCTTCTTCCTGGCCCAGGCCCTGCAGAAAGCAACCAATTGATGTGTTTCTCTCACACCAATGTTTCCCTCTCTTCCACTCTCCCTAAAAATCAATGGAAAAATATCCTCAGGTAAGGATTAACAATAAATAAAATTTTTTAAAAAATATATTTTATTGATTTTTCACAGAGAGGAGGGGAGAGAGATAGAGAGTTAGAAACATCGATGAGAGAGAAACATCGATCAGCTGCCTCCTGCACATCTCCCACTGGGAATGTGCCCGCAACCCAGGTACATGCCCTTGACCGGAATCGAACCTGGGACCTTTCAGTCCGCAGGCCGACGCTCTATCCACTGAGCCAAACCGGTTTCGGCTAAAAAAATTTTTTTAAAAAAGAAAAGAGCCCTTGGTTTGGCTCAGTGGGTGGAGCGTTGGCCTGTGGACTGAAGGGTCCCAGGTTCAATTCCACTCAAGGGCACATGCCTGGGTTGTGGGCTGGATCCACAGTAGGGGGTGTCAGGAAGCAGCCCATCAATGATTCTCTCTCATCATTGATGTTTCTATCTCTGTCTCCCTCTCCCTTCCTCTCTGAAATCAATTAAAAAAAATAAAAAATAAAAGAGACGTGGTTGTCACAAGGTAGTTTTATTTACTTGCAGCAAGTAAATGAGACAAGGGATTAATATCCAAAGTTCTGACTCCTGGAAGGGAGACTTAGCCATTGCTTATGTACACGATTAGGTCAATTACATGTTGATTTCTTCTTTGCAGTTGGCTACTTCCATCAGGTTGAGTTCCCATCAGCTTATCCTGTTTACTGCTTGACCTACAAAATGCTATGCTATCCTATATAATAAAAGGATAATATGCAAACCAACCAAACGGTGGAATGGCCGGTTGCTATGACATGCACTGACCATCAGGGGGCAGACGCTCAATGCAGGAGCTGCCCCCCGGTAGTCAGTATGCTCCCACAGGGGGAGTGCCACTCAGCCACAAGCCAGGCTGACGGCTGGCGGCATCGCTAAGGCTGTCCGACTGCGCCTTAGGCCCCACACCCCCTAGAGCGGGCCTGAGCCGTCAGTCGGACATCCCCTGAGGGCTCCCAGACTGCAAAAGGAAGCAGGCCAGGCTGAGGGACCCTCTCCCCCTGAGTGCACGAATATCATGCACCAGGCCTCTAGTCCTATATAATAATAGAGGAATATGCAAATTATCTGGGACACCATCACATCATGACCATTCAGCAGGGTGGGTGGGGCTGTGGGTCCCTGGGGCAGGACTCCGGGCCTGGTGTGATTTTGTCCTGGCCAGGCAGACTCCCCTGTGGTTATGCAGCCAAATCCTGACTCAGACCCGGGGTTTACTAAACTTTACTGGAGCTGCTCCCCACACCCCCACCACCTACCACAGGACCACACTGCCTGCAGCAGGGTGCCCCAGCAGCCTCCTGACAGGCGGGTGGCCAGGGAGAGCTGAGTGGGGCAGTGCGGCAGGGAGCCATGGAAGGGCAGGACGGCCGGAGCCAAGTTCCCAGGGGTCTGAGGAGAGTGCCTGACAGGATCACAGACTGCAAAGAAGGAAGATGAAGCGGCCACAGGGAGCTCTTCCAATCCCCCTGCAAGGACACCCTACCCCAGCCGCCCCAGCCTCAGGGGTAGCCGCCCCGCACCTACAACTCCTGATCTCTTCCCCTGCCACCTCTGCCAGGGGCGCCACAATAGCATGCAGGCGATGACCTGTCAGTGCACTGCCAGGCCCCGTCCGCTGAGGCCAGGCACACCTCTCCTCCCTACAACTCCAGACCTGGGTGGAGGCTGGCCCGAGTGGCCCCCCAGGGTCAGACCCCTCCCCCACTCAACAGCAGCAGAAGTGCGCTGAACCTCGCTGGGGACGGGGCTAAACCCGCCCTCCTAGCCTGCCTGGCCCCGCCCTGGCCCAGCTCCCGCCCAACTCCAGGAGATTAGAGCCCCGCCCTGAGCACCTACAGCTGTGAAACGGCCACATACACTTTAAAGAATGGCGCCAAGCAGGGAGGTTTGACAGCTACTCCCCCTTCAGCCTCGCCATCCCCCTAGTGCCCACCTAGTACCCCCCCACCCCGGCCAGCGCCTCCAGGGGCGACCACCACTGAGCCTGCCCCTCTGAGGCCTGCGGAACCCTCTGCAAAGCTTCAATAGCTACAGTCCCAGGAAACAATCATGCCCTCCTCCCCTAATCAGCACCTGCTACCTTCCCATTTAGACACTTACTTGATGAAACATTTCTAGGTTTATTAGCCTGGAACCTTCTCATGACAACCCAGTGAGGTAGGTGGAGAAGAAATTACAATTCCCATGGTATATGCGTATGTATTCAGAAATGAAGCTCAGAGAGAAAAAGTGTCAAGCCGAATGTCCCAAGGTATAGCACACAGGGGGGCAATTTGATTTTAAGTGGGAGCAATTAAAGAATGAGTTAACAGTGAATTTTTTGCATTTCTTATGGTTCTAGCGGGCCTCATCTACAGCAAATCCTATATAATAAAAGGCTAATATGCAAATGACTGAATGGTGGAATGACCAGTCACTATGATGTGCACTGACCACCAGGAGGCACTCAATGCAGGAGCTGCCCCCTGGTGGTCAGTGTGCTCCCACAAGGGGAGCGCCACTCAGCCAGAAGCCAGGCTCACGGCTGGCGAGCACAGCAGCAGTGGTGGGAGCCTCTCCCACCTCCATGGCAATGATAACGATGTCTGACTGATGGCTTAATGGGCCCAAGCCATCAGTCAGACATCCCCCCCAGGGCTCCTGCACTGCAAGAGGGCGCAGGCCAGGCTGAGGGACCCACTCAAGTGCACAAATTTCATGCACTGGGCCTCTTTCTCTATATATAAAAGCCTAAGCGACCATTATGACCAAACAACCCGACGACCGACCGGTCACTATGACACGCACTGACCACCAGGGGGCAGATGCTCAATGCAGGAGCTGTCCCCTGGTGGTCAGTGTGCTCCCACAGCCAACCTCTCACAGCCAGCCAACCTCCTGCGGTCCCTCTACCTGGCCAGCTGGTGGTCAGTGCACTCCCACTGCCAACCTCCTGCAGCTGGCCAACCTCCCGCAGTCCCTCCCCTCTGCTGGCCAGCCCCAATCGGCCCCAGTCGGAACTGGGCAAGATGGCCAAAATTGGCCCCGATTGCCAGCCAGGCCAAGGAACCCCACCCATGCACGAATTTGTGCCCCAGGCCTTTAGTATTTTAATATTTAATAAGAAATAACTGTTTAGCCCTAACCAGTTTGGCTCAGTGGATAGAGCGTTGGCCTGCAGACTGAAGGGTCCCAAGTTTGATTCCAGTCAAGGGCACATGCTCAGGTTGTGTGCAGGAGTCAACCAATCAATGATTATCTCTCATCATTGATGCTTCTTTCTCTCTTTCTCCCATCCTCTCTGAAATCAATTTAAAAAAAAAAAGAACTGTTTAGCCAAGCCGGTGTGGCTCAGTGGTTAAGCATCAACCCAGGAACCAAGAGGTCAATGGTTTGATTTCCGGTCAGGACACATATCTGGGTTGTGTGCTCAATGGCCAGTGGGAGGTATGCTGGAGGCAGCTGATCAATGATGTTTCTCTCTATATATCCCTCTCCTTTCCTCTCTCTCAAATAAATAAATAAATAAATAATAAATATCAATAAAAAATTTTTTAAAAAAGAAATAACTGTTTAGAACTGTCCAGACCTTGAGACTATTATCCTATCTAACATCTTAAAGGAGGACACAGGTGACCCAAAACATTTGGCTCCAGCCTCAGAGAGGACCTGGAGATGAGACCAGTTTACTCCTGGTTTATTAATACCAATCTGATAGCTTTAAATGGGCTGTGAAGTCTGACCTTCGTGTCTACTTCAGGTCTAGCCAAAGAGCTGGATGACCTGACATGTTTCCCATGACATATTTTTAAATTAGAGCAAGAATGCCCTAGCTGGTTTGGCTCAGTGGATACAGTGTAGACCTGCGGACTGAAGAGTCCCAGGGTTCAATTCCAGTCAAGGGCACATGCCCAGGTTGTGGGCTCGATCCCCAGTGTGGGGCATGTAGGAGGCAGCCTACCAAAGATTCTCTCTCATCATTGATGTTTCTAGCTCTCTCTTTCTCTCCCTTCCTCTCCGAAATCAATAAAAAATATATAAAGATAAAATAAAATAGTAAAAAAATTACACCAAGAAGCAAACTTCAAAATTCTTGTTTGCTAACAGTTACTGACCACTCTCCAACATCAGTCACTTATTTACATCATAACACCTATTACAACCTCTTGACTGAAGTGTGATCGCAGCATCAAGGCCTACTGCTTGAGGTGAGTTTTCAGGATACTAATTACTGCCACATTCTGGAATTCCAGAGGCAATTTAACATCAAAGTTGACAATGACATCATTGTGGAGTCCTTGGAACAATGTCACAAAAAGTACTTGCATGTGTGAGATTTGAAGTAACTGGCTCAATTCATTATTTTGTAGGGTTTGAACCACCTGGCAAACCCACACATAACAAGTTACGATAGTTTGCCTGAGGAAAAACAGAACAAAGATGTAGAAAGCTGCTTCAGTCTCACCCTGAAGAGCTACCTGTTTGTGATGGTTAATTTTATGCATCAGCTGGGCTAAAGGGTGGCCAGATAGCTGGTAAAACATTTCTGAGATTGTGTGTGAGGGTGTTTTCAGAAGACAATAGCATTTGAATCAGTAGACTGAGTAACTAAGGTCGCCCTCACCAATGTGGCTGGGCATCACTAAGAGCTGGAATAGAACAAAAAGGAAGAAGGGCAAATTCTATCTCTTCTTGAGCTGGGACGTCCATCTTTTCCTGCCCTCAAACATCTGAGCTCCTGGTTCTCAGACCTTCACTCTGGGATTCACAGCAGTGGCTCCCCCCATTCTTAGGCTTTCAGACTCAGACTGAATTATACACCTGGCTTCCCTGGTTCTCCAGCTTGCAGACAGCATATCATGGGACTTTTCAGAATGGCTCCATAATCACATGAGCCATTCCTATAGAAAATCTCAAATAACTATATATATGTATATATGTGTGTGTGTGTGTGTGTGTGTGTGTGTGTGTGTGTGTGTGTGTGTGTATAGTATTGGTTCTATTTCTCTGGAGATCTCTAATTCACATACTGTTCAACACTTGAAATAATGCAGCCATGGGATACTTAAGTGGAAGCTACAAGTGATGATACTGGGAGTGGTGAGGGGCAGGAGAATAAGAGAAGGCATAGGGACATGTGGCCAACTGTCATATGCCAGTTCCTCCTGCATAAAAGAAGACATGAGACCTGGCAGCGGGCTTACAGCACAGTGGTCCCCCTGCTAACATATCTTTCACGTGAAGCCAAGTTAGTCTGAGAGGGTCTGCCACCTTGAATTTTCCTATCCGCACTTTTTTGTGCTTGTCATTCTGTAATAGAGGAAGTGGCTGTGATAGGGAAAGGCCTTCACTTTTCTTCAGCTAAATTAATAAAGAAGGTGGTGCCCAGCTGGTGTGGTTCAGTGGTTGAGCATCAGCCCATAAACCAAGAGGTCACCAGTTTGATTCCTGGTCAGGGCATATGCCTGGGTCGTGGGCTTGATCCCCAGTGGGGGGCAGCAGTTTGACATTTCTCTCTCTCTAAAAATCAATAAAGACATATTTTTTTTAAAAAAGAAAAAAGAAGAGGTGGATCAGCAGGAGCCTAAACAGAACTCAACTGTCAAAAAACACGTTTCTAGCACCTCTGCAAAGGTGGGGAGAGAAGTGGGCATTCACTTTTGGAATTAAAAAAAGAAACCTACTTCACTAATAGAAAGATGCTGACAATATCCAAGTATCATTTCATGTGGACATTTGCACCTGTACAATCACTTTCTAGAGTTAGGGTATTCCTCACTGAGACTTTGGGAGTGCAGTTTGCCTTCTTATAGGTGCAAAAAATATGAATCCTGGCTTTCCCTGTCTTAAGGAAGGCATGTGACCAAGCCAGAGTACAATGCAGAAGTGGGTGACCCAGGACGGAACGGGGTAACAGCAGCCCAGATGACAGGGTACAAGGCAGAAGGTTCCCAGTCTGGATTTTCGCATCTGGTCTAGGGTCTATGTCCTGAATGCTCAGCCTCTAGCCTGCTCAACAATTCTGCCCCTCACTCTTTAAAATTCCTCCTCTGCTTAATCAGACATATTATTTAATATCCTATATAATAAAAACCTAATATGCAAATCGACCCAATGCAGAATGACCAGTTGGTGGGGGACGGGGCCAGTGAGTGGGCAGCACCAGGCCAGCCAACGTGGGTGCCAGTGGGCAGAGGGAGGGGACGGTGATGGGGGGGCATGGCAGCAACCGGAGGTGGTGGAGGGGCAATCGGGGGCAGAGCTGGCTGCTCACCCGCTGGTGCCGTCCCCCAATTGCCCCGCCAGTTGCCTCCCACAGAGGACGCCAGACTGCGGCTTAGGCTCACTCCCCGCGCCGTCAGTCGGACATCCCCCGAGGGCTCCTGGTGTGAGAGAAGGCACAGGCTGGGCTGAGGATCCCTGCCTCCGTGCCTCCCCGCCCACAGTGCATGAATTTTCGTGCACCAGGCCTCTAGTCTTGAATAAAAGACTAGTTTGCTCAAAAATCCTTTTTTCAATGTCTACCTTATAAAAGGAAAGAATTACCTGGGTATCTGGCCAGGTAATAGTAGTCACCATTAATTTGGGCCAGGAACTCACCCAAAACAGATATAATTTCAATTTGGTTTGTAAAATCATACAGTGAACACAAGTATACAATTCATCAAAAGTCATAGGAATGAGGAGTAGAAGATGGAGAATGGATTTGGTTACAGAGGCCAAGTTGCCCTTGTGACTTTGATTGTGCCCCATCCAATACACTCTCTTCTCAAGGACCACCCTCCATTCTGGAGCTGCTCACCACTTAGTCAAGCCTCAATCCAGGCACATCACTCCTCCGACAGGCGCTCTAACTCCTGCACAAAGCACCATCTCAGGAAACAAGAGGCTGAGCTTACAACCTCCTTTGTGGCATCTTTATTTTTCTACCTGGTACATGAACAATGTAAATGTGGATCAAAAATCAGCTGCACTGAACACTTCAATTAATTGTAAAACAGAGGGGAGCGGACACAGAGGGTGGGGGTGGCAGTTCCAGACCAGCTTCCTTGAAGGGCTTGTGGTCTAAGTCTGTGACCAGAGGGTGTTCTGGGCAGAACCATGCAGTGCAGACGCTGGCGAGGAGGGACAAGAAGGACAGTCACAACAGGGACTGCAGCCCAGCATGAGTTTATTGGATTCTGGCGGTACACTCCTGCTTGACAAAGTTGATCAGCCCATTGGTGGAAGAATCGTGAGAGGTCACTGGGCTGCTGCCATCAAGCTCAGGTTCAATTTGCTTAGCCAGCTGCTTTCCCAGCTCCACTCTGCCAGGAAAAGGAGAAAGAATTATATGAGGAAGGTTCCAGTATTGCTAGTGAAATCCACAAGCATTCCCACCCTCTCCTTGAATCAGCAACTCACCCCCATTGGTCAAAGCTGTTGATGTCCCA
This sequence comes from Myotis myotis, assembly GCF_014108235.1. Taxonomy (NCBI): domain Eukaryota; kingdom Metazoa; phylum Chordata; class Mammalia; order Chiroptera; family Vespertilionidae; genus Myotis; species Myotis myotis. Next base: position 11,868,673 of record NW_023416323.1, read on the forward strand.
GATGATGCCCTGAACGAAGATCTTGTGCTCATACATGGCTGCAGAGGTGACAGATAGTGCACATTTAGGACTCTACCAGCCCAGTACAACTTACCCCAAGCTGGGATCTTCCCCACTCACTTACCAATTAAGGCTCCAAGAATGAATGGTGTGAGCATGGTAAACATAATAGAGTTGGTTGGACGATTTCCTTCAAAGACCTTCAGAAAACACCCAGGAGGAGCCCCCAGTTAGTTGTGATCCCTAAGTCCTCAGAAGGGAAGCCCTCCCTGCCCCAGAAGCTGGGATATGTAGGTCTTTTAGGATGGCCCCTCCTACTGTGGACAAGCCAAGCAAATCATGAGCCCTGCCTTGGCCCCACAACTTTATCCTTCCAACTCCAATATGCCACCCAAACCCCACTTCAAAAGTGCTTACCTTGTGTGGCAACAGCTTCTCCAGGTCCTCTGGGCTCCTTCCTGCAGCCTGGAGCTCCTTCCGAGCCTCCTCTGTCGACTTCCCCCTCATCAGGGCCTCAGTCTGGGCCAAGAAGTTGGCCAGGAGGATCTGACGAGAGAGACATCCAAGTTTGCCTGGAAACTGTCTGAGCTTCAGGCCGAGGGATGAGACCACTTGGCACTTGGCAGTCACAGTTAGTCCAACATGGGCCAGACAGCCGTCCCCACTCTAGAGCTCAGTTGGAGCACAGGGGGACAGCAAGGCACATCTGACGACACCAGAAAGTAGGTAACTGTCCTTTAAGGAATATGTACTACTTGTCAAGGGCCCTACTAAGAACTTAACTGACATCTACTAAGATTCCGAGGAGGAAAGGCATCATCTCTCTTGTAGTTGAGCCTCTTCAAGTGAACAGCACTGATTCGCAGAAGTACGAGGGGGAGAATCAGAATTCAAACCCAGGTCTCCGAGTGTAAATCTGGTGCCCACAGTAACCCATGCTACTCTGCATACCTGAGATGAGGTATGACTGATCCTCTTAATGGACTTTAACAGGTTAGGAGTTAGATGATTTCCCCATTTGCTACTCTGTAGGCAAGATCTTGGCTCGGTGATTTTTTTTACCCCCTGCTGTTACACCTGTGTATGTTACATTACATGGCAAAAAGGATTTTACAGATGGAATTAAGGTCACAGCACGGCCGGTGTGGCTCAGTGGTTGAGCGTTGAGGTGACAGCCCTCAAAGGCTCTATGAATCAGGAGGTCACGGTTTGATTCCCAGTCAGGGCACACGCCTGGGTTGTGGGCTCCATTTCCAGGAGCGGGTGTGCAGGAGGCAGCCAATGAATGATTCTCTCTCATCATTGATGTTTCTATCTTTCCCTCTCCCTCTCCCTTCCTCTCTGAAATCAAGAAAAATATATTAAAAAAAAAAAGAATTAAGGTTACAGATTTTAAGATTTGGAGATCATGCAGGTGATGATGAGGGCCCTAACCAGTTTGGCTCAGTGGATAGAGCGTCAGCCTGCGGAATCAAGGGTCCCAGGTTCGATTCCGGTCAAGGGAATGTGCCTTAGTTGCAGGCACATCCCCAGTGGGGAGTGTGCAGGAGGCAGCTGATGGATGTTTCTCTCTCATTGATGTTTCTATCTCTCTATCCTTCTCCCTTCCTCTCTGTTAAAAAAAAAAATCAATAAAATATATTTTTTAAAAAAAAGTAGATGAGGAAGGCAAATGAGTCAGTCATAGAGATGCAACAAAAGAGAATCAAAGCTTGAGAGGGACTCAACCCACTACTGCTGATTCTGAGATGGAGGGGACCACGAGCCAAGGTGGCTTCTAGTAGCTGAGAATGACCCCCCGGCCACCAGCCAGCAAGGAAACTGGATCTTGGTTCCAACCTGAGCAGAGACCCAGCAGAGCCTGGTGGACTTCAGACCCACAGAAACTGAGATAATGAATGGGCGTGGTCTTTGTTAGGGCAGGAATAGGAAACTGCACCAGGTCTTACGAGGTCTGGTTGTAATGTGAGCCGAGGAAAGCGTGAGGAGGGTCTGGATGGGGCTCTTACCTTGTGATGCAGACCCTTCCTTATTGGGTGCTGGCTCTGAACCGGGATGAGGAAGTCACAAGGTATCATCTTGGTGCCTGTGAATGGCACTGTGGTCACTCAGGCACTACTCCAGCCCACAGGTGACAGCACTGACCTCATGGAGAAGTCTGTGCTGGTGGGCCCTCTCCCTCCCAGCAGCACCTGTGCCCAGGCCAGGTGGGCCCTACCTTGGTGGATGAGCTGGTAGAAGGCATGCTGGCCATTGGTCCCTGGCTCCCCCCACACAATGGGGCCCGTCTGGTGGTCCACACGGGTACCGGACTTGGTGATGTACTTTCCATTGGACTCCATGTCACCCTGGAATGTGGACAGAAACCAGCCCTCTCTCTGCAAGTGCTGCTCCCTCGTGCACTGTGCCCAAATCCTGCCTGGGATGTAGCAGGCATTCCTGCCCTGCCCTGGCCCTGAGAGATATCCACAAGCATGATCCTTTTATCTCCCCTCACCCGTGAAGATACAGGCTCACAAGCTTTCTAGCTTAGACCACTCTGCAGGAAGAAGCCATGACTAGGAGAAAGTAGGTATGAAGGTTCCAGGAAGAACTCCCTAAGGGAAGAAATTGGTCACAAAATCTTGAATTGGCTTAAGGGAGAAGCAGGCTGGCATCCAGAGTGAAGAGCCTTTGAGGGCTGTCACCTCAACTAGATACTGGGCCTTGGGGTGCCTTTGCCTTCCTTCAAGCACAGGCCACACCTGCAGGTGGTGGTGGAAGTCTGCTGTGCCTGCCCCAGGGCTGCAAGGCAGGGACTGGGTTTGTGCTAAAGCGAAGCAAGGACAGATGAGGAAGGGCTGCCTGCCCAGAGCGGAGGCTGGACTAGGGGAGGGGCTCTGGAGATTCCGGCGGGGGACAGAGGGCTGTGAGTAGCCCAAAGAGGCACCACAAACTGGGTGTGGACTTGCTTTTCTGGAGGAACAAAGGAGTACAAACCATAGGGGTCCTGACCTGTGGCCCCACCCTATCGCAGGCACACAGAGTGATGCCCAAGGAAAAAACCACCCGGCTGAGAAACATGCCCTGAGCCAAGCCAGGACTTAACTGGCCAGGGCTCCATGATAACCAGTCATGCCCCTCCCATGGAAATCAAACTTGGCTGACACTCAGCTCAAACAGATCCTGGATGCAAAAGGTTCACCCTGAGATGGGGAGCAGAGGTGGGGCTTGGTCATGCCCAGGGGTAACAGATGTGCAGGAAGCTAGGTACCTGGACTGACAGGCCTCTCAGGCCCCCCACAGGCTATGCTGGCCCCAAGGCCTGGCCGGGCAGCTAGTACCTGCTGGAAGTAGGCGGCAAAGCGGTGCAGGTACTGGTCATAGGGCAGCATGGCATGTGTCTCACACCCAAAGCAGTTGATGTACCAGACACCCAACAAAGCCAGCAGGACGGGGGCATTCTTCTCCAGGGGCGTCTTGCGGAAGTGCTGATCCTGAAATGAGAGCCGGGTGGGTGAGCACTGAGCAGCTGCAAGGGAGGGGAAGGGGAAGGGAGGGAGGGTGGGGAGGGAGAGGGGAGGGGGCTGGACTAAGCACAGGTCTCTGGCCAGTGCTTGGCAGAGAACACAAGCCTCCGCACTTACCATCCAGTGAGCCCCCGAGAGCAGCTGCTCGAAGTTGTCAAATCCTGTGACACAAAAGCAGTGTCAACAGAAATGGTCGTGCCCTAAGCCCTCCTGGCAGTGGGCACAGCTTCTTCTGGAACCAGGGAAAGGTTAGATGGGGAGCCAGGAGAAAGAGGACCTGGGAGGAACTGGGCCTGCAGAAAGCCTCTCTAGTCGGATCAGCTCTGAGCGCAAAGGTGGATCTAAACGCCGCGCACAAGAAACGAGGCGTTCCCAACCCCTCTGGGAAACAAGCAGGGCTGCAGCTGTGAGGGGGAGAGAAAGGCCAACCTGCAAACCCCAAAGATAACTTGGTCCATCCCTCTTGACCTGAAAGAAATGGACCAGCCAAGGGCAGCAAGGCCAGGGGCCTGTGGGGACAGGAAGGTGCTCAGTGACATGAGCACCATCCAACCTTCGACTTTCAACATCATCTCCCAAGCCAGAAACAGACACTCACCCACGTGCAGAGCAATGGAGAGTCCAATGGCTGACCACAGCGAGTAGCGTCCTCCTACCCACTAAGAGAGACAGGAAATGGTGCTGAGGAAGGGTTGGCATTCCCGCCCCCTCCCTCCTGCCACAAAACTTGCCCCCCTGGGAGCAAAGCTCTTCACAGGTGCAGCTCAGAGGGCCTGGGCCCGCCCACCTCTGGCCGGTGCTGGGACTGAGCAGAGCCAGAAGACGCAATCGGAGACCTTACCGTAGCTGGGTCGTCTCCTCAGATACTGAAAGACCCAGTGCCTCATACCTGTGCCAGGTTCAGCCTCTCCAAACACTGACAGACTCAGCGCCTCATACCTGTGCCTGGTCAGGCACCTCAGACACCCACTGATTCAGCGCCTCATACCTGTGCCTGGTCAGGCCTCACAGACACCCACAGATTCAGCGCCTCATACCTGTGCCTGATCAGGCCTCACAGACACCCACAGATTCAGCGCCTCATACCTGTGCCTGGTCAGGCTCCTCAGACACCCACAGATCCAGAACCTCATACCTGTGCCTGGTCAGGCCTCACACACACCCACAGATCCAGAACCTCATACCTGTGCCTGGTCAGGCCTCCTCAGACACCCACAGATCCAGAACCTCATACCTGTGCCTGGTGAGGCCTCCTCAGACACCCACAGATCCAGAACCTCATACCTGTGCCTGGTCCGGCTCCTCAGACACCCACAGATCCAGCGCCTCATACCTGTGCCTGGTCAGGCTCCTCAGACACCCACAGATCCAGAACCTCATACCTGTGCCTGGTCCGGCTCCTCAGACACCCACAGATCCAGAACCTCATACCTGTGCCTGGTCCGGCTCCTCAGACACCCACAGATCCAGAACCTCATACCTGTGCCTGGTCAGGCCTCCTCAGACACCCACAGATCCAGAACCTCATATCTGTGCCTTGTCAGGCGCCTCAGACACCCACAGATCCAGCGCCTCATACCTGTGCCTGGTCAGGCCTCCTCAGACACCCACAGATTCAGAACCTCATACCGGCTCCTGGTCAGGCCTCCTCAGACACCCACAGATCCAGCGCCTCATACCTGTGCCTGGTCAGGCCTCCTCAGACACCCACAGATTCAGAACCTCATACCTGCGCCTGGTCAGGCCTCCTCAGACACCCACAGATCCAGAACCTCATACCTGTGCCTGGTCAGGCCTCCTCAGACACCCACAGATCCAGCACCTCATACCTGTGCCTGGTCAGGCCTCCTCAGACACCCACAGATCCAGCGCCTCATACCTGTGCCTGGTCAGGCCTCCTCAGACACCCACAGATCCAGCGCCTCATACCTGTGCCTAGTCAGGCCTCACAGACACCCACAGATCCAGAACCTCATACCTGTGCCTGGTCAGGCCTCCTCAGACAACCACAGATCCAGCGCCTCATACCTGTGCCTGGTCAGGCCTCCTCAGACACCCACAGATCCAGAACCTCATACCTGTGCCTGGTCAGGCCTCCTCAGACACCCACAGATCCAGCGACTCATACCTGTGCCTGGTCAGGCCTCCTCAGACACCCACAGATTCAGAACCTCATACCTGCGCCTGGTCAGGCCTCCTCAGACACCCACAGATTCAGAACCTCATATCTGTGCCTGGTCAGGCTCCTCAGACACCCACAGATCCAGAACCTCATACCTGTGCCTGGTCAGGCCTCCTCAGGCACCCACAGAACCAGCGCCTCATACCTGTGCCTGGTGAGGCCTCCTCAGACACCCACAGATCCAGAACCTCATACCTGTGCCTGGTCAGGCCTCCTCAGACACCCACAGATTCAGAACCTCATACCGGCTCCTGGTCAGGCCTCCTCAGACACCCACAGATCCAGCGCCTCATACCTGTGCCTGGTCAGGCCTCCTCAGACACCCACAGATCCAGAACCTCATACCTGCGCCTGGTCAGGCCTCCTCAGACACCCACAGATCCAGAACCTCATACCTGTGCCTGGTCAGGCCTCCTCAGACACCCACAGATCCAGCACCTCATACCTGTGCCTGGTCAGGCCTCCTCAGACACCCACAGATCCAGCGCCTCATACCTGTGCCTAGTCAGGCCTCACAGACACCCACAGATCCAGAACCTCATACCTGTGCCTGGTCAGGCCTCCTCAGACAACCACAGATCCAGCGCCTCATACCTGTGCCTGGTCAGGCCTCCTCAGACACCCACAGATCCAGAACCTCATACCTGTGCCTGGTCAGGCCTCCTCAGACACCCACAGATCCAGCGACTCATACCTGTGCCTGGTCAGGCCTCCTCAGACACCCACAGATTCAGAAACTCATACCTGCGCCTGGTCAGGCCTCCTCAGACACCCACAGATTCAGAACCTCATATCTGTGCCTGGTCAGGCTCCTCAGACACCCACAGATCCAGAACCTCATACCTGTGCCTGGTCAGGCCTCCTCAGACACCCACAGATCCAGAACCTCATACCTGTGCCTGGTCAGGCCTCACAGACACCCACAGATCCAGAACCTCATATCTGTGCCTGGTCAGGCCTCCTCAGACACCCACAGATCCAGAACCTCATACCTGTGCCTGGTCAGGCCTCACAGACACCCACAGATTCAGCACCTCATACCTGTGCCTGGTCAAGCTCCTCAGACACCCACAGATCCAGAACCTCATACCTGTGCCTGGTCAGGCTCCTCAGACACCCACAGTGCCAGTGCCTCAAACTTGTGCTTAGTTTACCTCCTTGAACACTGACAGACCCAGTGCCTTGTACCTGTGCCATGTCTGTATCCTCAGACTAACAGATTCAGTGCCTCATACCTGTGCCCGGCCTGCCTCCTGACACACCCACAGGCCCAGGTGCTCATACTTGAGCTTCACTGATCACCTCAGCCTCAGCCCCAAGACACACCAGGCCTACTATTTATTCACACTGTGCCTTTTCATGCCATATTACAGATTCTACTTTGTGTCATTAGAATCCTCAGAACTCGCCTGGCTGCAGTGGTTCAGCTGGTTGAGCACTGCCCTGTGCACCAAAAGGTTGCTGTTTTGATTTCTGGTCAGGGCACATACCTGGGTTGCAGGTTCAATCCCCAGTTGGGTAATGTACGGAAGGCAGCTAGCTAATCGATGTATCTCTCTTCTCTCTTTCTCTCTCTCTCCCTCCTTCCCTTCCTTTCTCAAAGATCAATAAAATAAAAGAAATCTGAGGGGTACTTGAGCCTAGTACCCCTTAATTCTCTATTGGAACCCCATTGAAATAGGCTGGCCAGGAGGAAACACAGCACAATCTAGAAGATGAAGAAAGGAGTGGGGGCTGGAGGGTAGAAGCTGAGAGGCAAGGCTGGAGAAGGGAGAAGTCTGGGAGGGGTGAAAATGGAAACAGGAAACCACTTAGGACCCCCAGTGGTCATCCAGAGAATACTACCCTGGGGGTGCAGATTCAGGGGGTTCAATCAAACAGGATGAATTGGGAGAATGAGAGAACCAAGTGTGGCCCAGAGGTCTCCGGCCTGGGTAATAAAGACGAATGGTGGGGGCCCTCACCTGGAAAGGGTCCAGGTTTGGGGGAACCTTACCTGACACAGTTTCACTGGCCACACCATGCCTGACACAGGCTCTCAGATCTCAACAAACAGACTCAATTCTAGAAACCGGACTGAGAACTAGCAAGCCCTCAGACTGACAGATTCAAGCTGCTGACCTTGGCTGAGGCTAGGTCAACAGACCTCACGTTTTTGGAAAGCCCAGCAATGCCAGTGTCTGACTTGAGACTCTAAAACCTCAACCTGCAAACACAGGTCTCTAGACCTCACCTGTAGCTGCAGTGGGCCTCTTAGACCACATCTTATAGATGTAGCTCCTCAGCCATTCAACAATCTGTGCTGACCTGTGCCCCAGACCTCTTTATCTAATAAGACATAACTCTATCTTTTTCCTCACTGGGTAAGTCAGGCCCTATGCCAACCACACTACAGACCACACCTCAGACTAGTAATGGATCCTCAGGCCTCTAGAATACCTTGAGTTCTGCCCATCACACCTGACCAGGATGCTGACCGAGCTTGAGGCACTCTATCTGTCCTCCCCGATCCTAAGGGCTCTCAAGACCTTCCCAGGCAGACCCAGGCACACATTCATAGAATGACTTTGTCTTTCCCGGGATGAGAGCCCCACACCGCCCATCTGACCTTGTCCAATCCTACCACGGAAGTTCCCACCTGTGTCTGACCCTCCTTCTCAGGACTCACCAGCCACACCAATTATGCATTTCTGGGCTCAATCTTGCCCACTCATTTTGCCTAACAAGCCCAAGGATGCCAATCTGTACCTGAATCCAGGTGGCAAGAACCCACCTAAGATCATGTTTCTACACCTCTGCCCATATGACCCTGGATCAATGGTCTCACTGACAAAGTCAGCATTGGGCATGGATGCAAAGGCTTCCTTCCCCTGGGAGGTTAGCTCTGTCTGTGTCCTATTCCAGTACCTCATACTGCACGGTCATACACCCGTCAGAGGCAGGAGTTAGACAGCTCCGCTAATGGACCAAGTTTCCTGTACCTGCCTGCATCTCAACTTATAGCCAACTCAGACTCCTCACACCTTCCTGAGAGGTCCGGCTTTATCTACATGGGCTCTCAGGCCTAACTTGAGAGGCCCAAGTCTATATCCTATGCTTGACTCTGCTCTTCTCATCTTCTAGACCAGTGGTCGGCAAACTCATTAGTCAACAGAGCCAAATATCAACAACACAATGACTGAAATTTCTTTTTTTTTTAAAATATATTTTATTGATTTTTTACAGAGAGGAAGGGAGAAAGATAGAGAGTTAGAAACATCGATGAGAGAGAAACATCGATCAGCTGCCTCCTGCACATCTCCCACTGGGGATGTGCCCGCAACCCAGGCACATGCCCCCGACCAGAATCGAACCTGGGACCCTTCAGTCCGCAGGCTGATGCTCTATCCACTGAGCTAAACCAGTTTCGGCTGAAATTTCTTTTGAGAGCCAATTTTTTTTTTTTTAAATATATTTTATTGACTTTTCACAGAGAGGAAGGGAGAGAGATAGTCAGAAACATCGATGAGAGAGAAACATCGATCAGCCGCCTCCTGCACATCTCCCACTGGAGACGCGCCTGCAACCCAGGTACATGCCCTTGACCGGAACCGAACCCGGGACCCTTCAGTCCGCAGGCCGACGCTCTATCCACTGAGCCAAACCCGTTTCGGCTTGAGAGCCAAATTTTTTAAACTTAAACTATATAGGTAGGTACATTGTTATTAACTTAATTAGGGTACTCCTAAGGCTTAGGAAGAGCCACACTCAAGGGGCCAAAGAGCCGCAAGTGGCTCGTGAGCCTCAGTTTGCCGACCATAACAGACAGATCCAACACTCACAACCCTGCTTACCCTGTGCATCAATACCTCCCTGAGAAGTCACAGATCTCATCAGACATGGACATCTCTGCATACCTGTGCTCCACAGACCCCACCTGAGAGATGCAGTTCTACCTACTTGTGACTAACCCATGTTCCCCAAGCCTAACTTCTAAGACCTGGGTCAACACACCTAAGCCAGAGCCATGTTCCAAGGACTTCACCTTCAGGATCCAGGCATACATACCTCTAGCTCCAAAGTCCCTGCTTGAGAACCACATCTGCCTACTTGCGTCTAACTTTGGCCCCTGGAGCTCCATAAGCCCCACAGTGCTCTGGCTGACCTGGAAGGCTGTACCCTGGTTCTTCAGGCCTCACCACAAAGACCCAAGGGTACCTATTTTCACCTGAATCCAATATGTGAAAGAGCCAACTCTATCTACCTGCGTTCAACTCTAACTCTTTAAGGTTCATAAGACACTACACACTTGGCAGACAGGCTTTGCCTACCTGCCTTAGTCTGGTTTCTTAAACTACACTAGGTGGGCCCGCTGTACCTATCCATGGATTGATCATGGGTTCGCAGACTACACTTGATGGGCCAACTTTATCTAGCTGCATATGACCCTGGCTCCTTCCACTGTACCTAGCTCCTCAGCCACATCTGGCGACCTTTGCTTGAGTTTGGCTCCTCAAATAACACCTAATAGGATAGTTCTACCTACATGTGCTTGACCTGGGTCCTCAGACAGCACCTGGCAGGTCAGCTCTGCCTACCTGTGCTTGACCTTATCTCCTCAGACCACACAGGACAGTTCTACCTACCTGTACATGGCCCTGGCTCTTTATACCAGTGATGGCGAACCTTTTGAGCTCGGCGTGTCAGCATTTTGAAAAACCCTAACTTAACTCTGGTGCTGTGTCACATATAGAAATTTTTTGATATTTGCAACCATAGTAAAACAAAGATTTATATTTTTGATATTTATTTTATATATTTAAATGCCATTTAACAAAGAAAAATCAACCAAAAAAATGAGTTCGTGTGTCACCTCTGACACGCGTGTCATAGGTTCGCCATCACTGCTTTATACTGTACCTAGTGGACCTGCTTTGCCTACTTGTGCTTGACCTGGGCTCTTCAGACTATACTTGATGGCAGCTCTACCTACCTGTACTGGACCCTGGGTCCTCTGATAAAATCTGTCAGACCATTTCATACTTCTGGCCCCTTACACTGCAGCTGGTGGGCCAACTCTGCCTACCTGAGCTTGACTTTGGCTCCTCCGATCACACCTGGTAGGCCACCCAGCTACCTACCTGTACATGACCCTGGCATTTTTGAAAAATATTTATTTTTATTGATTTCAAAGAGGAAGGGAGAGGGAGAGAGAGAGAAACATCAATGATGAGAGAGAATCATTGACAGGCTGCCTCCTGCATGCCCCCTACTGGGCATGTGCCCTTGACGAAATCAAACCCAGGACACTTCAGTCTACAGGCCGACGCTCTATCCACTGAGCCAAACCAGCTAGGGCATGACCCTGGCATTTTATACTGTACCTAGTGGGCCAGCTCTGCCTACCTGTACTTGAGCTTCGCTCCTCAGACCATATCTGGTGGGACAGTTCTACCTACCTGTGCTTGACCCTGGGTCTTCAGAGAGTACCTGGCAGGTCAGTTCTGCCTACCTGTTCTTGACCTAGGCTCCTCCACAACTGGTAGTCCAGGTCTACCTACCTGTACATGACCATGGCTCCTTATACTGTACCTAATGGGCTCTGCCTACCTGTGCTTGACCTTGGCTCCTCAGACCACACCTGACAGGCCTTCTCTGCCTACCTGTGCTTGACCCTGACTCCTCCAACCTCACATGGCAGGCCAGTTCTGTAAAACTATAGATGACCCTGGCTCCTTACACTATAGCTGGTAGGCCAGTTCTGCCTACCTGTGCTTGATCCTGGGTCCTCAGACACACCTGGTGGGCCAGCTCTGCCTACCTGTGCTTAATCTTGGGTGCTCAGACCACATCTGGCAGGCCAGCTCTGCCTACCTGTGCTTGACCTTGGCTCCTCAGACCACACCTGTGAGCCAGGTCTACCTACCTGCAAATAACATTGGCTTTTTTTTTTTAATTGATTTCAGAAAGGAAGGGAGAGATAGAAACATCAATGATGAGAGAGAATAATTGATTGGCTACCTCCTGGAATGCTCCCCTCTTCCCCCTGGGCATCAAGCCCGCAACCAGGGCATATGCCCTGACCGGGAATGGAACCGTGACCTTCTGGTTCAGAGGTCGCCACTCAACCACTGAGCCACGCCATCTGGGCAGACACTGGCTCTTTATACTGTGTGCAGTGTGTCAGCTCTGCCTACCTGCACATGATCCTGGCTCCTCATACTGTACTTGGTGGGTCAGCTCTGCCTACCTTGCTTGACACTGGCTCCTTAGACCACACTGGGAGGGAAAGTTCTACCTACCTGTGCTTGACCCTCCATCCTCAGACTACACCTGGAAGGCCAGTTCTTCCTATAGATGACTGTAGTTACTTACATTGCAGCTTGTGGCCCAGCTCTACCTACCTGTACTTGACTCTGGGTCCCAGAACACACCTGATAGGCTAGCTTTGCCTACCAATGCTTGACCCTGTGTCCTCAGACCTGCCCACCTGTGCTTGACACTCGCTCCTCAGACCTCACCCAGTGGGATAGTGCTGCCTACCTGAGCTTGCTCCTGGCTGCTAAGACTGCACCTGGTGGGCTTTCTTTGCCTACCTGTACCTCATCTTACCTGCTTACATCTCATTGAATGCATTCAATTCTTACCTGAGCTTGACTGTGACTTTTTAGATTTCACTTGTCAGACCCAGTTTATTAACTTGACCTGATCTTGGCCCCAATAGGTCTTCCCTGACAAACCCTGTTCTACCCACCTGTGCCTAACACACTGACAGAGCCAAGGATACAAACCTGTGCCAGATGCAGATTCCATAGACCTTACCTGAGAAACTCAATTCCATATACGTGTACCTGGCCACAACTCCTCAACCTCACATGAAATCTCTACAAGATAGGTAGAGAGACAGTTCTACCTGCCAAACCCGACCTTACCTGAGAGATTGTACCTAATCCCAGCACCTCAGATCTCACCAGAGAGATCCTGCTCTATCCACCTGTTTTCACTCCATATTCTCAGAGGTAATCTAAGAGATTCAGTTCTTTCTAGATGAGCGTAACCCTGGCTCCTCAGGCCTCTCCTACAAATCTGCTCTACCTACCTGTGCCTGAGCTCACCAGTGAGACAGAACTTTAGCCATGGCTTTTCAGGTCAACCTACCTCTGCTTGCCCTTGATTTCACAGACACAACCTGTAACACTCAACTCTACCTACCTGTGCTTGACCCCAGCTCCTCAGATGTAGAATAAGAACCAGGGCCTGACCTTAGCAGCTCAGAACTTACCTGTTCAAGACCCAAAAGTACTAACCTGTGTATCTCACTTCAACTCGGACTTCACTTGACACCCTGCTCCACATACCTGCGTCAGACACAGAATTCGCAAACCTTCCAGATGGGTGCAGTTCTACATCCCTTGGCCTGACTCCAGCTTTCAGTCTTTTCCCATCGACCTCTATGCAACACCAGAACTGCTCAGACATCACCTGAGGACAAAATTCTGACCCCGACCTGTCAGAACTCACCTGTCAGACTCAACTCTGTCTCTGCCTATCTTTGGCTCCAGTTGGTCCTTACCTGACCAACCCAATTCTACCTAAATGTGCCTAATCTTGGCTTCTCAGGCCTCCTTAAGAAACCTAGTCACACACACCTTGTCTGATTCCAGCACCTGAGACCTCAGACAGATGTAGCTTTACCTGGCAGACTCCAAGTCACCCCTTATTCATTTCACTTCCTGCAATTTCAGTTAACCAGGGTCAACCATGGTCCAAAAATATTAAATGGAAAATTCCAGAAATAAACAATTTACAACATTTTAATTGCACACCATTCTGAGTAGGGTGATGAAATCTCATTTCATCCTGCTGCATTCTGCCCAGGATGCAAATCATCACCTTTTATAACCAGGTGCATCCTTACCTCTCTCTCATGTAGGCTCCTCTAACCCTACCTCAGCCAGAGCCCGATGCCACAGGCCATGCCTTGGCCTAGTTATGGAACCTCAGAGGTTTCTGCAGTACCTTGTGCTCTGCCCATCACACCTGGTCAGGATGCTGAGAGCCAGGTGGTTGCCCTGGCTCAGGGGATTCACCTATGTTTGTCTAATCCTGAGTTCTAATCACCTCAGTTGAGTGATCAGCCACCCATTATCTGATGCTGACTTCTCAGAACTGACCAGAGAGACCCCAATATATGTACCTGTCCCAGATCTAAACCTCAACTCACAGATCCAGATTTAAATACCTGTATGTGACTTTGGATCCTCAGACCTCACTTGATAGAACCATCTCTAAATACCTGTTTCTCCTCCAGAATTCAAAGACCTCACCTGTACCTTTACCTGTCCTGCACCTTCTAGAACCCACCTGTACCTGTCCTGGTTCCTCTTCACACCTCACCAGGCAAAATTAGCTCTTCACTGTGTGCTGACTGGCGAGCCCGGAGACAGCCCATGGTTTACTGCCATGCCCTTGCTTGATCCCAACACATGAAGCTGCCCCATGACCGACCTCAACAGATCGGGCCTCACTGTACATACCTCTGCCCAACTGGACTCTTCTAACCTTACCTCAGAGCCAATGCAATATTCCTATGTCTGTCCTGACTCCTCTGCCTCACCTGAGACACCCTAACTCCTGAACTTCACCTGTTCTTGGCTCCTCAGATGCCAACGACTCAATTCAGCAACATATACTTTTAGTGAACCAGGCAGGTCCCTCCTCCAGCTACTGTGGCATGTGGTATGTCTGGCCTGGCCAGGAGGCCTCTGCTGTGCCTGGCCACCTAGGCCTCACTAGGCAGCCCCAGACCCATGTTCCTGTGCCCAAGTATCATTCCTAGGCCTTACCTGGGAAACACAGGCCTCTCCCTAAGCCAGATCCCAGCTCATCTCTGCATGCTGGGCAGTTATGGGCACGGAACACCCAGACTAGGACACAACCTGGCTAGCTTCCTGGCTACCAGGAGCACATGTCCCTGACCACCACTCGCTCAGGCTCCAGGTCCTGGGAGGAGGTGGAAGGTGCCTGCCCTCCCTTAGCAGGCACGCAGCATTTGTTACAGCTGCAGTTTCTCACCCGCAGTTCCTATCTGGGCCACTGGATGTAGAAAATTATCTGAGTGACTTCTCAATTCTCCCAAGGATGGTACATAACTAGTCCCATTCTAGAAAGAAATTAAATCATTGCACACAGTAGGTACCTTAGAGCTTAATTCTCTCCCAGACTCCAAGGCCTTTAGAGCTTTTAAAGGTTACATTTGTGAATGCTGTCACCACGCAAACAGTCTAAAGGCCTGGAAACAGCCCCAGGGATCAAGCCCTCTTCGGTGAGCTTGCCGTGGTTATGCCCCCCGCATTCACAGCACCCACAGCGCACCCTGCACCCCAAGCCTTCCCTGCATTCCACAGCCGGAGGCCTTCTCACACCACTGCTGCCCTCAGGCAGGCTGCAAGGAAAGCTCCCGCTCATTGCTTGGCACCAGGTGTGGCTCTAGCAGAGATGAGTCCATGTGACCACATGTCGGTGGAGTGGCCCACAGCTCTGCCACTTAGTCAAATTTTGCTCTGCAAGCTGTCTAGCAAGGCCCTTCCCAGGCCCCGGGCCTGGTGCCTCCTCTTTGCTGCCCTCCAGTTGCTCCTGCACAATCTCCCCAGGCCTGCCTGGCCACACCTGCTGCCTCTCCCTGCCCCTTGGCCTTTTCAGACTGCGGCTGTAGTTCCGGAGAAAGGTCACCACTGAGAATAACTCAGAGCCTCAGCTTCAAGAGGAGGGTAGGGGCGGCTCCCATTACTCCTCAGTGGGTGCTGCTGGCAGGCACCCAGGGGAGTGTCACCCTAGCCTTGTAAGCTTGGCTCCCCCTCGGTGGAAGTGGAGCCCTCATCCTGACTGGGTTGCTCCTGCCCCACAGGCCTCTCTGGGGGCCTCTTGGCTTTTCTCAAAGCCAGACATGCAGCAGGTAATCAATAAAAATTGACCTGACCCCATAGGGCCCTTATCTGTGGCTCAACAGTCATGACTTAGAGAAGGACACACAGTTAACCTAGCAAGGAAGTGCCTTTACTTACATCCCAGAACTCGAACATGTTTTGAGGGTCAATTCCAAACTCCTTCACTTTGGTCTACAAACAGCAAAGGGAGAGGGAAAGAAGAAGCATGGATTAGCTGGACAAGAACAAGAGCTCCAGGGTATAAGGAGTTGTGTGGTCCGAGCATGGGAGCACCCCCACCTTCAGCAGAGCCCCATATGGGGCAGGGCTGGAACAGCCTATGAGTCCAGGACAGGGACCAAGAGCTGCCCACCCCCAGAACTGGACACCAGGCCAGCTCGAATCCAGCACGCCAACGGCCCAGAGCCTGTGAAACCTTCCTGCTGACGGGGCTGCACACCCAGTACGAGGACCTGGCCCACATGCTGCTCTACAAGACCCACCTGTATCTGCCTGTCAGAGTTCCAGAGACTGATCCCCCCTCCCTGGACATCTGGGACCCAAGCCCTGGAAGGGGCTACCTCCAGGCCAGGCACCACACAGCCAGGACACCTGCCCAGCCCTTTCAAAATCTGGGATGGCGACTCTGCCCTAGGAACCCTTCAGGGATGATCAGGCTGATTCCTCAGGGGCTCCAGGCACCCAGGTAGAAGTGCCGGCTTCCTGGCCAGCAGGAGCACCCACATGTCTCTGATCACCACTTGCTCAGGCTCTGCCAGACAGTGGCACTGTGGTTAGCCAGCCTAAGGAGGGCCGCCTGTCTCCCTCGATGGGCAGGTCAGCAGTGGAGGCAGGAAGAGGTGGAAGGGGTGGGAGGGAGCAGTAAGGAACCTGGGTGTGGTTCCAACTCTGACAAAGCCCAGCACAAAGCCCTCTGCACACCAAGTGCTCACAAGGTTTGCCATGGTTGTTATTCCGAGCCCCACCCTGCCCCGCTGGGCCACTCCCACCCTACCTTGCACAACCTCTGGCCAGGCAGACTATGAGACCTGGCAGGTAGGTGGCCCGCATTCTAATCCCGCAACCACCAGGCAAAAAGTCACATCCTCATGTAAGAATTGGGATGCAACCCCAACCCCATTTGGGAAGAGGCTGGTGGTAGGGAGGTCGTGTGCATGGAGTCTTCCGAATTATCACCCAGGCCTTGGAAATGCATCGGGCTGCCCTGATCTCACTGACTGCAAAGCCCTTGGAGCTGCAGAGACTTGGGAGAATGCAGAAAAGACAAGGGGCGTTTGTAGCTCACTTCCCTCATAGGCACCCAACCAACCCTCCTATCCCATCAGCCAAGCCAAGGTTCCCGAACCTGTGAACCGCATCTTGGTGCGTATTTTGAAAGGCCATGTCCTTATGTGGTGTGGGCCCTGGGAGGTAGTCTGGGGGCCCACATGGCCACTTACCGTATTAGTAGACAGGGCAACAAAGTGCTTCGCAACAGAAGAAGGCTACAAGAGACAGAGCCAAGTTACATTGAACCCATCCCAGGGGGCCACCCATGGGAGGGACACTCCCATCTCTAGAGAAACCCATGTCCTTGGTTCTGAGGCTGTTGGAGGAGCACCACCTCAAGGTCAAGAGGACACAGAGGTTGGCTGGCCCATCTACCTCATCAGCATACAAGGCCCAGGAATGGCCCTCCTTATAAAGTGGGTGTGGCCAGGGGAGGAGAGGATCCCACAGAGCCAAGGGGCCTTAAAGAAAGGGCCCTCAGCCAATTAGAGCAGGTTTTGCCACATTAACCAGGAAAGTCAGGCACCAGAGAGGCTGCTGGGCCACTCAGGTGGATGGGCATCCCCGCCCCGTCCTTCCTGGCCCACACACTGCCCACTGCCCACCGCCCACCGCCCACCCAGCACTCACATCCTTGGCCGACTGGAGGAGCCACTCCTTCGCTGTCTCTGCGTTCGTGATGGTCTCCTGGGTGGTAAAGGTCTGCAACCAGAGAGCACAGCAGTCTGAGCAGCGGAGGCCATGGGGGTGCCCGGTTGTCACAAGGAGCAGTGCCTGACTCCACATATATAGCCTCCGCCCACAGGTCCACAAAGCCACGGTGAGTGGCTGTGTCTGGGGCTAAAAGGTGCCTGGAAGTAGCAGTGACATCCTGTGATTCCAGGACTTCACAACCAGAGGGAGAGGGGAACCCTACTAAGAGCCACAGCCCAGCCCCTTCCTCTGATCCCCGCCACAGGGCAAAGGCCAGAGCATCTTCCAGAAGAGCTGTGGCCACGCCTGGGCGTCCCTTCCGCCCAGGCTAGGCTGTATCTCAGAATTCAGATGGGATTTTTAATATTTTGTGTGCATTAATGTGAGTAAATAGGGCAGACATGACAACAAACAAAACGCTTACATTATCTGAGCATGGCTCTGGGATCAGAAAAGAGCAGATACTAGGGACAGGTCACTAAGGATGAGAACAGTCCCAGGCTGAGCACAGATCCCATAAAGCAACTGGGTATGGCCTGAAGACCAAGATTCAAATTGATGAATTCAGGCTTTTATCAGGTAAACAGGGAATGCCCCCAGACAAGGAACAGTCTGAGGGCAGCTGCGCTGACTGGATCCACAACACAGAGTCCACTCAGAAGTGGTGGGGAGGGTCCCATGCCCTGCCCGCACCCCAACACACACAGGGGAGCCAGGCTGGGTTTGAGGCCCGTACCTTGGAAGCGATGATGAACAGGGCGGAATCAGGGTTCAGGTTGGCCAAGGTTTTGGCAATGTGGGTCCCATCAATGTTGGAGACAAACCAGACCCGGGGACCTCCCGAAGAGTATGGCTTAAGGGCTTCAGTCACCATGAGGGGTCCCTGTGGGGAGATGTAGCATCAGAAAACAAGGTTCCAAGGGGAAGAGGTAGGGACAGCCAGGTCCCATCGTTGGAGAAACCAAGGCCCTGGATGGGACCCCTCACCCCATCCCAAGACCGTCCTCTCCTTACCAGGTCAGAGCCCCCGATGCCGATGTTGATGACGTCGGTGATGGGCTTGCCCGAGTACCCCTTCCAGTCACCACTTCGGACGCGCTGGTGTAGAGTGAGAGATGGGATTAGCCCAACACCCTAAGGATAAGCTGCTGCTCAAACGCATCATTACTGCTTCCTCCTTATGCCTCAGTCCTAACTTTCAGGCCTTCATAGGGGCCCATTGAGCGGCAGATGCCTGCCACACTCATCACCAGCTATTTCATCATTAGCAAAGTGGGATACATCCTCACCGCACAGTAATATTGTCAAAATTTATAAAACAAGGGTGAACTCTAGCAGAACCCAACATATCAGAGACCAAGAGATGCGAAATGCCCATCACTAACACTGGTCTGTACCAAACACACAGCCAACCTCCACATGGACCTCAAATGGTCCTTGCCCCCTGGTATTCACTCCCTAGCACGGTCCCTATGCTGAACACGGCTGAGCTGTGCACCCTGTATGGTACTGCGGGCAGGATGGCGCATGACTTCAGAAGCTGGGTCATGAACGGTTTCGTCTTGCTCTCTTGAATGACTCACTTTTGTTGGAGCCATCCACTATGTTGGAGGACACACAAAGTTCACACGAAGAAGCCCATGGGGCAAGGAACTGAGGGGTTCTTCCAACAGCCAGGGCCATTCACCACCCAGGGATGGGGACCACCCGGGAGGAAGACCCTCCAGAGCCTGCCAAACATTCAGGTTAAGTGCAGCCCTGGCAAACGCCTTGACCACAACCTCAAGAGAGACCCCCAAACCAGTTAGGCCAGTCCATAATTTCTGACCCATAGAAACTATGTGAGATAAACGTTCATTGCTGTTTTAAGCCAAATTTGGGTATAATTTGTTATCCTATATAATAAAAGGCTAATATACTCATTGACCAAATTGGCAGAACGACTGGTCGCTATGACGTGCACTGACCCTCAGGGGGCAGACACTCAAGGTAGGAGCTGCCCCCTGGTGGTCAGTGCACTCCCACAGGGCGAGCGCCGCTTAGCCCGAAGCCGTAAGCTGGGCTCACAGCTGGCGAGTGCAGCGGCGGTGGCGGGAACATCTCCTGCCCCCATGGCAGCACCAAGGATGTCTGACTGATGGCTTTGGCCCGCGTGGAGTGCGGGCTGAAGCTGTCAGTCGGACATCCCCCGAGGGCTCCCAGACTGCGAGAGGGCGCAGGTCGGGTTGAGGCAACCCCCCAGGTGCACAATTTTCATGCACCGGGCCTCTAGTCCTATATAATAAAAGTGTAATATGCAAATGGTCCGACCAGTCGGCGGGGGACAGGGCCTGCGACCATGTGGCGCCAGACTAGCCAAGGGGCATGCCAGAGGGCAGAGGGAGGGGCGGCAATGGGGTGGGGGGTGGCGGCGACCAGCGGCAGGGCAATGGGTGCCCCTTGCCGTCCCCAGATTGGCCTGCCAGGGTCGCCTCCCACAGAGGGAGGCCACCGGCGGCAGTGGCGCAATGGGGGGCACAATGTTGGGTCTGAAAATTCACAGCCTCTCAAGGAAGCAAGTGATGCTAAAATTAAGAGATGGTTCTTTGCCCCAGCCTGTGTGGCTCAGTTGGTTGGATGTCATCCGATGCACCAAAAGGTTCCTGGTTTGATTCCTGGTCAGGGCACATGTCCAGGTTGCACAGGGGGTGTGCGTGAGGCAGTCCATCTATGTTTCTCTCTCATTTCCTTTCTCTCTAAAAACCAATTTTTTTTAAAAAAGAGAGAGAGATGGTTCCTTGGCAAAGAGCAAATGCAGAGCACTGTCACAAAAGCATAGCAGGAAGACAACGCTGAGAGTGTAGCTGTAAACCCTCTAAAACCTCAGAAAAAGCTAAGGTGGTAACACAGAGAACCTTTTGATGAGATAAAGCTTCTAGGAAGCTCAAGATTATTATCTCTGTGGTCTCAGAAGCAATGGTAAGAAAAAGTTATCTTGAAGACATTTGTGGGTATTACTTTTGTCTAACGGAGTGAACCACCCAATAAGCTTTATAGGAGAACCTCAAGGTTTCTTTTCTTTTTTTAAAAGAAATATTTTTATTGATTTCAGAGGAAGGCAGAGGGAGAGAAAGTTAGAAAAATCAATGGTGAAAGAGCATCATCGATGGGCTGCCTCCTGCACGTCCCCCACTGGGGTTGGAGCCTGAAACTTGGGTATGTCTTATGACCAGAATGAAACTGTGTCCTCCTGGTTCATGGGTCCACACTCAACCCCTGAGACACACTGGCCAGGCGACACAAAGTTTTTAAGATAACTGAATTGGCAGAAACACCACCAGTTTAGACTAAAAGGGACAGGGATGGTATAATGGGAGAAGAAGCCTTTAGATACCCACATTTCTACAGGAACAGGCAGGCTGACAAAACCATGCATTTGCAAGTACCTTTCATATAAAAGGAACGAATGAAGCCCAAACCAAAACCCCTAAGGCAGTGGTTCTCAACCTTCTGGCCCTTTAAATATAGTTCCTCATGTTGTGACCCAACCATAAAATTATTTTCGTTGCTACTTCATAACTGTAATGTTGCTACTGTTATGAATCGTAATGTAAATATCTGATATGCAGGATGGTCTTAGGCGACCCCTGTGAAAGTGTCGTTCGACCGCCAAAGGGGTCGCGACCCACAGGTTGAGAACCGCTGCCCTAAGGGATGATTCCCAAGCTTTGAGTGCTAACCATGTAACTGCCAAAATGTGTCCTGCGTGCCTCCCATTTCCCCCTCTTTTTGAAAGGAATTATCCTATCAGTTAGCCTATGCTTATTTCACCTTTGTATATTGGGTGTATGAGGGGGTAAATAATTTGTCTCTTTAATTCACATGTCTTCAGATCTAAAGGAACTGTATTTAAGTTGTACTAAAAGAAATGAAGCCCTAGCCATTTGGCTCAATGGACAGAACGTCAGCCAAAGGGTCTGGTCAAGGGCACATACCTTGGTTGCAGGCTCCTCCCTGGCCTGGGCCCTGGTCACAGCGTGTGCAGGAGGCAACCAATCGATGTGCTTCTCTCATATCAATGTTTCTCTCTGTCTTTCCCCCTCTCTAAAATCAATGGAAATAGATCCTTGGGCGAGGATTAAAAAAATAAGAAGGAAGAAAGAAATGCAGGTATTACTATACCTGTACCTGACGTCTAGCTGATATTGTAACGGGATATCAGCTTAGACCAGTGATGGCGAACCTTTTGAGCTCGGGGTGTCAGCATTTTGAAAAACCCTAACTTAACTCTGGTGCCGTGTCACATATAGAAATTTTTTGATATTTGCAACCATAGTAAAACAAAGACTTATATTTTTGATATTTATTTTATATATTTAAATGCCATTTAACAAAGAAAAATCAACCAAAAAAAATGAGTTCGCGTGTCACCTCTGACACGCGTGTCATAGGTTCCCCATCACTGCCTTAGACAGTGGTTCTCAACTTTGGCTGCACATTAGAATCACCTGGGAATCTTTTTAAAATCCTGATTTCTGGGCCGCATCCTCTGGAAATTCTGTTTCTTTGTTATGGGGTGGGGCTACAACATTAGTAATAAAGAAACAGAATTTCCAGAGGATGAGGCCCAGAAATCAGGATTTTAAAAAGATTCCCAGGTGATTCTAATGTGCAGCCAAGGTTGAGAACCACTGCCTTAGGAGAAGGTGACTGGGATATTTTGCATGTGGAGGAACATGATGAATTCCTGGAAGCCAGAGGGCAGAGTATGGCAGCCGGCTTCCAAGATGGTTCCCAGGGATCTTATACAGTCCCCTCCCACTCTGATCAGAGCTGGCCTGTAAAACCAATAGGTACTAGAGAAATCAAAGAATAATTTCTGATGCTCGCTCATGAAAGGCCTTGAGGCACTCTGGATCATTTGCTCTGGGGAAAAGCAGCTGCAGTGACCTGAGGACAATCAAATAGTCTGTGGAGAGGTCCACCTGATGAGGAACCGCAAGGCTCCCAAAAGCCAGCACTAACTGCTAGTAGGCCAGTTGAAAGCAGATCCTGCAGCCCCCACCAAGCCTGTCAATGAGCCTAACCTTGGGCCAACGTCTGAACTACAAGCTTATGAGGCCCGATGCAGAACCAGCTAGCAGAGACGCTGCAAATTCCTGATCCACAGAGATGTTGGTTGCTGTTTTCAGTTGCTAAATTCTGGAGTAATCTGAACACCCAGCAACTCTTAATTTTGCTTTAAATAATAAAGTAATCAATTTTCCATCAATACAAAAAAGGAAGTTGCGCATTTTCTCGATCTCACTATTAAAGCTTTGTTATAATAAAGCACCTCAGAGGAGAAATGTGTTTATCTTTAATATAACTACACACACACTCTTTACTTGACCAGATGGCATTTTACGACACATGCCAATTCTGTAACTTCCTTTTTTAAAATCATAGTATATCCTAAACGACAGGTCAATGCAACCATAGCTCCCTAATTCCTAATGCTGCTTCCTAATTCCTATAGTGTATGAACACACACTGATCCTACTGATCAGTGCCCTCTGATAAATGAGCTCTTTTCAGTTTTTGCCACTACAATCAAGATCATGGCATCCTCACCCAATATCGGTGAACTTTTCGTTTGTTTTGCTAATCCTCATCTGAGGATACATTTTTCCATTGATTTTTATAGAAAGTGGAAGAGAGGAAGGGAGGAGGAGAGAGAAACATCAATTGGTTGCCTCCCAAATTCGCCCTGACTGGGGCCGGGGACTAAACCTGCAACCGAGGTACATGACCTTGACTGGGAATCGAACCTGTGACCATGGGCCAGCACTCTAACCACTTAGCAATACCAGCAAGGGCCTGGGGAACTTTTAAGAGCATAGTCATGGGGAGTGTTCCTCACCATGGAACTGCTGCCATTCAGCAGCTTTTCTATACTATAAATATCCTATGAGTCTGAGTCGGGTCCTCCAGCAGCCAGCTGTACGGGAGAGCTCTCCTGGAATAGGCTCCTAGACAGCCAGTGGCACACTCTCCACATGGCCTGCCTGAGCACACAAGGGCTGATCCACAGAGCAGCAGGCGTTCCCAGGCATGTCAGCTCTGGCACTCACAACAGATGGCTGGAAATCTCCTTCATACCCAGGGCCACCACCCATATCAACCACTGTTGAGGAATATTCTGGAAACCAGATTCCCATCAGGATCCCAAGCCTCCCTCACCCTGGGAAGTATTACTCATTCGGCTGCCAGGCCCCCAGGATTGATGCCCAGATCACCTCCTGCCATTTCAGGTCTGAAAATGGCTCTTAGCCAAAGCAACCAGACTTTGACCAGCCTCCTGGGGGCCATTGCTTTCAGTACAAGCTGACCAGAACCCAGATGATCACTCCCAGAGTGATAATCACACACGTCACGAACATGCACACACCCACACAGACAAACAAGTTCACAGACATCATCCCTGTACTCCAGGCTTGAGGACGTCTGCCACCCATTGCAGGATCACCCCTGGGCAAGACACTGAGGCAACAGTGTTGATGTGGCAAAATCTCTAGCTGGTCTCTGAGGCTATACCCCTACAGCCCCACGCAGGAAGTTATGTACATTCACGCTGACAATAGGGCATCTCTGACATATTTATAAGTACAAATAAACTGCAGAAGAGTAGGTAAAAATGAACCTGTGTGTACGCATGGTATGTGTGTATTTCAAAGGGGAGATGACAGCTGCATGCGTGCATGCCTAGGAAGTCTTTGGGGATGTAGTCAAAGCAAGATTAAAGCATGTCTTTTATCGAGTTCTAGATTAGGTAATGAGGGCATATGACTAAACACAGGTTAGAAAAGCAAGTCTCTTCCCCACTCTCCCATCCTTCACTTTTCTTTTCAGACCTTGGCCACTGGCCAGTTTGTCCATGAGCCCAGAGGTGTCTGCAGTTCAGGAAGGAAGCTGTTCCACTGCTGCCAGTGGTGGGTTCCCTCAGAACCAGGTCAGGGAAATTCGTGCCTTAGCAGAGCCCCCAAGGGCCAGCAATCACACAGACCACCCCCCCTTCGGCTGCAGTGAGGGCTGAGTCCTCTCCGAAGAGAGTGGAGGTGTGGCCCACCATGGCCCCCAAACTCCCAAATACCCGCACACATACAGCTAAAGGCAAGTCCGGCCCAAGAGCTGCTTACCTGGCAGAAAGACCTCATCTTCTCTAGGACCCTGTTGACCTCCGGCATCACATCCTTGCCATCCACCAGAATGGGTGTGTTTGACCGGTTCCGCAGGGCCACATGCAGCACTGCCCGATTCTGGGGACAAGAGTCAGAGTGAGAAGATCCCCACCCCAGGGCAGCCACACGCCCAGCTGGGCACGGTGCAGTGTGGCCCCGAGAGTCAGCTCGACCCTTATTCATTGGACATGCAGGCCCGAGGTCTCTGTCAGTACTATGGCCTCACACTGAGAATCCACTGTGTGCTTATGGAAATAGGGGCTACCCCGGACCCCGGGGGAAAGGCAAAGCATGTGCTGCAGATGATCACAAGGTGATAGAGACCGGAACAAGCCTCGGACAAGCCCCAAGGGCCCACAGGTATTCAGGGTGTGAAAAGCCAAGGAAAAAGGTAGTGAGCAAAGGTAGAGAGTGGTGACAACACAGGTCAGAGACAAGCAATGGCTTCAGAGGACTAGGGCTCACTCATTAGGCCTAAAGGCATCTCATCTTCCTCATCAGAGGACATGGTGTTTGCCGGCATCTTTTGAAAAGTGCCCCCAGCCTCTTGAATGTAAAGCAAAGCAGGCAACTCAAGCTTCCCTCACCAAGCAGCCCCATCACAAACAAATCGGACCCTAAGTCTGTGGTGCCAGGCAGCTGGCCTTGTCATGCAAGAGCAACAGTCTCGTCAAGCTGAAGCCAGCAGAGGAGTCCTTGAAGGAAACAGACCTAAAGATGCCAGGTGGGCAGGAAAGAGATGGTGGAGGGCTTCATGCTATCTTGCCCGACTCCACTTCAACAGGTAAATGTACCCCTCCATGAAGCCCTCCTTGATTGCAGCATCTCTCCGTCTAGCCCAGCAGTGCAAGACAGGTTGTATTTGAATCCTGACTCTACCTCTTACGGATATGACTCTTGGATAAGTCGCCTGACCTCTGAGCCTCAGGTTCCTCACGTGTAAAAGGAGGATAACAACATCTTGAGGCCAGGCCTCTGAGTGCTCAGTGATCATTATGCCTCCAGGCTTCCACAGCAATTCAGGAGCTGGGCCCCCAGAGCCTGGCCTTCTTCTTGACTCCTACCACTGAGGAGGTTTATTTTTTGACATAAGAGTTTTCTTTTCATTAATAAAACTTGGCGCAAAGCTAGATCTAAGTTCTCCACGCATGCCTTGAGAAGCCCTCTCCTCACAGGTTTGAAACGTGCTCTCCCTAGGCAGACACTGGGAGCCATTCCATGCTTACCAAGATCAGACCATCAGTCTTGGGGAAGACACCCCCCAAGGCCTGGCAATGGGCTGGAGGAAATAGGCCTTCAGGCCCCTTGTTAAGCAAAAGTATTGCCTAACAGGAGGGGTGAAGACACAGTGAGGCCAACGGTCATGAGAAGGAAGGAAGAGGCCCTGGGGGACCTGAGAAGTCTGATGCCACCAGGCCTGCTCACCTCAGTGAAATTGATCTTCTCGCCGTTGAACATGTTCTCCCGGGCGGCCTCCACACCCCTGGACTTGGCCTGCAAGAGAAGACACTAGGCTGGGAACCACCCACATTAGCCACCAGGAGTCCAAATTCCCGGGCACAGGGCTTGGTGCAGCCTCAGGTGAGGCTGACAGGCGGCTGCAGCCTGGCACCCTCTCCCACCGCCGAGTAAGAAGGCTCGGCTCAGAACCTGAGTTCAGGCCAGGAGCTCAGAGCCCTGCACTGGCACAGACAGTCACTGAGGTCCACAGAGAGAAGGAAGTAAAGATGCTCAAGGCCAGGGGGGCTCCCAGGAGCCCAGCTTGCCCACCACACTGTGGGTTACGGGTCAAGCCTCCCAATAAGAACATTACCAGGTCCACCAGCATCTTCATCACACCCTCCGTCACCAGGTTCTTGGAATAATCCACCAGAATACGCCCATGGCTGGTATCGAGGTTCAAGCTGCAGAAAGATGGCAGAAGCCGTTGGCCACACCCAGGTACCCCCGGCCTGCTCCCTAACCAGAACTGCTTCCAGAAAAAACATCCTTTCTGTGCCATACCCCACACAGGCCGCAGCGGCCCAGCACAGGGTGGTATCTGTCACCCGCCTGCCCACGGGGCTGACCTGCGGCAGGGCAGCGGCACCGTGAGAAGGGCCGCCCTCTG
This sequence comes from Myotis myotis, assembly GCF_014108235.1. NCBI lineage: Eukaryota > Metazoa > Chordata > Mammalia > Chiroptera > Vespertilionidae > Myotis > Myotis myotis. The sequence goes on from NW_023416323.1 coordinate 11,895,561, forward strand.
AACAGAACGCATGTCTCCGGGTGAGGAGCCACTCCTCTGCTAAAACCGAGCTGGGGGATGGGGAGACACAGAGCGAGGTTCACTGTCCCTCCCTAGTCCAGGGAGTGACCAGCCCCTCCCTGAGCTCCCGCTCTGCGCCTCAGCTAACTCGGGGGGGGGGGGGGGCAGGGGACAGGGCTGGCCACAGGGGACTTCAGCCGGAGCCGCAGACCACCCTCCCCACACACCTGCACCAGAGCACGGTGGGCCCATTCCCACTCCCCCAGGATGTCCTCTAGTAGACTCCTTGCTATTTCCTGGTCCTTCACAGGTCTCCAGACCCGGCCTCTTCCGCGGGAATCACGTCCCCACATCTCCACCCTTCCACCAGACGGCCGCAATCCCCCGGCTGCCCCACCCAGACCGAACCCCGCTAGGGTCCCCCGCCCTCAGCAGCGAGCGGGTGGTGGCTGACAGCCCTTCCCGCCGCTGCGTCAGCGCGAGTGCCTCCCCCCACAGCGACGGAGTCTCTGAACCCGCGGGGGCTGCGCGGTGGGGACGCGGGAGGGTGATGGGCACGTCCCCGTGCAGGGGAGCCGCGGGCCCGCTTCTCAGGGCTAAGCAGCCCTGGAACCTCCGGCGAGGTCCCGGAACCTGCTTCAAGGAGGCGTCAAGGACGAAGTGCGGCCTGGGTCCTGATCCGGGGCCGGGGCTCCCAGGGACCGCCGGCCCGGCCCCCGGCCCCGGCCCTGCACACCTTGAGCCCCGGCGCTGCGCCCCGCGCGCCCCGATCCGGGCCCGCACGTCCCGCCGGCCAGCGGCCCCGCGCGCACCTGAAGCGGTTGAAGCGTTCCTTGTCCCCCTCGAAAAGGCGGCGCAGGTTGAGCTCTGAGCGGTGCTTGCGGTGCCATTCCTGGAGCTGCTGGAACTGCGGGTTCTGGGTGAGCGCGGCCATGGCGAGAGGAGCAGGATGCACGGGCCGCGAGGAGGGCGGAGGAAGCAGAAGGGCTGAAGGCGTGCAGACGGCCCCGGCAGCGGTCTTTATGGCCTTATGGCGCAGGCGCCGGCCCCGCCCCGCCCCGCCCGCCAGGCCCCGCCCTCAGCGCCCGCCCGCCCGTCGACCTTGCCAGCAGCCCCGCTCTGGGGCCTCGGCTGGGCTTTCCCTGCACAGGGTGGCCACTTTGCTGCCCCTCTGCGACCTCTGCCTGGACGTGATTGGAGGACAGAAGCCGAAGTCCGTGCCCGGTCTGCTTCATTCGTTCGTTCATTCATTTATTCATTCATTCAACACAACTCAGAACACCTTCCATGTTACAGGTAGTGTTCCAGGCGTTTCGGATACATAAGTGACAAATACGTAGAACATATGGTATGTCAGATGCTGGTAAGTGTTATTGAGAACACTGGAAAGGGTGCTGGGATTGTGGGTTACAATTTTGAATAGAATGTTCAAGGGAAAATTTACTAATGAGGTTACATTTGAGCAAAAGCCTGAAGAAGGTTAGGAAGCGAGCCAATGGGATATCTGGGGGGAAAGTGTTCAGACAGCCCTAGTCTGTTTGGCTCAGTGGATAGAGCATCAGTCTTCGGACTGAAGGGTCCCAGGTTCAATTCCGGCCAAGGGCATACACCTGGGTTGTGGGCTCGATCCCCAGTAGGGGGCACGCAGAAGGCAGCTGATCAATGATTTTTCTCTCATCACTGATGTTTCTATCTCTCTCTCCCTCTTCTTTCCTCTCTGAAATCAATAAAGAAATATATGTATATTTTAAAAAGAAAGTGTTCAGGAAAAGGGAAGAACAACTGCAAAATTCCCAAGAGCAGCATGCGTAGATATTTCAGAAACAGAAGTAGGCATTTTGGCTGGAGCGGAATGAAGGAGGGGAAGGTGGTAGAAGATGAGGTCAGAAAGGGAAAGAAGGCAAGATCACATCCACCTTGTAAGTCATTGTGAGAGCTTGAGTTTTTATTCCCAGAGAGATGGGAAGCCACCGAAGGGTCCTCAGCAAAGGAGGGCCATCATCCAGCAGGTTTTACAAAGGATCAGGCCCACCACGCAACAGGAATGGAAGGAAGGACAGCAGATCGGAGGCTATGCAATAATGCAGGCCAGGGACAAAAGTGGCTTGGGTCAGGTCGCAGGAGTTCAGCATGGTGATCTGGATATATTGTGAGTGAAGAATTGACAATCTCCTGGTGAAAGAGAGATAAAGAATGGTCAAAGGTGACATCTAGTTTTCTAACTGAATTCCTGGAAAAATGGAATTGTCATTGCATCTTGCAGAGATGCAAGTTTTTTGGGGGGAAATCATATGATCTTGTTTTTGGACATGTTTTCAAAACCTTTTCCACCTCTAAGTGTTGAGTTGGCTATACATGTCTGGAGTACAGGGGGAGGAAAGTTTCGAGCTGGAGGAAAAACTTGGGCGAGGCATCAATGAATGGATAGCATTTGAATGACTCTCTCAAGGGGAGAGTTTGGATGAGAGGGAGAGAATGTAGTCAGAGAGGAAAGGAGGTCCAGGAACTGGGCACTCGAATTGAGCTTCTTCATTGCTGGGTTCCACCAGCATAGCCAGATGACTAGGTGTGTGCCCTGTCCTGCTGCAGTCCCAACCATGGGTCTCCCACCACCCACCTCCCAGCTCCATGCAGTCGATGCCGCCTCTGGCCTCTGTAAAAGGCTTGCTCTCCCTGCCCAGAATGATCTGAGTCCTAAAGATGAAGAAGGAAAATAGGAAGGGGCTGAGGACTGAAGAAACCACAGTACTTTGCAGGGAACAGCCCTGTCCACATGGTCAGTATTTACCAAGAGGAGTTTTGGATTAACTGTCAGCTCTAAGATTGACCTGAACTTCCCATATCTAGCACAACCTTGACTGACAATGCTGAACAGCACCTGTTCTGCTGGAGTTCATGGGAAATACTCCAACCAGAGTTTCCCATCTAAGCCAGTTAATTGTGTGCACAGAACAATGCTCCCACCCTAAGTTCTGTGTTTCAGAACAGAACCTCATCTAATGGGAAAGCCAATCTCAGGAGCCACTGTACCGCTAGCCACTTGCCCTATGATTCCTTGGATGACTTTTAGCCCAACAATAGCCACTAATTCCTTTTTCTAATAGGCTGTTTTTGGTGACTCTGGTGGACATCTCTTGTCTTTGTCCAAAACCACTACCTCCAACCCTTGTTTTTTCTTCTGACTCTCTGATCATATCAGATATGAGCACAAACACTCTCCTTTTTTGTGACCCTGGTGCCAGCAGCAGACACTCCCAGCTTTTTGTGGTGTTAGATTGCCTTTCTGAAAGGACAAGCCTGAGGGTCAGTCCTTGGTCTTAAGGAAAACAATGGAGAGAATGACCCCCAGGGAGAAGCCAGAGGGAACCTCACAGGGCCCAGGTTCCTGGGGCGGGGCCACCTCTGTCTCTGTCTGTAGCTGGTACAGGAATCAGTGATTTCTCTTAACGGTGAAGTTGTTTTGAGCTGAACTGTCACAACCCCCAAGTATTTCCAAAGGTTTTTTGGGTGTTCACCTGCCACTGCCACACTCTCTTCTCCAATATCCTCTTGTCCATCCTAGTCTTAGAGGAGCAGCTCTGGGCACTGAAGAAGCAGGAGGCGAGGCCTCTGATCATTGCCTTTTTGAAGTTTTCATCTTTTTGACATTCCTTTATGTGCATCTTCAGAAGTCTAGCCTCTATGGTTCCCAGCAGGTTCAACTATTCTGGATTTCCCCAATACTATTTTATGTTTAACATCATACTTTGAAATTCCAAAGTTGCATATATTTTCTACATTAGCAAAAAACTAGGTTCCTACCTGGAAGGCCATAAGTTACAGTAGCCACGGAAAGAAAACAAAAAGGAGGACAAAGGAAGATTGTTATTAATTGAAAGCCATACATCCAATTGGCGTGGTGATTATTCCTGCCAGTTTACTCTGTGCAGAGTTCTGGGCTAAATTTTCTCCTATGCAACCCTCAAAACAGCCTTATGTTGTCCTTCCCATTTAACAGGTTGAGAAATCTAAAAACAACCACTCTGCTAGTAAGTAGAGAACCAACCCATGGTTGCCTGATTCATGAGCTGTTCTTAATCAAACCCTGTCTTGTCTGCCATTTTCTGGCTCTTCCCCATCATCTCAGTTTTGTTTTAATATCAATTAGGCCTCTGATTGACAGGGTAGAATTTTACAAGTGGAAATGGCCAAGAATGGCATCTCAAACAGAAAGGATAACAGCATGGCAAAGGCAGAGAGGAATGGAGGTCCAGGAACTGGGCACTCAAACTGTGGGAGAGTAATCAGTCACTGACTGGAGTGTGAGGTGGGGCATCTCTGATCAAGTCTTAGGGAGTAGAGTGGGGTCTATAGCTTCCAAAAATATCAGTGTAAGGTAATCTTACATTCTGACAAAGTGAAACCTACTGTTTTCCATCACCATCACCACAATCAGCACCATATGTTGTACCAAGCCCGGTCTGCAAACCTCAGAGTATAGGGTTCAGGGTCCCAGGAATCCTGAGGGGTCTTATGTGCCCAGACCAGGGGCTGATTAACCACAACGGAGAGAAAACCTGGTTCAGAATGTTCAAAGACCCTGCTTCCGCGCTGGGCACCTTCAAGTGACCTCAGTAAGTCTGGCCCTGGACAGAGGAGTGGATTGGAGGGTGGCCCGGAACTCGGAGGCAAGTTAGGAAGTCCAAACTTTAAACAAGGGTTAATTTCAGAGCCTAAGGAAAACCAATGGGCTTCCACTGAGTATTTGCAAAACCAGCACTTGCTGAGCCTGTGGCGGGTAAAGTTTCAAACAAGAGCCCTGTTATACAGATGGGGAAACTGAGTCAGACCTTAATTTCGGGCCGCTGGACAGGGCCAGGCAGGACCTGGAGACCAGGGGATCACCAGTGAAGGCGGAGGCAGAGGGAAAGGGAGTGTGTGTGTTTTCTGGCCCTGAGTTGAAGAAGCCCGAGGGAGGTCAGGCGTGAGGGGATCCACCCCATGACTTTTCATAAGCTGTTCCCGTTCCGGAGAGGCGCACCCACTGGGGATGCTGAGTCACGGTGACCGACGAGGCCTAGGGCGCCACACCTCCCTGCCACCCCGCGCAGCTCCCTCCCTGCCACCCCGCGCAGCTCCCTCCCTGCCACCCCGCGCAGCTCCCTCCCTGCCACCCCGCGCAGCTCCCGGCGCAGGCTACGCTCGCGAGGGGCGGTGTGCGCGTGTCTGCCAGCAGGGAAGACGGAAGCCCGACAGGTGGGGGGCGGGGGAGCACACGCGTCAGCGTGTGGGCTCGCACGTCCGGGGTGCGCATGTGCGCATGCCCCCGCGCCGAGTTGGGGGCGGGGAGGAGGAGGGGTGCAGAGGGGCACTTGCTAACGCCCCTGCCCGCACGTTTGGGATGGACGCGCGCGCGCATGTGCGCATACCCTGGGGATGGGCGTGCGCCTGCGCACGCAGGAGTGGGAGGGGGCGCCGGCGCCCTGGGAGGCCCCAAGTTCGTCCTGCGTAGGCGTGACGCTTCGCGATGTCGCCCCAGGTTTTCCGTGTGAATCCATTGTTAGGTACAACATGAACAGAAGTTCTCCACCGCACAATGGCCTGCGTTTCCATGAGGATAGCAAACTCTATACTTAGTAAAAGGCTACTCAGTCCTATCCAGTTCCTAATGTCAACCCCTCCATGCGGTGGAAGAACAAACTCTGGTCATGTATTTCAGTCCTAAATGAGAGACGATTTCATTTCAAGTCTAGATCTATTTTTTTGCTCTGTATTAGAAGTTTGCCTCTGGCCCCAGCAACACCTCCTTTTGCCTGGCTTGCGTGGAGTTGCTTCCCGCTGTTCTGCACGGGGACATGTGGCCATGAATGACTTGACTTGCTCCTTCCTATCATGAAGCCCTGGTTCTAGTGAGGGGCAAAGAAATGTGATTCCAGGGGAGCGCTGATTGCTGTCATGAAAAACAAAGCGGTGTAGAGGGTAGGCCAGGCCTGAGATCTGATGGAGAGGCCCTGAGCAGGAGCAGTTCCAGGAGCAACAGGCAAGTGGGCACCGGGAAGTTGATGTCAAGGTAGCAGGGGTGTAAGGAAAACCCTGAGGCCAGAGAGTGCAATGGAGGTGTAAGAACACGGCAGAATTTAAATGTGGGTAAATACACACTTATAGGACTTCCTGACTGAATGAGGAGACAAGGACTGTCTTCTAGGCCACTTCCAGGCCCCTCACAGACATGCGGAAGCCTGGGTCCAGCCTGTCCACCCCTGTGGAATCATAAGGCCAGCTGTGTGTGACTTCCACCAGCTTGCCCTGAAGGTTCCTTTGGTTGGGAGCCTGCTAGGCATGCTGACCATGTACAGTGCTTTTTGGCAGTCGAAGAGCTGAGCATTGGAATGGTTTCTTTCCTCGCTGTCTATAGATCACAACAGGGGCCACACAGCTCAGAGGGCCATCCCCTGCAAATGGTTAGCATTTGGCATTTCGGCAACACTCCTAGAGCTGGATTCCACACCCAGGATACCCCAAGTGAGGAAGGACTATCACCAGTCTCACAAGGATCTCACCTGCTTGTATGTTACACGCTATTTCTCAAATGGGGTGAGGCCTCCAAGGACCCTCTGGGGACTCAGATGTAACATCTGTTCTGCTTCCATCGCCACCCATCCAGCACATAACCCAGGGTTACATGACTCCTATCTCCACCACTATTGTTCATCAGGTCAGTGTTAATACCAGGTACTTGTGTTAAATAGGAGCACGCTTGGATAAATGTTTTGCCAGCTAGCTTTTAATATGAACTTTCCTTAAATACACTCATGCAACTTAGCTGTTCCTGAGGTATAGGTCCTCATGCTCAGCTTCTGGGCATCACAGAAGCATGAGTGGTGCTTACAGTTAGATTATATATTAGCTATAGGCCCTGTGCATGAAAATTTGTGCACTGGGGGGGGGGGGGAGTTCCCTCAGCCTGGCCTGACGCCTCTCAGTCTGGGAACCCTCAGGGGATGTCCTGAGGGCTTAGCCACAGTCTGGCCTCCCTCTGCAGAAGGCGATCAGAAGGATTGGGGAAGGCAATGCCCCCATCACCGCGCTGCTGCTGCTGCTGAACTTGGCCCTCGCTTCTTTGCGCTGGCCCTGCCCCTGCCCATTTGTGTGTGTGGTGATCTGGGGCCAGGCTGGCTGTGGGAGGTTGAGATACCTCGGTTGCACCCCTGTCCAGCCTCTGCAGAGGCTCCAGGACCACGGGTCGCCCGGCCTCTGCGAACTGAGGGGCCCTGCAGCACACGTGGGACCAGCCTGGGCCCTCGGTGCGGCTGCCTCTCCTGCGCCACCGCCCTTGGCCCTCGCAGCTGCTGCGGCTTTGTTCAGAAGAACGGCTGGTCTAATTAGCGTATTATCCTTTTATTAGTATAGGTGCTCACACTAAGTTAATGAAAAAAGTTTCAATCAAGTGCTGTCTTATAGTAAATGAAAATGAGTTGAAATTCCTCTGTAACCCAACCTCTAGTTGTGGTTCCCAATGTACAATCTATTCTTCTGCTTAGCAGGATGATCATCCAGTCAGACTAGTCCTCCTTGTCCCTCTGAGGTACGGTTTCTGCCATATATTGGGTCCCTTATCCCTGGGTCTGCTCCCTGGAAAGGCTGCCTGGGCAGCGGATAGTATACATGCTGGTATCCTTCCAAGAGGTCTTCACCATGACATTGGCTCCGCCCACAGCTCTGGCCTTGGGGAAGCCAGAAGGAGAGGTGTGGTAGGTTGTCTTGTTTCCTGCTCACCCATCCCAGTTCATCCTATCACCTCAGTGGTCTTTCCCCTTTCAAGTTTTCAGAATCAGACAACAGACTGACCTAAAAACCAATTCAGGTGCAGCTTTTCAAAGTAACGAACCAAGTAGGACTTCTGACGGTTTCTGTTGCAGTTCATTTTAAACAGACATACAAAATATATTATTAAATGTATATTTTTAATAAAGCCAATAGTTAATTTACTTATAGGAGCTTTAAAAGATACAAAATGTAGAGTTCCAGTTTGGAAGCATTGTAACTATTCACACAATGTCCTGCTGATGCCTGAGCAAGGACCCATGCCCGGCCACACAAAGGACACACGCGCGCACACATGCAAACACACACGCTTTGGAGAGACTCCTCTGCCAAGCGCAGCACCTGGAATTACCAGTGTTCAGAACAAGGTGGTGCTGAGAACACAGCACCTACCAGGAGACCACACAAACAGCTTCACACAGTCTCACAGCCCATGGAGATGCAATTTAAAAATGTCTTAAGAAAAACAGACTAGAATGGGACAATTAGCAACTTCGACGTCAGCTGTGCTGGGGCATCAAGGACTGACCTCTGACCAGGGTGAGGTCTTGGGGAGGCACTATTAATACAAGAGTGCTTTAGTATATCAGAACTTGAAATACAGGGTACTGTGGACACATTACTGAAGGAAATCGAAAACTATGTTACAAGTCAAACAGCCACAAACAACTTCAACAGTTTAGTGCACACACTGTGACGGCTAATACAGACAAGAGCCACGCAGGGTTGGTGCAGAGCACGTGCCTGAAAAAGTCTATGTACAAAATAGTTCTCTGTAAACATGGTGAGGTGAATGTTCAGAACCCATGGTGAAAGGATCACAAGTACAGGCAGCAATGGCATCCGCACACAGCACAGGACAACACCCGGGCCTGGAAGTAGCCTGGCGACACAGTATTGAAAATTCAGGCGGCTGGGCTCAGACACCCTCAGGGCCCTCTATAATTAGTGTGTATACAGACATATATATATTTTCTTTTTGGTATTTTTTAAATATAAATTTACTTATATCTGTAGAAAAATGAGAACATAAATGTGTTATTACAATCTTTGCTGGAAAAGGTTATATGGAGTTAGAAAGAATAAACCATTTATTAGTAGTTAACATATATTAAAATGGTTTAATGATTTAAGAAAATATAAAAAAAATATTAATACTGTCAAACTTTCATACCAGAAAATATTACAGATTTTTTTCAATTAGACTTTTTCAAAGATGAAATATGAAAAATTTAAATAAGTTTTATATAAAGAACTTCTGTAACCTCAATTAATATACAGTGGGATGTCTATTCTATATAGATATATTTATTATTATTTCTCAATTTAAGCACCATTCAATTCTTCTGGATCCATTCTGGCTGGAAAATCCCTAAATCCACAGGATGTTATCTATTTAATGGCACGTTAACTGAATATGAGGTGGGTTTTTTAAAAAAGAAAATACTTTAATTCCTATCTATATCTTAATTGGTTTGTCTTGAGCCAGTTCATAAAAGTTACTGCAATTTCAAGTGCCGGTGTCTCTGTACAGCCTCTTGACCACACCCAACCTCTGAGACTGTATTGAAGTCTCTGGCCATGTGTGGAAGGACCTGAGGGCAACAGGTGTGTCTTTGTCCTGCAGACAGTAGCCAGCTGGCTCATCTCCATGCACCATCAGGAATTGCCTCGACTTCAGTTTTATGATCCTGCTTTTGTAAATCGGACAAAAGCTGCACTCCCTGGGTGCTGCTGGGGTGGTGAGGGGCTGCCCACAAAGAAAACCCAGGTAATTGCTTCTGATCACACATATTCTGTATGTTGCCCGTTTTGTATAAGCTTAAATAAAAATAGTGTTGGACAAACCTCCAGCCGCTACATTTGTTATCTTAAAAACTTCAATGCATTTTAGGCAGGAGATGTTTTAACTGAAAACCTGTATGAAAAATAGCTATAAAATACAGTGATTGGTGTGGTCATCACTTAACGTGTTAAGAAGGGAGAGGTTTCAGAAGAATGGTCAGTTTTGCAGTCATCCTTCCAGCCTGATGCCTTCCCAGCACACACAGTGGGACTACAAACTCGAGAGCTATTTCTCAGAGTGTGGCCTATGGCCCAACTGCATCAGAATCACCAGAAGTGCTTATTAAGCCCGAAGATCCAGCATTTCCCTGAGGAGGGTCAGAGACCTCCGTCTTCAGCTGGCCCTCTAGGGGTCTGATGCCTCCAAAGTTTGAGAAGTCAGGCCTTAAAGGCTTGGAGCTGCCAACCACCCCCATCCCCAAGGATCCTTGCCTGGGACAGGGGTGCACTGGTCCTCTGGGGGGTTGGTGCCAGTCAGCCAGCCCTAGGATGGGGACACTGGCCCCAACAGCTTTGGGCAGGCAGGCCTGGGTCAGTACTGGGGCAAGTAGGCTGGCCTGCGCTCAGCCTTCCCCGGGAAGGCCTTGAAGCCCTTGGGCGCTGCCTTGTGTGCTGCTGGGGGTGGGGGCTGTGGTGGGGTCTGCACGTAGGAGAAGGAGGCCGTGCTGCAATCAGTGCTTGCAGCCCATACCGGGGACTGCAGCATCTGCATGGTGTCGTTCCATTGGCTGCCAGGGCTGGTGACCGCGTAGAGTGGTGCGCCTGGGCTAGGCAGTGTGCTGGGTAGTGGAGAAGGGTGTTGCCAGGGTGCTTTGGGTGGCCACGTTTTGGTTTTGTTATCCTGAGAGACAGAAGAAGGTTCTTAGTGGCAGTTCTGGCAATTTATCATCTTTCCCACCACCCCGATCTCTGCCCTGTTTTCACCTAGGAGATAGGGTGAGAGCCTCTCCCTCCCCCACAGCCCTGGGACAGCACTGTGCAGGAGAACTGGCAGTGGCAGGAATGTTGTCTGCACTGTTCAGTGCAGCAGCCACGTGCCAGTTATGGCTAGTGCAACCACGGACTCAATTTTTATTTACATTGATTTCCATTGATATTCAAATAGCTACATGTGGCTAGTGTCTACCATATCAGGCAGCACAGTCCCACAGCTTCCTCTACATATAGCTCTGAGTTAGCTGAGCTGGCTGATCATTTAGACAAAATCATGGGAAAAAAGTTGTTCACCACAAAGATCCCATCATTTCTTTGACGCCCTCTTAAAATTTCAGCTTTGGTCCCTGGCCCGTTTGGCTCAGTGGATAGAGTGTTGGCCCGCGGGCTCAAGGGCCCCAGGTTCAATTCCGGTCAAGGGCATGTACCTTGGTTGCGGGCACATCCCCAGTAGGGGGTGTGCAGGAGGCAGCTGATCAATGTTTCTATCTCATCGATGTTTCTAACTCTCCCTCTCCCTTCCTCTCTGTAAAAAATCAATAAAATATATTTTAAAAAACCTCAAAACTTCAGCTTTGGGCTCTGGCTGGGTGGCTCAGTTGGTTGGAGCGTTGTCCCGTACACCAAGAGATTGTGGGTTCGATTCCCCCGATGCCCAGTCAGGGCACATACCTAGGTTGTGGGTTTGATCCCTGGTTGGGGAACGTTTGGGAGGCAACTGATCAAAGTTTCTCTCTCACAGCCATGTTTCTCCCTCTCCCTTCCACTTTCTCTAAAAATCAATAAACATATCCTTGAATGAGGATAATTAAATAAATGAATAAAAAATGAAAAAAATACTTCAACCTTGGAACCTTGCTCATGGTCTGTATCCAATAGAGCCAGCCCTGTGGCCAGAGCAGAGCCCCCAGTACCTGATTCACATCCTCCACTGTGGTAAGAAGAGGCGGTGAGGGCAGCGTGCTGGTCTCCTGCTCTCCACTGCTGTGTTTCCTGAAAGAACCAAGAGCTCAGTGCAGTAGTTGCCTTGTTTCCTGTCCAGCTTACCTCCAGGGGGCACCTTATCCACTTGGCTCTGGCATCTGGGGCACTGATTCTAGGTGGGTGTGTGGAGACGTGCTTGGATACACAGCGTGCAGGGGGAAAAAGTGAGTCACCATCAAATGCTGCACTCCGCAAGCCATCACAGGGTTGGGATAGAGTAAGGGTGGCAGGCATGAGGACAAATACTGGCTCTTTCAGCTGCTGAGTCCATCAGCTATGGAAGCGGTTCTCAACCTGTGGGTCGTGACCCCTTTGGGGGTCGAACGACCCTTTCACAGGGGTCGCCTAAGACCATCGGAAAACACATATATAATTCTATATTGTTTCTGTCAATCACTATGCTTTAATTATGTTCAATTTGTAACAATGAAATTGGGGTCATGTATTAAAGGGCCGCGGCATTAGGAAGGTTGAGAACCACTGAGCTATGGCCTTTTGTTAATTTATTCAACAGATACTGATTACTTACCATGCAATGTGGATATGTGACTATAAACTAAAAGCCTGTTAAGTTTCACAACTGACATGAAGTTTGTTATAAGGATGAAAAAGGCAGGATTAGCAGGCTCAGAGCCGGGTAACTCAGTCTGTCAGCACTCTTGCATGCAGACAGCAGTCTCCGCAGAGGTGATGCTCCAGGTGACTGAGATGTCTAACCAGCCTCCCTGATTTCCCATGCCTCCAAGAGAAGTCTGAAACTCCACCCCTGGCTCCATCCTGCTTCTCCTGCAGTCCTCCCAGTCTTGGTCCATGGCACCCCCTTTCACACAGATAGATATTCAGGCCAAAAACTTGCCTATCATCCTTGATTCTTCTCTCTCACACATACCCTCTGCCAATACCTCACCAGTGCCCCCTCATTGTGTTCAGCTTTCTGCTCATCAGAGGCCTTCCTGACTCTCATTCTGAAAACAGAAAATCCACCTGTCCCTTGCACTCTGCCCCTAAACCCTGCTTTATTTTTCTTCACAGCATCTAACCCAATCTGACATATTTTGTTGTTGTTGTTTTAAATCTGCCTTCCCGCAATAGAACATACCTTCCACTAGGAGGGGGATTTTGTTTTGTTTGCCGCTACATTAGGGTGCCTGGTACATGATAGGTGCCAATGAATGAATGAATGAATGAACGAATGAATGACTTTAACTTCTCCAAGTCTCAACTTCTTCACCTATGAATTGGGGGTAAAACAGTACTTGTATAATAAGATGGTTGCTATGTGCTGAATTATGTCACCTCCCTACCCCCCAATTCATATGTTGACTCTAAATTCATATGCTGAAGTCCTAACTCCCAATACCTTATACTGTAAGTGTATTTAGACATAAGGTGCTTAAACACGTAAGTTAAAATGAAGTCATTAGGGTGGGTTCTAATCCAATGTGACAATTGTCCTCATAGGAAGAGAAGATTAGGACATGGACACACACAGGAGAAGACCATATGAAGATACAAAGAGAAGAAGGCTGTCTGCAAGCCCAGGAGAGAGACCTCAGAGGAAACCAACCCTGTTGACACCCTGATCTCAGACTTCAAGCCTCCAGAACTGTAGGAAAATAAACTTATCTCGTTTAAGCCCCCAGTCTGTGGTACTTGGTGACGGTAGCCCTAGCAAATAAATACAGAGGTTGCGAGAACTGAGTGAGAAAATGTACGTAAATGCTTACCCAGGGCCTAGCTTGTATTAGCAATCACTATCATCACCACTGTTACAACTCTGTGACTCAGGTACCCTTCCCTCTTCTCCTACCCACTCCCCACTGCTTATCCACTGAAGCCCGACCTGGCACACAAGGGCCGTGTAGCCTGGCCTCCCTTTCCCTCCACAGCATGCCTTCCACTGCTCAGGCAGCCCTGCATGCGATTTCCCGCCCACGTCCTTCAGACTGCCACTCTGGGCCTCTGCTTTCTCACACCCACACAGCCTTCCTACTTCTCTGTTACCAAATTATCCTCTAACTATGAGATCTAAACTTCTTAGATCTGAATAGACTATATTTCTATTTTTTTCAAATTTGAAATACCAGTCAGAGGTCATTTTACCCACCTCTCCCTTTCACAAGGAAACTGAGGGTCAAGCCTTTTATTTGGAGCTGCAAAGCCTGCTGGTGAGCCCTGATTAGAACTTTCTTGTCCTGGTCCTGCTCCCCCCACTCCCACAAAAGCCTGCCTCCTGCAAGGCACAGACCAACACAGGCAAACCTGGTCTCAGAACTCTCCCTTGCCTGACATACTGGAACTTTTTTACTTCCACTGGCATGAGACTATTCTGCCAGCAAAACTCAACCCAATGTTAAGTCACCCGGACTAAAAGCCTGTGTGGTGGCCCCACAGAGGCCTAAGCAAGACAGTGCCAGCGAAGGCCCTCTGCCTTTTTCACACAGGCCGATTGGGAGCAGTGGGCTCCTGAGCTTTCCGGAGGACTAAGCTGTGGATCACATTCACGTGCCCCATCCTTTGATTCAGAAATCTCTTCATACCTTCTCTGCTTGACAGCAGCAACGAGGTCAGGCCCTGAAAACATGGAGAACAAGCTGTCGCCATTGGCAGAGGATGTCTCGTCACTCGAGCTGGCTGAGTCTCCCTGAGTACCCGACCAGCCGCTGTGCAGGCCATCCCTGAAAGCCAAAGAGAGAAGTTGGTCCTGGGCCTCCTGCAGCCAGCCTAGACGCCGGCAGCCCAAACCAAGCTCTAAAAATCTTTACCCTCCACTCATCTCACACCAAATAGTGGTTTCTTATGTCTTACACGCAGGTCCACGTGCAAGTGACCTGTGCAGTTCAAACCTGCTTTATTCAAGGGTCAACTGTACTTTCGTTCCGTGGCTAGGAACCCATGTATGCAGAGTCAACTTTAATTTGTGTGAATTTTCAACTGCATGGTGGGTTGGTGCCCCTAGCCCTTGTGATGTTCAAGGGACAACTGTAATACATACGCATCACTGCCCTTTATTCCTCTCAGAAACCTGTGGTTTACATATGAAATTCATCAGAGCAAACAAAAACTTGAGGTGGTCTTTAGCTGTCCAGATTTCTTAACCAGGTAGCAATAAGAGATGTGAAAAACCAATCCCCAGTTGTCTTTATGATGAAAATCCACAATCTCTCCATTCAATGGAATCAGAACCATACACCTTTACCTTTTGTAAATGGTAAGGATCACATTCCATAAACTACATGGGTTTGTTTCATAGACATGCTCATTTCAGCATAAAAACTTTGTTAAACATGCAATTTCTTTATACTATCAAATAAGATCCTTGTCTAGGGTGGAAGAGTCTGTCTAGAAAATCAATTTTATACCAATGATGTGTTCACAGGAACACTTCATGCCACCGTGCATCCCACAGTCAATCACAAAACTCTGCCTCCTGAAGATCTGACCATTTGTCACTCTCACATGTGGGTTTGAATTGAATTACTTGATAAGAGTGCACAAAGGCCCCAGCTGGGACACCCAGATCCCAAACTCAGCTTTACTGCCACGCCCAGCACTCACCCTTCTGTGAAGAACTCTGGGAAAGGCCAGGTTCTATGGGCATCATCCATGGGTGGCCAGTGTCCCCGAGGGTTGCCTGGACGGCGACTGTGTTGGACTTGCCGCTTCTGCTGCATTGCCTGGCTCACTCCTGCCACGTAGCGTGCAAATTCAGGGTCTGAACCCACTGTGTTGAGACAAAGGGATAAAAAGGGTTTGGAGCCAAATTGGCCTCATTTCCTTTGCTACCTTCTGAGGATGTGCTGGTCACACACACAGAAAAGTGGTGAGCTGCCAGGCCTGTGGCCAAGTTGGCTGCAGGATTTGCCTAGCAGTCTGCAATGGTGAGCCGGGGCTTGGAGCACATAGGTCTGAGGTTCACCTATGGTGTGCATAGTACTGTCAGGAAGGCTTATGCCTAGGACAGAGGCAGGCTGAATGTGAACAGGAGACAGGGAGAACAAAAAAGGTTTGTTTTATTCATAACTAAATATTAAGAACAAATACTTTAACATTTTCCAAAATCTAATGTTACATAGGTAACAACTTGGAAAGTCAGGTGAGCAGCCAACTAACCTGGAAGTTATCAAAGCATCAGGATTAGCCAGATAGAGAATATATGCCATTCCCACTTGGGCCCAACTCTGATAGAATATTTCCATGGATACTGGATGGCAAACCTGCTCATTCAGTCTGAAGAAATAGGAGTGGTAATAGGCCCTGACCCAGTGACTTATTTGGTTAGAGCCTTGTCTTGACATACCAAGATTGCAGGTTCGATCCCCAGTCAGGGTGCATACAAGAGCCAACCAATGAATGCATCAGTAAGTGGCACCACAAACCAATGTCTCTCTCCCCCTTCCTCTTTCTCTCTTAAAAGTGGTAAAAAATAACATGAAATTTCAGGATGTATTAAGAGGTGCCTGGAAACATACTGGATAGAGCTGAGTAATGTGCAGGGCAGTAAAAGTGGGAGAAAAAAACAGCACAGAAGGTATCTCTCTCTTAGAGAAAGAGTCAAACAAAAAGCTATGGCAGCCCTTCCTCTCTGAAATCAATAAAATTAAAAAACAAATTAAAAACCCTCAACCTGTGTGGTTCAGCGGTTGAGCGTTAACCTACAAACCAGGAGATCATGGTTTGATTCCTGGTCAGGGCACATGTCTGGATTGCGGGCTTGATCCCTGATAGGGGGTATGCAGGAGGCAGCCCATCAGTGATCCTCTCTCAACATTGATTTTTTTTTAAAATATATTTTATTGATTTTTAACAGTGAGGAAGGGAGAGGGATAGAGAGTTAGAAACATCGATGAGAAAGAAGCATCCATCAGTTGCCTCCTGCACACCCCCTACTGGGGATGTGCCTGCAACCAAGGTACATGCCCTTGACTGGAATCGAACCTGGGACCTTTCAGTCCGTAGGCCGACGCTCTATCCACTGAGCCAAACCGGTTAGGGCCAACATTGATGTTTTTATCTCTGTCCTCTGAAATCAAGAAAAACATATTTTTAAAAAAACTATGGCAGGAAAATACCCATGGGTCACAAACTGATTATGAATCAGCAGTTTGTATGTTTTAGCTCCAGGTTGGGAAAGACACTAAAAGCACAATCACACCGTTAGCTTTTGCTCAGGGCTCTGCCACAGGACCACTGCATGAAACTATGCCATTGTGCACTATAGACAGATGCCCACAAGAGGGAGAGTAGAGGCTGAAATCAAGGCCCTGTCCCAGTGAGTCAAGCCATGTCCCCAGGGGCTGTGTGTGTCTGTCCAGAGAGTGCCTTCTGTAATTCACCTGTCTATATAGACTCTATGCCCTTGGGACAGGTCTGCAGAAAGCTACATTAAGGACTTGAAGGTCAGAAAGGAACACCCAGAAGGAAAAGCTGGTAGGATTTGCAGGCTAAGGACATAAAGAGAGTCTGGGCCTCAACTGTATCAACAGTGATAAAATTCTGCCCTAGATGGTTTGGCTCAGTGGATAGAGCACTGGACGGTGGATTGAAGGGTCCTGGGTTTGATTCCAGTCAAGGGCACATGCCCAGATAGCGGGCTCAATCCCCAGTAAAGGGCGTGTAGGAAGCAGCTGATCAATGATTCTTTCTCATCATTGACGTTTCTCTCTCTCTCTCTCCCTCTCCCTTTCTCTCTGAAATCAACAAAAATATATTTAAAAAATCAAAGAATAAAGAATCTAAAGCTTCAGCATAGGTAACATCAACTCACCTGGATTATTTAAAAAAGAAAAAAAACAACAACAGTGATAAAATTCTGCCAAATACCACTTATACTCTGGTTCACCTACATGACTGTCAAAAAATGTACAGGCTGTTTATCAGCAATGGAGGAAATGTGCCATGCCTCTCCCGCAGTGCCAAGGTAGGCTTGCTCCTCCACAGCAGCTGGAGCTATTTGCCCTTCCAGTAGCCCAGGGCATAAAGTTCCCCACATCCACCCACCCCAGGGCAGCAAGAACAAGAAAGCATGAGCAGCAGCTTGAGAAATTTCTAGAAGAAATAAAAAAAACACTTCTGCCCTTTAACAATTAATGTTGGGTTGTTTGTCAGGGAAACTCCTCTTCTTGTGGTTTTGTAAATATACACTATAGTTATGTACAATATTTCAGAGTATTCCCCTTGTGAATGAAATATACTTTCCACTTCTGTATACCTTTTACTAAATTAGAGAAAAAAGCAATTTCTATATACCTATCATGCATCTATACACTTTATCAGATTTGTTTACTAATGCTACAAGTTTTTTTTTTTTTTTACTGAGTCTTGTTTTTTCCAAGTCTATACCTACAAAGAGATGTGCTTTATAATCTATCATTTTCTAAAGCTTGTATCTCTTATTTCCCTTGTTTTTGTCTTGATGTATTTGCTAGAAAGTTCAAGATAAAGTTAAATACTGTTGGTAGCGATAGCTGCCACCCTGTCTGGGTCTAGACTTTAACTGGAACTTTGTTTCACTATACAAAGTGCTACTTACTACTGGCTTTTGGTAGGTAGTCTTTTTTAAAAAATTAAAAAAAAAATTATTTTTTACTCTAGAGACTGTCTCTCTTGAACACAAACTCCACATTCCACACTCAGCCCCCTCCCCCCATAGTCTTTTTTTTTTATATTCAAGAAATTTCCTTCTATTCATGTTTTACTCTAAGGGACTTATTTATTTTTTAAGAACTGCTGGTATCTTTTATTAAATGTCTCCATAGTATCTATTACTATGAGTTTTTCTCATTTAATTGGTCGATCTGATAGATTACCGTACATTAGCAGAGTTCCTTCTACTGAACCACCTTATACCCCTGAAGTAAACGGGGTTTAGTAACATCTGAACTGATGGATTTTCTTGCATCTATCCACTCGTACATGAGATGCACTATAGTTTACTTTTTGTATAATCCTTATAAAGTTTTTATGGTAAAAATCAAGTTGGCTTCATAATTACCTTTATAATCTCTTCTACTGAAATAGATCTATAGATCTAGGCAGGTTTTCTACTTCTTGGTACAATTTTGGTAATGTATATTTTATTAGGAAAGACTCCATTTTCCATTAAGTTCTCAAATGTGTTGTCATCAAGTCGTATGTAGTAATGTTTTAAGAGTTCTTCTAATCTTTGCTGTATCTGTAGTACTTATGTCTCCTTTTTTTCTAGTCTTGTTTCTTTTAGCTCTCTCTCTTTTTATTCATTAATCCTCACATAAGAATATTTTTTTTCCATTGATTTCTAGAGAGTGGAAGGGAAGGGGGGGGGGGAGAGAGAGAGAGACAGAGAAACTTTGATGTGAGAGAAACACATCTACTGGTTGCCTCCCACACACATCCAACCAAGGTGGGTATTGAGCCTGCAACTGAGGTGCCCTTGACTGGAATCAAATCTGGGATCCTTCAGTCTGCAGGCCAATTAGGCCAGGGCTCGCTCTCTCTCTTTTTTTAATCCTTACCTAAGGATGTGTTTTTGTGGGTGGTTTTTTTTTTGAGAGGAAGGGAGAGGGAGAGGAAGATAGAAACATCAATGATGAGAGAGAATCGTTGATCGGCTGTCTCCTGCATGCTCCGCACTGGGTAGTGAACCTGCAACCTGGGCACGTGCCCTGACCGAGAATCAAACTGTGACCTCTTGGTTCATAGGTTGATGCTCAACCACTGAGCCACACCAGCCAGGCGAGGATGTGTTTTTGTTGTTGTTAACCCTCACCTGAGGATATTTTTTCCATTGCTTTTTCAGACAGCGTGGAAGGGAGGGAGGGAGAAGTGGAGAGGAAGAGAGAGGGATATGTGAGACACAAATGGATTGGTTGCCTCCCGTGTGAGCCCAACTGGGCTGAGGAACGAACCTGCAACCCAGGTACATGCCCTTGACTGGGAATCGAACCCTTGAAGTTTCAGTCTACAGCCGGCGCTCTAACCATTGAGCACACCAGCCAGGGATACTATAATCATGGCTCTTATCCTTAATCAGTTCCTCCTCCTAGTTTATCTTTGTTTTGTTTCTAAGTTCTTTTTCTAATTTCCTAAGATAACTCTGGTGGAATACTCACACTGTGTATGTTGGGAGAAGCTGTATTCTATGAAGGCAGGACGGTACCCTACCACCTTTCATAGGTCCTGGAGTTTAAGCAGAAAAGAACACCACAACAGGAAAAAGCCCCCACTGCTGTGGCTCCCATGAATGGGAGGGCCCAAACTGGAGCCCACTTGCACTAGTAGCTTCTCTTATACCTCACCCTGTCCTCTGCAAAGTGAGAAAAAGAGTTCCATTTATCTTCTCAGCCTCAACCTCACTGCTTCCCACCTTTGCTGGGTCTGTCCCATACTTGCCATCAGGCAGTGAAAAAGGGTCTTTAAAATCACTTCCCCACAAGGCTGTGGCCAACTGGCCCTGTGATGTCCTCGGTGATTATATTTATGTTACAACACTGAGGTGGGGAGGGGGACTCACGTACCTGCAGGATCAAAAGGCAGAATCTCTCCCAACATTCCGAAGACTCCATCACTTTGGTCACGATTTGGCCAGGTATTATTTCTAGGTCCCTGCGGCTTCTGCCCTAAAACCTCTGACATCATGTTATCCATGTAGCTGCTCACCAGACCCAAGCTGTACAAGTCAGAACTGAGATCAGACATGCCAGGCCACTGGCCCAGAGGAGACAGACCCACTCCGACGGGCTGTGCTGGCTGCTGGGATGAGCCATGTACCCATTTCCCAGGGGCACGAGGCTGGGGTGGGGGCTGCTGTGGTCCAATGGGTTGGAGCAGGTG
The DNA here is from genome assembly GCF_014108235.1 of Myotis myotis. Lineage (NCBI taxonomy): Eukaryota > Metazoa > Chordata > Mammalia > Chiroptera > Vespertilionidae > Myotis > Myotis myotis. Next base: position 11,915,937 of record NW_023416323.1, read on the forward strand.
TTGGTAGTATTGAACCTGGGGTTGTTGTTGCTTTGGGGACTGCTGCTGAGGTGCCAGGCCTTGCTGGGGTGTCAGAGGTGTGTGTGTCCCAGCTTGGGGTGGCCGCGGTGGAGGGGGCGCAGGCAGTGGTGGCTGCTGTGGCTGCATGGCTCCTGCCTTCTGTTCAGTCACCAAGGCTGTGGCAGCAGAATTACGCCTTGTCACTAATGGGGAGCCCTGATGTGACTGGCCCATATTAAAGCCGGAGAGAAAATCGATCACTTCCTGCATTTCCTGATCAGTTGGTAAATTCATACCCTTCTCGTCCTTGCCATCATCCCCTTGCAGAAAGCTGTCACGCCTCTCCATGAGAAAACCATTGGCCATTTGATTACTGGGATTCTGAGCTGACTGTGAAGGGTCTGCAGTCCTAGGAAAATTACCAATGTTCAAAATGCTTTGTAACCTTGAATCAATATTACTGGGCATTTTGGCTTTCTCTTCTGAACACCCAGCTATGAAGATGCTTTTGGAAGGGGTATTTAGGATGGAATAATTGGTGCTGCTGCCAGAGCTGGTACACGAAGCTTTCTTGGTGAAGCGGGATGTCAGTTTGGAGAAGGTCTTCTGCAGGCCGCCTGAAGGTTTGTTCCCATTTCCAGAAGGGAGGTCAGCCTGATTCCCAAAATCACACATCTCCCTTTGCAGCTGTATCTGTATGCAGGGCAAAGCTTGTTCCCTATTTCAACAGAAATGTAGTTTTTAAAAAAAGACAAATATACAAATTGGATAATGAAATAGATCTCTTTATATTTAAGAAAGACTTCAAGAACAAAAAAGACCTCTCTGTGTGTTATTAGGTTCACTTATTTATATACTAGAGGCCCAGTGCACGCGATTCATGCATACGTAGGGACCCTAGGCTGGGCCAGCGATCAGGGCTGATCAGGTTCCCCACCTCCCTGCCTCCTCCTTCCCTCGCTGCCCACACGCTGCCATGGCGCGGTTCCCCCGCCTCCACGCCTCCTCTTTCCCTCACTCCCTCAGCGCCCCACCGCCACCGCTGGTCCCCTGCCATGTTCTGCACCACCCCCGGTGGACAGTGCACAGCATAGAGAGTGATCAAACTACCATTCTCCTGGTGGAACTCCCGAGGGAACACTTTGCATATTAGCTTTTTATATATATAGATATAAAAAGCCAGCGACCGTAATGCCATAACAACTGGTCGCTATAATGCCTACTGCAGCCAGCGAACCCGCCCAAAGCAGGGTGGGGCTGGCGGGCCAACCTCCCACGGCCCCTCCCCCAAACCGGCCTGCCCCCGATTGGCCTCTCCCACCCTGAAAAAGGGCGGGGTGGCTGGCCAACCCCTCTGTAACCCCTCCCCCTGACTGGCCCCACCCCTGATCACCCCCCCCCTCCAATAGGGGGTGGGGCTGGCTGGCTAACCTCCTGCAGCCCTTCCCCAAGGCTGGCCCCGCCCTGAATGGGCCCCCACCACTCCGAATGGCCTGCGGCCCCTCCTCCCGGCTGGCCCCACCCCTAATTGGCTCCCACACTCTCATCAGGGGCAGGGCCACAGGCCAACCACTCATGGCCCCTCCCCGGGGCCACTGGCCCCTGATTGCCCCCCCCCCATTCGGCTGGCCCACTGCCCACAGCCCCTCCCCACAGCTGGCCCTATCCCCGATCAGCCCCCACCACCCCATCAGCCCGCGGCCCCTCCCCCCAGTCAGTTTCGCACCGATTGATCTCCCCCACCAATCAGGGGTGGGGTTGGCCAGCCAACCTCCCATGGCCCCTCCCCTGGCCACTGACCCCCAATCGCCTCCCCCTCCAATCGCCTATGGTCCCTAACCCCAAGCCAGCCCGGCCCTGATCGGGACAGGCCAGTTGGTCAACCTCCCGCCACCTCCTCCTCCCAAGAGGCCCAGCCCCGATCCACCCCGATTGGGGTCGGGCCGGCCAGAGCCCACCCATGCACGAATTCATGCACTAGGCCTCAGGTTTTATAGATAATTGGAAATAATTTAAGTACTTACTATCTATATTTATTTTAAAGAAACCTGTAGTGTCTAACATGGGACTGTGTTGAAAACTACATCAGGATTTTGGCCTGAGGGGTTTGAGCAAAACCCTTTAACTGCAGAACAGGAAAGCAACGCAAGGCTAGAGTGGGGATGTCACCAACAGAGGCCTGCTGTGCGCCTGGAGAACAGGGACTGAGAGTCTGGCAGATCCAGCAGAGGGAAAATGGACAAATCCACACAGCAAAGAGGGGTGGGTGGGGAAGACTCAGACACTAGGCAGCACTGTTGTCTTTGGAAGTAATTTGCAGACAGTGCCAAGAACAGGTGGCTGTGACTTCCAACATTTTCCGAGCACTCTTTTCCAGCACTGAAAGAGAGCCCTAGAGATAGAAAGGGCACTGGGAGGGGGCTGAGGCAGGTGATGGCTGGTGCAACCCTGGATGAGCCACCTCACTGCTCTGGACCTGTTGTGTTCATGAGGTAAGACAGGGGGAGGACACATGGCTAGATGTTTAAGGTCCCAACCTGTTCTAAGGTTAACAATTCACAAAGAGATAATTTTGTGTGTCAGCTACTTTCAGACAGAAATAAAGTTCATGCAGGATATAAGTAAAATTTCTAAACATTTCTTTGCTCTTAGTTCATAAGGAGAATATCAGTTGAGTTAAAATCCTTTGATGGATTTATTCTCAAATAATAGAACAAATGAAGGCAAAAATGTTGACAAAATGGGGAGTCTGGGTAAAAGACAGAGAGCAATTCTCTGGACTATTCTTGTAACTTTTCTCTAAGTTTGAAATTATTCCATAAAAAATTTAACAAAATGTTTTCTCTCTTGTCTTATGTACTCACATACTATCAGTGACACGAGCACACATGAAACTATATGTGGTTATACAGTCCCTAGGTGTGCACCTGAATGCAAACCAGTTCAAGTGACCGTTGGAGACACCAACCTCCCTGCCCTCCAGCGGCTGAGGTCCAGCACAGCCGTGTAGAGCACGTCCACCAGGCCCAGCGTCTTCTCGGGGTCCAGGCTTCTTTGCAGCAGGGACATGGTAGCAGGGTCTTCTTTCAGGCACCTAGGCACAAACCAGGCGCATTAGTCTGGGCTGCATTTCTCTGCAAAGGTGTTCCAAGAAGGCTTTACACAAAGGCTACAACTTTTTTTAAAAATATAGTTTTATTGATTTTAGAGAGGAACGGAGAAGGAGAGAGAGAGAAACATCATCGATCAGCTGCCTCCTGCACATTCCCCACTGGTGACCAGGCACGTGCACTGACTGGGAATCGAACTGTGACCTCCTGGATCATAGGTTGATGCTCAATCACTGAGCCACGCCAGCCGGGCAAGGCTACAATTTTCACACACTTTTGCACTGAATAAAAATTCAGTAACTATAAGAACATTTAGAGAATGACAGGGCTAACACTGAACTTGTTGCTCTGCAGAAGGAGGAGGAAGCAACAGGGTCTGGAGTATCTATGGATTTCTAACTATCTAGAATTCCTAATGCCTTCTCACTTTCCAACACTGGCTCCGGCCCTGACTTTCCTCCCTGCCCTGCTGAGGTTCTGAGGTCTGGCACCATATGTAGCCCTTTTCAAACTCTTTCTATAACACCCCTGCCCTTTCCTTCCTCTATAGCTCTTCACACCTGTACCCAAGAAACAGGGTCAACAGAGGGGGAAATCCACACAGTACGCCCCCTGGACTCACTGCAAATTTGAGGTAAGCAACAAATATGGCCTTCCCATAAGTTAACTTTTTCCTTTTCCAAGAGGACTGTTTCACCCCTCCTCGCCTCTCCTCAAAGCTCTGCTGTCCCTGCTGTCTCACCCATTCCTTCCCACCTCAATTATCCCTTAACTGAGAAACCACACAAACAGATGAGACCTACTCCATCTCCCCTCATCACTAAGTCCACCACCTCACCTGTGTCCCTGCCCATGCACCCTGCCTTTCCCCCGTGTCACAGTGGAACACAGGCCCTGTTCTTACTACAGGCTGACCTATACCTGAGTGCTGCATGCCACCCTCTTGCTTTCCCAAGGACTTCGCTTATGCAATCACCCCATTCCTTCCCTGTGATATTCCCTTTGGCAAACAAACCAGTCTCACTACCTTCTCTTAGCCCCACATTCCCCTTCAAATACTGTCCCAATTCTCTGCTCCCTATTCTCCTCTCATTCCACTCTGAGCAAGCTCTTATCACCATTAACTCCACTAAAATAACTTCTTTGCAGGGCTGGTGCGGCTCAGTGGTTGAGCATCAACCTATGATCCAGGAGGTCACGGTTCAATTCTTGGTCAGGGCACATGTCCTGGTTTCAGGCTTGATCCCCACCCAGTAGGGGGCATGCAGGAGGCAGCCAATTAATGATTCTCTCTCATCACTGATGTTTCTATCACTCTCTCCCTCTCCCTTCCTCTCTGAAAAAAAAATTGTATATATATAAAATAACTTTTTTGTTATTGCTGGTAATCCGCACCTGAGGATATTCCTTCCATTGATTTCGAGAGAGAGTAGAAAGAAGGGAGGAAGGGGGAGATAGAAGGAAAAAGGGAGAGAGGGAAGAGAGGGTAAGGGAGAGAGAGAAACATTGATGTGAGAGAGACACACTGATTGATTGCCTCCCACACACGCCCCAACCAGGGCTGGGTATTGAACCTGCAACCCAGATACGTGCCCCTGACCAGGAACTGAACCCAAGACCTTTTCATGCATGGGCCGATGCTCTATCCACTGAGAACATCGGCCAGGATCCCACTAAAATAACTTCTTAAAATTTATTTCAGAGAGGGAGAGGAAGAGAGAGATAGAATCATTGATTGGCTGCTTCCTGCATGTCCCCCACCAGGGATCAAGCCCACCTGTGCATGTGCCCTTGATAAGAATCGAACCCAGAACCCTTAAGTCTGCAGGCTGATGCTCTATCCACTAAGCCAAACTGGCTAATGCTAAAATAACTTTTATCGAACAGGTCAGATCTCGCCAGAGTCAAGGGCAAGTTACCTGTCTCTACCTCAACCTCACTCAACCTCTGAACAATGTTGTGCAGGTTTCTTTCCTCCTGGATCACTGTCTCTGCAGCTTTGGTAAACCCAGACTTGCTTGTTTCCTTCTACCTGTCTGGCAGCTCCTTCTTGGTCTCCTCTGTGGACTCCTCCTGCTCCTCTTACCCCTGTCTCTGTATTGTGGCACGTTCCAGGCTTTGTCCTCTTCCCTAGACTGCATCTGGTCCTGAGACTTCACAGACCATGCCTACACTGAAGACTTTCATATTTCCTTCACCAGTCCACACCTTCCTCTTGAACTCCACTCTCATGTATCTAACAGCATTATTGATATCTCTCCTTGCACACCTAACAGGCAGCTCAAAGGTAGCCTGGTCAGCCCTAGCTGGTATTGCTCAATGGGTAGAGTGTCAGCCTGTGGACTGAAAGGTCTTGGGTTCTATTCCAGTCAAGGGTACATACGTTGGTTGCAGACTTGATCCTCAGCCTCAGTTGGGGTGCATGTGGGAAGCAACCAGTTGGTGTGTCTGTCTCTCTCCCGTCGATGTTTCTCTCTCTGTGTCTCCTCTCCCTTCCATTTTCTCTAAAAAAAAAAAAAAAAAAAAAATCAATGGAAAAAATATCCTCTGGTGAGGGTTAACAACAGCGGGGCGGGGGGAGAGCCCTACCAGTTTGGCTCAGTGGATAGAGTGTTGGCCTGCGGACTGAAGGGTTCCAGGTTCGATTCCGGTCAGGGGCATGTACCTTGGTTGTGGGCACATCCCCAGTAGGAGGTGTGCAGGAGGCAGCTGATTGACGTTTCTCTCTCATTGATGTTTCTAACTCTCTATCCCTCTCCCTTCCTCTCTGTAAAAAAATCAATTATATATATATATATAAAAGCTAGCCTGGTTAGCACTACTCTTAATTCCTCTCTTCCCCACAACCATTCTGATTTCTACAGACTTCCTCAATAACTAAACAACACAGTTGTCTACCCAACCTATAAGCCACCTCTAGCTCCCTCATATCCTCCATCCATCTATTAGCACATCCTGACAGTTCTTCCAAAATATAGTCTGCACCCAAGCACTTCTCTCCCCATCTCTTATTACTGCTCTACTCCAAGAAACCACCCCCATCTGTGTCTCAGGAGCAAACTGCCAATTGGTCTCCTTTTCTCCTCTCTGGGCCCTCCAAGGCCCACCCTCCACACAGCAGCCAGAGTGAGCCTCTGACCACAAAGCAGAACACATCACTCCCATTTAAAGCCCTCTACTGGCAGCCTGTCACGACTGAAATACTGTCTAAACCCCTCCCCCCAGCCCTCCAGGCTCTTTGTGACCTGGCCCCTCCTGATGCTCCGCTCACCACACCTCTCACTGCCACCTCTGCTCACCCTGTCCTAACTACAAGGCCTTTTGTCACTCCCTGAATATGGAGGGTTTGCCCACATCTCAGGACCTTTGCTCTTGCTGCTGCCTTCTCCCGACTGCTTTCCCTTCAGAGCTACTTCCCACCATTCAAGCCCCCACTGCCCATGCAGAGCATCTCCACCAAGAGGCCTTTCTGAGAGGGAAAACCAGAAAGAGGCTGTCTGCTCCTGGGCACTCGGGAGTTAAATGGTGATCGACATGGCGAAGCCACCCTGAGAAGACAGCAGGGCTCTCCAAAGAACTGCATGAGAAGAAATATATCTGTGCGAGTGTGAGCTGGCCAGTTTCAGGAACACTGGAAAGGAAACAAGGCAAGCGCCGACAGTGCCCCACCAGCCTCGCTACTCCTGAGAGAATCTTGGCCAGTGGACCCGGCCCAGGTTCATGCACTGAATCCTCTCAGCCTGGAGTTGCTGATTATTAGGACACACTTGCTTTATGCTCACAAGCCACCTTCTGCCTGTCATTTGGCTGGTCACATATGTTTTACATGAGGAGAGCATTTGCTGGTCATGCAGAAAGGAGTACTACAGTTCCTAGTAATAATAATTTCTCTTTCTGAAAATCAACAAATTGGCATTTTTATTTTACTCATCAGTCTTGAGAACAGTCCCCCTAAGAGATTAAACCCATTCTTTTCACATATCACTCAGACTTGCTTAAAACTCTTTACCCGTTCTTAAACATCCAGGTCTCTTAAGGACCCTGCAAGTCCTGGTGTCTATAAACCCTCCTCAGCCCTCACCCCTTAATCATCACCTACCATATATCCCCAGCCATTCTGGGTGACTCCTCAGGCCTTTGCTGTTCCTTCTGCCTGGAGTGTTTTCCTCATCTACTCTCCACATGGCCAGCTCCTCTTAAATGTCACATCCTCAAAGAGGCCCTTCATAACTGACCTCCTCATCCAAAATAGCCTCCCTTACCCATCTCTACCCTATTCTCTGTCATATGACATCATTCTGCTCTTATTCCCTTCGCACACTCACCAGTTTGAACTTAACTCTTATGCTTATTAGTTCTTTCCTCCTTGTCCCCATTACAAAGTCAGCTCAGTTAGGAGCAGGGACCCTGTCTTTCTTTCTTGCTCATGATTAAATTTCCAGAGCCCAGGCAGTGCCTGTCACATATTAGGTATTTAGTAAGTATTTGTTGAAAGAAAAATGGATAGATTAAGTATGACAGTTTAAAAATTTAAGTAAAGTATTACTTCATTTGGAAAAAACATCTGGCAGCAACGAATATAATAAATTCTTGACTGGCTTTGCTAACAATTTCATTTTCTTTTTTTTCTTTTTTTGGTTGATCTCTTACCCCCCTACCTCCTGCCCCCCAACCCTCCCCGGCCTTCCCGCTGCAGTTTCATTTTCTTGAAGGTGGAGTAATCACTTCTGTTTGAGTCCGTCTGTCTCAACAAGCACATATTTTATAACTTGAAAGAAACAATAAAGAAATTTTGTATTTTTACCAAAAGCAACCAGCAGAGGGAACCACTCCTAGGACACACAGCGCAGAAGGTCCTTTCAATGGAGGTTCAATGAATTACAAAAGAAATCAATCATACAGTTTTGAAAGTAAACTGAAGTGTTAACCATTTCAGTACTAGCTGTTTATATTCGCCAAGTTATTAAAAAATTCAAACTTTTTTTCAAAATAGGAATCCAGGTTAAACAGAATATTTTTCTTTCTTTCTTCCTTTTTTTTTTTTTTAAAGATAATTAAAATTACTGATTGATTGATTTTAGAAAGAGAGGAAGGGGGAGGGAGAGGGAGATATCAATCTGTTGTCCCACTTATTTAGGCATTCATTGGTTGATGCGGGTATGTGCCCTGTCTGGAGATAGAGCCGACAACCTTGGTGTATGGGGATGACACTCTAACCAATTTACCCAGGTTAAACTGAATATTTTTCAAGAAGAACTTGCACTGGAAAACAAATTAAGAATTTGAGAATACAAAAATCTTATAGAAAAGTGAGATTTAAATGTATTATTTGATAGGAATAAAAATATGCATATAAATTACCATTCATTTCAGGAAATAGTGTATCATCTGAACAATCAAATTATAAATTTTGGTGGGGAGGGGAACTCATAGATGAGAGATTTGGGGACATGAAGTGAACTGGCAACCCCTACTTTGATATATCAACTAGCTGTAAAACTTTGGGTAGAATCTACTGCTGGACCCTCACATTTCAAGGAGAAATGGTTTAAATATAATTTGCATTTCCCAGCTCTCACTTTAGTCCCTACAGGCACTGACATTGCCACTGTTCCTGACTATATCTATTCCTACCTACATGCTTTAAATATTTTCTATATAGTTAAATATTCATTCAGATTATAATTTTAATAGCAAAAGTCTCCCAATATATGTTTAATTTTTGCTGTTTACTGATAAAACTATGATGCTGATCCTTATAGTTGAATCTGTACAGATATCACCAGGATAAACCCTTACAGGTGGAACTGTGAAATTGCTGAGGTCATATTCCTTATTTTAGGTCTCTGATATATTAAACTACCCTCTAGGAAGGCTGTCATTTATTCAACAACTTCTGTGTCTATTTTTGTATAGTCTGGCCCAAATATAGTACTCTAAAACAATATATTATTCTAAAACAACTGAGCATGGTAGGCAAAATGGTACTTATTGTTTCTTTACTTTGCCTTTCTTTATTAGGAGAGGTTACACAGTTTCTTCATGTATTTGTTAACATATGTCTTCTGATTTACCTGTTCTTTTACTTTGCCCATTTTCTTACTGATTTGTAGGAGTAGTCAAAATAAAAATGGTTCAGTCTGTCCCCTGATATGCAATGACACTGGGTATGTAATAACATGAACTTAAGATCATCAGAGTTGTTGTTGGGACAGACAAAGGTGGAGGAGGATTCAGCTTTACAGAAACACTAGGTGACTTAGAGAAAATGATATACTCTGTTTAAAGGCAGTAGACAGCCCTAGCTGGCTTGGCTCAGTAAATAGAGCGTCAGCCTGCGGACTGAAGGGTCCCAGGTTCAATTCTGGCCAACGGCACATGCCTGGGTGGTGGGCTCAATCCCCAGTAAGGGGTGTGCAGGAGGCAGCTGATCAATGATTCTCTCTCATCATTGATGTTTCTATCTCTCTCTCCTCCCTTCCTCTATGAAATCAATAAAGAAATATATTTTAAAATAAAAGCAGTGGACAAAGAAAATAATATCGCTCATTATGATTCATGAGTATATAATATTTTAGTTATATTTTTGGTCAATGAGACTTGGCTTCAGGCACCTTGGCTTCCTCATCTTGGACTAATAACCATGACATGGCAGTACCACACTACCACTGCCATAAGCCCGCATAAACAGAAGATGTGTCCTATCAGCTAGCAGGGAGTTTGTCCATGACAGCAATGTTGTCAAAGATGTGAACACTTCTATCAGAGCTTAGGCTTGTGTTAATTTAACAGTCACATTACCATGTGGACGGGACTTGAACCACGATTCTTGAGCCTTCTAAACTGATTTGGGGGGCATAGGCTTCTTTATTTTCTATCTGTGCTGTGTCAACTACCACCTAAGAGAGAAAGAAATATATCGATCAGCATTCAGAGAGAAAAATGATTACAAACAAATCCCATACATGAACCTATCAATGCTAAGTGACTCTGGCAAGAACTATTTCCCTAGCAAAGCAGGTATGCAGAGGCCAGTCAGGGGCCCTATGGAGACAACAGTAGGTTATAAAGATGACTGAATACAGTAATATTTCAATAAACAGAAACCAACTTCTAGGTGTAGGATGTGCTGAACTTTGCAAGCACTTGAGGCACTTCTTCCAAACTATAAATGTTAGATAGGAACTGCTTTGTTTCCTTTACCTCAGTATTTTAATATTTATACACTTGAAAGGAGTAAAAACGCCACCAAAAAAAAAAAAAAAATCAAACCAATGCTTCAGAAAAGCCCATTTGTAATGACCGAAAACAAGCCAGAAGTGGATGAAGCTTTTCTTAAAGATCATTTTATTCTCAACCATCAATAAAAATAAAACTACTTCAGGAAAGATAAAGAACCAGCCCTTCCTTCAACGATTTCCTCTTATCTGGAGGACAGTCTTTAATATTACAGGATGATATCGTATCCTCCATAATTTAGAGTTTGATAAAGTGATGAATATATTTTCAAATAACTAAAATAACTTTAAGAAGAGAATCATAAAACACTTGAAAACCAAATCTGTGACATATCAGAAGGGTAAAGCAATGCAGAGATGTTTATTTCGATTCCAAACGCAGCTTTTGATGGAGCTCACTTCCACTGCTGTAAACAGAGTTCCCACAGCTGGTCTGCATGTCCTTTGGAAAAGACTTCCTGTCCAAGTAATAACCATTGTTGGACCAGGCAGGTGTTTCCTCTCTCCTCCCAACCCCAGAACCATAATCGAAAGGTTCTTTGTCAGCCACGTACAAAGGTGCCCTGAGATCAAGGGGTAAGGATCTATGAATAAGTTTCTGATCTTTGAATAACAATGGAACTTTTTCTTTTAAGCCTACAAAAAAGTTGTTGTTTTTGTAAGCCTACATGTCCTTCTGTCTTATTCTACACATTCCTTTCTGGAAACGGATTGCCATGGTTCTCCTAGCGTCAGCTCAATCTCCTAACCACAGTGGGCTACTCTGTTCATCAGCAGGGGGTCTCCTATACCGAGGAACAGATCCTAAAGGAAGTATACCTCCCCACCGTGGACTGGCCCTCAACAAGGCAGCACCATCCTGAGCTCAGCCGCCGAAGCCTTCACCCACATGAAACAAAGAACAGCACCTGCCCAACAGCTACTTTCATAAAGTAGGAATCAGACTAGGAAACAGTTCTTTAATTTTCTTAGTTATAATTAGCTTCTTTTAGCCTGACTGAAATGCTCTATCTTTTCAAATAGTCATTTAATCCAAGAAAGTAGAATCAAATACATAAGGTTATGTGAGTCAGCAGAGTCAAATAAAAAGCTAAATGGTGACTTCAGATATTGACCCCATCCAACTTTAGCAAAAGTTATTCTTCTCTCCAATGGCGATAAAGACTAGGCTTATTTCTGAGTTGACACTTATTTGATTGCTAAGAAGGAGACAGAGCTGGGATACAAAGTACTGGATGGGGGCATTACTTACACCATTGAGGTCTCTGAAAGGTGATATTTGAGCTGACATTAGGAAGACTGAGAAGAAGTGAGTCACATGATAATCAAAGCAACAGAAAGACATGCACTGAAGCTCCAGAACAGTCAGGTCAAGTCAAAGGACCCTATCAAATCATTACCAGTGGAATGGTTTCCTTAAAACGAGGAAAGCCTGCAACATCATTTTGCAACTAGGTTCCCTACCAATACATATTAAATATCTACCAAAAAACAAACAAATAAAAGGCTTTTTAATGCTACTCTTTCCTTACCTTTTCTATCTGGTCTAAACTCTGTAGCACCAAAAAACTTTTAAAGTTACTCAGTATTTTCACACATGCCTGCAACCCATCCTCACATGCTTGAAACATCATCGGTCTCTACTCTCTCTCCCCCATACATCACACATATTCACTCACCAGTCCAGCTTGGCCAAACAGCAGCTGTACGGCAGTCTTGCAGGCGCCCCGCCATGTGGATGGGCACACCTGGTTCAGTACTTCAGTTACAGGAAAATCATCCCTTGGTGTGATTCCATTATAGCAGCCTGCCTCCTTGATCAGTTGTAACATTGTATGCTATAGATTGATAACAAGAGTGTTCATATCTTAAGATAAAGTCACACAAGAATGTTCATATCTTAAAAATTTGTAGACTGAAATGCATTTACAAGTACACAATAGTCCTCAAAAGAAAAGTATTTTGTTTAAGTACCCCCAAATAATGAAATTTAATTTGTTAAGTGATTATCATCAGACACCCTCAGATTTTCTCAATCCCATAGAGGGAATGATTAGATGTATCACATGATTAATACACCTGTTGGTATTTCTATACTAGCACAAAATGCATTATCTAGCAATCTGATAATGGATACTGGTTGAGGAATTTTGAATTCTGAATTCCTCTAAATAAGGAGACAAAATCATCTGGTAGAAGTAAATACCAATGGAAATCTCAACTTTACTTTGGATTACCAAGTGGTCAGGTATGCAGACTCTGGAAACAGATTGCGTAAGTTCAAATTCCAATCTACTACTTTCTAGCTACGTGTCCTTGGGCCTTAGTTCTCCAGTGGGGTAAGGGTGATCATTTAAAAAGACGACACATGTGAAATGGTTGGCATAATAATGCTTGGCTCATGATGCTCCACAAATGGAAATAATTATTGCCATATTATGACAAGATTTCTCCTCTTATTTTTTCATGAAAGTCCAATGAAACATTAACCATAAACAGTATTTTATAATGTGCTTTCAAAAACCTTTATGTTAGACATTTGAACAAAATTACAAATAAAACTAACTTGACAAACGTCTCATTAAAAAAGTCACCATAGCCCTAATCGGTTTGGCTCAGTGGCTAGAGTCCCAGGTTTAATTCTGGTCAAGGGCATGTACCTTGGTTGCAGGCACATCCCCAGTAGGGGGTGTGTATGAGGCAGCTGATTGATGTTTCTCTCTCATCGATGTTTCTAACTCTCTACCCCTCTCCCTTCCTCTCTGTAAAAAATCAATATATTGCCAAAACCGGTTTGGCTTAGTGGATAGAGCATCGGCCTGCGGACTGAGGGGTCCCAGGTTCGATTCCGGTCAAGGACATGTGCCTGGGTTGCGGGCACATCCCCAGTGGGAGATGTGCAGGAGGCAGCTGGTGGATGTTTCTCCCTCATCAATGTTTCTAACTCTCTATCCCTCTCTCTTCCTCTCTGTAAAAATCAATAAAATATATTTTTAAAAAAATCAATATATTAAAAAAAAAGTCACCGTAGCCCAGCTGGCATGGCTGTGGTTGAGCATCAACCTATGAACCAGGAGGTCACAGTTCGTTTCCCGGTCAGGGCACACGCAGGGTTATGGGTTTGATACCTAGTGTGGAGCGTGTAGGAGGCAGCCTATCAATGAATCCCTCTCATCATTGATGTTTCTATCTCTCTCTCTCCCTCCCTCTCTGAAATCAATAAAAATATATATATTAAAAAAAAAGTCACCATAGCCCGGCCAGCCGTGTGGCTCAGTGGTTGAGCATTAACCCATGAACCAAGAGGTTTTTAGTTTGATTTCCGGTTAGGGCACATGCCTGGGTTGGGGGCTTGATCCCCAGTTGGCGGCATGCAGATCAATGTTTTTTTCTCTCATCAATGCTTCTATCTCTCTATCCTTCTCCCTTCCTCTCTAAAAACAATAAAAAAATATATATATTAAAAATAATAAAAAAGTCACCATAGGCCTGGCCAATGTGGCTCAGTTGGTTGGAGCATTGTCCCATACACCAAAAGGTTGTGGGTTAGATTCCCAGGCAGGGAACATATCTAGTTTGCGGGTTTGATCCCAGACTCTGATTGGGCATGTGTGGGAGGCAATCAATTGATGTTTCGATTGCTATTTCTCTCTCACTTTGATGTTTCTCTTTTTCTCTCCCTGCCCCCCTCTCTAAAAATCCTCCTTTGGGGGAGGATTAAAAAATAAAGTCACCATAGTTCACTTTTTAGATACCAGTTTATGGAGAAAGGTTAATGCCTTCTGCCCCGATCTATATTCTATATTCTTTAATCTATATTCTTAACAAGCCTTTAAGTTTCCTTGACAACTCTATTTTCAAGTTCACACCCGGTTGTTGGAACCCCATGGAAAGCTACCGTCTTAAGTTTCAGATTATCAGCGGCTGACTCGTTGAAGGAGACACCCTTCAGGAAGTGTGATCCGATCTGCACAGGGACAGTAGGAAGCTCACACTGCATGGGCTGCGGGGGTGTCTGCCTCCGCCCAGTTTGCTGTGCTTCTGCCTCGCTGCAGCAGCCCTGGAAGAGGTTTGGATGGGAGAGAAAGGGTGATCCACAGCTCATCTGTCCAGACACTTGGTTCACTTGGTGTGGCGAGACTGCCATGCCACAGCTTCCAAGAACTACCAGAAAGAAAAGTGTACCTGCAAACTGGCTTCAATTGCTTTTGGATTCAAGTGGAAACCAGCTTTCATTGCATATTCACAGTGGCCTAAGCTTTCCAGAGCTATTTTATATGCCTGCAAAGAAATAATTTTCAAAAATCAAGATTACAAAGCTTATAAAATGACAAAGTCCAATGAAAATAGAAATTTAAAATTTCTATAGTTTTTAAAACACTTAAGGCTAGCTACTATCATATTATTCTTTCCAATTGATTTAATATCACAATTGTAACTCCCTCCCTTGTTCCTATCCCTGAGGTATTGCTGTGCCAGCTCTGAAAAACTTACTTGCAAAGCACTGTCAATTTTTATGTTCAGTTCTTTTAACTGGTGCTCAGGAATTGCTGCACTTTGAGAACAGAAGAGCTGTTGAACTTCAATTCCTGCCAGGCGGCCATCACAGCCTCTTTCTCTTAGTCTAGATGTTGCCTGCAACATAAATAATTACTGGTAGGTAAAAGAGGATGCCGCAGACACTAGCAAAATTAAAAAGATAAAATACAAAAACAAAGGAAATAAAGCAAGAAATCATCTAAGCATTAGATATAAGCCAGACATTCCGAATTGGTTGTATTAAGTGGGCAGCCAGAAATTTTGAAAGATTCCAGCAAGCATCCTGAAGAAAACATAAACTTGACACAGCACCATCTTCTTTAAGAAACCCTGGAAAGCGGGCTGGTTTGGCTCAGTGGATAGAGCATCGGCCTGTGGACTGAAGGGTCCCAGGTTCGATTCCCAGTCAGGGCACATGCCTGAATTGTGGGCCCGATCCCGGGTAGGGGGCTTGCAGGAGGCAGCCAATCAATGACTCTCTCTCATCATTAATGTTTCTCTCTCTCCTAAAATCAATAAAGATATTATTTAAAAAAAAGAAAAAAACCCTGGGGGGGCGGGGAGAAAACCTTCCTGACCTGTTATTTGTTTTTTATATATAAAAAATATTTGCATTTAAAATTTCTCTGTTCTAGTAAGACAAATAATCTAGAATATTGGCATCTGGTGTTTCCAGAATAAAAAAAAGAATGTATATAGTTGGGTGTTCCTATATACTAAAGTAAAAAGTCATACCAATACAGAACAAGAAAAAAACAACACATCGGAACATTAAAGGAAAAACAGAGCTTTTGAAATATGCACAGAAAAATTAAATACTTACTACTCAGTCATTAAACATGTTTATGAAGAGTACATAAGAGAAAAAACAAGAAAAAACTAATCTGTTCCTTGTAAGGATAAAATGTAAGTTATGCCCTGGCTGGTTTGGCTCAATGGATAGAGAGTCGGCCTGAGGACTGAAAAGTCCCAGGTTTGATCCCGGTCAAGGGCATGTACCTTGGTTGTGGGCACATCCCCGGGGTGGGGGGGTGGGGTGTGTGTGTGTGTGTGTGTGTGCAGGAGGCAGCTGATTGATGTTTCTAACTCTCTATCCCTCTCCCCTCGTCTCTGTAAAAAGTCAATAAAATATATTTTTTAAAAAATGTAAGCTATGGTTCATGACTAGAGAATAAGAAAAATAAGTATCTGATTTATTAGCTGGGAGGAGAGCTTCAGGATGAACTCTCAATTCTCCAATGTCTATTTTTGTTGCAATAATATTAGTGCAACAAATAACATTTTTAAACAGTTTTGTTCTCTAGGTTAGTGTAAGAGTTTTAATGCTTAACAAAGTTGCAGGACTAAGGAAAAGTGGTGAGCAACTGTCTATATACTAGAGGCCAGGTGCACAAAATTGATGCACGGGTGTGGTCCCTAGGTGTGGCCAGTGATCGAAGCACAAGCGTCTGGCGTGGAAGGGCAGGTCCCAGCTGACCTCTGGGCCCTGGGCAGCACCTGGGCCCCCAGGCCCCCCACACCCCCCTCCACCTGGGTCACGGTCCCGAGTCCCCACGCCGAGATGTTGTGAGTGTAGCTGGATGCCGTGGGCCGGGGTGTAGTGTGAGCCTCTGAATCACCCAGCGGCACTGCATAGAAGCCAGGCAGGCAGCACGCTCTCTCCCGGTCGGCCTCACAGACCAGCTCCTGTGCGAACCCACTGGCCACTGGGAGCCCCACCGGTCCCTGTGGTACCAGTGGCTGCGGCTCGGCTCACCCGGAAAAGGCCGTGCAGGTGTGGGGTGGGCTCCTCGCGGACACCCGGCACCTGAGCACAGGGGCTTCCCTGGCATGTGAGCTCTGGTGTCCTGGGGGAGGGTAGCAGGAGGAGTGAGAGCGAGCTAGGATGATGCCCCGCATTCTCACCACACCTCTGTCTCCATCACCCCTGCCTCCAGGTAGCTGGCGAGAGGTCACAGCCCCCCGCCTGGGCACTGAGGGAGGTTGGTTGCTGCCACCCACCTCCAGTTCCACTTCCCAGCCCAGGGTCTGTTGGCCACTGGTTGCCATCTGCGGGGCAAAGGGTTGGGGCTGGGCCCCCTGTCCGACTCCCTCTGCCCCTGGGAGCTGGGTGGTGCCCCCCCTCGCCCCACTGGTTGCCATCTGCAGGGTGATTGGGCCCCACTGGCACCCGCCTAGGCCTGGCGCTGCCTGCTCACCTGCTCCACCATTCCGCCACGGTTCCACTCTCATCAGGGCCTATCAGGGCCAGCAGCGCCTCCACTGCCACCTGCTGCCAGCGCCGTGTGGCTGACATCTGCCATGTTCCGTGCCACCCCCTGGTGGTCAGCGCGCGTCATAGTGAGCGGTCATACTCCCGGTCAAACAATTTGCATATTAGGCTTTTATTATATAGGATATAAAAGTCTAAGCAACCATCGACCATCCACCCGGTAGCTATGACCCGCAATGACCACCAGGAGGCAGACACTCCGACCAGTAGAGGAGGGAGCCTGATTACTTGCAGAATTGGCTGTGGGTTCGGTTGCTGCTGGGGCACTGTCGGCCCCAAATCTGCTTCACCCACACCCTGGACCCAGAGAGGAGGGAGGAGGAAACCCAATTCCTCGTGGAACTGGCCGTGAGTTAGTTACTGCTGGGGCACTGTCCTGTGGGGACTGGGCCAAAACCAACTCTCCGACATCCCCCGAGGGGTCCCAGATTGTGAGAGGATGCAGGCCAGGCTGAGGGACCGCACCGGTGCACGAATCCATGCACTGGGCATCTACTAATGCTATAAAATTTCAAAGCAGAACAAAGTATTCCTGTATACCACTCCAAGCAGTCCCTGAACCTTAAGAGTCTCACAGTAACACAATTTGACGTTTTTAAAGAATCTTTCAATCAAATATTTCACCCACAAGGTCTTGTTAGGTGTCACTGAATAAACAGTGAAGTATAAAACTTGTAACCTATCATCTTGGAGCTGATAGCCTCATGGACCAACAAGGCACACAAATAAAACATTTAGCCCTGGCTAGTGTAACTCAGTTGGTTGGGCATTGTTCCGCGCACTGAAGGATTGCTGGTTCAATTCCTGGTCAGGGGCATGCAAGAGGCAGCCAATTGATGGTTTACTCTTACATCAATGTTTCTTTCTCTCTCTCCCTCTCTTCCTCTCTACAAATCAGTAAAAATATTTTAAGTAGATAAATAAATATATAAAACATTTAAAAATTAAAAACGGAGGCGTTGGCCGGGTAGCTCAGTTGCTTAGAGCATCGTCCTGATACGTGAAGGTTGCAGGTTTGATTCCCAGTCTTGACCACATAAGAATCAACCAGTGAATGCATAAATAGGAGGAACAACAGATTGTTTCTCTCTCTCTACAAAGACCAATGAATAAATAATAAAAAAGATATTTCTCTAAAAAAATTAAAAGTGGAGAAAAGCAATTGGACGGAAACAGAGACTGTAATACAGTGGTTCTCAACCTTCCTAATGCCGCGACCCTTTAATACAGTTCCTCATGTTGTAGTGACCCCCAACCATAAAATTATTTTCGTTGCTACTTCATAACTGTAATTTTGCTACTGTTATGAATCGTAATGTAAATATCTGATATGCAGGATGTATATTCATTGCTACAAATTGAACATAATTGAAGCATAGTGATTAATCACAAAAACAATATGTAATTATATATGTTTTCCGATGGTCTTAGGCGACCCCCGTGAAAGGGTCGTTTGACCCCCAAAGGGGTCGGTCGCTACCCACAGGTTGAGAACCGCTGCTCTAGAAGCTTTGCTGCACTGACCCTAGTTGCAGGCAGGCCCTTCCTCTGGGTTCCCATGCACCCCCATCACAGACCCTTAACCGGGTTTTGTAAGCCCTTTCTCCAACGAGGATGAGTAGAGGCTGTCACCCCATGCCTGGTGCATGTCTGACACAAAGTAGGCATTCTCTGTTAAATGCATGAACAAGCTATTGGTAACAGTTTAAAATTCTAAATAAGAAGGCTCTTTTAAGAACCCACAGGCAAAGGCCTCTCCTGCTTGAACACAGGGCAGCAATCTCCCCAAAGTCAGAGTTACCTCAGCAGCCCCCCTCCAGGATCGCACAGCTTCCTCCAGTTCAGGTGTGTGGCCCATGCCAGATAAGCTGCTGCTGCTCTTTTTTTCAGGCACAACCACCTCAGCAAAACAAGAGTGAGCCACTGGCTGGACCTTCTGTAATGCCTGGGTCAAAAACTGGAAATGGACCTGCACCACGGTCAGGAAACATCGCCCCAACACCTGTGAAAACAAGAGCCAGGCATTTTTAGATTATGGGTTGCTACTACGTTAGTGCAATAAATTCTCAGCCATCAATCTGAGTAGAAGGTAACAGCTAACTGGAAATCTGAAATTATATAGTTTAAATGTCATCATGCTTTAGACCAGGGGTGGGCAAACTTTTTGACTCGAGGGCCACAATGGGTTCTTAAACTGGACCGGAGGGCCGGAACAAAAGCATGGATGGAGTGTTTGTGTGAACTAATATAAATTCAAAGTAAACATCATTACATAAAAGGGTACGGTCGCTTTTTTTTTTTTTTTTTAGTATTCATTTCAAACGGGCTGGATCCGGCCCGCGGGCCGTAGTTTGCCCACGGCTGCTTTAGACAGTGGTTCTCAACCCTCTGGCCCTTTTAAATACAGTTCCTCATTGTGGTGACCCCCAACCATAAAATTATTTTCGTTGCTACTTCATAACTGTAATGTTGCTACTGTTATGAATCGTAACGTAAATATCTGATATGCAGGATGGTCTTAGGTGACCCCTGTGAAAGGGTCGTTCGACTGCCAAAGGGGTCGCGACCCACAGGTTGAGAACCGCTGCTGTAGAAGGATCTGCCTTTGTTCTCATCTTTACATCTGGGTGCCTGATGCCTACAAGTCAACCAAATAGCAAGCCCCAAGGTTCATAGGCACCTTCCAACTTCTCACGCCTCCATTCCTGTTCTCCACCCCCCCTCATCTGGACTCTGGCTCACATTAACCTGCCTGTCTGTGAGCTCTGGCTAAACCAGAGCAACCCACAATTCCAATTATATCTACACAGCACTCTGAAGGCAGAGCAAAAGCCATGTGGTTAAAAATCTGAAAAGTCAAGTTTTACTCTAAGAAGACATTCCATTGGAAATAGAATCCAAAGATACAGGTTACTTTGGTAACAGTGTTACTAACATAGTTTTTAACATAGCTTTATGTCATACTTCTACTCTTACGCAACAAAGCTGACAGACCAGTCTTCTAGGAGTCAACAAAACCTACTGGACAATTTCATTTGTTAGTACAGCAGAAACCCTCACCTGATCCATGTTAGTAATTGGTTGGTTGATGAAGTAGTCCATTAAAGTAGGAAACTTATTTTAAAAATACCATATACATAACACTACCTTAACATATACTATTAATATGTAACTATAGAGGCCCGATGCACAAAATTTGTGCACGGGTAGGGTCCCTAGGCCTGGCCAGCAATCAGGGCTGATTGAGGCCTTCCAGCTGCCGGCCAGGGCCTTCCTTCATTCCGCACCGTCCCCTGGTGGTCAGTGCACATCATAGCGAGTGATCAAACTCTCGGTCAAACTCCCCAGGGATGCTCTGCATATTAGCGTGTGTATGTAAATCCAGGGGACACTTTGCATATTAGCTTTTATATAGATAGATAATGATGTATATACTAAAAATACTACATAACACAAACATTTTAAGATATGGATGTGTATTTATCTACAAGCCTTTGGCACTTGCTAAAGCTTTTCTCTGGGGCACCAGCCTTTTCTCCCTGGTCCTTGAAGCTTTGCTGCTCTGTTCCTAGCTGCAGACAGGCCCCTTCCTCTGGGTTCCCATGCTGGTCCCCGTTTCCTTGCTTGAGTTAATCTCAGCTACAAGGTGTTCTCTAGGATTAACTATTTCTTTTTCTTTAAAGGAGAGCAAGAACTTGCCACTTAAAAAGCAACTTGAGCAGAGACCCTCCAGGTTACTAATATTTCCCCTAATCTTTTACATTTGTTTTATCCATACCAAATTTGAGAACAACAAAAACTTTTGCCACTTTTATCATGTACCATACATTCACTTTTTTTTTTTCATAGAATGTATTGCAAATTTCACTGGCTTACATAGGAGGTTACTTAAAAAATGTACTTCACTGAGTTTGCAATTTATCCAACTGGCAGGGGCACAGGTGAGAGGGGCCATTCACTGCCAGCACTCAGTGAACGAACTGCCTTGGGAAGGTGGTGAATGTTGGGGAATAGTGTCCACTGCCTTTTACAAGGAACTAAAATCTTATGAAACAATGGAATTGTCCAGTAGGTTTTGTTGGCTCCTAGAAGACTGGTCTGTCAGCTTTGTTTTGTAAGACCCCAATGCTGTCCCTTGGAGCAGCCAAAAATAAGACTTAAATGTGGACTGCTCACTTCCTAGTGCACATTTCAGATGCCTGTCTGTGAGCTCCTGTTCCACTAGTCAAAGAGTTCTGCTTCCTGGAGAAAGAGACTCAGGGAAGTTCCCATGGTGACACTTAATCCCTCTGAATTATTTTTCCTGGTGGAAATCATTAGGACCAAACTAAAACAAATCTCATACCAAAGTAGCCACCCTCTATAGTAAACAATCAGAATTACAGGCTAAACTACAGGTATGGGTTTCTACTCACAAACCTCCCTCAAAGTTATACCCCATCAATGATCTGTGTCAGATGGGGCAGGGTGAGGGACACACAGGAAGTAGACTTAGCAGCCTACAGACATGAGACATGAATAAAATAAAAGGCATTTAATTTGTACCATACATAACAGCCAGCTTTAATTGAACACTCAGTATGCATTTCTCCTATGTTAAAGGTATCACATGGATCACTGAACTTAATCCTGGCAACAACTGCATAAGGTCAGTCCCATTTTACAGACAATAAGGCCAAGACACAGAAAGGTTTAAACTTTGTCAAGGGAACACAAACTGAAAATGGCGGAGTGGTCACAAGACTCAAATGCCTGTGCTTAGCCAGTGTTTCCCACTGCCTTCAACAGGCTCTAAACAACTGGATACAGCTGTGGGCTGGATGCACTGCACTGAGACCAGGGACATGACAGAAACTCCACCTTAACTGGCATGCACCAGAATGAGGGTGTCCTGAAGCTCCACACGGTACAAACACAGGAGGAGGGGAGCTGGGTCCTCAGGCATACAAACTCTTCCTCCTCCTTCCTCAGTTTCTTGGCAGGCTATGGCAAAGGGAGGAGGAGGGGCAGTGGAGGTGTCATGCACCTTGTACTCTGGGGTCACACTCTTACAGCTTTAGACCAATTCAATCGAGTCATTCATTTTCCCAACAATATGTTGTATGTAAATGCCTGAGGTGTATGTACAAAGCACAAAAAAAAAGGCCAGAAGATACTACAAGACAGACAATGAGCAAATCCCTGTCCTCATGAGAGTTTTACCGTCTAATGGTGGGGAAGAAGTCAATAAGTAGATAGGCAAAGCCAGGGCTACTGGAGGAGAAATGCTAAAGGGCGAAGTGGGAAGGAAAAGGCTCTCTGAAGAGAGAACCAAGGGAACAGAGTGAGTTACCCTACCCTCTTCTAAAAGGAACAATTCAGGGAAAGGGCTCTGAAGGCCTGATGCAGGGTGCAGAATAGGGCATTTCCTGACAGTGCTGGTCAATGGCAGGATGGGAGCATCCTCTCACTGTGAGTGGAAGAATGGAGAAAGGAGGAGGGTGCTGCTGGAGGAATAGTGTGGGGAGAGATGCTGCAGTTTCAAAAGGCAGACATTTGGCCCTAGCCGGTTTGGCTCAGTGTATAGAGCGTTGGCCTGTAGACTCAAGGGTCCCAGGTTCGATTCTGGTCAAGGGCATGTACCTTGGTTGCGGGCACATACCCAGTAGGGAGTGTGCAGGAGGCAGCTGGTCAATGTTTCTCTCTCATCGATGTCTAACTCTCTATCTCTCTCCCTTCCTCTCTGTAAAAAATCAGTAAAATATGTATTTTTTTAAAAAGGCAGACATTTGCTATGTTGTCTCCATTAACCTACTACATATTTGACCTTGGATGAATTATTTAATCTAAATTTCTTCCCTTGTAAGGACTGATGAGAACAAGAACTAAGTCCTTCCCTCCTCCTACCCATGATACATGGAGTGTCAATGTAAATATGTTTGTGACAAAATATTTGTGTTGTAAGCAATTCATTAAAAGCCAATCAAACCAATAATTACACTGGACCTTAAAAAAGCCCATTTCACAGAATATCTGTTCTAAGTTTGCATAAATTAACAGATGCATAAACAGCATATCCAGAGAGAGGATAGAGCTCAACCTTCAGCCTGCCTCTACCCATCTTTTCTATACACATCTGTCTTCGCCCACCTCCCCTGCTGTAACAGACCCCACACTGCTTGGGCTCTTCCTGAGAAACCTGGAAGGAAATATAGACTCTAAAGTTATGAACATGGAAGCGTGTGACCCCAGGGCAGCGGATGGCTGTTTTTCACATGGAGAAAGTTTCCTGGACTGCAGTATTCAGTGAGGTTGCAGAACAGATGTGGCAAGCAGGGGAACAAATGAGCAGAGTGGTCAAAGAGAGAGACATTTGAATTTAAAATGTCAGTGGAGCTATAGTTACAGGTCTTATTAACAATTACCATTTATTGAAGGATTAATCCATACCAAGCATTTTATATGCAGTGAAGCAACTCTGTGGGGTGACAACGCTTCATCCATTTACAGATGACACCACTGAGGCTTACAGAGAGAAACCTGATGTGTAGTAGAGGTCCAGTGTCAGGTCTGTTTGACTCCAAAGGCTGTATTTCTAACCACAAGGCTGCTCTGTCTTCCTATGACAACAGTGGGTGGATACTAAGAAGAGGAGAGGAACCCTGACATCCTCCATATACTCAGACCATGGGGATGGGAATGCATGCAGACTGAAAGGCATAGCTCTGTCTTCATGAAGACAGTGGGAAAGGGATTGGGGCAAAAATAACAAGTGGGGTGGCCTGTGGTATTCCTGTGTGGCATGAGCCTCACATTTTTTTAAATTTATATTTTATTGATTTTTTACAGAGAGGACGGGAGAGGGATAGAGAGTTAGAAACATCGATGAGAGAGAAACATCGATCAGCTGCCTCCTGCACACCCTCTACTGGGTATGTGCCCTTGACCGGAATCGAACCGGGGACCCTTAGTCCGCAGGCTGACGCTCTATCCACTGACCCAAACCAGTTAGGGCGAGCCTCACATTTTATGATCTCCACAGCAGAGAACAGCTGTGAAGACTGGATGGAAAAAGCAATGATAAACAGGGCGAAGGCACCTGGGGCTTGGAAAAAGAGCAGCTTCTCCTGCCTCGTAAGAAATTCCCAACCCCAAAACATCTGTTCAGTCCTTCAGTACATCAGTCTCATTTAAAATTTAAGAAAAAAGCAATTGGATTTAATCTTACTCTTGGCATTTGCATTTAAAAAAATAAATCAATTCACCCCAAATTGATGGAATTTCAGATACAGGCCATTATCAGACTTTTGCATTAGGAGAAACCTTTGGGTGTGACTTACATTCCTCATAAAGGCCCAATTCCTGAGTATAGACAACCAGTGACCCTTCCCCTTGTGCCTCCATGGAACATTTTGGATTATAAACATCAATCCAGGATCTGCTAAAATGAGACCAACTTTCCTGGGAATCCCTGATGGAGGAGAGAAAGGGTATGAATTTGCTTTCCCATTCCCCTGTATATGTACAAGATTTGCTGCTAAGGGTGTTGTGTTTATGGACATAATCAGAAAACCTTTTCTTTTGATAATTTTTTGTTGTTAATTCTCACTCGAGGATATTTTTCCATTGATTTTTCAGAAAGGCTGGAAGGGAGGAATGGAAGGAGGGAGAGAGGAAGAGAAAAAAATCATGTGAGAGAGATACATCAATTGATGGCTCCCATACACACCCCTATTGGGGCCAGGGATTGAACCTGCAATCCAGGTACATGCCCTTGACCAGGAATCAAACCCAAGACCCTACAGTCTGCGGGCCACCTGGCTAGGGCCTTTTTGGTAATTTTTATACTTTATTAATTAAAACAGGTTTTAGTTTAAGGTCATCCTATTTTGAGCCCCAAAAGACCATCTTTTCCACACCACCATAATTTTGGAAGATCTACTCAACTTTACTTCCTAGAATATTTCAAAAAAATATTTTAAAATATATTGTTATTGATTTCAGAGAGGAGAGAGGGAGAGAAATATAAATGATGAGAGAGAATCATTGATTGGCTGCCTCCTGCATGCTCCCTACTGGGGATCGAGCCCGCAACCAGGGCATGTGCCCTTTACTGGAATTGAAACAGGGACCTTTCAGTCCGCAAGCTGACGCTCTATCCACTGGGCCAAACCAGCTAGGATCAAGTACCCGAGGCCACACCATCTACCACACACCTGTGATCTTCACCTCAATACACACAGTGTCTCACTAAGTTCATTTTCTGCTCAACCTCACTTAACAATTTATCTTTTTCAATCCCAGCAGAGTGAAGAAGTAAAACTGTCCTATATGCCATAGTGTCAAACATTTCCAGGGATTCTAGCACTTATTTTTCATCAGTTTAAAAGTTGCAAGTGAATGAAACGAAGTCAATTCAAATTGGTTGCTTTAATTAGAAATTCCAAAGTCATTCAATCATTTATTTCTCTTCAATCCTCAGACCTCAAACATTACTTTGTTTCCAAGTGTCATCAACCTCGCTCTTCTATTATGACAATTCTAGAGTCATTACACAATGACCTAAACAAAAGACCAGAACTTGATACAAAGATCTAAATGTGTCTTCAGAGAGACAGAGAAGTGGACCATGCATGGACTGTGCAAAGTGCCTTATGAAGATTAGATGACAGTACGAGAATGTAAAAAAAAAGCTTATGGAAACTAACATGTATAGTCTGACCTAAAAACCGATTACAGTGTTTAAATATTTACAATTAAAAGAGCAACGAAAAAGACAATAACAAAGATCTCTTTGCAGTCAGTATTGACTTAGCGCATAAAGAAGTTGCCATGCTATGTTTAGGAGAAAGAAGGAAGAAAAACTAACACATGCCCAAGGGTGGCTGAGCCAACACCAAATGCTAGTCATTCAGACAAAATTATATTCTGCCCCTGGACATGCTGCTTTACTGCTGGTGAAAATATCAACAGATGGTTTCTGAACTCCTACTTAATGTGCCAAGCACTGTGGTACACAAAACCTTTTACATCAATAATATATATTCACTGCAAATAAATCGGGGAAAAAGATCAGCTACATACATAAATGTACCAAATATTACTAAATAGAATAACCACTGATTTACATATTTTTATATAGCCTACATTTGTATCTATAGATGGAAAAACGAAATCATGTTGTGTATTGTTTTATGGCCTGCTTTGCAAAATAAAATACATATGTCAAAAATGTATTACCATATTTCAGCTACACTGTTATAAATCTTTTTTTTAAAATATATTTTATTGATTTTTTACAGAGAGGAAGGGAGAGAGATAGAGAGTTAGAAACATCGATGAGAAACATCGATCAGCTGCCTCCTGCACATCTCCTACTGGGGATGTGCCCGCAACCCAGGTACATGCCCTTGACCGGAATCGAACCCGGGACCTTTCAGTCCGTAAGCCGACGCTCTATCCACTGAGCCAAACCGGTTTCGGCACTGTTATAAATCTTAATTAGAATAATTATAAAATATCATCCAGGACATGAATAAGTTAAATGCAACTTAAGGTAACTAGGTGCCCATTAATTATAGTAGAAGAGCAAATTAATACTGTGGGTTTATATAGGGCAGGGATAAAAATATATTTAAGTCACCCAGACAGCATGTGGCCTAGGAGCCTACTAGAATTTAGAAAACTCTTGTTGACATGAGTGTATTTTTGATTAAAAATTGTCACTTCCATCAAGAAGAAATTACTAAAATATCTCAATTGCTAAACTAAAAAGGAAAAAGGAATTCATTTGACTCCATAAACATTATCTTCATCACTTGGGAGAGGGGCTCTCTCTGCATCTTATTTATTTTTAGTTTTTTTTAAAAATTGTTTTATTGCTTAAAGTATTACAGAGAGTATTATATATGTCTTCTTTTTTTTTCTCCCCTTGACCTTCCCCTAGCCTCCCATGCCCCCTAGTGTCTTGTGTCCATGGGTTATGCTTATATGCATGCATACAAGTCCTTCGGTTGATCTCTTACCCACCCCTCCAACCCTCCCTGGCCTTCCCGCTGTAGTTTGACAGTCTGTTCGATGTTGCTCTGCCTCTGTATCTATTTTTGCTCATCAGTTTATAATGGTCTTAATTATCCATAAATGAGTGAGATCATGTGGTATTTTTCCTTCATTGACTGGCTTATTTCACTTAGCATAATGCTCTCCAGTTCCATCCATGCTGTTGCAAATGGTAAGAATTCCTTTTCACAGCAGCATAGTATTCCATCGTGTAGATGTACCACTGTATTTTAATCCACTCATCTGTTGATGGGCACTTAAGTTGTTTCCAGATCTTAGCTATGGTGAATTGTGCTGCTATGAACATAGGGGTGCATATATCCTTTCTGACTGGTGTTTCTGTTTTCTTGGGATATATTCCTAGAAGCGGGATCACTGGATCAAATGGGAGTTCCATTTTTAACTTTTTGAGGAAACTCCATACTGTCTTCCACAGTGGCTGCACCAGTCTGCATTCCCACTAGCAGTGCACGAGTGTTCCTTTTTCTCCACATCCTCTCCAGCACTTGTTGTTTGCTGATTTGTTGATGATAGCCATTCTGACAGGTGTGAGATGGTACTTCACTGTTGTTTTGATTTGCATCTCTCGGATGATTAGTGATTTTGAGCATGTTTTCATATGTCTCTTGGCTTTCTGAATGTCCTCTTTTGGAAAGTATCTATTTAGGTCCTTTGCCCATTTTTTGATTGGATTGTTTATCTTCCTTTTGTTAAGTTGTATGAGTTCCCTATAAATGTTGGAGATTAAACCTTTATCGGTGATAACATTGGCAAATATGTTCTCCCATGCAGTGGGCTTTCTTATTGTTTTGTTGATGGTTTCTTTTGCTGTGCAGAAACTCTTTATTTTGATGTAGTCCCATTTGTTTATTTTCTCCTTAGTTTCCAATGCCCTAGGATCTGTATCGGTGAAGAAACTGCTTCGGCATATGTCTGCGATTTTGTTGCCTTTGGATTCCTCTAGTATTTTTATGGTTTCCTGTCTTACATTTAAGTCCTTTATCCATTTTGAGTTTATTTTTGTGTATGGTGTTAGTTGGTGGTCTAGTTTCATTCTTTTGCATGTATCTAAAAATATGGAACGCTTCACGAATTTGCGTGTCATCTTTGTGCAGGGGCCATCCTAATCTTCTCTGTATCATTCCAATTTTAGTATACGTCCTGCCGAAGCAAGCACTCTCTCTGCATCTTAGGTGATATGCCACTAGATGCCTCTCAGGTGTTACTTCACTAAATACAAATCACCATCCCCATTTGACTGGGATACTCCCAGCCACTTTTATTCACATGGTAATCCAACTAGTGATAACGGTGGCAAGTCTTGGGCTGAGGTAGGGAAGGGTCTCACATCTCCTCTCAGCAGCATCTGAAATACTTGCTTCCCTGGGCTTCTAATAGACACTGCACTTGCTCCACTTTCTTCCTCTCTCTTTGGCTGTTCCTTCTGCACCTTCCTTGGCTGCTTCCTATTCATTTCCTGACCTCTAAATGAGCCCCAGGACTCACTGGTCCTAGATTCCCCCTTTGTTTCTCTAGCCACATTCACTTTCTTGATGACCTCACCCAGGATCGTTTTAGAGCTTTAAATACTTCAGGGGTCCTCAAACTTTTTAAACAGGGGGCCAGTTCACTGTCCCTCAGACCGTTGGAGGGCCGGACTCCAGTTTAAAAAAAAACTATGAACAAATTCCTATGGACACTGCACATATCTTATTTTGAAGTAAAAAAACAAAACGGGAACAAATACAATATTTGTATTTACACGTGGCCCGCGGGCCGTAGTTTGAGGACCCCTGTACTATCTACTAACTGATGGTTCTCAAATTCACATCTCCAGTCTGGACCTCAGTCCCGAACTCCAAAACTATATATTCAATTATCTATTTGACATCACCTCTTGGATGTCTAAAAGGCACTGCAGACTTATTATTCTAGATTACCCTTCCCCACTGCTCCCCATCTCAGTATATAGCACAGTGATGAAAAACCTTTTGAGCTCGGCGTGTCAGCATTTTGAAAAACCCTAACTTAACTCTGGTGCCAGGTCACATATAGAAACTTTTTGATATTTGCAACCATAGTAAAACAAAGACTTATATTTTTGATATTTATTTTATATATTTAAATGCCATTTAACAAAGAAAAATCAACTGAAAAAATGAGTTCGCTGTCACCTCTGACACGCATGTCATAGGTTCGCAATCACTGATATAGCACTACCAGTGATCCAGGTGCTCATGTCATAAACCCTGGAGTCATCTTTGACTCCGCCCCCCCCCCCCCCCAGAAAACTGGAGTTCTCGCTCTTCTCTTCCCTAGAGGCTACTTTCCACACAGGAAGCCTTATATAACAGAAATCAGATTATTTCACTCCCCTGCTCAAAATCTTCTGATGCCTTTCTATTACAATCAGAATAAAATCCAAATTCCTCATTGTGTCCTACAATATCCTACATTGTCTGGCCCCTTACTATTCTCCGAACTTATTCCTATCCCTCTTTTCTCTGCTCTTGCCACACTGGCCTTCTTGCTTTTCTCAATAATTTTAAGAACAGCCCCAGTCTCAAGTCTTTTGTACAAGCAATTCCCACTATTTCAGGGTTTCTCAACTTTAGCACTATTGTCATTTGAGGTCAGAGAATCCTTTGTTGTGTGTTGTTGGGAGCACTGGTTGGGAGATGCAGCCACCACAATCACTCAGATCACAGTATTTTGAATAAATTTTGAAATCTTTGTTAAAAAAAAAAAAAAAAGAGCAGAGTAGTCCCTTCCTCCTTGGACTTCTGAGACATCAGTAACTGCATAAGAGCGTGAATGTGGCAGCAGAGGAAAGCTTTTGAGCATCCAGGTATCTATTTTGCTGTAGGACTAAAATACAACTGGAAGCACTACAAAGAAGAGAAATATCTAGACTCCACCTTCTCAAAAAAATTAGAATAAAAAATAAGATAAATCTAAGAGCTTTGTGCTCCTGCAAACTTAGGCCTTTCATGATCTGAGGCCTGAGTCTGGTTACCTAATGTTCCATACTTTATGAAGAAACATCACCCCACCATGGGTGTACATGTGTTAAGAACTGGGGAGAGGAAAAGTATTGGTCAGAAGTCAAGAAAGAAACTGAAGGACCTAAAAGATGATAAAAATTGTTCCCAAAACACACAGTGAGTCAGTGAAATTCTAATTTCCTCATATGCAAGTCCAATATTTTTCACTCTATCATATTCCTCCTTCAAACCATTCTGAGTCACATGAATTTTTTGGTTTCCCAATGCATATAAAAGTTATGTTTACACTATACTGAAGCCTATTAAGTGTGCAATAGCATTATGTCTAAAAAAATGTCATACCTTTATATGCTGCCAAAGTGAACACATACACCTTAATTTTAAAGACACCTTATCACTAAAAAATGCTAAATATCACTTAAGCCTTCTGCAAGTCATAATCTTTTTGATGATGGAGAGTCTTACCTCCAATTTGTGAAAAAAAAAAAAAAAAAAAAAAAAGCAATATTTGCAAAGCACAAAATGAGGTATGTCTAAATATTAAAACTTATGGCCAACACAACAAGATATATAACTACTGGAAGGGAATAGACATATGCAGATGACATAACTACATATACCAAAATAATAGATATTAGTATTGAGTTCAGTCACATAGCAGGAGAAAAGATAAAATTATAAAAATCTATAATATTTCTATATTATAGATAAAACGTTTAAATATTATTTCACTCATTACAGCACCTAAAATATAAATAACTTAATAATTTTAAGAATACACACTCACTAGAAAGAAAACTGGAAATTTACTAAGAGACATTACAGAAGCTTCACAGAAAAACCTAATAAACTGCTAAAATCCTAAAAAACAAAACAACTTAGCCAAACGTACCCAGGTCCTAACTATGTTTCTCATCCTCTAACCCTCGCCAGCTGGCACTTGCAGTGTGCCTCCCACATCGAATCCTTGTTGCTTTGAATGCAGCCCCTCAGGAAATCACTGTCGCTGCTCTGACTGTAACCCAGCCCCAGGAGTGGCCAATCAGTGGGTTAATTTCACCCTTCTGGCCACAGGGTCCAAAGATAAGGAAGTGACCTAAGCCAAGCCAACCACATTAGTTTGGAACTTTCGTTAGAATCTCCGGAAAAGCAGAGGTGCTCTTTCGGCTGAGTTGTTGGGGACTCTGCCATGGAGACAGAAGTCTGCCTGGAAATGAAGGCCGAGAGAAGAGACCAAGGCTGAGTCTGTGCAGTACTGAGTGAGCCCCCAGATGCAACCACAAACAAAGAACTTACTTTCTTTAGTTTCACAGGTAAATACAACAGTCCCCCCTTTATCCAAAGGGGATAGTTCTAAGATCCCCTAGTAGAAGCCTGAAACCGCAGATAGTACTGAATCCTATTTACACTGTTTTTTTCCTATACATTATACCTATGATAACGTTTAATTTATAACTTAGACATAGTAAGAGATTAACTTAATAAAACAGAACAATTATAATAACAGTAACTGTAATAAAATTTAGGTGAATGTGGTCTCTCTCACAGTATCTCACTGCACTGTATTCACCTTTCTTCTTATGTGAGATGATAAAATACCTATATGAGAAGATGAAGTGAGGTGAATGACACAGACATCGGGACTTCGCTAAAATGGACATTCTCACAAACAAGCACTTGATGGCGTCTCTTTGGCATACCCGAATTGCCAGCATCACCGTCTTGTGCTTTGGGGCCATTATATAGTATTATAAGGGTGACTTGAACATAAGCTCTGTGAGACCACACACTCCGTCTGATAACCAAGATGCTTACTAAGTGATTAATGGGCAGGTAGCATATAAAGTGTGGATACTCTGGACAAAGGGACGATTCACATACCAGACAGGATGGAGCAAGAAGGCAGGAGATTTCATCAGACCACTCAGAATGATGTGCAATTTAAAACTTGTGAATTTTTTATTTTCCATGTAATATTTTGGACAAAGGTAACTGAAATTGTGGAAAGTGAAATCATGTATAAAGGGGACTACTATACTAGCACATTGTTTTGCTAAGAGGTACTACAGTGCTACAATCAAGAGTTTGTACTTTTGTACACAAAAGTCTAGATCTGCCATAAGACTTTTGATAAATTGCTTAATTTCTCCATACCTCAGTCTCCACATCAACAAAATAGGAATATGAATAGTACCTAACTCATAAGGTTATTAATAGAATTCAGTATGTTAATGTGTATAATCTCATCAAAATATGATGACGGGCCCTAGCTGGTTTGGTTCAGTACATAGAGCAGTGGTTCTCAACCTTCTGGCCCTTTAAATACAGTTCCCAACCATAAAATTATTTTCGTTGCTACTTCATAACTGTAATGTTGCTATTGTTATGAATCATAATGTAAGTATCTGATATGCAGGATAGTCTTAGGCGACCCCTGTGAAAGGGTCGTTTGACCGCCAAAGGGGTCGCAACCCACAGGTTGAGAACCGCTGGCATAAAGCATCAGCTGCAAGACTGAAGGATTCGATTCCAGTCAAAGGCACATACCTCGGTTGCACACTCATCGCAGAACCTGGTTGGGGTGCATGCGGGAGGCAACCAATCAATGTGTCTCTCTCACATTGATATTTCTCTCTCTCACCCTCCTTCCCACTCTAAAAAAATCATTGGAAAAAGTATCCTCTGGTTAGGACTAACAACTGAAGAAAATACATGGTGATGGAAGGAGACTTGACTTTGGGTGGTGAACACACAATTATACAGACGATATAATGTAGAATTGTACACTTGAAACCTATATAATCTTAACCAAAGACACCCCAATAAATTTAACAAAAATTCAAAACTGTGTAGAGTCTCAGAACAGAACATGATGTAAGTACTATATGACTATTAGCTTCTTTTTGCTTTTCTTGTTATTAAGGTATTTTGAGTTTGGTTTCTCTCACTTGTAGCCATAGTGATTTTTTAAAACAACTTAAGTATTAGTCTCTTGCTCAAAATCCCCCTTTTAAAAAATCCCATCTCGTTCTGTATAAAATCTAAATTCTTACCAGGGCCTGCCCTGTCCTCATTCACCAGGTAGTTAGGAGATTCTGGTATGGGGGCTGAGTCCTATCACAGGGAGCTGGGTCAGGCTTGAGGCTATTTTCCAATGCATCACAGCACTCATCATACCTAGTGTCACAGTCTACTTATTTATCTGTCTTGCCCACCAAGCCTGGAGCACTTTAGATCGTCCTCACTCATCTTTGCCAGTGTACAGCCAGCTCGTCTGTATTTTACCCCAGTGGTAGCAGCTAGGTGAACAGGAAAGCAGGCCAGGCAACTGGGGCCTGCGCCGGAGCTAGTGGGACCTCAGGAGGGGTCTTGGAGTGACCAAGGACTCACAGGGGTTCCACACCATCAGGATATTTCTATTTTCCTGGCTCTGAACATTTCAGGACTAGTTAGAGGTCAGAAAGCCCAGTCTCATGGAGGGATGGACACTGCAAACAATCCCCTCTGCAGAAAGACTGGACTGGCCTGAGCTGCAAACAGGTTCAGGACACAACGCCTGTGTATGATGGTCCCAGCAGGATTTTAGGCACATGCCATTTCTCAAACACTCACATTCCTGATTTGTAAAGATGAGAGAGGCTGCAAAAACAACCCTGTGAAATCTAACAAGCTGACCAGCAACCATAAAAATCCTATACAATAAAAGCCTACTATGCAAATTGTCCCCTCGACCAGGAGTGCAACCAGGAGTTTGACCAGGGGGCGGGGTTGGCGGCTGCAGCAGGTGGCCAGGGGAAGGGAGGCGCCCGCCACCAGCAGCCGCTAGGGACCCTAACCATGCACGAAGTTCGTGCACTGGGCCTTTAGAATAAATAAGAAATAATTCAGGCCCTAGCTGGTTTGGCTCAGTGGATAGAGCGTCAGCCTGCAGACTCAAGGGTCCCAGGTTCGATTCCAGTCAAGGGCACATGCCCTGGTTGTGGGCTCAATCCCCAGTAGGGGGCATGCAGAAGGCAGCTGATCAATGATTCTCTCTCATCACTGATATTTCTCTCTCTCTCTCTCTCCTTCTCCCTTCCTCTGAAATTAATTAAATGATTTAAAAAATAATTTAGGAAAACTAGTTCTACATAGAATTACATTCCATGAAATCTTTTGTTTCCTTCTAATTTGCCCACCAAACCTAATTTTTCACTATTGTCTGCTCAAATCTTTTTAGCAACTATGAAATATTAAATCATTCTCCTAAAAGAAAGCAACATTGTCAATTTAGTCACCAAAATTAGGAGCACACCCATTCTTTCTTGACTCCTACACCTGATGCTGGGGTCTTGTCTTCAGAGGGGTCTTCTCTCTGTTCTCATTTTCTTCCTCGAGTCATTTCTATTTTCTTCATTTTTCTGCACTCTACTCATCACTATATCTTAATAATACTCCCTGCAATATTGTGATTTATAGTAAGAAATTTATATATTTGGTCTACTTCCAAGGTTCCTAGCACACAGCTGCTTAAAACCCTTGGAATTTTCTAAGTAACAAGAGAGATAAAGTATTTGTAACATCTTTTATCCAAACCTGAGTTTATGTTGATGGTTTTTGGAAAGCCCCTAAGGATGGAGGCTTGTTGCAAGGGGAACCAACCAACAGATTAGAGGTTTGGAACTTTCAGCCCTCTGCTTCTGGGGAGAAGGGGCTGGAGGTAGAATCAATAATCCACAGACAATAATTTAATCAAATCACACCTATGTAATGAAGCCCCCAAAAAGTCCAATGACCCAAAGGAAGGGGTTCAGAAACCGTCCAAGGTGGTGAACATATGGAAGTGCTAGGAGGGTGGCGTGCCTGGAAAGTGCATGGAAGTTCCACATATCTTCCTACATACCTTGTCCTATGCATGGCTTCCATTTGGCTGCTCCTGAGTTATATCCTTTTATAATCTAGTAAGGAAAATAGTTTTGAGTTCTGTGAGCTGCTCTAACAAATCAATAATGTGAATCTCTGATTTATAACCAGTCTGCAAGGACAGGTAACAACACCCTGGGCTTCTGATTGACATCTAAAGGGGAGGAGGTGCAGTCTTGTGGGAGTGAGCCCTTAATCTGTGAGATCTGATGTTAACTCCAGATAAATAGTGTCAGAAATGCCTGGTGTGGGGAAACCACCACACATTTGGTAATCAGAAGTGCCAGAGTGAAATAAAGCATTCTGTGAGTAGACTGAAAATGAAGGAGTTTTCCTAAACACTCCCCCCTTTTCTGTTAGAAGATCACTTCACATGGACAAATCCCTTCATGAAATGGAATCTCTTATTGGGTATTCCTGATACATTATTCCTATCAGGTAGTCATACATTTCTCTCTTCCTTTGTTTAAATTTGGAAAATGTCCAAATATACGCAAAAGCAGAGTATAACAAACCCCTATATATCCATCAAAAAAGCTTCAATAACTACCAACACTGTGTCATTTTTTAAATTATTTTTTAAGTGTCTAATCCCAAAGGCCATACTTTAAAAAAAAAAAAAGTGTATTTTTATTGATTTCAGAGAGGAAGGGAGAGGGAGGGAGAAATAGAAATATCAATGATGGGAGAGAATCACTGATCGGCTGCCTCCTGCACGCCCCAATTTGGGCATTGAGCCCACAACCCAGGCATGTGCTCTTGACTGGAATCAAACCCAATACTCTTCAGTCTACAGCCCGGCACTCTACGCATTGAGCCAAACTGGTTAGGGCCATTGTGTCATTTAAAAAATATATATATTTATTGATTTCAGAGAGGAAGGGAGAGACAGACATCAATGATGACAGAGAATCATTGATCAGCTACGTCCTGCATGTCCCAAACTGGGGATCGAGCCCACAACCTGGGCATGTGCCCTGACCAGGAATTGAACCATAACCTCCTGGTTCATAGATCCATGCTCAACCCCTGAGATATGCCAGCTGGATGCCATGCCATTTTTTAAAAATCCTTCCGCCCAACTCCACTTTTGCTGAAATGTTCTGAAGCAAATCCAATCAACCAAGACCTAGTACATGTTCAAACTTCCTAAGTTATTTTTTAAAATGTTTTTTTTTTGGTTTCTCAATCCCAAAAGGCTCATTTTATTTGATTTTTTTTTTTTTTTTTGCCAATCCTCACCAGAGGATATTTTTTCCCATTGATTGTTTAGAGAGTGGGAGGAGAGAGGGAGAGGCGGGAGAGAGAGGGAGAGGGAGAGAGAAACATCGATGTGAGAGACACACATCGATTAGCTGCCTCCTGCACGGCTACAACCAGGGCCAGGGATCAAGCCTGCAATTGAGGTACGTGCCCTTGACCAGAATCGAACCCAGGACCTTTTAGTCCACAGGCCAAGCCAACACTCTTACCCTTTGAACCAAACTGGCTAGGACTTATTTGGTTTTTATATCTTCTAATTCTTTTTTTTTTTTTAACTTGCTAAATGGAACAATTTTCTCTAGGAGGAAAAAGCAAAAGTGAGTGTGGTTCTAGGTAGAACTGTGAGACAGGGTCTGAGCCCCAGGTGGAAGACTGCAGGCAAGTCCTAGCCTTCCCTCAGAGAGGCTTCATTACATGGTTTCTTCAGTCCTCAGTCCTAGGCCCATGCAAAGTTACACTGTGTTGTAAATAGCAGATGGTTCCAGTTTTAGCAATGCAGCCAGATGGGACAGGCGATGAGTGGGTATGTGTCTGGCTTCCCTGCTCGTAGGCAGGCTCTGGGATCCCAGCTGACAAAACTGGGAGGAAGGAATATTCAGGAATTGGTGACCTCCATGTTCTGCAGCTGGCTCTCCAAGGTGACATCTCTTGCTGCCCCTTTCTTTTTGCTGCCCTCATGCTGCTGCTGCTGCTTCTTTGGTGACTCCTGGTGAATGGGTGCAGGCTTCACAAAGGGAATCAGTTCTTGGCGACCTGGTGGCATAAACTCCTTCAACTTCTCAGGCACAATGATGCCCTTCTCCACCTGGTAGTTCTCCAGGATGGCGCAGGTGGTGCGGGTAGTGGCACACATGGTAGCATTCAGCTTATGGACAAACTCCACCTTGTCCATCATCTTCTTGGTTTGCCTATATTGGATTCATGGCGGTGAACCTGACAGTCTGTGCAGTTAGAACAAGAGACTAATTCACGGAAGCTCCCAAGTCTGGAAAGTAAGCCTCCAGGTCAAGTTTCATACTGGCAGTGTGATTCAAAAACCTGTGATAATATACACGATGTGGTGCAGGATCCCTGAAGACTGGCAGAATTCCTCTGCGGTGGTGATCAATTCTTCAAACATCTCCCATGACTTCTTGTCATGTAGTGATGAGTGGAAAAACTGTTCAATCTTCTCAAACTGATGGACTCGAAAGATGCCATGGGAGTCATAGCCAAGGAAGCCCACCTCCTGGCAAAAGCAGGTAGACAAAACAGCGTACCTGATGGGCAAATCCTCTAACTATAGCCACTCATCCCAGTGGAGAGCAGCGATGGGCTGCTCGGAGATGATAATCAAGTATTTCTCATCATAGGAGTTGCCATCAGACTTTTCACTGCCTTTGCCAATCACCTTATAAAGTTCTTCATCAAACTGGATGAGTTGTGCCACCTCCTGCATGACCTCTTTCCTCATGAAAAGCGGGGTATAAATGGGAGTGTACCCCTGACTTCCCAAAGTGAGAAGGGCATACTAGATGAGTGCCTGTTCCAGGAACACCAGGACCCCTCGACTCCCAGCCATCATTACCCCTTTTTTGCCTTCAAAGCCATCAACCATCACCACCAGGTCCATTTGCGAGTACTTCTTCCTGACATTATAATCACCCCAAATCCTCTCTACTTTGTTGTCCGCATCCTCGTTACTGATGGGCACATAGGGATGCAGAAGGTTCCTGATCTCTCAGAGGTTCTCAAACTGCTCTTCTCCAGCTTTAATTGCTTGGCATCACACTCAGGATGACTTCGTCAATGAGGAGTTGGAGTTTTTTGATCTGTGACACTTTCATGTTAGCTAAATTGTCCGAGGTGAGGTCATCGAGATTTAACATATTCTCCGGAATGGACTCATCTCCCACTAGCTCTTTTTTCTTCATTTTCTCTCCAATTGTCTCGCTGCATAGGTTCTTCCGTTTGTTCAAGTTGTCCACCTAAAATCTGCATCTTTGCTACTCACCATCTGCCTTCACCAGCTGACCCACTCGTCCCAGGCCCTTGAAGCAGTTCTTTTGTGTCTCTCAGATGAGGGCTGGGTCCCCTCCTTTATCTACCCAAAACAAATCCAGATCCAATACTATCTTTCCTCCTCCCAGGTCAACAATAAGGGGAAATGAAGTTTGTAGCAAGGGAGTCAACCTAACTCTTTTAATTCAGGTACCTTCTACCTAAATTTTTTTAAGGTACTTGACTTGTTGAACAAATCAGGTCAACTGCCTGAAGAATATGCCACATTCTGGATTTATCTGATTGCTTCCTGTGGTATTGTATAACTTGTTCCACTATGTCTCACATTTCCTGTAGACTGGGAATTCATTCTAGACGCAGCCGTGGGCAAACTACGGCCCGCGAGCTGGATCCGGCCCGTTCGGCTGTTCTTTCTGGCCCGCGGAGCCGAAAGAGCAGAGGGTTCTCTTGCTCTCCCCTCTGCTCCTTCACCAGCAGCAGTGTTAACATGGCAACGTCGGGAAACACGGCCGCAGCTCCTTCTTCTGAGGCCAGTTTAAGAACCCATTGTGGCCCTCGAGTCAAAAAGTTTGCCCACCCCTGAAGCTTCGTTAGTTTGTTTTTCTCCCTTGGGGGGAGGGGAGAAGTACAAGAATATATTATGGGGGTGATGCTATGTGGTTCTTATCAGGGGACATGATCACCTGGTTATATCATATTCAGTAATGCTGAAACTGACAAATGGATTTGGCTGGGAAAGGGCTGATCCCTCCCTTATGAAGTTCCCCCTAGGACCTTTCACCAAATGGTTTTATCCTCTACTTCTAAATAGAAGAATCTCAGTATTATTCTGTGTGCCTTATTATAGTATATTCTGTATACTATATACATATTGTATACTGTAGAATATACTGCAGTATATTATAAGTACTAGAAAAATCTTATCCATTAGGGCTATTTACCCTGAAAAACAGTCTGTACCAGAGAGGCAGGGAAATTTGCTTAATTTCTTATGTTTCTCCTTTATATTAGTGATTTTCAGGGTAATAAATTGGTTGCACAGTGTGTCTTGACAAATCAATGTCAAAGGGTCCAGTCTCCCCAGAGTGTCATATGCCCTTTGGCTTCACTGGCTTCTACCCACATAGAATGTGCTGGTCAGACAGTAAATCTTGTTTGTTGTTCACAATTAAATTTAGAGACTCACTCAAATGCCAACTACTTAATTAGCTATAGGTTCTGTAGTGGTTCTCAACCATGGCTGCACATTAGAATCACCTGGGAATCTTTTTAAAATCCTGATTTCTGGGCCTCATCCTCTGGAAATTGTTTCTTTGTTACTAATGTTGTGGCCTCACCCCATAACAAAGAAACAGAATTTCTGGAGGATGAGGCCCAGGAATCAGGATTTTAAAAAGATTCCCAGGTGATTCTAATGTGCAGCCTAGGTTGAGAACCACTGTTCTAAAGGCTAAAATCTGAAGACAATTTAGGTAATAGAAAATTCACCTCATTAAAAGAATAAGCCAAAAAGAGTGACTAGAAATTAGCAACAGCCTGAA
Source organism: Myotis myotis (assembly GCF_014108235.1). Taxonomy (NCBI): domain Eukaryota; kingdom Metazoa; phylum Chordata; class Mammalia; order Chiroptera; family Vespertilionidae; genus Myotis; species Myotis myotis. Next base: position 11,955,846 of record NW_023416323.1, read on the forward strand.
AATAGATTCATACAAGTTCACTTTTACAAAGTGAACTACAGTTTCTGATTAATAGCAGCAATTTGGATTTTCATGCAGTTAGGAAATATTTACTCCATAATCTGTTATGGAAGATCTACTAGTTGAAACAAGAAAAAGTAACACCCGAATGTTACTTTTAGGCAAAAAACAACACCACCACACACACACACACACACACACAACCAGTATGAAAATTTAATTCCATTAAGGTTAATGAACACCACATTTTGAAATGAGCTTCTAATATTTTCCATTACTGTTATTCTACAGTATTTTTGGCTTATATCTATTCTAAATAAATGTTACTGTGCCTGGATTAAGGTCATTAACACAGTCAGTGCTCACAAATTATTTCAAACAGTTTCATAGGTAACCACATAGTATACAAAAGACATCTGTCAGTGCATCAAACTGGAAGCCAAGGTTCAATTACATAACGATTTGATTTGCCCTAACTGGTGTGGCTCAGTAGGCTGGGCATGATCCTGTGTACCTAAAGGCTGCGGGTTCGATTCCTAATCAGGGCACATGTCCAGGTTTGCAGAGTCAAACCCTGGTGGAGGGCTTCAGGAGGCAGCTGATAAAAGGCTGATGTTAGCCCTACTAGGTTTGACTCAGTGGATAGAGTGTTGGCCAGTGGACTGAAGGGTCCCAGGTTCAATTCTGGTCAAGGGCACATGCTTGGCTTGCGGGCTTGATCCCCAGTAGGGGGCATGCAGGAGGCAGCCAATCAATGATTCTTTCTCATCACTGATGTTTCTTTTTTCTTTTTTTATCATCACTGATGTTTCTATCTATCACTCTCCCTTCCTCTCTGAAATCAATAAAGATTTATTTTTTTAAAAAATGGTTGATATTACATTCTCATGTCAATGGTTCTCTTTCCCTTCCTCTCTCTCTGAAAATCAATAAATTATTTTAAAAAATAAAGACATAAAGATTTGATTTAAAGTCTGCCTACCCGTTTACAAGGTGGTGACACTTAGCCACTAAAAATGTTGACAGATAAAATATAGTCCCCTTAAAGACATAAAACTCCTGGGAGATCTGTAGCTGCCCTGGACTTCTGGAATGCCTGTACAGAGCACCTGCCCCGGGGGCCAAGGATTCCCAACAGTGAGGCCCCACCATGACACCAGAGCCCTGGAGCTGCCAAGAAATGAGGCCAGCCACAAGGGGAGATGTGGCATCACTGCTCCCTGCACAAGGACAGCAGATCCTGTCCTGCTGGCCTCCCTTCACCTTACTTGCAGAGGCTGACCTCTTTACCTTCTGCCCTCATCCCTAGTACTCTCCCTTGGGCTCACTGTTCAGCCACAATAGGTCCTTGCTGCTCTTCAAACAGTCAGGGTCACTCCTGCCTCAGGAACTTTGCACTAGCTGTTCTCTCTGCCTGGTGTTCTCTTTTTCCTGATTATCAACAGGATTTACTCCTTCATCTCCTTCAGGTCTTTACTCAAATGACACCTTTTCAGTGATGCCTTCTGTCTTATCTAAGATTGCAGTCCTCTTATATCCATATATACAAAGGGAAGAATTCTGTCTTATTCATCACTGTATCCTGTGCCTCAAAGAGTACATGGCACAAAGTAAAGTGTGCAATAGATATCTGTGGAATGAACGTGTGAATCACAGTCCATCTGATTCTTTTACTTATATTTGCACTGAAAAGTAATTCTACTTAAGACAAATGACAGATGTTTGTAAAGAGGTGGGCATTTGTCACTTTCTAATAAACAGAAAACCAAGTTATAGGGTTGTCTATAATTCTTTAATATGAACTACATGTTTTAATTGAAAATGAACCTTAGTTAGAATAACACATTTCTAGGACATATGAAACTGAGGTAGACAAAAATCAAAGAGAAATCAGCCACTCAATCCAGCTAGCCTGGCATTTTACAGGAACACTGGAATTAACACAATCATAAAAACCACTGGTGGAGATGCTTCTAAACTCAAAAAGAAAAGATACAGAGAGTTGGTCCCGTGTAGTCTACTGCTAAAAAACATTTGGGTAGCATGTCAAAGCTTTGTACAAAGAAAAAATTCAATACAGAAAAGCATATTTTTCCTGAATTCACATTTTAGCTGGACTGACCATGTGAAACTTATACACAGGAAATCCCATGAAATGCTCAATTAAGATCCTATTTCTCATTTTAGACCAGTGGTTCTCAACCTTGGCTGCACATTAGAATCACCTGGAAATCTTTTTAAAATCCTGATTTCTGGGCCTCATCCTCCGAAAAGTCTGTTTCTTTGTTATGGGGTGGGGCCACAACATTAGTAATGAATCTTTTTTTAAAATCCTGATTTCTGGGCCTCATCCTCCGGAAATTCTGTTTCTTTGTTGCTAATGTTGTGGCCCCACCCCATAACAAAGAAACAGAATTTCCAGAGGATGAGGCCCAGAAATCAGGATTTTAAAAAGATTCCCAGGTGATTCTAATGTGCAGCCAAGGTTGAGAACCACTGTTTTAGACAAAATTCTCTCTATATAATGTAAACAACACATTTTCTATAAATCCAGTGAGGGAAAGTGTCAATTGGCTGGCTTGTTCAAAGGTTCTCAGCTACTAGAAGTGTATTCAATGAACCACTCCCCCATGCACCCACACACTCCTTTCCCCATGGCCCCATTCTAGATGCAAGGCAAACAGAGCAGCAACTACTGGTGGAAAAGGTTCTCTCAGGCTCTTATACTCTAAAGGTCTTAGCAGTTCCTGCATCGGGAAGGTAATATACTACTGCCACCTTACACCACCAAAGGGAAGATACAGAGGGGGAAGGGAGGTGCCTACCTCAGGAACCTGGAGAGAAACGAGCAGAGCAAATGTTCCGAGAATGGTAACTTTTTCCACCTAAAAGAGTTCTAGTTAGAATATCTTGCACACTTCTCTCTGATGTTGGTTTTGTACATATTGTGCTCTGTACTTCAGACAAAAGCTAATAGTACCTTTCAAGCCATGTTTGAAACAATAATAATAAATGATGATGATGGATACAGAGTTTCACAAATACCACTTGCTTCTGATCTTCACAAGAACCCTGGAAGGTGGGTGGTAATTCCACTTTATAGATGGGCAAGCCGAGGCTTAGAGATGCTACATTTGCTCAAGGCCATTCAGTCAGTAAGAAGCAGAGTTAAATTTTAAACCCAGATCTTCTGACTCCAGAGCCCTTAACAAACTGTCACAGGCACTATTTAGCTCACAGACCATAGTCACAACTCATTTCTCTAACAGTGAGACTGTGAGGGGTGAACCACGCAAGGTAAGGGGCAAAGTCACTGATGACAGGACTCACACATACCCAGCCTTGCCTCAGAGCACAAAGTAGGCAACTGCAGTTCAGGATCTGTCAATCCCAAACCTGGCTGTAAATAAGGGAACATTAGAAGCATGCTTGGGCACATTCAGAGTGAGACAGTGGGGTTGGTACTTTGTCTTAGGTTTAAAATGGTCAAGCAGCCCTACCTGATTTGGCTCAGTGGATAGAGCGCTGGCCTAAGGACTGAAGGATCCTGGGTTCGATTCTGGTCAAGGGAATATGCCCAGGTTGTGGGCACGATCCCCAGTGTGGAGCGTGCAGGAGGCGGCCCATCAATGATTCTCTCTCATCATTGATGTTTCTATTCTCTCTCCCTCTCCCTTCCTCTCTAAAATCAATAAAATATATTAAAAAAAAGAAATTCTAGCCCTGGCTGGTATTGCTCAGTTGGTTGGAGCTGTCGTCCCATACACCAAAAGGTCATGGGTTCATTTCCTGGTCAGGGCACATACCTGGCTTGTGGATAAGATACCTGGTCCAGGAGCATACAGGAGGCAACTGATCAATGTTTCTCTCTCTCACATTAATGTTTTCTCTCTCACTCCCTTCCTTTCTCTCTCTAAAAAAAAAAATCAATAATAAAAAAACATAAAAACTCTAGCAGTGACACTAATATAACAGATCAAGTTTAATAAATCTGAAGGCAAAGGTCATTTTTATTCTGAAATTTTTAGTCTAATCTTATAACTCAGAGCCTTAAAAGAGGGAGAATATTTTGAGCATCAAAGACCCTAAGAAATATCCTATATAATAAAAGGCTAATATGCAAATTGTCCCCTCAGGAGTTTGACTGATCAGGAGTTCGCCCATTCGCTATGACGTGCACTGACCACCAGGGGGCGGCGCGGAACAAAGGAAGGCCCTGGCTAGCTGCCGGCAGCTGGGGGAAGGAAGGCCCCGATTGGCCCTCATTGCCAGCCAGGCCTAGGGGCCCTACCCGGGCACAAATTTCATGCACCAGGCCTCTAATATCCAATAAGAATCAAATGCATCCAATTGTGAATAGCTGTGAATTTAGAACTGGAAAAATAATTTAAACATGTGTGGAACTTCCCACAGTAAACAATGGTTCTATATAATGACAATTCACAAATAACGCTCATAATCACAGTCTCTACCCTGTACTTTTAATAATATGTTATCTGGAAATTAAGTTACAATTTGAATATTTAAAGAACATAAATATAGGTTGATTTGTTTGTTTAATAATCTTTTAACCTACTTAATTTGAAATGAAAGCAATTCAGAACCTGGCACACAACAAATTTTTTATAAGGAGAGAATATCAATAGAAAGAGGATGAAGCCTGGCCAGCATTCTCAGTGGTTGAGCGTCTCCCTACAAACCAGGAAGCACGGTTCGATTTCCAGTCAGGGCAAATGCCTGGATTGTGGGCTCAATCCCCAGTGTGGGGCGTGCCGGAGGCAGCTAATAGATGATTCTTTCTCATCATTGATGTTTCTCTCTCTCACTCTGTGCCTTCATTTCTGAAATCAATACTATATACATATATATATTTTGGGGTTTTTTTAAAGAAAGAAAGAGACCCAGTCGGTTTGGCTCAGTGGTTGAGCATCAACCCATTAATCAAGAGGTTACCAGTTCAATTCCCAGTCAGGGCACATGCCTAGTTGTAGGCTCAATTCCCAGTAGGGAGCGTGCAGGAGGCAACCAAGAGATGTGTTTCTCTCTCATCAATCCCTTCCTCTCTCTCTAAAATCAATAAAAAACATATTTAAAAAGGAAGAAAGGAAGGAAGGAAGGGAAAGGGAGGAAGGGAGGGAAGGAGGGAGGGAGGGGCCTTCGTCTGCTTGGCTCAGTGGATAGAGTATCAGCCCTCAGACTGAAAGGTCCCAGGTTCTATTCTGATCAAGGGCATGTACCTGGGTTCCAGGCTCAATCCCCGGCTCTGGTTGGGCACATGGGAGGTAATCAACAGATGTATCTCTCTCATGTCAATGTTTCTCTCTCTGTCTCTCCTTCTACCTTCCACTCTCTAAAAATCAATGGAAAAATATCCTCAGGTGAGGATTACCAACAACAACAACAATTAAAGAAAAAAGAAAGAGGATGAAGACCATCATTACTTACGATGATTTGGAGGAAAACTAAGACCACATTCTCACTTACCTCTGAAATACATTGTCCTACCCAGTTATGACACAGAAGATACACTACCTCAATGTCCTGGAGACTGAATTCCTTCTGATCTGTAAAGTTTGCAGCCCCAGCACTAAGTTCCATCAGCATCTTGGCGATCTCGGGCTTTATGGCTGAAGTCAGCCGACTGGCTGCTTCCATGACATGCTCCTGCACATCTTTGAGTTGCATGGCTGCCTTGGAGTAGTGAGAGTTCCTGAACACAGTGCTGAAGAGATCTGTGAGGAAAGTACTGGCACGGCAGAAGACATTGAGGGCATCCAGGTACTTGGAGATGCCCTGCTGGATGTCGGCAATGGGAGTGGAGTGAGGCATGGCATGGTGGCAGCTGCCTGCAGCGGTCAGACTGCCCAGGGGGGCAGTGGTGGCTGTAGATGCCAGGGGAGCACTTAGTGCTCGGCCCAGCTCAGGCATCGGGTATTGCTGGTGCTGTTGCACCTTCTGCTTGGACCCGCCAAGCAGGAAGCGCCGCTTGTAGTCCATTTTACTGTCCTGGGCACTGCAGCAATACATGCGGGAGAGGGAATTGTCCCAGTGACTGTGAGCAAGTCAGGGTTCTGAGTCTTTTATCCCCCAAAACGGTAGCTAGGTATAAAAATAGTGGAGTTCTGAAAATATAAGATTTAAAAAAGGCATTTCTATGAGGCAGGTGACCATGGGATCCAATATAGATGTGAGAAGGACAACAGGTTTATATAATTAATATTTTCAGTATAGGCAGGACCTCTGACAAAAAATAAGTGTGTCCAAAATGCTGTATAAGAACTGTTAGCATTCCACTCTCTTAATAAAAAGATATGCTTGAGAAAAATGCTCACCTATAATTACTCTGCAAGAATATTTTGATACTTGTATTTACAATGGCAGAAAAATAACTTTAAAAAATGTAATATAATAATGTATCTTTAATATACCAGAAAAGTTAGAACCCAAAAACCTACAAGCTGATCAACAGCAATTTAAAAAGCAATACAGAATTACTTTAAGTCCTTAAGAAGGAAGATCAAATCCCTGCAGAATTTTGACAGAGCCTGCCTGACAAATCCATTTACCTGTAAAGCTTCTTTTGAATGCAAAAAAATTCCAAATTTTCTTTAATATTTTCTGAAAACAAGTTTTTGTTTTTTAAAAAATGGCATTTGTTATTATAAGTCTTCTTTCCTTTTGTTTGTTGAGGTAGCCGTTTCCTTGTAACATTAATAAGAGGTGCTTCCAGACTGGGTTGGCCCTCAACTGTAATGTCCAAAGCAAGAATGCACAGATGTAATTGTAAGGCCTCTAAGTCATTTCCTGTAAGGGGGAAAAATAAGATAAAGTTAGGAAAGTTACAGGACAATGAGTAATTCTGGAACAATAACTTCTGAAATGCTATTATCCACAAAGGTGGACTACAAATGCATAAGAAATCATATTTAGAACCTTACAAAACTAGGCACAACAGTGAGATTTGAACTATGACATGATTGCTAGAAAATTCCTTGAGTTGTAGTACAAAAATAATGCAACCAAAGTTTGATTCCACAACAACAGCCCAAAAGCTAAGGCTAGTAACTGATCCATCGAGTAGGGCCTGAATTCATGTTGACAAGTACAGCACCCATAAAACTTTAAGGGGATTTGGGAAAGGGAGTGATGAGCAAAGACTGAGAGAAATCAGGAAGGCTGTTATGAAGAAAATGTTACTTTGATGTAGGCCTTGATTATAGGATATGTTGTGACAAGTGCAAAAGGGCTATGTGGGGCTTATCAGGTGAAAGGACCTGCATAGCAAAGGCCCTGAAGCAGGCCGGCACAGGGTCTAATCAGCATACCCTGCTGAACCAAAGTGCAGAATACAGAAAGACAGAGCCTGGAGAAGTGAGTGGCTGGCAGAAGGTTTGCAGATAGGATTCTTCTCATCCTCACTCAGGTACCAATTTCTCCTCCAGATGTTCAAAGGCAAACTTCTGCAGAACCCCTGGCTCTGGATAGGTTCAAATAACAATGTCTGGACATTTCTGGTTGTAGTTACTGATACCTAGTGTATCAGTAGTGTAATTCTCACACAGCTAACAGCAGGATTCATGCTTGCCTGAACTATCTGTTCTCTCAAACAATAGTTCAAATATACTTAGTCTGTATTAAACTTCCAACTTGTATGATGTCTCCATATAGTTTGGTCTACTTATTGATAACTAGGTTTTTCTTTCTTTCTAGTTTCTTTATTTTGTAGATAAAAATAAATACAAGTCATACTTTGTTGCTCATTATGGCCAATATACCATGCCTCCTTTATAGTTCTGTGATGGCATAAGGAACCTAGAAAGGTAAGTAAGTTAAACAACAAAAGATGAGAAAAGTGCTATGGATACAAACACATACTCTAAAAGTATAGCAACCCTAGGCCGGCCAGTGTTGTTCAGTGGTTGAGTGTCGACCTATGAACCAGGAGGTCATGGTTTGATTCATGGTCAGGACACATGCCCGGGTTGCGGGCTCGATCCCCAGTGAGAGGTGTGCAGGAGGCAGCCAATCAAGGATTCTCTCTCATCACTGATGCTTCTATCTCTTTCCCTCTCCCTTTCTGAAATCAATAAAATAAAAGTATAGCAACCTTAACCCACCTAGCATGTCTATTAAACTAAACTAGCCACCAACTGTAACTCTGTGTTCAAGATAATCTTCACTCTTAAAGTCTCATAAACTTTTCAGGAAACAATGTATCAAACAGCTACTTGTAAGAAATATGCTCCCAAGTGTTCTTTCAATTCATGGCAATGAAGCCATCATATCTATCTCTACCCAAGGGCTCCATTATAATCAATGTAGCTTTATAAACCCTGATGTACAATAGAAGTGCTCCACAGGAATGCTGAAGGAGGAAGGCTGTTCACATGAACACTGAGTGGTCTGTGAAGGAGAAACCATCGTCTTGAGTTGGCCACAGGGAGCCCTGAACAACCCTTCTTTGTTCTGTGTTGTACATTAGTGCCTCTGGCTCTGAAAGCCCACCCCATTACTCTTCCAGATGGTCCTAGAGGTCAAGTAAGAACCACATACTTATCTAATTTTTAAAAAAGCATCATAAACTTTTTTTATGTTACACATTTCCAAGATCTATTTAATATATTTTATTGATTTTTCTTTTTTACAGAGGAAGTGAGAGGGATAGAGAGTTAGAAACATCGATGAGAGAGAAACATCGATCAGCTGCCTCCTACACACCCCCTACTGGGGATGTGCCCGCAACCAAGGTAGATGCCCTTGACCGGAATCGAACCTGGGACCCCTCAGTCCACAGGCTGACACTCTATCCACTGAGCCAAACTGGTTAGGGCTCCAAGATTTATTTAAATGAAACTTGTAATGCTTAAAAATATACTACTTCACCAAATTCATCTACAAATTCAATGCAATAATTACAAAAATTTGAACTTTTTTAATAGAAATGGGCAAACTAACCCTAAAATCATGAAAATACAAAAGACCCAAGATGGCCAAACAAATATTGAAAAAATATTTTAGAGGACTTACACGTCCTGATTAAAAGCCTACTTAAAGCTATAGTAATCAAGATAGTGGGGGGGGGGGGGGCGGGAGGAGATAGTGGAGTACTGGTATAAGGAAAGATATATATATTTTAGATTGAGAGTTTAGAATAAACTCAATATCTAATGTCAACTGATTTTAGGCAAGGGTGCCAACACCATTCAACTGGAAAAGAATAGTTTTTTCAATAAATGGTGCTGGGACTAGATATCCACTTGCAAAATAATGAATATGGACCTCTATCTTATAAAAATTAACTCAAGCCCTAACCGGTTTGGCTCAGTGGATAAAGCGTCAGCCTGGGACTGAAGGGTCCCAGGTTCGATTCCAGTCAAGGGCATGTACCTGGGTTGCGGGCACATCCCCGGTAGGGGGCATGCAAGAGGCAGCTGATTGATGTTTCTCTCATCGATGTTTCTAACTTTCTATCCCTCTCCCTTCCTCTCTGTAAAAAATCAATAAAATATATTCAAAAAATTAACTCAAAATGAATCTAAAACCTAAATATAAGCATTATAACTGTAAACTCTTAGGAAAAAAAACAGGTAAATTTTTGACTAGGCAATGGTTTCTTAGACATGATATCTAAAGCACAAACAATACAAGAAAAAAAACATAAAAATTGGATTTCATAAAAATTGGATTTCATAAAAATTAAAAATGCTTATACATCAACTAGAGACCCAGTGCACGAAATTTGTGCACCAGAGCAGGTGCGGGGGGTGGTAGTAGGGGGGGTGGTGTCCCTCAGCCTGGCGTGCACCCTCTCCAATCCGGGACCCCTCGAGGGATGTTTGACTGCCTCTCACAATCTGGGACTGCTGGCTCCTAACCACTCGCCTGCCTGCCTGATTGCCCCTAACCCCTTTGCCTGCCTGTCTGATCACCCCTAACTGCTCTCCTACTGGCCTGATCACCCCTAACTGCTCCCCTGCTAGCCTGATCGACCCTAACCGACTCTGCCTCGCCCCACACTTGAGACCCAGGATTCCCTCCTCTGGCCGGCTGCAGGCACCCGGAACCCGGGCTTCCCTCCCTCTGGTTGGTTACAGGCATCCAGGACCCAGGCCAGCTTTGCCCAGGCCAGCCACAGCCACAGGGGATTGTGGGCAGGTGGCTTTGCCTGAGCCACAGGCACCCGGGTCCACGGGGCGGGCAGCTTGTCCCTCTCCCAGGCCACAGCCCCAGCCACTGGTGCCCGGGACTGCGGAGCGTACAGCTTGTCCCTCTCCCGGGCCGCAGGCACAGGCGCAGCTGCTGGCGCCCGGGACCGCAGGGCAGGCAGCTTGTCCCTCTCCTGGGCTGCAGCCCCAGCCGCTGATGCCTGGGACCACAGAGCATGCAGCCTGTCCCTCTCCTGGCTGCAGAAGCAGGTGCAGCCACTGGTGCCCGGGACTGCAGGGAGGGCGGCTTATCCCTCTCCTGGGTTGCAGCCTGGCTGGTCCCCATTCCTCTCTCCCCAGTGTTGAGTGTCTGAGCCGTTACTGTGTGATGGCGTGAGGGTGTGATGACCATCTGCATATTAGCTCTTTATTATATAGGAAGGTTACTCGCTATCAAGGTAAACAGACAACCCACAGAATGGTAAGAAAATATCTTAAAATCATATATCTGTTAAGCATCTAGTATCCAGAATATACAAAGAACTCTTAAAATTGAACAATAAAATTACAAATACCCAATTAAAAGATGGACAAAGAATTTGAATAGACATTTCTCCAAACATATAAAACTGTCAGATAAGCAAATGAAAAAATGCTCAACACAATTAGTCATTAGGGAAATACAAATCAAAACCACAATAAGACACCATTTCACACATTAGAATGACTACAAAAAAAACAAAACAGAAGATAAGTTTAGGCGAGAATATAAAAAAAAAAAATGGAACCTTCATATATTGCTGGTGGGAATGCAAAATGATGCTGCCACTGTGAAAAGCAGTCTGGCAGTTCCTCAAAATGTTAAACAGAGAAATGCCATATGACCAAGCAATTCTACTCTTTCTTTATTTTAACTTTTTTTTTTCTTAAGAGAGATCAAGCAAGCAAGGGGGAGGGATGGAGGGAGGAAAAAGAGAGAGAAAGAGATTCGTTGTTCCACTTGTTTATACATTCATTGGTTGCTCCTTGTATGTGTCCTGACAGGGGATCGAACAAGAAACTTTGGCATATAGGGACAACACTAACCAACTGAGCTAACAGGCAGGGCAAGCAATTCTACTCTTAAGAAGCCAGACACATGAAGCCACATATATGATATGATCCCACTGACATGAAATGTCCAGAATAGACAGAAACAGAAAGTAGATTTGTGGAGTAACTGCTAATGGATTTCTTTATAGGAGGTGATGATAAGATTCTGAAGTTGGATAGTGGTGATGGGTGCACAACTCTGAATATACTAAAACACATATGGTATGTGACATACTTCATCTTTCATTTCCATTTTCCCTATGTAACTTCTTATTTAACAGCAAAAGGCATATAATTCCTTCGTAAATAAAAACAAGTACATAAAAATCAGTTTCCCAAGGATACGTTTAATGTTAGACCTAGTCTCCTTTTCCTATTCAACTAGAAATCTGTACTTAAATGCTGCCATCCAGACCCTGTCCCTTCAAGATCATCTAATTTAAATCCTTCAATTTCCAGATGAGGAGGAGAAAATGCAAGGATACTATATGTCTTGCATATACCACACAGTGTCAAAATCAAACCTGGATATCTTGAGTCTCAGAACTCCCAACACATACATAAACGTTCTGTTCTGAACTACCTAGACTGGGGATAAAATAAGCTAAGCTGCAGTCATAGAACCTTAAACAAGTGGCCTAACCCAGTAAAGACTTATCTCTTGCTCACATGAAGTTCAATGTGGGTCTGGCAGCCCTTCTTCAACTTGTAGGGAACATCATTAGAATGTGTGTTCTCCAGAATCACCTTAGCATTAAAAAAAACACCTCAAAACAGAATAAACTGGTGATTAAAATAGAATCAGGGGCATAGAAAGGGAGTGGACTAACTATTCCTGGGGGAGAAAGGGGTGTGGGGGATGTGGGAAGAGACTGGATAAAAATCGTGCACCTATGGATGAGGACAGTTGGGGGGGGGGGGGTAGGGCGGAGGGTGGGGTGGGAACCAGGTGGAGGGGAGCTATGGGGGGAAAAAGAGGAACAACTGTAATAATCTGAACAATAAAGATTTAATTAAAAAAAAGAAAGAAAGAAACTCAAAACAACAACAACAAAAAGAAACTCATACCCATTCTTTACTGCTTTCCACTAAAGCAGTGGTTCTCAACCTTCTGGCCCTTTAAATACAGTTCCTCATGTTGTGACCCAACCATAAAATTATTTTCGTTGCTACTTCATAACTGTAATGTTGCTACTGTTATGAATCGTAATGTAAATATCTGATATGCAGGATGGTCTTAGGTGACCCCTGTGAAAGGGTCATTCGACCACCAAAGGGGTCGCGACCCACAGGTTGAGAACCGCTGCACTGAAGTGACACACATCATGAGAGCCAAAATGGCAGCATAGGTAAACCCCAGTACTCACCACTTTCCACAACTAAAATACAAAAAAACCATCATTCAGAACCACCTGAAATTTGGCTGAATGGAGGTCCTACAGGTAGAGAAGTGGAGAAGGCACAATGAGATTGGTAGGATGTGTGGAGGCGCTGAACGGGCTGGTCCGACACTATTATGTGTTTTTTTAATTGGGAGTGACATCTCCAAGACCTCCCATGAGAAGCAGGGGTTTCAAGCCCCACACCAGCCTCCAGTCAAGGGTTATAGAGCTGGGAAGAGAAGTCCCCATAACTTCGGACTGTAAAAACCAGCGGGGACTGTGGCTGAGTGACACAGAGGCTGCTGGAGTCCCAGGTGTTCCTCTTGAATGGATGGTGCAAGAACTTACACAGTCCTGCTTCTTCTGAGCTCCAGTGCCAGGCAGAGATTTTGGAGGAATCCAGGGACATATGGGGAGGAACTGGACTATCTGGTATCGGGGCAGGAACTCAGGAGCAGATTTCTCCCAGACAGAGGTGCTCACAGGGGTCATTGTTCCTGCACTGGGACCTCCCCATAACAGGCAGCCATATCTGAGTTTCCATCAGCATGACCCACACACACTGTTCGCTCTGCCCTGGTAATTCCCCGAGACCCCACCCCATCCAATTTCCAGCCCCACCTAAGCTTTTCCATATAAATGACCTACCCTTGCTCAGGCTTCAGACTTTGCTAAAAATCTCTCAGACAAGCAGCAGCTGATGTCAGCATGCCACAAATCTATCAATAAAAGGTCCAAGACCTGGCAGTAGCATCAGCCTGCCTTGCTTCATAGCTGGGCCCCGCCTGGGCATTTCTTAGCCCAATACAAGTGGCAGCTACCTGCAGACCTCTCTGTAGCTCCTGCTGGGTGGCCCTAGGCAGTGACTGACTTTGGATCTCCTGTGAGGCCCCAAAGCAAATGCACCTGGTGGATAGCTTTAGACCACTCCAGATTGCAACTCTACACATACACAAGTGACACACTCAAAGGGCAGACTCAGTGAACCCCAAAGCCCCAGTGAAACAAGTCCTGCTCCATAGGGGTGTCTCTTGCACAGCAGCTCTTCCATTGTAGTTGCAGCTGATCCTCATAGCCAATTGGCCTGGAGGTCAATTCCTCCCAGTGAAATCAACAGCAATCAAGGCTCAACTACAAGACTGTGCACACATGGGCACACCTAGAGTGCCCAGCTCAGGTGACTGTGGAGGCTGAGCCACTGGGCCCTACAGGACACCTAATACAGAAGACCACTCTACCAAATCCAGAAGACATAACAGCTCTACCTAATACATATAAACAAACACGGGAAACAGCCAAAATGTGGAAACAAAAAAACATGTCACAAATGAAAGAAATGGAAGCAAGCAAACTACTGGATACAGAGTTCAAAACAATGGTTATAAGGTTACTCAAGGATCTTAATGAAAGCTTAAAGGGGCTTAATGAGAACCTCAAGGAACTTAGTGAGACTTTCAAGAATCTCAGTGAGCATACACTAAATGAAATAAAGAATAATGTACAGGGATTCAACAGTAGAGGATTCTGAGAATCAAATCAACAATTTGGAATATGAGGAAGAAAAAAAACACCCAATCAGAAAAGCAAAAAGAAAAATGAATTAAAAAATTAAGATCATGTAAGGAGCCTCTGGGACAACTTCAAAGTTCCAACATTCGCATTATAGGGGTGCCCGACGGAGAAGAGAGAGAGCAAGATATTGAGAACCTATTGAAGAAATAATGACAGAAAACTTCCCTTACCTGGGAAAGAAATAGACTTACAAGTTCAGGAAGCACAGAGCGTCCCAAACAAGAGGAACACAAAGAAGCCCACACCAAGACATATCATAATTAAAATGACAAGGGTTAAAAACGAAGAAAGAATCTTAAAAGCAGCCAGACAAAAGCAGTTAGTTATCTACCAGGGAGCACTCATACAACTGTCAGCTGATTTCTCAACAGAAACTATTCAGGCCAGAAGGGAGTGGCAAGAAATATTCAAAGTGATAAACAGCAAGGACCTACAACCAAGATTACTCTACTCAGCAAAACAATCATTTAGAATCGAAGGTCAGATAAAAGCTTCATAGACAACCCTAGCTGATTTGGCTCAGAGAATAGAGCACTGGCTTGTGGACTAAATGGTCCTGGGTTCGATTCCAGTCAAGGGCACATACTCGGGTTGCAGGCTCGATCATCAGCAGGGGGCGTGCAGTAGGCAGCCAATCAATGATTCTCTCTCATCACTGATATTTCTATCTCTCTCTCCTTTCCTCTCTGAAATCAATAAAAATATATTTTTTAAAAAAATAAAGAGCTTCACAGACAAGAAAAAGCTAAAGGAATTCATTACCACCAAACCAATATTACATGAAATGTTGAAGGGTATTCTTTAAGAAGAGGAGGAGGAGGAGGGGGAGGAAGAAGAAGAAGAAAAGATAAAAAACCTGAACACTAAAATGGCAATAAATACATATCTACAATAACTGAATCTAAAAATCAAAATAAATGAACAAGAACTCTAATGAAAAATATAAACTGATAAATAAAATAGAATCAGAGGCATGGAAATATAAAACAGACTGATAAATCTGAGAGGGAAAGGATGAGGGATGTGTGGGGAGAGATTAACCAAAGATCTTATATGTATACTAGAGGCCCAGTGCATGAATTCGTGCACAGGTGGGGTCCAGCCACCCGCCCTGATGGGGGCTGATTGGGAGCAGGGCTGGTGGGGGAAGGGGGCATGGGAGGTTGGCTGGCTGGCCCTGCCCCCAATCAGGGTGAGGGGGCCGACTGGGGCCGAAGGTGGGTTGTGGGAGGTTGGCCAGCCAGCCCCACCCCCAGTTTGGGGGGGGGGGTGCTGATCGGGAGGGGCCGGCCAGGGGTGGGGGAAGGGCCGCAGAAGGTTGGGGGAGGCTGATCGGGGCCCAGATTGGGCAGGTTGGCTGCTGTAGTGGGCGTCATAGCAACTGGTCGTTCCAGTCCCTTGGCTTTTATATATATAGGTATGCGTTACTTATGGACACAGACAATAGGGTGGTGAAGGCCTGTGGCAGGGTGGTGTGTCGTGGAGGAGGGCAATGCAGGGGGGGATAAAGGGGGACATCTGTAATATTCTCAATAATAAAGATTTTAAATAGCCGAACCGGTTTGGCTCAGTGGATAGAGCGTCGGCCTGCGGACTCAAGGGTCCCGGGTTCGATTCCGGTCAAGGGCATGTACCCTGGTTGCGGGCACATCCCCAGTGGGGGGCGTGCAGGAGGCAGCTGATCGATCTCTCTCATTGATGTTTCTAACTCTCTATCCCTCTCCCTTCTTCTCTGTAAAAAATCAATAAAATATATTTAAAAAAAAAAAAAGATTTTAAATAAATAAATAAAGTGACACACACATTTCCTCTCAAAGCCCTTTGGCCAGAATTAGCCACTCAGTACCAATGTAACTATGAGAGAAGCTGGGAAATGTAGGGAGAGATATGGAATAATAAGAAAGCATTACAGTTGGTCACAGCTGTCCACCCAGCTCAGCTTTGTGTTGCAAAGTTCTAACCAGGTGGCAAAAGCAATTCTGATTCCACCCTGGAGAGGCTGAATTGTAGTGTGGAGCCCCCACAGTTGCTTTCCGGAGGTCAGGTGATTCTGACACAGGCTGCTCCAGGACCTGTTTTTTTGGTGGGTGTATGTATGCAGTGTGAGGGAGTAAAGCACTGAGGAGGAAGTCAGATTCCTTTGAGAAACTGATGAAAGATCATTCCTTAGTCAAATATAAATCCAAAACATCAAAGTTTCCATTCATTTTTGGCATTGGAGTCCCAGGTGAAAAACTACCTGCCCAACACTACTACCTGTGCTCCCCTTCCCTTACATAGACCTGCAGGCAACAGATGACTTTATAAAAACTGAGCCTCATTTTCTGCATCTAGACGTGACCCAACAGATAACCAAGCAGTGGAGGCCTAAGGCTCAGTTTTCATAAAAATGGGTTAAGGGGAATCAAAGAAAAATACACTTGGGACCCTTTGCACCCATACCACTCACTACCTATGCCCCTACACACTGAGTGGCCCGATTATTATGACCACCTGACGTTTGTAGGCAAATTAGCTATAATTTCCCGCTGAAGTTGCTAGAGGGCCAGACCATTATAAACATCTGAATGGCACAACATACCTAAGTATCATTGCTGATCAAGTTCATCCTATCATGTTGATGGCATAAACCAATGGAGATGGCTTCTTCCAACAAGACAATGCGCCATGCCACGGTGCTCATATTGTGCAGGAGTGGTTTCAAGAACATGAGGGAGACTTTACCTTGCTTAGGTGGCCCCCACAATCACCAGATCTCAGCCCAATTGAGCATTTGTGGGATGAAGTTAAAAGAGCCATCAGGCAGCCGAAACCGGTTTGGCTCAGTGGATAGAGCGTCGGCCTGCGGACTGAGGGGTCCCGGGTTCGATTCCGGTCAAGGGCATGTACCTGGGCTGCGGGCACATCCCCAGTGGGAGATGTGCAGGAGGCGGCTGGTCGATGTTTCTAACTCTCTATCTCTCTCCCTTCCTCTCTGTAAAAAATCAATAAAATATATTTAAAAAAAAAAAAAAAAAAGAGCCATCAGGCAGCTGGTTCCACAACCATCAAATCTCACAGAACTGGACAGTGCTATTCATCAGGCATGGTGTCAGATTCCTCGCATAACCTTTCAACATCTCATGGAGTCAATGCCAAGAAGAATCGCCGCAGTATTGAAGGCAAAAGGTGGCCCAACGAAGTACTGATGGGGTGGTCATAATAATCTGGCCGGTCATAATAATTTGGCCAATCAGTGTATATTCTCTCAAGGTATGGTCTTTAATCTAAAGATCATGAGCATCAAAATTGAATTGCCTAGGTCTAGGACCAAAGGTGCACCTGCACTTGGATAAGTCTGCCTATATCAGTGTACAAGGGTGATCACAACAGCCATAAATATGTTATTAAGAATGGAAACTTTTGTCCTAACTGGTTTGGCTCAGTAGATAGAGTGTTGGCCTGCGGACTGAAGGGTCCCGGGTTCGATTCCAGTCAAGGGCATGTGCGTTGGTTGCGGGCACATCCCCGGTGGGGAGTGTGCAGGAGGCAGCTGATCGATGTTTCTCTCTCGTTGATGTTTCTAACTCTCTATCCCTCTCCCTTCCTCTCTGTAAAAAATGAATAAAATACATTTAAAAAAAAAAAAAAAAAGAATGGAAACTTTTTTTTTTTTTAAATCCTCACCCAAGGATATGTTTCCTGGCAATGGCCAGTGTGGATCAGTTGGTTGGACATCATACCACACACCAAAAGGTCTTGGGTTCAGTTCCCAGTCAGGACACATGCCCGGATTGTGGGCTCCATCCCTGGTAGGAGGTGTGCAGGAGGCAGCCGATTGATGTTTCACTCTCACATAGATGTTTCTCTTTCTCCCTCTCCCTTCTTCTGTCTCTAAAAATCAATAAAAAATATATTTTAAAAAATACAATAAATAAAGTTCTTGTCAATGCTATCTTACTGTATTTTTAATGCTTCCCACACCTGTATTTTTCTGTCTAAAGGGCTAAGACATGTTTGTATGTTTTACTGCTGCCTAAGATTCTCAAACACATAGCAGAAAAAGGACACTTTAGTAGATGTTACATCTTTTCAACACCACAATAACCTGCAAAAGTTCTCATATTAAAATTGAATTCAAAACCGATTACATCATTTAAAATAAAGCATTCCATTATGCAATCAACGTGATCAGCAATTTCTATTTCAAACAACAACAAAGAACATGCTACAGGAAGTTTAAGAAAAGAGGGTTTTCTTATATCCATAACTGATAAGATATAAAAAGTGGTCATCCTAAGAAAACCTGAACGACTTCCCTTTAGAGAGTACAGTGGATAAGGTGGCCTTGGGGAGACTAACTGGGTGAGATCCTGGCTCTGCCACTTACCAGCTATGTGACCTTGGGCAAGTTCTTTAACCTCTCTGTGCCTCAGTTTCATCGTCTGCAAAATAGATATAACAGTAACTACTGTTATGGAGTTAAATTTATACATATAAAGAAAGCACTTAGAATCATGTCTAGCACATATGAAGCACTATATATTTGATCTCATTATTATCATTCCCATACAATAAGGCCTTGCTACCTCTGCTTTGCTGGAAAAAAGTTACTAACAAGAAAGGTCTTGTAAAGCCACCCAATCCATGAGTCTATGTATGTATCCTAGGGCGGGCAGCATCAAGCTTCAGTGAAGTGATAGCTATAATTTCTCAACACAGATAACAAATTTTAAATCCGTTCCAGTTATTGAGCCAACAGACAAAATGGAGTGAAAAGCAGTCCTGTTGACAGCAAATGGTATGGCACAAAGTAGCCTCATTTTAAGATGACCACCTAAATTAGTAGTCTCATGCACTTACTTACCCATCCTCCCCAAACCCCAATAACATAATAGTAAAGACGTTTGAAAAACGGAATCACAGCACAACAGTAATAAAAAGGGCTGAGGGTATAGTCTATTTTAATGCTGGCCACTTTCTAGAAGACGGAGAGAAAGAAATTAATCGTATGACAAGACAGACCAGAGCAGAGCTAGACACTTCCCAGAACACGCAGTCAAAGGTGGCAGAAAAGCAGAGCCCCTTCTCCTGGCAAAGCTGGGTAAATACCCCATTTTGAGTGAGCAGGTAGAGAAATCAGGAGTGGGAAATAGGTTCATCTATCCGATCTCCTCCATACTTCTCACTCTGATCAATGAATCAGACAACTCGTCTTGGAAGAACAGGAACCTCTTGTCAATTCCTACATTATCAGCTCAGTTCTTCACTGACAAGGATCGCCAGATAGTGAAAGAAAACCAAAGCATCAAAAGACAACTAAGATGAAAAGCAGGTCATTACTTATTTTGTTAGCTTAGTGTCTACATATCGATTGAAGGTAATTATAGAGAATATTTATTGAATCCAGGGATTGCATTCTGAAATCACTGTAATTATATTTTCTGAAGTGCTCAATGTAAAGTATATAATTTTTAAAAACACATTATTTTTAAAATTAAAAAAGCCCTGCCTGAGTGGCATAGTTGTTTGGAGTGTCTTCCTGTACACCAAAAAGTGGTGGGCTCAATTTCCAGTTAGGGCACATACCTGGTCGGGGTGCATATGAGAGATGTTTCTCTCTCTCTCTCTCTCTCTCTCTCTCTCTCTCTCTCTCTCTCTCTCTCCGCCCCCCCACCCCCCTTTCTAAAGTCAATAACCATATCCTCGGGTGAGAATTAAAAAATAAAATCATATCAGACCCCAGAAAAAACAATTTTAGTCCTAGAAAAAAACCTGAAAAGAAATTCTGACATCTACAAAGAGGTTTGAGAAGAAAAATCACAAAGGAAGCAAATCATAAAGGAAGCAGAAATCGGTAAAGAATTCTTGGAAATAAGAAATGTGACTGCCAAGATGAAAAACAAGGAAAGAAATAAAATGGGAGTGGAGTAGGGTATAGAACAGCCATGGGCAAACTACGGACCGCGGGCCGCATCCGGCCAGTTTGAAATGTACCCTTTTATGTAATGATGTTTACTTTGAATTTATATTAGTTCACACAAACACTCCATCCATGCTTTTGTTCCGGCCCTCCGGTCCAGTTTAAGAACCCATTGTGGCCCTTGAGTCAAAAAGTTTGCCCACCCCTGGTATAGAAGATACACATACACAAGCACACACACACACATTTGTCTATATTTTTTTAAATGAAGCAATGGAAGAATAAACCAAAACCAATAAAAATGTTTTCCTATGAGATATAGAAAGGAACAAAAGCAGGGAAGGAAGCCATACTTCTCTCAATCTACCTTGCTTTATAGCTTTACTAGAGGTAAATTTGGGCACAAATTTGGGGGTCCCTTGGCCTGGCCTGCAGGATCGGGCCATGTGGGATTGGGGCAAAACCAGCTCTCCAACATCCCCTGAGGGATCCCGGATTGTGAGAGGGCGCAGGCCAGGCCTAGGGACCCCTCTGGTGCAGAATCGGGGCTGGGGAGGGACGTGGGAGATTAGCCAACCAGGGAGGGACTGCAGGAGGGCTCCAGGGCATGTCTGGCCCATCTCGCTCAGTCCTGATAGGCCGGACCCCAGCAGCAAGCTAACCTACTGGTGGGAGTATCTGCCCCCTAGTGGTCAGTGCACATCATAGCGAGCAGTTGAGTGGCCATAGCATATCATTAGCATATTACGCTTTGAGTGGTTGAACAGCTGACCAGACACTTAGCATATTAGGCTTTTATTATATAGGATCTTTAGAACCATGTAAATATTATATATAATTTTTAAAAAGTAGACTTTTTAAATCCCTAAAAAGAAAAATACAGACAAATGAATCCAAACTATTTATCAAGAAGATTTATGTCAAGTAAACAGTGACATAAATGTACCTCTTTGATGTTACTGTCATACAAATAAGAGACACTGATATGAAATCAAATAAAAATTTTTTAATTCTTTATCTGAATTTGAAATATCAACCTGAAATTATGATTTTTCTTTCCAAAAAATAAATACTTTTCTACAGAAAAGACCTAGAATTCACATTCCAATAGCAACAAATGCCCCTAATACGACTTCCCACCAAAAAGAATCAGAGTTCCTTACAGTACAGAAATGGCTGATTCTAGATCTCAGGCCAGAAACAAAAAGATAAGCCCTAGAATTCTTATCAGGCCAGATCCAGGGAACCCATCTAATACTATCTGGTTTGTGTCAAAAGGACCCAGAGTCAACCTGAAGAAAAAGCTCTATAAATGGCCCATAATGAGATAATTTAGGCATCAAAAAGAATAACTTTTTAGGAGAAAAATTCAGAAAATATATAAAAATTAATGAATTTGGACTTGGCAATGATTTCTTGAATATGACACCAAAAGCACAGGAAACAAAGGCTAACTAGACTTCATAAAAATTAAAACTTTTGTACATCAAAGGATACTATCAATTGACTGAAAAGGCAGCCCATACAATGGGAGAAAAATATTTGTAAATCATGTATATGAAAAGGAACCAATATCCAGAATATATAAAGAAGTTCTACCACGCATGATAAAAAAAAAAACACCAAAGGCTATTGAGTCAAAAAACTACAGTCCAATTGTAAAATGGGTAAAGAACTTGAATAGAAATGTGTCCAAAGAAATAGACAAATAGCCAATAAGCACAGGAAAAGATACTTAACATCACTAATCATTAAGGAAATGCCATGCAAAACCACAATGAGATTTCACTTCATATCCATAAAGACAGCTATTATAAAAAGGGGGGAAAACATGCAGAAAATAACATGTTAGCAAGGATGGGAAGGAACTGGAATCCTGTGCATTGCTGGTGGGAATGTAAAATTGTACAGCCACTGTGGAAAGCAGTATGGCAGTTCCTCAAAAAATTAAACATATAATTATCACAAAATACAGCAATTCCAATCCTGAGTATATACACAAAAGAATTGAAAGCAGGAACTTGAACAGTTATTTGTACACCAATTATCATTGCAGAAGTAGCAAAAAGGTGGAAACAAGCCAGATGGACATCGAAGAATGAATGGATAAACAAAATGTGGTATAACCGTACAATGGTCTATTAGCCTAAAAAGAAAGGAAATCCTAATACATGCTTCAGTATGGATGAGCCTATATCCATCCATGTGGCAAGCTCGCTCTCTACTTGTCAGGCCTTTGGTTTGCAAAAACCTGGCAATGGTTGCAGTATCTGTGCCTTAGGGTAGCTGCTTTTGGAAAGAAAGCAGAGATCATGGTCTCTACTTCAAAGTCAAGGCTAGGTAACAGGATCATCAAACACACTCAGGCTTGATATGGGTGGAGAGTGCTGGCTATTTCTGCGGGGAGCCCGTCCTTTTATCTTTTATGTTTACAGCATCTTTCACCACACACACACACACACACACACACACACACACACACACACAAAATTTCTTCATTTCTCTAGTCAAATATGTTGATCTGTTCTTTTACAGTCTCAGGTTCTGCAACTAAATATAGATGAACTCTTCGAAGCAGATATACAAAATGGCTAAGAAGCACATGTAAATATGCTAAAAATAATTAGTAATCAGCTCTAACCGGTTTGGCTCAGTGGATAGAGTGTCGGCCTGCGGACTGAAAGGTCCCAGGTTCGATTCTGGTCAAGGGCATGTACTTTGGTTGCGGGCACATCCCCAGTAGGGGATTTGCATGAGGCAGCTGGTCAGTGTTTCTCTCTCAACGATGTTTCTAACTCTCCCTCTCCCTTCCTCTCTGTAAAAAAATCAATAAAATACATATTAAAAAAATAATAATTAGTAATCAGGGAAATGCAAATCAAAACCACAAGATTCCACTTCACAACCTCAAAGATGGCTATAATAAAAAAGACAGACAATAACAAGTATTGGCAAGGATGGGGAGAAACTGGAAGCCAGTGGGGATGTAAAATGGTGCAGATACTTTGGAAAACAGTCTGGCAGAAGCTTAAAAGGCTAAACACAGCCCTGATCGGTGTTCTCAGTGGTTAGAACATTGGCCCAAGCACCAAAGGGTCTTGGGTTTGATTCTTGGTCAAGGGCACATAGCTGGGTTGCAGGTTTGATCCCGGCCCTGGTATGCGGGAGGCAGTCAATTGATGTCTCTCTCCCATCGATGTTTCTCCCTCTCCCCATTCCCTTCCACTCTCTCTAATAATCAAAGGAAAAAAATATTCTTGAGAGAGGATTAACAAAACAAAACAAAAAGGTTAAACACTAGCCGAAACCGGTTTGGCTCAATGGATAGAGCGTCGGCTTTGTGGACTCAACGGTCCCGGGTTCGATTCCGGTCAAGGGCATGTACCTGGATTGCGGGCGCATCCCCAGTGGGGGATGTGCAGGAGGCAGCTGATCGATGTTTCTCTCTCATCGATGTTTCTAACTCTATCTCTCTCCCTTCCTCTCTGTAAAAAATCAATAAAATATATTTAAAAAAAAAAAAAAAAGTTAAACACTAAATTACCATATAACCAAGTAATTCCACAACTATACCCAAGAACAATGAAAAAATGTGTTTACCGAAAACCTGTATATGGAAGTTTAGAGAAACATTATTCAAAATAGTAAAAAAGAGGAAACAACCGAAATGTCTATCAACAGATAAATGAATCAATAAAATGTAATCTACGCATAAAACGAGATACTACTACTCAAGCATAAAAAGGAAAGAAGTACTGATACGTGCTATGACATAAATCAGCGGTCGCCAACTGGTGGTCAGTGGACCACTGGTGGTCCGTGAGGTCCAAAATGTTGGCGACCACTGACATAAATTGAGCTTTGAAAACATCATGCTGCCCTAACTGATTTGGCTCAGTGGACAGAGCGTCAGCCTGCAGACTGAAGGCTCCCACCTTCAATTCGAGTCAAGGGCACATGCCTGGGTTGCAGGCTCAATCCCCAGTAGGGGGCGTGCAGGAGCAGCCAATCAATGATTCTCATCACTGATGTTTCTATCTCTCTCCCCCTCTCCCTTCCTCTTTGAAATCAATAAAAATATCCTATATAATAGCCGAAACCGGTTTGGCTCCGTGGATAGAGTGTCGGCCTGCGGACTGAAAGGTCCCAGGTTCGATTCCGGTCAAGGGCATGTACCTGGGTTGCGGGCACATCCCCAGTGGGAGATGTGCAGGAGGCAGCTGATCGATGTTTCTCTCTCATCGATGTTTCTAACTCCCTTTCTCTCTGTAAAAAATCAATAAAATATATTAAAAAAATATATATCCTATATAATGAAGAGGTAATACGCAAATTGACCATCACTCCAATACACAAGATGGCCACCCCCTATGTGGACACAAGATGGCCAACAGGGGAGGGCAGTTGTGGGCAACCAGGCTGGCAAGAGAGGGTAGTTAGAGGTGACTGGGGGCCAGCAGGGGAGGGCAGCTGGGGGCAACCAGGCCTGCAGAGGAGGGCAGTTGGGGGTGACCAGGCCTGCAGGGGAGGACAGTTAGGGGCGACCAGGCCAGCACGGGAACAGTTAGGCATTGATCAGGCTGGCAGGGGAGTGGTTAGGGAATGATCAGGCTGGCAGGCAGAAGCGGTTAGGGCCAATCAGGCAGACAGGCAGGCGAGCAGTTGGGAGCCAGCACACCTGGACTGTGAGAAGGATGTTCAACTGCCTCATCCGACGGGCAGTCAGACATCCCTCGAGGGGTCCCAGATTGGAGAGGGTGCAGGGTGGGCTGAGGGACACACATCCCCCCACCGCCCGGCCATGAATTTTGTGCACCAGGCCTCTAGTATATTAAAAAGAAAAAGAGCCAAAACCGGTTTGGCTCAGTGGATAGAGCGTCAGCCTGCGGACTGAAAGGTCCCGGGTTCGATTCCGGTCAAGGGCATGTACCTGGGTTGCGGGCACATCTCCAGTGGGGGATGTGCAGGAGGCAGCTGATCGATGTTTCTCTCTCATCGATGTTTCTGATTCTCTATCCCTCTCCCTTCCTCTCTGTAAGAAATCAATAAAATATATTTTAAAAAAATAATAAAAAAGAAAAAACATCATGCTAAGTGAAGGAAGCCAGACACAAAAGGCCACATATTGACTGATTCCATTTATATGAAATGTCCAGCATAGGCAAATCCATTGAAACAGAAAGTAGATTAATGATTGTGTAGGGCTGAGTTGATAGGAAGAATGAGGAATGACTGCTAATGAATATGATCATTGTTCTGATATTAACTGTAATGATAGTTGTATAACTGTGAATATACTAAAAATCATTGAATTATACATTTTAAATAGATACTGTATGGCATGTGAGTTATATTTCAATAAAGCTATTGTTTATTTAAAAAAAACACCAAAAAACATGAAAGACTCCATAAACAATTTCCTCTTCATAGAAAAAAGATACAAAAATTTTCCCTCTCTAGTTCACAACAATGTAAATTTAAATATCTACCCTTGCTAATGTGGAGACACTACAGGAAATTCTTTAGGGAGATTAGTGAAGTTATTGTCTATGAAGTTCAAAGCCCAACCATTTCTATGTGTTTTTTTTTGCAGTTCAGAATGACACAGGCCATATTTAGAAATGCACTCCGGAAAAAATGCTTTGAAGACTTTTAGTCTCAACATTCATAAATTAAAAATACCTACCCAGGCAAGAAAGAATGCCTGAAAGAGTCAGTGCTCTCTCTTCTTAGGACTGTCTTTTTTTTGCTCCTCTTCTATGTTGCCACATTAAAAGAAAGATATGAAAAGATAGTAGTTCTCCTAGCACTCCTCCTTAGTTGCTTCTGAGCCACACATCCCCTCTGACAGACCTGAAGGGCTGGGTGGTTTCTCAGAGCTCTAAACTGTGCCCTCTCTGTTTCAACATATTCTCCCTGGGCAGGGTTCCCTAATCCACCTCTCTAAGCCAGATCTTTCTCCTGTGCTCCAGATCCCAAATATCCAGATCCCTACAAAACAGGTCTCCATGTCAAATGTCCAAACCAACTCTCCCCAGTCTTTCAGTGGCAGCACCACTTACCTACCTAACAAGCCAGAAACCTGGAAGTTATCCTCTATATCTCGTTCACCTTTACATCCAGTTAATCATCCTATCTAATAAAAGAGAAACATGGTAATTGGCGTACGACCGTTACCCTTCCCATTGGCTAATCAGGGCGATATGCAAATTAACTGCCAGCCAAGATGGCGGCCAGCAGCCAGGCAGCTTGAAACTAACATGAGGCTTGCTTGCTTCAGTGATGGAGGACTCCAACGTTCCCCACCTGCCTTGCCGGCTTCTGAGCCTGCAGTTTAAGAGACATAGTAACAAATATAGAAGCTAAACAAAACCCCAGAAACCTGCTTTCAGCAAGCCGGGATCTCAGAGCTAGAGTTGATACAGAGTTTCGATTATAGAACCTAAACAAACCAGATACCTACTTTCAGCAGCTGAGGCCTCAGAGCTAAAGCTGGCCCAGAATAAAAAAGAAAAAAGAAAAAAAGGAGCGGTTGGGAGCTTCAGTCCCAGCCTGAAAACAGCCCTCAGCCCCTCAGCCAGACTGGCCAGGCACCCCAGTGGGGACCCCCACCCTGAAGGGTGTGTGACCAGCTGCAAACAGCCATCATCCCCTCATCCAGGCTGGCCAGGTACCCCAGTGGGGACCCCCACCCTGATCCAGGACACGCTTCAGGGCAAACCAGCCAGCCCCCACCCATGCACCAGGCCTCTATTCTATACAGTAAAAGGGTAATATGCCTCCCACCACCGGGATCAGTGGAGCCGCGAGGCCTCCTGGCACTGGGATCAGCCTGACAGGGGGCAGCGCCCAAACCCCCTGATCACCCTGCGGCTGTGTGACAGGGTGCGGCGCCCCAACCCCCCCACCCCACAGGCCCTACTCTGTGTGTGGCGGGGTAGAGCCATAACCTCCCCATCGGCCCTGCCCTGAGTGTGAGAGTGGCGGCACCCCAACCCCCTGATCGGCCCTGCTCTGAGGGTGATAGAGGGCGGCACCCCAACCCCCTGATCTGCCCTGCTCTGTGCATGACAGGGGGAGCTCCCCAACCCCCTGATGGGCCCTGCTCTGTGCGTGACAGGGGGGAGCTCCCCAACTCCCTGATCGGCTCTGCTCTGTGCGTGACAGGGGGGAGCTCCCCAACCCCCTGATGGGCCCTGCTCTGTGCATGACAGGGGGTGGCGCCGCAACCTCCCCATCGACCCTGCCTTGAGTGTGACAGGGGGCGGTGCCCCAACCCCCCAATCGGCCCTACCCTGAGCGTGACTGAGGGTGGCATCGCAACCTCCCAATCCGCCCTGCTCTGTGCATGACAGGGGGCGGCACCCCAACTCCCCAATCGGCCTTGCTCTGAGCCCGATCAGGGGCTACACCTAGGGATTAGGCCTGCCCTCTGCCACGGGGGAGCAGGCCTAAGCCAGCAGGTCGTTATCTCCCGAGGGGTCCCAGACTGCGAGAGGGCACAGGCCGGGCTGAGGGACCCCCCCTCCCACCTCTAGTCCTATATAATAAAAGCCTAATATGCTAATGATATGCTAAAGCCGCTCAACAGCTCGCTATGATGTGCACTGACCACCAGGGGGCAGTCAATCGGTAGGTTAGCTTGGACTGAGCAAGACGGTCCAGACACGCCCTGCAGCCCTCCCGCGGTCCCTCCCTGGCTGGCCTACCTCTCATGTCTCTCCCCGGCCCTGATCATACAAGGGTGGGGTCCCTTGGCCTGGCCTGCACTCTCTGCAATCCAGGACCCCTCAGGGGATGTCGGAGAGCTGGTTTCAGCCTGATCCCGCAAGTCAGGCCAAGGGACCCCACTGGTGCATGAATTCGTGCACCGGGACTCTAGTTTAGTCATATCCTTCCTGCCTTAATATCTGTCAGATCTTTTCCCTTCTACCTTCACTGCCAATCCAAAGTTCAGACCATCTTCACCTCTTGCCTGAATTACAGAGAGCCTCCTGAGTGATTTCCCAAATACCTGGACTGCTCCCCTTTCTCCCCTTTGGTTGCTGTGTGGCTGTTCTAGAGTCAATTTAATCATGCCACCCTCCTATGTAAAATCCATATGGCTCTCCACTACACTTTGCAACTTTCTTACACCACCACTCCCAATCTCTGCCCAACACTGCCCAGTTCTTCTGTGCCATCTTCCCTCTCGCCATCTACACATTCAGTTCCCTCTGCCTGGAAAGCTCTCCTGGCTCTCACTCACTCCTCCTGGATATCTAAGTTAGACATCACCTCCTCTGGGAAGCCACCTTGACAAAGACTGAGTTAGGAGCAACTCTGTGTGCTCTCATAACACCCATTTTGAGGCCTGTCTTAGTATTATCTTTGCTGTACCACACCGTATCACAATTGCCAGTTTCCTTTGTGCTTCCCTGTCATTCAAGATATTTGAGAGTGCTAAGCACACTGTAAACATTCAACAGGTATTTGTTGAATGATTAGTTCATTCTTAGTATTATTTAATGGCTATGTCTATACAGCATTCACACAGTCAGCCTTGCCATTTACAGAGGCAGCAGTTAAATGCTGATATAAGGGTCTGCTTTATTAAAAAAAAATAAAACAGCTACTTTGTTCACACAAAGTACTCCTCAGCAAAATGAACCATTCATTAAATGTCTACAATGGAGCTTCAGATACATAGTCTCATTTTTAATGCTCACTAGAACTGAAAAACAGCTGACATTAACTACATGTGTACTAAGTGCCAGGCATTATGCTATGCACTGTATACTTGCTACCTAATTTAATGCTCACAATGACCCTGTGAGGTAGGTGAGGCATCTAAAGAGGTTAAGTGAATTCTTCAAGTTCTTGCCACTTGGATAAGGTAGTAGTCACCAACAGAGCTGGATTTGAGGCCTGGTTGTCTGCTACCAGAGGCTGAGTGCTCTATCACTGTACTATTCCACCTCTGTTAGTCAAACATCTAGCCAAAAAAATTCTGTTTCTCACTCTTAGATGGTTTAAATAAAGCTGTAGACTTCTTGGAACTGACATAACGTTGAGCTGGAGCAAGGAAAAGTTATCTCTCTATAGAAGATCATACCCATTGCATTGCTGATAATACCCAAATTCAACTGTCCGGTCAAGACCTCTCCCCCCACCAAGACTAGACTCATAAAACATCTCATGTGTTCAAACTTACCTAGTCATCCTTCCATCCCCTGCTCCTCCTGCTGTATTTACTGCCAATCTTGAGCCTAAACCTAAGGTATTATCCCTGTCGTGTTTCCTTACCTTTCTATCCCTTAAATTCAGTCCTGCTAATCTTGTTCACCACTGTTCACAGTTGAATCCTGTTTACCTGTTCTACAGGAACTACTCCATAAATGTTAGCTACTGTTATGTTACATCTTAAATGCTTCTCATCCTCTTTTATACCACACTGTTCAGATTCCAAGGAACTAACTAGCCCTCCAGAACAAGCATTTGAGGCTGAGAATGCCTTTTATGAGGACCAGAAGCCAAGCTGCCAGATGTCCAGGCCCCAGCTCTTTCAATGAAAGCACACAGAAGGTATATCTCAAAGCTGGCTGATAGACAAGAACAAAATCTCAGTAGCAAACTAAAAATGTATGAGAATGTCAGATACTGGAATTAGAAATAACAAATGGCTCTGATCCCAAGGAACCAAACATTCTATTTTATTCCATTTCACAAAAGTAGTAAGTCAGCATTCATTCCATTAGCACAGCAATTCTCAACAGTGGAGATGATTACACAGGCACTCATATGCCCAGGAGACATTTAGCAATGTCTGGAAACTTTTTTTTTTAATCCTCACCGGAGGATATGTTTATTGATTTTGGAGAGAGAGGAAGAGGAGGGGGAGAGGCGCATCAATGTGAAAGAGAAACATCAATCATTGTCTCCCACACGCACCCGCACTGGGGATTGAATCTGTAACCTAGGTATGTGCCCTGACCAGGAATCTAACTCACAACCTTTTGGTGTAGGGGGCAATACTACAACCAACTGAGCCACCCAGCGGGGGCTGAAAATATTTTTTGGTTGTCACAAGTGGGGGGGAGTGCTAGTGGGTAAGGCCAGAAATGCTGCCAAATATCCTACAATGCACAGTACAGCCCCCTGCCCATCAAAAGACAAAGAATTATCCGCCCAAAAGGTCAACAGTGCCGCTAATGAGCAACTGCTAAACAAATGCTTTGAGCTCCTTCTATATTCAAGTTACTTAATGTATAAAAAGTTACTTCTTTCTGGGAAGATGATACAAACTTCCCCATAAATTAAGCTTCAACAGGTCCCTAAGGCAGTATCACTGGAAAAGAGGTGGGAAAAAACTAAGTAAGTAGTTTAGAAAACAAATGCCACGAGTTTAGAGGAAGGAGAGCACCACAGAGGTTGAGATCCAGTCAGAGATCTGAGAGAGCAGATGGGGGCTCCCTAGTTCACTCTGAGCCTGCCAGTCAAGGCCTCCAAAATAACCAGAACCCACCTTTCCAGCCTTAGTCGTAACAGGTCTCTTCAATCCACCCTTTGCTCCTGCCACTGTTCACCCATGACAGCAGCTGGTCCGTAGAGTCACTACTCCCATCCCTACTGTTACCACTGAAAAACCCCTCACCTACTTCACAAAAGCTCTGCCCTCCAGCTGAGCAGCACCTGCTCCCTTCCCCCAAAGCCGAGGAGGATATATCGTCATATCAACCTAATGGTGTTGCTATGATTCCTACAGGAAGGAGATAGTGAAAAGACAAAGATGGAAAATGCTTTAAATGGCTCAGGCCCTAAGGCCTTGACCTCACCCACCTAAAATCAGAGCTTAGCAACAGCAGCCAGGAGCTGCCTCATTTCCTGTAGTTGCTCCATAAAAATAGGAAGTGGTGGAGGAAGTTCACAAAGCAGAAACAAAAGTAATCACTGTCACGCTTCCTGAACACAAATCACTGAACAGGGGAGGGTATCATTAAACCATCAAAACGGAAGGCAGGCATGGAGAGCCAAGGCCAGAGGAAAGGAAGTGACTTCTGGGTCCACCAGGTCCAGACTGTCTCCAAAGAAAAATATGTGCAAAACTGGACAATAGCCTATTATACAGAAACAGTTTCCAAGGAATTAAATTAATTAAGAGCATGTTAATTTAAAGAATGTGAAAACACCTGAAACATTAGTCCTATCAGTAAAAAATGTCAATGAAAAAGTTTTAAGGAGGCTAAGATTAAACTTTTTTTTTCCTTTTAGTCAAGAAGTAGCTACTAAAACTGCTGTTAAAACAAAATAAAGTTATTAAATAACTGATCAGTTGGCAAGATCAAAAGCCCAATGTTATCCTAAACTGAGCTACCAAAACTCAAGTATATAGAAAAAAACACTACTAAATAACAATTCTAATCATAGAATTCCAAAAAATTCTCATCAGAGCATAGTTAAAATAAAGGTGCTTCTACACCCGTTCCCAGCCAACCCGGTGAACCCTGCAAGTTGGCCTTAAGTGCATTAGCCACTCAGGATACAGAGGCTAACAGTGCCTGGTGGCAAGGAGCTTCTGGTCTGCCTCCACATGGTGACACCTGACTGCCTTTGGTGTTGACATGTGCTCTATAACTATTTGTCACTACAAAATATGACATTCCTCTACAAAACAAAGCAAGTTATCATTAGTGGATCTGAAGAGCTTTTATATTTGGTAATCTACAAACGAGTGATAATTCTATTTAAGAAGAAGAAAAAAATCCTAACAAGTCAACAGAGTTGAAATTCAGTTTCAAAATAATACAGATAAAAAAACAACAACAACAGGCCAAATGTGTTAAAACAGTCATATAGATGAAGGACAGTTTAATTTTGGGTATTTTGGTGGGAGTGAGGGTGGGGGTGGAGATGGGAGGGTGGAAAAAGAGGAAAATCAAAGGCTAGTTTAATTTTTAAAAGTCATTACATAAAAAAGTAGAAAAAGGGCGGGTGAGGTCATCACGAGGCGCCGCGGAGGGACGCGGGAAGAGCAGCTCTATGCCTCACATGGAGAAACTATTAGCATACTGGATGTCAGATCCCTCAAAGGTTCCCTGGACCATTTTCATGTGAATGAAGAAGAAATCAATTGCCTTTCATTGAATGAAACTGAAAACCTGCTGGCTTCTGCTGATGACTCTGGAGCAATCAAAATCCTAGACTTGGAAAATAAGAAAGTTAGCAGATCGCTGAGGAGACATTCCAACATCTGTTCTTCTGTGGCTTTTCGGCCTCAAAGGCCTCAGAGCCTGGTGTCATGTGGACTGGATATGCAGGTGATGCTGTGGAACCTTCAGAAAGCCCGGCCACTCTGGATTACAAATTTACAGGAGGATGAAACAGAAGAAATGGAGAGCCCACAGTCACCGGGTCAGCTTTTAAATCCTGCTCTCGCCCATTCTGTGTCTGTGGCATCGTGTGGCAATATTTTTAGTTGTGGTGCAGAAGATGGAAAGATTCGAATCTTCAGGGTAATGGGAGTCAAGTGTGAACAGGAATTGGGATTTAAGGGCCACACTTTGGGAGTATCCCAGGTCTGCTTTCTGCCAGAATCTTATTTGCTGCTTACTGGAGGGAATGATGGGAAGGTAATGATGTGGGATGTAAGCAGTGAAGTTGAGAAAAAACAGAAGAGTCCTACAAAACATACCCACAGGAAAAGCACTAAAAGGGCAACTTATACCAACCAGGGTGGAAACACTAATACTTCAGTAACACATGAAGAACAGGGCAAAATTTTACCAAAGCTAAGTATTGAACATGGAGAAAAAGTGAACTGGCTCTTGAGTACAAAAATAAAGGGTTGCCAAAGTATATTAGTAGCTGATCAAACTAGTTGTATATCTGTGTATCCCTTAAATGAATTTTCAATCCAATAAAAACATTTGAATAAGAAAAAAAAAAAAAAAAAAAAAAAGTAGAAAAATAGCCGAGACCGGTTTGGCTCAATGGATAGAGTGTCAGCCTGCAGACTGAAGGGTCCCAGGTTCGATTCCGGTCAAGGGCATGTACCTCGGTTGCGGGCACATCCCCAGGGGGAGATGTGCAGAAGGCAGCTGATCGATATATTTCTAACTATCTCCCTCCCTTCCTCTCTGTAAAAAATCAATAAAATATATTAAAAAAAAAGTAGAAAAATAAATGAAATGGAAGGTAATCACCATATCTTCAATGTCATACAAAGAAAAATAGTGAACATTTAATTTTTAAAAAATATATATATTTTTATTGATTTCAGAGAGGAAGGGAGAGGGAGAACCAGAAACATCAACCTAAGGCATGTGCCCAGACCGGGAATCGAACCCTGACTTCCTGATTCGTAGGTTGATGCTCAACCACTGAGCCATGCCAGCAGGGCGAACATTTAATTTTTTAAAGATCCATTATTACTTGGTCCTGCTGAGGACAGATGTAGCTATCTGACTTTCTGGTAATAAATTAACTTACTGTATTCTAAGACTTGTGTTTAGGCTTCTAATGAAGTCAAAAGACTAACTCTCAAAGCTTGTTGCCATTCAAACAAAACAAGTATTAGAACTTTTGAAAGAATTTTATTAGAGAAACACTCTGAGTTGTTAAGCAGAAATATTCAAAAGAAGGAAAAAAGGGGAATGGGGTGGGAGGGACAAAGCCTTGCCAAGAAAATACTTATTGCCCACATGTGCTGGCTCAGTGGTTGAGCGTGGATCTATGAACAAGGAGGTCGTGGTTTGGCTCAGTGGATACAGCGTTGGCCTGCGTACTGAAGGGTCTCAGGTTTGATTCCAGTCAAGGACACAGGCCCAGGTTGTGAGCTCCATCCCCAGTGGGGGGCGTGCAGGAGGCAGCCGATTAATGACTCTCTCTCACATTGATGTTTCTTTCTCTCCCTCTCCCTGCCTCTCTGAAATCAATAGAAAATATATTTAAGAAAAGAAAATACTTTTATATAAACAACTACCACAAACCACCAAGGGGTGAACAAAGTGGCCCATGTAAAATGAAGTTTTTATCTATAAACTAAAATGGCTTTGGACCATTAAAATAGTTCACATCAAATGCACCCAAGCATTATGAAAACATTCCCAAACAAAAACTGTGCTGCTTGATGGAAATTCAACTGTAAATTAAGGAGAATAACTACTTTAAAGTAAATAATTTTTTAAAATCACAAAGCACTGATGTAATTTAAAAAAAAAAATTTTGAGAGAGAACCATCGATGTGAGAGTAAAACATTGATGGGCTGCTTCCAGCAGGCCTCATACTGGGGAATCAAGCCCGAAACCCGGGCATGTGCTCTGACCAGGAAAAGATCCTGTAACCTCTTGATGCGTGGGATGATGCTCAACCAACTGAGCCACACCGGCCAGGACAGCACTGATGTAATTTTTCAAGCCCAATTTGTTAAAAAAAATTTCTGAGCCCTAGCTGATTTGGCTCAGTGGATAGAGTGTTGGCCCGCGGACTGAAGGGTCCCATGTTCGATTCCGGTCAAGGGCACATGACCGGGTTGTGGGCTTGATCCCCAGTGGGGGGCGTGCCGGGAGAAGCCAATCAATGATTCTCTCTCATCATTGATGTTTCTCTCTCTCCTTTTCCCTTCCTCTCTGAAATAAATAAAAATGTATTTAAAAAAAATTTTTCTGAGAAATCTACATCTATTAGAAACCTGGAATTTATTTCTGTTACAGTGTGTTACAGTATGAAAAGGCCTTGATCCACTCAGCTCTGTTTAAGCCTAGTTTTAGCCCAGTTATCCAAAATTTCCAAATTTGAAAAAAGCTGAGCTAGTGAAAACAAATGTATCCTTTAGAAAGTTTTTAAAGAAAACTTAAAATTCTATAGTGCTACTCATTCTTAAAAACTTTACTGTGGAAAGAACCTACCCAAAATTGACCTCAAATGGGAAAAACAAGTATTTATCAAGAAGCATATATACAAATGGGTAGATCAAACTTTAATTTGGAAATTCTTACTATGGAGAAGAATTATATAAATTTTAGATAAATACGCTTCAGATCCAGGACCATTTCTGAAAATGTAAGGCACCCATAAAAATTTTTACCGATGGCCCTCCTCCAGGCTGGGAACACTGACTCCAATTTTATACACCCAGCAAGCCTTCCATCTCTGAAAAGGAACAGCAAGCAGTCACAGTGAGGAGCCCACTCAGTAAATGGAAGCTTCCGCTCCTTTTTCTTCCATTAAGGCTGTTAAGTAAACTCCTCGGGAGCAAGAACTGTGTCTGTCTCATTCACCACTGAATCCTCAGTGCCTGGAGCAGTGCCACGCACATAGTAGGACTGCTCTCTAAGGCTGTCTTCCCTGCCCCTGGAAGGAGTGGAGAGACTTCTTTAATGTCCTCGTTGCTAAATATTTGACCTGCTGGAATGTTTGTGGGGAAGAATGGGCCTGGGGTGGGGATGCAGGGGAGGGCTAGAGGGGGTCGATGGGGGAAGAAAGGGGACATATGTAATACTTTCAACAATAAAGATTTTAGAAAAAGCAAAAAACAACTTTATGACCTTAGGCAAATTACTTGAACTCTTGTGCCTCAATTTCTTCAGTTCCGTGCTAAGGATTAAATCCATAAAGGACAGCACTTGGCATATCCTGAATCTCCCTCAGTAAATGGACGTTACTGCTCTGAAGAAGCCAGGAACTAGTCAGAGGGCAGCATTTTACCTTCTACTGAAATTCTTCATTCTGTCCTACCATTAGTAAAATAAATATAAATAAACTCCCCTCCCCACCAAACTACTGCACAGTTACAACTACTTTAAAACATATTACTTACCTTCCTTCACCTCTGGCCCCAACTCCCAAGGTCCTGGAAACGAACTAAAAGAGTATTGCCCTGTGTCCTCCAGAGGGAAAAAGAGGTCACTGCTCCTCCCATTTCCCTACCTATTACTCCCTCCTCTTTCGGCCCCAGGCTAGAAGAACATGGACAATGCTGAGGAATTACTGAAGCACAGGATGTGGTGTATGTACTCTCTAGGCAGAATGGGTAGGTCCCTATAGTGGTGAGAGGGACCCCTTTGGCTCTCCCTACATAGGTTACCACAGCTGCCAGCAAGTGCTCAGTCTGGGAGCCAAGCCAGCTTGCCTCTGCCTGTGTTCTCAGGCACACACATCCACCTCTGGGACCTGGGAGTGGGGTGGGAAAAGACTCAAGTATCCCCAAGTTCCCCAATCATA
The DNA here is from genome assembly GCF_014108235.1 of Myotis myotis. Taxonomy (NCBI): domain Eukaryota; kingdom Metazoa; phylum Chordata; class Mammalia; order Chiroptera; family Vespertilionidae; genus Myotis; species Myotis myotis. Next base: position 11,992,140 of record NW_023416323.1, read on the forward strand.
ATTACCATCTCACTAGCACCTAATTCTCAAATAATTGTTAGTAGAAAAATTAGATTTTTTTCAGGTAATATTTAGCTTTAATTCCACACTAAAAGACTTTTCCATTACGATTTTTTACAACTACGAATTTTTTTTTAAATGAATGACAAGTCTGGACAAGACTGTACGTTCTTTTTAAAAAATATTTTTATTGATATCAGAGAGGAAGAGAGAGGGAGAGATAGAAACATCAATGATGAGAGAGAATCATTGATCAGCTGCCTCCTGCACACCCCCTACTGGGGGATCCAGCCCACAACCGGCCCGTATCCTTGACTGGAATCCAACCTGAGACCCTTTAGTCCGCAGGCCGACGCTCTGTCCACTGAGCCAAACCAGCTAGAGCTACAACTACAAATTTTAAAAAGCACCTATCAGACAGTGGCCCAGACACATGGAATACAGTCGAAATTATTTTAAAAAAGGGGGGGGGGCAATACCACCTAGAAATGAACCCTAGAAACTGACTCAGGAATATGGGGATCTGCATTCAGCATGCTCACTGGCAGCACTGTCTATAAGCATCAACCTGGAAGTAACCCACATGTCCTGCATTCAGGGAGTCATTAAATAAATTATACAGGAATACCTCATCCTCTTAAAGATCAAGGTAAGGCCACATTTCACAAGCCCGAGATGTTATCATTTAGTAATCATTATTTTACATACGCTAAAGGAAACCTCTGGCCTGCAATCGCATGGCACATTCCAATTTCAGTCTCCCTGAAGGCTCTTTCCTGTCTCACTCCTCCACCTGTCCATCTGGAACACACATCACCCTTAGAACAAGTCCCTTTGTGCCCTTTTCTCTCCTTTCACTTTTTCTAGAAGTTACTTTTTTTTTTTTTTAATATATTTTATTGATTTCTTACAGAGAGGAAGGGAGAGGGATAGAAACATTGATGAGAGAAACATCGACCAGCTGCCTCCTGCACACTCCCCACCGGGGATGTGCCCACAACCAAGGTACATGCCCTTGACCGGAATCGAACCTGGGACCCTTGAGTCTGCAGGCTGGCGCTCTATCCACTGAGCCAAACCGGTTAGGGCTAGAAGTTACTCTTATTTAAGATCCACTGTTTTCAATGAAACCAACTTGGGCCCCTTCAGTTCCCATGGAGCCTTTCCTGAGCTCCTGCAGCCTCCACTGCCATTGCTCCTTTTAGCTTTGTATGCTTTCCCCTTCCAGATGAATTGTAAACACACAGAGACTGAGGCTGGACCCATCTTCACATTCACTGCAGTGCACAGAGCAGGGCCACACCACCACCACCACCAACAGCAACAACAAAAACCCACATCTGTCAGGAACTGTTCTAAAAACTTCACAAATATAAACGCATTTAAGCCTCACTATAACCCCAGGAGGTAGATACTATTACCTCCCCATTTTCAGACAGGGTCAAATGAGGTAAAGAAAGATTGTAAGTTAGAGGTTAGTAACTAGTAAATGGCCGAGGCAGGACTCGAACCCAAGCAATCTGGATAAAGTACTTGCTCTTAACCTCTAGGTTACATTTTCTCTATAAATGATTGCTATCTACATAGCACTTAAAATTTTATTTTTATTAACTTTTAATTGAAATACAATACACATACAGAATGAAAAAAATTCTGTACACTATATAAGAGTACACAAGAAAAGCTAGGTCAGTCTAACAGCCTAGATTTCTGGGGCCTCCTCCCACAGGCTACCACTATTTCTTTTCTATTATTCCAGAAATTTCTGTACTTAGAAACCTATTTCAGGTCTCTCTCTCTTTTTCTTTATACAAATGGGTACATATACATATTGTTCTGCGTCTTGCCTTTTCCCTGAATGATATTTCTCTGAGCTTGATTCATTATTTGCACCCAAGCTGTTTTTTTAAAAATATATATGTGTGTGTGTGTGTGTGTGTGTGTGTGTGTTTTAAATTGATTTCAGAGAGGAAGGGAGAGAGAGAGAAACATCCATGATGAGAATCATGGATGGGCTGCCTCCTGCAGGCCCCCTACTGGGGATTGAGCCCACAACCCGGGCATGTGCCCTGACTGGGAATCAAACCCTGACCTCCTGGTTCATAGGTCGAAACTCAACCACTGAGCTACACCAGCCGGGCACACCCATGCTGTTTTAAGATACACATATTTTAAAATACACATATTTTCACACTTTCACCCAAGATGGTTTCATGAAGCCAAAGGATCTTGGTGGGCTTGGGCTGCATCAGGAAATAGGAGTCACAAAAGGCTTTTAAATGTACAAAGATATCAAGGGTTAGCCTTTCAGAAATGTGCATGCTGAATCAACAGAGACCTACCAGGTGACATTCAACATGTCACTTCTCCTAAAATAGTATTAGCAAGTACCTACATCATAGGGTTGTTATGAGGACTAAACAAGGTAACATACACAAAACAGCATAAAATCTGACTAGCACAGTGAGTCTAAGACAGGGGTGGGCAAACTTTTTGACACGAGGGCCACAATGGGTTCTTAAACTGGACCGGAGGGCCGGAACAAAAGCATGGATGGAGTGTTTGTGTGAACTAATATAAATTCAAAGTAAACATCATTACATAAAAGGGTACGGTCTTTTTTTTCAATAGTTTTATTCATTTCAAATGGGCTGGATCCGGCCCGCGGGCTGTAGTTTGCCCACGGCTGGTCTAAGAGATTACCACTGCACCTGAGGCACGGTTAGTGCCCAGTAAGTGAGATCTTATTTCTTCAAGAGCTGGTCCCACTTTCCTCTCCAATCTCATTTCCCTCTATTCCTCTATTCATACCTGCCCACCCTTTACCCTCTCTCTCCTGCAGCTCACATACCTCATGCTTGCTCACGTGTACACCTTTGTACCTGTCAGTGCCCTAAGTGTGCTGGACTTACCCCTTACTGTGGGGCTGGACTCACTAACTTTTTCCCACAGTACTCAGGCCAAGCACAACCTTCTCCAGGAAAGTCTTCCCTAACAACTGCAGCTGGATTCTCTGGATGACCGGTTCGGGAAGAGCCTATCCGTCATGACTTCCACCTTATGGTGCTCAGCTTTGTCAGTGCACCAAAGTTCAGGGGGACTAATTCAGGCTATCTAAGCTCAAAGATAACGGATGCATTAACCAGAAGATCAGTTACTAAGTTTATAAATACTGATGAGAGCTAATACTGAGCACTGAGCAGGTGCCAAGACAGCGAAGAGGAAGACGTTACTATTATCCCCATTCTACAGATGGGGAAACAGAGAGATCAGCCAGCATCTCAAGATCAGGACCTGACCCAAGCAGTCTGGATGCAAAGCTCTCAGCAACTCACATTCTCACCTTGGCAGGAAATCTTCATGTGAAGCCATGTTCTAAGCAGAGGGTATTAAGAGCATGGAAGCAAAGCAAGGGATTTTCCTGGCTAAAGGCATCAACAGGAATGCACGCATCTGGTAGTGCAGAGGCCTGGTGGGGAACTACACACAGCTCCTCTGTGCAAGGCCTCCAGACAGTGCTACAGACACATCACCTGATTCCTCACTTGGACCCACTACCCCAATTCCCACAGACACCATCCCAACCCCCTCCCTCTAAAAAAACGCAGTCTTTCTTCTGAGGATACTAAATTAAGTTTAAGCATCCAGGCTACAAACAAATTCCAATCATGCTTTTCTGGGGTTATAACTGGGTCATTTTGATTGAACTTAAAAAGTTTTCCTTGAAATTCTCCAAACTACATTTACAAAATGTCTCTTGGCTTATATCTTTTCTATAGACAGCTGTTTTGGGTAACATTTATTCTGATTTCATTCCTAGATGATCACTGATTCATTCATTTAACAAAAACTTAATTGTTCCCAGAACATTGTGTTGTAGGCCCTAGAGGTGGAACAGGCAAGATCTCTAAAACCTGGTTGATGTTATGGCAATGGATTATTTGTTTTTTATCCCCAGGCTGCGCCTTGTGGCTCTGTATTCCAATCTTCCAGTTTAGTAACTGCTTATACTGCAAAAACTTCATAAATATAACCTAACTAAATTCAACAGTAAATTGACTGGATTTCATCTTTTTTATCTCAGATTATGTCTGAGGTCCCTGAGCAAAGGTACAAAGTTTAAATCAATTTGTAGGGATAGAAAGCATATGACAAATATAACCCAAATCAAGAAGGAAGAAGAGATGTGCTATGTGAACTAACAAGAACCTTAAAGTCATGAGGAGGACAGGCCACCTTGGGAAGCATTGAAGGGCTCCATGACCTGGAGAAAGTATGGGCTCAGGAACATGTCCAGGGTCAGTTAGAAAGAGATAAAGGAATCACCTGCAGCAAAATCTGAGTTGTGGTTACTGAGTGGAGGCAGGGTGAGGGGGTGAAGAGCATCTCTACCTAGAAGTCACATACATACCCAATGAGTGGGAAGGAGCGTGTATTAAAGGACAAGGGTAGAGGCATGAAGCTAAGCCTTAGACAATGCTCCCAAGCCCTAGCTGGTCAGCCTGTGGACTGAAAGGTTCCCGGTTTGATTCTGGTCAAGGGCACATACCTCGGTTGCAGGCTCGATCCCTGGCCCTGGTTGGGGCTCATGTGCGAGGCAACCAATCGATGTATTTCATTGATGTTTCTCTGTCTCTCCCCCTCCCTTCCACTCTCTAAAAATCTATGGAAAAATATCCAGTGAGGATTAACAAAAAAGAAAAAAGAAAAAAAAAAAAAAAGCTCCAGGCAGATGTAGGAAGAGGAGGAGCAGCAAAGACAAGTGAAGAAAGCACAGGCACAAAGTTAAGAAAATGACAACAGCTCCAAGTCAAGAAGTCCAACCAAAAGGAGACAACAGCAAGAAAGTGTGGTTCACCATGCCAGATATTTACGGTCAAGGTCAAGGGAAATGAGTAAGCAGCAGCCACTGCATCTGTCAATCAGGGGACCCTCAGGAGGACAGGTTCAATAGAGATAAAGACACATGAAGCACAACCCCTCACACGGTCAGGCTCTCTTCAAACTTATACTAAGAGAAAATGGCATCCTGCTTTTCCTGTAAATCCAAAATAAAGCAATTCCTTGTTCAAGCCAACTTTCTTTGTCTACCTAGGAAGGTCATCATTTTCCACCAAGGACAGTCACAGGAAGGAATGAGAGAGAGTGGACGGACGTCCAATCCATCTGATGCCCAGCCTTCTAACTCTGAGATACAATTATTTTCCTATAGACTTAGAAGACCCACTTAACATAAAGCTGGTGTATTAGATTTCAGGTTTTCAACAAAATGAACATTTAGTAAAATTGTCAACAAAATCATGTGCAACTTGTTTAAAAAATTTTAAAGATGATGCTTAAAACATGCTGTCTTCAAAAAATCCAGAGATAATTTTAGATTGAAAAATCTAGGCTTGCCAAGGGAATCTGAGAACTTTTCTATCTTGGTCTCCACTGCTAACCTACGTATTCGTGTGCAAAAATAGAGGAAGATTAGAATCTCAAATGCCAGACTGAAAAGTTGCCACAACAAACCTGAACTCTTCATATGGTTTGTTATCTTGTCAGCAAGAAAGCAAATGAAACAGCAATAAACTCAACTTTTTACTTTAAGAGGGAAAAAAAAATCTCAAACATGAAATGTTTCCTGGACTTGTAAAAAAACATGATTTTAAAAAAATACTGTGAATGAAATTTAAAAACAGCATATACAAAATCTAGATATCAAATTTGTAAGTAATCCTCTTACAAAAACATACTTAGAACTTCAGGTCTAAAACAGGATAAAATAGCAGTTATAACTTTTCAATAAAATCAGGACAACTAACCCATTTGGAAAATATTTCATGTCTTAAACCAAAACCAAATTTTAAGTAGATTAAATAGCTAACAGTTAAAAAACAAACAAAAACCGTGAAATGAGAAGTAAACATGGAATTTTTAAATATCGGGATGGAGAATTTTTCAAACATGTCAACAATGCAAAAAAAAACACCTAAGTTTATTTTTTAAAAATACTATGTATTTTTTAAATGAATGTTACCTTTTCCCTTATTTGTAAAATTCTCCTATAATATCAGACAAATCCTTTTGACAGAATTGTTTATCTTGTGACAAACTGGAAACAATCTAAATGTTCATTTGTAGGGCTTGGTTAAATTTATGATACGCAATGGTATACTCTTAAGTCCATAAAAATAATATAGGACTATATTTATTGATACCACCAAAATGTTAGCGATGGTTGTCACTGAGTGGTAGGTTGGTGGATGACTGTCATTTTAAAAAGTATTGTCACAATACTTTGTGTTGTCTTGAATGTGAGGAGAGGAGAATTGATTTTGCCGTATGATGGAGGGGTGGGGAGGGAGCGAGCTATTTTCAAACTGCCCCCTCCCCAAGCTGAGTGTTCATCTGGCAAATTCTGCAAGGACTACAAACAAAATTCTTATCATGCCAGCCAGGCACGCTTCTTTCCCGGCCCCGCGCGCAGCAGGAAGACACACCCCTGCCCCTGCGCTCGCCGCACGCGCGTGGGTCCTTCATCCTCCTGGGCCCGGTGCTCCCGGGTCCCCGCGGAGCCGCCCCAGCCCGACGGCGCCGGCGTGAACGGCACCAGCTCCGCGAGGAAGGTGCGCGCAGCGGCCGGGCAGCCGCGGGGCGGCGTGAGGGCCACGTCCCCAGCCAGTCCCGGCGGACCCCGGCCGCCCACAGGCCGCCGTCCCTCCGCCGACCGCTCCGAGGGCTTCCGGAGTCGGTCTCGGCGCCGGCCGAGGGAGCGCCTGTCCCCCGCCTCTCCAGCCCCGCGCCCTCGGGGTCCCCGCCGCTCCTCCGGGCCCGGGCACGAGCCAGGAGGCCCTCCAGGCTTCCGTCCGCCCGGCCAGCGCCCCCAGAACCCGGCGCGTCCTCCACAGCGGACGGGCAAGGGGCGGGAGCCTACGGCTCGGCGCCCTGCGGGCTCGTCCAGTTTCCGACCCCGGCCGCGACCCGCCAGCCACCGGCCGCCCCCCAACCCCTCCCGCCTGCGCCAGGCAGCGCCCGCTCGCGCCCGCTCCTCACCTGCGACGCGCCCCGGCCCCCAGCACACCGCCCCGACCGGCTGTGTACACCGGAAGTGACGTATTCGGGCCGGCCCCGCCCCCGCCCGGCGGACGCCGGTGTGGCTGCGGCCCGGGCCCCTCCGACGTAACCCTCCTCGTGCGAGCGGGGCGGGGCGGACTCTATCCTCTTTCTTGGGGGACCGAGGACCTTCTGGGGGGCAGCTGGGGCGGGGATGAGGACCGGCGGCCAGAGCCCGCAGGGCAACCCAGTCCTGCACTGTGGCTCGGCCTCGGGGAGGGCGGGGTCAGCTGCTTCTTCAGGATTTATTATTGTAATTGATTACTGAAGTATTGAGCGCTGACTAGATGCCAGGCCCTGACGGGCGCTGTAGGACCGGGTAATTCCCTCACCCTCATAGGTTTACTCTCTAATGATGGAAACAACAAAATTGTCACAAATATGCGTGATGACCTAGTGCCAATTGTGACAAGTGGTAGGAGGGGAAAGTGGAAGAGGGAGGAGAGCGTCCCCTGACCTAGAGAAGGCGGGTGATCAGGAAATTCTTCGCCCAGGAAATGAGCAAGAGTTGAAGTCTTAAAGGAAAGAAGAAGAAACAGAAGAAAAGAAAAACTTGGAGAAGCTGGAAGAAAAGGCCATTTCCGCAAGAGAAGCAGCAGGTGTCTTCAAGGGCTTTGTATTCAAGAAACTAGGGTGGTGAGGTCTTACCTGAAAGCATTGTAAAACTGACTCTTAAGCAAGAGGCGATTTTACCATACTTGTGGATTTAAAGGGATTAAGTGGGCTATATTGTGGGAGGCAAGAGTGCATGTAGATTTCTTCACAGTATTATTCATAATCAAAAACATAGAAACAACCCAAGTGTCCACTGATGGGTGAATGGATAAACAAAATGTGGTATATCCATACAACAGAATATTATTCAGACTTAAAAAAAGGACATTCTGACATATGCTACAAATCAATAAACTCTGAAGACATAAACAAGCGAAATAAGCCAGTCACAAAAACAAATATTCTATAATTCCACTTATATGAGGAACCCAGAATAGTCAAGTTTATATAGACAGAACAATAAAATGGTAGTTGCCAGGGTAGGGAAGCATAGAGAGCTTGTGTTTATTTTATTTTTAAATATGGAATGCTTCATGAATTTGTGTGTCATCCTTGCACAGGAGCCATGCTAGTCTTCTCTATATCATTCCAATTTTAATATATGTGCTGCAGAAGCAAGCAAGGGAGTTTGTATTTAATGGATACAGAGTTTCAGGTTGGGAAGATGAAAAAGTTCTGGAGATCAACATGGTGATGGTTGCACAATAATGTGAATGTACTTAATGCCACAAAACTATACATTTCAAAATGGTTATAATGGCCCTAGCTGATTTGGCTCAGTGAATAGCGTGTCAGCCTGGGGACTGAAGGGTCCCAGGTTCAATTCTGGTCAAGGGCACATGACCAGGTTGCAGGCTTGATCCCCATTAGGGGGGGTGCGGGAGGCAGCCAATCAATGATTCTCTCTCATCATTGATGTCTCTCTCTCTCTCTCTCCCCCTCTCCATGCCTCTCTGAAATCAATGAATATCTTTTTTTTTATATATATATATTTTATTGATTTTTTACAGAGAGGAAGGGAGAGAGATAGAGAGTCAGAAACATCGATGAGAGAGAAATATCGATCAGCCGCCTCCTGCACATCCCCCACCAGGGATGTGCCCGCAACCCAGGTACATGCCCTTGACCGGAATCGAACCTGGGACCTTTCAGTCCACAGGCCGACGCTCTATCCACTGAGCCAAACCGGTCTCGGCATCAATGAATATCTTACCTAATAAAGAGAAGATGCAAATTGACCATCATCTGTAACGATTAACACGGCTGCTGCGCCCACAGTGGAGGCAGGGATTCCATAACACAAGATGGCTGCGCCCACAGCGGAGGCTGAGTTCTGTAATGAGCCTTAATAAGCAATCAGCAGGGACCTGAGGCTGCATACCCCCCGCCTGGTGGGGCCTGACGGGACCTCAGGCCACGCCCCCTGCCCCAGTGCCAGGCTGGGGGACCTGAGGCTGCACCCCCCCCCCGCCCAGTGGGGCTTGACAAGGGTGGGGCTGGCTGGGTCTGGATCTAGCCCAATGGGGATGGGGCCGGCTGGGTCTGGGTCTCGAGTGATTTTGAGGCACCACCAGTGTGCGGGGACTTGACTCTGGGTCCCGCAGCGCGCCCCTGACTCTGACAGGAGGAAGATTTTCATATACATTTTACTAATTTTCTTTCATCTCTGACACTTCTATTATAGAGAACAAGCAAATAGCAATATTAAAATATTTCCTCTAATTAATCCCCTTTTAATGTGAACAAATATCATGCACCAGGCCACTCACTAGTGTATATATATATATATATATATATATATATATATATAATCTCAAAATAGAAACATGCAAATTAACTGTCCCTCCACTATGGTCACCAGCCAATCAGAGTGAGTATGCAAATTAACCTGATAAAGATGGTGGTTAATTTGCATACACAGGTGTCAAGTGCCCCAGGAGGTGACAGTGGCCTCGGGCTCCCGAGACCATTGTTGGCCCCGGGAGGTGAGGCCACTCATACCTAGCCACGCCCGCGGGCTCCTGGGACCTTGCCAGTGGAGAGCAGAGTGGGAGAGCGGGCGGAGAGCAGGTTTGGAAGACTTGGCAGAGCAGGAGACCGCTAGACATAGAGCAGAGCGAGAGAGAGAGGGCGGCTTGGAGAGCGCGGCTCCCTCTGTCACCCCAGCTTCCTCATCACAGCTGTGGCAACTGACAGCAGGGAGGAGGAAGTCCCACCCCCACAGAATCAGCCAGAATCAGCCTTTGGTCAGACAGCTCTCAGTGGCCTGACAGACAGGACTCTCATTCACCTGCATCTCAGACCATGACAATAGAGAGGTGGGACTATGTTTAAAGAACAACTGTTGATACAACATAGCTCTGCAGCCGAAAGATGCCGGCGTTATTGACAGAAAATGTCTGTAGAGCAGTTTGCATCTGATCTTGAAAGAAGGCGGTGCCTGTGACAGAATGTATCTGAACACCAGCTACTGGAAAAACGTCGCTCTGATGCCGAAAAACACTGGCATTATCAACAGAAAATGTCTAAAGACCAACGTGCCTTTGAAGTTGAAAGAAGGCAGTGGCGACGACAGAATATGTCTAGAGAATAGTCATCAACAAGTACTACCAATACTGGTAGGAACTGCCTTCTCAGCAAAAATGGAGTACATGAGGATGCAATTCTCAAGCATAGTTGTGGTGGAATGACTGTTAGATGTGAATTTTGCCTATCACTAAATTTCTCTGATGAAAAACCATCCGATGGGAACTTTACTTGATGTTGTAGCAAAGGAAAAGTCTGTCCAAATGATACACATTTTCCAGATTACCCAGCATATTTAAAAAGATTAATGACAAATCAAGATTCTGACAGTAAAAATTTCATGGAAAATATTCGTTCCATAAATAGTTCTTTTGCTTTTACTTCCATGGGTGCAAATATTGAATCGCCATCAGGATATGGGCCATACTGTTTTAGAATACACGGACAAGTTTATCACCATACTGGAACTTACAATCCTTCGGATGTTGTTTCTCAGAAGTTTGCTCAACTCTATATTTTGGATACAGCCGAAGCTACAAGTAAAAGATTAGCAATGCCAGAAAACCAGGGCTGCTCAGAAAGACTCATGATCAACATCAACAACCTCATGCATGAAATAAATGAATAAATAAAATCGTACAAGATGCTACATGAGGTAGAAAAGGAAGCCCAACCTGAAGCAGCAGCAAAAGGTATTGCTCCCACAGAAGTAACAATGGCAATTAAATATGATCGTAACAGTGACCCAGATAGATATAATTCTCCCCATGTAACAAAGGTTGCTGTCATATTCAGAAACGAAGATGGAGAACCTCCTTTTGAAAGGGACTTGCTCATTCATTGTAAACCAGATCCCAATAATCCAAATGCCACTAAAATGAAACAAATCAATATCCTGTTCCCTACATGAGATGCAATGACATATCCTATTCTTTTCCCACATGGTGAAAAAGTCTGGGGAGCAGATATTGCATTAAGACTCAGAGACAAGCCGAAACCGGTTTGGCTCAGTGGATAGAGCATCGGCCTGCGGACTGATGGGTCCCAGGTTCGATTCCGGTCAAGGGCATGTACCTGGGTTGCGGGCACATCCCCAGTGGGGGATGTGCAGGAGGCGGCTGATCGATGTTTCTCTCTTATCGATGTTTCTGACTATCTCTCTCCCTTCCTCTCTGTAAAAAATCAATAAAATATATTTTTTAAAAAAAATAAAAAAAAAGACTCAGAGACAACAGTGTAATCTACAATAATACAAGAGAAAATGTAAGGACACGAGTCACACAAATGCAATATTATGGATTTCATCTCTCTGTGCAGGACACGTTCAATCCTATTTTAAATGCAGGAAAATTAACTCAACAGTTTATCATGGATTCATATTAAAAAATGGAGGCCAATCAGATAAATTTCATCAAAGCAAGCCAATCTAAGTTGAGAGTTGAAAAATATAGTTGTTTGATGGATTATCTCAAATCTAGATCTGAAAATGACAATGTGCTGATTGGTAAAATGATAATACTTCCATCATCCTTTGAGGGTAGTCCCAGAAATATGCAGCAGCGATATCAGGATGCTATGGCAATTGTAACGAAGTATGGCAAGCCCGATTTGTTCATAACCGTGACATGCAACCCCAAATGGGCAGATATTGCAAACAATTTACAACGCTGGCAAAAAGTTGAAAACAGACCTGACTTGGTAGCCAGAGTTTTTAATATTAAGCTGAATGCTCTTTTAAATGATATCTGTAAATTCCATTTATTTGGCAAAATAATAGCTAAAGTTCATGTCATTGAATTTCAGAAACGTGGACTGCCTTAAGCTCACATATTATTGATATTAGATAGTGAGTCCAAATTACATTCCTCTAATTAATTCCCTTTCAATGTGCACGAATTTCATGCACTGGGCTACTAGAGTGTGTGTGTGTGTGTGTGTGTGTGTGTGTGTGAAAATATATATATATACACATATATATATAAATATATACACATATATATAAAATAATGGTATATTTTACCACAGTCTGTTAGTCAATAGATGTAGAGACCAGTCAGGAGGCTATTTTGATTATCCAAGCAAAAGGTGATCCTGATTTAGACCAGAACCTCCACATTTTTTTTTGTTCTTGAAAATCTATAGATAAAAGTTTGACTATCGCCCTGACTGGTTTGGCTCAGTGGATAGAGCGTTGGCCTGCGGACTGAGGGGTCCTGGGTTCGATTCCGGTCAAGGGCATGTACCTAGGTTGCAGGCACATCCCCAGTAGGGGGTGTGCAGGAGGCAGCTAATCGATGTTTCTCTCTCATCGATGTTTCTAACTCTCTATCCCTCTCTCTTCCTCTCTGTAAAAAATCAATAAAATATATATTTAAAAAAAAAAAAAAGTTTGACTATCACCTAGATTTTATTTATAAATTATATATATATGCACTAATATGCTATTTACATTATGAAACATAAATAATAGTAAAAAGAATTTTAAAAGAAAAAAACAACAGTATATGTAAGTTTTAGGCCCTGGCTGGGTAGTTCAGTTGGTTAGATATGCCAAGGTTGCAGGTTCGATCCTGTCAGGGCACATACAAGAATCAACCAACAGCTTAGTTGGTTGGGCATCACCCTGTGCACCAAAAGGTTGCTGGTTCTTCTGGTCAGGGCATATGCCTGGGTTGTGGGCTCCAACCCCGGTAGGGGGCATTCATGCAGAAGCATGCAGGAGGCAGCCAATCTATGTTCTCTCTCACATAGATATTTCTCTCTCTCCATTTATTCCTCTTTCTAAAATTCAATTTAAAAAAAGAGTTCTAAGAGTTTCTTCCTGTTTCCCAGAAGATTGCCTTCTTATACTAGGGGTATCTGAACTGCACTTTGAAAGCCACTCACAGACTGTGGTAGTGGCAATGGGGAATAAAGTCAATGATTAAACAGGTATGGAGGGTCAGGAAGGGGAGGGAATCCTCAATTTCTTCTGGTTTCTGGAACTAATCATTGTATTGATGACACATTGGTGGGAAGCCCCTGAAGAAGATGGAGGGGTGGAAGATGGGAACAGAGGCCATGGCTGCCATTGTGAACATGACATCAAAAAGGAAGCACTAAGTAGGCACTGGGGAGAGTGCTAGGGATGCGACTGGGGCTTAGGTGGTCATTGAACTGTGGGTAGGAGCTGCAAGTGGGTGTAGATTGAAGGGAGGTTATTTGGTGGTTGGTTTTTTAAGGCGGAAAAGACTAAAACATGTTTTCATGTCAGGAAGATATGACTGACAAAAAGAGAATAAGTATACAGGAGAGATATGCTCTGGTTCATCTTGTGAGAGTCTGAAAAGGCTGTAGGGGGATCTAAAAAGCTTGATAAGCCCTGGCTGGGTTGCTTATTCCTCGGTTGGTTAGAACCTCATCCGGATAGGGTAGGATTGTATGCATAAATAGATGCAACAGCAAATCGATGTCTCTCTCTCTTTCAAGTCAGTAAAAAATAAAACAAAATGCTTGGCAATGGGTTTACCTCAGGCTGCAGCAAAGAGTGAGGGGCACTTGGGAAGAGAGGTGTGAGGAGAGTGAAAACAGTCTGAAAGTAGAAAGGTGAGTTGACAGGAGAAATGTGGTAGAATTTCTAAATTGTACTTAGGATCTATTTCAGGTTGATAATCATTAATTCAGAATAGAACCCTCTTTCTGATTAAGTGGCTTGCCCCAGCAGCTTTCAGGTAAAAGTGAAGAAGGTGGAGCAAGGATTCATCTGGGGTTTGAAAGACAGAGAAGGGGTAAGAGTATTACTGACATGATGGGCTGTGGAATCCAAGCTATGGGAGGAGGGATGTGATATGAAAGAGAACATCTGGGCTGGAGGAAGTGTTTCTGAGTGCTGGTGTCGTCTTATGTAGGCTGGAAAAGGGACCAGAGATGATGATGGCTGGCTTCTGAGTGGACCAACTGTGGCTCCTGCAGTCTCAGGACAAGCCTGTCTTATATTTGAAGGTCCTAGCTCCTATTCCAGGCCCCAGAAGCCTCCAGTGTCCATGCCTAGAGGCACTGGCTAACTGCCGGATGGGACTTTAAAGAGGCCCCCTTCCCATGTGGCAGGCTCTGACCCACATTCCCAACCACCGCTGCTCACTTCAGTCCAAACATGATGGTTGTAGAATAAAGTTCTAGAAACCACCCGTGTTGGCACCATCTGGGCCCCTTCTGTAGACTTCAATCCAGGGCCAGGAGGTTCAGAGAACCATTCAGCCATACGCACAGTTCTTATTTGAGCTCAGTGTGAACATTGTCAACCTTGGGTGGCCTCTGTGGAGCCCTAACCCCTCAAGCTTACCTGAGGACATCTTGTACTGTGGACTTATCAAGTCCTCTTGTGACTCCTCTGCAGTTATCATACCCACCTCATAAAGATTTGAACTATTTGTTTTCATTCATGAAACACACATTTATATAGAGAAGGAGGAGGGAAAAACACCCATGTGCCCACCACACAGGTTTGAGACACTTGTCACTTTATGTTACCTCTATTCCAAGCTTTCTTTTTAGAGTGCCAAGAAAGGAGGTTGGAGCCCACAGGGTCTAGAGATGGGGTTGGCTCTTCTGGAGCCCTTGTCTTCAGGGACAAGCTGTGATCCTCCAGCTCTCCAGAGAAGTTTATGATTGAAGCCTCAACATGCACACAGGGATGGCATGGTGCTCTAGAGATCACCAGACCAACACCTCAACTTGCTACTTAGGAGGCCAAGAAGGGCCAGGCAGGGACAGGGTCTCCCTGAATCCACCCAGCACCCTGTGTATCTGGTTAGAGGCAGAATTGGAACCAGATCCTGTGGAAGGGATGAGAGTCTTGGGGGTTACTGCTGGTGAGAAGAGAGCAGAACAAGGTTTCAGAAGCTCCTCAGTGACTGAAGAGCCCTGCGTTAGTGAGATGGGCCCAAGATGCACCTTGACCTTGGCATGAGAAAATAAAAGCGGATTTGCTATGGCTAGCTTTCATGAGGGCTTCACATTTCTAATGTCAGAAGGGCTGAAGAATACAAACATCTCTAGAGGGGCTCATAAGGGATTAGAGAACTGGTTTTCTTTTCTTTTTTTTTTTTTTTAAATATATTTTATTGATTTTTCACAGAGAGGAAGGGAGAGGGATAGAGAGTTAGAAACATCGATGAGAGAGAAACATCGATCAGCTGCCTCTTGCATACCCCTGACTGGGGATATGCCCGCAACCAAGGTACACGCCCTTGGCGGGAATCGAACCTGGGACCCTTCAGCCCGCAGGGCGACGCTCTATCCACTGAGCCAAACCGGTCAGGGCGAGAACTGGTTTTCTTAAGCAGGCAAAGTTCCTACTGTTGGCTGTGCACCCTTCATGGATGTAAAAGCCAGGGCTTCCAGGCTGGGCTTTAACACGTTACTTTTTAGTCGGCCTGTCTGAAAGAAGAACCTTCAGGGAAGGCGTTTTCACAGCCAAGTGTTCTTGGGGGAGAGGGGCAGGGGCAATGGTCTTGAGTTTAGAGAGAGTAAAATTTTTTATTTTACCTTATCAGTCTCCCTTAGGCAGTGTGTGGAAGCTGGAAGATGGGCTGCGAGCCCAGGAGGAGTAGCTGCATTCCAGAATCCACAGGATTTGGAAGAAAGTCTGGAGAGGGTTGGCCAGACGTTCTGTACACAGAGCAGCTGGCTGTCTGCTTAGTATGAAAAGGCTGGGGCAAGATCAGTCCAGTCTAATTTGGGTGGTGTGGCCGGCAGGGAAGGGGGTGAGGGCAGAGTGGGTCATGTGCTGAAGAGCAAACTCAGTCTTCAGACTGCCTGGAGCCCACAGGGTCTAGAGATGGGCTCCTTTGAATGTAACCATCTGAGCATCCTGTTATCCTTTCTTCATTCCACCCTCCATTGGCTGGAAATGGTTGTGCTGTGGCCAAGAGGACCTTGCCAGGCACATCAGCTTCTGTCTCACCCCTACTTCTAAGATCCAGGTTGCCTTTGATTGTTTTGAGGGTTTTTGGCTAGCCAGGGGCCTGGGAGATCTGATGTGTGGGTTGGACTGCAGGACTTCAGGCTCCTTCCCTTAGAACCAGGACAGGATGCCTGGTACCACCTTAGGGAACACTAAGATATAGGAGGAGGGGCTGCCAGGGGACTCCGTGAGGGCTTTCCAGAGCTTGATGAAGCACAGGTTCCTGGATGTATCAGCTGCCAGATGCACTAGGGACCACGTTGGAGGCTCTGCCCACCATTTACCAGCTATGAAGGTGGAGAGGGATATTTTCCAGGCCACCTAGACAGTCAGGGGTCCAAGAGTTTATGACCAGAAAAGGAAGGAAAAGTGTACTGGGGAGGTTACGAGGCAAGGTTCTGCTGTTGGTAGAGCCATAGGGGCTGTGGCCTTGAAGTCAAGCTACCCTGAAAGCCAAGGGCACCTCCAGTCTTATTTCAAAGCCAAGAGCCAAGGCCCTGCTGTCCTCAGATTCTAGTATGTGGAACTGGCCATGGGCACCACCCTAGCTCAGTGTCTATGCTGTGGTCTTGGTCTAGCAAAATGTGTCTCCCAAGGATTGTGGAAGGATAGTTTGCAGAGTCAATTCTGTCGCCTTGTAAAGAGTTTGGACTTGAATCTCTCAGATCTGCAAATTCTCCAGGGGCCAAGGTAGAGGGGCATGAGAGATCTCTGTCCTTTCTGAGTGTGAGTAGACTTTCCTTTTGGTTATCAAAATGTAATACTTCCAACACTTTGTCTCAGAAACAACAGGGGTTTTAATTAGCCCCAACCATAAAAAGCACTGTGGTCTCTGGATGGCTTTCCTTGGCAGTAGTCCTGATGCCTGGGAGTAACTTACAGACTGCCGCCCTGCTGCCCACTCTGGGTACAGTGGGAAGGAGGGCCTCAGGGGCTGGGTCTTCACTTCTTCAACACATAGTGCCAGTCCTCCAACCCAACAACTCTGACGTTGCCATATGGTTCAAATCTGAGATTTTTGTATGTGCTTGTCACTATTACAGTTTGGTTAGCATTCCAATTGGATCTTCAATTGCTAGCAAGCAGGAAGAGTAAAGTGCCACTAGCTGTTTCCGGTGGCATTGGTTGGTGACTTGTGCAACCTTGGGAACTGGTCACAGAGCTTGGACTCCCTCCCTAAGAGATCTGTGATACTCATGGTTGACGTAGGTGCTGTATGGCAGGACCACACACAAGAATTTCCCTTCATCAAACAGCTGGCTGCCTCCCTTGTGGAATTTGGAAACCTGGTGTTCTAGCCAGGTGAGAGAACAGCGTGTGTAAGTGGTGAGTGGTCAAAGGGGTTTCTCCCCCAACTCACTCCAGAGAGATTGGCTCAGGGCCCAGGGCCCAGACCTCTAGCCTTCTCACTGCCCATGTTGTGCCTAACCTAAACTCTAACCCTGACCCCACAGAGCTACCAAATACTCATATCTTCCATTTAGGGGCAAAGCTGGGCAGAACTAAGTAACATTTTTAAAATATATATATATTTTATTGATTTTTTTACAGAGAGGAAGGGAGAGGGATAGAGAGCTAGACACATCGATGAGAGAAACATCAATCAGCTGTCTCCTGCACACTACCCACTGTGGATGTGCTCGCAACCAAGGTACTTGCCCTTGACTGGAATCGAACCTGGGGCCCTTCAGTCTGCAGGCCGACGCGCTATCCACTGAGCCAAACCGGTTAGGGCTAAATAACATTTTAAAGCCAAGTTACTAGAAATACTTGAGGAAAGGCTGAGTTTATCAACTAAAATTTGGCTTTTAACTTACAATGGTTTCAATGCCATGAAAAATTGCTGTTAAAGTGAAAAATAATAGACTGTGATCACTGTACAGTGAAACAAGTGAGCCTGTAACACCACACAGTTCTAAGATAATAAGGATCTAAGAGGGAGCCAATGAAACCAAAAGCCACCTTTACCTTGCCTTAGCTCTGAGCTTCTACCAGTCAACACTTAAAAGAAGCACCAAGGCCGTAACCAGTTTGGCTCAGTGGATAGAGGATTGGCCTGCGGACTGAGGGGTCGCAGGTTCGATTCCGGTCAAGGGCACGTACCTTGGTTGCGGGCACATCCCCAGTGGGGGGTGTGCAGGAGGCAGCTGATCGATGTTTCTCTCTCATCTATGTTTCTAACTCTCTATCCTTCTCCCTTCCTCTCTGTGAAAAATCAATGGAATGTATTTAAAAAAAAAATTGCTTTCCCAATTACAGTTTACATTTAATATTATTTTGTGTTAGTTTCAGGCATACATCATAGTGGTTAGACAATCATATACTTTACAAAGTGTTCCTCCTGATCTTTCCAGTACCCACTGGACACCATATTTTTATTATAATATTAGAGGCCTGGCACACAAATTTGTGTGTGGGTACAGTCCTTAGGCCTGTCCTGTGATCAGGGCCACCTTCCCCAGCTGCCTGCAGCCGGGCTCACCCCCCACTGCCACCCACCCCTGGTTCCCTGTTCGCTGGCAGGGGGGAGGGACCGAGAGGTCAGCCATTCTGCCCGCTCCCTGGTCCTGAAACGGGCAACCCCAGTTCCCCGTTTGCCATTGGGTGATTAGAGCCTGCCGGCTGGTGAACAGGACCAAGAGGTGGTCAGTGCGCCTCATAGTGACTGGTTGAGCAGTCATTCTGCCATTAGGGTCAATTTGCATATTACCCTTTTATTATATAGGGTTATTGACATTTCCTATGCTGTACTTTATTTACATCCGTGACTATTTTGTAATTACCAATCTGTACTTCTCAATCCCTTCACTTTTTTCACCCAGTCCTTCAACCCTCCTCCCTTCTGGCAACTAGTCTGTTCTCTGAAGGTTGGGGGGCTCTAAGTTGTTTGAAAGCATGACCTCATGGGACTCCTCCTCCAGGAAGCCTTCTCTGAAATCCCCAACTCTGTACTTTCCCAGTTATAGTATTTATCTCACAAATATGTTTTGCTTCTTCTGGACTATGAGGTTAGATATCCATCTCATACTCAATTGTATTTCCAGCACCTGGTGCTGTATATAGCAAACATCAAACATTCACTAAGTGACTTCCTCCTCTATTTAATATATTTCTGAGCACTTACTGAGGGCCAGGAACTGTGCTGAGTACTGGGGATGAAGTGGTGAATAAGATAAAAGTGACCCTAAACTCACTTGGTGGGGAAGACATTTAAACAAACAAAAGGACAAAGATAAGCATAACATAAACATGCAAGCACAATTGGGACATGTTGAGTGAAGAAAATGTAAGAGTGTTAGAAGACTATTGCAAGGAAAACTTAAAGCATTCTGGAAGGCATCCCTGAAAAGGGAATGATTAAATTGACATTTGAAGAATGAGAAGCAGGGAGGGGGAGGGGAAGACTTGTGGTAAAACTGCCTTTGCAAAAGCCCTGAAGTAAGAAAGGATTTGGCTCATTTTAGGCATCCAGGGAAGGCTAGGGGAGTTCTCCAGGGAATACATCATGCAAGGCAGGATGGGAAGGATAGAACTATTTCTTAAGAGAAACAAAATTACTGAAGAGTTTGATGCAAAAATTTGTGTTTCCATAGCACTGGGGTGGGAGGACAGAGCAGAGGGAGTTAGAAAGGCATTCAGGGGCCTGTGTGTGGTATCAGAGTGGCAGAGCAATGGGGAAATCAAGGCCCCCTTCCATGTATCTTTTATATTGACATTTAACAAAACACTCAAATCTTAAGTACACAGTTCAAATGATCACTTATTTATTCATACATACTATCCCCACCACCCAATCCTATCTAATAAAAGAGTAATATGCAAATTAACCATCAATCCCTCACTCTGTCACTCCCTCATTCAGTTACAAAGATGGCGGCGGCCACGGAACTGGAGCAAGCAGGAGGATTGGGCTGCTCCTGGCAATGGAGGAAGCCAAGCTTCCCACCTGCCCTGGCCAGACCTGGGCTCTACTCAAGGCTACAAAGTTTCAGTTATAGAAGATAAATAAATCCCAGATACCTGCTTCCAGCCAGTGGGCGTGGCCAGCCTGAAAATAGCCCTCAGCCCCTCACCCAGGCTGGCCAGGCACCCCAGCAGGACCCCCACCTGATCCAGGACATCCTTCAGGGCAAACCAGCTGGCACCCACCTGTGCACCAGGCCTCTATTCTATATAATAAAAGGGTAATATGCAAATTGACCATAACAGCAGAACAACTGGGAATGACTGGTCACTATGACACACACTGACCACCAGGGGGCAGACGCTCAATGCAGGAGCTGCCCCCTGGTGGTCAGTGTGCTCCCACATGGGAGGAGCTCTGCTCAGCCACAAGCCAGGCTGATGGCTGCCAGCACAGTGGTGGTGGTGGGAGCCTTTCCCGTCTCCTCAGCAGCGCTAAAGATGTCCGACTGCAGCTTAGGCCTGTTCCCCACTGGCAAGTGGACATCCCCTGAGGGCTCCCGGGCTGCCAGAGGGATATCTGACTCCCAGCTTAGGCCCGATCCCCCGGGGAGTGGGCCTAAGCCAGCAGGTGGACATCCCCCGAGGGGTCCCAGACTGCAAGAGGGCACAGGCTGGGCTGAGAGACCCCCCCCCCCCCGAGTGCACAAATTTTTGTGCACTGGGCCTCTAGTCAAGATACAAAATACTTTATTTAGCAGGCCCAACCTCCCCCAAAGATGATTACTATTTCATCTCTATCCCCGTAGGTTAGTTTTGCCAATTTTGAGTTTCATGTAAATGGAATCATACAGAATATACTCTTTTGTGTCTGGCTTCATTCACTCATCATATTGTCAGAGATTCACTTATATTGTGTGGAGCAAGTTTTTATTTTCTCTTGTATTCCATTGATAAATATACCACTATCTATTCATTCTATTGTTGTCAGACATTCGAAATTATTTCCAGGTTTTGGCTATTATGATTACTATGCACATTCTTGTACAAGTCTTTTGGTGGACATAAGCCAATCACTTCTATTGGGTATGTACCCAACAGGGAAACTGCTGCGTCAGAAATGTATTTAGCTTTAGTAGATATTGCCCATTAGTTTCCCAAAGTGACTGTACCTGTTTACACTTCCACTGTTTTACATCCCAGTTCTTCCACTTTCTCACCCACACTTCACATCATAGTCTTTTAAAAAGTTTCAGTCACGCCCAAACCGGTTTGACTCAGTGGATAAAACGTCAGCCTATGGACTGAAGGGTCCCCGGTTCCATTCTGGTCACGGGTGCATGCCCTGGTTGCTGTCCTGGTAGGGAGTGTGCAGAAGGCAGCTGACTGGTGATTCTCATCACTAATGTTTCTGTCACTCTCTCCCTCTCCCTTCCTCTCTAAAATCAATAAAAATATATATTAAAACAAAGTTTCAGTCACTCTTGTGGGGGTAGAATGGCATGGCTTTGTGGTTTTAATTTGCATTTTCTTGAGGATAAAGTGCCAAGAACCTTTCATATGTTTATTAGAGTTTTCGATATCCTCTTGTGTTAAAGATAAAAAAATTAAATTGTTGATCCTTTTTCTTTAAAAAACTGATTTAAAAAAAATATGTCTATTGATTTCAGAGAGGAAGGGAGAGAAACATCAATGATGAGAGAGAACCATGGATCAGCTGCCTCCTACACACCCCACACTGGGGATTAAGCCCACAACCTGGGCATGTGTCCTGACCGGGAATCGAACCCTGACCTCCTGGTTCATAGGTCGATGCCCAACCACCAAGCCATGCCGGTTGGGCTAAAAAAACTGATTTTTAAGCTCTCTATATATTCTGGATTATGAGCTCTTTGATGACTAATATTACATAATGCAAATATCTTCTCCCAGGCTGTGGCTCCCATTTTCATTCTCTTAATGTCTTTTGATAAACAAATTTTGTCTTAATGAAGTCACTTATAAATATTTTGTCTTTTATAGTTATCACTTTTTGTGTCCTCTTTGCCTAGTCCAAGGTCCTGAAGATATGCTCTTATTTTTTTCTCAGAAATATTTTCAGTATAGATGTCTTGCATATTTTCCCCCTTTCTCTAATAGTTCACTTATTAGTTTGTAGATTTGACACCAGTCTCAAGAGGAAAGAGTTCAGTATTTCACCATTACATATAATGTTGGCTGTACATCTTTTATTAGATTAGTAAGATTTCCATTTATTCCTAATTTGCTGAGGTTTTCCTTTAATCTCCTTTCTTTTGAAAAGGCTGAAGACTGTGTGCACACCCTGTTTGTTCATTTGGTGTTGGTGTTTGTTAGGAGACCAAATGTGAAAAGATGTCAGTCTACTACTGAAGGCACCCTGGAGCTCATGCCAGCAATTGGGATATTGCCAGGCTTTTCACTAAATCTCTGTGGGCTTATCATTGCCAGGTCCTCTGGCTGTCCTTTCCCAAAGTTGGCCGTGGCAGACATTACTTGCACTTACTCACGTTTAGTTTTATACTTCCCTCCCTGACTCCTTAAGTTAAATGAGAAGTTCAAGTTGGGGTAATGCAAACATGAGCATGTCTGACAGCTCCTTTCCATTCCTGGGCAGAGAAAGCAGCTATCTTCTGATGGTGCTACAGAGACACCAGGAGAGTTCCATCTCAGTCCACTGGAAGTCTGAAGACTCCGGGATTTCCGTATTTAAACCAAGTAGCAGCTGGAAGAGAAAAGCTGGCCCAGACACTAGGTATGATTTGAGCAGAAGTCATGACCTAGGATGATGAAAGCTGCAGAGCAAATCCATTGACAGTCTGGAATCGAGACACATGGACACTACCAGGGAGAGGTTATTCTAAGTATGGGTTGGCATGGCATTTCTTGCTTTGTTAAGAAGCCTTTAGACACTTGTAGAGAATAGGCCTGGGATTCTAATCATTCCCAACCTAGATATAAGCCCAGTGCCAGATTATGGGTAGTTCTGAATCCTAATTGGAAGCTGAGCTGGATCTCCAGGCTGTCCACAGCAGTGGCAGTGCTGGACATGTGGATTCACTACTGCTGAACAGCAGTTAGCCACAGCAGTTAGCAACTGCAGGTGTGCAGTTGCCCTGCTAGCTCACAGGCCTGTGACTTATTTTTAGATCTGTGGCTCAGAGGCCTAGACCAGGACTGAGGCCTTAAGTAGAGAAGAGGCCCTGCTCAGGGGCTGCCTCTTGTGAGTACAGGTCTTGCTGTTTGACACCATGATCACATCCATCTCAGACCACAGTTGTAGTGATACAATTTCCAATAGGACACCATCTCTGGAGGCCACCATATTAGATGTCTTAAGACATGTATAATTTGACAATCAATGTTCCCAAAGGTTCATTTTGGCTACTGCACACACAATGATTTGGAGCAGTGTAGTATAGATGGAGGGTGACCAATGAGGAGGTAGAAGTACCAGCAAGAGTTAAAGGTGCTTCACACTAGAGCAGTGGTTCTTAACCTTGGCTGCACATTAGAATCACCTGAGAATCTTTTTTAAATCCTGATTTCTGGGCCTCATCCTCCGGAAATTCTGTTTCTTTGTTATGGGGTGGGGCCACAACGTTAGTAACAAAGAAACAGAATTTCCGGAGGATGAGGCCCAGAAATCAGGATTTTAGAGATTCCCAGGTGATTCTAATATGCAGCCAAGGTTGAGAACCACTGCACTAGAGGCAAACAGATTTCCGCTTTAAGATGGTAAACCAACTACAAATGTCTACCTTCTTTTTTAAAAGACTACATTAATATGTTAATAAATGAGTAAAATGATATTTATAATATAAATAGAACTGGGCAGGGAGGAATCTGTGAGGTATTTTTCCAACAAATTTCTAGACTGATGCGAACAGAATAAGTACGGTGACCAAGGGCAGAGAAGGTCCCTGGGCCAGGCCTGGAGTGCTAGTGTGTAGGAGGAGCTACTCACCTGGAGCTCTGAAATGCTTCAGACTGAGGCAGCAGGTGTGACAGAAGGCAGAGTAAAAAGGAGGCTTGAAATCAGGAAAACTAATCTAAGGTCTGTCTGCACAAGCAGTGACCAACCCTGTGCCTCACTGTTGCAATTAGAATGACCTATAATTAGGCAACAAACTCCTGAGAAACACAAACAGTAAAAGGAAGACTCTTCTCTGCAGGTATCAGTGGGATCTGGAACTAACAGCATCTTTGAACAAAGCCCCCTGGAATTCAGACATCTTGAGGACAAAAATCACTACCTGAAAGCAAACCTTGCCAGAAGATAAATCCTGGCCACATACTAGTATAGAGCTCCAGGACAACTAACTCTTCTGCCTTCTAAGATATTTGAATAAACGCTACTATAGGAAGGAGATTAACAATCAGAATAAGGAAAGAAAATGAGGAAAAAACTATGACAGCCCTGGCCGGTGTGGC
This sequence comes from Myotis myotis, assembly GCF_014108235.1. Taxonomy (NCBI): domain Eukaryota; kingdom Metazoa; phylum Chordata; class Mammalia; order Chiroptera; family Vespertilionidae; genus Myotis; species Myotis myotis. Next base: position 12,016,618 of record NW_023416323.1, read on the forward strand.
TCAGTTTGATTCCCTGTCATACGGGAGGCAAGTGATTCATGTTTCTCTCTCTCTCCCTTCTCTCTCTAAAAAAATAAAAAAATATATATATATATATTTAAAAAAACAAAAGACTAAGACACAAAGGATGGATTCAACAGTTCATATCTGAGTAAAAGAACATGGTGGATTGCATCAAATAAATTATTTAAGAAATAATAAAAGAACAAGCTATAGGAAAGACAATCTTTAAATCAAAGGTCCATGAACTACCCAGCATAACACAGGATAAAAAAAAAAAAAAAAAAAAAAGACCCATACCCAGAGAAGTCATTATAAAATTTCTTAACACAAAAGATAGTGCTAAGTTTCCAGAGAAGAAAAACACACATCATATTTAAAGAAAAAGAATCAGATTGACATTGGATTTAGCACTATTGCATGTTAGAGGAAGGATCTGCAACTGACCTAAGAATGGTTTTATGGACAAAAAGGGGCCACATGCTAACCTGACTAGCTCAGGGAAGGCCTGCTTGGCAGTTTTGCAAACTCAGAGACCTAAAGTAAACACAAAAGGTTGGTCTGAAATTAAAATTTTAACTAAAAGCAGTTATGGTGGGTAGTCATTTCCTAGGCCTGTATCTTCACTGACAAAGATCAACTTTGATCTTAACTGAGCCTACTGTCTTTTTGCCTGTAAGATAACATACCTTTGGAATGTCAGGATAACTTGTAACTTCCCCTTTTTCAGACCCCTCAGGGCACAACCAATGCACCAAGGCAGAGACTATAAATTCCCTCATTGTTATTACCATGTTAATTATTAACAATCTTCTACCCACTTATGTAAATGTATAAAACGAGGTGAAAAACCATCATTCTCTGGAGCATTATCTTAATTCCTTGAGATTCTGCTTCCTGACAGTTTGGCTCAAATAAACTCACAAAAATTCTTTGGATTTGAATGTCTAACAGTTTTTATATTTTTAAAGGCTTGTTAAGTAAAAAGAAGATGGAACTTTACTATTTGGAACTTTACTTTCTTAGAAAGCTCCCTAAGGAAGAATTCTATAAGCAAGGGAATAGAAAACATGCCACCCAGGAAACTGTAATTCTAACTTATAAGAGCAATGAAGAGAAATCCCAGGATACTACTTTGCTGAAGATCTTGAAAGCAACATGCTTGGATTTTAGCAGAATGGTGGAGGGTTATAGGACAACTGTCTCTAGGAAACAAAGAGACTTCATAGACTAAATTAAATAAATAGTATGGTTGAGTGTTAGGGAAATCTTTATTATAAGATAAAGGCAACAAATACAAGCAAAAAGGAAGAGCATTCAGAATCTCTAAGAAAAACAACCCAACAAAAAAAACTGTAGAGAAAATAATGGTCAAAGAAAAAATTGGCTAAATTGGATTAGAAAATCTGTGAACTCAAGAATGGAACAAATTCCAAGTAATAGAGACTATGAAAGAAAGATGGAAAAACAATTTAAAAATTGGAGAAGCTAAGGTCCAATCATGAAGCAAACTAAAATGTAGATGCTTTTTCGTGGCTGGTGTGGTGCAGTTAGTTGGGCGTCATCCTGTTGCCAGGAAAGGTTGCAGGTTTGATTCCTGGTCAGGGCCCAGGCCCAGGATGCGGGCTCGATCTTGGGTAAGGGATGTGCAGGAGGCAGATAGATGTTTCACTCTCACATCGATGTTTCTCTCTCTCTCCCTTCCTCTCTCTAAAACAAAGCAATGAAAAGTCTTAAAAAGAGATGAGTTTTGAATTTATGAAAGACAATCCATTTAATCATGATCATAGTAATATCTTTTTTAAAGGTACAGTATTTATGATTACAACTGCAGGGAAGGCATACCACTTGGCTCTGTGTTGAAGAATTCTTATAAAATCATAGCAGAATATTGTTTATTATTTTCAGCTTTTAAAGTCACCAACATGTAATTAAGGCAATTCTTTTTTTTTTTTTTTTAAATATATTTTATTGATTTTTTACAGAGAAGAAGGGAGAGGGATAGAGAGTTAGAAACATCGATGAGAGAGAAACATCGATTAGCTGCCTCCTGCACGCCCCCCACTGGGGATGTGCCCGCAACCAAGGCACATGCCCCTGACCGGAATCGAACCTGGGATCCCTGAGTCCGCAGGCCGACGCTCTATCCACTGAGCCAAACCGGTTCGGCAAGGCAATTCTTAATGGCAGGAAGAATAACATTTTGTAAGAAAGAAAATACAGATGGGATTTATACTACTTGGCTCATTCATAATGATGTTTACTTAATAAGTAATATATGTTAGCTATAACCAAGTATTATGGTAAGTACATTAATAAGATACAGAGCGATGATGTGTGAATCTGTGTCTGTGTGAGGTTAAGACAGTATATCTTCATATCAGGAGGGTCTGTAGTTGATAAACAGGTAAATAAACAAAGTAAACAACAGTTCATATAGGCTCTTCCTAATGATATATTAATAAGGGGACACAGGTCTCCTTATTCATATAAGGTGTGTCTCTCTCTCTCTCTCTCTCTCACACACACACACACACACACACACAATTTAGAGAGGAACACTTTCTAGAATACAAATAAACAAAAGTATTTGTCTTTAAGGAAGAGAAGCAGACTGACTATATACTATTTCGTTTCATTTTCATTACTATGTACAGGTATTATTCAATAAAAAAAACCCCACTTTTTCCCCCTAATACAAAAAGAGCTCCTGTAAATAACTAAGAAAAGACCAACATCCAATAAGAAAAAAAAAAAATCAAGCAATATTTATAAGCAGTTCACACAAAAGAAGTACTAATAACTTATGAAAAAATGTTCAACCTCACACAACATGAAATGCATAGGGTACCAAGGTAACATTTTTCAATTATAAGACTGGCAAGCTCTGACCGGGTGCTCAGTGGTTAGAGCTTTGGTCTGCATATGGAAGGGCTGTGGTTCAGTACTGGTCAAGGGCACATACTATGCTTGAAGGCTTGATCCCTAGCCCTAGTCAGGGCATTTGTGGGAGGCAACCAATTGATGTGTGTCTCACATCAACGCTTCTCTCTCTCCCCCCTCCCTTCCATTCTCTCTAAAAATCAATGGGAAAAATATCCCAGTTGAGGATTAACGACAACAAAAAGACTGGCAAAAGTTTTCAAAAGTTTGATAACATCATACTGGTGAATATGGGGTAACAGACACCCTCAACAACTGGCTAAAGTATAAATTGCTATATATCTCTATTGAGGGGGACACAGGAATATTAGAATTACAAAGCTATGTCTCCCGTTATTTAGAATTTCCAGTTATTGGATTTGTTTTACAGATAAATTCACCATTTATTAAATGATTCATGAAAGTTTTTCATTACAGCATTTTGTACTATCAAAAATTAGAAACATGGAGAGGGTAACTGTAAGTCTGAGGGACAATGAGAAGACTTCACTGTATCCTACTATTTATTTTTGACCTGTGTGAATGCCTGCATTAAAGCCTTGGCCAGAGGACAAATCTGCAGAGGATACCATACTGGCCACCATACCAGAGAGCTCACCACGAAGGCCTCTGCAACAGATTCAGTATTGGAAGTCTAAGCCTCATGTTCCAACTGACAGGGAGCCAGGAGAACCCTCTGGATTAGTGCACTGGCCTCCAACCCAGCCTCCCTGCTTCTTGCCCTACTATATAGTTTATTCTCAACACAGCAGCCAAGATTCTTTGTAATTTAAGTCAAACTGTCATTCCTCTCCTCAAACCCCAAAATTGCTCCCACCTCAGGATAAATAACAATCATTACAGTTGCCCCCAATGTTCCCTTTCTAACTTCAAATGCTACCATCCTTTCCCCACTCACTTCAATCTAGCTATTCTAGGTTCGCTCCTGCTTCAGAATCTTTGCAGCTATAGTTTCTTTTTCTTTCTTAATTGATTTTAGACAAGAAGGGAGAGGAAGAGGGACAGACAGAGAGAAACATCAATCATGAGAATCAATCGGCTGCCTCTTGCATGCTCCCCTCTGGGGATCAAGCCCACAACTGGGGCATATGCCCTGACCAGGAAACGAATTCTGACCTCCTGGTTCATGGGTCGACGCTCAACTACTGAGCCACACTGGTGGGGCACAGCTATTCTTTTGCTTGAATATTCAATCGCCTTTTTGAGTCATTTCTCAAATGTCAGCTTTTTATGTCTTTTTTTAAAAAACCCCATACCCGAGGATATGCTTATTATTATTTTAGAGAAAGGAACGGAGAGAGAGAGAGAGAGAGAGAGAGAGAGAGAGAGAGACAGACAGACAGACACACACACACACATTGGTATGAATCTACCCTTTGCCTCCTGTACATTCCCTGACCCGGGATCGAGCCCACAACCTTTTGTTGCATGGGACGACGCTCCAACTGTGCCACCTGGCCAGGATTCTCTAACCCTGTGGTCGGCAAACTGCGGCTCGCGAGCCACATACGGCTCTTTGGCCCCTTGAGTGTGGCTCTTCCTAAGCCTTAGGAGTACCCTAATTAAGTTAATAACAATGTACCTACCTACATAGTTTAAGTTTAAAAAATTTGGCTCTCAAAAGAAATTGCAATCGTTGTATTGTTGATATTTGGCTCTGTTGACTGATGAGTTTGCCGACCACTGCCCTAACCTATTTTAAATTAGAAGCAGCAATTCCCCTCCAGCCCATACACTTATCTCTATCCCCACTCCTGGCTTTTTCTCCAAGCACTTAAGCATCTTCTTAGCATATTACATATTTTACTACTTTATCTCTCAAATATAAACTCTGATAAGGGTTGGGTTTCTTTTTCTCACTGCTGCTTACCCTGCAATTGCAACAGTACCTCTTCCATAATAAGGGCTCAAATATTTGTTGAACAAACTGTTTCTCCTTTCCCATACTAAATCAGCAAAACTGAAAACAGAATATAGGTAGGAAGGAATAAGACTGTTAGCATGACTGTTGTCTTTCATGATAAACCTTTTTGAGGAATTTAAATTAAAACACATACATGGCCCTAACTAGTGTGGCTCAGTTGGTTGAGTGTCATACTGTACACTGAAAGGTTGCCAGTTGGATACCTGGTCAGGGCACATTTCCAGGGTTTGGGTTCCATCTCTGGTCAGGGTATGTACGGGAGGCAACCCACCAATGTATCTCTCTCACACGGATGTTTCTCTCTCTCTAAAACCAGTTAAAACAACAACAAAAAACCCCCCACATTCATGTACACATATCTCTCATCAAAATAATTTAAACATTTTTAATAAACAGATATTAGATATATTTAGGAAGAATTGATAGAACTTGGTAATAGGTGTGATTGCTGGTGGTGCAGAATTGAAAGAAACAGTGTTGAAAATGACTTCCAGATTTCTGGCATACTCATGTTAGTAGATGGTGCCCACTGGAAGAAAAGTTGAGATTACTTCAAAATTTGAGAGGCCTTCAAGTAAAGATATCAAAAAGTCAGATCTAGATTCAGAAAAGAGAATTGTGCCAGACATGTGAATTTGAAAATAATTCTTCATAGGTGTTGCTGCCAGAGAGAGTATGCAGCTTAAAAAGGAGAAAAAAGCTAAAGAACTTTGAGGAACACACTTTCAAGATGGGGTGGTGGAGAAATCAAGTAAACAGAATGAGGAACAGCAGCTAGAGAGGGAAGGAGAAAAACCACATGAATATAGCATCCAGGAAGATAAGAGTATTTTTTTTTAATTTTTTTAAAATATATTTTATTGATTTTTTACAGAGAGGAAAGGAGAGAGATAGTTAGAAACATCGATCAGCTGCCTCCTGCACACCCCCCACTGGGGATGTGCCTGCAACCAAGGCACATGCCCCTGACCAGAATCGAACCTGGGACCCTTCAGTCCGCAGGCCGACGCTCTATCCACTGAGCCAAACCGGTCCTGGCTATTTTATTGATTTTTTACAGAGAGGAAGGGAGAGAGAGATAGAGAGTTAGAAACATTGATGGGAGAGAAACATCAATCAGACGCCTCCTGCACATCTCCTACTGGGGATGTGCCCGCAACCCAGGTACATGCCCTTGACTGGAATCGAACCTGGGACCTTTCAGTCTGCAGGCCGACGCTCTATCCACTGAGCCAAACCGGTTTCGGAGGAAGATAAGAGTATTTTACGGAAGAGGTCAACCATATGGAATGCTTCTGTAAAACAAACAAGAGAGGAAAACTGAAGAGGCTCATTGGTGACCTTACCAAAAGGAGTAGATCAAATGCATTAAGAAGTGAAAGGGAGATCATCTTAAAGAGCTAAGTAGGAGCTGATAAGATGTAGGATTCAAGCATAATTTTCTTAAAATAGGAGTTCATAATTACTAAATATGCAACATAATTACATGTTAATTTATGAATATTAACACATTATTATGCTATATAGAATGTCAGCTTAAAAATTAAATGTGAACAGAAAGGATCCATTACGGAAGAAGTTGAAGATAAAGAGGTAAATCAGCGTTTTAAGCCTGGGAGTTAAGGAGCTAGAGCACAAGCAATTTTTTGATGTTGTTTCCCTGCTATTTTTATTGGGCCACCAGAAAAAGGCTAAAACTGTGGATGAGGTTGGTTTAGAGCAGCCGTGGGCAAACTACAGCCCACGGGCTGGATCCGGCCTGTTTGAAATGAATAAAACTAAAAAAAAAAAAAAAAAAAGACCGTACCCTTTTATGTAATGATGTTTACTTTGAATTTATATTAGTTCACACAAACACTCCATCCATGCTTTTGTTCCGGCCCTCCGGTCCAGTTTAAGAACCCATTGTGGCCCTCGAGTCAAAAAGTTTGCCCACCCCTGGTTTAGAGAGTATAGTGCTTTGAGGCAGTTTCTAATAAATATCCTGTAGTTCTCTTTGAAGTAAGATGGCTAGGCCATTTGATGACTGAAGTGATTACAAAAAGGTACTAAGTTTTGCTGGCAATGTGAGGGCCCAGTAGAGAGCAGTAATCAGATTTATAGAGGTACTAATTTACTCATTTGTGATTATTTTCCATAGGAAAAAGCCCTCTGGATGAATACTGACAATGTGGATGCTTTCAGGGTTGAAGTTTCTCTAGGTAGGAGCAGAAGCAGCTCAAAAGAGGCACAAGGGTAGAGTTGGTGTGGTTCAGTGGTTGAGTGTAGATTTATGAACCAGGGGGCCATGACACATGACCAGGTTGGGGGCTTGATCCCCAGGAGAGGGTGTGCTTAAGGCGCAGACAATCAATAATTGATGATTCTCTCTCATCATTGATATTTCTCTCTCCCTCCCTCTCCCTTCTTCTTTCTGAAATCAACATAAACATATCTTAAAAAAGAGAAAAAAAAAGAAAAAAAGAGGAGCGAGGAAGTTTAGATTATTTGCAAGATAGATGAAGGATCATGGAGTCTAGGCTGATTGGAGATGGTGTTGGGGAAAGCAAAAGAGAGAGCTGATGAATGCAAAGTAGAGAGCACTGTTTTTAAAAAGTTCTTTCTCCGTTTTCTTAAAAAAAATATTTTTATTGATTTCAGAGAGAGGAAGTGAGAGGGAGATAGAAACATCGATGAGAGATAATCACCAATCAGCTGCCTCCTGCACACCCCACCACTGGGGATTGAGCAGGCAACCCAGGCATGTGCCCTGACTGGGAATCCAACCATGACCTCCTGGTTCATAGGTCCACGCTCAACAACTGAGCCAAATCGGCTGGGCAAAAAGTTATTTCTCCACGAAATGAGTGATGCCAGAGGAATGGCTATGTAAGTACGTGTCGTTTCCTACTCCCCTGATATTTCAACAAGTTAACCATCTATCTATAATTCAATAAAGAAGTCCATGCTCAACACATATGCATGCCTGAGACCTGCACACTAAAACACGGAAAGGCGGGCTTCCTGGGATAACGGGGAGACAAGAAGTGAGGAAAACACAGATATGGTTACAGAAACAGCCCTGCAGCGCAGGCGGTCTCCAGTGCAGCTGGAAACCCCCAGCCTGGCCAGGAAAGGGGAGAAAGCTGGCTGTGGTAGCAGGCATTTCCTTAGGCTGGGAGGAACAGAGAGCTGTGGGGGGCAGCACCACAAGGCAACCTGTGAGCAGCAAGAGAGGACACTGAGTTGTGGGCACGCTGCGAATAGGGTCTGAGTCATGTGAGCGAGCAGCACGAATGAACAGAGTCAGCAATGCCCGCCCAAGCAGCTCCCCACTGCTGGGCCTGGCGGTGGTGTTTCAGACAAAGAAAGGAAATCACAGAGCCCTGCCGCTGATTAGATTCCCAAAACTCACCTCCCGTTGCCCTTGGAGTTCCTCCAGGAGCATATTATGTATAAACCAAGAGCGTTTCCCTCTGATTGAACCCCAGGAGGGGTGCTTCGGCTGGAACTGTGGAGGTTAGGGGTAGCCATTAGGTAGGGGCAAAACAAACTCCACCCTCAAGCAGCAGAGACTTGTACTATCTTATGGAAGCCACAGAGGCTCAAAAAAGTGAGGCCACAGAGGTAAGAATCCTGCAATTCAACGCCATCTACTGAAGCATAGTAGAAAGACCTCCTCAGAGATAAATGCAAAAACAAAGGAGGACAGAAAATACCATGAAGAACCAGAGTAACGACAATGACCAGAAAGATAATGAAAAATCCCCAGAAAGTAGGCTGGAACAAATGGAATTATGTGATATAAATGACAGAGATTTTAACATTGGAGTTCTGAAAATACTCAACTAGATGTGAGAAAATACTGACAGGCAATTCAGTGCACTCAGAAAACAAATCAATGAACAAAATGAATATTTCTCTAAGGAGATTGAAACTTTAAAAACAAACATATCAGAACTCCTGGAAATGAAACAGGCAATTAAGGAGATCAGAGTAAACTGCTGAGCCTAGAAAACAGAACCAATAAGTTAGTGGAAAGAACTAGTGATATTGAAGGTAAGAATTAAGAAATGATGTAGAGGGAAGAAGAGAGACTCAAGAATAAAGAAAAATGAAAGAGCTCTAAAGACCTCTCTAACTAAACCAGAAAAAATAATAGCAGAATCATAGGCATTGCGAAGGAGGAAGAGAGGGAGCAAGAAATGGAGATTCTATTAAAACAAATAGTGAATGAGAACTTCCCATATCTATAGAAAGAACTAGATCCTTGAATCCAAAAAACAAATCAATCCAAAATGGCCCTCTTGAATACACTTGGTAATGAAGCTGTCAAAAATTAATGACAAAGAAATAATTCTCAAAGTAGCCAGGGAAAAGAAGGAAGTGACCTACAAAGGAAAACCCATCAGAATTTCATCCAAATTCTCAGAAGAAAATCTAGAAACCAGAAGAGAGTGGAACCAAATATTCAAATGAGAGAAATTACCAGCCACAAATATTATATCCAGCAAATTATCCTTTAAATATGAAGGAGAAATAAGGACATTCCCAGACATACAAAAGCTGAGGGATTTTATCACCAGAAAACCTCCACTGCAGGAAATACTCAAGGGAGTTATTCTATCTGAAACAAAGAACATAAGGTAACAACAATAGGTGTAAGAGCACCAAAAAACTTACAGCACAAACAGGGATAATCTGTGACAACAAAAACATACAAGGGGAAAAGTCTGAAATGGAAAAGGAAAATGAAGATCAGATGCACTCAAAAGGGAAAAAACCATGATACATATGCAATTTCACTTTTTATAAACCTAATTGTAACCACAAACAAAAATCTCCAAAACAGTGCCAAAACCGGTTTGGCTCAGTGGATAGAGCGTCGGCCTGCGGACTGAAAGGTCCCAGGTTCGATTCCGGTCAAAGGCATGTACCTGGGTTGCGGGCACATCCCCAGTGGGATATGTGCAGGAGACAGCTGATCGATGTTTCTCTCCCATCGATGTTTCTGACTCTCTATCTCTCTCCCTTCCTCTCTGTAAAAAATCAATAAAATATATTAAAAAAAAAAAAATCTCCAAAACAGGACATATAACTTAAAAAAAGAGGAAAGATGTAGGGAAGACCACAAAAAAACCCCCAAAACCAAAAACAACAGACAGAAGCATAAAGGAGGCACAGAATACCAAAAAACAAAAGATAAAATGGCCATAGGAAATCCTCATACATCAATAACTACCCAAAATGTAAATGGTCCATAAATTCACCAGTAAAAAGGTACTGAGTAGCAAGAGGGGATTAAAAAACAATACCCAACCATATGCTGCATACAAGAGACACATCTAAACAGCAAAGACAAAGGTAGATTCAAAGTAAAAGGGTGGAAGATGATTCTCCAAGCAAATAATATCCACAAAAAAGCAGACGTAGCCATACTTACATCTGACAAAAGAGATTGCTAGATAACAAAGATAACCAGAGACAAAGATGGACACTTTATAATGATAAAGGGAACACTAAATCAAGAAAACATAACACTTCTTTTAAAAAAATATTTTTATTGATTTCAGAGAGGAAAGGAGAGGGAGATAGACAACCTGGACATGTGCCCTGACTGTGAATCAAACCTTCACTTTCTAGTTCATAAGTCGACGCTCACCCACTGAGCCTCACCGGCCAGGCAACTCTTCTTAATATATATGCACCCAACCAGGGAGCAGCTACTCACAGAACTAAAAGGAGAAACAGATCAAAACACAGTCATAGTTGGAGACCTTAATAGTCCATTCACAGCTCTAGACAGATCAACCAAACAGAAAATCAATAAAGAAGTATCAGCCTTAAATGATACACCAGACTAAATGGATATAGTTGACATTTACAGAACATTTCATCCCAGAACATCAGATTATACATTTTTCTCCAGAGCACATGGAACACTCTTAGGGACAGACCATATACTGAATCACAAAACTAGACTCAACAAACTTAAAAAGATTGAAATTATACCAAGCATATTTTCTGACTACGACGCCTTGAAATTAAAAATCAACTGCAAAAAGCAAGTAAAAAAACACAAATGCGTGGAGATTAAATAAGATACTGCTGTAAAATGACTTGATCAAAGAATAAAAGACAAGATCAAAATATATATAGAGACAAATGAGAATGCTAACACAACGTATCAAAACCTCTGCGATGCAGCAAAAGTTGTAATAAGATGGGAGTCTATATCAATTACAGGTCTCAAGAAACAAGAAAAAACCCACGTAAACAACCTAACATCACATCTTAAAATACTAGAAAAAAACAAAAGTAACCCAAAGTCAGCAGAAGAAAGGAAATAATAAAAACTAGAGAATTAAATGATATAGAGAACAAAAAGACTATACCAAAAAATCAATAAAGCAAAGAGCTGGTTCTTTGAAAAGATTTTAAAAAATTGACAAACTCCTGGCTAGACTCACTAAGGAATAAAGGGAAAAGATCCATATAAACAGCCCATCAACCTATGAACCAGGAGGTCACGGTGCCTGGTCAGGGCACACGCCTGGGTTGTGAGCTCGACTCCCTTGTGTGGGGCATGCAGGAGGCAGCCCATCAATGATTCTCTCACCTCTCATCTCTCTCCCTCTCCACTCCCTTCCTCTCTGAAATCAATATAAAAATATTTTTAAAAAAGACCCATATAAACAAAATCAGAAATGAGAGAAAAGTCACTACAGATTTACAAAGGATTATACTAGAATATTATGAAAGACTTTATGCCACCAAATTCAATAACCTAGAAGAAATGGGTAAGTTCCTAGAAATATACTAAATCATAAAGAATTGGAAAATCTAAATAGACCGATTAGCAGTGAGGAAATTGAAACCATCAAAACCTCCCCAAAAATAAAAGTCCTAGACCAGATGGCTTCACCTGTGAAATCTACCAAGTTTACAAAGATTAAAAACCTATCCTTCTCAAACTCTTCCAAAAAATTGAAGAAGAGGCAATACTTCCTAAGACATTCTGTGAGGCCAATATAACCTGGACACCAAAACCTGGCAAAGATAACACACAAAAAGAAAACTATAGACCAATATCCCTGATGCAAAAATCCTAAATAAAACACTAGCAAATTGAATACAATAGTACAGCCAAAAAGTAATACATCACGATCAAGTGGGATTCATTCCAGGGGCACAAGGATGGCTCAACATTTGCAATGTGATAATACACCACATTAACAAAAGAAAAGAAAAAAAATCGTATGATCTTATCAATAGATGCAGAAAAAGCCTTTGATAAGATACAACATCCATTTATGATTAAAACACTCAATAAAATAGGAATAGAAGGAAAGTACCTCAACATAATAAAGACCATCCATATATGATAAGCCCTCAGCTAATATCATACTCAATGGTGAAAAACTGAAAGGTTTTCCCCTAAGATCAGGAACAAGTCAAGGATATCCTCTCTTACCACTCTTATTCAACACTAGAGGCCCGAACGGGTAGGGTCCCTAGGCCTGGCCGGCGATCAGGGCTGATCTGCAGGGTGACTGGTGGGGTGATCGGGGGACCCCAAAGGAACCCACCTTGGCTGGCCTGGTGCCGCCCACTTGCCGGCCCCGCCCCCCCACTGCCACTGCAGGTCGGGGTCTGGGGGCAGCTCCTGTGTTGAGTGTCTGCCCCCTGGTGGTCAGTGAGCATCATAGTGATTCGTTCTGCTGTTCGGTCAATTTGCATATTAGGCTTTTATTATATAAGGAGGATAGTGCTGGAAGTCCTAGCCCGAGCAATAAGAGAAAGAAATAAAAGGCATCAAAATAGGGAAGGAATAAGTTAAACTGTCACTTTTTGCCAATGACATGATGCTGTATATAGAAAACCCTAAAGACTCTACCAAACTATTAGAAATAATAAATAAATGCAGTCAAGTTGCAGATACAAAATCAATGTGCATGCCGAAACCGGTTTGGCTCAGTGGATAGAGCGTCGGCCTGCGGACTGAAGGGTCCCAGGTTCGATTCCGGTCAAGGGCATGTACCTGGGTTGCGGGCATATCCCCAGTGGGAGATGTGCAGGAGGCAGCTGATCGATGTTTCTCTCTCATCGATGTTTCTAACTCTCTATCTCTCTCCCTTCCTCTCTGTAAAAAATCAATAAAATATATTAAAAAAAAAAAAAAAAAAAAATCAATGTGCAAAAATCCACTGCCTTCCTGTATACTAACAACAAAACTTTAGAAAAAGAAATGGAAAAAACAATTCCTTTTGCAATAGCAACCAAAAGAAAAAAATACCCAGGAATAAACTTAACAAACAAAGAATGTGAAAGACCTATATAATGAAATTTACAAAGCATTATTAAAAGAGATTGAAAAAGACACCAGAAAATAGAAAAATCTCCCGTGTTCATGGATTGGAAGAATCAACATAGTTAAAATGGTCATACTACCCAGATTTTAATGCAATGGGGATTTAAAAAATGTCATTTTTTCAAAGAAATAAAATGAGAAATCATCAGATTTGTATGTAACCACAAAAGACCCTGAATAGCCAAAGGCAATCCTCAGAAAAAAGAACAAAGTTGAAGGTATCACGTTATCTGACTTCAAATTATACTACAGAGCTACAATAATTAAAACAGCATGGTATTGGCAGAGAAACAGACACACAGATCAATGGAACAGAATAGAGAACCTAGCTATAAAACCACACATATATGGACAGATAATTTTTGACAAAGGAGCACAGAAATGCACATTTGAGTAAAGATAGTCTCTTCAATAAATGGTGCTGGGAAAACTGGAAAGCCACATGCAAACGAATGAAACTGGGTTACAGTTTGTCCCCAGGTACAAAAATTATTTCAAAGTGGATCAAAGACCTAAATATAAGACCTGAAACAATAAGTTACATAGAAAAAATATAGGTATAAAACTTATGGACCTGGGTCATAGAGAACATTTTATGGACTTGCTCCCAAAGGCAAGGGAAGTAAAGGCAAAAATAAATGAATGGGTCTGTATCAAACTGAAGAGCTTCTTCTGCACAGCAAAAGAAATGGACAACAAAACAAATAGGTAGTCAACCAGATGGGAGGTGATATTTGCAAATAGTAGCTCTAACAAAGGTTTCATTTTCCAAAATATACAAAGAACTCATAAACCTCAACACCAAAGAAACAACTCAACCAAAGAGTGGGCAGAGGACCTGAAAATACACTTCTCCCAAGAAGACATACGACAGCCAATAGATATATGAAAAGATGTTCAACCTCACTGGCAATTAGGGAAATGCAAATCAAAACTACAATTAGATACCACCTTACACCTGTTAGAGTGGCCATTATCAAAACAAACAATAACAAGTGTTGGGGAGATTGTGAAAAAAAGGGAACCCTCATTCACTGCTGGTGGGAATGCAGACTGTACTATGGAAAGCAGTCTGGTGATTCCTCAAAAAATTAAGAATACGTAGAGCTACCATATGACCCAGCAATCCCACTCCTGAGTAATTACCTGAAAAATGTGAAATCATGTATTAACAAAGCTATCCGCACCCCTATGTTCATTGCAGCATTATTCACGGTGGCCAAGACATGGAAACAACCAAAGTGTCCCATGATAGAGGACTGGATAAAGAAGATGTGGTACATATACTCGATGGAATACTACTCAGCCATAAGAAAGGAAGAAACAGCACCATTTGCAACAACATGGATGGACCTTGAGAACACTATGCTAAGTGAAATAAGTCAGACAGAAAAAGCTAAGACCCATATGATTTCATTCATATGTGGGATATAAAACGGAAACTTATGAACAGAAACAGCAGAGTGGTAGCTGCCAGAGGGAAGGGGGTGGGAGAGAAGGGGGTTTTAATATGAAGTGACAAGAGAAAATTTGACTTTGGGTGGTGGGCACACAGTACAATACACAGATCTTGTAACAGAAACTCACACATGAAACCTTTATGTTCATGTTGACCAAAGTCACCTCAATCAATTTAATAAATAAAATTTAAAAGAAAAGTTATTTTTTAAAAAAAATATATTTTATTGATTTTTTACAGAGAGGAAGGGAGATAGAGAGTCAGAAACATCGATGAGAGAGAAACATCGACCAGCTGCCTCCTGCACACCCCCTACTGGGAATGTGCCCGCAACCAAGGTACATGCCCTTGACCGGAATCGAACCTGGGACTCTTCAGTCCGCAGGCCGACGCTCTATCCACTGAGCCAAACCGGTTTCGGCGAAAAGTTATTTCTTGAGCAAGCCAATTGGAAGATCCAAGTGTGGAGTGTCTAAATCCATGATTCAGATGAGGTTGATGGACAAGGTCCAGGTATATCCACAGCTTTGGATGGAAGGGGATGAAAGAAAAAGCCACAGGATCAGGATCAAGAACCAGGGTGGAAAAAGAAAAAAAAAAAAGAACCCAGGTGGGTTTGAAGAGTTAACATAGCAAGCTTGACTGCTATCATTTACCAGGTCTGCTTACAAGTTCGGCCCTTGGTTGACATCTGGAAACCTGGATTTCAGTTTTTCCACCATTTCCAGAACTTGTAAGAGTGGCTCACTGTGCCTAAACAGCACATCCTGTGTGACTCCTTTCAAAATTCCCTCTGAAAGTTTGAGCCTGGTTTCTCCCAGACTTTGCCAATTCATCTTTTCCATTTGCTAAATTTGCTTTGTATATTTTTGCTGTAAGAAATCATAACCATGAGTATGGTTACTTGGGGATTCCCAAGACAGATGTGTAAACCACACAAAAGCTGAAGTCATTTGGAAGAATAGAAGCATAGAGTAAGAGGCAAGCAGTTATCAGGTTTTTCAAGATGATGGGCAGTAATTAGGTCATTAAATGATCAAATCAGGAGAGTGAGAGGGCTATATGAGCCTCAACAGAGTAATAGAGGTTTTATCAGGAGAGGGAAGAGAGCAAAGACACCAAGCCCACATCCTGAACATAGGTTTGTAGGGCAAGAAATACTCCAATGCCATCATTGGTGAAAGCTGGTGATGGGAATATTTCCACCATTTCCTGGACTTATAAGAGTGGCTCACTGTGCCTAAATGTGGAACTGTTCTTAGAGGTCAAAGGCTAAGAACATAGAGGATTAACCCTGAATCTGCTCTAATATACACATCTGTCTACATTGGCAGTACATCAGGGTTTTCTGGTACCTTATGGTAATGAATTACTTGCTGAGCACACTGGTGTAGAGTGGTATCACAGCTGGGCACTACTATCTTTCACCATATTCTAAGTCCTCAAGAAGTGTAAACCAATGTTCCTCTCACCCACTTTAGCTTTGGCTTCTTTTGCAGAGGGAAAGACATTGCCAGCATTATTTTAATAGCCAAATATAGAAATTATCCAAATGTGGCATCATCAGAATGGTAAATTGTAGTCTACTGACACAATGGAATATTACACTGCAATGAAAATACTTCACAATCAAATGCAACAATATGTTCAACTCATAAACACAATGTTGAGCAAAGAAGCTAAGCATAGATAAAGTATATATTATATAATTCCGTTTATAGAAAGAATGAAAAACAAGCAAAAGCAATTCATCCTGTTAGAAGTCAAGGACAGTAGTAATTCTTGAAGATGCAAGGGGTTACTGAAAGGCAGCTGTGTGTGTGTGTGGGCTAATAGGGGTACTGTTAATATTCGGATTCCTAATCTGGGTGCTTGTTACATCGGTAATCATGATTATTATGCACATGATTTCGGTGTGCATATACTTTAAAACAAAAGGGATACTCAATATATGTGAAAAAAAGCAAGTACATATTTTACAACAATACATTTACCATGAATCCATTTTTGTTGAAAAGTACATGGCTGTACAGAACAATGCCAGGCAGAATATACACTCAAATAGTGTTAACAATGGTTAGCTCTTGGTAGTGGAATTGTAGATGATTTTTTCTTTTCTTTTACCTATTTTTAAAAACCGTCCTCAGTACTTCCCATATTCTTTTTACAATGTATTAATTTACAAAAACAAAACAAAACTATAACTACTTGCATTTTGTAAGCTGCAACATATAAGACTTTGGGACAAAGAAATGTTACTAAACACTGGGGAATGGAGTAAGGGATAACCATCACTCAACCAACTCATAAAAAATTTATAGAACAATTTCAGCACAAGCAAAATCCTGAATTGCAATGGTGGGATTTGCATTCTCATCAATCCTGTGTGAGATTAATACCCAAGGATTACCAGAATTAGGTGAGTACCAGGATTATAGAGGCACACAGACATCTGTTCCTGTCCTCTGTAATGGGATGACTCTAAACCATTTACAATCAGTACAATCTTGTCTGGGCCCAGGCTTCTCACACCCCCTCAAGATTAGCATTCTTCGCTCTCTTCCCCTTCCACTCCCACACTGCTCTTCAAGTCTGGAGGCAAAGGCAAGGCTTTCTGGGCCATGAGCTCTTTGCTGGCTGCTCTCAGTTTTTTCTGTGCACCTAAAGTATGAATCACTCTACGAAAGCCTTATTATTGAATTAAAATATGCTTTGGTCTCACAGAGCCGCTTTGTTTCTTTATAAACCACAACATTGGACATCAGTGCATTTTAAAGCGTTTCCTTAAAACCAACATTCATTATAAACTGGAATCAGATTCAGGTTTATTTTGGTATGTTTATGAGCTAAACCTGAGAACATTATATCAGTCAGCCAAGTTAATTAAATATGAAGACAGCTGGAATTTAAAGGACACACATACCACTGGCTTCAGCTATGCACCATCAACTGAGAACAGAAACCACATTAGAATCATAGTTTCACCACGTGCTCTCATAGCTAGATTTATAAATGTCCCCAAACCAGAAGCTTGCTTTTAACAGTGGTTCTGAAAAACAGGATATGAACTTTGCATCACCCCTCCTCAGAAGGCTGGGATTATAAGAGTAGGGACTGGGATCTGTACCTCTAGCTTCCTAGTGCACACACTGGCTGGCTGGCTGGCTGTCGCTGGCCTCTGCTGCTTAAAGCTACATTTTCCCTTGCTTCCCTCACTCGATCAACTCCTACTCATGGGATACCTCTTTTAAGAAGTTGTCCCTGTATCTCCATCTTGCAAGAAGCTAAGGCAGCCTGCTCTGAGCAAATCCCCATTTAGCATCCTCATATTCAGGGACTAATGGTGCTATTTTACTTCCCTAAACTTGAGTCCAATTGTATTAATACTTGTCATCCTTTAAAAACACACTCAAAACAGGTAAACTAAGCAAACTGAAGAGATCACTAAGCTCCTTTAAGAGATCACTCATGATTGTGACACTCTCCCCACTCAGTTTAAAACAGCTTACAGTTTCTAAACCAGCGGTTCTCAACCTGTGGGTCGAGACCCCTTTGGCGGTCGAACGACCCTTTCACAGGGGTCGCCTAAAACCATCCTGCATATCAGATATTTACATTACGATTCACAACAGTAGCAACATTACAGTTATGAAGTAGCAACGAAAATAATTTTATGGTTGGGTCACAACATGAGGAACTGTATTTAAAGGGCCAGAAGGTTGAGAACCACTGCTAAACTAAGAGGGCAGGGGTACCTTGCAACACTGAATTCAGACATGATTACATCTATTAGCACTGGTGCTTACAGAAGCTTCTTTCAGGCAGATAACCCAGAAACAGGGACAACAGCCATGTAAATCTGAGACACAACACACATTCATTTCCTGTATGCTAGGAACAAAATACTCAAGTCTTGATACTCAAAGTAGCCTAACCTTGGAGGAAAGATTCTGTCCTGCAGAAATGTCCATACGCCCCCCCCCCCCGCCCCGCCCCAACACACACACACACACACACACACACACACACACACTTGGTCCTTTCCCTCTCTCATGCCCTAGTCACAACCTGGATACACCAGATTTGGAAGGATGGGGAAATGAAAAAATAATCTTACTGAGAAAACTTCACCAAAGCCCTTAAAGGAGGGGGCTAGATTAAATGAGCCAGCTGTGATGTTTTAAAACTCTTTTTTTAAGCCTGGCTGATTAAAACTACCTATGGAACAAAGACTGATTCCTAGGCTCCACTATAAAACTTCAGAACGAGAGTCTCCAGGTGTGGAACATGGAAATTTGGACTTTAAGAGTGCTTCTCAGGAGATTCTGATAAGAGATTTGTGAACCACCAGAGAGGGAACTGGATAGAGTGGTAACTCCTACCGTGACAATGGGTTCCCTAAATGCTGACACTGCTACTGGGAGTAAAGTCCCTTTATACTTGTCCTTTCATGTCCCATGTATAAAGTTAGTTTTGGGGGCAGGGAGGAACTGAATTCCCCACTCATTGTCTTCCCACGTGGAGGGAGTTCAGCTAGTATTTCTCAAAGTGGAAGGGCCACTGCTGTATTTTGGGCTGGATAAATGATTATGTGGCACTGTCCAGCATAGTGTAGGACATTTACCATCCCTGACCCTGACTCTTAAATGCCAATTGTTCCTAGTCATTGGGACAGCCCCAAACACATTTCTTCACTTTCCTAATTACTCCTAGGATGTCAGTTCAGACTCTGATTAAGAGCCATTGAGCTGGATTAACATTCCTGACCTACCTTTCTACCCCTTACATTAAGTTCCAATTTTGGAGGGGAAAAAGGTCTATCCAATAAGTGAATTTAGGAGGAGCCAGCCCTTCCCTCTCTCCTCATTTGCACCTGCCTGGCCAGAGGTCACATTCTAGCCTGAGGTTTTCCACTTGGCTGTCTCCTCATGTCGCAGATTTGAACTTAGGTGTGGTCTCCACTCTAGAGGGGGCGAAGGGGGCTTGTTCCTTTACCTAAACATCTACAACAATAAATAAATCTTAGAGAGAAAATAATTTAGTTCTTTTAGGGAATATAAACATGACCATAATTCCGTTCTGACATTTTAAAGATGCCTTTATCTTTCTATTGTAAGAAAACATTACTGTTTAAAGAGAAAGAACTTTGACGAACATTTTTTATTGAAGAGTTTTATTCTGTCTTAGAATAAAATCCTTGCTTTAATATTGTAAGGTGCACTGCAGGTATGCCATGCTGCCAGTTATTGGGGCACCAAATGCCCTAGTCAGTGACCCAGAGGGCTTGGAAATGCATGAATTCATATTTTTAGAGCATGGAGAACTGGTATTTACAGTTTTTCTTCTCGAAATAGGCCCAGGACATCTCAAACAGTCTATAAGTATTGCCATAGCACTTGCTTTGATGTTAAGAATGCCTCAGAAATGTGTTCAATATCATGATTTATGGGTCCTCCAAAAGGTTTTGTTGTTAACATGCAAACAAACAGTATTAAACAATATTATCTAAATTATGGCTGTCAAGTACTGAAACTCAATGAAACCAAATTACAAAACATCTTCTTGTAGAGCTATACAAAAGATATAAAATTAAAAATATCAACCATCTTTAAATATTCTAATTCTACTGTGCAGTTTTCCACATCTTTATCACTACTGAATAGCTTAAGGAGAAAGTTAACAAAATCAAGAGAGATAAGAATATTTAAATCTTTGGATCCCTTTATTCCATGGCCTTCATAAAACACAAAGGTGGCCAGATTCCCCCCACCCCCCCCAGTATAGCTTAAAATATCAAAAAGATTTACTAGTAATTTATAGTTAGCAATGAACTCTATATTGAGTTATTTGTGAATCACAGGCCCAAGAACCAGTGTTACGATATCTGATAAGTTGCCAAAATAATTTCTAACACTCTGAATCCTCTTGAAATATAATGGAATGAGTCAACTTATCACGACAAAATTCCAGGCATTATCAGGAAGAACAGGTAGGTTAATTGATGCCTAGTTTTACTGTCTTAAAAAAAGGGGAGGACTTACTTATTTGAAAATACAGCTAAGTACATGGTTATCTATGATTATTTACATTCATATACTGAAAATATCTATTATTTGGACAAATCCTGTGATATGCCATTTACTATAAAATGAAATTCTTACAATGAGCATGAGTAATTTATCCTTAATAAAAGAATGTATCAAATCTTCATTTGTGTTCTAAACATTAAAACAGAAAATCAAAACCAAAAATCTTAAGCCTGGAAAGCTATGGAAAAAAAAAAAGACCCACCCATAGCTCTGTTCCTCAGCACAACTTCTGCAAGGACACAGTATGTTTGCTGACTTTAAAATGTTTATTCTTTAAAAAATTAGTTGCTTTTTATACAGCTATACAAAGTTCTTAATGTTTCTTTGGCAATGGAATATAATGGAATTTTATAACTATATAAAAAAGTTACCTTTGCCTAAGAAACAGTATTTACTGTGTGTACATAGGTGACTGACAAAATTCTCTACCATCCAGCACCCCAATTAACTGATGAAATAAGCTACCTCAAAAGGGATATTACAGGATTTCCAAAAAGAAAGGGAAAAAGATACAGACACAGACACACACACGCACAAACACACCCTTCTGTGGCTTGAAACACAGTATCACGGCCCTAACTGCAGGTAACTTGCAATAATTGCCAAATACAATTTAGTGATAAGAAAAATCCTTTCAGTGATGAAAAAATACTTGTAAGTCCCATTGAAGTACTGCTTTAGTTTACACATAAGAAATTACTTAACCTTCTGCTATTTCAAATATATTTAATGCTCATTTTTAAAGATGAGCTGCCCCTTCCCCCCCAATATAACTGCATCATATCTTTGAAATTAAGCAGAAAAATAAACAAACCAACAAACAAAAAAACCCAGTGCTGGTGACAAATATACAGCGAATTCACTTCTTCATTCTTGGTAAAGGCTGAAACCAATTCTTAGGACCTTGAAGAGCTAGATATTCACCTATTTCCAAAGACTTGTTTGTAGACTATGCAGCAACTTTGTTGTCTTTCTAAAAAAGGAAAAAAAAAATTAGCTCTTTCAAATTATTGGTTAATTAATAATCATTTATTTCTAATATGCTTAAATATACTTTCCATTATCTTTAAATATATCCTCCCTTTACTCTCACATATAAATCTGTACCACTGATTTCCAGAAAATACTTTTTACTTCCATATCCCAGCAGGAGCTCATTATTTGTTAACTACATTTTCTAGTCAGTAGTAGAGTTTATTTATTTAAAAAAATGTTGTTTTTATTGATTTTAGAGAGAGATGAAAGAAGAGGGAGAGACAAGATAGAAACATTGATTGTCTGCCTCCTGAACTACCGCTACTGGAGACTGATCCCACAACCTGGACATGTGCCCTGACTGGGAATTGAACCGGTGAACTCTTTTTTTTTAAAAAAAAAATTTTATTGATTTTTTACAGAGAGGAAGGGAGAGGGAGAGGGATAGAGAGCTAGAAACATCAATGAGAGAGAAATATCAATTAGCTGCCTCCTGCACACTCCCTACTGGGTTATGTGCCCGCAAACAAGGTACATGCACTTGACCGGAATCGAACCTGGGACCCTTGAGTCTGCAGGCCGACGCACTATCCACTGAGCCAAACCGGTCAGGGCGTGAACTGGTAATCTCTTGGTGTTGAGCCACACCAGCCAGGCTCTAGTTAAAGTAGTGGTGTTGTAGGCTAGTCCCAGCAAGAAGCCACCCCCCCCCCCCCCAAGATACAGGTATACCCCGCTATCTTTGATTGCTATCCTAATTACCTTTAAAAATAATGATAGGACTTAAACCTTCAATATACTACTACTAGTCAAATTCATCAAGTACAACCAACGATGTACTTTGGAAAAAGATTAATAAAATCTCTAAGTCTTTGATGTCTTTACTAAGTAATAGAATATCCAGATAGTAAAATAACATTTCTTTCCAAAGCGTCATTCCCTTAGTAGAAAGCAAATGATTTAGAAATTCATTTTAAAAGATAACTTTTAAATTTGAAATAAGTTTCTGAAAATCTGAGAATTGACTGGGAAGTTTAAATAAGCAACTAGGGAAAAAACAGTAAACACCTCAAGGGGCCTCTAACTTTCCAGTGAGAGTAATCTTAAACTAAAGTCTTGTACACACACAGTATCAGAGCCAGGGGCTTCCATTTTCCTCAGAACTAGTTGCTACTATGTATCTGGCTTATACTGCTGATTGTCATCCTGTTAGAAATATACATTCCCTATGTTAAAGACTAACTTTATCTGTGCATACAACACCAAAGCATTTGTACAATGTTGTTAAAGTAGATTACACATGGCATGGTATAAGTTGGTGCAGAAAGAACTACGAGGAAGATGATCCTGCCACCCCCACCATAGCCAACCTTTACATGTTCCGATTTTTAAAAAATCTTTCAGAAAGCTATCTGATTAATCCAGACCTGTAAGAGCCCAAAAGCTGTGGTTTTCTGAAAGGAAAAATAAGCAAGAAAGAGGAGAGATGGAAAGAGGGAAAGACAGAGATGGAAAGAGGGACAGAGAGGAAAAAGTGTGAAAGGGAGAGAGAACCATACTGAGTCATTTGGGATACCCCATTATCTCTGGATGCTCCCTGAAGAAACACATACTCAAATGGGAGGCAATCTGTCTCATCCATCCTGGTGGCTTAATGTCCTAGCAGCAGCATATAAACCAGGAGCTGGCTGTCCTCTTATTATCCCTGGCCTAACTCCCTCCCCTCAGCGCCAACCTCCCCCCCCCCCCCCCCCCGCAAAAAAGGGGAAGAAAGCGCCATAGGACCAAACTCAACACAAGTTTATGTTTCTAACATTATCCTTAAGGAAAATTGGGCTAGAAGTCAAAGAGAGGGAGTTTTGGCTTTATATATTAGTTTGTACCTAGATCTGGTCAATGAATGAATGAGGTCAGAGTCTGAATCAAAAACAATGTGACTATGAGTGAACTTGCTTAAACCAGATAAGTTAAAGGGTAATAAGAAATGGGGCTGGGTATGTCAAATGGGACCCTCAGTAAGAGGAGGCAGTGCAATGTCACATTAGAACTTTTTAACCACCAAGGCAATGCCTCAGGGTCCAGTGAATCTGTCACTTCTTGAAACACTCAAGCAGTTTTTGTCAGAAACACACTAATGCAGATAAAGACTCATGTAGACAACTTCTACAATGCATTCTAATACTGCAATATACAGGGTGGGGCAAAAGTAGGTTTATAGTTGTTCATATGGAAAATAATCCTATCTAATAATAGACAAACATGGTACTTAACCGTACCTCCGACATGCTTCCCATTGGCTAATCAGGGTGATATGCAAACTATCTGCCAACCAAGATGGTGGCCGGCAGCCAGGCAGCTGAAGCAAACAGGAGGCTTGCTTGCTCCAGTGATGGAGGAAGCCAAGGTTCCCCGCCTGCCGCTGCCGGCCTCTGAGCTGCACTCTAAGCAACTATGTTGCAATTATAGAAGCTAAACAAAGCCCAGATACCTGCTTTCAGCAGCCGAGGTCTCAGAGCTGGAGCCGAGCCTCAGAGCTAAAGCCGGCTCTCAGTTCCAGTGACAGCCACAGAAGGTAAATAAATCCCAGAATAAAAAAGAAAAAGAAAAAAAGGAGAGGTTGGGAGCTTCAGTCGCCCGCCAGCCTGAAAACGGCCCTCAACTCCTCACCCAGACTGGCCAGGCACCCCAGGGGGGACCCCACCCTGAAGGGGGTGTGACCAGCTGCAAACAGCCATCATCCCCTCATCCAGGCTGGCTAGGTACCCAAGCGGGACCCCACCCTGATCCGGGACACCCTTCAGGGCAAACCAGCCGGCCCCCACCCATGCACCAGGCCTCTATCCTATATAGTAAAAGGGTAATATGCCTCCCACCACCGGGATCAGCGGAGCCGCGAGGCCTCCCGGCCTGGGATCAGTGGAGCCTCCCAGCACCGGGATCAGCTGAGCAGTGAGGCTTCCTGACCCCTGGAGCAGTGTGACAGGGGGCAGCGCCCAAACCCCGATTGCCCTGTGGCTGTGTGTGACAGGGGGCAGGGCCACAACCTCTCTAGCCGCCCTGCTCTGTTCATGACAGGGGAAGGTGCCCCAACCCCCGGATCGGCCCTGCTCTGTGCCTGATAGGGGGGAGCTCCCCAAACCCCTGATTGGCCCTGCTCTGTGTGACAGGGTGCGGAGCCCCAACCCCCCCACGGGCCCTGCTCTGTGTGTGATGGGGTGGAACCGCAACAACCTCCCCATTGACCCTGCCCTGAGTGTGACAGGGGGTGGCGCCCCAACCTCCTGATCCGCCCTGCTCTGTGTGTGACAGGGGGCGGTGCCCCACTCCCGTATCGGCCCTACTCTGTGCATGACGGGGGGGAGCTCCCCAACCCCCTGATTGGCCCTGCTCTGTGCGTGACAGGGGGTGGCGCCGCAACCTCCCCATTGATCCTGCCTTGAGTGTGACAGGGGGCGGTGCCCCAACTCCCCAATCAGCCCTGCTCTGAGCCCGACCAGGGGCTGCACCTAGGGATTGGGCCTGCCCTCTGCCACCCGGGAGCGGGCCTAAGCCAGCAGGTCGTTATCTCCGGAGAGGGTCCCAGACTGTGAGAGGGCACAAGTGGGGCTGAGGGACACCCTACCCCCTGCCAGTGCACAAATTTTTGTGCACCGGGCCTCTATTACAATTAATAATAATACAAGAATCAAGGCTATGTTTTGCGTATGTACGTACAACTGTAAACCTACTTCTGCTCCACCCTGTCTATGAAAGGGTTTTAACTAAAGGATCAAAATGCCTGAATAGTGAGACAGTTAAGAAAATATTTGCATTAATAAGTGCATATATCATGCACACAGTGATTATTCAGTTTAGATAAAGTAAAATAACAGTCCAGTCTTTACACAGACAACAAGACAGCTATGTTTTCAAATATCTAAAAAATTATGTAGAGTAAATATACTCTGTGTATTTACAAAGGACAGAGTTAAACTAATCATTTGAAGATATAGGAAAAAGATTTTCACTCAAATTGTATGTATACTAATATCTGTGAAATCCAAATAACTAGATATCCCTGGGGTGGGATAATGGTCTCAGGAAAAGTAAGGTCCCAGCTACCAAAGAGGTTTGGCTAGGTAGGTCAGACCTCTCAGACGCTTTCCAACTGAGACTTTAATGATCTGTAAAGGTGTATCTGAGATAAGACTGTGCAACTCTTTCCACAAATGTCAAAACTGAGTGACTAAAAGGTTTAATGACTCAATTGAGATCATACTAGCAATAAAATTCTCACTGGGACCACAGTCTAATTTAAATGCACTTTTTCTCAAACCAAGCTGACTCAATATAGTCTTCAACAAGGAGTTGTCCTAAGTTCTTCAACAGGTAGCTGATATGCCTAAAGTGAGGTAAAGAAAGACTGAAGGTCTGAAGACCAATCAGTAGGTTATTATGGTAGTTGGCAGGGACATGTCAAAGGAATGAATGTGGTGATTTGAAAATGGGCCATGATCATGAATACCTCCACGCTCCTGGGGACAAAAGAATGGCAGGTTTGGCCAGTTAAGCTCAGTGGTTAGAGCGTTGGCCTGAGGATCGAAGGGTCATGGGTTTAATTCCGGTCAAGGGCACATACATTGGTTGCAGGCTCGAACCACGACCCTGGCAGGAGCACGTGCAGGAGGCAACTAATTGCTGTGCCTCTCGCATCGATGTTTCTCTCTCTGTCGCTCCCTATCCCTTCCACTCTCTCTAAAGATCAATGGGAAAAAATCCTCAGGTGAGGATTAATGAAAAAGAAAAAAAAGAAAGAAAGAAAGAAAGAAAGAAGGAAAGGAAGGAAGGGAGGGAGGGAATGGTATATTATTAGCCAATCAAACACTAGGAAGAGGCAAAGCTGAAATAATGGGAAGGCAAGAGGATGATGAGGTCTTTCTGAGGAAGGTTAAGTTTAAGTTGATCACAGGCACAAAGCAGGTGAAGGTAGAGCAATGCAGATGGAAGCATATGAGGTCCAAACTGAAAAACTGATGAGAAACTTTGCTCCGACAAGCTGGAAAAGGGAAGGGGAAAGGGAAAGTCAGAGAAGGAAGAGGGAAGGGGGGCAGAGTGGGAGAAAGAGCGCACTTGGGCATGCTTTAGCATATGCAAGAGTGCAAACAGAAGCATGAATGCTTTCAAGTAGCAGCAAACCGAATGTTCCAGGCAGAAGGAATGGATTAAAAAAGGTCCTGAGATAGGATTAAGCTTGTCCCTAAACAAGAGCAAGAAAGCCCACATATCTGTGTCAGGGTGAATGGAGAGAAGCAGAGTCCCACTGGCAAAAAGAACTAGAGGTAGTTCTAGACTTCTAACCTGGAGAAGATCATGAAGCATCTTATAGGCTGTGTTGAGAAACATGTGTTGCTTTATTTAAAAAAAAACCTTGTGTATAAAAAACAAACAAATAAGAATAAAAGACTCTGCCCAGCCAGTGTGGCTCAGAGGTTGAGAATCGACCTATGAATCAAGAGGTCACAGTTCAATTCCCTGTCAGGGCACATGTTTGCGTTTCGGGCTTGGTCCCTCCGTAGGGCACGTGCAGGAGGCAGCTGATCAATGATTCTCTCTCATCATTGATGTTTCTAACTCTCTCTCCCTCTCCCTTCCTCTCTGAAATCAGTAAATGTATTAAAAAAAAAAGAAAAAAAACACTTCAAGTTGGGTGTCGAGTATTGCAGAGGAATTAAGAGCAAATATTTGTGAAAAGGCTACTGAATTCTGTAAGCAAAATGTTACGGGCAAGAGCAGTAAGTTTCTAAGATATAGTTTTCTAGCTGGAATGGCAATTTTGCGTCAGATGTGCTGCAGCTCCATTAGGCCACCATGGCTGAATAGCCAGAGCTAATGATGAGGCTAATTTTCAGCAGTCTTGGCTTTGATGAGACAATATCAAAGGCATCAAAATTAATAGACCAGCCCTGGCTGGCTAGCTCAGTTAGTTAGAGCGTTGTCCCCATATGCCAAGGTTGCGGGTTCGATCTACGGTGAGGGTTCATACAAGAATCAACCAATGCATGCATAAGTAAAAGGTACAACAAACTGATGTCTCTCTCTCAAATAAATCAATACAAAATAAATAAAAAATTAACAGATCAGATCCCAAAGCCACTAACACAGAACCTTCAGAAGGATCTCAACAACGGTCAGTTACAATGGGATTTTGATCCTTTCTGTTTATATACCTTCCTCTCTGCTATCCCTAAAAATCAATAAACTAGGATAGTGACAGACTCCTTTAAATAATAGTACATATAAACATACTATAGAGATCTATACAATTTTCTAGGAGCAGTTCCTGTATGTCATGTCAATATCATGAGATTTTCAAGACCATGGCAAAATAAGAAAACCAAGGAATATGCGGTTGCGTTTTTCACAAAACTAAATTAAGAGCACTGACTCAGGAACAAATTTACTAGGTTCAAGACCCAGCATCATCCCTTACTAGCTGACTTCAGACAAGTTATTTAATATCTTTATACCTATTTTTTTATTTGTAAATTGTGGATTAAAAAGATAATCTACACCACAGAGTTGCTGTGAGGTTTAAGTGAGTTTGATATATACATGCAAAACACTATATAAATGTTAGCTGTTATTAAACATACTTCCATTGTGAAGTATGTCCTTCCTAGACTCTTTTAGTGTTAAAGCATACTTTGTTATCTCAAATAAAGATGGTATGCTATAATACTTTTGTGGATAATGCCTTAAGTGATCTTCTGTGCTTCCAACAAAATATAATCTTAAAAGAATAAAAAAAAAAAAGAAAAAAAAGAAGAAATAATCCTAAGTCAGTCTCTAATAGCTTTTTTGGGGAAATTTTACCAATCTGTAAAATCTAAAACTATAGTTCTATAATAAAAAGACAAAAAAGACTTATTAGCCAAGTTACTACTCATTAAAATTATATAAATATCCTAATCAGGTAAAAATGAAAGTTATACAAATGCCCTAAAAATATTCACCCAAAATAGGATAAAAGTAAGAACATTTTGAGTTTCATTAAAATGCATGATGCTTGGCATGCAGTTTTATGAAAAACATATAATACTTACTCTATATTCAAAATCTGCAAATTCCCTGCCCCCACGACCTCCTCTGAATCCACCACGAAATCCTCGAGGGGTGGTGAACGTACCACCTCTACCACCACCACGCCCTCGGCCACCACGGAAACCAAGACCTCCTCTGCCTCTGTATCCCCCACGGCCACGGTTTGGTCGAAGTGGGATTCCAAATGTTTCAGCATTTAATCTTCTTTCTTCAGCCCAGGTTGGTCTCCGTTCTCTATTTTAAGCACAAATAATCTTTAGTGTATATCAGGTTTTAAAGAACATTTTTCAAGCAAAACTATGTAACACTAATTCCCAAATTAAGGCAAAGCAATTCCTAAAGATCAAGTAAGAATAAGCATCTTATTATAAAAGCCATCACAAACTGTTCTTGTTCCTTTAATATTCTGTTAAATTTCATGTGAAAATATAACTGGTATTAGATTCTTGCAAATACAGTTAATAAAATAAACATGGTAACAGCACCAATATAATGGGACTTCAGATATAGTGGGATTGGCAATTAACTCCAACCCCCACTCAGCCCCAGTGGAAGAGAAAGTAAAGCCGGAAAAGGAAACCCTGTCTCAGGAAAGTGGGAGCAGGAGGGTAGGTCCCTGAGTTCCCAGTATGATCCTGGACCTGATGCCTGAGGCAAGTGTCTGAATTGCTGCTGTTGCTGCTTCTATTCTAGAGCCCAAACACGGCTGAATCATCCCTATTCCTGTTTAAACAATGGCCACCAGGTGGCACTAAACCACAGCCTGGAGGACAATTTGGATTGATCAGCAGAATCCTTGGAACTCTTTTAGCTTGTTATGCTAGGTCCTTTAACCTGACAATTTTCTGGATCGACATTTACTTAAATGTGGCAGAGTTTTACTATATCCTCAAACTTCAAAGTAACATTAGTACTTTGGTCCTGCTTTATTTGAACTATACTGTAAAGGGTAAAGTAAAAGGTCTTACTTAGATGAAAGCTTCTGTTTTTGTTGTTGTTTCCTTTTTATTGATGAAAGCTTCTGTTTTAATTACTAATTTTAATTTTTGTGCACTTACTTTCTTTTAGGAAAATAAAACATCAAAAATTTGCTGTTGCCGAAACTGGTTTGGCTCAGTGGATAGAGCGTCGGCCTGCGGACTGAAAGGTCCCAGGTTCGATTCCGGTCAAGGGCATGTACCTGGGTTGCAGGCGTATCCCCAGTGGGAGATGTGCAGGAGGCAGCTGATCGATGTTTCTCTCTCATCGATGTTTCTAACTCTCTATCTCTCTCCCTTCCTCTGTAAAAAATCAATAAAATATATTTAAAAAAAAAATTTGCTGTCATTAGATATTTTTGTTTTATTTTTTTGATCCTCCTCCCCTGAGGATATATTTTTTCCATAGCTTTTCAGAGAGAGTGGAAAGGAGAGAGAAGTAGGGAAAGAGAAGAGAATGGGGGATACACGAATGGCTGCCTCCTGCACAGAAACCTCAACCCAGGTAGGAGCCCTTGACCTTGTCAGGGAATCGAACCCTCGACCCTTCAGTGTGTGTACCAATGCTCTAACCATGGAACACACCAGCCAGGGCAGATATTTTTAAGTATTCATTAAACTTTGTGAAATTATAAGAAATCATAAAAAAAAGAAAAAAGAAATAATTTCACACATCAATCTCCTAAAAGCTTAAGAACAGCTTAAAAGACAGTACCTATTATCATCACAAGAAATATTATCAAAGAAGGATTTAGTTTTGTCATAATAGCAATTAGGTCCAAGTGGATCTTCTTCATCTGCATTTCCTTCACTGTTTAGAGTATCAACTCCTGAGTCTCCTTTATCTTCACCATTTATAGGCTTCTCCTGTTTCTCAAGTTTATCTTCCACTGAAAAACAAGCACATACCATAAAAGTCAACACTTGTACTAAAAATCGATTCACAAGTTAAATAAGAGTATTTTCTGAGTAGAAAAATAAAAATTCACCTTTCAATTTAAGTTTATTATGAAACTCTCTGTCAATTTCCTCCTTGTTAAATTGTGCATTTGCACTTTCAAAGTCAAAGTCTTTCTCAAATTTCATAGGACCATCTCGTCGAATACCAAATCTTCCCCTGCCACCTCGATGACACCCACGCCCTCTCCTTGGAGCTGAAGGAGCACCTGGAACTATGTTAATAAGGAAAAAAAATAAGCTGGTTTAAGAGAGATGACATCATTATGATTTTTATACTGAATGGTTAACAACAGAAATGCTTATAAGTCTCTATACATTATTATATTTTTATATAAAAAAGAAATGAAGTTTCACTAACATTTAATATATAGCACACATGAAATTTATAAACAGCACACATGAAATTATATTTATGAGGTCCACACTCATATATATAGGTGAGAGAGTGCACAATCAAAAATTTGGGAGATGTTGGTACTAAATTACTGTATACTCCTTGAGGGCAGGGACTATGTTTTGCTTATTTATATTCCTTACTAGAGGCCTGGTGCATGAAAATCATGCATTGGGGGAAGGGATGGGTCCCTCAGCCCAACCTGTGTCCTCTTGCAGTCTGGGAGTCCTCAGGGGATGTCCAACTGATGGTTGAGGACAGTGGCTGGCAAACTGCGGCTCGCGAGCCACATGCAGCTCTTTGGCCCCTCGAGTGTGGCTCTTCCACAAAATACTGACTTCTGTGCATGGGCCACAAAGTTTCAATTGCACTGTTTGTGCGTGCCCGCACGTGGTATTTTGTGGAAGAGCCACACTCAAGGGGCCAAAGAGCCACATGTGGCTCGCGAGCCGCAGTTTGCTGACCACGGACTTAGGACATCCTTAGCGTTGCCACAGAGGCGGGAGAGGCCACTGCCCCTGCGCTAGCCAGCTGTGAGCCTGGCTTCTGGCTGAGCAGTGCTCCTCCTATGGGAGCACACTGACCACCAGGGGGCAGCTCCTGTGTTGAGTGCCTGCGCCCTGGTGTTCAGTGCGCATCAATCATAGCAACTGGTCGTTCCGCTGCCAGGCCAAAACCAGCTCTCCAACATCCCCCGAGGGGTTCCGGATTGCAAGAGGGTGCAGGCCAGGCCGAGGGACCCCACTAGTGCACGATCGGGCCAGGGAGCGATGTGGGAAGGCTCCAGGGTGTGTCTGGCCCCTCCCGCTCAGTCCCAATTGGCGGGACCCCAGCAGCAAGCTAATCTACTTGTTGACTATCTGCCCTCTGGTGATCAGTGAATGTCATAGCAAGTGGTTGAGTGGCCTTAGCATATCATTAGCATATTACGCTTTGATTGGTTGAACAGACGACTGGACGACCAGACAATTAGCATATTAGGCTTTTATTATATAGGATACCTACAGAGTACCAAATACATTGTGGATTCTCAAAATTTAGGAAGCCGCCCTAGCCAGTTTGGCTCAGTGGATAGAGTATCGACCTGCGAACTGAAAGGTCCCAGGTTCGATTCTGGTCAAGGGTACGTACCCCGGTTGTGGGCCGACCCCCAATGGGGGGCTTGCAGGAGGCAGCCGATCAATGATTCTCTCTCATCATTGATGTTTCTATCTCTCGCTCTTCCTTCCTCTCTGAAATCAATAAAAATACATCAAAAAAAAAATTAGGACGCCTTTTATGGAAAGGATCAGAGGGAACAAGATTTACAGTAAGAAAAATAAATAAACACGAATTAGAACAAACTGCAAGGTGGAGATGTTATTGCCACATCATAAATAGCACAAAAGACAAGAAGCACCAGGTGTCAACCATTCCAAACACTTCCTACTCCATCTTTACTGTTTTTCCTCTAAGTGGCTCCATATTATTCAAGGCTTCCTATACCTAGTCTTTCTCTATACTATAACTAGAGGCCCGGTGCACAAATTTTTGTGCACTGGCGGGTGGGGGGGTGTCCCTCAGCCCCACTTGTGCCCTCTCACAGTCTGGGACCCCTTGGGAGATAACAACCTGATGGCTTAGGCCCACTCCCGGGTGGCAGAGGGCAGGCCCAATCCCTAGGTGCAGCCCCTGGTCGGGCTCAGAGCAGGGCCAATTGGGGAGTTGGGGCGCCACCCCGTCATGCACAGAGCAGGGAGGATTGGGAGGTTGCGATGCCACTCCCAGTCACGCTCAGAGTACGGCCAATAGGGGGATTGGGGCGCCGCCCCCGTCACACTCAAGGCAGGGTCAATGGGGAGGTTGTGGCACCACCCCATCATGCACAGAGCAGGGACGATCAGGGGGTTGGGGCGCTGCCCCCTGTCACGCACTGCTGGGGTCCTGCCCCAGCAGGTCCAGGGGTCCCCAAAGGTGTGGATGGAGTTGGCGAAGAAGGAATGACACGGAGATAGCGTTCAGTTGATCAGCAGCCTAGCCAGGATCTCTAGCCAGGATCTCCAGCCAAGTTCTGGTCTGGATCTCCAGCGAAGTTCTGGTTCGGATCTCCAGCCAGGTTCTGTGTCCATGTTCTCTTGCTAGGTTCTCCAGGTTCTCCAGCCAGGTTCTGTAGCCATGTTCCCTCGGTAGGTTCTCCAGCCAGGTTCAGTCACCAGGTTCTAGTCAGGTTCTCTTGCCAATTTCTGTGGTCAGGTTCAGTCCAGGATCTTTTGCCATGTTCTCTCCAGCGAAGTTCTTCTGTCTGTAGGTTCTGTCTTCTTAGTTCTGTGTTCTAAGCTCTGTATTCTAAGTTCTGAGTCTTGCTGTCTTGTTACATCTGTATTTATACCAGTTGATTCAATCCTATCAATCTCTATTACAAAGGTTAGGGCGTTTCTTATCTCCATTCCAGGGAGTAAAGATTATGTAGCTTAAGCATGATTGTTCGTAGTTAAAGTGATTAATTACCCGCCTGGCACTTAGTTGAGGGGTTTTATTCCCTCCCTAACTTCAGGGGAAAATCCCTACCTGGGGAAACAACCTTTCTCAGAGACCTTGGTTAAAACACATAGTGCCATGAAGGTGAGCAAACATATTAAGAACAGTATGCCATATATGCCAGGTCCTTTGAAACAGCAAGGATGGACCGGCTCCGGGCAACGCACATAGCAGGGCCCATCAGGGGCGTTGGGGCTCCATACCCTGTCACACACAGAGCAGGGCCCATGGGGGGGCTGGGGCGCCACACCCTGTCACACACAGAGTAGGGCCGGTCAGGGGGTTGGGGAGCTCCCCCCTATCAGGCACAGAGCAGGGCCGATCCGGGGGTTGGGGCGCCTTACCCTGTCACGAACAGAGCAGGGCGGATAGGGAGGTATACACCCTTGACTGAGGTACACGCCCTTCACTGGGAATTGAACTGGAGACCCTTTGGTCTGAGGGCCAGCACTCTAACCACTAAACAAATCAGCCAGTGTGAAAATGTCAAACTTTTAAGGTACAGATAATTTTCTTAAAAACATAAATTTTTTTTTTTTTAATGCTAGTATGAAACCGACACAAAAACATCTATCCTATCCTATCTAATAATAGACAAACATGGTAATTAACTGTACCTCGGACATGCTTCCCATTGGTTAATCAGGGCGATATGCAAATTAACTGCCAACCAAGATGGCGGCCGACAGCCAGGCAGCTGAAGCAAACAGGAGGCTTGCTTGCTCCAGTGATGGAGGAAGCCAAGGTTCCCTGCCTGCCGCCGCCCAGCTCTGAGCTGCACTCTAAGTAACTATGTTGCAATTATAGAAGCTAAACAAACCCCAGAAACCTGCTTTCAGCCAGCCGGGCCTCAGAGCTGGAGTTGCAACAGTGTTTCAATTATAGAAGCTAAACAAAGCCCAGATACCTGTTTTCAGCAGCCGAGGTCTCAGAGCTGGAGCTCAGCCTCAGAGCTAAAGCCGGCTCTCAGCTCCAGTGACAGCCATAGAAGGTAAATAAATCCCAGAATAAAAAAAAAGAAAGAAAAAGAAAAAAAGGAGAGGTTGGGAGCTTCAGTCTCCCGCCAGCCTGAAAACGGCCCTCAGCCCCTCACCCAGACTGGCCAGGCACCCCAGTGGGGACCCCCACCCTGAAGGGGGTGTGACCAGCTGCAAACAGCCATCATCCCCTCATCCAGGCTGGCCAGGCACCCAAGCGGGACCCCCACCCTGATCTGGGACACCATTCAGGGCAAACCAGCCGGCCCCCACCCGTGCACCAGGCCTCTAGTCTATATAGTAAAAGGGTAATATGCAAACTGACCCTAACAGCAGAATGACTGGGAATGACTGGTCACTATGACACACACTGACCATCAGGGGGCAGACGCTCAATGCAGGAGCTGCCCTCTGGTGGTCAGGGAGCTCTCACATGGGAGGAGCTCTGCTCAACCACAAGCCAGGCTGATGGCTGCCAGTACAGCGGTGGTGGTGGGAGCCTCTCCTGCCTCCTCAGCAGTGCTAAGGATGTTCGACTGCAGTTTAGGCCTGCTCCCTGCTGGCAAGTGGACATCCCCCGAGGGCTGCCGGACTGCCAGAGGGATGTCTGATTGCCAGCTTAGGCCCAATCCCCCCCGGGGAGCGGGCCTAAGCCAGCAGGTGGTCATCCCCTGAGGGGTCCTGGACTGCGAGAGAGCACAGGCCGGGCTGAGGGCCCCCCCCCCCCCGAGTGCACAAATTTTTGTGCACTGGGCCTCTAGTCTATATAATAAAAGCCTAAGCGATCGTTAGGGCGGAACAACCAGAATGACCAGTTGCTATGACGTTCACTGACCACCAGGGGGCAGACGCTCAATGCAGGTGCTGCCCCCTGGTGGTTAGTGTGTTCCCACAGGGGGAGCGCCACTCAGCCAGAAGCTGGGCTCATGTCTGGCAAGCGCAGCGGCAGTGGCAGGAACCTCTCACGCTTCCGTGGCAGCACAAAGGAGTAGCAAGCAGGCAGGCAATAAGGAGCGAGTGGTCCTGGACTGTGAGAGGGAGCAGGCCGGGCTGAAGGACACCTCCCAGTGCACGAATTTTGTGCACCAGGTCTCTAGTGTATCTCTCTCTCTCTCTCTACATATATATATAAAGCCTAAGCAACTGGCAAACTGCTATGATGCACACTGACCACCAGGGGGCAGACGCCCAATGTAGGAGCAGAAACTACAGGCATGGAAACATGGAACAGACTGATGAATCTCAGAGGCAAGGAGGGAGGGCAGGAAGAGATTAACCAAAGATCTTATATGCATACTAGAGGCCTAGAGCATGGATTCGTGCACTCATGGGGTCCCTCAGCCTGGCCTATGCCCTCTCGCAATCCAGGGCCCCTCAGGGAATGTTGGAGAGCCAGTTTTGGCCTGATCCCCGCAGGCCAGGCTGAGGGACCCCACCAGTGCATGAATCCATGCACCAGGCCTCTAGTCTACACTAATAAAAGAGAAACATGGTAATTGGCGTACGACTGCTACCTTTCCCATTGGCTAATCAGGGCAATATGCAAATTAACTGTCAGCCAAGATGGCGGCCGGCAGCCAGGCAGCTTGAAACTAACATGAGGCTTGCTTGCTTCAGTGATGGAGGACTCCAACGTTCCCTGCAGGCCGCTGCAGGCCTCTGAGCCTGCAGTTTCAAACATTGTAACAAATACAGATGCTAAACAAAACCCCAGAAACCAGCTTTCAGCGGGCTGGGATCTCAGAGCTGGAGTTGATACAGAGTTTCGAGAACTGAAACAAACCAGATACCTGCTTTCAGGAGCGGAGGCCTAAGAGCTGGAGCCTCAGAGCTAAAGCTGGCCCAGAATAAAAAAAAAAGAAAAAAGAAAAAAAGGAGCAGTTGGGAGCTTCAGTCCCAGCCTGAAAACAGCCCTCAGCCCCTCACCCAGACTGGCCAGGCACCCCAGTGGGGACCCCAACCCTGAAGGGTGTGTGACCAGCTGCAAACAGCCATCATCCCCTCATCCAGGCTGGCCAGGCAGCCCAGTGGGGACCCCCACCATGATCCAGGACACCCTTCAGGGCAAACCAGCCGGCCCCCACCCATGCACCAGGCCTCTATCCTATATAGTAAAAGGGTAATATGCCTCCCAGCCATGGGATCAGTGGAGCCACGAGGCCTCCAGGCACCGGGATCAGCGTGACAGGGGGCAGCGCCCAAACCCCCTGATCGCCCTGTGGCTCTGTGTGTGACAGGGGGCGGGGCCACAACCTCCCTATCCGCCCTGCTCTGTTCGTGCCAGGGGAAGGCGCCCCAACCCCCTGATCGGCCCTGCTCTGTGTGTGATGGGGTAGAGCGATAACCTCCTCATCGGCCCTGCCCTGAGTGTGACAGTGGCGGCGCCCCAACCCCCTGATCCCTGCTCTGTGGGTGATAGAGGGTGGCGCCCCAACCCCCTGATCCGCCCTGCTCTGTTTGTGACAGGGGGCAGTGTGCCAACTCCCCTATCGACCCAACTCTGTGAGTGACAGGGGGGAGCTCCCCAACCCCCTGATGGGCCCTGCTCTGTGCGTGACAGGGGGCAGCGCCCCAACCCCCTGATTGGCCCTGCTCTGTGCGTGACAGGGTGTGGCGCCACAACCTCCCCATCGACTCTGTCTTGAGTGTGACAGGGGGCGGTGCCCCAACCCCCCAATCGGCCCTACCCTGAGTGTGACTGAGGGTGGCATCGCAACCTCTCAATCCGCCCTGCTCTTTGCATGACAGGGGGCGCCGCCCCAACTCCCCAATCAGCCCTGCTCTGAGCCCAACCAGGGGCAGCACCTAGGGATTGGGCCTGCCCTCTGCCACCCGGGAGTAGGCCTAAGCCAGCAGGTCATTATCTCCCAAGGGGTTCCCAGACTGCGAGAGGGCACAGGCCAGGCTGAGGGGACCCCCCGCCCCCCCGAGTGCACAAATTTTTGTGCACCGGGCCTCTAGTAAAAGATAATACAAAAGAGAAAGCCATACAACAATGTCGCCTACCATCAAGCAGGTTTTATTTCAGAAATGTGATGATGCTTAAAAAAACTTTTATTTTAAAATATTTACAAGATCCCCCCCCCCCAAAAATCAACAAAAACTCTGAAAAAATGGTCCTACCTCACCCAGCCTCCCCTCCAAAGCTAACAATTTAGTTACCTACTGTATATTATCAAAACCAGGAAAATTGACATTGGCACAATATAATTAACTACATTACAGATCTCATTCAGATTTCAACAGTTTTTGCATGTACTCATTTCTTGGTAGATCTGCATAACTAACACCAAAAATTATGAAAAAACTGTTCTGCCCAGCAGGCGTGGTTCAGTGTTTGAACTGAGGAGGTCATGGTTTGATTCCTGGTCAGGGCATATACCTGGGTTGCAGGCTTGATCCAGTGTGGGGGTGCAGGAAGGCAGCTGATCAATGATTCTCTCTCACCTCCCTCTCCCTTCCTATCTGAAATCAATAAAAACATTTAAAGAAAAACAACCTGCCCTGACCGGTTTGGCTCAGTGGATAAAGCGTCGGCCTGTGGACTGAGGGGTCCCAGGTTCGATTCCGGTCAAGGCCATGTACCTTGGTTGTGGGCACATCCTCAGTAGGGGGTGTGCAGGAGGCAGCTGATCAATGTTTCTCTCTCATCGATGTTTCTAACTCCTCTATCCCTCTCCCTTCCTCTCTGTAAAAAATCAATAAAAAATATATTTTTTTAAAAAAAGAAAAACAACCTGTTCTGCTACCACAATGAAACTCCCATGCTATAGCTAGCTACCAACACTTACCGTTCTTTTTTTTTTAAATCTTTACCAGAGAATATTTTTTATTTTTATTGATTTTTAGAAAGACAGGGAGGGCCCTAACTGGTTTGGCTCAGTGGATAAGAGCGTCAGCTTGTGGACTGAAGGGTCCCAGGTTCGATTCCGGTAAAGGGCATGTACCTTGGTTGCGGGCACATCCCCATTGGGGGGTGTGCAGGAGGCAGCTGATTGATGTTTCTCTCTCATCAATGTTTCTAACTGTCTGTCCCTCTCCCTTCCTCTCTGTAAAAAATCAATAAAATATATTTAAAAAAAGAAAAAGAAAAAAAGAAAGACAGGGAGGGAGGGAGGGAGGGAGGGAGGGAGAGAGGGAGAATGTTGATCGATTGCCTCCTATTCTCAACCCTACTGGGGATCAAACCCACAACCAGGTATGGGCCCTAACTGGAAATCAAACCTGCAATCCTTTTGGTGCAAGGGATGATGCTCCAACCAACTGAGCAACCTGGCTGGGGCCACAATTCATTTTTTTTAAAG
The DNA here is from genome assembly GCF_014108235.1 of Myotis myotis. Lineage (NCBI taxonomy): Eukaryota > Metazoa > Chordata > Mammalia > Chiroptera > Vespertilionidae > Myotis > Myotis myotis. The sequence continues at coordinate 12,055,567 of NW_023416323.1, forward strand.
CAATTACTCACCACACATTTCAAATATTGTCTCTATTGAGAAGCATAAAATATGGCTTTTAAATTCAAGTTACTTACCTATTTGTCTCTTGCTATCATTTCTGAGTTGCTCATTTTCTGGTCTTGAAACTTTGTGTATATCAGCTATAAGACATACAGAATAACATATTAACTCAGGACACATAATCAAAAATTTCTGTTAAGTTAGAAATGAGAAAACAAAACAAAAAACCCTCCAAATCTATACCCCCACCACCATCACTATTTTGAGCCAAATTTGAAAGAATGAACATTCTATCAAGTTCAGTTTAAACCTTCTAGGATCATTCATATAAAGTTTATCTTTTTAATGAAAATAAGGTGAATGGAAAATGTTGATGAGTCAATTAAGGAATTAGTAAATAGCTCAAGTTCTACCTCGCCTGTGCTCTTGATTCTCTATTGCTTTTTGGCTGGTAGATGGTAAAGGCCTGGTTGATACAGGGCTCCTTCTCCCAACAGGTGCTGGAGCAGGTAAGTGGGCCGAGGCGGTCTGTACTGCTTGTTCCATGGTAGGGCTTTTTCTCAAAGGATCTAACTGAGGGCTTGAACGACCTAAAACGTAACCAAAAGATAAGAAACTACCCTATCCTTTGGGGATTTCAAAATAACCTAGATGCTAAAAAAATGTCTTATTTTATTTCTACCAATTCAAATCCTTAGCACAAATTTGAATTCTTCCACTTACTAGACCAGAGTTTAAAACTGATTATCTTTAGTGGGCTGGTCATCACTAGGTTAGTTAAAAACAACAACAACAAAATACTCTGGAATTTTATCTGAATTTCTACCTATTGAAATAAGGTTAAATAAGTTTTTCAAAAATTTCTGCCTGGTACAAGATTCCCCAGGAATGTTATCAAAGTTCATGCTGTTGGTCAGATGTGGGTTTATACCAATAACCATAACCACAAGATTCTATTGATACTTCGGCCATTATTTCCAGAAGCTTTAATATTTTCGATTACCTTTATATCTATAGGCATTATCTCCAATAAATTACTATTATAAATAAAGTAAAGAACTAGAAAGTTAAGTGAAGTTCTTCAATACTTTAGGGGCTTGGGTAAATTAAACATCAATACTTAAAAGGCCAGCAACAGCCCTAGCCGGTTTGGCTCAATGGATAGAGCGTCAGCCTGCGGACCAACATGTCCTGGGTTCGATTCTGGTCAAGGGCATGTACCTTGGTTGCAGGCTTCTCCCCGGTCTGGGCCCTGGCTAGGGCACTGCAGGAGGCAACCAATCAATGTGTTTGTCTCACATCAATGCTTCTCTGTCTTACCCTCTCTCTTCTACTCTCTCTAAAAGAGCAATGGAAAAATATCCTCGGGTAAGGATTAACAACAAAAAGGCCAGCAACAAATAAACCCTTCAGGTAATTACACAGTAGTGATAATAATTCCTCGCCATTTAAAACATTTCTTGTCAATTTTTACTTAATATAGATTTTGTATTTACAAATTCCATTTTTCCTTTTGAGGTCAGAGCTTCATAATATAGTTACAATATGAACAGAAGAATGCAACATCGGGTGCTCCCAGCATATTTTTTGTTCCTATATTTGCAATAAATCTCTGTTCAAGGTGCTCTCATATCCCATGATACTGCACCAAATTTTTTGTTTAAAAAAATTATGCTCATTTTAAAAAAATAAAAAATTCCCATATATGCTGCAAATGTCAACAATTGGTGAACCAGTGAATGCTGACAAAGCATTGGTTATTGTTCACTAGATGCTTCAGGGAACAATTAGTAACTAGAACCCCAATGCACGAAATTCAAGCATGGGTAGGGTCCGTAGGCCTGGCCGGCGATCAGGGCTGATCTGTGTGGCTTCCTGCTGGCCTTGGCTGGCCTGGGGCCTGAGGGCAGCTCCTGTGTTGAGCATCTGCCCTCTGGTGATCAGTGCGCGTCATAGTGACTGGTTGTTCTGCCGTTTGGTCAATTTGCACATTAGGCTTTTATTATATAGGATACTCCCCAAGATTATGGTTATCTAAAGTAGGCAATTGCAAATGTGTACCATTTCCAGCCATTAATACCAAAGTTTACTCTGCCATTAACAAAAACACTGTATATTCTGGGAAATCATGGAGGTTTATATAAGCTTTGGCCTATCAGAAGACATTTTGTCATTACTTATGATCTTCTGAAGAGATTTAATTTATAAAATAAGTGTTAAGTTTTTTGAAAATCGTATTGTTTAGTTAATGTTACAATACTACATTCTTCTAAGTTTATAAAATTTACTATATCAGGTTTTTCTTTGAGAAAAGACCCTATGACAAGTATTAAAGAACCACAAGTGATAGAGCAATCACAACATCTCATTTGTTGTATACTTTGTAATTAAAATCTACTAGCCATGATGGCAATTTTGTTATAGAGAAATACAGGTGATACTAGACATATTATTAGGAATACATACAATAGCCATTTCAGCATAATAAAAACACACCCCTTGAGACATCTTCACATACTGATATCAGTTAAAATTCTAGATGTTCTAATTTTGTAAAATTCAGAAATTATTAGTGGTAAAAATGCAGATTCCCAGGCCATCTCAGCCTTGTTATTGTTTTGTTAATCCTTACTAGAGGATATTTTTCCATTGCTTTTCAGAGAGAGTGGAAGGGAGGGAGAGAAGAACAGAGAGAGAGAGAGTGAGAGGAAGAGAAAGAGAGGGAGAAAGAGAGAGAGACTGGTTGCCTCCCACACTCACGCCAACCAGGGGACGGGGAACAAACCAAATACCCAGGCACGTCCCCTTGACTAAGCCACACCAGCCAGGGCTGTCATTCTTTATATAAATATATCTCTTTCTTACAATAAACTAGAGGCCCAGTGCACGGATGGTGGGGTCCATCAGCCTGGCCTGTGCCCTCTCAGTGGATGTCGGACTGCTGGTTTCAACCTGATCCCTGTAGGGATGTAATACTGTGTGAAGGGGCAGGTGGCCAGGGAGGAGCCCGAGCCCGGGCCAGGTGCTGTGCTGCTCCTGCTCATCCTGTTCCCGCTGTGCCTGCCGCCATTGCTTGGTAGTGCTGCAGCGGAGGCAGGAAAAGCTCATGCCACCACAGCTGTGCTTGCCAGCTGTGAGCCCAGCGTCTGGTGCCCATCAGTCAGCTGAGCAGTGCTCCCGCTGCTGGAGCACACCGACCACCGAGGGGCAGCTCCTGTACTGAGTGTCTGCCCCCTGGTGGTCAGTGCACGTCATAGCGACCGGTTGACTGGTAATAGTCACTTCGGCTTTTATATATATAGATACGTACTTTAAAAAATTTGTATTTAAAATTTAATTTAGTCCTAAGTAAGAGAGTAGGAATCTAGTTATTTTCCCCAAATGATCAGGCAGTTGTCTGTCCCAATATCATTTATTAAACAGCTTCCCTTTTTCTAATTTAAAAATAATATCTCAATCATATACTAATTACGTATTTATACTTGGATGTGTTCCTGATTTTTATTCCATTCATCTCTTAATTTATTCCTGCACTGTTTTATTTTATGAATAGATTATTGAGTAGGAAAGCCCTATTTCACTGCTTTTTATTTTTTAGATATGTCTATACTTCCACATTTATTTTTAAGATAGTATGTGTATCTGTTTTATTAAGTTCTCATACCATTCCACTTAGACTTATTGAAATTACAATAAACTTAATTAATATGACAAGTAAAGCCTTCCCAATACTTTATCTCTGTGTCTAGGAATAAAATAATTCTCTAATTGCATTGTTATTAGATCCCTCTATTACAGCGGTTCTCAACCTGTGGGTCGCAACCCCTTTGGGGGTCGAATGACCCTTTCACAGAGGTCGCCTAAGACCATCGGAAAACACATATATAATTACATATTGTTTTTGTGATTAATCACTATGCTTTAATTATGTTCAATTTATAACAATGAAATTGGGGGTCACCACAACATGAGGAATTGTATTAAAGGGTCACGGCATTAGGAAGGTTGAGAACCACTGCTCTATTATATTTTGTTTTCAACATAGAAATTGGTCTTATTTCTTTTTTTTCCCTTTCTTTTTTTTTTTAAAAAAAATATATATTTTATTGATTTCAGAGAGGAAGGGAGCAGGAGATAGAGATAGAAACATCAATGATGAGAGAGAATCATTGATTAGCTGCCTCTTGCACATCCCCCACTGGGGACAAAGCTTGCAACCCAGGCATGTGCCCTTGACCGGAACTGAACCTGGGATCCTTCAGTCCACAGGCCAACACTCTACACAGAGAGCCAAATCAGCTAGGGCGGTCTTATTTCTTAGTATGTATTTTTTACATATTTACTCATTATTGTGAACTTCATCTTTTATCCCCATTACATAATTAGTAGGTAAGGTTTTAGAACAATGATTGATTTTTGTGCATTACTTTATCTTTTCCTTCTAATTTAAGCCCTTTATTAGTTCTAGGTTATTTAATGAATTCTTAATTCCAAGTAGTAAGTCATAGCACTGACAAATAATGCTAATTTTAATAACTATGCCTCATTTCTTTTTCATGTGTTCCAGATTTAGCTAAAAATTCCAGAACAATGCTGAATAGCAATGATGATAGGCATCCTTATTTATGATTTAATAAGAATTCTTCTGGTGCTTCCATATTAAGGTTAAAGTTGGCTATTCATAAGATAGCTAACATTTACTGATCATGTTCTATGTGCTAGGTACTATGATACTAATGGCACTGTATATATTTAAAAAAATTAATCCTCATAGTAAGCCTGTTAGTTACCAGTAAAGTCCCATTTTATAGTTTAGGAAACTAATGCTTAAAAAGATTAATAACTAAAATAACAAACTAATACACATACACACAAATATACACTTAAATTAACCTACAAAAAAGTCTGGAAGCATGTACATCAAAATACAAATATTTGTTATTTCTGGGTAGAGATTGTGGGCATTTTAATTTTTTCCTTATGCTTACTATATTTCTAATTAATCTACAACAAATCTTTAGAATGCTTAAAAATTAAGTTATTTTAAATCAATGAGTAACAGTAACTACAACTGTTTCAAAATATCTACAGTAAGAGAGATTATGTTTAGCATTAGCTTGATTTTTATTCTCAATAGATTTTTAAAATATTGTCCTGTGATTATGGCATCTTTCTGAAACGACTTCACATTGTTTTATTTAAAAGTAAACATCTATATAAAGCAATGAAGCCAATAACATTTACTTTGGCAACAGATAAAAATAGATATGGAAACTTGGGACCACTGAAGGCTATAAGACTGGGTGAGGGGAAAAATATAATTTAGAAAAGAAAAAGAACAGGGTAGTTTAAGAAGCTTGTTAAGCCGAAACTGGTTTGGCTCAGTGGATAGAGCGTCGGCTTGCGGACTGAAGGGTCCCAGGTTCGATTCCGGTCAAGGGCATGTACCTGGGTTGTGGGCACATCCCCAGTAGGGGGTGTGCAGGAGGCAGCTGATCGATGTTTCTCTCCCATCGATGTTTCTGACTCTCTATCTCTCTCCCTTCCTCTCTGTAAAAAATCAATAAAATATATTTAAAAAAAAAAGAAGCTTGTTAAATGCTGACTCTAAAAGGGTTCTGATGTAGCAGTTCCCAAGATCTATATTTTTAAGTACAGTACTCACGATGATTCGGTTGTGGGTGGGCTACACTGAGAAGCATTGCTCTAGATCAGCAGTTTTCAACCTTTTTCATCTCATGGTACACATAAACCACCAAAATTCTGTGGCACACCAAAACAAACACACACCCAGGTACTATATAATTTTAATTCATTCATACCAAATGGCTATTGTTATTTTTTTTTCCATTTGACAATTTAAGGGAAAAGAGGCCAGTGCCCCTGATTAAATAGTCCGGTATTGTGTTTTAAAAATTCTTGCAGCAAACCCATTGATCATTGCTCTAGATCCTGTAAGGATGCTAGGAAAGATGCAAGAGCATAATGAACAGTTTGTTTTTTTTCAGCTGTTATTTTAAATTCATCAAGGAGAGTTCATTTTCAGTGGTGACTCCAGGATTAATGTGATATATTTAAGTATAATCATACAATTTATATTACACTTGCTTTGCAAAAAATTGTCAAACTTACAGAAAGGTCACTGCTTCAGTTTTATTATCTAAGACTGGAAAAAGTCTAAATAGTGGAAGTCATTCAACAATATACTTATTGCAACAGCAATTAGGAGAAAAAATTTAAAAGAACCAAATAAAAATCATACAGGTCATTACAAACTGCAAAAATTCTTACATTCAGAGAAAGATAAAACCAGTATAGAAGTTTAGAATGGAAATATTTGAAAGAAAAAAACAGCTTACCTTGAGATAACTGTGTTTTTACAGATCTTGTATCCTGTGTAAAGGCAGAACCAACTGCACTACTTTGGGACAGGGTACTGCTGTTTGATGTTTCTGTTCCAAAGGATGTCAAGGAGCTTCCAGCTTAAAGAGATTATTTTAATGACAAAAAAATCTTTTTTAAAAATTTAAACCTTTAAGTTATATAAAGTAACGTACCAATTTAATGATAATTTTCATCACCCTCTTGTATCACTTATACATATTAATAATGCTGGAAATTAATGAAAGTGTAACAAAAATTAGTTTGAGAAATCTTTGATAATACTATACAGGAAAAAAGCATGCCATATATATAATCCAGCATCCTAGATGCAAAAATTTTTCTAACGTGCAATACTGTCATAAGCAGTTATGTGGACGACATAGCAGGGACCCACATGAGATAAAGAAGTAGCAGAAATGGTACATTCTACACCAACATTAAGGTTCAATTATTTTAATTCCAAGTATATGCACAAATAGCCAAATCAGCAGATAGGTCTATGATGTGCTTTCCCAGTATTTCCAAGGCAACAGACAATGGACATTAGTCCATTTTAATGCTTCTACTCAGGATGGCACTGTTGGGGGCTGCAATCTGCCTAAAGCAACCACAAGAGCTTTGGTAAAGCCAAGTAATAAATCCCTAGAAAGGACCCAATTTTTTGTTATGCTAGTTTATATCAATCTTCTTTCTTCCTTAAGTTTCTACAGTACTCATGGATCATTCACTTTTCTTTCTAAAAAATATTTTTATTGATTTTTTTTAGAGAGAGGGAAAGGGAGAGAGAGACATTGATGTGAGAGCAGAACATGAATCAGCTGCCTCCTACACGTACCCCACTGGGGATCGAGCCCCAAACCCAAGCATGTGCACCGACCAGGAACAAAACTGACAACTTTTCAGTGCACAGGATGACACCCAACCGAGCCACACCGGCCAGGGCAATCATTAAATTTTCATATGCTGTGCTCTCTTCTTACTATTTCATCTATGCAGGTTTTCTCTAGGAAGCATGTACAACAAAATATAAATATTTCAATAGCCCTTCTCCCACCCCTAAATCCAATCTAAAGATGGTAATCAGAATAATATTTTTATGAGATATAAGTATAATCACATTACTACAATGTGAGCTTTCCACTGCTCTAAAGATAAAAGTTCAAACTACCTACACACCTCAGTTTATATGGCCTTCTCCTTATCTGCCTACCTCTTCTCTCACCACTTTCATTTTCACCAGTCTACTGCACAGAAATGTATCATCAATGTACTCTTTTGTTGTTGTTAATCCTTACCTGAGGATATTTTTTCTATTGATTTTTAGAGAGTGGAAGGGAGGGGGAGAGACAGAAACATACATGTGAGAAAGTCACATTGGTTGCCTCCCACATGTGTCTGCGGGCTGATTCTAGCACAAACAGGTTGGCAAACTATGGCCTGTGAACCAAATTCAGGTTTGATTTCCTAGGAGGGCATATACAAAAAACAACCAATGAATGCATAAATAAACAGAACAAATCGATGTTTCTCTCACTCAAATTAATAAAAAAAAGATATTCCCCTCTCCACTGTACTGCACTGGCATCTTAATTTTACTTTTTAATATTCTTATTGATTTTTAGAGAAAGAGGAAGAGAGGGGGAGAGAGAAACATCTATTTGCTGCCTCCTGCACGTCCCCTACTGGGGGATCCAACTGGCAAAGCAGGCATGTCCTGACCTGTAATCAAAATAGCAACCTTCTGATGCATGGGATGATGCTCAACCAACAGAGCCACAGTGGCCCTCTTTATTTTAAATCAGGATTTAAGTGAGTCTATTTTTTTATTCTTTATTCCTGATGTATTTGTGGCAATAATTCACTGTTCTGATTACTATAACTTTATAGTAAATCTTGAAATTGAGTAACAATCTAAAGCTTTCTTCTTCAAGATTGTTTTTATAATTCTACGTTTTTACTTCCATATAAGTATTAGAATCAGCATGTCAATTGCTATTTTAAAAATGTCTGATGAGATTTGGATCAGGGTTAGGTTCAGTCTATAAATCAATTTTGGGAGAAAAGTCATCTTAAAAATAGTGACTCTTCCAAGCCATAAGCATGGATTAACTCTCCACTGATTTAGATCTTTAATTGCTCTCAGCAGTGGTTTGTGGTTTTCATTGTAGTGGTTTTTTTTAAATATATATATTTTATTGATTTCAGAGAGGTAGAGGGAGGGAGATAGAAACGTTAATGACAGAGAATCATTCATCGGCTACCTTCTACACACCTCTTACTGGGGATTGAGCTCGCAACCTGGGCATGTGTCCTTTACCGGAATCGAACCAGGGAACTTTGAGTCCATTGGCCAACAAAGATATATATATACTAGAGGCCCAGTGCATGAATTTATGCACTGGTAGAGTCCCTCAGCTTGGCCTGCAGGAACTGGGCTGGAACCAGCTCTCCAACATCCCCCAAGGGGTCCTGGATTGCAAGAAGGCACAGGCCAGGCTGAGGGACCCCAATGGGAAGGGGCCGAAGGAGGACTCCAGGGTGTGTCTAGCCTTCTCACCCAGTCCCGATCGGCCAGATCCCAGCAGCAAGCTAACCTACCAGTCGGAGGATCTGCCCCTGGGTGGTCAGTGCATGTCATAGCAACTGGTTGAACAGTAGGACACATAGCACATTAGGCTTTTATTATACAGGATTTTTTTATTGATTTGAGAGAGGAAGGGAGAGCGATATGAACATCAATGATGAGGGAGAATCATTGATTGGCTGCCTCCTGCACACCACCTACTAGGGATCGAGCCCGCAATCCCGGCATGTGCCCTGACCAGAATCGAACTTAGGACCCCCTTGAGTCCGCAGGCCGACGTAGAGCAGTGTTCTTAACTTCAGCACTACTGACATTTTGGGCCAGATAATTCTTTGTTTTGAGGGGTTGTCTTATGCATTGTAGGATGTTAAGTGGTATCCCTGGCTTCCACCCACTAGATACCAGTGATAGCCTCCAGCTGTGACAACCAAAAATATGTCCACACATTACCAAATGTCTCCTGAGGATGGAAGGTAAAATTCCCCTCCATTGAAAACTACTGTTGTAGAGGTTTAAAAATATCTTTTGTTATATGCATTCCTGGCACCTGATGTTACTGATACTACTGTAAGCTGTGCTGCATGTTACATTTAATTTCCCAATAATCTGTTCTAAATCAGGTGTCAGCAAACTTTATCTGTAAGTGGCCAGATAGTTAATATGATATTTAGGCTTTTCAGGTCATACGATCTGTTGAAACTACTCAACTGTTCTTGTAAAAGCAGCCATAGACTACATGTAAATGAGTGTTGGTGTATTCCAATAGGAGGCTGGTCAAATTTGGTTCACAAATTTGCCAACCCGTCTGTACTAGAATAGATATACATATCATCATGGAATACAAGTAGAAATATAGTTGATTTTATTCATTCATTTATTTACTTAAATCTCACCAGAGGATATTTTTTCCATTGATTTTTAGAGAGAGTGGAAGGTGAGGGGCGGGGGGGTGTGTAAAGAGAGAGAGAGAGAGACATTGATGTGAGAGAGACACATGGATTGGTTGCCTTTTGTACTCACCCCAACTAGGGCTGGGGACTGAACCTGAAACCCAGGTATCCACCGCTGACTAGAAATCGAACCTGCGACACTTCAGTGTGAGGGCTGATGCTTTAACCACTGAGCTCATTGGCCAGGGCATTATTTTACCTTTTTATTAAAAAATTTGACACTATTGCAGATGTCTCCCATTTGCCCCCCTCAACCAACTACTCCTCCCCATCCCTTGGCCTTCAATACCCATTGTCCATGTCCATGGGTTTACAGTTGATTGTTGTATATTTACCACTTATCTCCTTACCATACTAAATTCATGTATTCATTCTAGTGGTTTGAATATTCTTTTGCATTTTTTAAAAAAAGATATTTTTATTGATTTCAGAGAGGAAGAGGGAGAATCATGGATTGGCTGCTTCCTGCACACCCCCTAGTGGGGATTGAGCCCCAGACCCAGGCATGTGCCATTGACCTGAATAGAACCCGGGACCCGTCAGTCCCCAGGCCAATGCTCTACCCACTGAGATAACTGGCCAGGCCCTTTGCATTTTCTATGTACAAATTATGTCACCTTCAAATACTTTTAGTTCTTCCTTTTCATTCTTTAAATCTTTTATTTTCTTGTCTTACTGAATTGAGGACCTCTACAACATTAAATAAAATATTGAGACAATTTTGCCTTTGCTTTTTATTCTTTATCCCAAGGGAAATGCATTCATTATTTCACCATTATGTAAGCTTTTTCATTTCACTGATCAAATTTAGGATTCCCTCCCATTTGTTTCTTTCTTTTAAATATATTTCTTTATTAATTTCAGAGAGGAAGGAAGAGGGAGAGAGAGATAGAAACATCAATGATGAGAGAGAATCATTGATTGGCTGCCTCCTGCACGCCCCCAACTGGGGATCAAGCCCGCAACCCGGGCATGTGCCCTTGGCTGGAATCAAACCTGGGACCCTTCAGTCCGCAGGCCATTGCTCTATCCACTGAGCAAAACTGACTAGTGCTCCCTCCCATTTCTTAATTGTTGATAAATGGGTGTTGAATTTTATCAAACGCCTGTTCTACCTTTTGGAATTGCAGTTTTTCTCCTTTATCTGGTAAGGTAGTAAATTACTAATGATTTTCAGATGTTCAAACAGCATTGCATTCCTGAGATAAACGTGACTTTGTCATTATGTACTCTCCTTTTTATGAATTGCTAGCTTCCACTGCTAATATTGTGTTAAGAACTTTTACATGTGTGTTCAAGGGAGATGGTGAGCTGTAATTTTCTTTTCTTGTAATGACATCATCAGGTTGCCTCGGTTATTTGGTTAGGAAGTATTCCTCTACCTTTATTCTCTCAAAGAATTTGTGTTAAGACTGGTAAAATTATTTCTTCCTTAAGTGGTAGAATTTATCAGTAAAGCAAACAGTCTAGAATTTTCTTTGAGAGATTTCTAATTACAGTTTCAATTTCTTTAACAGCTTTTCTTTTTTTTAAAGATTTTATTTCCTGTTGTGTTAGATTAGGAAAGTTGTATTTTCCAAGGAACTTACCTAAGATGTCAAATTTATTGACACTACTCACAATATTTTCATATTCTTTTAGGACCTATAGTGATGTCTACTTTCTTTTGTTGTTGTTAATCCTCACCTGGGGATCTTTTTTTTTGCACTGTTTTTCAGAGAGTGAGGAGGAGGAAAGGGGGAGGGAGCAAACCTGCAACTCAGGTACATGCCCTTGATGAGAAATCGAACCAGAGACCCTGTGGTGTGCAGGTTGACACTCTAACTACTGAGCAAACCCAGGCCAAAGCTTCAATTAAAAAAAATTCCTCACCCAAGTATATGTTTGATTTTTGAGAGAGAGAGGGAGAAATGTGAGAGAGAAACATGGAACAGTTGCCTCCCGACCCACTGGGGATCGAACATGCAACATTTTGTTGTACAGGACGACGCTCCAAACCAACTGATATTGGTGATTTGGGTCTTCCTTTTTGTCTTGATCAGTCTTGATTAGGGCTTATTAATTTCATGAAAATTTTCAAAGAACTGACTCCTGGCTTTGTTGATGTTATATATATTTTGGCTTGTTTCTACTATTTTGTTTTTTGCTTTTAAAATTTTTCTTCCTTCTGCTACTTTTGGACTAAATTTCCTTTTTTTTCTAGCTTAAGCTGGCAGCTTAGAATACTGATTTTAAAACATTCTTGTTTTCTAATATATGTACTTAAAGGCATGAAATTTTCCCTCAGTAGCAATGCTTAAGCTTAATTCCAATTCTGGTATGTTGCATTTTATAAACTTTATTTATTTAAAGCTTTATTATTGAAAGTATATGTTCCCTTTTTTCCCTCATTAACCCCTTCTAGTCTGCCCTCCATTGCCCGCCCCAGGACTTCACCACTCTATTGTCTGTGTTCCTGGGTTACGCATATTTGTATATAAGGTCTTTGGTTGATCATTTCCTATCCACCCTCCCTTCCCTCTGAGATTCCACAGTCTGTTCTATGCTTGTATGCCTCTGGATCTATTTTGTTCATTAGATTCCACATAAGTGTGATCATGTGGTACCTGTGTTTCTGACTGGCTTATTTTTGCTAAGCATAATACTCTCCAGGTCCCTCCATGCTGTCTCAAAGGGTAAGAGATTCTTCTTTGTTACTGCTGCATATTCCATGGTATAAATGTACCACAGCTTTTTTATCCACTCATTTACTGATTGGCACTTGGGCTGTTTCCAAATCTTAGCTATTGTAAATTGTGCTGCTATGAACATAGGGGTGCATACTTTCTTTCTGATTGGTGTTTTGGGTTTCTTAGGATATATTCCTATAAGTGAGATCACTGGGTCAAATGGCAGTTTCATGTTTAATTTTGGGAAATTCCATACTGTTTTCCATAATGGCTGTACCAGTCTGCATTCCCACCAGCAGTGTACTAGGGTTCCCTTTTCTCCACATCCTTGCCAGCACTTGTCATTTGTTGATGGTAGCCATTCTGACAGGTGTGAGGTGATACCTCATTGTCATTTTAATTTGCATCTCTCTGATGATTAGTGACTCTAATTTTTCATGTCTCTTGGCCATCTATATGTCCACTTTGGAGAGTGTCTATTTAGGTCCTTTGCCCATTTTTTAATTGGACTGTTTGTCTTCCTTTTAATTGGATTGTATGAGTTCCTTATATATTTTGGATATTAACCCTTTATCAGATGTATCATTGCCAAATACATTCTTCCATCCAGTGGGCTCTCTTTTCAGTTCGTTGATGATTTCTTTTGCTCCGCAGAAGCTTTTTATTTTGATGTCCCATTTGTTTATTTTCTCTTTAGTTTCCTTTGCCTGAGATGTATCTGTAAACATATTGCTACACGAGTTGTCTCATTTTATAAATTGTAAATTTAAAAAAATATTTTTTGCTAATTTCCCATGATTTCTTGTTTGATTCATTAGTGATTTACAAGTTTTCTCAATTTCCAATTATTTGAATATTTTCAAGTTATCTTTATTATTAATTCCAAATTTAATTTCTTTGTGACTTGAGAAGATACTATGAATGCTTTCTATCCTTCTGAATTTAATGTACTTGTTTTATGGCCCAGGATTTGGTCTATCCCATTAACAAGTCTATTTTATTTGAAAAGAATTTATTTTCTGCAATAGTTGGGTATTCTATTTTTATAAATGTTACACACACATTTAGGTTATAACTTTCTGATGAACTGCCTGCCCTTTGTGCCATTATGAAGAATCACTCTTTATCTCTGATAGTACTGCTCACCTTTAAGCTGTTTTGTCTGATGTTCACTTACCTAACAGTTTTGTTATCAGTGTTTGTGTGATATGTTGTGCCTATTTCTGTATTTCCGTGCATCTCTCATCATCTAAATATATAAAGAGCCAGGGTCTGTAACAACTGAAGGTTCAACCAAACACTGCAAGTCAGTGCTGGGTTGCTGTGGTGACCCAGCACTGACTGCAGCTGGTGCTGGCACAGCGACCCAGCACTGACTGCCGAGGGGGGCTGTGGATCAGGCCTGGAGAGAGGCCTGCAGAGAGAGAGGCAGGGTCTGATCTGCAGCTTCTGTGGTCAGCTGTTGCCTCTCTCCTTCTCTCTGGGCTTCCCCAGAAGCCACGCCTGTTTCTCTCTGGGCCTCCGTAGGGGCTACTAATCAGCCCCGCATCTTTGATCAGGCCCAGAGATAGGCCCAAAGACGCTGACTGGCATAGAAACCAACCAATCAGAACCTAATCTGGGTGACCTGCGAAGGCAGAACCTAAGGTGGGGGCTAAGGAGGAGTTTTAAGGGCAACAGCTGTTTGGTGTAAGATGTAAGAAAGCGGTTCAATTTTTTAATGATCCTTTAGTCTGTTAGCCTTAATGCATGAAATAACCCCCTAGGCTTTATGCTAACTGTAAAGTTCATAAGCATGCCTTCTAGGTACTCATCAAACTCAATTAAAAATTAATCTGTACAAAACACTGGAGACCTAAGAGAATCGTCATGCAATATGATTTGACTACTTAACCAGTTAAAATAAAATATATCCATCTGTCTGTTCAGCTAATATTCCTCCATCTTGCCCATAATAGTATTATGAGCCTTAAACAGCATGCCATGGCTGCTTTGCTTCTTGATTTATTGTGATATAATTAATTTTTCCTAAGGGTCGGTAAATTACTAAAGTTAACACATTGTTTGCGGGTAGTTTTTACCGCGCTCTAACAGGTGGCGCGGGCCATTTTTGCTAATTTTTTGCGCAAATGGCAACGTTCAGTAAAATTACGATAATTTTAGTTTACGTATTTATACGTTACCCGCATTCTACCGCTAGTCTATAAAAAACGTATTAATACGTGTCCTGCGCTCTACTACATTGGTAGAACGTATAAATACGTAAAACATGTAAACACGTTTCCCGCATACAATGTGTTAATAATGACCTAATCGTCACACATAAGAATTATTTTTAGCTTAAAAAAATAGTGCTTGCCCTGGCCGGTGTGGCTCAGGTGGCTGAGTGTTGTCCCTTGCAATGAAAGGTCACCAGTTCAATTCCTGATCAAGGCACATACCCAGGTTGAGGGTTCAGTCCCTGGGTGAGTATGGGAGGCAGCTGATAGATGTTGCTCTCCACCTTTCTCTCTTAAAAAAAAACAAAACAAAACAAAACAAAACAAAAAAAAACAGAAAAGAAAAAAAAAAAGAGTTCCCTGGGTGAGAATGTTTCATGTGCACTGGAGAAGAATGTATAATCTGATATTAGGGGATGAAAGCCTCTGTAAATGTCAATTATAACCATTTGGTCTAATGCAGTGGTTCTCAACCTGTGGGTCGCGACCCCTTTGGCAGTCCAACGACCCTTTCACAGGGGTCGCCTAAGACCATCCTACATATCAGATATTTATATTACAATTCATAACAGTAGCAACAGTACAGTTACGAAGTAGCAATGAAAATAATTTCATGGTTGGGTCACAACATGAGGAACTGTATTTAAAGGGCCAGAAGGTTGAGAACCACTGGTCTAATGTGTCATTTAAGGTTGATATTTCTTTATTGATTTTCTGTTTGAATGATCTACCTAGAGCTGTCAATGGAGTATTAAGGTCCCCAACCATGACTGTGCTTTGATCTGTTTCTTCCTTTAGTTCTAAGTAGTTGCTTTACATATATCAGCGCTTCCTGATTGGGTACATATATATTAAGAAGTGTTATGTTTTCTTAATGTAGTGTTCCATTATCATTATACTAGAGGCTCAGTGCATGGATTTGTGCACCAGTGGGGTCCCTCGGCCTGGCCTGTGGGGATTGGGCTGTAAATGGCACTCCGACATCCCCTGAGGGGTCCTGGATTGCTAGAGGGCGCAGGCCAGGCCTAGGGACCCCACTGGTGCATGATCAGGGCTGGGGAGGGACGATGGTAGGGGTCCAGAGCATGCCCGGCCTATCTTGTGCAGTCCTGATTGGCCGGACCCCAGCAGCAAGCTAACCTACTGGTTGAAGCGTCTGCCTCCTGGTGATCAGTGCACATCACAGCTACTAGTCGAATGGTTGCTTAGGCTTTTATACATAAAGATAATGTCCATCTTTGTCTCTTTTTATCAGGTGAGGATGTAAAAAAAAAGTTGAAAACAAGAGACAGTTTAAAATCTGGCTTAATTTGTGCCAACAGAGACTATATTTTAGTTAATTTTCACCTTAATCAATGCTACAGTTTTTCTCCTCACTTAACAACTTTAATTTTGATGTTTTGTTAATCATCACCCAAGGATATTTTTCTTCCATTGATTTTTAGAGAGTGTGGAAGGGAGGGAGGAGAAACAGAGAGAGACACATTGATTGGTTGCCTCCTGCAGGTGCCTGAGGATTAAGCCTGCAACCGAGGTATGTGCCCTGACAGGGAATTGAACTATGACATCCTACTTCATGGGTTGACGCTCAACTACTGAGCAACACTGCTGGCACAACTTTAAAATATATGTTCCTTAATAAGCCACTTCACAAATTATCCTATCAATATTAAAATAAAAAAATCTAAAAAGAATCTGCCACTGCAAAAATTACTCTGCCAAACATGGAAAACACTGCCTTTTTGATACCCAAAGAAAAACACACCAGCAACCCTCAATAATATTAAAATCAAGTAAAATCACTTACAAGGAACATGTATTTCACCACCACAAAATACTTTAATTAGAGGGGCAGGCTATGAAGAATGGCAGAGCAATATTTACTATGTAGACACTATGTGTAAGACTTTGTTCAAATGCTTTACACATGTTAAGTCATTCAAACTTCACAGTAAAGTAGGAGGTAAGTACAATAATAATACCAATGTTAATCAAATATCTGATTTAGTGAAAGGAGTTTAAAAGAATAATACAATTTGCAACTGTCTGTTATTTGAATAGTATTCTAAACAGTTATAGCTAACATGGGGTATATCCAGATTTAACATGTATAATTAACACTGGTCTTACTGCTTGAGTAGGTTTGGGAGGTACATGAACCAAAGTTATATTATTTCACCTATCCAAGAATAAGTCTAAAAGGAAAGAAATATTTAGTTTTAATTTTGAAAAGTGTCAAACCTATATCAAAATTGAAGGTGTATACTTGAATACTGACATATTACTTATCTAGATTCACCAACTGCTAATATCTTTCTAGGCCTACTGTTTCTTTATGATATACACACTTCTCTTTTACCAATGTAGACTATAATGACCCTTAAATACTTCAAAACTATCTCTCCAAAAAAAGACATTCTATTATATGGTTAACCACAAAACCATTACCACATCTAAGAAAATCAACAAAATAACACCATCTAATGTACCCAAAGTTCCTCAGTAGTCCCTACAATGCTCTTCATATAAACTTTTTACAAAGCCCAGATCTAATCACATGTTTGGATGCTATATCTCTTTAGTCTCCCCAAGTCTCTGTACTTCACAACATTGAATTCTTTGAAGAGTGTGGACTTCTGGATATATATGGAACATTTCCTCATGATTAGAATGTGCATTTTCAGCAAGAACATCACAGGAACACCACAGAGGTCAAGTTGTATAACCCCTTTCTTTCCCCCATAACATTACATTAAGAAACATATAATTATTTAACTATGGCAATGGCAAAATTGATGACTTGATTAAGATGGTGATTATCAAATCATCTTACCTAATAATAGACAAACATGTAAATGGACCATACCTTCGCTATGCTTACCAGCCAATCAGGAGAGTATGCAAATTAACCCAACAAAGATGGCGGTTAATTTGCATACGTAGGCGCGAGTGGCCTGGGTCCTGGGAACATCCTCGGGACCCAGGCCGCTCCTAGCCTGTAGGCCCGCGCTTAGGCCCTGAGCAGTGGGGGTCCCAGAACGCCCCGGCCACTCCGGGTCTATGGACACAGGTGCCAAGCGTATGTTCCCGCCCTGTGGCCACTTGCGCGTGTGCAGGCGCCAAGCAGCAGCCTGGATCCACGCTCCCCAGCCCAGCACCCATCATGGGGGCGAAAAGGCCAGGCCAGGCCTCCCCGCATCCATCGTGTACCGAACAGAACAGGCCTCCCCGAGATTGGTCATGGGGTGAACAGAACAGGCCTCCCCGGGATTGCTCGCAGGGCGAACGGAACAGGTCATCCTGGGAACGATCACGGGGCGAACAGGACAGGCCTCCCTGAGATCGATCACAGGGCCATCAGAACAGGTCTCCCTACAATCACTGGTGGGGTGAACAAGCAAGGCCTCCCCCAGTCGCTCTTGGGGCAAACAGGCCAGGCCTCCCGCAGGGTGAATAGAACAGGCCTCCCTGTGAGGCGAACAGAACAGGCCATGCCTCCCTGCGATCCCAGGCAAAGAAGCTGTTCTGCTGACCAGCCTGTGCTATGGACCTGTTCAGGTGGGTGGTGCAGAGTCCGGGGCCTCTAGCCTGCAGCCACGGGAAGTCTCCCTTTCCAGAGTTAGGAGTACCAGCCCAGGTTCATCCAGCACCGGGTCCTGACTGCCGGGGTGAGTTCCTGCAGGCTGGGGTTTGATCTCTAGGCATTAGCAGTAGGAGACCAGTGCCTTTGTTATTGCTGTGTGTCCAGGTTTTAATTGAACAAATGCCTGGTGGTCCTGGGCGCCAGCTTAGCAAAATCTTTTAGGAGGAGAATTCTGTCTGGCTTTCCTCAAATTCCCTCAGCCACTACTCACCCCTCTGTGAAGGCGCAGAACAAGTGAGGCCCCTTAAATAAAAATCAGAGGTCTCCAGCAACAGTGGGCCTCTCTCATCACAGTCATTTGGACTGGATGGCATTTGAGTATTTATCTAGGCACCATGACAGGGTACACACAAGCTCAAGTCATGATCTCTGCCCTTACATAATTCACAATCTTATTAGAGCGAGTGGCTGATAAAAGCGCAGTAATGACATCAGAATGTAAGGCAACAATACAGAGAGGAACAGAGGCAATTGCTAGGATGATTTTCCAACAATTAGTACAAAAGTATGTGCTGTGAATTAAATAAAAAATATGTATGGAAGTAGCTGCTTCATGAGTATGGGATCCCTTCCTATTTTAAAGGAAACTGAGTTCCATGTGAACTGTGTAATATGCTATTATGATATCTGAGGCACAGAACAAGGGAGGCCCTAAGGGTACTATGCTTTGATATTTGAGTCATTCTTTATTGTTCAATGTGATTTATTTCTGCATGCTTCAGTTTTGTAATAGTTAAATTACTAGAATAATACATCTTGCTATAAAATATTACTAGAAGAGCAAATGATCAGGTGACATTTATTGTTATTTTCTATAAATGAACACAATCTCTGGTATGCTAAAGTTATAGGTATTATAGAAATATTCAGATAGGGAGACCTATAGGCTTGATTACAAGTTAGGCTATCACAACCTGAATTTATTGCTTAAAAAAAAAAAGCAGGGAGCCAACTAGAAACTGAACCAAATATAAGCCCTTGAAGAGCAAATGTAAATTGGATAAGCTTTGCTATTACAAGAGCAAGAAGAAAAGATTCAGATGCAAGAATGAGAAGCAGATTGCATCCACTCTAAGTTGCTGTTAAAGAAAAAGAATGATATATTATGAAAATACTTAATACAGATTGTAAAGAGATTTGTTCAAAGAGAATTTCCTAGAGGAGGTGGTATTTCAGTTAATTTTTTTAAATGTGAAGAGGTTAGCTAGATAAGAAAAAGGTGTAGGGGTCCCAAATTGCAGAGGGTGCAGGCGGGGCTGAGGGACCCCCCACCACCACCGTGCACGAATTTCGTGCACCAGGCCTCTAATCCTATATAATATCCTATATAATAAAAGCCCAGTGACCGAACGGCTAAACGACCAGACCAACTGGTTGACCAGTCACTGGCACACTGACCACCAGGGGGCAGATGCTCAACGCAGGAGCTGCCCCCCAGTGGTCAGTGCGCTACCACAGTGGGAGTGCCGCTCGGCTGACCGAAATGAGTGGCTGCTCCCGCCGTGAACCCTGGGCGTTGCCTCCTCGCCCCAGGCTCCTCCTTCTCACTCCCTGCCGCCTCCTCTGGATGCCTGCAGGCTGCTGCTGGGCTTGTAGAACTGACCCTGGAGGCGGGTTCATGGCTGCTGCAGGACTGAGGCCTACTCTACTGCCTCTTAGTGCTATTGTCCCTGGGCCCACCCCCAACCAGGTCCCTTGGAGAGGTGAGTGCTCTGGCTCAACGGAAGATGCCAGACCAGGGAGCAGCCATTCGGCTGACCGGAATGAGCAGCACTACGACAGCAGGCCAATCCCCGCATGTCACGCCCCCCACCAGTGCAAGAATCCCATGCACCGGGCCTCGTTCCATTATAAAGGCACAACACTCACCCCCTTTGTAATTAGTAAGTAAACTGGGATGAATACCTTAAGGACATTTTAATATCCTCTTTCAACACCATTTACTCAATGATTTTAGCTGATAATAGTGCTGCTAATTATTACACCAGAGATTATTTTTTTAAAATATATATTTCATTTATTTTTTTATAGAGAGCCAGAAACATCAATGAGAGAGAAACATCAATCAGCTGCCTCCTGCACACCGCCTACTGGGGATGTGCCTGCAACCAAGGTACATGTGCTTGACTGGAATCGAACCTGGGACCTTTCAGTCTGCAGACTGACACTCTATCCACTGAGCCAAACCAGCCAGGGCGAGATTATTAAATGATGGTTTTCTATTATCTACCATTCCTTCCTTTTATTAGTTGGTATTTTTCTGTTAAAAAAGAGCATTGTTTCCCCTTCTTTTAGTGGGGAATGGTATTTAGAAACCAAGAACAGGGTCTACACGTGTTCTTTGCTACTGGATATCACTGCTTCTAGGCCTGTCAGTCAGGAAATAAGCAGTTTTTTAAAAAAATGAGTTAATTCTCATACCTCCAATTCACCTTCAACATCACAGGGTTCTTCCATACCTTCCCCATTCCATATTTTTATATCCCTACTCCATACCACTTCCCAACATCAATATACTACTAACTTGTCCTACCCCATTATACATACAAAATAGTTTCAAAATTGCCTGGCCAGTGTTGCTCAGTGGTTGAGCACAGACCTATGAACCAGGAAGTCACGGTTTGATTCCCGATTCCTAGTCAGAGCACATGCCTGGATTGCAGGCTCAATCCCTGCAGTGGAGGACGTGCAGGAGGCAGCCAATCATGATTCTCTCTCATCACTGATGTTTCTGTCTCTCTCCCCCTTCCTCTCTGAAATCAATAAAAATATATTTTAAAAAATAGTTTCAAAATTAACACCAATACCACTACCAATTACAAACCCCAAGTCAAAATTTTTTAATAGTTCTATTTACTACCACATATCCTACTAAGAGTGTAAAAGTTACTTGAATTAAGTACTTTTTTCCTGTGTGGCTATGTTATTGATTTGATATATATTTAATACCAGTTGTTTCAGCTTATATTTATTCAATTTTGGGATTCACCCTATCCTTTTTTATTTTGTGAATAAGTCAAACGTTTAGATACTTGAAAAGTTACAACTATATAAAAAAGAAATTAATTTTAACAAAACTCATTAGCATGCTAAGACATAAAAACAAAACTTAACACCGGGTTGATCTGATTACACCTAGCTTTTGCACACAATGAATGGTCTTTGTTCTTGGTAGTAGGACTGTTTGTTATTAGCCCCGTCCTCCTACACATTCTCCTTATAGTGTCATATTTCTAAAACATTGTTACTATAAACAAAGCACCAACCCTCCAAATATGCTCTAGGTGAGCATCTTTCATAGGTGATGAGATAATCACCCACACTCAACATAAATACTTCTTAATGGCATTAATATTCCCTAATCACAATGTCATTATTGCCAATCCCTTTTTGAAAATCTATCCTATTGAAAAAATACTTATTTTAAATGTATATACCTTATGTAAATTTAAAATAACATTCAATGAAATCTGATTATTGGGTATATCCAGATTTTTTCTGTTGTTTTTTTAAAGTGACTCTTTTGAGAGATGACCATTTTATTTCTTGATTTTAAAGAGGGAAGAAAGGAGGAAGGGAGACAATGTGGGAGAGGGAATGGGAGAACTGGAGGAGAGAGGGAAAGAGAAAGAGAAATATCGATTTTGTAGTCACACTTATTTTTTCATTCATTGGTTGATTCTTGTATGTGCCCTGACCGGACCCACAACCTTGGCAGATTGAGAAGACACTCTAACTAACTGAGCTACCTGGCCAGGGCCAAGAGAGACCATTTTAGAACCAGTGGTCAATAAGGACATTAAATAAACCCTGTAAAATATAGTAATAAGCTACAAAAGGAATACCAAACAAGATGTCTAAAAATGTGTGGTTATAAAAAAAAAAGAAAAAAGAAAAACGTACCAACACCAACAGCACCAAATTGCTGCCCGACTAATGAACTTGGACTGAACTGACTGTACGTCGACATCCTGCCAAAAGGTCCATAGGAACCCACTGACTGGAATGAAGAAGTAGATGAGCCTAGTGAAGACTGAAGAAAAACCATGGGTTATTTTTTTTAGGCTCTAAACAACATGCATATAATGGAAAGAAATTTGAATATTTACACTTTTAAAGAAAACGATTAAATTATAACTACTACACACAAAAGCAATTATAATCTTACAACATGTATTTAACATTAGAACAGCTGAATAACCTTCTGATTTCACTATTTGTATACCTAGCTGACCCTTGAACAACACGGGTTTGAACTGTGAAGGTCCACTTATATGTGAATTTTTTTCAATATAGTCAACCCTCAACAAATGGAGAGGGTCCATTGTATGTTTTGTTCTACACCATTTTATACACTGATTGGCCAGATTATTATGACCACCTGACATTTGTAGGCAAATTAGCTATAATTTCGCGCTGAAGTTGCTAGAGGGCCAGACCATTATAAATAGGGAAGCAGATTGTTTACCACGACAGAAGTGATTTTTTCTGAAGATATGGGTAAACAACACGATTTAACAGCCTTTGAACGTGGGATACACACACACACACACACACACACACACACACACACACACACACACACACACACACTGAGTGGCCAGATTATTATGACCACCCCATCAGTACTTCGCTGGGCCACCTTTTGCCTTCAATACTGCGGCGATTCTCCTTGGCATTGACTCCATGAGATGTTGAAAGGTGATGTGACACCATGCCTGATCAATAGCACTGTCCAGTTCTGTGAGATTTGATGGTTGTGGAACCAGCTGCCTGATGGCTCTTTTAACTTCATCCTACAAATGCTCAATTGGATTGAGATCTGGTGATTGTGGGGGCCACCTAAGCAAGGTAAAGTCTCCCTCGTTCTTGAAACCACTCCTGCACAATACGAGCACCATGGCACGGCGCATTGTCTTGCTGGAAGAAGCCATCTCCATTGGGATACGCCATCAACAAGATAGTATGAACCTGATCAGCAATGATACTTAGGTATGTTGTGCTACTCAGACGTTGTTCCACAAGAATTAAAGGGCCCCAATCATGCCAGGAAAACATGCCCCAAACCACAACACTGCCCCCACCAGCTTGAAGGGTTGTATTCATGCATGTGGGGTGCATGCTTTCATGCTGATTCCGCCAAATTCTCACTCTGCCATCTGCAAGATGCAACTGGAAACGTGATTCATCGGATCACATGACTTTTTTCCAATGCTCGACTGTCCAATTCTTGTGTTCCTGTGCGACTTGGAGATGTTTTATCTTGGTAACTGAAGATAGCAAAGGTGCTGGAACAGGCCTTCCGCTTCCATATCCCATACGATGCAGTGTACGGCTAATTTGCCTACAAATGTCAGGTGGTCATAATAATCTGGCCACTCAGTGTAATATATATCTCATGTTCAAAGGCTGTTAAATCACGTTGTTTACCCACATCTTCAGAAAAAAATCACTTCTACTGTCATGGTAAACAACCTGCTTCCCTATTTGTAATGGTCTGGCCCTCTAGCAACTTCAGCGCGCAATTATAGCTAATTTGTCTACAAACGTCAGGTGGTCATAATAAGCTGGCGACTCAGTGTATAAAGGACTTGAGTATCCACAGATTTTGGTATCTATAGAAGGTCCTGGAATCAATACCCTGCACAATCCGAGAAACAACTATAGCTAAGTTTTGGGGAATCAGAAGTTACACGTGGTCCTGTTTGGGTGGCTCAGTTGGCTGGAGTGTCGTACTGTACACCAAGCATGTCAAATTCAAAGGCTAACATGGGCCAATTAAATGAGGCATACGGCCTGCGGGCCGCAAGTTTGACATCCTTGATGTACACCAAAAGGTTACAGGTTCGATTCCCCGTCAGGGGATGTATGGGAGGGAACGGATTGATGTTTCTCTCTCTCCCGCTTCCTCTCTCTAAAGTCAATGTAACAAGAAAACAATATATTCTCAGGTGATGATTGAAAAGAAAAAAAAGAAAGTATCTTTCGTAGAGAAGTTAAAAATAAAAATACATGTAGATGTTTTATTGTGTGAGGGTTGGCACCCCCAAATTCTGCATTGTTCAAAGGGTCAACTATATGTGCTAATTTTATACTCATTGATATATACACTTTTTTTCTACAATAAACTCCTCCTTTGAGTAAAGAGTTTTATAGCAGATTTAGGAAAGAACTGAAGAAAAGTTACTTGACTATCAAGTAAAATAACTTTGCTTAAAGGGAAAAAAACATGAAAAAACATACTTGGTAATATATTGAGTTTTAAATCTGTGCTGACAAATAAGACATTTCACTTTTGATTTTATTTTCGATCATGTGAGGTGCACTATTAAATTTACAGGAAAGAGATGGAAAAACAAACTATTCCACACACAAATTTACATTTTTAAATATAGTTATTAAGTTAAAGAAAAAATTAAAAAAACATTGTTACTAAACCCAAAATATAATTTAATATGTATATACACAAACTTTTATATTAATTTATCTTAATATAAAATATTTCATAATATAAATATGAAGTGTAATAACTACTACTGGCATATAAGCTCACTGATAGTAGGACTTTGTCTGTGTATTCACTGCTGGTACCAGGCACATGGCAGGTGCTCAATAAATCCCACTGAAAGAATGAACTAAAAGTTCAAAAGTTGCCCGACCAGTGTTGCTCAGCGGTGGAGCATCAACCTCTGAACTGGGAGGTCATGGTTCTATTTCTGGATGGGGCATATGCCTGGGTTGCAGGCTTGAACCCAGTAGGGTGCATGCAGGAGGCAGCCAATGGATAATTCTCTCTCATTATTGATGTTTCTCTCTCTCTTTTCCTTCCTCTGAAAATAAATAAATAAATAATCCAAAGTCAAAATTTAAGGTGGTTAGAGGTTTTTCAATACCATTTTGATTTGCATTTTCTTTGATTTTCCTCATTCCATAAAGCTGATTACTTAAATAACTGGTTCCCTGGAGAATTATCAAAAGCTATCTAAATATATAAAAGCCTAATATGCAAATTGTCCGCACGGGAGTTCAACTGGGAGACTGATTACTCGCTATGACATGCGCTGACCACCAGGGGGCAGTGTAAACTAAGGGAGGCCCTGGCCAGCAGCCAGAAGGCCCCGATTGGCCCTGATCGCCAGCCAGGCCTAGGGACCCTACCCATGCACAAATTTCATACCACCAGGCTTCTAGTCCTATATAATAAAGAGGTAATATGCAAATTGAGCATCACACCCTCACACAAGATGGCTGCCCCCATGTGGTTACGAGATGGCTGGCAGGGAAGGGCAGTTGTGGGTGACCAGGCTGGCAGGGGAGGGCAGTTAGGGGTGACCGGGCTGGCAGAGGAGGGCAGCTGGGGGCGACCAGGCCGGCAGGGGAGCAGTTAGGTGTCAATCAGGCTGGCAGGGGAGTGGTTAGGGGGTGATCAGGCTGGCAGGCAGAAGCAGTTAGGGGCAATCAGACAGGTGAGCAGTTGGGACCAGCAGTCCTGGATTGTGAGAGATGTCCAACTGCCGGACATCCCTCAAGGGGTCCCAGATTGGAGAGGGTGCAGGCTGGGCTGTGGGACACTCCCTCCAGTGCAGGAATTTCATGCACTGGGCCTCTAGTATATCTATATCTATATCTATATCTATATCTATATCTATATCTATATCTATATCTATATCTATATCTATAATAATAAAAGCATAATATGCTAATCAGACCAAACAGCTGAACGACTGGATGAACTTCCAGACAAAGCTGGGGCTGCGAGGGCCGAGGCAAGCTGCCGCAGCTGCGAGAGCCGAGCAACCCATTGCACGAATTTCGTGCATTGGGCCTCTAGTCCTATCTAATAAAAGAGAAACATGGTAATTAGCCATACATCCGCTACCCTTCCCATTGGCTAATCAGGGAGATATGCAAATTAACTGCCAGCCGAGATGGCGGCCGGCAGCCAGGCAGCTTGAAGCGAACATGAGGCTTGCTTGCTTCAGTGACGGAGGAAACCAACCTTCCCCGCCTGCCTTGCCGGCCTCTGAGCTTGCAGTTTGAAACATTGTTACAAATATAGAAGCTAAACAAAACCCCAGAAACCTGCTTTCAGCCAGCTGGGATCTCAGAGCTGGAGTTGAAACAGTGTTTCGATTATAGAACCCAAACAAACCAGATACCTGCTTTCAGCAGCAGAGGCCTCAGAGCTGGAGCCAGAGCTAAAGCTGGCCCAGAATTTAAAAAAAAAGAAAAAAAGGAGCAGTTGGGAGCTTCAGTCACCCGCCAGCCTGAAAACAGCCCTCAGCCCCTCACCCAGACTGGCCAGGCACCCTAGTGGGGACCCCCACCCTGAAGGGTGTGTGACCAGCAGCAAACAGCCATCATCCCCTCACCCAGGCTGGCCAGGCACCCCAGTGGGGACCCCCACCCTGATCCAGGACACCCTTCAGGGCAAATCAGCCGGCCCCCACCCATGCACCAGGCCTCTATCCTATATAGTAAAAGGGTAATATGCCTCCCAGCATCGGGATCAGCAGAGCTGCGAGGCCTCCCGGCACCGGGATCAGCAGAGCCGAGAGGCCTCCCGGCACCGGGATCAGCGTGATAGGGGGCAGTGCCCAAACTCCCTGATTGCCCTGGGGCTCTGTGTGTGACGGGGGTGGGGCCACACCTCCCTATCCGCCATGCTCTGTTCGTGACAGGGGAAGGCGCCCCAATCCCCTGATGAGCCCTGCTCTGTGCCTTATAGGGGGGAGCTCCCCAACCCCCTGATCGCCCTGTGGCTCTGTGTGTGACAGGGTGCGGCGCCCCCCACCACGGGCCCTGCTCTGTGTGTGACGGGGTAGAGTCAAAACCTCCCCATCAGCCTTACCCTGAGTGTGACAGTGGCGGTGCCCCAACCCCCTGATCCGCCCTGCTCTGTGTGTGACGGGGCGGTGCCCCGACTCCCCTATCGGTCCTACTCTGTGAGTGACGGGGGGAGCTCCCCAACCCCGATTGACCCTGCTCTGTGCGTGACAGGGTACGGAGCCCCAACCCCCTTGATGGGCCCTGCTCTGTGCGTGATAGGGGGCAGCGCCCCAACCCCGATTGGCTCTGCTCTGCGTGTGACAGGGGGCAGCACCCCAACCCCGATTGGCCCTGCTCTGTGCGTGACAGGGGGTGGTGCTGCAACCTCCCTATCGATCCTGCCTTGAGTGTGACAGGGAGCGGTGCCCCAACCCCCCAATCGGCCCTACCCTGAGCATGACTGAGGGTGGCATTGCAACCTCCCAATCCGCCCTGCTCTGTGCATGACAGGGGGTGGTGCCCCAACTCCCCAATTGGCCCTGCTCTGAGCCCGACCAGGGGCTGCACCTAGGGACTGGGCCTGCCCTTGCCACCCGGGAGCAGGCCTAAGCCAGCAGGTCGTTATCTCCCGAGGAGTCCCAGACTGCGAGAGTGCACAGGCCGGGCTGAGGGACCCCCCTCCTCCCCGAGTGCACAAATTTTTGTGCACCGGGCCTCTAGTATATATATAAAAGCTTAATAAAGTGTCCGACTGAGGGTTGACTGACCGGTCACTATGATGTGCACTGACCACCAGGGAGCAGATGTTCCAACCAATAGGTTAGCTTGCTGCTGGGGTCTGGCCAATCGGGACTTGGCAAGATGCGGCTGGACACGCCCTGGAGCCCTCCAGTGATCCCTCCCGCAGTCCCTCCCCGGTCACCGGCCACTGGCCCCGACTGGGACTGGGTGAGATGGCCCTGATCGACCCCGATTGCCTCCAGGAAACAGTGCTTCCTCCTGTGGGAGCGCACTGACTACCAGGGGGCAGCTCCTGCATTCAGCGTCTGCTCCCTGGTGGTCAGTGCGCATCATAGCGACCAGTTGTTCCACCATTAGGGTCAATTTGCATATTACCCCTTTATTACATAGAATATGCTTTACCTATGGACATAGACAATAGGGTTTTGAAGGCCTGGGGTGGGGCGGGAACTGGGTGGAGGTGGGCAATGGGGGGGAAAAAAGGGACACCTATAATACTTTCAACAATAAAAAAGAAAGGAGAGGATAGATGAAAGAATTTCTCTAGTTTATGTTATAAGAATAAAATTTACCCATTTCTTATTAAAAAGCTTGTCTTAATATTCAAGAACAATGAGTGGTAAATAAATGTTAAAAGGTCCCTTTTCTTTTTTCTGCCTTAATTTTATATTAGAAGAGTTCCTGAGGTATTTTAATAACTAGAAGACAAATTGTGTATAATATGTACTTTAAGAATCTGATTTGTGGGAAACTAAGATTTTTATCACTCACAGAACAAAAAAAGGAAAGTTAATTTAAAAGTATTACATTGATAAATGAATAAGCATCTTTTAGCGCAAATGACCAAAGACTTTTTTTAAACCAGGGGTTTTATTTACTTTTTAATCCTCAACCGAGGATATTTTTCCATTGATTTTTAGAGAGAGTGGAAAGGAGGGGGAAAGACTGAGAGAGAGAAGCACATGGATTGGTAGAGGTAGAGTTACGTGCCCTTGACTGGAATCAAACTTGAGACCCTTCAGTCATCAGGCTGAGGGTCTATCCACTGAGCAAAACCAGCTAGGGCCAAACAAAGACTTCTAATAAGAAAAAGGGTTAAGAAAGAAATGAATTCAGGAGGAAAACCAAGGGGGCCACAAGGTTTTAATCAGCTATGCCCTCAAGTAAAAATATTCTTAAGACCTGCTTCTTCTGCATTATAGCTGACAGTTTCTATATGCTTCCAATTAAAATGTAAAATGAAAACAGGTACTGTAATGGACATCCTCTTTATTTTTATTTTATTTTTTTTCTTTTCTTTTGTTTTTTAGGGGTGGGGAATCCCAGGGGATCCTGGGAGGGGAGGGGGTCCCGGGCCAGGGCCGGAGGTGGGGTTGGGCACCAGAGCTTTCAGTTTGTTCCCTGGACATCCTTTTTAATCCATAATTAAAATCTTTTAGATATATGTGTTTCTGTTTTAAATAAAATACACAATTAAAAAATATATATATTTAGAAAATATATATATTTCAAATTGTGGCTCTATCCCAATCTCACTTCACTTCAGAGAGGAAGGGAGAGGGAGGGAGAGATAGAAACATTAATGATGAGAGAGAATCATTCATCAGCTGCCTCTTGTATGCCATCTACTGAGAACTGAACCCGCAATCCGAGCATGTGCCCTTGACCCGAATCGCACCTGGGATACTTCAGTCTGCAGGCTGACGCTCTATCCACTGAACCAAACTGGCTAAGGCTAAAATACTCAATTTTTTACTTCTCTCACTGAGAATACTTAAGTCTTCTTTTTAAATACCTTATTTAGGAAACTGAATATGTCTGTACATTAAAATTTTTTAATGTTTGGCTCTCTTTTTTAAAAAAATCCTCACCCAAGGACACATTTTATTAATTTGAGAGAGAGAGAGAGAGAAACATTGATCAGTTGCCTTTTGTACGTGCCCTGACCATGACGCTCCAACTAACTGAGCCACCTGGCCAGTGCTATGTTTGGTTATCTTATATAACGTTGCATGTATATTGTATAACATATAATGTGATTTTACTCCCCTGCCCCCAAACCTAATATACCTAAGAGTAGCCATCACCATCTTGGTTTTTATTTTTTAAAAAAATATATTTTATTGATTTTTTACAGAGAGTTAGGGAGAGAGAGAGTTAGAAACATCGATCAGCTGCCTCCTGCACACTCCCTACTGGGTATGTGCCCGCAACCAAGGTACATGCCCTTGACCGGAATTGAACCTGGGACTCTTGAGTCCGCAGGCCAACGCTCTATCCCCTGAGCCAAATTGGTTAGGGCACCACCTTGGTTTTTAATATGAACCACATGAGAATTAATATAGTGGCACAGATCCTGGATTCGAGCCAACTGCCTGAGTTTGTTCAAATTGTGGCTCTATCCCAATCTCACTTGTAAAAACTGAGAATAATTATAATAAGAAGCTCAGAGGGTGGAGTGAGGATTGACTTTTTTTTAAAATGTATTTTATTGATTTTTACAGAGAAAAAGGGAGAGGGATAGAGAATTAGAAACATCGATGAGAGAGAGACATTGATCAGCTGCCTCCTGCACACTCCCCACTGGGGATATGCCTGCAACCAAGTTACATGCCCTTGACCGGAACCGAACCTGGGACCCTTGAGTCCGCAGGCCGACGCTCTATCCACTGAGCCAAACCAGCTAGAGCGAGGATTGACTTTTATATATAGTGGTTTGAATAGTGTTTCTCATATAATTAGATCGCGATAAAATATTTTAACTGATGTTGAAATTAGAAAATATTTTATAATAAAAATAAATTCATTAGCTATTTCAGACTTTATTTAGTTTCTTATGCTCTAGAGAGAAAAACCTAGATGAAACATTATCCAGGTATTTTAGGTATCTAGGGAAATAGAAAATGGTAAGCTATATATGGGCATTCAACTGAGAAAACAAACAAACAAACAAACAAACAAACAAACAAACAAAAACCCCTGAAAACCCAGGAACAGCAAAAGCCAAGGCTAGCCATGTGCATCAAGTTTATTTGAACGCCAAGACAAACTTATTATCAGTTACCTGAACGATAGCTGGGTCCTGAGGCAAAGAACATTGTGGTTTTGGTGGCTCACAAACAGTGAGGTCTTTAATATCACTTCCGCGGAATATTATGTATTCAAAGACTTCATCTCGAGGTGGTATTGGACGATCTGTTGGTCTGTCTTCTGTACCAAAGGACCGAACTGGTAAGAAAACAGAGGATATAAGATATGTGCCTATTCATCATATTCAGGTAGTACCTCTTATAAGTGTATTGTTCCAAGTATAAGCAGCAGTTCTTAAATGTCACCCATGAGATAGTACTCATTAATTCGTAGCTAAATAATTTTTTTAAAAAAGAAGAATAAAGTGAGTTTTGCCTAGAGCCAAATGTATTCAGTTTAAACAAAGACTGTATTATAAGATTGTGTTCTTCCTAGATTTTTATTTATTTACTAGAGGCCTGATGCACAAAATTTGTGGAAGAGTAGGCCTTCCTTTCCCTGGCTGCCGGCACCGGCTTCCCTCTGGCACCCAGGACCCGGGCTTCCCTCGCAGCCCCGGCTTCATTTGGAAGGTCATCCAGTCTAATTAGCATATTACACTTTTATTATTATAGAAGATATCTTTGGTACTTGTGAGAGGAAATGTTGATTTATTTTTTATTTACTTATTTTCAGTTTGATCTATTTTTTTAAAGAAATATTTTATTGATTTTTTACAGAGAGGAAGGGAGAGGGATAGAGAGCTAGAAACATCGATGAGAGAGAAACATCGATGAGAGAGAAACATCGATCAGCCGCCTCCTGCGCACCTCCTACTGGGGATGTGCCCGCAATCAAGGTACATGCCTTTGACCTGAATCGAACCCGGGACCTTTCAGTCTGCAGGCCGACGCTCTATCCACTGAGCCAAACCGATTAGGGCTTGATCTATTTTTAATGTCCTCATTCAGCAAAATAGAAAATTGGAAACCTATGTGACATTTCCTGTGTGTGTGGTGGGGGGAAGTGGGAGTGGAGAGGAGAGGCCAGTGTGTGAAGATTTACAGAGTCCACAAAATCCCAAAGTTCTAAAAATGCCTGCATCTGTATAGAAGTTTCAAATAAGAAAAGTCTGAAAGATCATATATTATCCATTTAAAGAGCATCCTAGAGGAAGTAAACGCAACATAATGCAAAGTTTTGAATGTATGCATTTTTCCGCAGAATTGATCCAAAGCTAGACTGAAGATGAATGTTATTTCAGTTTAAATAATACCTCTTTTTAATCCTAAAAATTCTTTCTAGTACTTATGAGACTTCCAGGACAGATGGTGGCATAGGTGTAGGTTTACAGAAGACTATCCTTCCCTTAGGCTAATAAAAAAAGTTAAAAGTATCCCCAAGCCAGGAAATGATCTCAAACTCATACCATGCAATTTTGTTAAGTAAGTATCTTTCAGATGCTGAATGAGTTAGTCTAAACTGGAAGATGAATCCCAGAAACTGTATGTAGCATGTCCTTAGAAATTTTTACTGGTACCCACAAACTTGGTAGATGAGGATAGGGGCACAGATGTGGAAAAAAAGTTGAAATTCCCTTTCCCCTGGTTGCCAAACAGTACTGTATCAGGGCAGGAATAAGAGGCAGGTTTTACATTTTGTCCTTTATCCAAAAGGAAGGCTAAAGAGTTAGAAAAAGCAGAACTACTAAGAAAATTACAACTGAATCAATCTTCCTCCTAACCTCAGGATCACCACCATTACCACTACCACCACCACTACCACCACCACACAATGTATAATGTCCCAGCCCTCCAAAGTAATAGATTAGCTTATCCTGAAGCAGAGGAGGGGAAAAGCCAAAGCCCTTCCTCTACAAAATCATAGAGAAGCTCCATAGCTTCCTAAGGACTAACGATAATCACATATTCAAAAGATAGATTAATTGCTTTATATTCTAAAAAAAAATCAACTTTATACCTTAAGAAACTTGAAAAACCCCAAAATAAATCCCAAATTCAGCAAAGTAAATAATACAGATAAGAGCCGAGATAAACAACAAAAAGAACAGAAAAATAATCAACAAAACTAAAAGTTGGTTTTCTGAAAAGATGAATAAAATATAGAAACCTTAGCTATAATGACCAAGGATAAAGTGAGAAGATGCAAATAACTAAAATCAGAAATAAGAACAAGGATACTACTACCAGTCTTATGGAAATTAAAAGGCTTATAAAATAATCATATGCCAAAACAAGCTAGATAATCTAGATGAAACAGAAAAATTCCTAGTTACCAAAAGTGATTCAAGAAAAAAAGAAAAACAGAAAATCTCAACAGACCTACAAGAGATTGGACTAGTAATCGATAACCTCCAAAGAGCCAGAACCAGATGGTTTTACTGGTGAATTTTATCAAACATTAAAAAAAGAATTAAGATCAACCCTATTCAAACTCCTTCAAAAAACAAAACAAAACAAAAAAACCCCACTTTTTAACACATTCTAGGAGGCCAGCATTACCCTGATACCAAAAGTCAGACAAAGAGACCATAAGAAAACTACAAGTCAATCTCTCTTTGATTGATTCTAAAAAAAGTTCTAAAAAAATTTAAAATTCTAAAAAAATTCTAAAAAAAAAATTCTAAACACAAAAATTCTAAAAAAACAAAAACAAAAAATACTAGCAAACTAATCCTCAGTACATTTAGAAAATTATATACCTTGATCAATTGGGATTTTATCCTAAGAATGCAATGGTGGTTTAACAAATTCAGTGTAATATACCACATTAATAGACTGAAAGGTAGAGTCCCACACAATCATCTTAACAGATGTAGAAAAAAAACATTTGACAAAATTTAACACGATTTCATGATAAGAACACTTAGTGAACTTGGAATAGAAGGGGACTTCTTTAACATGAAGGGCATACCAGTATATGAAAAACCCACAGCTAACATATTCAATGATAAAAGACGAAAACTTTCCCCTAAGATCAGAAACAAGACAAGGATGCTCACTTTCCCCACTGCTATTCAGAAGTCTTAGCCAGCACAATCAGGCCTCGCAGCCATCGTGGCCAGTAGTGGCAGCAGCAGTGGGGTGATGGGGGTGGCGCCTTCCCCTGATCAGCCCGGTCACCTCCTGCAGAGGGAGGCCAGACTACGGCTTAGGCCCACTTCCCTGAGGGCTCCCGGACTGTGAGAGGGGGCAGGCCACCTGAAGGACAACCGCTGCCCAATGCACAAATTTTCATGCACCGGGCCTCTAGTATACAATGTACAATAACCATTCAGTGACATTTAGTATAGTTATAATGTCGTGTGACCACCACCTCTCAGTTTCAAATTTTTTTCATGGCCCTAGAGTATGCCTACTCATTAAGTAATCCCTCCCCATTACCTCCTACCCCCAGTAACCAGTATCTGCTTTTCCTACCCTGGATAATTAAAGGAACATACAATGTGAGACATTTTGTGTCTGGCTTCTTTTACTTAGCATAATGCTTTGTAGTTTCATTCTAACTAACATGTATCAGCATTTCCTTTTTAAGACTGAACTAGAGGCCTGGTGCATGAATTCGTGCATGGGTGGTGTCCTGAGGGGGGAACCGGGACACGACTGGCCCTCTGGGCAGGCAGTGGGATGCCCTTGCCGGCCTGGGATCCGGATCTGTCCCACTGACGTTCATACTGGTTGTCAGGGGCCATCTGGCAACCGCTTTTATATTCTTTCTTCCTTGCAGACCATCTAGGGAGGGGAAGTGGCCATGGTGTCCGAGGCCGACTTCCAGGAGGCCGGCGGCTCTGGTCGTCAGTGCCTGGTCCATTCTCTGGAGATTGGGCCTGCAAGACTACTAAGGGAATGAGTGACTGCCGCCAGGCTGATGGGCCGCCGAGATGGGTCAGTCAGCTAAGTGGTGCTCCTGCTGTGGGAGTGCACTGATCACCAGGGGGCAGCTCCTGTGTTGAGTGTCTGCCCCCTGGTGGTCAGTGCGTGTCATAGCAACTAGTCATTCTGGTCGTTCGGTCACTTAGGCTTTTATATCCTACTAGAGGCCTGATGCATGAAATTCGTGCACAGGGTGTGTGTGTGTCCCTCAGCCCAGCCTGCACCCTCTCCAATCTGGGACCCCTAGGGATCGAGCCTAAACTGGTAGTCGGACATCCCTCTCATAATCCAGGACTGCTGGCTCCAAATCGCTCACCTGCCTGCCTGATTGCCTGTAACCACTCTGCCTGCCAGCTTGATCACCCCCTAACCACACTCCTGCTAGCCTGCTCGACGCCTAACTGCTCCCTTGTCGGTCCAATTGCCCCTAACTGCCCTCCCCTGCCAGCCTGGTTGCCCCTAACTGCCCTCCTCTGCAGGCCTGATTGCTCCCACCTGACCTCCCTTGCAGGCCTGGTCCCTCCCAACTACCCTCCCCTGCCGGCCATCTTGTGTCCACATGAGAGTGGCCATCTTTGACCACATAGGGGTGGCTATCTTGTGTGTTGGAGTGATGGTCAATTTGCATATCACACTTTTATTAGATAGGATACTAGAAGCCCGATGCATGAAGATCATGCAAGAGTAGGCCTTTGTTTCCACGGCTGCTGGCACTGGCTTCTTTCCGGCACCTGGGACCCGGGCTTCCCTCGCAGCCCCGGCTTTGTCTGGAAGGTCATCCAGAAGGATGTGCAGCTAGAGAGAAGAGTTGTAGTGACCAATTTCCCCATACAGTATCTATATTATAAAATACCAAAGCTTTCTAAATTTAATGTTATAAACATATACATAATTAAGTATACTTAGTACCCCCAAGTGAAATCATTAATATTTTCCACAAGCCTTCATTTTTGACACAAACTAAAAATTTTAAATTAGACTCTGATAGCAATTGATAAAGAAGAAAAGCAAGTCTGTTGAAGACCAAAATGTGACAGCAATAAACAAGACTAAATTAGTTAAGAAATGCCCCAAAGTAAGGAAAATAAGGCTAAGTTCAAATAAAAAATTAGAATAAAATCTATGATGTAGTTTTAGTTAAAACTCCTCAAGTATCAGTTTTAAGAATTGGTCCAAACCCACTTATCCTAATCTAAGTTCCAACCAAGCTCATTATTCTCAATACATAGAGCAGGTTTTCTGTCCTCTACTGTAGCTCCTCCCCACATCCAACCCATACTAAATTTCAGCTTTCGACACTACTTTACTGCTTGTATTTGTCAGGGTTCTCCAGATAAACAGAACCAACATGATGTGCACACACACATATTTATTTTAAAGAACTGGCTGTGAAAACCCAAAATCTGCATCATAGGCTGGCAGGCTGGAGATCTAAGAAAGAGTTGCAGTTGGAGTCCAAAGGTGGTCTGCTGACAGAATTCTTTCTTACTCTGAGGAAATCAGTCTTTGTTCTAGTAAGACCTTCAACTGATTAGACGAGGCTCATCTCCATCATGGAGGGAAATTTGTTTCACTCAGAGTCTATAGACTTAAATATTAATCTCATCCAAAAGAACACTTTTACAGAAACATCCAGAATATTTGACCAAATATCTGGGCACTGTGGCCCAGCCAAATTGACACAAAATTTACCATCACATAACTCTACCAGTGATATTTCCACGTGGAAATAATATGAAATAATATGTTCTTCACGTTTCCTTGCAGTCTTCTGGGAAAGACCCTTATATTTCTTCCTTCCTTTCTTTTTTTTTTACAACATACATATACTTCATTTACTTGATTGAAAGCATTCTTATGGTACATATGATGTTTTACATAGTTGATCTCTACTTTGTTCACACTGACTTCAGTGAGTTGTATTTGGGTTTCTATGCTCAAAACCCCACTCAATTGCTGCTGTGGCTGTTGGTTTGCTTTCTTTTAGGACCAAGGTGGGTACTTTCACATAAAATCTTATTTTTAATTCCTTCTCTGGTGATTCTTTCCTGGATTTTTAGCTTTGCATAATTATACCTACAATAGAACCAGCATCGTAAAGTCACCAAGATAAATCCTCCTACTCCAACACCACACAATCTTTTAATTCTAATATCTAATAAAAAATGTCCAAGGCCAGCTACAACAGATCCTAACGAAGCATGTAATACCAAGTCCTGTGTACAGGAAATACTTTCGACATCTAAAATTCCTAGGAACTTAAAGGGCTTCCCCTTCCCATGCTCACCAGGCTTCAGCAGGTGGCCACATGGATACGTCAGTGCCTCCAGCTCCACCCTGTCCCCACCAAGGGACACTGCCTGCGGAACCCCTATATTTTTCTTTTCACCCAGTCATCTCCCATAATTATAGATTTGAGACCTTGCTCCGTTAATTAGCTCCTCTCATTTGCAACTTTACTTGCTTCCTCCATGCAAGATTCTTCCCCCTGGATTACTAACACATGTAGGTTTACCCAGACATTATCTTTTCCTCAACCATGAGAATTTCAGACTGAGTGTAAGATAATAATTACTAGTGATAATAAGAATTTAGGAGAGAGGCATGAAGAGAGAACCGTAAAACAAATTTTAAAAAAATTTAAAAATTTAGATGGTGATACAATAACAAAAGCAATAATACAAAAACACATTTAGAAGAATCTCTTTGAAATTGTAGATAAGAAAGATCTTGAAACATTCCTATAAATCATAGAATGGCAAAAGAAATAGATCTATATTCATTATTACCAATCTGAGAGAACACAATATCCTTAATACTGTCTTCATTTATCATACTGTCTTTTTCTATGAAATATTAAGTTATTCTACTATGCAATTTCTGACCAAGGAAAATTTTCAGAAATAACCCTTCATGTGGTCAACAGTTAATTTGCCATATACAAAGAATACAACGAAGGAAAAGATACTGAAACAATAAGAAAAGCTGATAAGCACACACAGAAAAGAGAAGATAAAATGAGAACATGGGTGCACCAAATACTTCCTAGCTAGGATAATCAGGGAATGCTTTGCAGGACTAGTAAAGTTCAAGCAAAATCCAAAAGGATAAACCTGATTCCCTCCTGATCCATTCCCAATTTGGTTGATAGAAACCACTATATGCACTACTGCCCAATTCCTCTCTGTTTCTTGTCCAATTATTAAAGAACTATATTTTTATTGATTCAGAGAGGAAGAGAGGGGGGAGAGAGATAGAAACATCAATGATGAAAGAAAATCATTTGATTGGCTGCCTCCTGCATGCCTCCTACTGGGGACCAAGTTTTCAACACCGGCATGTGCCCTGACCAGGAATCAAACTGTGACCTTCTGGTTCATAGGTCGATGCTCAACCACGGAGCAACACCAGCCAGGCTTGTCCAGTCCATTTTTAAAAGTCCTACCCATTCTCTAATTTCTCATGTATCTGTTCCTTCCTCTCGATTTTAACTAGTTTAGGCCTACATTTTCTCTTAAAAGATTCCAATTGAGCCTGGCTAGCATGGCTCAGTGGTTGAGCATTGACTTACGAACCAGGAGGTCACAGTTCGATTCCTGGTCAGGGCACATGCCCAGGTTGGGCACTTGATCCCCAGCTGGGGGCATGCAGGAAGCAGCCGATAAATGATTTTCTCTCATAATTTATATATATATATATATATAATCTCCCTTCTTCTCTGAAATCAATAAAAAAAATGTTAAAAAAAAAAAAAAGATTCCAACTGACCTCACTACTGTCAGCTTCCACCCTCACCCCCAATCAAATTTTACACTAATTTCCTAAAGCTGTATTCTGGAATGCCACTTTATTGGCTAAACTCTTTCAATGACTCCCTATAACACACCAAGAAAACTCAGACTTGTTAGCATGTCATTCAAATGACAAACTGAGTAAGATAAATTTATCAGAAGAAGCTAAATAAAAAGGGATTTGGGGGATAGGGGTTCCTAAATTGTTATCTGACACATTTTTCATCAGCACTCGAGCCTTCCAGATCTGTTCTTCTCTTTCCTTTGTGACTTCTATCATAATTTGTTGCATTGCTCACTTCTTCAACAGCCATGCAAAGAGTAGGGGAAGAGCATCCCAATTCAAAGGAACCTTATGATAGATGCAGTATCCTCAAGAACCTTGGTCTGTATTGCTCTTTTGTTTCCTAGCACCTAGCATAGTGTCTAGCATGTAATCAGAGTTGGCACTCAGTAATTCTCCTGTATTAATAGCTTATCAAATAATAAGCACCAGGCAGATACCAGCTTTCCCTCTATTTCCCCCATTTGCTTCAGGCTATCTTTAGTGTGGTAGATTACCTGTGATCTTAATTGTGTCTAGGTTTCTCCAGAATCTCTCTTATGCTCTCCAGAGAGTACCAGAGCTCAAGAGGAGTAGCTATCCAATTATATAACATGCAAGAGGGGATTGGAAATATCACCACTACTGAAACAAATTGAGTTAATCTTCCAGTTTTTAATTCCATCTTCACCCCTGATTACTTCAGTATTCTAGTTTCTATTAGCACCTGGTGATGCCAATTCCTGAGCCTTTTAGAAGTTTGGGTGGAAATCAAGTCACTTACTGGCTTTACCCACTGCCTCCTTATATTGCAGCTTTCTCAATTCTGCTAAGAAGTCATTTAAACTCATCCATTTGCTTTTCAGCCTCCAAAATTGTGTTGTCTCCTGTGAAAATTGACTCTGTCCTTTATGGGTTTATGCCTTTTAAAAAGAAGTCACTCTCATGAAGTTTTACTAGGATTTATCAACAGGAAGAAAAAGTATGTCCAATCTGTAATCTAAATTTAATCTTGAGTGAAACTGCTTTCAGTTGATCATTATTCCTTGTGGTTATTTTTTATTGTAATCTCCCAAACTACAAAACCAAGAGACAGAGATATGAATACACGACATAAGGAAAGAAGATAAATGAATTCAATAAAAATTAAAACACACACACACACACACTCGGTGGGAGGGACAGAAATAAAACAGAAACTAATCTGAGAGTCAAAAAGAGAGAAACACAGATAGAGACAGGCAGACAATTTATTATGTTAAAGAGACCTAACTCTTCAGATTTACAAGATCCACAGAGAACCACTCAGGAAAAACACACACCAGTGTTGTAACACTTCTGAACTCCAAGAATAAAATCTCCAGAGAGTAAGTGACTGAGAATCACATTGGCATTAGCAACACTAGAATGTTAGAAGGCAATAAACCAATAACCTCAAAGTTCTATAGAAAAAAGATTCTGAATTTGGAATTAATATAGCTGACCAATCAATTAAGTAATCAAGAAAACTACAGGTTCACTAAGAAAATTTGCTACCCACACATTCCATGTTCTTTGTTTTTACAATGACAAAGATGCACTCAAGAAATATTGAGGGGAAAAGAGAATCAAGTAAAAGGCCAACACTGTAAACAAGAAACAGGAACCTGTGGGTATCTATAAATATACTGGTAAGAGATAATGGACCAGAATAGAGCAGTAGAGGTGGTAAGAGGTCAAATTCTGGATATATTTTGAAAGTAGAGCTGATAGGATCAGAAACATATGAGGTATGAGAGGAACAAAGGACTTAAAGATGACTCAGAGGTTTTTGGTCTTACCAACTAAAAGAATAAGGCTGTCATTCAATTAGATGGAGAAACCTAATGGAGAAACAGGTTTGGGACATGTGGAGTAGATGCCCAGTAGACATTTCTCCAGGTGATGTTAATGAGGCAGTTTGATACATAGCAGGTTCTAGAATAACATCTTTTCATTTTAACATTGATGTTGTAGGAACTTAACGCTTGTTTATATCAATTAGCCTACAGTATAATTGGTTTCATTATACACTGTTTCACTTAAAGTCACAGAACCCACTGACAACCTTAAGTGAGGATTTACTGTACAAATTAGGAGTTATGAGAAGAGGTCCAGGTTAGAGATAATAGTAATGTATAGATAGTATTTGAAGCCATGAACTAGATGAGATCAAGGGAAGAATACAGATGATAAAATAAGTCAATAATTTTTCTAGTTTTCATTGACTTTAGAGAGAGGAAGGGATAAGGAAGAAGAGAGAAACATCCATTAGTTGCCTCCCACATGCACTCTGACCAAGGATCAAACCGGAAATCTTAGTATGTACCCTGACAGGGAATTGAACCAGTGACCTTTTTGGTGCATGGGATGATACCCAACCACCAAGTCATACTGGCCAGAGTGTAAGTAATTTTTTAAGAGAGGGAGAGAGAGAGAAAGAACCAACTAACCATGGAGCTCTCCAACATTTAGAGGTTTAAGAACTGAAGAATCAACAAAGGAGACTGAGATGGAAACAGTTGAGGTCTGAGACAAAAATCAGAATGATGTCAAGTGAAGAAAGTGTTTGAAGCCCTAACCAGTTTGGCTCAGTGGATAGAGCGTCGGCCTGTGGACTGAAGGGTCCCAGGTTCGATTCTGGTCAAGGGCATGTACCCTGGTTGTGGGCACATCCCCAGTAGGGAGTGTGCAGGAGGCAGCTGATGATGTTTCTCCCTCATCGATGTTTCTAACTCTCTATCCCTCTCCCTTCCTCTCTGTAAAAAAATCAATAAAATATATTAAGAAAAAGAAAAAGAAAGTGTTTCAAGGTGAAAAGACCAATTGTGCAGTATATTGCTGATCTGTCAAGTAGACTGAGGATTAGAAACAACTAATGGATTTAGTAACACAGAAGTCTTTGGTAACCTTGATAAGAACAGTTTCTTACTTGTGGGAATAAAAACCCTAAATAAAGTGGATTCAAAAAAATAATAAAAACAGGTGGTGCAGAAAACTTCAAGAAGTATTGGTATAAAGGATAAAACTAGAAGATGAAAAAGAGTAAATGCTGTTAAGAGTAGTAGTGTCTTATTGTTGCTGTTTTTAAATATGGGTGAAACAATAGCCTATCTATAAAAAGACAGAAAAAATCTGGTAGAGAAGGAAAAGCTGAATATATAGGAGAGTAGAAAATTGCTGGAATAGTGTTCTTGAATCATCAAGAGGGGATGACACCTACTGTACAAGTGAACGGTGGCCTTAAAGAGAAGAATAGTTTGTCTACATTGAGAGACAAGGTTGCCATTTTGGGCACAGATGCAGGTAACTGGTAGGTCGAGCTCATCAAAATTTGCATGTTTGCTCTTTTTCTCTTGTTAAAATAGGAAGCAACTTTCACAGGCTGAAAGCAAAGATGGGGGAGGAGGTGTGAAGGTCTGAGGAAAACAGAAGAAACCTAATAGTCATGCAGAAAAATGGATGAACTATGGAAATATAGGATGACTATGGGATTAGTGAATATATATTTAGAGTGAAACTGATAACATGTCTAGATTGATTTAATTAACAATGAGATAGCTACTCTATTAAGTGCTACAATAAACTAGTTACTTTTGATGCTAGCTATTAATTTTCAGAATGACTCTGAAAGATGGGCATTATTATACTTATTTTAAAAAATAAAGAAGTTAGAGCTAAGGTTAAATACGTTGCCCAAGATCAAAGAGCTACCAAGTATTCAACTGGCCTTTTGGGTCACATTTTCCTCCAGAAACAAACACACACTCTACAAAATGAGAATAAGAACCTTGTGAATAAAATATTCTACAGATCACACTTTGCCCATTACAATTTTTTACTTCAATGACATTGTTTTAAAAATGGTTCATCAAAGTGATACTTTAAAGCATCATAGAGAAAATAAAATGTAAATTATTCCTATAGAGAGCATTTTCTACATGGAGTAATACATTCAAGTTAAATCATCTGCACTACTGCTATTATGTCATGCACAAAGCAAGATAAGATTTCTTTACTCTTTCTTCTACTACTTTATTTTTTTTCAGGCTTTATGCTGTTTTCTCTACTTCTGATTCATGGTTTATTTTACTCCACTCGAAAACACACAGTTAATTTTGGCACCTGACTTCAGACTCCCATAATTACCAAGTACTTCTATGGACTATACTGCAACAATAAACTGCTTCCAAGGCTCCAAGTTCTGGCAACCTGATTAAATAGGGCAAACCAAAAGAAATTACAGCTTGCAGTTTCACTAGATCTTTGACATTCTAGGTAGTGATTTTATGAACTGCTAATTTTAGGTCCCCAACTCCTGTGAGAATGCAAAAAATCAATACAGCACTTCACAGGTATTGCATCCATCATATCTTCCACTCTCTCACTGTAATTTATGACTAAGTAGCTAATTAACAATCAAGAAGTGGGTAAGCTATGCCAATGGGCAACACTTAGAAGATAATTACGGAAATACTCTATTACTAGTTTACCCTTTTTTATATTCCTCCATCAATCCCTTGATTTTAAGGACAAACCATTTTAAAAGCAGCTAGCTTAGCTTTTTTCCCTCTTAGTGCTCACTAGCGATAGCCCGTGTTCCACTTTCCTCTGCTGCCACCCAGCTCCTGGGTCAGCCAACGCCATGGGCTTTGGAAACCTCAAAAGCCTCTCCGGCCTCCAGGTGCTCAACAACTACCTGGCGGACAAGAGCTACATCAAAGGGTATGTGCCATCCCAAGCAGATGTGGCAGTGTTTGAAACAGTCTCTGGCCCACCACCTGCCACATCAAGTCTTACGAAAAGGAGAAAGCCAGCCTGCCCGGAGTGAAGAAAGCTTTGGGCAAGTATAACCCTGCTAATGTGGAAGACACCACAGGAAGTGGAGTTACTGACAGTAAAGATGACGACAACGGCATTGACCTCTTTGGATCTGATGAGGAGGAAAGCGAAGAAGCAAAGAGGCTAAGAGAACGCCTTGCACAGTATGAATCAAAGAAAGCCAAAAAATCTGCACTTGTTGCCAAGTCTTCCATCTTATTAGATGTGAAACCTTGGGATGATGAGACAGATATGGCAAAATTAGAGGAGTGTGTCAGGAGCATTCAAGCAGATGGCTTGGACTGGGGCTCTTCTAAACTGGTTCCAGTGGCATATGGAATTAAAAAGCTTCAAATACAGTGTGTAGTGGAAGACGATAAAGTTGGACATGCTAGAGGAGCAGATCACTGCTTTTGAGGACTATCAGTATATGCAGTCCATGGACGCGGCTGCTTTCAACAAGATCTAAAATCCATCCTCAATCGGTGCCCTTAAATAAAAGCTTGAAAGATAAAAAAAGAAAAAAGAAAAAGAAAGAAAAGCAGCTAGCTTATATAATCACTAGGGGCCTGGTGCACGAACTCATACACTGTTGAGGTCCCTCAGCCTGGCCTGCGGGGATTGGCCGAAACTGGCTCTCCAACATCCCCCAAGGTGTCCTGGATTGCGAGGGCCCAGGCCAGGCCGAGGGACCCAACGGTGCATGATCGGTGCATGATCGGGGCCGGGGAGGGACCGCAGGAGGGCTCCAGGACATGTCTAGCCCATCTCACCCAATCCCAATCGGCCGGACCCCAGCAGCAAGCTAACCTACTGGTCAGAGAGTCTGCCCTCTGGTGGTTGGTGTGCGACTGGTTGAATGAATGGTCGGACACTTAGCATATTAGGCTTTTGTTAGATAAGGATTCTTCTTCACAAAGTTTCTTTTCCTACTGCAGTGGCAATCTGGTTTTTATCTGAGTAGTGGATTATCCAGGTACAGCTAACTAAATATGTTAGATATAAATTTCATTCATCTTAGCCCATTTTATTTAAACAGTGTTAAAATTTATGTGTACTTCCTTGAATCTTGAAATTCCCATAATTAGAAATCTTTAGTAACTACGAATATCCTTTCATTTATTCTAGTATTTGCCAAGAGCTTGCTATGTGCCAGATACTAAAGATAGAACAATGAATGAGACAAAAATCCTGATTTCATGGAGCTTCCACTCTGGGGAGAATTTCTTGGTATCCAGCATCTAATATATGCTTGGGCATCATATTCACATATATAATTGGAAATATTCCACAAACTATTCATGTATGTCACAATTTTGCAAGTTCCTCAAATATCCTGAATTGATTCTTGAAAATTACAACTGAGCCAGGCCGGTGTGGCTCAGTGGTTGAGGTAACTGTTCAATTTCTG
Organism: Myotis myotis; assembly: GCF_014108235.1. Taxonomy (NCBI): domain Eukaryota; kingdom Metazoa; phylum Chordata; class Mammalia; order Chiroptera; family Vespertilionidae; genus Myotis; species Myotis myotis. The sequence goes on from NW_023416323.1 coordinate 12,100,515, forward strand.
GTTGGGGCATATGACTGGGTTTCAGGCTCGATTCTCAGTGTGGGTGTAACAGGAGGTAGCTTATTGATGATTCTCTCTCAACACTGATGTTTCTCTCTCCCTCTTCCTTTCTCTCTGAAATCAATTTAAAAAATATTAAAAAAGAAATTACAATTGAGCTTGAGCCATAAGATTAAACTGTCTCCCCAATAATATACATTTTCTCATAGGAGTATATCCTCTTGTACCCCAATTCTCCAAAATTGGTTACTTTTTTGGAAGGGGAGAGGGCAATGTATGTTAGGTGTTTTATTTTTAAAGAGAAATACAATTGTGAACAAGGAAAAGTATTATTTGGAGATATGCCTAAGAGATTTCTACAAGGTTAACAAACTAAATGCTAAATGGTTTACATTTACTCATTCATTAAAGAAACATTTGTTCATCCCAGGAGCTCATTCTATGGGGGAGGGAAGGTGAAGACTGATAATAGACATATACAAATAAGCAAGGAAGATTACATGTAGGTCATGATCAGTGCTAGGAATAAAATACACTCAGAGATATGACAAGGACAAACTACAATTCAGACATCAAAGTCTTTCTAGGTTGTCTTTAAAACTTCCTGACATTCATTTAGAAGATTCTGAGTATCAAAGCCTATCAAACTTACCTAATTTCATTTTTATAGAATTAAGAGCTAGTCTGTGAAATCTCTAGCAAAAAATAAAGGACATTATCCATTTAGCAATATGTTTGGGGTTAGGTTTTTTATTAGCTATAGTGTGACTTATCACCCATACTAAAATACTTATCACCCAAACTAAAACACTTTCAAAAGAGAAAATGGATGTTCTGCCTAGCCGGTGTGGTTCAGTGGATTGAGCATCATCCCATGCACCAAGAAGTCACTGGTTCAACTCCCGGTCAGGCCACATGCCCAGGTTGTGAGCTCAATCCCCAGTAGCGAGTGTGTAGGAGGCAGCTGATTGATGCTTCTCTCATTCTCAAAATCAATTTTAAAAAACATAATAAAAGTATTTTTTAAAAAGGGATGCCCTAATATTTATATCAGACCACAGGCACAAACAAGGACTTTCCACCAGGGCAAACAGTCCATATGGTCACCCTAATCTAACATAACTAGCCCAAAATTTTAAGAGTATTTTATAGTTCCTGATGAATTTAAATTATAAGTAATATCTGGAACTATAAAATACTCTTGAAATTTTGGGCTAGTTATGTTAGATGTGGTATATAATTAGGGGGACCATATAAACCAAGTGAATCCCTTACTAAATTTAAAGATTTAAATATCTCACACCATACACGTCAACTTCAGGTGCACTGTAGACCTAAATGTGAAAAGACAAAGCAAGACATTTTGAAGAGACCATCAAAGTATATCCATGATCTTGGAAGAGGGGAAAATTCCTGTAAAAAAACAAAGGAAGAAAGGGAGGGAGGGAAACACTGGCCATAAAGAAAAAGAATGATGAATATGTTTGTATCAAAATGAAGAAATTCTCTGTTCATCAAAAGAAACCATTAAGTAACAAAAATTATTTGCATCAGATACATCCAGTAAAAGATTCATATTCAAAAGACCCAACTCTGGAAAAATACATGAATTTCAATAGAAAAATGGTCAAAAAATTTCAAAGGCATTTCATGAAAGATGAAATCCAAATGACCAAGATATGAAAAGGTATGCATCTCACTGTAATTAGGGAAATCAGGTACAACTACATACCCACCAGATTGACTAGAATTAAAATATCTGATCCTAAGTATTCCTTGTTGATGAGGGCTGTGGAATAATTAGAACTCTCGTATACTAATAACTGAAACAAAAACTAGTAAAGAACTACTTTGGAAAACTACTTGGCATTACCTAATAAAGACAACATATTCCTCATGATCCTGTAATTCAAAGAATATAACCTCAAAAAAATTACATAAATGTGCATCAGTGCACTTAAACACAATGTTCATAAAGGCATTCATAGTAGCCAAAAAACCTGTAAACAATTTAAACATCAATCGCAGAATATCCAAAATAACTGCAGAATAGATAAACCCTGTGTTAGTTATGATGAAATACTATGTCACAACAAAACCCAAAATGAAAAACAGGGTGAGCAAAAGTAGGTTTACAGTTGTAAGCACATGAAACACAAGTTTATTTATTTTTATTTTTATTTTTTTAATAGTATACATTTTTATTTATTTTTTTATTTTCTTAAAATATATTTTATTGATTTTTTACAGAGAGGAAGGGAGAGAGATAGAGAGTTAGAAACATCGATGAGAGAGAAACATTGATCAGCTGCCTCCTGCACATCTCCTACTGGGGATATGCCCGCAACCCAGGTACATGCCCTTGACCGGAATCGAACCTGGGACCTTTCAGTCCGCAGGCCGATGCTCTATCCACTGAGCCAAACCAGTTTCGGCAAGTTTATTTATTTTTAAAAATATATATATATTTTTTATTGATTTCAGAGAGGAAGGAAGAGGGAGTGACAGAAACATCAATGACGAAAGAGAATCATTGATTGGCTGCCTCCTGCACCACCCCTACTGGGCATCAAGCCGGCAACCTGGGCATATGCCCTTGACCAGAATCGAACCTGGGACTCTTCAGTCCGCAGGCCGACAGACACTCTATCCACTGAGCCAAACAAGCTAAGGCCACAAGTTTATTCCTGTACTTATTTTTTATTCTTGTACTAGAGGCCTGGTGTATGAATTCATGCACCAGTGGGATCCCTCAGCCTGGCCTGTGGGATTAGGCTGAAATGGCTTTCTGACATCCCGAGGGGTCCCAGATTGCAAGAGGGCGCAGGCCAGGAACCTCACAGGTGCACGATTGGGGCCGGGAAGGGATGCGGGAGGTTGGCCAGCCAGGGAGAGGCCACAGGAGGGCTTCAGGACATGTCCAGCCCATCTCGCTCAGCCGGACCCCAGCAGCAAGCTAACCTACCGGTCAGAGCGTCTGCCCCCTGGTGGTCAGTGCACATCACAACAAGCGGTTGAGCGGCCTCAGCATTTCATTAGCATATTACGCTTTGATTGGTTGAATGGATGACTGGACACTTAGCATATTAGGCTTTTATTATATAGGATTATATATTTTTCCTTAACAACTGTAAACCTACTTTTACAACCCCTTTATATACAAGATGATTCCATGTATGTAAGGTTAAAAAATGGTCAAAACTAAACTCTATTATTTAGGGATGTAAACTCAGATGAAACTATAAATGTCAGAATAACATTTACATCTAGCTTAAGAGGGTGGTAGTCATGATGGGAAGATGCAGGGTGTGGAAGTCTTCTCAGATGTTGACAATGTCTGTTTTGCCCTGGGTGGTATTTACAAGGTTCTCTGTTTAAAAATACTGCCTAGTTGGGACCTGCGTACAGGATGTTATATCATGTTCCTAAAAGGGCACTTGAAGGAAATCTATGGAATGGCTACCACATTGCAACTGGCAGTGGTGACAACACCTGCAAAGAATGGGATCTACGACAGCGGCACTGCATCTGTACCATCCCTGCTCATCAGAACTTAGTGACTGGTGTCAAGTTTGAGCCTATCCATGGGAATTTCTTGCTCACTGGTGCCTATGAAAACACAGCCAAGATCTGGACCCATCCAAGCTGGTTCCCACTGAATACTTTGGCTAGCCATGAAGGCAATGTGATAGGTCTAATTTCTTCTACGGGCAGCTTATAGCCACTTGCTCATATGACAGGACCTTCAAACTCTGGATGGCTGACTAGGCACGGCCATAGAAAACAGACTCAAACCTCAAGCTCTCCCTTAAGAGCCATTTTGTTCTATCATGTTTGCTGCCAATTACCATGTATAGACCCTCAGTAGATTGGATTCTATGTCAGCCCCTACTTCAAGCAGGCAGCCCAGTTCCTGAGTGCTGGTGAACCCCTTTCATGCTTGAATTTTAATATCATCTTCAAGCCCTGCCAGTAACTATGTAGACAACTGTTTTTATTAATCTTTTGTTTGAACACCCTGTTGCCTTCCTCACAGCACTCAGGACTGTGGCTAGCTCCATTTTTAATTCTTGAAACTTGGCTTTCTATTACATGGTACATGCTTCAGGACTACATGTGACCCAGGGAGCAAGGTGATTGGACTGCAGTCTGGGAGCCCTCGAATAAAGAGGCACATCTCACCACATACTGGTTAAACAATGCCTGACAAAGCGAGAACCTTTCCTCTGCCCTGAGAATGGGAGGTGAAGAGATAGACCCACAGTGATGCTCAGAGTTATGCATACTCTTCCTGTTGACTTCACTTGGAATGGTACCTGCATTAGGGAGCTTCAGGAAGCTCAGAACAGATCATTTGTCTTGTTGGAAAATGTCTTCCATTTTTCTTTGAAGTTTGGCATCTTTGTGTTACCCCAAAGTTAGACCATTATATCAAGATTCAATTAAATTTTTAGAAAGCTAAAAAAGCAAACAAACAAACAAAAAACTTCCCAGCCTATTTGGTTCAGTGGCTGAGCGTCCACCTATGAACCAGGAGGTCACGGTTTGAATCCTGGTCAGGGCACATGCCAGGTTGCGGGCTCAATCCCCAGTGTGCAGCATGCAGGAGGCAGCCAGCCAATGATTCTCTCTCATCATTGATGTTTGTATTTCTCTCTCCTCTCTGAAATCAGTAAAATGTATTTTAAAATTTTTTTTCTACGTATCATTTCAACATGTGTGGTTATATTTCCAAGTAGGAAAAGGAAAATACTATCCTCAGAGGGGATAAAAACAAAATTAACATCCTAAAGAAAATTTTAAGAATGTTACTCAAAGAGATTAACTCAATCTTCAGTTTAAAAAAGTAATTGGGATCTCTAATTCCAAATGCATACTGTATCCTAACCTCCACAAATAAACTTTGGACTTTAATGTTAGAATGCCATTCTTCATCCAAATTTTGAAAAAGGTGGAATTTCAGATATCAAATGACTCAAGAAGTCATACAAATCCTATAATTTTAATATCAAACACCCCACTTCTAATTTTGAAACTTGAAATAAGTGTCCAATGTTGACTGGGCAGTTATGTAACAATTTAATTCCAGTTTTTGCAAACAATTAAATTCCCAAACATATTAAATACTCATACTGATTTTTTTAAAAGCATACATTATATATATAAGGATTAAATAGCAAAGTCATATAAATTAAATGATTAAAAGTGTTTTTATTGTACTTATACCACATTTCTCAAGTCATGATACAAGGAACAAATTATGTTTGGCATATGAATTTAACTATAACAGATTAATGAAATGTTTATTGACTTTAGAAGCTGTTGAAAAATGTGGGCCATTAACAAAATATAGACTTTTTAGATTCTTGTATATAAGAGTATATTCATAGATTTTTAAAAAGCTGGAGTTAATACATTAGAAATCTTAAAAATGTATAGATCTTTTCTTTGAGAAGAGTAAAGGTGGCACAGTCAACTAAGTCACTAAACTAACAAGATACCTTAAAATCCAGATTAGGTAAAACAGTGGCTTTTAAAAAGTTATTGAACCACTTTATTAAGGACTACTTTTTGCACCAAGAACATTAGAGAGCCTATTTCATAATTTCATAAAGTCATTAAAACTAAAACAGCTAAATATCATCTGGGGGGAAAAAAATGAAAAGAACAGAAAAGGAAACAAAATAAGACTCCTTACCCAAGTATAAAATTTGCCCCAATACCAGTGCTATTAAAAGGGATCTACCAGGGCATCCAAACATGTCATTAAATATTTGTTTGATATTATGAAGTTACTCTCCTACCAGTTAAAGATTCAATTTTTTAAGAACAGATTTAGAAATTTTCTTCCTATCCCCGGACCTCCCCTACCAAGCTTCTTATTCCCTAAGTCTACCAGATGTGCTGTGCAAATTACCTTAGTTCAGCGGTTCTCAACCTGTGGGTCGCGACCCCTTCGGGGGTCGAACGACCCTTTCTCAGGGGTTGCCTAAGACCATCGGAAAACACATAATTACATATTGTTTTTGTGATTAATCACTATGCTTTAATTATGTTCAATTTGTAACAATGAAAATACATCCTGCATATCAGATATTTACATGACGATTCATAACAGTAGCAAAATTACAGTTATGAAGTATCAACGAAAATAATTTTATGGTTGGGGGGGGTCACCACAACAGGAGGAGCTGTATTAAAGGGTCGCGGCAATAGGAAGGTTGAGAACCACTGCCTTAGTTAATTAGTGCTTCCCTCTCATAAGTATGCCAAACTGGTGAGATTTCTTTCATGATGAAGAGCTAAAACGTTTATTTTCTTCTGGTTTCCTGGCGGAAAGAAGGCTCAGAGCACGCGAAACGGAAACAAAACCCACACACACTGTGGCTCTGCTAAATACTATAGGTAGGGCACCTCCTTCAACACCAAAGCTCCGGTCCCAGCGAGCCTCCGCCGGGTGGTCCGCGCCCACGGACCACGCACAGCCGCCTTCGGAACACCGGGCCTGGGTCAAGCCTGAACCCCGCTCCGCACTGGCTTTCAGAAACAAGGTCAATGCGAGTGCAGCAAGCACTTTTAAAGAGGTGGTTGCACAACAGGCTTAGGGAAGGATTCCGGTTTAACAGGTAAATACTACATAGGAGACAGGAGGGATGTGAGCTGCTCGGGACTGTCTGCATCACAGAACAAACCCAAAGTTTCAGCACATCACCTACAGTTCACCCGAGGAATATCGCAACAAATCGAAATTGAGAACGTGAGAAAATGGTGCTGCAGAATTAAGAAATCAGCACTAAATTCAAGCGAGGCGGAAAAATTCTTTACTACTCGGGCTTTTGTTTCGCGGAGACGACAGACCCCCGAATTTCAGAGTTGGAAGACACGTCTCTCCGCGTTCTCCTGCCCGTTCTGGGGCTTCAGGGCCGCCCGCCCGCCCCGCTCTGGGTCGCGTAGTTCCCGGATGGAAGGCACGGACCTCGGCAGTGGAAGCCAGGGAGTCCTGGGGGAGGCCGCGGCCGGACCCGCCACGCCAGGGCCCGGGAACGGCCTCCCGGAGGACGGCGGAGGGGGCAGGGATGGAGCGAGGGGGCCGCAAACCGAAAGCAGAGCGCAGCCCAGATTGGGCGCAAGGCCCGACACCCCGCCCCGAAGTACCTTTGGCGAGAGCTACGGTGGAGTTCTCGGTGTCGATGGTGTAGAGGATGCCCTCGTAGCGGATCTCCGCCTTGGAGATAAGGCTGATCTTGCTGCCGATGTACGGGGTGCCCCCACTCATGGCGCCGCCGCCGCTCTAGGCCGCTGGCAGAGAGGCAGATCCCACGCCGCGGTCGCCGCTCTGCACGCCCGCTCGCTCCGTCGGTGCCTACAGCAGCTGCCTCAGACCCAACATGGCGGCGCCGGCTCCGCTACCCTCCCCCAGCCTTCCGCCCTCAAGCCGCGGCGCGGCGGCGGCGGCGGCGGCAGTAGCGGCGGCGGCGCGGGGCATGCCGGGCCAGGGAGGCCGGGCTCTCGCGAGACTCGGCTGGCTGCGTGAGGCTCCGCGGATTCTGTAGTCCCGGTAGCACCCCTTGACCTGGTCTAGTGGGATCCTGTCTGGGCCGCCTGAGAGGAGTTTGAGGAGAGGCGAAGTGCTTCCTGGCGCCGAGACACCGTGGGTGCGCGGCCCTGTTGACCTCAGGTGTGGCCTTCACTGTTTCCATACCGGTTGTATCTTGTCTTTGCCAAGGCTGATCCCTCGGCCTGAAAGTGGCCCACCCGCCTCCCTACTCCTGACGATCCCATTTAAGACCCAGTCCTTTCCCCGTGGAGGCAACTGGGTCCCTAATAGAGGTCTCATGGCCCCATTACAGCATCCACCGCCCAATGAGCTCCCCCACCCCCAACACGTACTCCCCAACCCTGGCCTGGAGGTGGGATTCTGTCCACACTTTCAGATGGTCCCATTCCGGCTCTTAGCTTTCAAAACCATTGAGTATTTTTTTTTAATATACATATTTTTTATTGATTTCAGAGAGGGAGGGAGAGTGATAGAAACTCACTCTCAATGATGAGAGAATCATTGATGGGCTGCCTCCTGCACACCCTCTACAGGGGATCAAGCTGGCAACCTGGGCATATGCCCTTGGCTGGAATCAAACCTGGGACCCTTCAGTCTGCAGGCCTACGTTCTATCCACTGGGCCAAACTGGCTAGGGCCCATTGAGTATTTGCAGCATTGATCAATTCTGTGAACTCAGAATTCATATAAATAGACTCAACCTCAGTTGGATGTCTTAATTGGCAACTTTGTGTGTCCAAAGCCTTACTTCCAATTTCCTCTCCAAACCTAACCTCTTTTAAAAAAAATATGTTTTATCGATTTTTTACAGAGAGGAAGGGAGAGAGAGAGTTAGAAACATCGATAAGAGAGAAACATCGATCAGAGGCACCTCCTACGGGGGATGTACCTGCAACCAAGGTACATGCCCTTGACTGGAATTGAACCTGGGACCTTTCAGTCCTCAGGCCGAGGCTCTATCCACTGAGCCAAACTGGTCCGGGCTCCAAACCTAACCTTTATTGTAATCCATTGAGGTGTGAAAATGAATAAAAGGAAACCTCTTTCAAAGTGGAGTGGGGAAGCCCTGAAATGTAGCTCTCTGGAAGGTACCATCCATCACAGCTTAGTTTACAAATCTAGTCATGAAGAAGTTTATTTTGCTACCCCAGTAGGAGGAAAGAAGGTTTTTCTCCTAATCCGGCAATAGCCCAGCCAATGAGAAACCACCACACTCAGCCAATGAGAAGCCCCCATTACCCTGAATTTTCACTCTCCCCCAATGGACTTTTGCTTAGAACTGCCCATCTAATCTAACCATTTCTCACCATCTCCACCTCTACTTCTCTGTGACATGCTACCATTAATCTGGCCAGGATTATTGCAATGGCCTAAAACTGGTCGGCAAACTCATTAGTCAACAGAGCCAAATATCAACAGTACAACGACTGAAATTTCTTTTGAGAGCCAAATTTTTTAAACTTAAACTATATAGGTAGGTACATTGCTATTAACTTAATTAGGGTACTCCTAAGCTGGCCTTTACTAAAAATGTCCTCAATCTGATTGAGGTACGTTTGCTGAGGTCGACCCCTTCTAACTCTCCCATCCACACTCGTCTTGTATACTTGTTTCATCTATCTCCTTTCATTCATCCTCTCTATATGTCCAAACCATCTCAACATACCTTTCTCAATCCTCGACACTACATCTTCTTTCACTCCACAACATTCCCTAAAATTAACTTAATAAACTTTACTTAAAGTTTTGTCTTAGCTAAACTATAGGTAAGTTGAATAAAACTTGATATCATACTTAATAATGATATTATTTATTGATAAAATTAAATTCCTTACAATTTACCTTACAATATCCATAAAATTAAATCATGACAATGACTGACAAACACTAATGTGAATAATGGCCTTGCATCTCCTTGGAAAGTTTGGGTAAGTCAGGTTTGTATGTTGTTGTTTTTAATTTTAGGCACGATTCCAGGTTCTCATCAATAAGACGACTTCTCAATTTATTCTTGATAAGGTTCATGCTTGAAAATGTAGGATTTGCAGCTAGTTGGAAAAATACAGGTAACTTTATGCTTCGAGTAGGTACTTTTGTCACCCGCGCACGATTTGTGGACGTGACTAGCACTAACCACTGCACAATGAGACTGCTGACTGACTGGCTCACTCAACTCGTGCATGAATCGCGCACGCCTCCCCCGCGCTGCATATCCCGTGGCCCGCCTGCGCTGTGTCTTCCGTCGCCCGACCGACACCCCCCACTGCTTCTAACACCACTTCTTCAAAATAGACTCTCCCAGGCCAAAAACTGACTTCTGCGCATGGGCCTCGAAGTTTCAATCGCACTGTATGTGCGTGCCCACACGTGGTATTTTGTGGAAGAACCACACTCAAGGGGCCAAAGAGCCGCATGTGGCTTGCGAGCCGTGGTTTGCTGACCACTGGCCTAAAATATCCCTCAACTTCTGTCCTTGCCCCCAATAGTTTATTCTCAACACAGCAGCCAGAGGGGTATTGTTAAAATTTAAGTTAAATCATGTCCCTCCTCGCTCAATATTCCTCTCCCCGATGAATTCATGCCACACAAAGTAAAAGCCAGACTCCTTACTTTGTCTTATAAAGACATACATGATTTAGCCCATGGGTTACCCTATATCCCATTCTGTTTCAGCCACCCCTTCTTTTCCCAGAGATTTCACAATTCATTCAGAATTCTGCTCAAATGTCACCTCCAGAGATGACTTTCCTTAGTGTCCTACTTAAAATAAGAATACTTTGCCCTGGCCGGTGTGGCTCAGTTGGTTGGGTTTTCTCCTGTGCACCAAAAGGTTGCCATTTTCTCTCCCTTTCCCTCTCTCCCTTCCTCTTTCTCTAAAAATCAATAAATATAAAATGAGAACACCTGCTCATTCAACATTCCCTTACATTGCTTGCCTTTTCTTCAAAGCATTTATCTCTTCCCAATATGTCTATTATTTCCGAGTGTCTTCTCCTTCACTAGAATGTAATGTTTTGGGGCAGGGACTTAGTTTTGGTCACTACTGGATGGTCAGGATTGAGTACAGTGCCTGGCACAGGGCAGTTGCTCAGCAAATGGCTTCATGAATGAACAGTTAGAGGAAGGCAGAGCATAAGCAGGATGTCTGGTAAGCTGAGTGAACAAATGGTGAAAAGTCTGGCAACTCAGAGAAGGGGGAGCAGGAGAAAAGAGAAAACACTAGCAGCTGTGTTGGGACGGATACACAGTGGCTTCAAAGGAAGGCTGTGAAATACCTGCTTAAGTGCAAGGTTGCTGTCAGGGAGTTGAACTCATTTCTGTTCTTTCCTCCCCCTTCCAGGCTTGGAACCTAGTTTACCTTCCCATGCTTGCCGGGTGAGCTCATCTTTTTCCATCTGTAAGCTGAGAGTTCCTAAACTTACATCTTCATTCCTGATCTTCTGACTTCTGGAGTCGCATTAACTAGATATTAACTAGATGCAATTGTTTGGGTGTCCCACTTGCATTTCCAACTCAACATGTTAAGTATTATCTACATCTACTCTCCTTCCCAAAAATAAACCTGTTCTTTGTCCATGCTCCCCATCCCCATAACTGACTTCAGGACTCACCCAGGAGTCCAATCCTGAAACCAAGAGTCCTTATCTTCTTACACCCAATCAGTCATCAATCTTGTAGAGTCTACTTTATGTTATGTAATTCATGGTTTCCTGCACTCTAGGGCACCAGAAACTATGCCTACATGCATCTGATCAGTGTAGTAGCCCATAATGTATTATCTATGTGACTCTTCAATTTATGTGCTAAAAAAAAAGTTGAGAACTGTGACACATTTCACCACCAGAAAAACAACTTCCTGGGGTGGGGGGACCAGGAAGAGATTAACCAAAGAATTTATATGCATACTAGAGGCCCAGTGCATGAAATTTGTGCATGATATTCTTAACATCATTAATCATTAGGGAAATGCAAGTCAAAACCACAATAAGATACCACTTCATACCTACTAGGATGGCTAGAATTAAAAAGACAATCACAAGTATTAGGATGGGGAGAAATTGAAATCCTCACATATTGCTCATCCTATATAATAAAAGGCTAATATGCAAATTGACCAAATGGCAGAATGACTGCTCCTATGATGCACACTGACAATCAGGGTGCAGGCGCTCAATGCAGGAGCTGCCCCCTGGTGGTCAATGCACTCCCACAGGAGGAGCGCCATTCAGCCAGAAGCTGGGCTCAGCCAGAAGCCGGGCTTACGGCTGCGAGTGCAGCAGCAGTGGTGAGAACCTCTGCTGCCTCCACGCAGCACCAAGGATGTCTGACTGATGGGTTAGGTCCTGGAAGCAGGCCTAAGCCGTCAGTCAGACATCCCTTGAGGGCTCCTGGACTGCAAGAGGATGCAGGCTAGGCTGAGGGACCCCCCCGCCCCCCCAAGTGCACAAATTTCGTGCACCGGGCCTCTAGTGAGAATATAAAATAATGCAGCCACTTCGGAAAAAAGTTTGACATTTCTCAAAAAGTTGAACATAGAGTTACCATACAATGCAATTATTCCATTCCTAGATATATTCTCAAGGAAATGGAATCCACCCCTCACTCCCCCCAAAATTGTACATAGCTGTTTAAAGCAACATTATTTATAATAGCCAAAGTGGAAACAACCCAAATATCCATCAACTGATGAATGGATAAACAAAATATGATATATTTATAAATTGGATTTTATATAGCCATAAAAAGAAATGAAGTACTGCTACATGCTATAAGATGGATGAACATTAAAAAGGTTATACTAAGTGAAATAAATCAGACACAAAGGCCACACATTACATAGTTCCATTGATATGAAATGTCCAAAATAGGGAAAATTCAGAGAGACATAAAATGGATTAGTAGATTAGTGGTTGCCAGGGCCTGAAGGTAAAGATGGGAAGTGGGAATGGGGAGTGAATGCTAATGGGTGCAGGGTTTTTAAGGTGATGAAAATATCCTAAATTAGATAGTGGTGATAGTTGCATTACATTATGACTATCTTAAAAACCACTAAATTATACACTTTAAAAGGATGCATTTTATGGTATATGAATTGCATATCAATAAAAAATATTCAAAATATAACCCTACCAGAGGCCCGGTGCATGAAATTCATGCATGGGTGGGGTCCCTAGGCCTGGCCGGCAATCAGGGCCAATCAGGTTCCCTGCCTCCCTGCCCCCCGCCCCCGTGTCCTCCTTCCCACACCGCCTATGCGCTGCCACCGCGTGGTTGCCCACCTCCCTATCAGGCAATCGGGACCTGCGGCCAGGGGTAGGGGCCAGCCGCCACCGTGGCAGGTGGGCAATGGGTTGATCAGGGCCTGCTGGCAGGGGGGAGGAACGGGGCGGGGGAGGGGCCCAGGAGGTTGGCTGTCAGCCCTGAGGAGGGAGCTGGCTCTTGGACCCCTGGGAAAGGGACCACATCTGCTACCACCCACCCCTGGTTCCCCATCCCAGCCCAGGGGCCCAGCCCCAATCAGGTGATTGGGGCCTGTTGGCTAGGGGGAGGGACCTGGAGGTTGGCCGGCAGGTCCCATCAGTGATCAGGGCCTGCCAGCTGGGGGCATCTCCTGCCTTGAGCGTCTGCCCCCTGGTGGTCAGTTCGCATCATAGAGATGGGTCATTTCCTTGTAACAGTCGCTTAGGCTTTTATATATAGACTAGAGGCCCAGTGCACAAAAATTTGTGCACTCGGGGGAGAGAGGGGGTCCCTCAGCCCGGCCTGTGCCCTCTCGCAGTCTGGGACCCCTCGGGAGATAACAACCTGCTGGCTTAGGCCTGCTCCCGGGTGGCAGAGGGCAGGCCCAATCCCTAGGTGCAGCCCCTGGTCGGGCTCAGAGCAGGACCGAGTGGGGAGTTGGGGCGCCGTCCCCTGTCATGCACAGAGCAGGGCGGATCAGGAGGTTGCGATGCCACCCTCAGTCATGCTCAGGGTAGGGCCGATTGGGGGGTTGGGGCACCTCCCCCTGTCACACTCAAGGCAGGGTCAATGGGGAGGTTGCAGCACCACCCCCTGTCACACACAGAGCAGGGCCAATCAGGGGGTTGGGGTGCTGCCCCCTGTCACTCACAGAGCAGGGCCCGTTGGGGGGGGGGGTTTGGGGCACCGCACCCTGTCACACACAGAGCCGCAGGGCGATCAGGGGGTTGGGGAGCTCCCCCGTATCAGGCACAGAGCAGGGCTGGTCAGGAGTTTGGGGCGCCTTCCCCTGTCACAAACAGAGCAGGGCGGATAAGGAGGTTGTGGCCCCGCCCCCTGTCACACACAGAGCCGCAGGGCGATCAGGGGGTTTGGGCGCTGCCCCCTGTCACGCTGACCCCGGTGCCGGGAGGCTTCGCGGCTCCGCTGATCCCGGTGCTGGGAGGCATATTACCCTTTTACTATATAGGATAGAGGCCTGGTGTATGGGTGGGGCTGGCTGGTTTGCCCTGAAGGGTGTCCTGGATCAGGGTGGGGCTCCCCACTGGGGTCCCTGGCCAGCCTGGATGAGGGGATGATGGCTGTTTGCAGCTGGTCACACACCCTTCAGGGTGGGGATCCCCACTAGGGTGCCTGGCCAGTCCGGGTGAGGGGCTGAGGGCTGTTTTCAGGCTGGCGGGTGACTGAAGCTCCCAACTGCTCCTTTTTTTCTTTTCTTTTCTTTTTTTTTTTTTTATTCTGGGCCAGCTTTAGCTCTGGCTCCAGCTCTGAGGCCTCTGCTGCTGAAAGCAGGTATCTGGTTTGTTTGGGTTCTATAATCGAAACAATGTATAACTCCAGCTCTGAGATCCCGACTGGCTGAAAGCAGGTTTCTGGGGTTTTGTTTAGCTTCTATATTTGTTACAATGTTTCAAACTGCAAGCTCAGAGGCCGGCAAGGCAGGGAACGTTGGAGTCCTTCGTCACTGAAGCAAGCAAGCCTCATGTTCGCTTCCAGCTGCTTGGCTGCCGGCCGCCATCTTGGCTGGCAGTTAATTTGCATATCACCCTGATTAGCCAATGGGAAGGGTAGCAGTCGTATGCTAATTACCATGTTTCTCTTTTATTAGATAGGATAGATTATTAAACCAAGTGAAAGTTTAAAGTGGGTGGTGCATGGGCAGACTAAATAGTCATCTCAGATGGTGATTAAAGAAAATTGAATTTACTTAAGGAACAGGGGATGCAAGATAGGGATATACAAAGGGAAGGGCTACACGGAGAAAATGGAGCCTTGGAGACAGGTTCAGGGAGTTAGCCCTGAATGAGCTACTGCTGCCCATTGCTCCCCTAGTTGCAAATCTCGTGGGGCCCTTAGAGGTTAGGGGATCCGTGCCTGTGAAGGAATGGCATGGGCATACTCTTAGGAGAGAGGGCACACACTGGGTCCTTTGTCCTGAGGTATTTATCTCTTTCTTGCAGGTGGAAATCTTAGGGGTGGTCTCAGGGGAGATACTTAATAGAATATCCATCAGCTCTCCAGGTGTGCTTTTTCAGGGTCATGGTTTCCACTGCTTGGTCGGTGCCAGGGCAGGGGTCTTAATTAATGTAGTTGGTCCTGAGGCTGCCATGGCATCACTTAAATAGCAGCCAAATGCATGCCCTAAATCAGGGGTCCTCAAACTTTTTAAACAGGGGGCCAGTTCACTGTCCCTCAGACTGTTGGAGGGCTGGACTATAGTTTAAAAAAAACACTATGAACTAATTCCTATGCACACTGCACTGATCTTATTTTGAAGTAAAAAAACAAAACGGGAACAAATACAATATTTGTATTTGCATGTGGCCTGCGGGCCGTAGTTTGAGGACCCCTGCCCTAAATGATGCAAAAAGAAAGGCAAGTGACATCTACTGGAGATCTACTTTGTACCAGGTATTGGGTCATTTTATATACATTTCTGAGAAGAACCAACTGACACACATCTGAGTTTAGAACGTAACCCCGTGTAAGTTGTGGCTCCTCCAATGAGCAGCTGATTATTTGGATCCAATCAAGAGCTGATCTGAATTAGGCTGGAGTCAGCTTTAGTTAGTTTCAGTTTACCTGGGCTTCAAATGTCTTAAGGGCAAGATATAGTCTGAGGGTCTTTAGGGCCCTCCTTCTAATGCAGCGGTTCTCAACCTGTGGGTCGCAACCCCTTTGGCGGCCAACGACCCTTTCACAGGGGTCGCCTAAGACCATCCTGCATATCAGATATTTACATTACGATTCATAACAGTAGCAACATTACAGTTATGAAGTAGCAATGAAAATAATTTTGTGGTTGGGTCACAACATGAGGAACTGTATTTAAAGGGCCAGAAGGTTGAGCACCACTGTTCTAGTGGGATTTGGACTCAACTATTGGGAATTGAAGATCTTTTTCTGTCTTTCAGTCCAGGCCTCAGCCTGCTACACTGCCACCCATTTAACCAAAGAGGAGGACTATCTCTGTGTTTTGGGCCTTATATATCCTCATCTGTTCCTTTAGTTCATACAGATGTTTAAAGTATCAGTGATTTATTTTAAAAAATATTTTTATTTCAGAGAGGAAAGGAGAGGGAAAGAGAGAGAAAAACATCAAAGATGAGAGAAAATCATTGATTGGCTGGTTCCTGCACACCCCCTACTGGGGATTGGGCTCACAACCCCCCGGCATGTGCCCTGACCAGAAATCAAACCCATGACCTCCTGGTTTATAGGTCCACGCTCAACCACTGAGCCACGTCGGCCAGGCAGTGATTTCTTCTTAGCCAAGTAGAGCCCTCTGACTGTGGCAGGCACCATCATTTGCCTGCCCATGCCCAGACTTGGCAAATGCCCCAGTAGTCACTAATCTTTTCTCACTTAAGAGGTCTTATTCCCCTGCTCTAGGATTTAGTTCCTTTACACTACTTTGTGATCTTTGTAAAAATAAATAATAGTATTTTACACATATTCCCCTAATATAGTTGAAGTGGTCATTTGTCGAGTCCTTTTATAGTCTACTTGGCAGAGGAATTTGGAAGATTAAAAAATATGTTTATTGATTTCAGAGAGGAAGGGAGACAGAAAGAGAGATAGAAACATCAATGATGAGAGAGAATCATTGATTGGCTGCTTCCTGCACATCCCACACTGGGGGGATTGAGCCTGCGACTCAGGCATGTACCCTGATCAGGAATTGAACCATGATCTCCTGATTCATAGGTCGATGCTCAACCACTGAGCCACACTGGCCAGGCTGGGAGATTTTTTTAGCCATGTTCATATCCACTAAGGTTATCTACACTAATAAAAGACAAACTTTGCAAATTGACCGTACCTTCGCTATGCCTTAAGCCACGCCCACCAGCCAATCAGGAGCAAATATGCAAATTAACCCAACTAAGATGGCAGCAGCCATGGAGCTGTAGCGAGCAGGAGGCTTGGGTTGCCCCTGGCAATGGAGGAAGCCAAGCTTTCTGCCTGCCCTGCTGGCTCTGAGCTCTGCTCAAGGCTACAAAGTTTCAATTATAGAAGATACATAAATCCCAGATACCTGCTTCCAGCCGCAGTGGCCTCCACTCAAGAGGGGCTGGGAGCCTGGGTTGTCAGAGGCAACCCAGTCTTCCAGGATGTGGGCTCCGCTCAAGGTTACAAAGTTTCAATTATAGAAGATAAATAAATCCTAGATACCTGCTTCCAGCCCACGGCCATGGCCAGCCTGAAAATGGCCATCAGCACCTCACCCAGGCTGGCCAGGCACCCCAGTAGGGCCACCCAACCCTGAAGGGGCTGTGGCCATCCTGCAAACAGCCCTCAGCCCCTCACCAGGCTGGCCAAACACCCATGGGGTGAGGGTCCCCAGTGGGAGGCTTGACCAGCCTGCAAACAGCCATCAGCTCCTCACCCAGGCTGGCCAGGCACCCCAGGGGGAATCTCCAGCCTGAAGGGGATGTGGCCAGCCTGCAAACAGCCATCAGCCCCTCACCCAGGCTGGCCATACCCCCATGGGGTGAGGGTCCCCGCTGGGGGGCTTGGCCAGCCTGCAAACAGCCATCAGCCCCTCACCCAGGCTGGCCAGGCACTCCAGCCTGATCCAGGACACCCTCAGGGCAAATCAGCCGGCCCCCACCTGTGCACCAGGCCTCTATCCTATATAATAAAATGGTGATATGCAAATTGACCCTAACAGCAGAACAACTGGGAATGACTGGTGACTATGACACAAGCTGACCATCAAAGGGCAGATTCTCAATGCAGGAGCTGCCCCCTGGTTGTCAGTGCTCTCCCACAGGAATGCTCAGCCACAAGCCAGGCTGACGGCTGCCAGCACAGCGGTGGTGGTGGGAGCCTCTTCCACCTCCTCAGCAACGCTAAGAATGTCCAACTGCAGCTTAAGCCTGCTCCCCGCTGGCAAGTGGACATCCCCTGAGTGCTCCCGGGCTGCCAGAGGGATGTCTGCCAGCTTAGGCCCGATTCCCCGGGGAGCGGGCCTAAGCCAGCAGGTAGACATCCCTCGAGGGGTCCCAGACTGCGAGTGGGCACAGGCCGGGCTGAGGCCCCCCCACTGAGTGCACAAATTTTTGTACACCAGGCCTCTAGTATCCATTATATTCTTAGAAAGTCCCTCACAAACAGTTTTTCCCCTAGAGTTGGGATAGACTGATAGACCTTCAGTTAAATAACATATGACATTGTTGGCTTGCATTGATGGGTTGTGTTTTTTTGGGAAAACATATCCCTTCAAACACCAAAACCACTCTCAGTGCAATGACATTCCTATTCTATGAGAGGCACACTGAAATTGAGACTAATGAAGAGTGCTATAGAGGATGTCTCCCATCTTATGTTTGCTCTGGGGTGCATGCACGTTGAGTGAGATTGTTACTGTGTTCTGTCTCACTCTTTCTATTTTCTTTTCAGAGCACAAATGTTTAATTAACATAGTTAAATGCACAGGTTACATCATTTCATTTTTGTTACCTTTTAATTAACAATGACCCTCTGAATCATATGTTTTTATTCCTAATTTTAAAATAATGAAACTGAAGTTAGAGAAGTCAAATAATTTAGATCCAGGATTGAGGTGGGAAATTGTGAATTTCAACCAAGTCTGTATGATTTCATAATGTATGTGCTTTAGAATGGCCAATAGAATTTTTCATCCCGTGACAACTCAAGTAGATGGCCCTGCTTGCCTGGAGATTGTGTTGGGAATTTTGAGGCCGTGTCTGAGACAATCAGGACCTTGTGTCCTGGTCAATTATCAGTATCTTCCATGGATACAGAATGGAAGAGTGGTGAAACCAGGTCCAAATCTTTGTTTATTCCACCTGCCTTCTGAGTATATGTAGTGGGAGTACATATGGTAAAATGCTTTGTAAGCCTAATAACTATCTATAAATACATTATTCTTACCATTACTCAAATATTCACCCAATGATCTTAACAAGCAATAGAAATGGTTAAAAAGTGTGGGTGATTGGAAAGTAAGTACTAGTAAAATAATGGAAATTAATCTATAAAGAATTTGTACATTTCTAAAATGGAAATTTGATGATGGCAGACCTGGCCTACAAGCCCCTCCGAAAACCTTCAATGGCTTGTCATTGCTCTATGATCTTAGAATTACCTGGGGTTTATGATTTTTTTTGTTTTAAAATATATTTTTATTGATTTCAGGGAGGAAGGGAGAGGAAAAGAGAGAATCATCGATTGGCTGCCTCCTGCATGCCCCCTGCTGGGGATCAAGCCCACAACACAGGCATGTGCTCTGACTGGGAATAGAACTGTGACCTCCAGGTCAATGGGTCGATGCTCAACCACTGAGCCACACTGGCTGGGCTGGGATATATCATTTACAAAACAGAAATGTGTGATTGGACTCCTGCTTAACTCTCCTATCTCACCTTTTGCCACTCTCCCTTATTATTTCCTTCACCCCAGCCTTTGTCCTCCATTCTATAAGCTATATTAAACTTCTTTCAGATTCTTCCCCTGGAGTCTTCCCATTGTAGCTTCCAGCCTATATATCACTTTAGTCCAGAAGCCTTCTCACTGCTATCCTGAGAGCAACTGTCTGAAATAGTTTGTCTTTCCACATGATCCTATCCAACCTGTACTAACTGCCATTGTGCTAATCACATTGTGGTAAAATTGCCTCTTTACTTACCCATATTCTATACTAGTTTGTAAGTTGTGCTGAGAGCAAGGACTGTATGTGCCTTTCCACCATTGCATTCTTAGCACCGACTAGGTCCTTGCACAGAGCAGACTTGCAAAATATCTCTGTCAGATGAATTAATAGATTAATGATATTTTTTTATTTTGTGAGTTTTCAACAAAAATGCTCACAGTAGGAGGTGACTTTTTTTTTTTTTTTAAGAAAATAGAAGTTATAGAAGGAACTACTTTTAGCTTTAAAGATTGTATTTTAATACATGCATGCTTAAATAAGTTGTGTAGGACATTCATTTCTTATTGTGTGCTGAGTTAACATGCAAATTTCCATCATCAGTTGAACAGTTCTATGTGATGGTTTTTTTGTTACTATTATGGAAGACACCCATGGCTTTCTCAGACACCCCATCTGCCCCTCCAGTGTGGTCTAATTATTCTGAGACGCCAAGATGTGTTAAAGTTGAGCTTGATTACTCTAATGGCACACAATGTTTTTACAAACCTCCCTACTCCTGAATAATTATCATTATCATATGTATGTGTTTAGCCAAAAGCTTAATTGAAAAATTCCAGAATGAAACAGTGCTACACAAAAAAACCACATTCCAGTCATTTTATTGAAGAAAAAAAAAATCAAAGTGCTGCTAAATACATGCATAAGGTTAAATCATCAAATCATGCAGAAGGGCTTATGATGAAAGCATATTCCCAGCCCACCTCTCCTAACCGTGGTCCTATGGAGACAACCATTTTAACTCTTCCATCTGTTTTTCTTGGTGGGTATCTTTCTCTCTAAAGAATATACTTACATCACCAGTTCTTGATTCATCCATTTTAGACATTATCTATTCATTTTCAGCTATTATAAATGGTTTATTTCACAGGGCATGTACTTAGAGATATTTTAAAATTCTTTTCCATTCCTGAGTTGCCTTTATTTCATCCATGCAGGTCCATTTTGCTTGCATTGTAAGGTGAGCCTGTTATGCCCAGGTGGTACCTGCTCTATTAAGGACTTTGCTATACTGACAGTTCCATATATGCAGATGCCTCTTTCTTGGTTAAGGTTTTTGTTTGCTAATCTTAGAGTCTTTTATGTTGGAGGCTTTCATTGGAGCATATATGAGAACAAGATCATAAATCCTATCTGTGATGAGGCCTCTGTGTTTGTAGGGATCTCAATGATTGAGAGACTTCACTTAGGATGATCAGGTAGGAAGCCACTCAATAGACATTTAACTGGTGAACCTCTGAATGTCAGATTATGGAAGTTTTGGTTTGTCCAATTATTTTTTACAAAAGAACCTCTGCAGTTTTTCTGGGGCGTGAGTGTCAGGCCACCACATGGCTGCTACATGAGAGTGGTGTGGAGGGGAGTAAGATTCATCCCCATGTCTTATTGCTGTCCTTTGCTGTGGTAGGCTGTAATAGAAGTACAAAGGATCATTTGCTCCAGCTTGGCTCCTGTTTCCCTCCCTACTCCTCACCATGAACATTCCAGTTCTTGGCCTCCTGTATTTGGCTTCATCAGTTACCTCCACTTCCTATTTTTGTGTGTTTAGTAAAATATACATTACATAAAATCTACAATTTTAACCATTTTTACGTATACAGTTTGGTGGCATTAACTATAGTCACATTGTTGTGCAACCATCACCACCATCCACCTCCAGAAATTTTTCATCTATTCAACTGAAACTCTGAGTCCATTCTCCCCTCCCCGCAGCTTCTGAAAATCACCATTCTTCTTTCTGTCTCTGTGAATTTGACTACTCTAGATACCTCATGTAAGTGAAATCAGGCAATATTTTCTTTGTGTCCACTCTCTACTTCACAATTTAATAAGCCTGTTGAAATTTCTTATCTTAACCCCAGACTTTTATCTCTTTATTTCTGTTGAAATGCCCATCTCTTGTTGTGGATTTGCACTTTTACCGTCTCTACTATTATTTTAGCAGGGGTAGGATTTGGAGATAAAAGTCTGGTTAGCCATTTTTAACCAGGAGTTCACTCATTTTTTTAAATGTACTTTTTAATTGATTTCAGAGAGGAAGGGAGAGGAAGAGAGAAATAGAAATATTAATGAGAGAGAATCATTGATAGGCTGCCTCCTGCACACCCCACATTGGGGATTGAGCCTGTAACCCGGGCATGTGCCCTGACCGGGACTCAAACCATGACCTCTTGGTTCAAAGGTTAATGCTCAACCACTAAGCCACGCTGGCTGGGTGGAATTCACTCATTTTGAAAAAGGAATATACCAACTAAAGGATAAATATGTAAGATTCCAGTTACATGAGTTATCTAAAATAGTCAAATTCATAGAGACAGGAAGTAGAATGGTGGTAACCAGGGGCTGTGGGTAGGGAGTCATGGGGTACTTTACTGTTTCAAGGGTATGGAAGTTTAGTTTGGGATGATAAAAAAGTTCTAGAGGTGGGATTATGGTGATCGTTATACAATAAAGTGAGTACACTTACAAACACTTTTAAGTTTTTTAAAATTGTACACTTAAAAAGGTAAAAGTGGTAAATTTTATGTTATGTATATTTTATCACAATAAAAACTGCTTTTTAAAGAAGGTGAATATTTAAGGTTTCTAACTTCACTATATATAATTTTACTATAATCAAGTGTCTGAGAAAAAGTCACTACTTCAAAATGCTATGGAGGATGGGGATTTAATTCTGGGAATGACAGTATCTTGTATTGGATCTACTTACCTGCTGATAACAATGATTAATCCTGGACAAAAAATATTAAATGCTGTTGCTTGAGGCAATGGTAAGCAATCTAAAGCAGGTAGGAAATAAAGAGCATATGAGTCTTATAAGAAGGGAAGGAAAGTGGGTTAGCTCTAATTTACCAGGCTTTCCCTCTGAGGGCACTTCCAGTTATCAGCAACACATCATGAATGGTAAAATAGAGCCAAAATATAAAGTGTTGGTCTTACTAGCTGAAGAGATTGAGGTTTGATTTTCAGGTTGCCAAAACAGCTGGAAATAGAGGGTGGACATCCCAGAAAGGAGAAAGTCATAGGGAGAAGTTGTAAAATATTTATATAAATTCTCCTCAAATCCATTGCAAGACCTCAGGGAACTCAGCTGAAAGTTTTAACTCGAATTTTAAGCAGAAATTTCAGTACTAGCTTGAAGTTCAAGTTCTGACAAACAAGAGGGGTTTGGTGAACAAGAGCTTTTTATTGAAACTCCAAACGGCCATGCCTTAAAAGTAAGTACAGGGTTAAGGGCTATTAGAAATAAAAAACACCCATGAACAGATTTAATAACAAACTGGAACTGTAGAATACAGGAGAGTCAACTTGAAGAAAGGTCAGTAGAAATTATTCAAATAAAGTATAGGGAGAAATGATTGAAAAAGATAAACATTCTCAGTGACCTATGGAACATTATCAAGTGTGCGTATTTGGAGTCCCAAAAGGGGAGAAGAAAAAGAATAGGACAGAAAAAATATTTCATGACTATCCTCTAAGTACCAATTTGTGATTCTTAATCCCTTAACCTTTTTCAATTACCCCTCTAACCCCCTCCCACCTGGAAACTGTTAAATGCTATATGTATCTATGAGTCTGTTTCTGTTCTGCTATTCATTTATGTTGTGTGTTTTTTAGATTCTACATATAAGTGAAATCATATGGCATTTGTCTTTCTCTGTCTGACTTATTTCACTCAGTATAATACCCTCTAGTTCCATTCAGAGGGCAAGATTTCATTCTTTATATTGGCTGAGTCATATTTCATTGAATATATGCACTACTTCTTCATTATCTATTCATCTATTGATGGACACATAAGTTGTTTCCATATCTTGGCTATCCTATATAATAAGAGAGAAACATGCAAATTAACCATCCCTCCGCTACACTCAAGCCACGCCCATCAGTCATACCCACCAGCCGATCAGGAGCGAGTATGCAAATTAACCCAACTAAGATGGCAGCGGCCACAGAGCTGGAGCGAGCAGGAGGCTTGGGTTGCCCCTGGCAATGGAGGAAGCCAAGCTTCCTGCCTGCCCTGGCCGGCCTTGGGCTCCACTCAAGGCTACAAATTGGGCTCTGCTCAAGGCTACAATTAGAGAAGATAAATCCCAGAAAAAAAGAAAAGAAATAAAGAAGAGGCTGGGAGCTTGGGTTGCCGGGGGGTGTGGCCAGCCTGAAAACAGCCATCAGCCCCTCATCCAGGCTGGCCAGGCACTCCAGCGGGACGCCCCCACCCTGAAGGGGCTGTGGGCAGCCTGAAAACGGCCCTCAGCCCCTCACCCGGGCTGGCCACACCCCCATGGGGTGAGGGTCCCGGCTGGGGGCTTGGCCAGCCTGAAAACAGCCATCAGCCCCTCATCCAGGCTGGCCAGGCACTCCAGTGGGGACCCCCACCCTGAAGAGGGCGTGGCCAGCCTGCAAACAGCCATCAGCCCCTCACCTAGACTGGCCACACCCCCATGGGGTGAGGGTCCCGGTTGGGGGCTTGGCCAGCCAACAAACAGCCATCAGCCCCTCACCCAGGCTGGCCAGGCACCCCAGCGGGACCTACACCCTGATCCAGGACACCCTTCAGGGCAAACCAGCCGGCCCCCACCCATGCACCAGCCCTCTATCCTATATAATAAAAGGGTAATATGCAAATTGACTCTAACAGCAGAACAACTGGGAATGACTGGTCACTATGACACTCATTGACCAGGGGGCAGACACTCAATGCAGGAGCTGCCCCCTGGTGGTCAGTGTGCTCCCACAGGGGGAGCTCTGCTCAGCCACAAGCCAGGCTGACAGCTGCCAGCACAGCGGTGGTAGTGGGAGCCTCTCCCACCTCCTCAGCAGCGCTAAGGATGTCCGACTGCAGCTTAGGCCTGCTCCCCGCTGGCAAGTGGACATCCCCCAAGGGCTGCCGGGCTGCAAGACTGCCAGCTTAGGCCTGATCCCCCCCGGGGAGTGGGCCTAAGCCAGCAGGTGGACATCCCCCGAGGGGTCCCAGACTGCAAGAGGGCACAGGCTGGGCTGAGGGACCCCCCAGAGTGCATAAATTTTTGTGCACCAGGCCTCTACTTGTAAATAATGCCAAAATGAACATATGAATGTATATATCTTTGGTTTAGTGTTTTAGGGTTCTTCAGACAAATACTCCGAAGTGAAATTGCTGGGTCCTTCTTTGTCTCTTGTTATAGCCTTTTTTTTTAAAAAAAATTAATCTTTATTGTTGAGATTGTTACAGATGTCCCTCTTTTTTCCTCCCATAGCTCCTCTCCACCCAGTTCCCACCCCACCCCAGGCCCTCGCCACCCTATTGTCTGTGTCCATATATAGCCTTTTTTTAAAGTCTGTTTTGTCTGGTATAAGTATTGTTACCCCAGCTTTCCTTTGTTTCCATTTTCATAAAATATCTTTTTCATTCCCTTACTTTCAGTCTTTTGATTGGAAATGGAGATCTTGTAGACAGCATATCTAATGACCTTTTTTGTTATCCATTCAGCCACCTCAGATGGCCAATATATTTTTTAACTGGAGCATTTAATCCATTTGCATTTAAGTTAATTGTTGATAGATATGCATTTATTGCTATTTTATTATTCATATTTTAATTTTTTTCTTCTTCCTCTTAATAAAGACCCTTTAATATTTCTTGTAATTCTGATTTGATGGTGATGAACTCCTTTAGCTTTCTCTAGTCTGGGAAGCCCTTTTTTGTTGGTGTTGTTAATCCTCACCCAAGGATATTTTTCCATTGGTTTCTTAGAGAGAGTGGAAAGGAGGGAGGCAGAGGGCAGGAGAGAGAGAGAGAGAGAGAGAGAGAGAACTGAGAGAGATACATTGATTAGTTGTCTCCCACACCCCCCTCACCCCAACTGGGCTGGAGATCAAACCTGCAACCCAGGCACATGCTCTTGGCCAAGAATTGAACTCATGACACTTTGGGGTGTGTGTGTGTGGGGATGGGGGTGGGGGCATGATGCTTTAACCACTGAGCATACCGGCCAGGGCTGGGAAGCTCCTTAGACCTTTGATTCTAAATAATAGCTTTGATTTAGAAAAATGGGAGCTGAGTAGGAGGATGCTGCATGGACATGCTCCCAGGAACAAGGTGGAATTACAGCTGAAATATGAAAGGCTTCCTGAATAATCAATGGAAAGCTCACAGGAGAGAACTCTGATACCCAAGGACCAAAGGTGAAGGTGGCATAGAGACTGGTAGGATGGGTGGAGGCGTGAAAGGGCTGGCCGAGCACCCACAGAAGGCAACTGAAGCCCCAGAGAGATATCTCAACTGTTGGGGGAAGGGTGCCACTGAGAACTCTGGGATCTAATGCCGAAGCTGAGCTCCCCAGCAGAGAGCACCAAACTGAGGAGGGTATCCACATAACATTTAGCTGTGAAAAGCATTGAGGTGCTGTCTGCCAGGGAGTGGCAGCTGAAAGTTCAGGCACCCTCTTAAAGGGCCAATGCACAAAAATTCCCTGTGGAGCCACCCACCTTGTGTTCTGGCAGAGAGAGGGTGAAGTGGACTGGAGCTGTGAGAGCAGAACCAAGGACTGGAGATTTGGGGGGGTAGACCTGAGAAGGCAAGACACCCCAATTTTCCTGGGCTGAGTCATTCCCTCACACAGTGGAGGACATCTTTCCCACATAGACATCTGCCTTGCCTGGGGGGAAGACAGTTGGCACACCATGTTGGAAAAGACCTTGCCCTGAGGCCACTTAAGAGATTAAAAGTAACAATTAGCCTCCAGGCAGAAGCAACTGCCCCACCCTGTTGAAAAAAACTCTCGCCACATATGAGGACAATTGTCTGGGGGCAATTCAAGTCAGAATCCTATTAGTCTGTAGACAGAGGTAGTCTCTGGAGGCTTTGAGTCTTTGCCTGATTCAATTAGTCAGAAACAGCCTTTAACACTGTACTGCAGTAGAGACTGAGAGGTATGGAGGATCTACCTAATAAAGTCACAAACCCAAACAGACAACCAAAATGAGGAAACAAAGAAACAACCCCCAAATGCAAGAACTAGTAAATTCTCCAGAAGAAGAGATAAATGAAGCAGAGATAAGAAATTTATCTGAAACAGAGTTCAGAGTAATGATGTTAAAAATGTTCAACAGTATGAAAAAAGATACAGTAACTATGAAAAAAGAACAGCCTGAGATAAAGAATGACATAACACAAATAAAGAACATATTGGAAAGAATACACAGCAGATTAGGGGAAGCTGAGGATCGAATCAGTGAATTAGAAGACAGGGTTGAAAATATCACTCCATTAGAGAACCAAAAAGAAAAAAAAATTTAAAAACAGGAGGCCAGCTTAAGGGAGCTGTGGGACAATGTGAAATGTAACAATATTAGAATAAGGTGTGCCTGAAGAGGCAGAAAGGGAGAAAGGAATAGAGAAGGTGTTTGAAGAAATAATGGTAGAAAACTTCCCTAACCTGAGAAAGGAAAAAGTCACACAAGTTCAGGAAGCACAGAGAACCCCAAACAAGAAGAACCCAAATAGACCCATGCCCAGACACATCATAATTAAAATGCCAAAAATTAAAGACAACGAGAGAATCTTAAAGGCATCAAGAGAAAAGAAAACTGTTACCTACAAAGGAGTTCCCATAAGGCTGCCACCTGATTTCTCATCAGAAACTCTACAGGCCAGAAGAGAATGGCATGAAGTACTCAAGATAATGGAAAGCAAGGATCTGAGACCAAGATTACTATATCCAGCAAGACTATCTATCATTCAAAATAGATGGTCAAATAAAGAGCTTTCCAGACAAAAAAAAAAAAAAAAAAAAAAAAGGCTCAAGGAGTGCATCACCACCAAGCCAGCATTACAAGAAATGCTAAAGGGATTGCTGTAAGGGATTGCCGAGGAGAAGAGAAGGGAGAGAAACCTAGCCATACAGAATTAAAATGGCTATAAATAAGTACCTCTCAATAATAACCCTAAATGTAAATGGATTAAATGCTCCAATCAAAAGGTGTAGGGTAGCTGAATGGATACAAAAACATGACCCAACTATATGCTGTCTACAAGAGACCTACCTCAAAACAAAAGACACACACAGGATGAAAGTGAAAGGATAGAAAAAAATTTTTCCAAGCAAATGGAAAAGGAATAAAAAGCTGGAGTAGCAATACTCCTATCCAACAAAATTGACTTTAAAAGCATCATACTAAGTGAAATAACCCAGTTGGAGAAAGATAAATATCATATGATCTCACTCATTTGTGGAATATAATGAACAACATAAACTGATGAGCAAAAATAGAGCCAGAGGGAAAAAATATATACTAGAATATAATAGAAGTAATCCTGTTATTTGAAGATTTTTAATATTTCTTAACAACTTTTGTGATATCATACTATGTTAGTACAGTTTTGGTAATATTACTATACTTAAAATCCTTTTATTCTTGAAATATTAATGTTTATTGCATGTAATGTTATTATATGTAAGATAATTTTTTGAATAATTAGTGTTTATTGAATGTAACATATTTAAAATCATTTTTCTTGAGAAAAAAATAAATAATAGCTTTGCTTGATAGAGTAATCTTGGTTGTAGATCTTTGCTATTACTTTAAATATTTTATGCCAGTTCCTTCTGGCCTGCAAAGTTCCTGTTGAGAAATCAGCTGAGAGTCATATAGGTGCTTCCTTATAGGCAACTAATTGCTTTTCTCTTGCTGTTTTTAAGATTCTTTGTCTTTAATTTTGGGCATTTTAATTATAACGTGTCTTGGTGTGGGCCTCTTTGGGTTCATCTTATTTGCAACTCTCTGCACTTCCTGGACTTGTGTGTTTATTTTCTTTACCAAGTTAGGTAAGTTTTCATCATTATTTTTTCAAATAAATTTTCAATTTCTTTCTCTTTCTCTTATCCTCTGGTACCTCCATGATGCAGATGCTTGTATTCTTAAAGTTGTTCCAGAGATATTTTAAACTATCTTCTCTTCTATGTTCTGTTCTGATTGGGTATTTTCTGCTTCCTTCTCTTCCTCTGATTCACCTATTCTACTTTTGATTCCCTGTATTAATTCGTCAGTTCAGTTACAGTATTCTTCATTTTGACTGGTTCTTTTTTATGTTTTCTATTTCTATTTTTATGTTTTCTATCTTTTTGTTGAAGTTTTCACTAAGTTCCTCTACCCTTCTCCTAAGTTTACTCGGCATCCTTATAACCAGTGTTTTGAACTCTGCATGTGTAGATTGCTTGTCTCCATTTTATTTAGTTCTTTTTTCTGGAATTTTGTTTTGTTCTTTCACTTGGGACATGCTTCTTTGTCTCCTCATTTTGGCTGCCTCCTTGTGATTGTTTCGATATATTAGGTAGAGCTGCTACATCTCCTGGTCTTGGTTGAGTGGCCTTATGTAGTAGATGTCCTGTAGGCCCCGGTGGCACAGCCTCCCCAGTTACTTGAGCTGAATGTTCCAGTGTGCCCCTCACCCCCATTTGAACTGTGTGCACCCTTCTGTTGTAGCTGAGCCTTGATTGCTGTTGATATGTAACAGGAGGGATTTATCCCCATCTGATTGGCTGCAAAGACTGGCTGCTACCACTGTGGAGAATCTACTGTGCAGGGGACACACTCACAGTTCAGCTAGATTTCAGTCAGTTTGCTTCAGTGGGGCTCTGGTGCTTGCTTAGTTGTCCTTTGAGTTTGTTGCTTGTGGAGGTGACAGAGTGGTGCTTTAGTGTGGTCTGAAGTTGTCCACTGTGTGTGCTAGCCATGAGGCTTTCTGGGAGGTGCAGGCCAAGATCAGCTGTGTCTCTGTCCTGCCTGGGGGCCACCCAGCGTGAGCTGCAAAGTGATCCTCAGATGGCTGCTACTTGTGCTGGGCTTAGAGGTGCCCAGGGGAGGCCAAGGTGTTCACCAAGGCTAGTGCTAGGTCTGGGCCGTTTAGCAAGAGGCATGGGAATACTGAGGCCAGATGCTGCTTGTTTGAGAGATTTTAGAAAAGTCCACAGAAAGGTCCAAGATAGGCCATTTGTATGGAAAAGCCACTGGAAACAGCTTGAGTGAGTGGGGTCTCAGGGAATCACCAGGGTGGGGGAACAATGTTAGTTAGGTTGATGGAGATTCAGAATGGTGCTTGCCTGCTGGATCAGTGGGGGAAGGGTTCAGCAAAGGAACAATTGCCTCTGCCAGCACTCTGTCTTGGAGAAAGCTGCCCCCCCCCCCAGTCCTTTTTCTGATACTAATGTCCCTGGCACATTTCTAGCTGCTGTCCGAGTGCTGGAGCTCAGAGCAAGTGAGTCCACGTTAATCCATGTGTGGGCCTTTTCAGAGGAATTGCCTGGAACTCTAGCAAACCTCTGTCTCACTCAGCCATACTCCTCACTGGTTTCCACAGCCAGAAATTATGGGGACTTCTCTTCCCAGCTCTGGAACCCTCGCCTTGGGGGTCTGTTGTGGGACTGGAACCCCTGACTCCTCAGAGGGGAACTCCACAGCTGAGCTATGCCTCCTAATTAAAAAATATGTTTTTACTGATTTTTAGAGAGAGGAAGGGAGAGGGGGAAGGGAGAAAGATAGAAAGATCAATGAGAGAGACATCGATTGGCTGCCTCCTGCATGCCCCCTTCTGGGGGTTGAGCCCACAACCTGAACATGTGCCCTGACCAGAAAATGAACCAGAAACCTTTTGGTGCATGGATCAAAGCTCAACCACTGAGCCACACCAGCCAGGGCTTCTTCCCAATTTTTAGCCACCATACATATGTGTGGGACCAGTACTCATCTCTGACCCTCCTACCAGTCTCCTTGTGGCTTCTTCTTTAGATACTTTGTTATAGGACTTCTTTTCAGCTAGATTTCAGTCAGTTCTGAATGATGGTTGATCTGTAGTTTAGTTATAATTAAAAAGAACATTCTTATTTATTTTTAGAGAGAGAGGAAAGGAGAAGGAGAAAGAGAAACATGGATGCAAAAGTGGAACATTGATCAGCTACCTTCTACATGCACTCCACCAGGGACTGAGTCTGCAACACAGGCATGTTCCAGGACCAGGAATCAAACCAGCAGCCTCCCTGTGCACTGGACAACTCCCAACCAACTAAGCCACACTGGCCAGGGCTAGTTGTAATTTTGATGTGGTTGTGGGAGAATGCAAGTACTGTGTTGACCTACTCTGCCATCTTCCAAAATTTCTCTTCTTGCTCTACCTCAAATCTTGACTAATTATGTGGTCTGATGGTTGACCTGAATTATTGAGATATAAATAAGTAAATTGTGATAATAGGGATAACTATTGGCAAATAAAAGTGATAGAGTAAGTCAATATATTATTATAAAACACTCATAAAAATTGCCTTTTTTTCTAGAGATTCAAAGCATTATAAGAAGTATTACAATGGAACAACTTTCAGAGTATATTTATAGAAAATAATTTTAGGACAAAAATAAAAACATTGAGGAAAAGAATGAAAAGAACAGTAAATTATGTTGCTATATTATAGTAGTTATGTGAATTACACAGCAATAATTCTTAAATTTGGGTGTTATTGGATGTCTTAGTAAAATTAGTACATTATTCCAGAAACACCAATCAGAAAGGACATATGCACCCCCATGTTCATAGCAGCACAATTTACAATAGCTAAGATTTGGAAACAGCCTAAGTGCCCATCAACAGATGAGTGGATTAAAAAACTGTGGTACATCTACACAATGGAATACTATGCCGCTATAAAAAAGAAGGAACTTTTACCATTTGCAACAGCATGGATGAAACTGGAGAGCATTATGCTAAATGAAATAAGCCAGTTGGAGAAAGAGAAATATCACATGATCTCACTCATATGTGGCATATAATGATCAACATAATTTGATGAACAAGAATAGATCGATCTAGAGACAAATGGTAGGGGAGGGGTGGTTAGAGAGCAACCAAACGACTTGTATGCATGCAAGACACAGACACTGGGGCAGTGGGGGCTTGCCCAGGGTAGGAATGGCTGGCGGGAGGGTGTCAACTGGGGAAAAAGGAGACTTATGTAAAACTTTAGACAATAAAAAAAATTAAAATTAAAACAGTTCTCTCCCTCCCTTGTCATAGTTCTAAAATCTTTACAGGATGGGAGTGAAGTAACATATTTTTATCCCATCATTTTTAAAATGAAGCCTTCTCCTCAATTACATTTATATAATGTTAATGAATTCCCAAAAAGTGTTCTGTTGGCATTTATTATTTTTTTCTTTTTAAATATATTTTATTGATTTTTTACAGAGAGGAAGGGAGAAGGATAGAGAGTTAGAAACATCAATGAGAGAGAAACATTGATCAGCTGCCTCCTGCACACCCCCTACTGGGGATTTGCCTGCAACCAAGGCACATGCCCCTGACCAGAATCGAACCTGGGACCCCTCAGTCCGCAGGCTGATGCTCTATCCACTGAGCCAAACTGGTTAGGGCTGTTGGCATTTATTGAGGTGTAACTCAGATGCTATATAATTTGTGTGTTTTAAGTGTGCAATTCGATGATTTTTAATAGATTAAGTGTGCGGTCATTGCAAAAAATTCTTACATTATTGAAAGTGATATTTACATGAATTGCCTCAAAAATATTATTAAAAGTTAGAGGTATTCCATGGGGTAACATTTTAAAGAATTGCTCATCATTCCAGATACACTCCACAACTTACAAGATCTGAGCACCATATTGGTGTTAGTTAGTTGGAATTCGAAAGTGTCTTAGATATGAGCATGCATTAGTATTGGTAAAATTGTAACTCCCTACAACATCTGGCATTGGAGTGTTCTGGCTAAGGGAAATGTGCCTCTGGTCTAGAAGAGGGTATTGTGGTGATGGCAGAGGTGGCAGTAGTTATGAAGGTGGTGGTGGTGGTGGTGGTGTGTTAAATGAATGAGAGGGAGACAAAGAAACCTTCAGAAGCCTTAAGTCTATCATAGGGGAATTTGTTGTTAGAACATCAAGAGGTTCAAAGAAGTTAAATGAACTAGAAAGAAAAATCTTTCCAGAGGGAGAGGGTGAAAGGAATGAGAAACTAGCCTACTTGTAGTCTTTCTGTTCTGTTGTTGAGAAGCTGAGCACTGAGCCTGGGGCCTGTTGCCAAGTTGAGGGGCTGTAGGCAAGGGAGGCTGGGAGGCATTTCCCCAGATGGTTCCTGACTCTCCCAGGGGCAATGTAGAGATAGGCTCCAGCTTTTCGATACCCTTTGCAAGTAAGCACCTGTGGGGACCTGTTCAGTCTGGCTGAGGCTGTTCTGAGAAGTATTTGTATTTTTACACAGACTGCTCCTTGCATTAGGGGCAGGGGTAAATTACCAATGGAGACCACATACCATATTTCTAAATGTTTAAAAATTGTAATTCAAACAATTAACAGTTAAATAAAATATCCTTTTTCTCTGGATAAACTATACTTTCAAATCGACCTGGAAGGCCAGGTTCAAATGTGGAATTCTCAGACTCCTTGAAGTTCCACACCAGAACATGGTGAAGTGGGGAGAGAGAGCCCCGCTGCAGCCAGCCCCTCTTCTCTTTCCACTCTCAGCTCTTCCCCACACTGTGAAATCTCACCTTCACATTCAACTGTGATTTCAAATCTGTTTATAGTCCTCAAAACATCCCTTTTAGTTACATGGAAGCCTAGGGAAATGCACACCCTAGTGGCAATGTGGGACACCTCAGGATGGTAGACATGGGGAAGAGAGGCCCGCACAGGCCCACCCTGGAAATGGGCTTGGCTGTTTGGGCATGGAGTTCTGGAGTTCTTGGTAGCTGGGGCATGGATTAGAATAGGGGTTAGTAAACTATGGTTCATGGGGCAAATCTGGGCCCTCCACCTGTTTTTATAAGTAAAATTTTATTTGAATATAGCCACACTCATTCATTTACATATTACCTATGGCTGCTTTCTTGCTACAATGGCAGAGTTGAGAAGTTGTGACAGAGATCATATGGCTTGCAAAGCCTAAAATATTTAATTTTTTGTCCTTTAAAGGAAAAGTTTTCTGAGCTCTAGTCTGGAAAGGGGAGTGGCAGGCTCCCGTGGGCTTGTCTCCTTGGCTCTAGGCTTGAGAAAATGCAGTTAGAGGAGGGCCAGAGTGAAGTTCCCTAAGTGAGGGGCCCCAAACCTGAATATGACCATTAGGAAACATCAGACAAATCTAAATTTGAAGGACTTTCTTTTATAACAAAACCTGTACTCTTCAAAATGCCCATCCCATGAAAGATGAAACAAGGGTAAAGAACTATTCCCAATTGAAGAAGACTAAAGAGACATGATAACTAAAAGCAATGAGACAACTAAAAGATTGCATCTGGGACCAGGAAAAATATGCTATAAAAAACAATATTGGGACACCTGGTAAAAATTTCAAAGGCCTGTTAATTAGGTAATAGCATTGTATTAATGTTAATTCCCAACTTGAGAATTATACTCTGATTATGTAAGTAAATGTCTTATTTTTAGGAAACACACAATAAAGTATTTAAGAATAAAGGGATAAGATGGCTGTAACTCACTCTTCAATAATAATAGTAAGAATAATAATACACAGTTATGTAGAGAGAAAATATAAATAAAGGAAATGTGGCAAAAGGTTAACAACTGGTGAATCTCTGTAAAGCCTTTCTAGTTCTTTATATTATTTTTGCGACTTTTCTGTAAGTTTGAAAGTATCCTATATAATAAAAGGCTAATACACAAATTGACTGAACTACGGAATGACCACCAGGGGGCAGACACTCAATGCAGGAGCTACCCCCTGGTGGTCAGTGCACTCCCACAGGGGGAGCGCCACTCAGCCAGAAGCCTCCACGGCAGTTGGACATCCCCCAAGGCTTCCGGACTGCGAGAGGGTGCAGGTCGGGCTGAGGGATTCCCCCCCCCCCCCAAGTGCATGAATTTCGTGCATTGGGCCTCTAGTTTCATAATGAAAAGTCAAAAAATAGCCCTAGCTGGTTTGGCTCAGTGGATAGAGTGTTGGCCTGTGGACTAAAGGGTCCCAGGTTCAATTCCAGCCTAGGGCACATGCCTGGGTTGCGGGCTTGATCCCCACTAGGGGGTGTGCAGGCGGCAGCCAATCAAGAATTCTCTTTCATCATTGATGTTTCTATCTCTCTCTCCCATTCCCCTACTCTCTGAAATCAATAAAAAATATATTTTAAAAAAAGTGAAAAAATAAAATGTGAGAACAAGGCATTCCCTCTCTCATCTTCACCCACTGGACCCCTTCCCTCACCATTATGTTCACCATACTTCAACAAATTATAACAAATAAAGGAAAAGGAAATGAGTGCAGTTATGGAAAGAAAAAAGAAGTCATTTTTGGCACCTGATGGTATTACCTATGTGGTGTTCTTAGGCTTATTCAGACTTATAAGGTGACTACAGGCCACACTCAGGCTACTGAGAAAGATCTAGGGCAGGAACCACAGCAATCAGCAGGGCAGCTTCAGGTGTTCTTTGCAGTTAGGGTCCTGTTGCAGTTCACTCAGTAGGTGCAAAAAGGGAAGATCCACATCGGGCCTTTACAATAGCTGCTCTGATTTAAAAGCCCCATACCTCACAGGAGACATTCTTATACAATTCCATAGGTGTAGCTTCCAGGGTCTCTGCAAGAGATGTGCCCAATTACAAGAGTTCCACAATCAGGAAGTCCAAAGCAATGGTTTCCCCATCAGGTACTGATAGGTCTGTCAGTCCAGATGCAATTTACCAATGATCATCCTATCTAATAAAGAGGTAATATGCAAATTGACCATCACTCCAACACACAAGATGGCCGCTCCCATGTGGTCAAAGGTGGCCATCCCCATGTGGACACAAGATGGCTGGCAAGGTAGGGCAGTTGGGGGTGACCAGGCCTGCAGGGGAGAGCATTTGGGGTGAACCCAGGCCTGCAGGGGAGGGCAGTTGGGGGGAGCCAGGCCTGCAGGGGAGGGCAGTTTGAGTGGACCAGGCCTGCAGGGGAGGGCAGTTGGGGGCAATCAGGCTGGCAGGAGAGCAGTTAGGCATTGATCAGGCTGGCATGGAGTGGTTACAGGCAATCAGGCAGGCAGACAGGTGAGCGGTTGGGAGCCAGCCATCCTGTAATGTGAGAGGGCAGTTGGACATCCCTTGAGGGGTCCCAGATTGGAAAGAGTGCAGGCTGGGCTGAGGGACACCTCCCCCCCCGCCTTCCCTTGCACAAATTTCATGCACTAGGCCTCTAGTTTTTACTATAAGCAACGTTGCCTAAAAACATAGTTGACACATACTTTCAAAAAAATAAACCTAAGATAGGTTCTTAGGCAGAAGAGTTTTGTTAAACCTTTGCCTATAGTCCACCCTCATGAGTTTGGTTAACATTTTAAACAAAAATGACAAGTTAGCATGTTTTGTGATTACCAAAATTTGTATTACCCAGTGGGGTGAGAATGTTTCTTCAATATCCTATGTGACTTAGCGGGTTTGGCTCAGTGGATAGAGTGTTGGCCTGTGGACTGAAGGATTCTGGGTTAGATTCCGGTAAGGGCACATGCCTGGGTTGCAGGCTTGATCTCCAGTAGGGGGTGTGCAGGGGCAGCCAATCAATGATTCTCTCTCATCATTGATGTTTCTCTCTCCCGCTCCCTTCCTCTCTGAAATCAATTATATATATATATATATATATATATATATATATATATATATATATATATAATATATAAAATATCTTACATGACTGAAATAGTCTTTGGCCATCTGTCTTTATAATGCCCCTTTTATTATGGGAATTCTAGGCATTTTACATCAAATGAAATCACACGATAGTTTTTAGCAAAACAAAAAATACAGTGAAATTTATTTAGTTTTTTTTAAGTAAAAGTGTCTTTCCCTTCTATACCATGTGTAAATCAAGGGTCTTTATCTAGGCTGAAAGTAAAGTTTAGGCCTTTAAAATGACTAATTATTGCTTAAAAAATCTCATCTGGCACTTTAGAAATGTTTGCATTCCCATCAATTTTTCACTAGACGGCAGCAGAGGACACCAGTCTGGCTCTAGTGTAGCCTTAAATTCATACAAGTATTCTGTCCATAGCTTTCATCAGACTGGGATTGACCTGGGATTGACACACATGAAGAGCTTTCCTTAACCTTTTATTGGTGACTCGGAATCCCATTAAACTGTTTTCATTGTAGCTCTGCGTGGACCTTCTGGCCACCACACAGACATTTGTCTGCTTTTGTCCTCTACTCTGTTGGGTGCTCTCAAACATTTCCCCGTGTAGTTTAAAATTTGAATGGAGTAGGAGTCAGCGTGGTAGTTCCACCTGCTTTATCCAGTGGCAGTCCCACCACAAGCATGGGATCTTTGGGTTCATTCTCTTGTTTTCATCTAACACCAACTCAGCCAGATATTAATTCATTCCTGTAGCCCAGCTGCAGCTGGGTGTCTGGCCAGGTCCCTTTTATGAACAGTGAGCAGTTTCTCCTCAGTATGAATTTGGTTTTACTTCGACCTGCATCTGCTCCACAAGGAGATGATTTATCCTACCATATACTGCAGAGTTTTCAACATCAGAGAATGGTTAAGTGGACTCACCCACCCAGGGATTCAGTGCCTTGTCAGCATTTCTTTCCTCATTCCTTTATTTCATAGTCCATTGGTCAAATCGAATTAAGGGTGGGAAGGCTACCGTACTGCTGCCACCACTCTGCAATGCCCATAGAAGGGTCTTTTTAGATCCCACTAAGCATTAAACAAGAAGCACATCGAGACTGGTAGGAAGGATGGAGATGTGGGGCAGAATCCTGGAACTGCTGGTCCCATACCCATGTGTGGAGGTTTAAAATTTGGAAGGTTATCTTGGCTGTGGAGGTTTCTCAGAGGAGTGAGAGGCCCTTGCCCCACCCCAGGACCCCACCCCAGGGTTCCAGTGCTGAGAAGAGAAGCACCCACAACTTCTGGCTGTAAAAACCAGGAGGGATTGTGGCTGAATGACACAGAGGCTGCGGAAGTCCCAGGCAATTCATCTTAATGGGTCTGCACATGGACTTACTCAGACTCACTCCCTCTGAGCTCCAGCACTGGGGCAGCAGCTTGAAAGGATCCAGAGATATTTGGGGAGGAACTAACTTGTCTGGAATCAGGGCAAGAGCTGGAGGGGCAGCTTTCTCTCAGATGGAAGTGCTGGTAGAAGTCAGTGTTACTATGCTGAGCCTTCCATTCTATAGAGCTGACAGGCTGGGCCATATCTGAATCTCCATAAACTTGGATCACACTTTTCACCCTGCCCTGATGATTACCCGAGACCCCATCCCTCCCTAATTGCTGGCTCATCTAAACCATTTCTAGTGGCTTTTCCATACAACTGGCCTCTCTTGCCTCATGCTTTAGATTTTCCTAAAATCTCTCAAACAAGCAGCAGCTGGAACCAGTGTGTCCTATGCCTCTCAATAAGGGCCATCAGGCCCAGCACTACTGGCAGCCCACTCTGGTTCACAGGTTGGCCTCTCCTGGGCACCTCCAAGCTCAACACAAGTAGCACCATCTGCAGATTGCAGCTCATGCTGGCCGGCCCCAGCAGGGCACAGGCAGAGGCTGGCTTTGCACTTCTAAAGAGACCCTAGAACCAGTGCACCTGATAGTCAACTTTGACCATGCTGGATTACAATTCTACCACCTCCATGAGCGATACACTCAAGGGGCGACTCAGTGAGCACCAAAGCCCCACTGAAGCAAGTCCTGCTCCATAGGGTCAGCTCCTGCACAGCAGCTCTTCAGCTATAGTAGCAGCTGATCCTTGCAATTGATTGGTCTAGGGGTCAATCCCTTTCAGTGACACCAACAACAATCAAGGTTCAACTACAATAGGACAGTGCACACAGCTCACACAGGGGACACCTAGAGTGTCCAGCTCAGGTAACTGGGGAGACTGAGTCACTGGACCCTACAGAACACCTACTACACAAGGTCACTCTACCAAGTCCGGGAGACATAACAGATCTAACTAATTCATATAAATAAATGCAGGGAAGCAGCCAAAATGCAGAGACAAAGAAACATGTCACAACAGAAAGAACAGAAGAAATCTCCATAAAAAAACCCTCAATTAAATGGAAGCAAGCAAACTATCAGATACAGAGTTCAAAACAATAGTTATAAGGGTGCTCAAGGAACTTATAAGAGCTTCAAGGAACTTAGTGAGAATTTCAAGGAAATTAGTGAGAACATCAACAACATAAAAAAGGACCATCAAAAATGAAGCATACACTAACTGAAATAAAGAATAATTTACAGGGATCAACAGTAGAGTAGAGAATGCTGAGAATCAAATCAAGAATTTATAACATAAGGAAGCAAAAACAAAAAACAAAACAAAACAAAACAAAAAAACAACCCAATCAGAAGAGCAAGAAGAAAAAAGAATCCAAAAAATGAAGATAGTGTAAGGAGCCTCTGGGACAAATTCAAGTGTACCAACATTTGCATCATGGGGGTACCGGCAGAAAAAGAGATGGCGCATGAAATAAAAAAAACCTATTTGAAAAAATAATGACAGAAAACTTCCCTTACCTGGTGAAAGAAATAGACATATAAGTTCAGGAAGCACAGAGAATCTCAAACAAGAGGAAACCAAAGATGCCCACAGCAAAATACATCATAATTAAAATGTCAAAGGTTAAAGATAAAGAGAATCTTACCAGTAAAAGCAGCAAGAGAAAAACAGTCAGTTACCTACAAGGGAGCACCCATACAACTGTCAGCTGATTTCTCAGCAGAAACTTTGCAGTCCAGAGGGAGTGGCAAGAAATATTTAAAGTGATGAATAGCAAGGACCTACAACCAAGATTACTCTACCCAGCAAAGCTATCATTCAGAATTGAAGGTCAGATAAAGAGCTTCCCAGTCAAGGAAAAGCTAAAGGAGATCATCATCACCAAACCAGTATTACATGAAATGTTAAAGGGTCTTCTTTTTTCCCCTCTTATGTATATTTTTAATTGATTTCAGAGAGGAAGGGAAAGGGAGAGAGATAGAAACATCCATGATGAGAGAGAATCATTGATTTGATCGGCTGCCTCCTGCATGCTCCGTACTGGGGATTGAGCCCACAACCTATGCTTGCGCCCTTCAGTCTGCAGGCCAACACTCTATCCACTGAGCCAAATCAGCTAGGGCAGTGGTCAGCAAACTCATTAGTCAACAGAGCCAAATATCAACAGTACAATGATTGAAATTTCTTTTGAGAGCCAAATTTTTTAAACTTAAACTATATAGGTAGGCACATTGTTATTAACTTAATTAGGGTACTCCTAAGGCTTAGGAAGAGCCACACTCAAGGGGCCAAAGAGCCGCATGTGGCTCGCGAGCCGCAGTTTGCCGACCACGGAGCTAGGGTGAAGGGTCTTCTGAAGAATAATAAGAATAAATAAGAGATAAAATATATGAACAATAAAATGGCAACAAATGCATATCTATAAAAAATTGAATCTAAAAACCAAAATGAATGAACAAGGAATCTAATGAACAAAATAACCTGATGAATAAAATAGAACCAGAGGCATGGAAACATGGGAAAGACTGCCGAATCTCAGAGGGAAGAGGGGATGGGGGTCAGGAAGAGATTAACTAAAAAACTTATATGCGTATATGCATTACCTATGGACACATACAATAGGGTGATGAAGGCCTGGGACAGGGCAGGAGCTAGGTGGAGGGGGTGTAATGGGGGAAATATAAAGGGAACATCTATAATACTCTCAACAATAAAGGCTTTTTAAAAAGGTGTCTCAGTGTGGGCCTCTTTGGTTTTATCTTGTTTGGGACTCTGTACTTCTTGGGCTTGTATGCCTATTTCTTTTTCCAGGTTATGGAAGTTCTCTCATTTTCTCAGATAGGTTTTCAATTCCTAGCTCTCTTTCTTCTCCTTCCGGCACCCCCATGATGCAAATATTTGTACACTTGAAGTGTCCCAGGGGTTTCTTAAACTATCCTTATTTTGGGGGATTCGTTTTTTCTTTTTGCTGTTTGGATTGGGTGTTTTCTACTTCCTTATTTTCTAAATTACGGATATGATCCTCTGCTTCATCTATTGATTCCCTATAATGTATTTATTTCCATTATTGTATTCTTAATTTCTGACTGGCTCTTTTTTATGTTTTCAATATCCATTTTTATGTTTCTTATCACTTTGTTGAAGTTCTCACTAAGTTCCTCTACCCTTCTTCTAAGTTCGTTGAGCATCCTTATAACCAGTGTTTTGAATTCCGCATCTGTGGATTGCTTGTCTCCATTTTGTTTAGTTCTTTTTCTGGAGTTTTGTTTTGTTCTTTCATTTGGGACATACTTCTTTGTCTCCACATTTTGGTTTCTTCCCTGTGATTGTTTCTATGTATTAGGTAGAGCTGCTACATCTCCTGGTCTTGGTTGAGTGGCCTTATGTAGTAGGTGTCCTGTAGGGTCCAGTGGCATAGCCTCCTCTGTTACTCGAGCTGAGTGTTCCAGGTATGATCCTGTGTGGGCTCTGTGCACCCTCCTGTTGTAGTGAGGCTTGATTGCTGTTAACACATCAATGATAGGGATTTATTTCCACCTGATTGGCTGCAAAGACTGGCCACTACCACTGTGGAGGATCTGTTGTTCAAGGGGCAAACCCACAGAGCAAGACGTGCTTCAGTGGGGCTCTGATGCCTGCTTAGTTGTCCTTTGAGTTTGTTGCTTGTGGAGGTGGTTGGGTGGTGATTCAGCGAGGTCTTAAGCTGTCCACTGGGTGTGCTGGTCCTGAGGTCTCTTGGGAAGTGCAGGCCAAGATCAGCTGCCACCTGTGTCCTGCCTAGGGCAACCCAGCATGAGCTACAAAGTGATCTGAAGATAGCTGCTACTTTTGTTGGGCTTGGAGGTGCCCAGGATAGGCCAACTACCAACCAAGGTTGGCTACCCTAATGCAGGGTCTGGGGGCATTTAACAAGAGGTATGGGGCACATTGAGGCCAGATGATACTTATTTGAGGTTTGTGAATATTTGAGAGATTTTAGGGAAGTCCACAGCATGAGCCAACAGAGGCTGTTTGTATGGAAAAGCCACAGAAATGGTTTGGGTGGACCTGCAACTTGGTGAGGTGGGTCTCAGGGAATCACAAGGGTGAGGGAAACAGTGTTAGCCAGGTTGATGGAGACTTAGATATGGTGGAGGCCTGCCAGCTCTGTGGGGGAAGAGCTCAGCAAAGGAATAATGGTTTCTGCCAGTACTTCTTCCTGAGAGAAAGGTGCCCCTCAGCCCTTACTCTGAAGCCAGACAATTCAGTTTTTCCCCTATGTCCTTGACAAGCTTTTTGAGCTTCTGCCCCAGTTCTGGAACTCAGAAGGTGAGTCTGAGTAAGTATGTGTGTGGGGCCCTTTAAAAGGGATGTCTGGGACTTCACCAGTCCTCCATCTCATCCAGC
This sequence comes from Myotis myotis, assembly GCF_014108235.1. Classification (NCBI taxonomy): domain Eukaryota; kingdom Metazoa; phylum Chordata; class Mammalia; order Chiroptera; family Vespertilionidae; genus Myotis; species Myotis myotis. Next base: position 12,142,575 of record NW_023416323.1, read on the forward strand.
CACAATCCCCACTGGTTTTCACAGCCAGGCATTATGGGAACTTCTCTTCCTGGCACTAGAACCCTGTACTGGGAGCCCTGGTGTGGGGCTGGGACTTCATGTTCCTCAGGGGTATCTCTGCAACCAAAATATCCCTCCTGATTTTTAACCACCACTTGTGGGTGTGGGACCAGCAGTTCTGCATCTGCCTCTCTTACCAGCTAGATGTGGCTTTTTCTGTACATCCTTAGTTATAGGACTTACCTTTGGCTAGATTTTAGGTGGTTCTCAAGGATGGTTGTTTTGTGTTTAGTTATAATTTTGATGTAGTTGTGAAAAGAATTGCACACCATGACCAACTGAAATTATTCCAGATATGGAAGCCTGGTTCAACATTTGAAAATAAGTCAGTATAATCCACCATGCCAACAAGCCAAAGGAAAAAAATCATACGCTCTTATCAGTTGACACAAAAAGTATCTGGCAAAGTGAAACTCATTCTTTTTTTTAAAAAAATATATTTTATTGATTTTTTTTACAGAGAGGAAGGGAGAGGGATAGAGAGTTAGAAACATCGATGAGAGAGAAACATGGATCAGCTGCCTCCTGCACACTCCCCACTGGGTATGTGCCTGCAACCAAGGTACATGCCATTGACCGGAATCGAACCTGGGACCCTTGAGTCCCCAGGCTGACGCTCCATCCACTGAGCCGAACCAGCCAGGGGTGAAACTCATTCTTGATAAAAACTTTTGCAAAGTAGGAATAGAAAACTTCCTCAACTCAAAAACATGTACAGAAAGCTAGAGCTAGCAAATACTTAATGGCAAAAGACAGAATGCTTTCTTTTAAAGATCAAAAACAAGGCAAATATGTGTATTTTCACCACTCTTATTAACACAGTATTGGAAGTTCTAGCTACTGTAATAAGGCAAGAAAACAAAATAAGACATATACAGATTGAAAAGGAAGATTGTCTTTATTTGCAGATGACATGATTATCTACATAGATAATCTCAAGAAATCTATAAAAAACCTTCTAGAACTAATAAATAAGTTCAGGAAGATCACAGGATACAAGATCAACACACAAACATTAATTGTATTTCTATATACTAATGATGTGGGAACCAAAATTAAAAGCACAATTACATTACAGTTGCTCCAAAGAAAATGAAATGCTTAGATGTAAACTTAATAAAACATGTACAGGATTTGTATGCTAAAGATTGCAAAAATATTGATAAAGTAAATCAAAGAAGATCTAAATAAATTAAGAGACATACTGTGTTCATAGATTGGAACACAGCAGAGATATCAATTCTCCCTAAATTGATCTATAGGATTAATGCAAGTCCTATTGCAATCCCAGCAAGGTATTTTATAGATGTAGCTAATCTTATCCTAAAATTTATGTGGAAAGCCACAGGCCCTAGAATCACTAAAACAATTTTAAAAAATTATGAAAGAAACCCCCTAACCCAATATTAATACTATACATCATAGTATTCAAGACAGTAAGATATCAGAGGAGGGATGGACACATAGGTCAATGGGACAGAATAGAGAACCCAAACATAGAACCACGTAAATATATACCGAACTTATTTCCAGCAAAGGTGCAAAAATAATTCAATGGAGGAAGCATAGCTTTTCAACAAACAGTTGGACCAATTGGACATTCATAGGCATAAAATGAAATTTAACCTATAACCCAAAATGTAAAATGAAAAACTATAAAGCTTTTAGGAAAAAGCCTTAGGAGAAAAATGTTTAGGATCTAGAACTAGGCAGAGTTCCTAGACTTGATACCAAAATTATGACCTATAGAAGGAAAAATTATATATTGGATTTCATGAAAACTAAAAACATTTGCTCTGCTAAAGCTCATGTGAAGAGGATGAAAAGACAGGCCACAGACTGGGAGAAAATATAGGGTGTCCCCCCAAAAATATATACACACACTTCGAATAATTTTAAAGACAGTGTTTATTAAAATACATTTCATTTTCAAAATTGAGCTATCAGCTGTTAAAGTGTGTGTACTAGTACATTTTTTTGGATACCTTGTATTTGCAAACCACATATCCAACAAAGCACTAGCATTTACAAAATATAAATAACCCTTAAAACTGAATGTTAAAAAAAGAGATTTCTTTATCATTTTTTTATAACTGCATGTAAATCTACAATTATCTCAAAATAAAATATTTAATTAAAAAAACTTCACATCTTCAGAACATCTTTTTTTTGGACCCTCCAGACTAATATTCTTGTTTGAACCTTGACCTTTTCTTTTGGAACACTTGTCATGGTTTTATAATTATTCGAGTGGTTATTAGTTTAATGCCTGTTTCCCCCACTAGGCTGCAAGGTCTATACTACTATATCTCCATATATTGGAAACAATGCTTAATAAATATTTATTGAATGACTGAGTTAATGTGTTGCAGAATTATTGAAAAGTTTGAAATTGCTTTGTATTTGGAAAATACTTTAAATCCATTCTCTCCCACTTTCTTTTTTTGGAAAAAATGAACACCTATCTTCTTCCTAGGGCATCCTCCTCATACCTTGAGCCTCCTGGCTGAGCCCTGCGCCATCAGCAATCTCTGTACAACATCTGCTGCTTAGACTCTTCAAGTTGGACAGCTGCCAAAAATATTCGCCCTCTTGACCTCCTGAGGGCTGAGTTTACCCAGTAATTGATCTCATTACTCTGTGTTGGAGTTTTAGAAAGACAACCTGCTGCTCTTATTATTCAATGAATAACAACATCTAAATTGATCCAATTTTCAGGGAAAATGACATTTCTAGGCCTGGTTATAACAACTGTTCAAATATTTTGACTTACTACTAAAAACAATTGAAGTGCCTTCAACTTCTCAAATGACAAGTTATTTTGAGAAAATATACTGAAGGGAATCTCTGTGACAGATGAGACCTTGTAATGAAGTGACTTATTTGACAGGAAAAGTTAGTTTTAGAATTCTGTTTGAATTCTAAGCAGTGTTTACCTGAGAAAGAAAGATGAGTTTAGGCGCTTGGCAGCATTCCTGTTCGCTGATCTTGAACCAGTCTGGTTGGGATGAAGTCAGCAGGACTTTCTTAGGCAGTCTGACTTTGCTCAGCATGTTTCAAGTATGCACCTATTCTTAAGACAACAGAGAAATCCCACTTTCTGATTGTAGAAATAATATATACTCAATGTATATATTATAGAAAAGAGTAAAAATAAATCCTCCCAAATATCAATACCAAGAGATAATCACTGTTTTGAAATTTAAAATTTTGAAATAATTTTAACCTTAGAGATAAGTTGCAAATATAGTTGTGGTAGGAAAAATTGATCCCCAAAGATATTCATGCCCTAATCTCAGAAGCCTCTGAATACATTATGCTATATGGCAAAGGAGACTTTGCAGATGTATTTCAAGTTACAGGCCTTAAAATATGAAGATTAGGTGAGTACAATCTAATCACATGAACATTGAAACACTGTGAACTTTCTCTGGCTGAAGTCAGAGAGATTCAAGCATGAAGACTCAACACACTTTCACTGGCTGTGAGTTGGAAGGGGCCATGTGAGAAAATCAGAGAGAGGCCTCTGGGAGATAAGGCTGGCCCCTGGCTGACAGCCAGGAAGGAAATGGAACATCCTTCCTATAACTTGCAAGGACCTGAATCCTGCCAACAACCCCAGTGAGTTTGCAAGAGGACCCTGAGTCCCAGTCAAGAACTACAGACTCCCTGGATACCTTAATTTTAACCTGGTGAGACTCAGAGCAGAGGCTCTAGCAATGCCATGACAGACTTCTATGAGAAAATACAGTTAATACACATAATAAAAAAGCTGCAAAACTTGTGGTAATTTATGCAGCGGTAGAAGTCCAATACAACAATACAAAGAATTCCTGCATATCTTCTATCCAGCTTCCCTTAATGCTAACATTTTACATACCATAGTACAATGATCAAAACCAGGACATTGACATTGGGACAATACTACTAATCAAACTACAGACTTTATTTGAATGTCAAATAATTAGTTTAGTTTCCACTAATATCCTTTTTCTGTTTGAGGATCCCATCTAGGATTGAACAGTGAAATGAATCATCATGTCTCCTTAATCTCTTCCAATCTGTGACAGGTCCCCTATCTTTCATGACAGTGACACTTGATGAATGCTGACTAGTTATTTTGCAGAATATAATGATTTGCGTTTGTTAGCTGTTCCTACATGATTTCAGTGAAGTATGTACTGTTGGCATGAATACCACAGAAATGTTCTCAGTGCATCATATCCAAAGGTTCATGATCTCAATATGTCATATTACTAGTTTTATTAACCTTGATCATTTGCATATCGTGGTGTCTGCTGGGGTTCTCTTCTATAAAATTGCAGTCTTCCCCTTTGTATTAATAAATATCCTTGAGATTATGCAAATATTTCTCTTTAAACTTTGTTTTATCTTCCATTGGTGGATTTTGTCAGTAACAAGAGGTGGGGATGGAAGAACTCAATAGTTTAATCAGTATCCTTCCACGTCACTCCCATGTGTGGTGAATATGTGTTTGTATTATATATATAATTTATATACTATCTAATAAAAGACAAATAGGGTAATTAACTGTACCTCCAATACGCTTCCCATTGGCTAATCAGGGCGATATGCAAATTAACTACCAACCAAGATGGCGGCTGGCAGCCACGCAGCTGAAGCGAACATGAGGCTTGGTTGCCCCAATGATGGAGGAAGCCAAGGTTCCCTGCCTGCCAAGGCCCAGCTCTGAGCCTGAAAGCAACAGCTCCGAAAGCAACTATGTTTCAATTATAGAAGCTAAACAAACCCCAGATACCTGCTTTCATCCAGCCGAGGTCTCAGAGCTGGAGCTGCAATAGTGTTTCAATTATAGAAGCCAAACAAACCCCAGATACCTGCTTTCAGCAGCCGAGGCCTCAAGCTGGAGCCAGGCCTCAGAGCTGGAGCTGGCTCTCAGCTCCAGTGACAGCCATAGAAGGTAAATAAATCCCAGAATAAAAAAAATGAAGAAAAAAAGGAGAGGTTGGGAGCTTCAGTCGCCCATCAGCCTGAAAACAGCCCTCAGCCCCTCACCCAGACTGGCCAGGCACCCCAGTGGGGACCACTACCCTGAAGGAGGTGCGACCAGATGCAAACAGCCATCTCCCCCTCATCCAGGCTGGCCAGGCACCCAAGCGGGACCCCCACCCTGATCCGGGACACCCTTCAGGGCAAACCAGCCAGCCCCCACCCATGCACCAGGCCTCTATCCTATATAGTAAAAGGGTAATATGCAAACTGACCCTAACAGCAGAAAGACTGGGAATGACTGGTCACTATGACACGCACTGACCACCAGGGGGCAGATGCTCAATGCAGGAGCTGCCCTCTGGTGGTCAGGGAGCTCTCACATGGGGAGCTCTGCTCAGCCACAAGCCAAGCTGCCAGCTGCCAGTACAGCGGCGGTGGTGGGAGCCTCTCCCTCCTCAGCAGTGCTATGGATGTCTGACTGCAGTTTAGGCCTGCTCCCTGCTGGCAAGTGGACATCCCCCATGGGCTGCCGGGCTGCAAGAGGGATGTCTGGTTGCCATCTTAGGCCCAATCCTCCGGGGAGCAGGCCTAAGCCAGCAAGTGGTCATCCCCCAAGGGGTCCCAGACTGCTAGAGGGCACAGGCCGGGCTGAGGCGCCCCTACCCCCCCCCCCCCAGTGCACAAATTTTTTGCACCGGACCTCTAGTATAGGATATATTTGTTACATATGATAACACTATTTTGTAACCATCTGTTCACTTAGCAAAGTATTATGAACATTTTTCCTTATCAACAAATATTTTTTAGAACATGAGTTCTAAGAGTAGTGAGTAGTAGTAGTTAGCACTTTGTTTTATGGTCCTATTATTTTTCTAGCCAGTTTACAATTTTTGGATGATTGGTTTAAATTATTTTTTATTATATATAGGGTAAAGTGGATATTTTTGTACATACATCCTTGCACACATCTCTGTATTTCCTAAGGATAGTTTTCTTAAAGTCAAATTGCTGGCTTAAAAGGTTTCCACATTGATACATCTTGTGAAGTTCCCTCTGACCAAAAATGCAGATGTGTGCAGTTTCTCTTATTCCTCCTATTTCTAGCAGTGCTTTATAAAGTGTAGTCAACATTCCTGCTCAAGGTGTAATCATTTAATAGTCATTATATTCCCATAAAGCCACCTCTCCATTTTTAGAACCAGACTGAGTGGGCACACAGGCACTGCAGACACCAGCCTGGGGAGTGCTGGGGGTGAGCGGGAGGCTCAGCTCAGTCTGGAGGCAGCATCAGGAGTCCTCAGAGCAAGGCCCAGGGTGGGCTGCCCATTGGATCAGGCTGGCAGCTTCAGGAGTCCTCAGTGTGTAGTGGTATCAGAATCATCTGGGAGGTTTATTAAAATGTAGATTTCTGGTTTTAAGTCCAGATCTAAAGATCAGAATCCTTGGGGGATGGTCTCAGGCATCTGTATTTTAAAAAATCTCATCGGGGTGTCAAAAGGTGATCCTTGGGGCCATATTTTCAGAAACAACACTTTTGGCTATAGGCAACCTTAACAGATTATTCTTTGGAGGCTATAAGGAGGAATAAACTGTACATGTGAACTTATGCCTTAATTTTTACCATGTCCCAAGGCAGGCTGTCTCTAGCCATCCTTTCACAATTATCCACTTTTTAGTTCATCCTTTTTAAAAAAAAAAAAAAATATTTTATTGATTTTTTACAGAGAGGAAGGGAGAGGGATAGAGAGTTAGAAACATGGATGAGAGAGAAACATGGATCAGTTGCCTCCTGCACACCCCCTACTGGGGATGTGTACGCAATCAACATACACGCCCTTGACTGGAATTGAACCTGAGACCCTTCAGTCCGCAGGCTGATGCTTTATCCACTGAGCCAAACCAGTTAGGGCAATTTGGGCTCTTTTTTGACAAAATGTACTTCTCCAAAATAGAATCGTTTTATGTCAAGTAAATGCTTATTTCACTCCCATCATTTCATCTCTCCTTCAGTCTCAGTGACAGTGACAGTCTTTTGTTTTGATGACCATCTTGTGGTATGCCCATACTTCATAAAGGGTGTCCCAAAATTCACGCAAAAAGTAATTTTGATAGAAAACACAGGTTTATAATTAAAAATTGTAAATTTTTTATTGATTCATAAAGTATACAGTATAAGGTTATGTGTGGAATAGCATATCGGGTAAATGGATTATCATGTCGTGATAGCAAGTACCATTAACTGTTATTGCCTGAGCAGCCGCATTTTCGAAGAAGAATGGTCCAATGATGCCTCTAGCCCAAAATTCACACCAAACAGTGACACGTTGTGGATGCATTTGTTTCTCAACAATCACTCGTGGATTTTCTGAGCCCCAAATGCGACGATTTTGTCGATTAACCAAGCCACCAAGATGAAAATGAGCCTCATCGAAATTCAGCCACATTTATGCAAAACGGTCATGGAAAATTTCAACAAAAGAGTGCATATGTGTCAACAAAGCCATGGAGGCCATTTACCCGATATGCTATTCCACACATAACCTTATACTGTATACTTTATGAACCAATAAAAAATTTACAATTTTTAATGATAAACCTGTGTTTTCTATCAAAATTAATTCTTGCGTGAATTTTGGGACACCCTTTACTTCATCAGAGTAAGGGGAGCTGGTATTCGGAGCCACTGCATTTGTAAAAGTTAGGAAACAGGGATAGAGAGATGAAGTAATGATAATAATTGCATTCATTGAGTCTCTGTTGTGTTCTAGCATTCCTGCAGAGTAGAAATTAATATTCCTAGGCCCAAAGTTGTCATGAGACTGACCTACTGAGCTGGTTAGAAACAGAGCTGAAGTTCACAGCGCAATCTGGTCAACACCAGATTCTCATTGTAGCTTATTAAGCTCGCTGCTAATTAATGGCAATACTGGCAAGGAATGCTGGCTCTTGGTCTAGTATAGTTGCCCTTGAAACACAACATCTTCAGGTATACTTAGCACATAGTGTGTGTATGTGTGTAGTGGGGGTAGAGGACAGAATCCTCAGAGTCCTAGGGTCTTGGTTTTTGGTCTCATAAAATTTCTGTCTGCAGGTATATTTAGTTACAACTTGAGTGTTTATATTATGGAGGAGGGGAAGCTGAATACACATAGTTCCTTGACTCTTAGTGTCTTGGTTCCCTAACCCCAACACTAACCAGGATGAGGAAAACTTACTCAGAAGCATCATATTTATGGAAGCTGTTCATACATCATGATGAACAGGCTGTAGAGACATGGCTGGTGTGGAGGAAATGAACCTACACGCTTGATGCTGAAAGCTGCATTATCTAGTTGTTTATGTGAACATGACGCGTTTTAAAATATAATATTTAAGATGTACTTGGCATGAAATCATAGTTCTGCTCTTAACATACTTAATAGAGAAGTTGGAACATGATTTCCTTCATGCAGATTATTAAATCACTACTTAAAAGAGACTAGCTTCTTAAAGTAATGGGTTTGATGTGTACAAGAATAATTTTAGTATAAATAGCTCCTAAACAATGCAGTTGAGAACAGAGCAAATGGGGAGTACAGGGTAATTACTTTCTGTAAGGAATGTTCATCACTTATGTTATGTCATGGTAAAGAGTAAGCATCTACATTAAGTATAATGTATAAACACCTAAGAACCCTTTTCATTAGGTAGTGTACTGAGAGCAGCAGGTCCCTAAAATGGCTCAATTTTTTTAGGTCAGAGTTGAAGGAAGAGGGCAATGGAGTTCTGATGATTCTAACAACTTCTCCCTTTTGCTGAAACTTCATATACCTTCTTTTTCATTCTCACTTTAACCATCAAAGAGAACCTGTGTACTTCCCATCAGCACAGCTGTACGATGACTGTGTCCCTCTGGGTGTACCTTGCCTTTCCCTCCCATTACTTTAGATGCCATCCTTCAAGCACCTTGCTCTGACAGTTTGCCCTTTTCCGTATCATCAGGTTTTCTCTATCTACTGGATCATTCCGACCAGCATATACAGTGCCTATTATATTACCCATTTTAAGATTTTTAAAAAGCTCCTTTACCCTGTATCTTTCTCTAGAGATGACTTATTTTTCTCCTCCCTTTATAGAAAAACTTATAAAAGGAGGAGGTGTATGCTTAACTTTTTAAGAAGCTGTTAAGCAGTTTTTCAAAATGGTATTTGCATTTTACACTCTTTCCAGCAATGAGTTCTGTTCCATATTCTCTTCGACATTTAAAAATTTTACCAGTCTAATGGGAGGGATAGTAGTATCTCATTGTAGTTTTGAGTTGCATCTCCTTAATGAATAATAATATTAAGCACCTTTTCATGCACTCATTAGCTATTCATATGTCTTCTGTTGTAAAGTGTCTATTTTAGAGGAGGCCATCACGGGGATGTGACTGCCGGTTGACCTGTGAGCTGGACTTGGGTAAGTGGAGGCTCCTCCCCCCTCCCCTGTCCTTGGAATGTACTAGTATGCTCTGTTCTCCGTTCCTCCAGCTGGAGCCTGTTCAAGACTTGAGAGAGTTGTTGAGACCATCTGGACCTATTTGTGACTGAACCCAGTGAAGGCCTCTATATAAATTTTTAAGATTCTGAGGTGGGTATGGAGATCTACTTGTCTTTCATCACCCAAGGTAAAGCCTTATAAGTCTCCTAAGTTTGTATGAGAAAAACTGGAGACAGAACAGGATAATTGTCAGACACACTCTGAGGCACATGTGTGGGGCCACAGAGCCTGTGTAACAATTAAAATGCCTTTAAATATTAAATACTAGGGGCCCGGTGCACAAAATTTGTGCACTGGGGGGTGGGGTCCCTCAGCCCAGCCTGCCCCCTCTCACATACTGGGAGCCCTCAGGGGATGTCCTACTGATGGCTCAGGCCCGCTCCCTGCTCCCCTTGGGGAGCGGGCCTAAGCCGCAGTCTGACCTCCCTTTGTGGGAGGCGACTGGGCTAATCAGGGGAAGGCACCAGCCCCATCACCCCACTGCTGCAGCCACTGCCAGTCACCACAGCCACCAAGGTGTTTTCATCAACATGGACTCCAGTCCCTTCACCATGAAAAAATGACAACTTTCTTTAGGCATTTTCAAGATGTGTCTTTCATAGGATATGACACTTCTTTCTTTATTTTATTTTTTTATCCTCACCTGAGGATATGTTTCCATTGATTTTTAGAGAATGTGGAAGAGAAAGGGAAGGACAGAGAAACATCAAAGTGAGAGGAACACTGATTGGTTGCCTCCTGCATGAGCCCTGACCTGGGCCCCGGCCAGGGAGGAGTCTGCAACCTAGGTACATGCCCTTGGTCAGAATTGAACCCAGACCCTGTGGTCGGCAGGCCGAGGCATTATCCACTGAGCCAAACTGGCTAGGGCAGGATATGACATTTCTTAGACCCTCCAGCAGCAGACCTTTGTTTTTTCCTCCAGGAGTGAGGTGGTAAAACCCTAGATCACCTTCTTGGATTCTTATTAGGCAAGTTACCAAGAACACTGTGAGTGGCGTACCAGGAGCTTAGCCAATGAGTGGTCAGAAAAGGTGTTTCCTCTGCAGCTCATGTGCAGAGGCGGGACTGCCAGTGCACTGAGGCTGACAGGACCTCTCCTCTCCAGGCCTGCCCTCAGCCACAGCGGCTGCGAGTGGGCCCGCCCTTTCCTCTCCTCTCCTCTCCTCTCCTCTCCTCTCCTCTCCTCTCCTCCCCTCTCCTCTCCTCTCCTCTCCTCTCCTCTTCTCTCCTCTCCTCTCCTTTCCTCTCCTCTCCTCTCCTCTCCTCTCCTCTCCTCTCCTCTCCTCTCCTCTCCTCTCCTCTCCTCTCCTCTCCTCTTCTCTCCTCTCTGGGCTTGTGCTCAGCCCCGGCAGCTGTGGGCGGCCTGGGCAGGCCTGCCCTCTCCTCTCCAGGCCTGCCCTCGGCCGCGGAGGCTTGGGCAGGCCCCCGTCTCTGTCTCTGTCTCCACTCTGGGCCTCACCTGCACGCGCAGCCTCCTCCTGACTGGTCGTGACTGTTATGGTGTCCCGGCTAATTTGCATATTACCTCTTTTTTTATATATATACTACCTACCAATCTGGAGTGCCTATTATTTAAGTCTTTTTCTTATTCTTATCGATTGGGTTGGCTTTTTATTATTGACTAGAGGCCTGATGCACGAAATTTGTGAAAGAGTAGGCCTTTGCAGCAGTGGTGGCTGCCTCGATCTCTCCCTCGCAGCTGCAGTGGCTGCCTCAATCCCACAGCTGAAGCCCAGGCTTCGTCCGGAAGGACATCTGGAAGGTCGTTCAGCTGCCCAGTCTAATTAGCATATTATGCTTTTATTATTATAGATATGTAGGAGTTTTATCATGTATCTTCATCAAATATGTGTGTTAGGAATTTTTTCCCCAACCTGTGCCTTGCTTTTTTTTTCTTTTCATGATGTAGTTTGAAGAACAGAAATGATTAATTTTGATGATATTCAGTTTATCAATTATTTTATTTTAGCTTTAATGTTTTTTTTTTTTCTCTCTCAATTTCTTTATCAGTAAATTAAAAATCACTGTAAGTTAAACAAGTTCCTTTCACATCCATCCTTTAAGAAAGGTGATTTCCACGAGGACTCCTGGGAAAGGGTCACGGAGGTGCCAGGACGAGTTTATAGAAACACCAGTGGAAGGAAATACAATATTCCATCCCTTGTAGAGAATATTTACTTGCCTCTCAGGATAATTTGTCACGTGTATTACCTACTTCCAGTTGTCACTCACACGCAGAGGACTTTGATAAGAAGGCTGGAAACAGGCATGTAGAGGCTTTAGGTTAATACTGGATTCTCTGGCACATGTGATGCCATGGGCCTCATTAAGAGACCAATGCAAAGGAATGTTTCCGAGGATGCCACCTACTTTGCTAGCTTCAGAGTCACAGAAGAGAATGTGTTTCTGTCAATCTTGTCTGGCGAAGGCTCCCTCACGGTGCGTATTCCAGTGCACGGTGGTATTTAACTTCTTCTTCTTCTTTTTTTTTTTTTTATTATTAGTTAAGGTATTACAAATGTGTCCTCATCCCCCCCATTAACCCCCAACCTCCCCCCACCCCACACACTCATGCTCCCATCCCCCTGTTGTCCATGTCCATTGGTATGGCTTATATACATGTATACAAGTCCTTCGGTTGATCTCTTCCCCTTACCCCCGCCCTCCCCTACTTTCCTTCTGGGGATTGATAGCCTGATTGCTGTTTCTCAGTCTTTGAGTCTGTCCCTTTTCATCAGTCTATGTTGTTCTCTATAATCCACAAATGAGTGAGATCATGTGGTATTTATCTTTCTCTGACTGGCTTATTTCACTTAGCATAATGCTCTCCAGTTCCATCCATGCTGTTGCAAAAGGCAAGAGTTCCTTTTTTTTTTTTACCGCAGCATAGTATTCCATTGTGTATATGTACCACAGTTTTCTAATCCACTCATCTGCTGATGGGCACTTAGGCTGTTTCCAAATCTTAGCTATGGTGAATTGTGCTGCTATGAACATAGGGGTGCATATATCCTCTCTGATTGGCGTTTCTGGTTTCTTGGGATATATTCCTAGTAGTGGGATCACTGGGTCAAATGGGAGTTCCATTTTTAGTCTTCTGAGGTAGCTCCATACTGTTCTCCACAGTGGCTGCACCAGTCTGCATTCCCACCAGCAGTGCAGAAGGGTTCCTTTTTCTCCACATCCTCTCCAACACTTGTTGTTTGTTGATTTGTTGATGATAGCCATTCTGACAGGTGTGAGATGATAACGCATTGTCGTTTTGATTTGCATCTCTCATATAATTAGTGACTTTGAGCAGGTTTTCATATGTCTTTCGGCCTTCTGTATGTCCTCTTTCGAAAAGTGTCTATCTAGGTCCGTTGCCCATTTTTTTTATTGGATTGTTTATCTTCCTTTTGTTAAGTTTCATGAGATCCCTGTAAATGTTGGAAATTAAACCCTTATCGGTGGTATCATTGGCAAATATGTTCTCCCATGTAGTGGGTCTTCTTGTTGTTTTGTTGATGGTTTCCTTTGCTGTGCAAAAGCTTTTTATTTTGATGTAGTCCCATTTGTTTATTTTCTCTTTAGTTTCCATTGCCCTAGGAGCATTATCAGAGAAGAAATTTCTTCGGCATATGTTTGCGATTTCGCTGCCTGTGGATTCCTCTAGTATTTTTATGGTTTCCCGTCTTACGTTTAAGTCTTTTATCCATTTTGAGTTTATTTTTGTGTATGGTGTGAGTTGGTGATCTAGTTTCATCCTTTTGCATGTATCTGTCCAATTTTCCCAACACCATTTATTGAAAAGACTGTCTTGACTCCATTGTATGTTCTTGCCTCCTTTGTCGAATATTAATTGGGCATAGTGGTTTGGGTTGATTTCTGGGGTCTCTATTCTATTCCATTGATCTATATGTCTGTTCTTGTGCCAGTACCAAGCTGTTTTAAGAACAGTGGCTTTGTAATACAGTTTGATATCTGGTATTGAGATCCCACCTACTTTGTTCTTTCTGAGGATTGTTGCAGCTATTCGGGGTCTTTTTTTATTCCAGATGAATTTTTGGAACGTTCGTTCTAGATCTGTGAAATATGCTGTTGGTAATTTAATGGGGATTGCATTGAATCTATAAATTGCTTTGGGTAGTATGGACATTTTGATGATGTTGATTCTACCAATCCATGAACACGGTATATTCTTCCATCTGTTTATGTCTTCCTCTATCTCTTTTTTCAGTGTCCTGTAGTTTTCAGCATATAAGTCTTTTACCTCCTTAGTTAAGTTTATTCCTAGGTAGTTTAATTTTTTTGGTGCAATGGTAAATGGGATTGCTTCTGTAGTTTCACTTTCTGTAAGTTCACTATTGGTGTAAAGAAATGCCATGGATTTCTTAGCATTAATTTTGTATCCTGCTACATTGCCGAATTCATTTATTAAGTCTAATAATTTTTTGATGGAGTCTTTAGGGTTCTGTATGTACAGTATCATGTCATCTGCAAATAAGGACAGTTTTACTTCTTCTTTTCCAATCTGGATGCCTTTTATTTCTTCTTCGTGTCTGATCGCAATGGCTAGTACTTCCAGTACTATGTTGAACAGGAGTGGTGAGAGGGGGCATCCCTGTCTTGTTCCTGTTTTTAGGGGGAATGGTTTTAGTTTTTGCCCATTGATTATGATGTTGGCTGTGGGTTTGTCATATATGGCTTTTATTGTGTTGAGGTATGATCCCTCAATTCCTATCTTGCTGAGAGTTTTTATCAAGAAAGGGTATTGGATTTTGTCAAATGCTTTTTCCGCATCAATTGATATGACTATGTGGTTTTTCTCTCTCAATTTGTTTATGTGATGTATCACATTTATTGATTTGCGGATATTGTACCATCCTTGCATCCCTGGGATAAATCCTACTTGGTCATGGTGTATGATCTTTTTGATGTACTGCTGGATCCGATTTGCTAGGATTTTGTTGAGGATTTTGGCATCTATGTTCATGAGGGATATTGGCCTGTAATTCTCTTTCATTGTATTGTCTTTATCTGGTTTTGGGATTAGGGTGATGTTGGCTTCATAGAATGAGCTGGGAAGTGCTCCTTCCTCTTGGATCTTTTGACATAGTCTGAGGAGGATAGGTTTTAGGTCTTCCTTGAATGTTTGGTAAAACTCCCCTGTGAAGCCATCTGGCCCCGGGCTTTTGTTTGCTGGAAGCTTTTTGATTACTGCTTCGATTTCCTCCATAGTTATTGGCCTATTGAGATTTTTAGATTCTTCCTGGTTAAGTTTTGGAAGGTTGTATTTATCTAGGAATATGTCCATTTCCTCCAGGTTGTCTAGTGTGTTGGAGTAGAGTTGTTCATAGTATTTTCTAACAATCCTTTGTATTTCTATGGGGTCTGTTGTTATTTCTCCTCTTTCATTTCTGATTTTGTTTATTTGGGTCCTCTCTCTTTGTTTCTTGGTGAGCCTGGCTAGAGGTGTATCAATCTTGTTTATCCTTTCAAAGAACCTTAGCTTTAATGTTTTCTGTGTCTTTTAAGAAATCTTTTCTACCCCAAGTTTGCCAAGATATTCTCCTATTTCTCCTAAAAGATTTGTTGCTATAACTTTTTCATTTTGTTCTATAATCAACCTATTTTATCTGAAATGTCTTTATTTCAACTTTTCCTTTAAGGACATTTTCTCTGGATGCTAAATTCTGGGTTGGCAGGTTTTATTTAAAATTTTTTTTTTTTAAAAAATGATATTATCCTCCTGTCTACTGACCCCTGTAATTTCTGATGAGCTGTGAATGGCAATTTATTATTTTAAAAAATATATTTTTATTGCCCTAACCGGTTTGGCTCAGTGGATAGAGTGTTGGCCTGCGGACTGAAGGATCCCAGGTTCGATTCTGATCAAGGGCATGTACCTTGGTTTTGGGCACATGCAGGAGGCAGCTGATTGATGTTTCTCTCTCATCAATGTTTCTAGCTCTCTATTCCTCTCCCTTCCTCTCTGTAAAAAATCAATATATTTAATATATATATATATATATATATATATATATATATGTATGTATTTATTTATTGATTTCAGAGAGGAAGGGAGATGGAGAGAGAGAAAGAAACATTAGTGATGAGAGAGAATCATTGATTGGCTGCCTCCTGCACGCCCCCCACTGGGTATCGAGCCTGCAACCTGTGCATGTCCCCTTGACTGGAATAAAACCCAAGACCCTTCAGTCCACAGGCCAATGCTCTTATCCACTGAGCCAAACCAGTTGGGCATAATTCGAGTTATTGTTCCACTTTTTGTCTGGCTGCTTTCAAGATTTTTATCTTTATTATTGGTTTCACCAGGTTGACCATGATATGTATGGGGATGATTTTTGTTCTGTTTTGTTTTTATTCTACTTGTGCTTTGCTGAACTGATTAAATATGTGAATTTATTTATTTTACCAAAGTTGGAAATGTTTCAACCATTATTTCTTCAAATATTTACTTTGATTCTTTCTCTTTTCCCTTGCCTCTGGCACTCCAATTACATGTATGCTAGACACTTTTTAATTGTCCCTGAGGCCTCACACATATGCCTCAGAGAGCATGTCTGGCAATTCTTCTGTCTTGTCTCCAATTTTTCTCACACATACTTAGTGAAGGCCCATTGAGTAGAATTGGCCAGAGGTACAGACTTTTTCTGTATGGGAGCTGTTAGGGATCTAAACCATTGTGCTAGCCTTTGTCTAATTGCTACAAATTCATTAAAAATTAAGTGTTTTTCTCTTTTTTTTATAAATAATTTTTCTTGATGCTTAGAACATACAGGGAGTTCCTTTTCTACTTCTCCTTTATTCCTTCCATGCCAACCATTTCTGAGCAGTTAAGTGATTTTCTTACACATCTGTGGCAGCCTTCTCTGCCTCCCTCTGCTATACCAAGAATGAAGGTAACATGTGTGTCTGCTTTTGGATTTTATTTCATTAGGTTTAATTGCATCCTTTGCTCTCTGATGTACTTGCGAAGACTAGGATTTTGTGGTTAACCACCTTTTACTTGTTAGGATGGGAGCAACATTCTCTTACAACTTTCTACATTCTAAGTAGAAGTATCCTACAGGTTTTAACATGCTATATTTAACTTAATTTTTTTTTTCCTTCTTAAAACACTACCTAATTTTCATGATGATTTTTTTTTCAATGACCTATGTATTTCTGGTGTTAAACAATTTCCAAATATAGAGATTAAAAATATATTTTTATTATTGATCCTTAACTTAATTACCTTTTGATGAGATTATGGCAGGTATGCTTTGGAGTGTTTAATATTTGTTATGATTTGCCTTATATTTTGGAATGGTCAGTTTTTATAAATGCTGCATGTGAAAAAAAAGAGTATGTATTCTTTAGTTATCGGTTCATTAAATCAAGCTGTTGTTCAAATTTTCTTTCTAAGTCTTTATTAATTTTTGTTCTCTTGATTATAAATTGCTGAAAGATGCATGTTAAATTCTCCAACTATAATTGTGGATTCATCAGTTCCTCCTTGCAATTCTTTAATTTTTTTGCTTTTTATATTGTAAGCCACAGTATTAGGTGTACGCGAGCTTAAACTTGCATCTTTTATTATTGTGTGGTGACCTGCTTTATCTCATATAATGCTTCTTGCCTTCAAGGTTATTCAGCTTTAGTTTATGCTCCTCACTCTGGTTTATTTTTTGTCTCTGGTATGTAGGAATTCCCTCTCCCCACCTTTTTTCCTGTTGAACTCTATTATGGATTAAACTCCCACTCCCATTTTGTCCAGCATGTCAGTGTGTGTGTGTGTGTGTGTGTGTGTGTGTGTGTGTGTTCGCAGTTGCTGGGACTGGCTACATGAAGTCTGTTTAGTCTGGCCCCACAGTCCACGAGGGTCTCTCTAGCTTCTCTCCATCATGGTCCCTAGCCTTCTTCTCCCATCACTCACCATTTTTTTTTCAAGCCCCATTCACATTCTCCAGCAAGGGACCCTATTGGCCCAGCTTATCATTTTGCACCAGATCTTTCTCAGGAGACCTGACCTGCCTATGAGTTAGCTGCCCCTGGGACACATGCTCATCCCTAATGCAGCTGGGTCTGTGCGCTGGGCAGTTTCACCTTCAGAGGACTATGGAATGGCCAACTGGACAGTTTGGCCCTTGTGCTTGTGGGCTGTTTCATTGTTCCTTGTTTTGTTGTCAGCCTCAGTTTCTGCAGCAGAAACTCTGTTTAGAATCTGGTGCCTCACTGCAGTACAACATGGTGGTGCCTCTCTGCATTTGCAGATCTCCATCTGGAAGCCAGGGCCTTCTTCTAGACTCTGAGGAAGGCTTGAATTCATGTTTAGGGAGGACTGATCAGTGCCCTTGCCTCTCAAGCCAGCTCAGTGTTCATTATCAGGCCTTCTTCCCCATCATTCCAGTCACCTGCCTCAAAGTTCCTTTTATCAAAGATGGAGCCTGTTAAGTTAGGTTGGCAAATGGTTCTGAAATTGACTGCTGGGCAAAATATAAAAGCAGAGCATGGAAAACAGGCTGTTGTGATATTTTATGTAAGAGAAGTCTTGCCTGTGTAGGACTAGTGCGGTTTGCAGTCTTATTTCATGGCTATTCTGATCTTGAGAACCTGTCCAAGTGTGGGAAGATCTTCCATTTGAAATAATAGGATCTGTTATTCACTTCAAATTTAAGAACCTCTGGGAGCAAATCTTGTATATTCATCTCATTTACTTGTTTATCAGCATCCCTGGTGAGTGATAGGAGATTCACCAACCTTAAATCACAGAGTGATAGGTTATCAGAGCTTGAAGGAATCTCAGGAATGCTCTCCAGCCCTCTCACTGTACCATAACATAACTGAGCTCTAGAGAAGGGAAGGGGCTAGCCCAAAGTCTCACATCGGCTGGTAGCAGAGATGGGACAAGGACCCTCGCCCCATGACCCTCCCAGTTCAGGGCCACCTTCCTCTTGTACTCTCCTCAAAGGAAGAGCACGAAACCAAACTTGAAGTTTTAATATTATTTTGTCAGAGTTGATTTAGAATTTGCAGTGACAGGGATGTCTAGAAATTGAAGCGTAGAGAGCTGTGATCCATTGATGTGTAATTGTAATGACTTGAGTCGGGGTGGGACCCTGCACAGGGCCTTTGGTGTGAGAAATTACAAATGCTGCTCCAGGCCATGTGTTGTCTCACCCTGTTCAGAGTGAGGACAATGAAACCCCACATCTGTTCTGTTATGGGTTTCCCTCTGTCATTCTTTCTTTGGTCCATTTCCTGCCTTCTTCCCTTCTTCCCCCATTTCTTATATACCGTTAACCCCTCATTTCTGTAATCTTTGTTTCTTTCCTTACTAACCTCTGACATAAAGTATTAATTTTTGGCATTTTTTTCCCTTTTCTTTGAAGTTATCCCCCTGGCTACAAAAACTTCCAATTAAGTTTTTTAAATAAAAGATAGAAGTTAAAAGCAACTGCTGCCTGGGGTTAGCATGATAGAAACTTGTAGTTGCTTAAAGCTGTACTTCAAACAGAGAAAACTCAATTTTAAAAGTATAGGAGTTTATTCACAAAATACATTGTGTTAAAAAAATGACTCTGTGGATACTGTAGGCTGTAGGGGAGCCAACTGTAAATCACCTATTCTGTTATGTTTATTTATAGAATATTAGAGGCCCGGTGCACAAAAATTTGTGCACTCGGGGGGGAGGGGGGGTCCCTCAGCCTGGCCTGTGCCCTCTCGCAGTCTGGGACCCCTTGGGAGATAACGCCCTGCTGGCTTAGGCCTGCTCCCGGGTGGCAGAGGGCAGGCCCAATCCCTAGGTGCAGCCCCTGGTCGGGCTCAGAGCAGGGCCGAGTGGGGAGTTGGGGCGCCACCCCCTGTCATGCACAGAGTAGGGCCAATCAGGGGGTTGAGGCATCTTCCCCTGTCACGAACAGAGCAGGGCAGATAGGGAGGTTGTGGCCCCGCCCCCTGTTACACACAGAGCTGCAGGGAGATCAGGGGGTTGGAGAGCTCCCCCCTGTCACGCACAGAGCAGGGCTGATCAGTAGGTTGAGGCATCTTCCCCTGTCACGAACAGAGCAGGGCAGATAGGGAGGTTGTGGCCCCGCCCCCTGTCACACACAGAGCCGCAGGGTGATCAGGGGGTTTGGGCGCTGCCCCCTGTCACGCTGATCCCGGTGCTGGGAGGCATATTACCCTTTTACTATACAGGATAGAGGCCTGGTGCATGGGTCAGGCTGGCTGGTTTGCCCTGAAGGGTGTCCTGGATCAGGGTGGGGGTCCCCACTGGGGTGCCTGGCCAGCCTGGGTGAGGGGATGATGGCTGTTTGCCGCTGGTCCCACACCCTTCAGGGTGGGGGTCCCCATTGGGGTGCCTGGCCAGTCTAGGTGAGGGGCTGAGGGCTGAAGCTCCCAACTGATCTTTTTTCTTTTTATTCTGGGCCAGCTTTAGCTCTGGCTCCAGCTCTGAGGCTTCTGCTGCTGAAAGCAGGTATCTGGTTTGTTTGGGTTCTATAATCGAAACAATGTATAACTCCAGCTCTGAGATCCTGGCGGGCTGAAAGCAGGTTTCTGGGGTTTTGTTTAGCTTCTATATTTGTTAAAATGTTTCAAACTGCAGGCTCAGAGGCCGGCAAGTCAGGCGGGGAACGTTGGTTTCTTCCATCACTGAAGCAAGCAAGCCTCATGCTCGCTTCCAGCTGCCTGGCTGCCGGCCGCCATCTTGGCTGGCAGTTAATTTGCATATCACCCTGATTAGCCAATGGGAAGGGGAGCGGTCGTACACTAATTACTATGTTTCTCTTTTATTAGATAGGACTAGAGGCCCAGTGCACGGGATTCGTGCACTGGTGGGGGGCGTGGCCTGCGGGGATCGGCCTGCTGTGGGAGCGCCGTACATCCGGTTCAGCCAAGAGGTGCTCCCACTGTGGGAGTGCACTGACCACCAGGGGGCAGCTCCTGCGTTGAGCATCTGCCCCTTGGTGGTCAGTGTGCATCATAGCGACCGGTCGACCGGTCGTTTTGGTCGTTCCATCGTTTGGTCGCAGGGCTTTTATAATATAGGACTCTCCTGTGTAATGTTTTTATTCTAAATAAAAGTAAAAGGAAAAATTTAAGCACTTGGATATCCTTGTTTACTCTGTTCTCATTAATGTTAATTAATTTAATATTGAGATTCTCATCTTTATTAACTAAAGAACATTTACAGAATTCTTACATATATTTCTTTTATGTGCAATTGCATATATACAAAAGAATATATGAATATATCTCAAACTTCTCTCTCTTTTTTAAAATATATATTTTTATTGATTTCAGAGAGGAAGGAGGAGGGAGAGAGAGACAGAAATATCAATGATGGAGAGAATCATTGATGGGCTGCCTCCTACACACCCGCATCCCGGGCATGTGCCCTGACCGGGAATTGAACCTGGGACCCCTCAGTCTGCAGGCTGACACTCTATCCACTGAGCCAAACTGGCTAGGGCTCTCTCTCTTTCTCTTTTTATAGCATTTCTCTTATTGCTAAACTCCACTTATAAGGAACTCCCCAGAAAGTGTGGATGTATTCTGAGAGGAGTCATGAGCCTAAGGAGTCAGTGGGGTCCTGTGAGCGCCCCTGGTTACCATTAGGCACTGTTATCCTGTGGCTCAGGGCTATTCTAGCCAAGAACTTGTATCCAGTCCTTTAATTCAGCATTTGGAGACCCTGGCAAACCAAGTGGGCTTCCTAGAAAATCTGGAGCTAACCAGGAACATGGATAAAAGAAGGGAAACTTCTGAAAAATCACTTTCCTCCCCTTTTCATCCTAAATCCAAGGAATAGTCAAGGAGTATAAAAATAAGCAATCATCACTAAATATCCTCAGGTGAGGATTAACAACAGCAAAAAATTAGTTACATAAAATGACTTTTCTCTCAATAATTTTAAAGCTTCTGGAAACATACCTACATGTGTGGTGTGTTTACATAACTGAACTCTTCTAATCTATTCTGGGTTAGAAAACCCTTTTGATATGAAAAAATAGGATTTGCGAATACTCATTTTTTCAAATATATGTTGTTTGTGATTATTATATAAATGCACTGTAAACTGCAGAGTAAACTAGCCAATATTTGCTTAGCATGTGAAAGAAAAAAAGGTTCCTTTGATAAGAAATAACTGAGAATAAAATGCAAAGTGCAGGGTTGAAATTTTAGTGAACTTATGCAGGCCCCAATAGGGATCTCATTGTCAGTTGCAGTTGGTAGCAAAGGGAAACCTTAGCATGCTGACCTGTAGGCTTCATCTTTTCATACGTCCTTGATGCCTGGGGAGGCAGGGTATTTAGCAGTTTTTTTCTCTGTTGTCACCATTTCATACATTTGGTTTATTAAACTTGCTCTCTTTTTATAAATCCATGTAAATGTAATGTGACATATTCCTGATAAATCCTGCAAATATAGGGTGTCCTCCAAAATGCATACACACTTTGAATGATTATAAAGTCAGTGTTTGTTAATATACAGTTCATTTTCAAAATTTAAAAGAATCTACAGAAATGAATACTTTTTTTGGTCAATGCCTGTTTCAAACTGATGACCATTTTAGTTCAGGCACTGCTGATAATTTAAAGCAATGGAATTGTATATATCAAGAATCACTTTGGTATTTTTGTGTCCTCAATTCTTCAACTGTTGCCAGTTTTGTATATCCCCATAGAGAAGTCTAGTGGATAAATTTTCTTTGAAGCTTAGTCTGGCTTCACCCATTATTTCAAATAAATTAGACCTGAGAAGGAGAGAAAATTAAGTGAATTATCAGCTGTTAAAGTGTGTATACATTTTTTGGGGAATACCCTGAATATTTGCTTCGTTGCTAATTGACCCACCTCAGGCCCTCTTTTCTTTCTGTAGCCCCAAGAAATCCCCCTCTTTTTTGTGTTTGTTTCTCTGTAACCTTCATCCTCTGGATGCTCTTTCCAGGTGATTTCACTGGACCCTCTCTGGGGTTGATCCCTGTTGGTCTGAGATCCCCAAGTACTGTGTACTGTGCTCCTCCTGATACAATGGAAGTCTGATTCAGGCGGTGTCTGGAGACGGAGGTCTTTGTCTGCAGCTAAACCACTGAGTAAGGAGCTTTGCTTTAGGGTGGTGCTAAATTATAACTCAGAAGTTCAGGTCTAAACATGGACTATTCTTTTAAAAAATATTTTTATTGATTTCAGAGAGGAAGGGAGAGGGAGAGAGAGAGAGAAACATCAATGATGAGAGAGAATCATTTATTGGCTGACTCCTGCACACCCCCTACTGGGGATCAAACCCACAACCCAGGCATGTGTCCTTGACCGAAATTGAACCCAGGACCTTTCAGTCCACAGGCTAATGCTCTATCCACTGAGCCAAACCGGCTAGGGCTAAACATGGACCATTCTTGATAATTCTCTATATTAATTGCCTTTAAGACATTTTTTCTTTTGCCCAAAGGAATGACTACAATTCCATAATTTCACCTA
This sequence comes from Myotis myotis, assembly GCF_014108235.1. NCBI lineage: Eukaryota > Metazoa > Chordata > Mammalia > Chiroptera > Vespertilionidae > Myotis > Myotis myotis. Next base: position 12,165,602 of record NW_023416323.1, read on the forward strand.
AAGTTACATGAAGTAAAACTTTAAATATTTTCCAGTATATATCACAGCACAGTTTAGAACAGGAAACAGGTAAATAATGGAAAAATGAGAACATTGTGGGCTTTATTTGGGAGCTTACTTCAGAATTAAAGTTTTTGAGACGAGTATACAGTCATATGTTTTGAGGTTCTGTTGATAGGTATTTATAAGATCATAATATTTTTCTGATGAATTTTTTAAAGTAGTGACTATCTTTATCTTTAATAATGCTTTTTGCCTTGAATCCTATTTTATCTTATGTTATACTAGCTCTATGTGGGTATTTGGTTGACATTTCTCTTCCTGTCCCTTTACTTTCATTCTTTCTTTATATTCTTAGATGTATCTCTCTCTCTCTCTTTAAAAATTAAGCTTTATTTATTTTTTTAGTACAGCTTTAGGTTTACAGAAATATTACAAAGATAGTATAGAGAGTTCTCATATACTCTGTCCTGTTTCTCCTATTATTAACATCCTACAATATTAGTATGGCACCTGTGTTATTAATGAACCATATCGATACATTATTGTTAACTAAAGTTCATAGTTTTACCTAACGTCCTTTTTCTGTCCCAAAATCCCATCTATGACACCACATTCCATTTAATTGTGACAGTTTCTCAGACTTTCCTTGTTTTTGATGACCTTGACAGTTTTGAGGAGTCCTGGTCAGGTATTTTGTAGAATATCCCTCAGTTGGGATTTTTCCTTTATTTTTCATGATTAGGCAGGAATTGTGGGTTTTAGGGAGGAAGATCATAGAGGTAAAGTGCCATTTTCATCACAAAATATCAAGGGCCTATAATATCAACATGACATCACTGCTGGTGTTGATCACCTGGATAAGGTAGTGTTTGTCAGGATTCTCCACTGTAAAGTTACTCGGCCCACCTCATCCCATCCTTTCTATATTGCCCTCTTTAGAAGAAGGTCGCTATGTGCAGCCCAAGGAGAGAGAGGAGAGGAGAGGGGTGGAGAGTTATGCTCTCCAACCTGAGGGTGGAGTATCTATATAGATTATTTTAACTTCTTCTGAATGGGAGATTATTCTCTTCTCTCTATTTATTTAACACTCACTTATTTATATCAGTATGGACTTCTGGATATTTATTTAATACTCTGGGTTATAATCCAATCTACTTTATTTTGTTGTTCAATTTATTCCAGCTTTGGCCTTTGGGAGCTATTTCTGTTATCTCCTGTGCCCTTTGACATGCTCCCATTGGTGTAGGCTTTCTCTTTCCCTACCCTAACTCTAGGATCAGACATTTCTTCAAGGAATTTTGGTTCCTTTTGTTGGAAAATGATTAAAACCCAAGATCTGGGTGCTAAGTGTGCTCATTGCTACTGGGATGTCATTGCCTCTAGGCTCTTCCAGCTGTCAGAGCAAGGAAATGCACATGTGTTTCTTCTTACACAGCGTATCTATGGAATTTTCTTCTTTAAAAAATCCAATCTGCCTTGTCTGGGTAGTTCAGTTGGTTAGAGCCTGGTCCCCGTATGCCAAGGTTGTGAGTTTGAGCACAGTCAGGGCACACAAAAGAATCAACCAATGAATGCATAAATAAGTGGAACAACAAATCAGTGTTTTGCTTTTTCCTTCTTCATCTCTCTCTAAAATCCCTCGATAAATAAAATTGAAAAAAATCCAAATCTGAGGACTCTACCTTTTATAGGCAATTTTGATCAGCTTCATTGATTATGAATACTGATTGCAGCAGAAGCTCTGGAATGCTTTCTCTGCCTCACCATAGTCATCCATGGCAGCATCTCTCTCTTTGCCTGAGGTTTTCTCCAACAGAAGGAGTCTGCTTAGCCACAAGCAGTTGAATGTGAAAGTGTCTGAGAATTAATACCCAGCAGCATCTCTTAACCAATGACTGATTAATATTCATTGCCGCTTCTTCACTCCTTTTTACTCTGGACTTCTACAATGGACTCTACACAGCTCTCAGAAACCTCTAACAAGGCTAAGTTTCAGTAGTTATCCACCCTTTTGTGACTGCCTTCTCTTTCCCGTCTCACTTTCTCACTCCCGACCAATGTTTCCTGGAATCACTTTCCAAATAAACTACATTGCATTTGAACCTTTGTTTCAGGTTATGGTTTTGGGGGAACCTAGCCTAACACACTGACATAGTAGGGTATATTTCTATCATGTAATGCTTTCTCCATGTTATCATACTTCTCTTTTCCCTGTTCATTTCCTGTCTTCTATTTATCTGGCTTTCTTTATTTTCTCCCTACCCAACAACAGCTTAGGAGTTTTACATGTGATTTCTATTCCTTCTGAGGTTACTTTTATCTTTTTTAACATGCTTAGTAAGCACTATACTTTCCTACAGAATAATATGAGGATTTTAGAAAACTTTTAAGGTCATCTCCCCTATCATTCATACCATCATTGAGTAGTTTTAAAATTCCAACTCCTTTTAATTACCTCTTCTTGCCCAAAGTTAGTGCTTTTAAAATAATAGTTAATACTTATTTAGTCAATACTTTCTATAGTCAATACTTATTTAGATGTGATTGTAAATTTCTTTGCTAATTATTCTTGTATCTACTTTTGGAGTGTGCTTTTCTGCCCATAGCACACCCATTAGTAATTCTTCCACCAAAAGTCTATGAATGATAAACTTTCTCAATATTTGTTTGAAAATGTCTTTATTTCACTCTTACTTTTGATAATTTCACAATTATCTGATTAATAATTTGGCGAGTATAGAATTCTAGATTGATAATTATTTCCCCTAAATACTTTTATACTATCATCCATTGATATTTTTAAAAATATATTTTTATTGATTTTTAGAGCCAGAAGAAGGGGAAGGGTAGAGAGAGAGAAACATCATTGATTGGCTGCCTTCTGCATGCCCCCTACTGGGGATCAAGCCCATAACCTGGGCATGTGCTCTGTTTGGGAATCAAACCCTGATCTCCTGGTTCATGGGTCAACCCTCAACAACTGAGCCATACTGGCCAGGTTCCTTAAATATTTTTAAACACATTTATTTTATAGGTTTGCCTATATAGGTGCCAGACCAGCCGCTGATGGAACTTGCTGCCCACTCTGGGCCGCTCACACTGGGGCGGGTAGGTTGTAGGCGCACTCTGCAGCTTCCATCTGGTGCCCGCGTGAGCGGCCCCGAGTGGGCAGCGTGTTCCATCAGCAGCTGGCTGGATGTACACGCATGGAGGTAAAGTTGCCAGCCCCCGCTTTTCCCGCAGGCCTGAACCCCTGAGCAGCTGGGGATGAGCTGGTGATCCCTATGGCCTGACAGCCCTGCGGTGGAGGTGGTGTTTGGCCTGGGGACTGGCCAATGGGCAGAATATGGAGGCTAGGCCTAGGGACCCTACTGCTCGATTTCATGCGCTGGACCTCTAGTATACATATAAATAGATGAAATTCAATTCAAAGTCCTGAGATGAGAGATGCATTTAGCTGGAGAATTGGAGAAGTAAAATAATCCAAGGATTGACCTGTTGGGTACTCCATTGTTAAGAAGTGTTTATAGAGGGGGGAGAGGGTTTTACTGTTTTAGCCTAGTATTGTGTTGCCATGAGTCCTCAACACATTTGAATGTGTTTTTGATCCCTAATTATTTCATGCTATATATATATATTTTAATATATTTTATTGATTTTTTACAGAGAGGAAGGGAGAGGGATAGAGAGCCAGAAACATCGATGAGAGAGAAACATCGATCAGCTGCCTCCTGCACACTCCCTACTGGGGATGTGCCCGCAACCAAGGCACATGCCCCCGACCGGACTCGAACCTGGGACCCTTGAGTCTGCAGACTGACGCTCCATCCACTGAGCCAAACTGGTCAGGGCTCATGCTATATTTTTGATGCTGTTATAAATGATGTTTAAAAATTTAAAACTTCCAGTTAGTTGTTGCTAGTATATAGTCATATAATTGATTGCTAAATATTAAGTTTGTATCCTGTGACTTTTCTAAAATTATGCATTATTCTAGTCACTTTTTGTAGATTCCTTAGGATTTTACATAAATCCTTATTTTGGTGGTAAGTGAAGATAGTTTTACTTCTTTTCTAGTTTGTGTTTAAAAACTATTTTTATTGATTTCAGATAGAACGGAAGAGGGAGCGATAGAAACATCAATGATGAGAGAAAACCATTGATTAGCTGCCTCCTGCAAGCCCAAAACCTGGCATATGTCCTGACCAGGAATCAAACTGTGACTTCCTGGTTCATAGGTTGATGCTCAACCACTGAGCCACACTGGCTGGGTTGTATGTGTTTTATTTCATTTCCTTGTCTTATTGCACTGGCTAGGACCTCCAATACAATGTTGAATAGAAATGGTAAAAATGGACATCCTTGGTTGTTCCCAATCTTCAGTGATAAATAATCTTTCATAGTTATGTAGGTTTTTCATAAATGTTCTTGATCAGATTGAGAAAATTTCTTTGTATTCCATTGTTAAGAAAGGTTTACTACCACCAATTGTATGTTAACAAAAGTGTCAAATCTGGGGTACAGAAAGAGAAGAAACTTTATTCAAATGAAAGCAAACTGGAAAAATGCAACTTCTAGTGGAAACTGAAAGTGTGTTCCACCAAGACCATGGGGAGGCCACTTTTTATAGAGAAAGTGCTGCCCTTGTTCTGAATTGACCCGTTTTTTAATGCAAGTGAGGATTCCAAATTGCACAGTTTGATCTGTCAAAATAGCACAATCTTTATTGGTTGGAATTATGCACTCTGGTTACTATGGAGCCAGTTTGATTGGTTAGTATATATGCAAATGAGGATATAGTCCTGCAGTTCTGATTGGATGGGGCATGTTTCAGCCCATTAGTTGAGAGACAAGTCCATGAACTTCTTTATAAGGGTGAGCTCAGATGGCAGAAACAGGAGCAGGAAGCTTGTTGCCTCTGTCTATGAATTTTCATGAAATGTGGTGTGTGTGAGAAAGGCCTCTATCAGCAATGGCTGCTAGACTCTGGTTATGAATTTGGATTCAGTTAACTATTAGGAATCCTTTCTTAAAGATATATTCTTTCTGGAGGTCCACACAAGACTGTTTTTCATTAAAGGGAAATTATGTCAAATGCTTTTCCTATGGCTATTGAGATGATCATATGATTTTTTAAATTCTGTGAATTTCATTGATTGATGTTTGAAAGATATGCCTACCTACATTCTTGAAAAAACCCCACTTGTTTTTATTAGTATCCTTTATATATATTGCTGAATTTGATTTGCTAGTGTTTTGTTAAAGGTCTCTACATCTATGTTTATAAGAGACTAGTAGCCCGGTGCACAAAATTCATGCACTGGGGTAGGGGAGGAAAGGGGCCCCTCAGTCTGGCCTTCGCCGTCTCCAATCTGAGACCTCTCAGGGAATGTCTAACTACCTGTTTGTGCCCATACTTTTAACAGATAACAGTTCCATTGTTGTTTCTTTCTTATGCTTAAAACCATTGGAATTAGCAGGTATTCAAAGTGCGTATACATTTTGGGGGTTCACCCTGTATATCTCTAGTCAGCTGTGACAGAAACCAACAGCAGATGTTGGAAGTAGAGATTGGAGTTAGTATGGATTGCTAACAAACACCAGAAGCTACAAGAGGCAAATAAGGACTCTTCTCTAGAGACTTTGGTACAAGCGTGGCCCTGTTGACACCTTGAATTTGAACTTCTAACCCCTAGAACTATCCTATATAGTAAATGCCTAATATGCTAAGTGTCCAGTCGACTGGTCAGCCATTCAACCAATCAAAGCGTAATATGCTAATGATATGCTAAGGCTGCTCAACTGCTCACTATGACATGCATTGACCACCAGGGGGCAGATGCTTCAACCAGTAGGTTAGCTTGCTGCTGGGGTCCCGCTGATTGGGACTGAGCAAGATAGGCCAGACATGCCCTGGAGCCCTCCCCCGGTCCCTCCCCGGCTGGCCAACCTCCCAGGTCTCTCCCAGGTCCAAATCGTGCACCGGTAGGGTCTCTCGGCCTGGCCTATGCCCTCTTGCAATGTGGGACCCCTTGGGGGATGTTGGAGAGCCAGTTTTGCCGGATCCCACAGGCCAGGCCGAGGGATCCCACTGGTGCATGAATTTGTGCACTAGGCCTCTAGTGAGAAAATAAACTTCTGTTGGCTTAAGGTATGCAGTTTGTGTGATTTTTATAGCAGCCTAGGAAATTAATATAGCCACCTTACATAAGTTCTTGGCAGCTATGTCCAAGATATTCAAGTGGAGATAACAAGTTGGTAAGGGGATATAGACCCTTGGAATATAAGGAACAAGTTAGGACAAGTGACATATACCTGGAAACTGCATATTTCCTCCTATTTTTCTACTGGATTGTGTTTCTTATTGATTGTAGAAACTCTTTTTGTTGTTAATCCTTACCTGAGGCTATTTTCCCATTGATTTTAAAAAAATCTTTATTGTTGAAAGTATTATATAGGTCCCTTTTTTTTCCTCCATTGACTCCTTCTAGCCTGTATCCCCTCCACCCCAGGTCTTCAGCACCCTATTTGTCTGTGTCCATGGGTTATGCATATACAAGTTCTTTGGTTGATCTCTTCCCTCCCACCCACCCACTCCTGCCTTCCCTCTGATTAAACAGTCTGTTCCATACTTCCATGTCTCTGGATCTATTTTGTTCTACAGTTTATTTTATTCATTAGATTCCACATATGAGTGAGATCATGTGATACTTGTCTTTCTCTGACTGGCTTATTTTGCTTAGCATAATTTCCAGGTCCTTCCATGCTGTCTCAAAGGGTAAGAGACCCTTCTTTTTTACTGCTGCATAGTATTCCTTGGTGTAAATGTACCACAGCTTTTTTATCCACTCATTTACTGATAGGCATTTGGGCTGTTTCCAGATCTTAGCTATTGTAAATTGTGCTGCTCTGAACATAAGGGTGCATACATTTTTTTCTGATTGGTGTTTTGGGTTTCTTAGGATATATTCCTAGAAGTGGAATCACTGGGTCAAATGGGAGTTCCATATTTAATTTCTTGAGGATACACCATACTGTTTTTCACAGAGGCTGCACCAGTCTGTATTCCCACCAGCAGTGTACTGGGGTTCCCTTTTCTCCACATCCTCACCAGCACTTGTCATTTGTTGATTTGTTGATGGTAGCCATTCTGACAGGTGTGAGGTGATACCTCATTGTTGTTTTAATTTGCATCTCTCTGATGATCAGTGACTTTGAGCATTTTTCATATGTCTCTTGGACATCTGTATGTCCCCTTTGGAGAAGTGTCTATTTAGGTCCTTTGTCCATTTTTTAATTGGGTTGTTTGTCTTCCTTTTGTTAAGTTGTATGAGTTCCTTATATATTTTGGATATTAATCCTTTATCAGATGTATCATTGCCAAATATGCTCTCCCATACAGTGGGCTTTCTTTTCATTTTGTTGATGGTTTCTTTTGCTGTGCAGAAGTTTTTTATTTGGATGTAGTCTCATTTGTTTATTTTCTCCTTATTTCCTTTACCCTAGGACAGTGGTCAGCAAACTGCGGCTTGCGAGCCACATGTGGCTCTTTGGCCCCTTGAGTGTGGCTCTTCCACAAAATACCACGTGCGGGCGTGCACATAACAGTGAGATTGAAACTTCGTGACCCATGCGCAGAAGTCGGTATTTTGTGGAAGAGCCACACTCAAGGGGCCAAAATGCTGCATGTGGCTCGCGAGCCGCAGTTTGCTGACCACTGCCCTAGGAGATGTATCTGCAAACATATTGCTATGACAGATGTCTGAGATTTTGCTGCCTATGGTTTCTTCTAGGATTTTTATGGTTTCCTGACTTACATTTAAGTCTTTAATCCATTTTGAGTTTATTCTTGTGTATGGTGTAAGTTGTTGGTCTAGTTTCATGTATCTGTCCAATTTTCCCAACACCATTTACTAAAGAGACGATCTTGACTCCATTGTGTGCTTTTGCCTCCTTTGTCAAATATTAATTGAGCGTAATGGCTTGGTTTGATTTCTGGGGTCTCTGTTCTGTTCCATTGATCTAGATGCTTGTTCTTGAGCCAGTAGCAGGCTGTTTTGATTACAGTGGCTTTGTAGTCTTTGTTCTTCTTTCTCAAGATTGCTGCAGCTATTCAGGGTCTTTTTTGGTTCCATATACATTTTTGGAGTGTTTGTTCTAGATCTGTGAAATATGCCATTGATAATTTAATAGGGATTGCATTGAATCTATAGTTTGCTTTGGGTATTATGGACATTTTAATGATGTTAATTCTACCAATCTATGAACATGATATATTCTTCCACTTCAACCTCCTTGGTTAAATTTATTCCTAAGTATCTTAATTCTTTTGTTGCAATGGTTAAATGGGATTATTTGTTTAGTTTCTCTTTCTGAGACTTCATTATTGATGTATAAAAATACTATAGAGTTTGCAGGGTATTAATTTTGTATCCAGCTACATTGCCAAATTCATTTATTAAATCTAGTAGTTTTTTGGTGGAATCTTTAAGGTTTTCTATGTATAATATCATGTTATCAGTGAATAATAAAAGTTTTACTTCCTCCTTTCCAATTTGTTTGCATTTTATTTTTTCTTCTTGTCTAATTGCTGTGGCTAGGACTTCCAGTATTATGCTGAATAATAGTGGTGAAAGTGGACAACCTTGTCTTGCTCCTGTTCCTAAGGGGAATGCTTTTAGTTTTTGCCTATTGAGTAAGATGTTGACTGTAGGTTTGTCATATATAGCCTTTATAATATTGAGGTATGTTCCCTCTATTCCCACTTTACTGAGAGTTTTTATCAAAAATGGGTGATGGATTTTATCAAAGGCTTTTTCTGCATCTATTGATATGATCATGTGATTTTATTCTTCATTTTGTTTTTGAAGTATCACATTTATTGACTTGCAAATATTGTAGCAGCCTTGCATCCCTGGAACAAATCCCACTTGGTCATCGTGTATGATCTTTTTTTTTTTTTTAAATATATTTTATTGATTTTCTACAGAGAGGAAGGGAGAGAGATAGAGAGTTAGAAACATCGATGAGAGAGAAACATCAATCAGCTGCCTCCAGCACATCTCCCACTGGGGATGTGCCCACAACCCAGGTACATGCCCTTGACCGGAATCGAACCTGGGGCCTTTCAGTCTGCAGGCCGACGCTCTATCCACTGAGCCAAACCGGTTTCGGCATGGTGTATGATCTTTTAATGCATTGCTGAATCCATTTTGCTAATATTTTGTTGAGGATTTTTGCATCTATGTTCATCAGGTACATTGGCCTATCATTTTTTTTCTTTGTAGTGTCTTTATCTGGTTTTGGAATTAAGACAATGCTGGCCCCATACAAAGAGACTGGAAGTATTCCTTCCTCTTAGATTTTTGGAATAGTCTGAGGAGGATATCTGTTAGTTCTTCTTTGAATGTTTGGTAAAACTCCCCTCTAAAGCCATCTGGATCTGGGCTTTTGTTTGCTGGGAGTTTTTTAAAAAATTTTATTTATTCATTTATTTATTATTATTATTTATTATTATTATTATTGTCTAAAGTTTTACATATGCCTCATTTTCCCCCAGTTGACCCCCTCCCCCATCCCTTCCTAGCCGGGCAAGCCCCCATGCTGGGAGGTTTTTGATTACTGCTTCTATTTTATCAGTTGGCCTATTCAGGTTTTCTGGTTCTTCCTGATTCAGTTTTGTAAGATAGTATTTTTCTAGGAATTTGTCCATTTCATCCACATTGTCCAGCTTGTTGGCATATAGTTGCTCATAGTATTTCCTTACAATACTTTGTATTTCTGTGGTGTCAATTGTTACCTCACCACTTCATTTCTGTTTTTGTTTATTTGGATCTTCTCTCTTTGTTTCTGATGAGCCTGCCTAAAGGTTCATCAATCATGTTTATCTTTTCAAAGAATCAGCTCTTAGTTTCATGGGTAGTTTGTATTGTTTTTAGTCTCTATTGCATTTATTTACACTTTGATCTTTATTATTTCTTTCCTTCTACTTACTCTGGGCTTTTCTTGTTATTCTCTTTCTAGTTCTTTAAATTGTAGAGCTAGACAGTTTGCCAGAAGTTCAGGTGTTTTTTAAATATCGTCAACTGGACCCAGAGCACAGGCAGAGCCACACCCTAGGGGTGGTTCTAGTCAAGAGGCTAGGACAATGATGGCGAACCTCGGTGTGTCAGCATTTTGAAAAACCCTAGCTTAACTCTGGTGCCGTGTCACATATAGAAATTTTTTTGATATTTGCAACCATAGTAAAACAAAGACTTATATTTTTGATATTTATTTTATATATTTAAATGCCATTTAACAAAGAAAAATCAACTAAAAAAATGAGTTTGTCTGTCACCTCTGACATGCGTATCATAGGTTTGCCATCACTGGGCTAGGACGCCACTCAGTCTGACTTTCCTGCCCAGGTGCTTATGGGAATGGATCCTATTAACTCAAGGCCCACCCAGATGTGATGTAACTTCCTGTTACCTCAAATATATATTAAATTTACTTCTGGTGCTGTCTGTCTGTCCTTCCTTTAGGGGTGCAGATGCCACAGCCAGTCCCAGTTTTTTCTATTTTTGTGTCCTGTCTTTTTCATTTCTCAAATCCCAAAGTGCCTCTACTTAAAAGAACTGGTTCATGTCGCTCTCTCTCCGTGCAGGAGGCGGAAAACGGAGTCTGCCTGACACAGTCTGATAAATTTATTATCTCTATTTCATTTAGTTCTTCTTCTGGAGAATTCTCTTGTTCTTTCATTTGGGGCTTGTTTTTGTCTTGCCATTTTGGCTGCCTGTATGGATTTGTGTCTATGTATTAGGTACATCTGCCACGACTCCCAATCTGTAGTGCAGGACAGTGTCAGACATGTTTTCTGACTGTCCCTGAGTACCCTGTTTGGAGCTATCAGCAATCCACAATTTGTGGCTCCCTCTGCTGGGGCTGGGTACCTTTGGAAAGGACCAATATGTGTTCCAAGGTCTGCTTTTCCTAGCCTTGGGCCCCAGATTAGATCAGGCAAAGACTCAAAGATTCCAGAGGCCTGTCTCTGCCTGCAGTCTTATTGTTATTCAGTTTTGATTCGCCTCAGGGTATGGACCATAGCGTGGCGTGAGAGCTTTTCCAACAGGGTGGGGCAATTGCTTCTGCCTGCAGGCTGATTGTTATTCTCAGTCTCTTAATGTGCCTTACAAACTCCACAGGGAGGGGCTCCCCTCCACCCCCAGGCAAAAGCTGCCTGGATAATAAAGGTCTTCAGGAGGAAGATGTCCTCTGCCTATGAGGGAATAACTCAGCACAGGAAACCAGGTTTTCTGCATTCAGAGCTCTAAGCCCTGAGTCCCCAGCCCTGGCTTCTGCTCACACAACTCCAGTACACTCTGCTCTCCCTCTGCTGGAGCTCAAGGTGAGTGTCTACACATGAAATTTTAAGAAGATGCCCTTTAAGAAGATGCCTGCATTTCCAGCCGTCTATCCTGCTGCTTTTCACAGCCCAATGTTCTGTGGGCACATTTCTCAGTTCTGATGCTCTGGGCTTGGGACTCCTGTTTGGGGTTTAGACCCCAGAGTTCTCATTGGGGAACCCCACAGCTGAGATATCCCTCTGGAACTTCAGCTGCTGTCTGCGGGAGCAGCTGTGGTTTATTTTCTAGCCCTTTTGCACCTCTGCACTTCCTACTGGTCTCTATGTTGTCTCCATTTCCATCCTTGGTTATCAGGTTGTCTCTAGCTAGTCTTCAGTTGATTATTCAGGATGGTTTTTCTGTATTTTAGTTGTATTTGGGAACGTGTCAGAGTAGCTTCAACTTACTCTGCTGCCATTTTGGACCCCTCCATTGATTGTAAGAGTGGAAGGGAGGGGGTGAGATAGAGAGAGAGAAACATTGATGTGAGAGAGACACATCGATTGGTTGCTTTCCACGTGCATCCTGACTGGGGCTGGGGATCGAGCTTGCAACTGAGGTATGTGCCCTTGACCAGAATTGAGCCTGTGGCTCTTTAGTCCACATGCCAATGCTCTATGTATTGAATCCAACTGGCTAGAGCTGTTAGAACACTTTATAAATTCTGGATATT